>NC_132907.1:35281323-36751323 GCF_047675955.1 Chlorocebus sabaeus
TGTCAATGGTAGTTTGATGAGAATAGCACTTAATCTATAAATTATTTTGGGCTATATGGCCATTTTCATGATATTGATTCTGCCTATCCATGAGCATGGGATAATTTTCCATTTGTTTGTGTCGTCTCTTATTTCCTTGAGCAGTGGTTTGTAGTTCTCCTTGAAGAGGTCTTTCATGTCCCTTGTTAGCTATATTTTATTCTCTTTGTAACAATTATGAATGGGAGTCCATTCACGATTTGGCTCTCTACTTGTATATTGTTGGTGTAAAGAAATGCTTGTGATTTTCGCACACTGATTTTGTATCCTGAGACTTTGCTGAAGTTGCTTATCAGCTTAAGGAGATTTGGGGCTAAGACAATGGGGTTTTCTAAATATAGGATCAAGTTGCCTGCAAACAGAGACAATTTGACTTACTCTCTTCCTGTTTGAATATGCTTTATGTCTTTCTCTTGCCTGATTGCCCTGGCCAGAACATCCAATACTATGTTGAATAGGAGTGGCGAGAGAGGGCATCCTTGTCTTGGGCCGGTTTTCAAAGGGAATGCTTCTAGCTTCTGGCCATTCAGTGTGATATTGGCTGTGGGTTTGTCAGAAATAGCTCTTATTATTTTGAGAAATGTTCCATCAATAGCTAGTTTACTCAGAGTTTTTAGTATGAAGGGGTGTTGAATTTTGTCGAAGGCCTTTTCTGCATCTATTGAGATACCAATTACCAAATTCTAAGATTACATAGTGTTCTGCAGTGAATAGATCTATGCGAACCTACCCGCAAAGTTCAAGAAAGCTGAGAGGCCAAAGAGGCTGACATATCTAGCTTCTCAGGAAAAATGAAAAAATAAAAAACATTTAATAGCCAGGTCCCAGGTGGCTGAAAGAGGAGATGGTGGTTCACTGCAGTGTTAGCCCCAGACCTAGGAATTATTTACTGTAGTGAAGGAACATGTAGGACAGTTGAAATCAACTCCTCAGGGAAAGGCAAGCATGCTATGTAAATCTGCCTAAGGGCAGGATTTGTGGTCAAGGCTGTTTTGACTAAAGGGTAGAATTTACGGTAACAGTAGGTAAAGTACAAATATTAGAGGCATTTCTGGAACTGGGGTAAATCAGATGTCAGTATGGTTGATTGGCAACCAAGATGGAGTTGCTTTAGTCTCCACACATGGGAATCGATAGAAAAAGGTGTCTTTAAAACCAAAATGTTGGTTTTTACAAAGCTCTGTTGTAATTCTAAATAGATGGAAGAGGATAAATCAAATAACTGAATTAACTTAAAAATTCCCCTTTTAGAGTAACTTCTTCAAATTTAAAAGAATTTTATCAAAGTAGTGTGGGCATATCTACTGTGGGATGGAGAAAGAAAGAGCGAGAGAGAGAGAGAGAACTTTGTGGTGGAAATCAAGATTTTCTTAAATCTCTCATAGAATAATTATTAAAGGTATTTACAAATTTTCTTCTGTTCTCCAAATTATCTCTGCTTCACGTGGGGTTATTTTATCTTTATTTGTGTATCTGGGACTGTCTTTTTTCAAAGCAAGCTTTCTTCGGATGCCTGATGAGCCATGATGATAATTTTATTCAAGTCTAAGGAATGAAAAGCTGATTGGGCTCTGACTTGCACTTTGCTTTGGAGTCATGGGGCTATGAATTAAGTTTTCCTGGGGGGGGTGGGGGATCAGAACATGCCAGACGATGGAAGTCTTTTGTCTGGAGCTATTATTTTTATTTAGAAAGGTTTTATTTTAGTGAAGTTATAAAGAATCCTCAAATATTTCTCTAAGCTGGAGAGGTCTGTCTCCTGTGTGTCCTCTTTCCTGCAGGGTTGGATAGTGGCTATTTCTACCCGTAGATACTTGTAATTGTAACCCCTATTGTCAGTTCCCCATGTCACTCCTGTACTCTTTCCTGGCTTCATTATATGTCGTGTTTTGGAATTCTTAGCCTTTCTGGGAAGGCAATTTCTCTCTCTCAGTCTGTCATATTTATATACCTTCTAGATATTGCAACCTGTGGTTGACTCTATTTCATGTGTTATCACTTCTTTATCTGCTTTGTCATCTATACATCTATTGACATCTTTTGTATTCTCATGACTGTCTTTCAGTTCCTTACTACCATTAGGGTTTTGTACTTTTCTCCCCTTTAGTGACATCTAAGATGGGAAAGACAGTAAATACATATGACCAGATTCATCAGGGAAATAGATGCTATTCTAGGTAGTTCACACAGGATATTATATAATACAGGTAATTAAAAGGTTACATGGTCATTCGGAGAACTTGGAGTTAGGTAATTAGAGAAGTTGCTACTGGAATGCAAGCAACTGGGAAGTGGAAAGATCACAGATGATTGCTAACAGTGTTCTCCGGTGCCAACAGCATAAAATTTAGTTCTCAGGAAAATCTCCAGTGTGTTTTGGGTTTTGCCAATTACATTATATCATGTATCCACAATTACTGTATCATACAGAATGGATAAATAACATGTTTATTGAATACACATACACACACACACACACACACACGTACATATATGACAATGCCAAAAAAGATAGAACTTCTAATTTCATTGATGTTTCTAGTTTCCTGAAGAAGCTAGAAAGAATGGTATGGATATCATCGTTCTGAAAATATATATAAAGGTTGAAATTAATATAACTATTCAGAATTTTAAAACAATGAATAACAGTGATTTGGGCTTTATTTTATTTTTTAAAAAATGAGGAAGATTTTCATATTATGATGCTTTCATATGGTATCTCTCGTATGGGTGACAATATTGCCTTTTAATTTTTTCTCAAAATGTTATAGGGCAATAATATGAGCTGCCTTTTTATTGTATTTTAATGGTAAACTTATACATAATTATGGGGATATTCTAACTTTTATGATTTTTTAAACAGCTCTCAGTTCCATCCCATAAAAGACCTTCATGTAGAAATACTTTTTAGCAGCTTTTAAGTTTATTTCATCTTCTCTTCCCCAGGAGACGAGGTAAAATTATAGATTACATTTTCTGGAGATATTACTTCCATTGATATCTTCATACATTTGGATAGACAATTTTATAATAACAGTGCTAACACTGAAAAGAAAAAGAGTAAGATTTTGTAATTTATAAATAATCCTTACGGGGATGTTATCATTTATCTCTGAAGATGTTATTTCTTACACTTTTCATTATTTTGGTTTCAGTCACTGCTTGCAGAATAGTAATCTCTTAGCATAATATGAAGTCAGCAGATCAAATGCAAGAAACAAAGCAAAACAAAAAGCCCAGAACAAAATCAAGGAGGCCTAAAGTTTGGTACACTATTTCACTCATTTTAATCATACTCAGAAAGGGTTTTAGTGATCCCAAGAAACAGGAGTGAGATTAATCAAAATGGCTCAAAATGCTCAAAACTTAAGTTAGATATTCAGGAGACTTTAAATTCCCACCATTTTAAAAAGTGTTCTTTAAACATCAGTTTTGGGTACCTTGCTGTTCCTTGGGTTTGACTGAGGGTCAGTAGTACTGTATTTTCTTGCCATTTATCACACTTAAACATAGAGCATCCAGAATCAATAAACTACAAAGCAGAAGATTTAGAGAATCTGTCTTTCCAGAATAATAGTCATACTTTCCCAAACATGTTGTGTACAATTTTAGGGGACCTTTGGTATATATAACAGATGTTAAGCTTTTTGTTCCATTAAATTGTAGTCAGTTGTAATGCTGGGTTCTTACTCTAGAGACAGGAATATGTAACTTCTCTTTTCTTCAAATGAAAAATGGCTTTGGTCCTAAGTACCTATATCCAAATCTTATTTCAATATACTCTACATTAACAGCGTGTTAGAGATAGGAATCCAATATTATATTTACATAAATTAGTTATTTATCTCAATATTTACAGAGTGCTAGGCATTGTGCAAGTCAAATAATACATATTCACTTTCCTCAAAAAACTCAACACTAGCTAATGGGAGACCAGCATTGAAATAAAAAAATAAGAGCAATACAATTTTCTATGTGCAAGACAGACACAGTTCTACAGGGCTTGGGACAGAGGGCCTCTGAAGAGGAATGGAGAAAGTGAATGAGGAAAGCCTTTGGAGAGGAGGTGTGGCTGGAACTGAGTATTGAAGAAGGAGAAAGATTTGTTCAGATATGACTCTTCTTTGTTTTTTCATGACTGAATTCCAGGCATACATGCCTTCAAATACCTTATTGCAGATGACCTAGAAGGCTACATGTAAAGATAAGTACATTCTAACATTTGTATATTGTTGTTTCTCAAATTTTACAACTGTCATTACTTGCTGGGTAGGTTACTGATCTTTATTTTCATTTGCCTAGCGTCTTCATTGATAATCCTGATTGATGTAGCTTTTACTTTTATCATCTCTAATTTCTTTTATTTATATATATATATATATATATATAATGTATTTTTCTCTAATATTTAGTTCTAATATTAATATCTCTAGATTCTAATTTATTCTGTGTAGAGACTTTAGTTTCATCAAATATAAGCTGGCATGAAATTATATACCTGAGCCAATAGAAGAACTCAAGACTTTTATTTGCCTTAATATAAGATTTAAAAACAAATTCAAAAACAATTGTTTATATATGTGAGAAAATTCCTTTAAGTTTCTGTTGATAGGTGTTGGAATAGGTTTCCTAGTAAGATATTAAATGTGTCATCCAAATCTTTAGGTTAAATACTGATCTTGAATAAAATAGCAATAGTTCTACCTGGAGGTAGAGAGTCATAATAATATCAAGGCTAGATAAACACTGATCTTGAATAAAATAGCTATAGTTCTACCTGGAGGTAGAAAGTCATGATAATATCAACTGAGAGCTCATGTTTGTGTGTATATGTGTTGGTGTACTTGTGCACATGCTGGCTTTTATGTATAAAATGGTGATCATCAAAGGTAGTTGTCATCAAAAAGTCATAGATTATAAAATCTAAAAGGGACACTTTATTTTAAAGATACAGAAACCTAGTCCCAGAAAAATAAGACAAGTTGCTTAAGACTGAGAGCAGAGCCCAGAACTTGGGCCTCTTGACTTCTCTTTGCAAATATATCATTGTGCTTTCAAATTATAGATATATGGAATCATAGAACAGGAAGAAACTGTATGATCATCCAGAGCTCACTGACAACCCCTCCTTCCCCTCCACACATATGCTGTCTCTCTTCCACTTACATTTGCGGGGAAATCTAGTTAGCATAAAAACACTGATCACTGTGGCTGGCTATGCTTTTTTTTGACAGATTGTGTCCTGCTACTGCTGCTTCCCCTCTTCCTTCATCATTCACATTATGACAGACATTTGAGCAGAGTCTCAGTAAAAACTTGTTTGGGAGTTGGTGCTTCTGATTCTCAGTGCAGCCTGCCAGCCTCATTGGGAAAAGGTGTTTAATATAGGCAGCGATTTTTTGTATTATGAACTGAAATAGAAAATGCTGCGATGGGTTCATTCAAGGGAGACCCAATATCTTATTTACAATGAAGAAATCAGGCAATTTTGGGGGGTAGAAGCAGAAGTGTGACTCATACATATATTGGTATTTTCTTTTATGAGATTTTGGTATGGCACTTAATGTTTTATGCTGAGAGGAGATGAAGGGTTTCTCGTTTTCCTACAATTTCACTGAGAAGATCATACAGCAAGGACACAGAAGTTCATGCAACTGCCTTCCTTTATTAGTACCTATATCTTATCTTTCTTTCCTTTCTTCCCTTCCTTGCTTCTCCTTTCCCTTTTGGTTTCTTTGTTAAGCCTTTTCTTCCTTCCCTTTATCCCTCCTTATAATTGATTTTCCTTCTTGGTGTTAAACTTTCTTTCCATGGTTCCTCCACCCTGTATGAAAGACAGAGTAGATACGGTAGTGGTTAAGAGCACAGGCTCTAAAGTCAGACTGCCTAGCTTTGAATCCTGTCTCTACTACTTACTGACTGAGTGACCTTAGATTGAGTCACTGAACTTCAAGTTTAATTTTTTATGTCTTATTGGATAATTTTCAATCAGAGTTGGGGAAGAAGTGGGATATATGAAAGTGCTTAGTACAAAGCACATGTGTTGCTATCTTATAGTATGCAGTCATGACTTTCATATGTGTGTGTGTGTGTGTATATGTATATGTATATAGAGTACATTTATGCCTATTCCAATATGTACATTTTCTGTAGAGAGCTTAGTCTTTCCATTACAATAAGCTATTGGTATAGTTTAGCCATCTAATGCTAATGGAAAGGAGAATGGACTTGATTGTTCTAAACACATTTTATAACTTATTTATCTTGGGCTTTGAAGAAAGGTATGAGGAAATCAACCACAGAGATGTGTGCACACCTAAGAGATACTGACCACACTGATTTTCTTTCCATGCTCCTTGGCTAAGACTCCTACGTAAGTACCATTGTTGCTAGGAGTTTGAAGCTTTTGTGAGGTTTTAGTTTTTGTGATTTTATATTATATCTTTTTTCAGATATTTAATTAAATTTAATATATATTTGCAATTTATAACACAATATAAATCATCATGATAAATCAAAAGATACATTGTCTGGTCCGTGGTCTCTTGGAGCTGCCAAGGCTCCTAGCTGCTGGGAAAGTTGACGTATATGCAATTTGGAACATAAGGCAGTGTTTATTGATGCCATTGATCTTTGTAATGGGCTACATGATTGAACCTTTTTTATTTCTTCATCTTAGTCTTTGATAATTACTTCACATCTGTAGTTATCTCTTTATATTGGTTGAGCTGCTTTTTGCTGCCTGCAGTATTCTAGATATTTTATAATTAGAGATAAAGCTTGGAATTTCCTATGCAACATGTTTTGTATTCAGCCTGCTTTCTTCTTCCCACAGTTTTGGTCTGTTTTTGTTTGTTTGTTTGTTTTCTGTAGGTAGAAATACATAGGAAACACAGTATCATTTGATAAAGTATAAAATATGCATATTTAGGAGAGAATACTTAAAAAGGCTTATGAACTCTTGATTACTGTCCTTTAGTTTATAATTCACTTATTTTCTTTTTATTATACTTAAGTTCTGGGATACATGTGTAGAATGTGCAGGTTTGCTACATAGGTATAAACATGCCATGGTGGTTTGCTGCACCCATCAAACCATCATCTACATTAGGTATTTCTCCTAATGCTATACCTCCCCTAGTCCCCCCACCCACCAACAGGCCCTGGTGTGTGATGTTCCCCTCCCTGTGTGCGTATTTTCTCATTGTTCAACTCCCACTTATGAGTGAGAGAACACGCGGTGTTTGGTTTTCTGTTCTTGTGTTAGTTTGCTGAGAATGATGGTTTCCAGCTTCTTCCATGTGCCTGCAAAGGACATGAACTCATCCTTTTTATGGCTGCATAGTATTCCATGGTGTATATGCCGCATTTTCTTTATCCAGTCTATCATTGATGGGCATTTGGGTTGGGTCCAAGGCTTTGCTACTGTAAACAGTTCTGCAATAAATGTACATGTGCGTGTGTCTTTACAGTAGAATGATTTATAATTCTTTGGGTATATAAATCCCAGTAATGGGATTGCTGGGTCAAATGGGATATCTGGTTCTAGATCCTTGAGGAATCGCCACACTGTCTTCCACAATAGTTGAATTAATTTACACTCCCATCCACAGTGTAAAAGCATTCCTATTTCTCCACATCCTCTCCAGCATCTGTTGTCTCCAGACATTTTAATGATTGCCATTCTAACTGGCATGAGATGGTATCTCATTGTGGTTTTGATTTGCATTTGTCTAATGACCAGTGATGATGAGCTTTTTTTATATGTTTGTTGGCCGCGTAAATGTCTTCTTTTGAGAAGTGTCTCTTCATATCCTTTGCCCACTTTTTAATGGGGTTCTTTGTTTTTTACTTGTAAATATGTTTAAGTTCCTTGTAGATTCTGGATATTAGACCTTTGTCAGATGGATAGATGGCAAAAATGTTCTCCCATTCTGTAGGTTGTCTGTTCACTCTGATGATAATTTCTTTGGCTGTGCAGGAGCTCTTTAATTTGATTAGATCCCATTTGTCAATTTTGGCTTTTGTGGCCATTGCTTTTGGTGTTTTAGTCATTAAGTCTTTGGCTAGGCCTATGTCCAGAATGGTATTGCCTAGGTTTTCTTCTAGGGGTTTTGTGGTTTTAGGTCTTATGTTTAAGTCTTTAATCCGTCTTGAGTTAATTTTTGTATAAGGTTTAAGGAGAAGGGGTCCAGTTTCAGTTTCCTGCATATGGTTAGCCAATTTCCCCAACACGATTTATTAAATAGGGAATCCTTTCCCCATTGCTTGTTTTTGTCAGGTTTGTCAAAGATCAGATGTTTGTAGATGTGTGGTATTATTTCTGAGGTCTATATTCTGTTCCATTGGTCTATATCTCTGTTTTGGTACCAGTACCATGCTGTTTTGGTTACAGTAGCCTTGTAGAATAGTTTGAAGTCAGGTACTGTGATGCCTCCAGCTTTGTTCTTTTTGCTTAGGATTGTCTTGGCTATATGGGCTCTCTTTTGGTTCCATATGAAATTTAAAGTAGTTTTTTTTTTTTTTCTAATTCTGTGCAGGAAGTCAATGGTAGCTTGATGGGGATAGCATTGAATCCATAAATTGCTTTGGGTAGTATGGGCATTTTCATGATACTTTTAATCCATGAGCATGGAATGTTTTTCCATTTGTTTGTGTCCTCTCTTATTTCCTTGAGCAGTGGTTTGTAATTCTCCTTGAAGAGGTACTTCACATGCTTTGTAATTTGTATTCCTAGGTATTTTATTCTCTTTGTAGCAATTGTGAATGGGAGTTTGCTCATGATTTGGCTCTCTGTTTATTACTGGTGTATAGGAATGCTTGTGATTTTTGCACATTGATTTTGTATCCTGAGACTTTGCTGAAGTTGCTTATCAGCTTAAGGAGATTTGGGGCTGAGATGATGGGGTTTTCTAAATATACAATCATGTCATCTGCAAACAGAGACAATTTGACTTCCTCTCTTTCTATTTGAATATGCTTTATTTTGTTCTCTTGCCTGATTGCCCTGGCCAGAACTTCCAATACTGTGTTGAATAGGAGTGGTGAGAGAGGGCATCCTTGTCTTATACCTGTTTTCAAAGAGAAAACTTCCAGCTTTTGCCCATTGAGTATGATATTGGCTGTGGGTTTGTCATAAATAGTTCTTACTATTTTGAGATATGTTTCATCAATAGCTAGTTATTGAGAGTTTTTAGCATGAAGGGCTGTTGAACTTTATCAAAAGCCTTTTCTGCATAACTATTGAGATAATCATGTGGTTTTTGTCATTGGTTCTGTTTATGTGATGGATTATGTGTAATGATTTGTGTATGTTGAACCAGCCTTGCATCCCAGAGATGAAGCCAACCTGATTGTGGTGTACAAGCTTTTTGATGTGCTGCTAGATTCTGTTTGCTAGTATTTTATTCAGGATTTTTACATATATATTTATCAGAGATATTGACCTGAAATTTTTTTGTTGTCGTGTCTCTGCCAGGATTTGGTTTCAAGATGATACTGGCTTCATATAATGAGTTAGGGAGGACTCCCTCTTTTTATTGATTGGAGTAGTTTCAGAAGGAAGGGTACCAGCTCCTCTTTGTACCTCTGGTAGAATTCGGTTGTCTGTCTGGTCATGGGCCTTTTTTGATTGGTAAGCTATTAATTACTGCCTCAATTTCAGAACTTGTTATTGGTCTATTTAGGGATTCAATTTCTTTCTGGTTTAGTCTTGAAAGGGTGTATGTGTCCAGGAATTTATCCATTTCTTCTAGATTTTCTAGTTTATTCGCATAGAGCTGTTCATAGTATACTCTGATAGTAATTTGTATTTCTGTGACATCAGTGGTGATATCCTCTTTATCATTTTTTATTGTGTCTATTTGATTCTTCTCTCTTTTCTTCTTTATTAGCCTGGCTAGTGGTCTTTTTTGTTAATCTTTTCAAAAAACCAGCTCCTGGATTCCTTGATTTTTGAAGGGCTTTTGTGTCTCTGTCTCTTTCAGTTCTGCTCTGGTCTTAGTTGTTTCTTGTCTTCTGTTAGCTTTTGAATTTGTTTGCTTTTGCTTCTTTAGTTCTTTTAATTGTGATGTTAAGGTGTCAATTTTAGATCATTCCTGCTTTCTCCTGTGGGTATTTGGTCCTATAAATTTCCCTGTAAACACTACTTATCTTTGTCCCAGAGATTCTGGTACATTGTGTCTTTGTTCTCACTGGTTTCAAAGAACTTATTTATTTCTGCCTTAATTTCATCATTTACCCAGTAGTCATTCAGGAGAAGGTTATTCAGTTTCCATGTAGTCATGCGGTTTTGAGTGAGTTTCTTGATCCTGAGTTCTAATTTGCAATGTGGTCTGAGAAACTATTTGTTATGATTTCTGTTCTTTTGCATTTGCTGAGGAATGTTTTACTTCCAATTATGTGGTCAATTTTAGAATTAGTGCGACGAGATGTGGAGAAGAATGTACGTTCTGTTGATTTAGGGTGGAGAGTTCTGTAGATGTCTATTAAGTCTACTTAGTCCGGAGCTGAGATCAAGTCCTGAATATCCTTGTTAATTTTCTGTCTCGATTATCTGTCTAATATTGACAGTGGGATGTTAAAGTCTCCCAATATTATTGTGTGGGAATCTAAGTCTCTTTGTAGTTCTCTACAAACTTGCTTTATGAATCTGGGTGTTCCTGTATTGGGTGTATATATATATATATTTAGGATAGTTAGTTCTTCATGTTGCATTGATTCCTTTACCATTATGTAATGCCCTTCTTTGTCCTTTTTTTTTTTTTATCTTTGTTGGTTTAAAGTCTGTTTTATCAGAGACTAGGATGGCAACCTCTGCTTTTTTTTTTTTTTTTTTTGGCTTTCCATTTGCTTGGTAAATATTCCTCCATCCCTTTGTTTTGAGCCTATGTGTGTCTTTACACATGAGATTGGTCTCCTGAATACAGCACACCAATGGGTCTTACCTCTTTATCCAATTTGCCAGTCTGTGTCTTTTAATTGGGGCATTTAGCCCATTTACATTTAAGGTTAATAATGTTATGTGTAAATTTGATCCTGTCATTATGATGCTAGCTGGTTATTTTGACCATTAGTTGATGCGGTTTCTTCATAGTGTTGATGGTCTTTACAGTTTGGTATGTTTTTGCAGTGGCTGGTATGAGCTGTTCCTTTCCAAATTTAGTGTTTCTTTCAGGAACTCTTGTAAGGCAGGCCTGGTGGTGACAAAATCTCTCAGGATTGGGTTGTCTGTAAAGGATTTTATTTCTCCTTCACCTCTGAGGCTTAGTTTGGCTGGATATGAAATTCTGGGTTGAAAATTCTTTTCTTTAAGAGTGGCCCCCTCTCTCTTCAGTCTTGTAGGGTTTCTGCAGAGAGATCTGCTGTTAGTCTGATGTGCTTCCCTTTGCGAATAACCTGAGCTTTCTCTCTGGCTGCCCTTAACATTTTTTCCTTCATTTCAACCTTGGTGAATCTGATGATTATGTGTGTTGGGGTTGCTCTTCTCAAGGAGTATCTTTGTGGTGTTCTCTGTATTTCCTGAATTTGAATGTTGGCCTATTTTGCTAGGTTGGGGATGTTCTGCTGGATAATATCCTGAAGAGTGTTTTCCAACTTGGTTCCATTCTCCCATCACTTTCAGGTATACCAATCAAACGAAAGTTTGGTCTTTTCACATAGTCCCGTATTTCTTGGAGACTTTGTTCATTCCCTTTCATTCTTTTTTCTCTAATCTTGTCTTCACCCTTTATTTCACTAAATTGATCTTCAATCTCCAATATCCTTTCTTCCACTTGATTGATTTGGCTATTGATACTTGTGTATGCTTCATGAAGTTCTTGTGCTGGGTTTTTCAGCTCCCTCAGGTCGTTTGTGTTCTTCTCTAAACTGGTTATTCTAGTTAGCAGACTAGAACCTTTTTTCAATGTTGTTACCTTCTCTGCATTGGGTTAGAACATGCTTCTTTAGCTCGGAGGCATTTGCTGTTACCCATATTCTGAAGTCTACTTCTGTCAATTTGTCAAATTCATTCTTCATCCAGTTTTGTTCCCTTGCTGGTGAGGAGTTGTGATCTTTTGGAGGAGAAGAGGCATTCTGATTTTTGTAATTTTAAGCCTTTTTGCACTGGTTTCTCCCCATCTTCATGGATTTATCTACCTTTGGCCTTTGATGATGGTGACCCTTGGATGGGGTTTCTGACTGGATGTCCTTTTTGTTGATGTTGATGCTACGCCTTTCTGTTTGTTAGTTTCCCTTCTAACAGGCCCTTCTGCTGCAGGTCTGCTGGAGTTTGCTGGATGTCCACTCCAGACCCTGTTTGCCTTGGTATCACCAACAGAGACTGTAGAACAGCAAAGATTGCTGCCTGTTCCTTCCTCTGGAAACTTTGTCCCAGAGGGGCACCTGCCAGATGCCAGCTGGATCTCTCCTGTATGAGGTGTCTGTCAACCCCTGCTAGAAAGTGTTTCCCAGTCAGGAGGCATGGGAGTCAGGGACCCATTTGAGGAGGCAGTCTGTCCCTTAGTAGAGCTCAAGCACTGTTCTGGGAGATCCACTGCTCTCTTCAGAGCCAGCAGGCAGGAATGTTTAAGTCTGCTAAAGCAGCACCCACAGCCACCTCTTCCCCCAGGTGCTCTGTCCCATGGAGATGGGAATTTTGTCTATAAGCCCCTAACTCGGGCTGCTGCCTTTCTTTCAGAAATGCCGTGCCCAGAGAGGAGGATTCTAGAGAGGCAGTCTGACTACAGTGGCTTTGTGGAGCTGTGGTGGGCTCTGCCCAGTTTGAAATTCTTGGTGGCTTTATTTACACTGTGAGGAGAAAACCACCTACTCAAGCCTCAGTAATGGCAGACACCTCTCCCCTCACCACGCTCAAGTGTCCCAGGTCCACTTCAGACTGCTGTGCTGGCAGCAAGAAATTTAAGCCAGTGTATCTTATCTTGCTGGGTTCCATAGGGGTGGGATCCACTGAGCTAGACCACTTGACTCCTTGGTTTCAACCCCTTTCCCACAGTTGTGAACGATTCTGTCTCACTGGCCTTCCAGGTGCCACTGTGGTATGTAAGAAAGAAAATCCTGCAGCTAGCTCGGTGTCTGCCCAAACAGCCACTCACTTTTGTGTTTGAAACCCAGGACCCTGGTGGTGCAGGAACCCAAGGGAATCTCCTGGTCTGCAGGTTGCAAAGACTGTGGGCAAAGTGTAGTATCTGGACTAGAATGCACCATTCCTCACAGCACAGTCCCTCACGGCTTCCTTTAGCTAAAGGAGGGAGTTCCCCAACTGCTTCAACTTCCTGAGTAAGGTGATGCTCAACCGTGCTTCGGCTCACACTCTGTGGGCTGCACCCACTGTCTAACCAGTCCTAATGAGATGAGCTGTGTGTCTCAGTTAGAAATGCAGAAATCACCTGCCTTCTGCATTGGTCTTGCTGGGAGCTGCAGACTGGAGCTGTTCCTATTCAGCCATCTTGCCAACCACTATAATTCACTTATTTTCAAATGTTGCCATTAGAATTGTATACCATATTACAAGTTTCAAACACTATCCTGCCGGGGCACAAAAGAGTTCCTAGTTGTCTAAAAGAATTAGCTATTGTTTCATCTGTGTATGGCTTGGTCTCAGAGGGTGATTGAGACATGACAAGAAATGATTTCTTTTTTTTTTCTCAAGAGAAATGGAGGCTCTGGACAATACAGTCATAACAATGACATGTAGAACATACATAGAGAATTCTGTGAAGAAATCTGCCAAGCCATGACTATCAACCACAATTTTCAGCTTTCAACAGTGAGATGAATATACTGTCCGTATATCTAATAATCCAAAGCCTTATTTATGAACATATTACTTCTCAAAATAAAAATTTGGAGCAGTTTGTGATTTAATGATGGATTTTTTTATAAGAACTATAATAGCAGTTAAATTATAAAACTGAAGTTACTAATATTACTCAGTGAGCCTTTCATGAACTTTTATTTTAATCAGCTAAAATACTAAAACACTTACTTTAATCAGCTAAAGTATTCAACTTATAGTGAGAAGAGTTTTGTTTTCAACACAGTTGTGAAAGAATTCAGGCTCACTTAATCATAAATAAAAATCTTAAAGAAGAAATCATTGTTTAAAATATTACCTCATTGAGTTTTCCAGTAAATGGAGCAAGAATTAACATTTAGGGTAATAATAGTTAATGTCTGTTTTTAATTATCTGACAGAATACTTAGGGAATGGACATAGGCAGTGAAGAAAAGTAGTTCATTGTATTTGTAACATTAGTTTTGACTGTGTGTACACCTAATATTAACTATATGTATAGTACACAATTGGTTATTTTATTTTTAAAATATTACCTCATATCAATAATCCCAATTTAAATGGTTAAGAACATGGAAATAATTTCCATGAAGTATACATTTCTGAGTAATGGTTGTATATAACCAAAATGAAAGCTAATTAATTCATTTGGTCAAACTTACGGTGTGATAAAGCACAGACTGTAGACATATACAACTTTAACTAGGACAATGTTATTCTACATCTACAAGTGGAATTTCCACCCAACCTGGAGGCTCATCAGCATTTACCTTTTATTCAAAAGGAAGATTGGTGAGAGAGTAGAGGCAGATAATCACAGCATCACACTCTGCTAAAAAAGCAAATTACAGCTCCCATCCTGCTGGTGATGTGTCAACACTCTGGTCTTTCTACACAACAGCACACTTGTACCAAAAAAGAGGCTTTGCTTTTTCTGTGTGATGAGCTGTAAATCTTCATATTAGAAAAACTCAGAAAAGAATTTTGCTTAGACTCTAATAAAATATGAAAATTGTGGCTGATGGGAGAGCTACACATAGATAAATTAGTCCAGTATTCTTCTACTTGTGAAATTTAAACAACTTCATTGTAAGAAATAAAGATAATTGGGAAAATTGAAAAGGAAGTGTTTCCAGTTTGATAGAGTGAATGTGGCATTCAAAATATATTTCTAAATGAATGATAAAAATAAAATACTTGCAATATTATCAGAATTTATTTCCACAATAAATATGTTCAGGAATGTTAAGTGGGGAAGCCTGGGCAGCCATTGTGCTGTAACTGGCTCTGTTTATTTTTTGCTGTTCCAAAGAGAAAGAAAGGAAACTTAGCACAATAGCAGAATTTCCTAATGGTGGCTATTACCATTTACCACTGAGGAAAGGACATCTATGGGTCTTTGAAAAGCTAGAAAACATCTTGAATATCAGAAATTATAAAGAACACTACCTGGTATAGATTAAACTAAAGACATGGCATTATATGGTCTCAAGGCCACAGACGTCATTGGGTCCTAAGAAGCTTGTCATATATATCTATATTTTTTAATGAATTTAACCAGCAAGCAATACAATGGAGCCACCTAAATTTTTCCCAAATCTTCAAAATGATGGTGACATAAATATATCGCTTAAACAATATTTCATTTTTGATATAAAATTTTATTTTTTATCAGTTTGATAATATACATGGGGCTAAAACATGTAGTTGTGTTAAAATCTTTTAGGGTTGCTTAGGAAATCACTTTAAAAATAAAAAGTGTCAGAATAAAAGTTGTCTGCTTATGTTCCATATTTCAGAACTACTGTTGATTTCTTTAGCTAAACAATATTGCACGTAAATAGGTTAGGAATTATAAACTTTCAGATGTGCTACCTGTCTCCTTTCAAAACACTCCTTTAGGTAATGTATTAATTATTTTTGGAATCAGCTGTCTTCTCTGCTTCAGCAAAAACTCTACCAGGGCAGACAGCACAGCACTTTCCCTCTTGTTTGTTTTGAATTTTTATGACTTACTTAGCACAGTGATTGACACATAAATATTAATAAAACCAATGAATGAGGAAAGCAATGAATATGTAAACAAATGATCCCAGACTAAAAAGTAAGTTATATGTATCAGTGAGAGTCAATAATAAATTAATGAAATAATCTTTTATTTGAAACTGAAACAAATTAAGGGAAATTTATGAAACTTAAATCTTTTTGTAAAGATCTAGTACCAATAAGATAAAAAGCAATGCTCATCCTTTTTTCCATTGAAATGTTATGTTCAAATGAGTTTTGTTTCTGTACTTTACACATCAGTTAAAGCTGAATTCATAGGTTCTGAGCATTTTAACATATTGTATTGCGTATATTCTTCCCTAATGCCCCAAACTTCAAGATTATATAATGGCTTACTCTCGCCCTGTCCCTACTCACCAGATAGTATTATCCACATACATTCTCACCTAGTTTTGTGCTGTGATGAAAAACCATATGTGTATCCTATTCCTAAGTGAATTAACCTGGCATGCAGGTAACTGAAGTGCATGTGATCTGGTCTCTGCTGACATACACAATGCCCTCCCCGCTCCTTGCAACCACGGATGATGGTAACGTTTGTTATAAGATAAAATGTTTTAAAATAGTACACACTTCAGATTTCAGATTTTATATGTATTTTGTGTTTTTACTCCCTCTATCCCTTTCCAAAGTTATGAATGAAATTCTAGGACCATTTATAAACAAAGCACAATTTAGTCCGAGTAAACCAATGGACCCTGAAGTGTCCAAGTCAGAGTTTATTTGCTGAATTTAATTCATTCTCACAGAGGTAGGCAACCCAGGCCTGTGAGGACACGAGGATAACTAGGCAACAAAGTGCCTTAGTCAGGCCTGTGTTTACCTTTTGGTAAGAGGACAACATTGACTTCAGTGTCAGGGCATAAAGGAGACTCAGGACTTGTTAATTTTTTTTCCCATAATTCTGTGAACTTTGTGAATTCCCTAATGTTCTTTTGACAAGAGTTTGGAGACATGAGTTTATGTGCCTTCTTGGATATATTCATGGGAATTTGCAGAGAAAGTTGAATAAATTATTATATTAATGGCCTGTGTAAATTCACCAACACCTTTTCACTATCTCATCAATCATCCTGTTTGAGTTATTATGATTCACTCTGCTAATGAGATCACATCCTTTTTTCCTGATACAGGAATTATTGTACACCAGGGGACTGGATTTTAAACAAAGCGTTCTCCTTAGAATAACTTGAACAATGGATTGGTGGGTCCTTACACTATTATGTGTGTGTAGTTGTACGAGTGTGTCTGCATGAGCTTTAGGACATTATTTGAGATATTTTAAGCCATGTGTACCTCATGAACTTGTAGCTGATTTCTCACAGTTGTTTTAAAAGATTTTCTCAGAAAACCTACAGTAAAATCCATCAGGTTCACATGAATATACTAATTTGTGTCATATCAACCCAAAATGAATATGATCTTCCAAGTAGTGATGAAGGATGATAACTATAATATTTCCAGCCAAATTTATTTTGAAACATCACTCGGTGTTTTACATGTTTAGTGGCTGTTAAATTCTATATGTCTAAGAAAACTGTGAAGAGCATAATTAACTTATTTGGCTGTTGTGTATCGTTTAAAACTACAGTTTGAATCTGCTGGGAATGTTATAGTGGCACTAGTAGTAAAAGAATGGCAAGGATGTTAAGACTTTCTCATGCTAAGACCCGAGCTTGGTATTGAGTTTTTAGGAGGGGCCCGCATGACATCTCTAATTGCTTTGGCAATCCAATTGTTGAGACAAGTAAGTGAGCCCATAGGGTGCCTCCTAAACAATTAACTTGGTCATTTGATATAATGTTGCACTCTCCCTATTTGGAAGGAGGGGCGGCCAGCTTCACCTCTACCATTGAAGATTAACCCACTGCAAATTTTCAAAAATCTAATATCTAATTTATTATGCAGACTATCATTTGGGTTTCATAATCCTTAAGTCTCTCTAAATTTTATTATTATTTTAGATTTTTAAATAAGACTCAGCCTAACTTGATGGAAGGAAAAGGGGGTCTAGAAGCACGCAGAGTTTGGCCCGTGGTTCTCAAAGTGACTCGCCATATGAACACGGGCAAGTTATTTAATTTCTTTGAGCCTTTTGAATTTTCATCTGTAAAACAGAGATAAAAATGCCTTCCTCAGAGGGTGAAAATAAGGATTAAGTACAATAATGAATGCAAAATACCTGGCAGAGGACCTACCTTGATGTTCTATTCTCAACATTGATATTTAATCAGTATACACAAGTATGCACTTTTTTTTTTTTTTTTTTTTTTGGAGACAGAGTCTCACTCTGTTGCCCAAGCTGGAGTGTAGTGGTGCCATCTCAGCTCACTGCAACCTCCACCTCCTGGATTCAAGCAATTCTCCTGCCTCAGCCTCCTGAGTAGCTGGGACTACAGGCATACGCCACCATGCCCAGCTAATTTTTGTATTTTTAGTAGAGACGGGGTTTCGCCATGTTGGCCAGACTGGTCTCGAACTCCTGACTTCAGGTGATCCTCCTGCCTCAGCCTCCCAAAGTGCTGGGATTACAGGCGTGAGTCACCGCACCCGGCTGTATGAACCTTTTGCCTGGATAGTCTTCCAGGCTACCATGTGGATCTCTCTCACACAGTAGAGGGAGAGTTGTGCAGCATTGAGGGCTTCAGAACTGTGTCTGGTCCATTCTGATTGCTCAGTGCGCCTGAGCACAAGTTTTTAAACATTTTGAATCTCACCCATAGTAATTCTCATCTTGCAGAGAGCATTGTGGCTATATAATGTGGGTAAAGTACCTAGTGTAATGAATAACGTATGGAAATGATAAACATCATAAGTTGTATTACTGTCTCTGGTAGTCTGAATAATGGTCCTGAAAAGATGTCTGAGTCCTAATTTCTGCAACCTATGAATATGTAACCTTATATGTCAAAAGGAACTTTGCAGATGTGGTTAATTTAAGGATCTTGAGATGGGGGGATTTTCCTTGATGATCCAGGCAGGCCCGAAATGTAATTATAAAGAGACCTTTTGAGAGAGAGGCATGAAGGCCAAAGGCAGAAGAAGGCAATGTGACAATGGAAGTAGAAATTGGTGTGAAGCCGCAAGCCAAGGCATACAATGCTGAAAGCCTGTAGAAGCTGGAAGAAGAAAGGGATGAATACACCACTGGCATCTCCAGAAGCAATTAATCCCACTGACATCCTGATTTTAGCTTAGCTCTGTAAGACTAATTCAGGGCTTCTGACTTATTTGTGGTGTTTTAAACCACTCAGTTTGTGTTAATTTGTTGTAAGGGCAATGGGAAATGAATACACTTCCCATCCATAACCCCTGTCTCTAGCTATGTTGAAGTCTTTACCATCCCCCAAATCTGACATTTACTTGCATGCTTCTTGCCTTTACACATATGCTTTTCCTCCCTGTTTCTTCCTATCTCCCACATCATTGCCTTTCTCACATCTTCTCTACTCAGGAAATTCCTACTTATCCTCTGAGAGGGAGGACCAGATCATCTCGGATATACTTTGCTAGCTAAGAAAAGAGTCCTGAGACTGCTTTGAAATCTTGTGGTCCTTTATCCATAGCTCATGAAAATAACTCTGAGCTAGCAGTGTATATTATTTTTATTTCATCCTGGAACTATGTCTTAGCAATATTTTTATTGGAGAAAAAACTGAGAGCAAACTCTGTTTCCCACATTCCTATTGCCAAATTTCTCTGTGTGATTTACTTTCACTGCACTGATTCTAGAAATTGTATTGACAACTGTGTTCTAAGATGACCCTTTGATTCATCCAGATGGTGTGAAAATGTTCCTCTTCAAAAACCCCACACTGCTTTTCAACATCCTAATGGGTAGAATCTCTAAATCTTTAGGGTGTCAAGAAAAGCAAAGGGCATATTTACACTTCAGTTGGGTGAAATTAATTAACATGGAAGTTAATATTTACAATTAATGGCGATTACCTGACTTCAATAGTGAGATTGTGTAGCTACTTTGTATCATTCACTCTTTTTTGTTGTTGTTGTTTTTGAAATTGTGGCAAAAAATGGATAAAATAAAATTCACCCTTTTTTTTTTTTTTTTGAATTCCTGGAGTATAAAAGTAGTAGGATAACCAGTGGTAGGATCCTTCTTGCTGAACAATCAATATTATCTTTTGAAAAGAGGTTTGAATATCTTTTCTTTGAAAATCCTGGTGCAAAACTTCACACCCTGATCATTTAGGAGGTAGTTATCAGACACTGGAGATGAAATACTGGGGATTTTTGTGTTCTGGTTCTCAGTATACAACCAAAGGTAGAATTTTGACATTGAGAATAAATGCCACTCGTTTCTTATGGAAAATTTGTAGTTTACTGAACAACAGCACAAATGAAAGGTGAGATACTTTACCAGTAATATTGTAGGTCTCCGTGAGTAAAAACTCAGTTAAAAGTCTATTGAGGGGGGACACTGTGTGTAGATAGACCTGGACATGATCTCTAATCACAAATGGTACTTTTAGAAGGGCCAGATTCTTGATACAGAGACATTTTATTTGGTGGCAATAACCGTGGATTGTCCATAGAATGATGCCGTATTATTCTTCTGACCTAACTGCAAAGAGATAAAGATTCTGCAAGAAGAACTGCAGTTCTTCAAAGTATGCAATATGGATTTCCAAGATGAATGTAGTTTCTCTCTCTGAGGAATTCTGAACAGTGATAAAGTTTCACAAGTTTATGCATATCTTTTGTTTTACATCCTTCCCTAAAAGAACTTGTGGTAATGAACAAAGGGGAAGAAATAACATTTTTTAATAACTATGTGGAAAGCTCTATAGTAAGTGCTTCACATGTTATCTCATTTAATTCTTACAACTACCTTATCTAGTAAATTATCTCTCATTTGACACTTTAAGGAATCAGCTAAGAAATGTTTCATAACTTGCCTAGAAAATGTAGGATTTGAATGCAGGATTGTATTATTCCAAAGCTCACAATGTGCTTTACACAACATCAAAGTAACATATTGTAGGAATGAGTACCTTTCCCGTTTGAAACAAATGAGTCCTGGAAACTCTTACCCTGTTTAGTTATGGGATGGCTGAGAAAATAGAAGGTGTTGAGATCATGAAAGAGAGAAGTTAACAAAGAGCATTGTAATCCAGAAATAATAACACAATAGAGAAGTAGAAATTGTATGGCTAATTTTACCAAACTGAATAGCTTGAACTATTCAGTGTGACTATACACATTGATCAAATTAAATGAGTATACCATAGTCTAAAGAGGACTAGATTTATATTCTATCCAAGAAGTCATTAATTATGTTGGTTACTATCTTCATCATGGTTATCATTTTTCTTAGACGTAGCCTAATCTATAAGATTTTACTGTATTTCCCTGAGTTACTAAATTCTTCTATTTTTGCAGTTTTACTAAATACTTCAGAAGCTTTACTAATTAAAAAGGTAATTTATAATATTTATCACCAACTAGTTGATAACAAAACGCTTCCTTATAGCTTCTCAAGATAATAGCTAGAAAACAAAGCTTTTAATTATTCTTATAATTTGCTTCAACTTCACTGATAGTCTGTTGTATATTTTCTGCATATGTAATTACATCAGGTTTTGACCATTTTCTCTGAGTTAAATAATTCCAGTTACTTTAACCGCCATTGTTTCTCTTTCTCTCTTATTTCTTTCTCCCTCCTTCCCTCTCTCTTTCTCTTGTTATAAGATATATTATTTGTCTAATTTTAATAGATATTCCAGCAGTTAAATATTCTTATTGTAAATTTCTTGCAATTTTTAAGTGTGGAATTCCAGTAAAAAGCTTTTGGTTTGGCAGTAGGTAGAAAGATAGATTGAAATTTATGTAAACATATTATTCTTCATCAGGCAGGGCTAGTTGACTGACACCTGCCTTGGTTTGGATTCAAATACAGATTTAAAGGGAGGCTATACATGGAAGTTATCGCCGGGCTCCTCCCTGCTGCTTTTCCCAATTTCTGCAGCAGCCTGCATGCTTGTATTTAGGATTCACCAACTGTTTTGGCTCTTATATGTGCTTGGCTTTTGTTTTGATTTACTCTACAATGGCAGGATGTGCTGGGAACTGATGTGATGAAGTAAAGGAAAGCAAATAGTGTTTGTCATGTTTAATTTCCTTTAAAATCTATTTGCCAGTGAAAGGCCTTTAAATTTTTTCTTTATAATTAAATGTTTGTTAAAGCAAAAGGCCTCTTCTTGTATCTATAGAATAAATCAGAGTTTCTTTAATCATAGGTGGTTAATCCTCACTACTCCTTTACCTAAATAAATTTCATAAGATGCTAAAGATGTCAAGGAAAATTCTTATCTCTGACTAGAAGAAAATATTTTTTTCACAGATAAGATGTGAAGGGTTCTGAGTTGTCCACCACTCTTTTGGGTTCTACATTATTCTATATCCATTTTCAACAAAAGCATAAGTTATGGGAACATTGTATTAAAATAACATTGAAGTCCATACCATGTCCCTGGATCAGAAGTCTCCAAATCATAAAAATTGCAGTGCTCCATCAATTGATCTGTAGATTTGATATAATTTAAGTCAAAATACTGACTTGTTTATTTTTGGGGAACTTGCCAGTCTGGGTCTTAAACTTCCATAGAAAGGCAAAAATTAATAGTCCACTCATTCCTGAAGAGCAAGGGAGGTAGATTTTCCTTACCAGGTAGCGTGAGTTTTAAAATTCATTTATTTATTTATTTTTAAACATTTATTTTAGGTTTGGGGTATATGTGCAGTTTTGTTATAAAGGTAAACTAGTGTCACAAAAGCATTGAATTTTATGCCATATTATCTATGGTTGAAATATAATGGAGAGCGAGTTTATTTTAAAACCATGTGTCTGTTTAAGGTTTGATTTATGCTGACTTCAGGATGTGACAAGTTTTAGAAATCTGAGTATAGGAATGAATGTTCTATTGAAAGTATCGAGTTTATAGCTTTCAGCTCTACTGATCATGGATATTAACCAACTCTTTAAGCAGTGTTTGACTCATGGCCATCAGGGTAAAGTCTGTGTAATTAGGGCTTTAGGACATTGGAATTAGTTAAGCCAATTGCTTCTAAATTCTATCCACTGCTTTAATCCAGCACTTTAGGCATCAACGGGTGATGATGGGAATGATTCTGTAACTTGCATTTATGGTCTAAGAGTTCACTGGTGTATATACCTGAGTTAATTGGGGATTTTAGGTAGCCAAAATTAGAAAATAGAATGCACAGTATGAGAAATGCCCACATCTCTCAGGATGGGGGATGCTGGGGCCTCCATACCATCAACTAGCACTTACACAACTCACTCCATTTGCCACATCATCACCATCACCAACAAGCACTTGACCTCCATCCTAACTTTAACAATCACCTTCTGTCTGCCTAATTGATGCTACAGAAGAACAACAGAGACCCAGAAGGGCAAGAGTGTGGTGGTGACGAGTGGTGGATGATGAAAGATTACTTACTGGTGTGAACCTTGAAAATTTGAGACAAGTCTTAGTTAATTTGGAAAGTTTATTTTGCCAAGACAGCGTTGAGGATGCACACCCCTAACACAGCCTCAGGAAGGCCTAACAACATATACCCAAGGTGGTCAGGGTACAGCTTAGTTTTATACATTTTGGGGAGACATGAGACATCAGTCAATGTATGTAAGAAGTACACTGATTCAGTCTGGAAAGACGGGACAACTTGAAGCAAAGGCAGGAAGACTGGAAGCGGGAAGTGGGCTTCCAAGTCACAGGTAAGAGAGATGAACAGTTGCATTATTTTGAGTTTCTGATTAGCGTTTTTAAAGGAGGCAATCAGATATGCATCTATCTCAGTGAGCAGAGGGGTGACTTTGAATAGAATGGGAGGCAAGTTGGCCCTAAACAGTTCCCAGCTTGACTTTTCCCTTTAGCTTAGTGATTTGGGGGCCCCAATATTTATTTTCTTTTCACACTGGGTACAATGTACATGATTTGAGTGATGGATACCCTAAAAGCTCTGATGTCTCCACTGTGCAATCTATGCATGTAACAAAATTATACTTGTACCCCATAAATTTGTACAAATAAAAATAAATAACAAAAACAAAACAAAAATAACAATGGTCCTATCCATAAAGCAATTTTTATTTTAGCGGGGAGGACAGAAATGTATCTAACCAATTATACTGGAAAGTGGAATGAGCTCAATATACTACAGCAGAATTATTGTGCATCATAAATGCTTAAGAGGAGGGAAAGGGTAATCTGACTGGAGGGATTGAGGAAGATTAGAGAAGTTGCCATTGACTTGGCCTTGAAGCAAAAACAGGGGTTTATTTATTTACCAAATCAACATGTATTCAGTGCCTAGAATTTAGGAATCATTGGAAGGGCATACTGAGAAGAGATCATATTGAGATCAAAGATCAAAAGAGAAAAAAATGCAAGGAAGTTTTTAGAATGTTGAGTCACAGAAGGGTCTTAAAGCAAAGAACTGTAGGAGGAAAGAGGCAGCTGAGGAATGTAAATTAGAAATATGGATCAGGGGCATTTCATGGATTTTACTCATTTTTATGCAAGTAATTGGGATACTTTCTTCAGTCAGCAGCAACCATGGAAGGTTTTGAGTTGAGTGAAATGAACAGAGCATGATTTATTGGTGGATGTACTGGAGGGAAGGAAAAATTATACTGAGGAAGACCAATTAGAAAAATTTAACAATAGTTTAGGCAAACAATGAGGGCAGTCAGACCGAGTGACAGGTTCAATAGAAGAGCAAACCTCAGCATCATGCAACATATCCATGTAACAAACCTACACATGTGCCTCCTGAATCTAAAATTAAAAAGAAAAAAAGAGAGAAGGAAAAAAAATGTAGGGGAATGAGAAGGTATGATTAAAGAAACTTCTCTGAAGAGGTAACCTTTGAAGTGAGCCCTGAATAACAAGGAGGATACAGTAATACTTTGGGGCAAGTCTCCTGGACAGAAAAAAAATTGCATGTGTAAAGGCCTTTAGGTGTGAGAAGCTCATTAGTATGGAGAAAAAATAAGTCTAGAGAAACATGAAGCAGAATGAAATTGAAAGAGTGAGCGGGGTTCTGGGATAGCATGCTGAGAAGTAGATTTTATTTTAAATGTCACAGCAAATCATTGAGGGTTTTCAGCAAGAAGATTAAACGATTTCATTTAAGTTTGTAAATGATTTCTCTGCCTAGGGTGTGGAAAATGGGTTGCTTGGGGCTAGAAGCGAAAACTGGGAAAACAGCTGAGGGGATGGCTAATGGACTCATCATGGTGTTGAAAGTGATGAACAAAAGATAACCCCTAAATATTCATCAAGTTTAGCATTTTCCTATATAATTGGACTGAGTTAAAGACAGCTAATCACATATATTCGGTTCAGTATCACTACACTTTTTTTTTTTTTTTTTCTTGTCTTGGTGCTTCCTCATTCTCAGGACCCAAATTAATTAAGTACATGTGAGCACTTTGAAGATTTTATGATCCGTGCATGAGAAATGATGTATGAAGAGAAGCCCAGAATTATAAATAGAAGGATGATGCCAAGTTGTCAGGCTGCTCTTGCCAAAAATGTGAATGTGTCTATCTTACTGCTGAGTCATTGGTGCACTTGTCTACTTGTCTGGGTGGGCTAAAAGAGTCTCTGGTCCACTGTTTTTGTTTGTTTGTTTTAAACATTTCCATGGAAATATTTAGCAAGGACATTTTCAATGAAGAAATATGAATAGTGATCTTTGTTTTGTGACTAATGCTGTAATTTTTGTCACATGTAAATGAACTGAGCCTCAAATTATTCACATTCTGATATACCTCTATTCAACTCTCAAACTATCATTTCATGTTATAATTTTGCTACCATTTAGAAAAACCATCACCACATTACCTATTTAATAGTTGAATGAGAGTGTTCTGACTTTGAGGGAAAAATCTGCTAACTAGACAATCCCACATGACCCACAATTTATTATAAGTATAAAAAATGAATTAACTCATAATATTTAGGGTTTGTTTGTTTGCTTGTTTTTGAGACAGGGTCTTACTGTATTGCCCAGGCTGGAGTGTGTTGTACAAACTTTCTAAGTCTCTTCTCATTATATTAGAGTTTTACCTAAAATAATAAATATTAAACATACTGCATATTGTAAAATTTTCTAGTTTTACTAAATCATTTTACTTGCTGAGAAAAATCAAGAATAAAAGTTGTTTTGAGTGGTCTCTTGGTAAATGTAAAACACTTTAAAGTTAAGACTGTGTCTGCTTCATTTGGAGTTGAATCCCCAGGATCTAGCATAGTGGTATAGAAGAAGCTGAAAACTTTGGGATGAATAAATAAAATCATTAATTGCTGGAGTAGTCGGGGGCATAATGTCTTTGATGCAAACTATTGCTTCCAAAGGTTTGCTTAACATAGATGTGAGTCTAACATTTTTCTTCTAGTTAACATCATACTAACTAAAATGCTCATATCTTGCTGCAAACTTTTTCATAAGTTCTACTTTCAAGTTCTTTGGCAAATAAAACATCTTGACAGACTACTTTATAAGTGAGGCCAACTAATAAAGTAGTTACATCATTTACATCTGTGTCTTCAGTCTAATAATTGGTATTAATCTAATTTATCTTCATATTTTTGATTATTCAACAATGCTTTCCCTGTAAAAATACACTTGATCATCTCAAGTGCCTCTTTTTGAATCAGAACAAATCTAATCTAACTTGCCCATCCTGGGCTGCACCAAACTATCCCTTGCCAGGAGTTCTGCCTTCCTTGGTGCTTCTGAAACAAACCGTGATGATACTTCAAGCAGTTTTTTTTTCTCTGCTTGTTTGTGCGTTTGAAGCATTGCTCATAACCAAGATTTTGCCCTCTTACCTTTTAACTTCAAACTGTTTTTCCAAATTGATTTAAATGTTACATATTCAATGGATGTTGCCGTGGATCTGTTTTTCAGAGTTTTTCACTGAATGGCTAAGTCAGGCTCATTTTGTATCTCCACAGTGATTAAACAACCTCTGTTTTAAATGAACATAAAAATATGACTTACCAATTTGTGGCCAAGTGCAGTGCTCACTTGGAGTTCTTTACTTGTGCTTGGGGACTGTTTTATGATGCTTTGAATCACCAAATGCCCTGTGATGTACCTCATGCTTCAAGGTTGTTCTGAATTCATCTTAGTATCTTTTCCATTTTCACCACTTACAAGCTTTTGCTCCAAAGATAACTGCTTGTGATCACCTCTGGAAATTTCTAATTGAAACTATAATTTTAAATAAATACATCTTTGAAACAATAAATAGAGTGACACTTAGTTCTCTAAAGTTAGAATCTCTAGACTTGTTGCTATTTTCAGACTAGCTTCAACAGGAAATGTAACTAAACATAGTTTCATGTCTGTATACAGAACTTTTGTTTAAGTACTTTTGTGGTACTTGAACTACATGTGGTTGAACCAATGGTTATGAGTGTGCATGTTCAATCAAAAATGAACAATTATGGTTTGTAAGAAGACACACTGTTTTGTAAATTCTCTTTCTCTTTCTCTCTCCCTCCCACTTATAGTTGAACTAGAAAATTCTAACCATGAATACTATTTATTTTTTAAGGAAAAGTCCATCTAGGTAGTAGTATAAGTTTTCCTAGTCTTTTCTCGTTATATTACAGTTTTAGCTAAAATAATGAATATTAAAAATATTGTATTTTGTAAAATTTTCTAGTTTTACTAAGTCATTGTACATGTTGAGGAAAATCAAGAGAAAAATTCTTTGACCCATTTTTTAGAGAAATACTAGCCCTGTGATTGGGAGTTATTAGTGGTATCTGTGGTCACAGTCATGCTTACGTTCACTTTGATTTGATTACAGTGTTAATGACACTTGCTTCCCCAACAACTCTGATGTACCATATTTTCTAGTCTCTCAATATATGTGAATATTTTCTACTTAGAGGATTTAAAACATGAATTTACTGACTTGGAATAGTATGAATTATTCTGCTTCTAAGGGTGTTTCAGTCAGCCTTATAATGCACCTAGTGTGAGAAGCAGTGACACAAGAAAGAATAGAGCCAAACCTCAGGTAACACCCCTTTTAGGTGTGGAGAGAAGGGGACCTGTAGAAGTAGAGAAAGAAATCTGAAAAGAGGAAAATTAGGAGCATCAGGGTAATTGATGCATGTGAAGCAGGAAGAGAGGCTTAAAAGTAGTTGTTAGTGGAGAAATGAAGACAGATAAAAAAATAAACAGGCCTTTGACGCTGAGGTCTAGGAAATTGTTGGTGTGGGGAATGCAACTGAAATTGCCAGTTGAGTCAGGCAGCTATGAGCAAGTTCTATGGTAGATATAAACCATGCTTTCAAACAAAGAAGTTGAAGTGAGAAAAAAAGAGCCCAGATGCTAAGGACATGGAGGAATTAAGAAAGCAGTTGAGGTAGAGAAAGAATTTAAGGAGGGCTGAATGTTATAATAGCTGCCATTATTTGACTACTTATTATGCACTGTGGAGAGTTCTAAATGCTTTAGTTAATTTAATCTTCATGAGACACCTAAGAGATAAATCCTGCTATTGTTATTTATATTTTGGATAGGAGTTTAAGGCACAGAGAGGTCATACAAACAAGCGTCAGGATTCAAAGAAGGAGGTTTTGCTCCAGAGGCCTCCTGAATTTAACCACTGTGCTAGAGAGACAGGGACATTCAATGGAGCATTAATGTCCTGAGCTGGTGACAGGTCGAGCTGAGCCTGTTGAGGAATCAGCATCAGTGGAGGAGGAAAGAGATGAGGATGTAGAGAGGCTGGGTGTCTTTGAAATAGATAAGAGAGGCTATCACAATGTAATGGTTTCCACTTGACACAGAAAAAAAATGCCTTACTAATTAGAGGGCCAGGGAGACACAAGAGGAGCCTAAAAAAATGGAATGAATTAGAATCATCACTGTGGAGTCTGTGATAGGGAGTCAACTAAGGTGGAAATAAGTAATTACCAAATAACAATGAGGGGTCAGCATCGACAAAGGAATATATTTGTAATGGAAGATGTTAGCTTCACAGCTGTATCTGAAGCCTGGGAGCGCAGGTTGAGAGGGACATTGAGATGTAATGAGGGATATGACATCTTAGAGAGCTGGGGTGCTCTCAGGAACGTCATTGATATCCCTGTCTGTAATAGAAAGAGGTAAGTATAGCAAAAAGTAAGAGCCGTAATTGGTTTGCACATTTTAAAAATTGGATTATGATTAAAGGAAAACATTTAAAGACCTTGTCTAAAGGATTATAAAATTCTTGAGTCTAGGCACTCTCCATAACTTAAATTAACTTCCCCATTTCTTCTACAGGAATATTCCTCTGTTATAAGGATTCAATAAATATGGTGACTTTATTGTTATTCAAAAGATTATAGGGAACTTTAGGAGGTGGTATGCGTGCAGAGGAGTCCATCTACAAAACCTTTTTAGCCCATCTTCTAAGCTAAGCTGATTTTGGAAAAGGGGCTCTTTAAAGGAGAATCCAGCTACAGAAGTGACCTTTAAAACTGTCCTATCCAGACTCTGGCTCTCTAAATTGGAATCTTTGACAAAACCACAACTAGAAGACAGCAGCCAGTAATACAGCAGCCATTAATACAGCTCCATGGCCAAAGAGGAGAGATTTTTGTTTCTACTAATTAAACAAAAATATGCAATATTCAGCCAGGTGTGGTGGCTCACACCTGCAATCCTTGCACTTTGGGAGACCAAGTCAGAAGAATCACTTGGGCCTGGGAATTTCAGATTAGCCTACACAGTGTAGCAAGACTCCATCTCTATTAAAAAATAAAGTCAAGTTAAAAATAAAATTAAAATGCAACATTTATTGCTAAGATGTGCTTCTTGAGGATGCACTTGAAATGGCCCACCACCAGGACATTAAAGACAAGGTCTGCTCCTGTTTTCTCTTGAGAGAGGAAGAATACTAGTTAGATTTACAGAAGCATCAATACCAATATGCTTAGTGTATTTAGTATTCTTGCACTTATAACAGAGCATTGGATAATTGGCTTGAAATTTGACCTCAGCTTTTCATTCAGTATGCTAATGATGGTATAAAATTTGCACTCCTTACATAAATAAACGTACCCTCAAATGTGTCATTTTCCTGCATTGACAGATGGATCGCATGCTTGAAATTACCACAAATTCTTATTCTGAGCAGCTTTGCACAGCACTCTGCATCCACTTTTGTTGTTTGCCGCATGTTATAGCACTGCTTGTGCCCTGAGCCTGCGTCTCAAGGTAGCTACAGCATGACATTTTCCTTGAACAGTGATAGGCAGAATTTAATTGACTTCATTTTGCTTGGATTCTCAAAGGCTTCTGTGGTTATGCCTGTTACCTAACACTGCTCTCAGGAGGTATAAAACGGTGTCCAATTATTCTTGTTGCATGTCACTGAGTGACTTGGTGCCACTTGCAGCAGCCCTTCTTGCATTCCGAAGACTCCATTCCTCAATCTGTTGTGACATAGAGACTCTAGGGACCAATGAGGTTTTGTGTAGGAGGGCTAACTTTTCTTTTCCCCTTAGAGTACCTTTGTCTGGATTTCGCCCCCTTTCCTATCTTTATAAAGAGACCTTAAATGAAGGCTACAGCTATAAGATGAACAAATAGCTGGCTATTAAAAATCCCTAAATTGTCATACAAATGCAAACATGATCCCAAATGATTGGTTTGAACAAACTTCAGACTTTACTGATTGGAGGTAGGCAAATTCCCAGTTATAGGCTGACCTTCCACTGCCCTCAGAGCTAACCCTCTAAACAAGATTAAGCTTATGTCCAGGATGGGAGAGAGATAGGAGGGAGGATGGCTGGAAGAAAGGAAGATGTTTCACTTCCTTATGTTGTGGCTTAATGTAATGGCTTAAGAAAAATAACTAATTTTTTCCTCATAATTTGTTAGGCCAGATCAGATATTGGCTTGGTGATTCTTCTCTTCATTGACATCAACCTGGCTGCATTCAACTGGTGACTGGGCTGGGCTGGGCTGGGTTGGTCTGGGCTGGAAATTCCAGGAAGCCTTCACTCCCATCTGTGGTGCCTCAGGGCTCCTCTATATTTTCTTTCACTGTCGTAGTGTTCTCTAGAGAAATAGAACCAATAGGATGTGTGTGTGTATATGTATACATAACAGCCTGTATGTTTGTGTGTGTATGTGTGTATACATAAACATACAAATGAGGCATGCCTCATTTTATTGTGTTTTGCTTTATGGTGCTTGACAGATATTTTATTTTTTACCAATTGAAGGTTTGTGACAACTCTGCATCTAACAAGTGTATTGATGCCATTTTTCCACAGCATGTTCTCACTTTGTGTCTCATTTTGGTAATTCTCACAATATTTCAAACTTTTTCATTATCACTAATTTGTTACGGTGTTATATGTGACCAATGATCTTTGTTGTTACTATTATAGTTGTTTTAGGGTGTCAAAAACCATGCCCATATAAGATTGTGAACTTAAGTGATAGATTGTGTGTTTTCTGACTGCTCCACCGACCACCCATTTATTATCTCTCTCTCTCTCCCCTCAAACCCCCCTATTCTCTGAGACACAGCAATAGTAAAATTAGGTCAATTAATAATCCTACAGTGGCCTCTGCATGTTCAAGAGTTTTTGATCTTTTACTTTAAATTAAAAGCTAGAAATGATTAATCTTAGTGAGGAAGGCATGTTGAAAGCTGAAATAGGTTGAAAGCTAAGCCTCTTGTGCCAAACAGCTATCCAAGTTGTGAGTGAAAAAAAAAAAATTCTCGAAGTTGTGAATGCAAAGGAGTTCTTGAAGGAAATTAAAAATACTACTCCAGTGAATATATGAATGGTAAGAAAGCGAATAACCAGATTTCTTGCTCATATGAAGTTTTAGTGGTCTGGACAGAAGGTTCAAACCAGCCACAACATTCCCTTAAACCAAAGCCTAATCTCAAGCAAGGTCCAAACTCTCTTTATTTCTATGAAGGCTGAGAGAGATGAGGAAGCTGAAGAAGAAAAGTTGGATGCTAGGAGAGGTTGGTGCATGAGGTTTAAAGGAGAGAAGCCATCTCCATAATATAAAAGTAAAAGGTAAAGTAGCAAATGATATAGAAGCTGCATCAAGTTATCCAGACCTAGCTAATATTGTTGATCACAGTGGCTACACTAAATAACAGATTTCAATGTAGAGGAAACAGTCTTACATTGGAAGAGATGTCACCTAGGACTTTCATAGTTAGAGTGGAGAAGTCAGTGCCTAGCTTCAAAGGACAAGTTGACTCTATTCTTAGGGCTAATGCAGCTGGCGACTTTAAATTAAAGCCAGTGTTCATTTAGCATTTCAAAAATCCTAGGGCTCTTAAGAATTATGCACACTGGTTTCAAAGAACTTCACTACTGCCTTAATTTCATTATTTGCCCAGGAGTTATTCAGGAGCAGGTTGTTCAATTTACATGTAGTTGTGTGGTTTTGAATGAGTTTCTTAATCTTGAGTTTCAATTTGACTGTGATGTGATCTAAGAGACTGTTATGATTTCAGTTCATTTCCATCTGTAAAAGAGTGTTTTACTTCCAATTATGTGATTAATTTTAGAGTAAGTTGCATGTGGCACCAAGAAGAATGTATATGCTATTCTTTTTGGATGGAGAGTTCTGCAGATACCTATCAGGTTCACTTGACCTAGAGCTGAGTTCAGGTCCTGAATATCCTTGTTAATTTTCTGTCTTGATTATCTGCCTAATATTGACAGTGGGGTGTTTAAGTCTACTACTGTTATTGTGTCTAAATCTCTTGGTAGGTCTCTAAGAACTTGTTCTATGAATCTGACTGCTCATGTATTGGGTGCATATATATTTAGGATAATTAGCTCTTCTTGTTGAATTAATCCCTTTACCATTATGTAATGTCCTTCTTGTCTCTTTTGATCTTTGTTGGTTTAAAGTCTGTTTTGTCAGATACTAGAATTGCAACCCCAGCTTTTTTTCTGCTTTCTATTCGCTTGGTAAATTATCCTCCATCCCTTTATTTTGAGCCTATGTGTATCTTATCACATTAGATGAGTCCCTTGAATACAGCACACTGATGTGTCTTGATTCTTTATCCAGCTTGCCATTCTGTGTCTTTTAATTGGGGCATTTAACTCATTTACAGTTAAAGTTAATATTGTTATGTGTAAATTTGATCCTGTCATCATGATGCTAGCTGGTTATTTTGCAGACTTGTTGATGCAGTTGCTACATAGTGTCCGTGGTCTTTATATTTTGGTATGGTTTTGCAGTGGTTTGTAATGGTTTCTCCTTTATATATATAGTGCTACCTTCAGGAGTTCTTGCAAGGCAGGCCTGGTGGTGACTAATTCCCTCATCATTTGCTTGTTTAAAAAGGATTTTATTTCTCCTTTGCTTATGAAGCTTAGTTTGGCTGGTTTGAAATTCTGGGTTTGAAATTCTTTTTTTTTTTTTTTTAAGAATGTTGAATCTTGGCCCCCAATCTCTTCTAGATTGCAGGATTTCTTCTGAAAGGCCTGCTGTTAATCTGATGGACATGAACAGACACTTCTCAAAAGAAGACATATATGTCACATGAGAAAAAGCTCAACATCATTGATCATTAGAGAAATGCAAATCAGAACCACAATGAGATACCATCTCATGTTGGTCAGAATTGCGATTATTAAAAGGTCAAGAAACAACAGATACTGGTGAGGATGTGGAGAAATAGGAGCTACACTGTTGGTGGGAATGTAAATTAGTTCAACCATTGTGGAAGACAGTGTGGCAAGTCCTCAAAGACCTAGAACCAGCAATACCATTTGACCCAGCAATCCCAAGGAATATAAATCATTCTGTTATAAAGACACATGCACATGTATGTTCATTGTAGCACTGTTCACAATAGCAAAGACATGGAATCAACCCAAATGTCCACCAATGATAGACTGGATAAAGAAAATATGGTACATATACACCATGGAACACTAGGCAGTCATAAAAAGGAATGAGATTATGTTCTTTGCAGGGAAATGGACAGAGCTGGAAGCCATTATTCTCAGCAAACTAACACAGGAACAGAAAACCAAACACCACATGTTCTCCCTTATAAGTGGAAGCTGAACAATGAGAACACATGGACACAGGGAGGGGAACAACACACACTGGGGCCTGTTTGGGGGTTGCTGGGGGAGGGAGAGCATCAGGATAAATAGCTAATGCATGTGGGGCTTAAGATCTAGGTAATGGGTTGATAGGTGCAACAAACCACCATGACACACGTTTATCTATGTGACAAACCTGCGTGTCCTGCACCTGTATCCCACAACTTAAATTAAATTAAATTAATTATGCTAAATCTACTCTCTTTGTGCTCTATAAATGGAACAACAAAGCCTGGATGACAGTATTTCTGTCTGCAGCATGATGTACTGAATATTTTAAGCCCACTATTAAGTCCTACTGCTTAGGAAAAAGATATTTCTTTCAAAATATTACTGCTCATTGACAATGCACCTGATCACTCGAGAACTCTGATGAAGGTGTACAAGAAGATTAATGTTTCTTTCATGCCTGCAAAAACAGCATTCATTCTGCAATCCATGGATCTAGGAGTCGTTTTTATTTTCAAGTCTTACTATTTAAGAAACACATTGCATACAGTTTTAGCTGCTATAGATAGTGATTTCTGTAAAGGATCTGGGCAAAGTAAATTTTAAAACTTCTGGAAAGGATTTACTACTCTAGATACAATTAAGAACATTTGTGACTCACAGGAGAAGGTCAAGATACCAACATTTACCGGCATTTGGAAGAAGTTGATGCTAACCCTCATGATGACTTTGAAAGTTTCAAGGTTTCAGTAGAAGAAGTAACTGCAGATGTTGCTGAATTGCTGCAATTCATGATAAAACTTGAAGGGATGAGGAACTACTTCTTATGGGAGCCAAGAAATTGATTTCTTGAGATGGATTCTACATCTGATGAAGACGCTGTGAACATTGTTGAAATAACAGCAAAGGTTTTAGAATATAACATAAACTTACTTGATAAAGCAGTGGCAGTGTTTGAGGGAATTGACCTCAATTTTGAAAGAAGATATACTTTGGGAAAAATGTTATCGAACAGCATCACATGCTACAGAGAAATCTTTCATTAAAGGAAGAGTCAATGAATGTGGCAAACTTCATTGTGGTATTATTTTAAGAAATTGGCATAGCCACCCCAAACTTCACAACCACCACCCTGATCAGTCATCAGTTACCACCATTTAGGCAAGACCCTCTGTCAGCAAAAAGAGTACAAGTTGCTGAAGACTCAGGTGATTGTTAGCATTTTCTAGTATAAAGTATTTTTAACTAAGGTATGTACACTTTTTAGACATAATGCCATTACACACTTAATAGACTACAGGACAGTGCAATGTAGACATAACTTTTATATTCACTGGGAAACAAAAAAACTCGTGAGTTATTATATTATGATATTTGCTTTATTGCGGTGATCTGAAACTGCACCTGCAATATCTTTGAGGTATGCTTGTGTGTACGTGTACATATAGGTATGTATACACATACATACACACAGAGAGAGAGAGAGAGAGAGAGAGAGACAGAGAGAGACACAGAGAGAGAGAGAACAGAGATTATTTTAAGAATTGGTTCATTTGGTCGTGGAGGTTAGTGAGTCCAAAACATGCAGGATGGTCCAGCAGACTGAGGACCCAAGGAGTGAATTTTGCAACTCAAATCCGAAGGCTGTCAACTGGGCGATTTCCCTCTTCCTTTGAGAACATCAGGTGTTGTTATTGTGGTTGTTTCTGTTTCTTAAGGCCTTAAATTCTTTGAATGAGGCCCATCCACATTATGGAGGGTACTCTATTTTACTCATCTACTGATTAATCTCATCTAAAAAATAGTTCCACAGCAACATAGATGTGTTTGACCAAATATCCAAGCACCATGGACTAGCCAAGCTGGCATATCAGGTTAATCATCATACTCTCTGTGTGGTATCTCATCATTTAGCCCAAAGAAGCTTGGGTTTCTTTACAGCATAGCAGCTGGCTTCCCACGGAGAGCAAGTGGATCTGTTAGACCTGGGCTCAGGAGTCCCAGGATATCATTACTGTTGCATTCTATTGGTGAAAGAAAGTCACAGGTCTAGCTCATAGCTAAGAGGAAGAAAACTACAACCTACTTCATGGTGTGAGGAATAGCATGTGTGGGCAGGGATGAGAGGAATAGTTGGAGACTAGCTATCACAATCTTCCCTCTGGCCACAGCACTTCTTGTCCCTTTTCGTAAAGTCCCATCACATTACAGTGCTGGTTCCAGCTTCAAGGTCCAAAATCACATCGACTAAATCACGTATATTTAAAGTCGATGTTCCCAGCTGGGCGCGGTGGCTCAAGCCTGTAATCCCAGCACTTTGGGAGGCCAAGGCAGGCGGATCTCAAAGTCAGGAGTTCGAGACAAGCCTGGCCAATATGGTGAAACCCCATCTCTACTAAAAATACAAAAATTAGCCGGGAGTGGTGGCAGACACCTGTAGACCCAGCTACTCGGGAGGCTGAGGCAGGAGAATCACTTGAACCCGGAAGGCGGAGGTTGTAGTGAGCCGAGATCGGGCCACTGCACTCCAGCCTGGGAGGCAGAGTGAGACTCCGTCTCAAAAAAAAAAAAAAAAAAGAAAAGAAAAGAAAGTAGATGTTCCCTGTTTATCTAGAGACTTGTACCTAAAATGATACCTTCTGTATGATCTCCCTTCCCTGCAACATACTTTGATGAGACAGGGATTGTTGTATCTCTAGCAATAAAGTCAGTCATTCAAAGGAAGGGAAATGAGAGGCACATAGCAATCGGTGCTTCATAAAAATTCTGAGATCCAGCTGGGAACATGTTACCAATTCCCTCAATCTAGGTTTCCTGAAAAGGATCCTGTTCTCTGGATGTGGATTTCTATTCCATTGTTTTCAGTGGCTCTTGACTCTCTCCTCTAAGTTAACCTTCCTTTTCTGTAAGAAATGTCTCTCATTTGCAAACGGAGTCACTTTCTGAGCCTATTTATTCCATTAAAGGTTTGGAGGCCTAAAATCTTCTTTTCATTTTGTCCTGTCACTCTCCCTTTTCTTCCAAGGTGGTACAGCTTCTTTTAAAACTTTGTAATTTTCTAATATATCCATTTATATTCCATTCCATTGGGTGAAAGCTATTTCCCCAAGTCTCTTCAAGACAGACACTTTTCTACTTTAGACTGAGAGTCAGAATCCTGTCCAGTAACATTTTTAAGAGTTTAATCACACTTGTCTCCTAGCAGAGTGGAACTTATAAGGGTTTTAAGAGGTATCTGACTACCACATTCTTGACTTAATATTTACCCTGAGGCCACATTGTACTAGCAGTACTTGATTTGATCAGAGACCATTTTTTACTCTGAAAACCTTCTGCCATCTGGAGGGGCTGAGAATGAGAAATAATATCATTTTCTAAGCCAGCAAGTCCTGAGTTGGACTTTGTGGATTAAAATAACAGTTTCCTATTTCCGATGGGTAGGATTTTCCTGAATATGTCTTCTGCTCCATGTGGTATTGATTAGGTAGGTCACTTACTTGGCTGCATTTAGTCAGTAGCTGGTCTGGGCTGGATGGTCTAAGAAAGGTTCAGTCACATACCTGGCACCTCTGAGCTTTTCCATATGGCCTCTGTGTGGAATCATCCTGGGCTTGCTAATAGGATGACTGATTCAGACTAGCCAGACTTTTTTTTTTTTTTTTTTTTTTTTTAAAAAAGACGGATTCTTGCTCTGTCTCCAGACTGGAGGGCAGTGGCGTGATCTCAGCTCACTGCAACCTCCGCCTCCTGGGTTCAAGCGATTCTCCTGCCTCAGCCTCCCGAGTAGCTGGGACTACAGGTGCCCACCACCACGCCCGGCTAATTTTTGTATTTTTTAGCGGAAATGAGGTTTCACCATGTTGGCCAGGATGGTCTCGGTCTCTTGCAGACTGGTCAGACTTTTTATGTGGAGGCTGACTCCAAGGGTAGGTGTTTTAAAGTAACAGTCCTGCCCAATGTGTAAGCACTTATCTAGCATTTGCTTGCATCATTTTTCTAATGTGCCAAAGCAAGTCATATGGCAAGGCCAGGATCAACATGGAAGAAACTGTGTCTGGAATTGGTGGGTTCTTGGTCTCACTGACTTCAAGAATGAAGCCGCGCACCCTCACGGTGAGTGTTACAGTTCTTAAAGATGGTGTCTCCGGAGTTTGTTCCTTCTGATGTTTGGACGTGTTCGGAGTTTCTTCCTTCTGGTGGATTCATTGTCTCGCTGGCTTCAGGAGTGAAGCTGCAGACCTTGGCAGTGAGTGTTACAGTTCTTAAGGCGGCACGTCTGGAGTTGTTTGTTCCTCCCGTTAGGAGTTGTCCGTTCCTCCCAGTGGGTTCGCAGCTTCATTCTTGAAGTCAGTGAGACCAAGAACCCACCAATGCCAGACACAAAACTACATGAAGTGGGAGTGCCAAGAGGTAGCATTTATTATGGGTCGTCCACATAACAATCTCTCACAGAGAATAGTTTGGTAGCTGTAGAGAAATAAATTTGTCATCTTCTTCTACCTTTTATTAGTAGTATGACTTAGGGCAAATTGCTGTGCTTCTGGGATTCTTATTTGCTGCTTGTAAAATAGAAAACATGACACAGATGTTACTAGATCTTTGTGACAACTGTACACACATATGCATGCACACACACGAGGTACTCACAGTGGTACTTAACAATGGCTACCGTGTTTTCATGGTGTACTTGGCAGACCGGCAGTTAGATATTGAATGGACTAACTGTGATTTTATCATATCAGGACCAGGTTTTAATGGCTACCGTGTTTTCATGGTGTACTTGGCAGACCGGCAGTTAGATATTGAATGGACTAACTGTGATTTTATCATATCAGGACCAGGTTTTAATCAGAAATCAGTGAGGCATAGCTCAAGGTGATTAAAGGTAAAAAGGTTAAAAGTTGAAAAGAAAGGTCAGTGTTGGAGACCATTAGTTCTTGGCCAAAAGCTGTTGGCCTTGGGAGAGGTGGAAGTTTGAGATCAGAGATCACAGTTATAGGAGAATACACAGTGATGGTGAAGATTGGAACCAGAAAATAAGTCAGGATTAAATGGGGTCCAAAAAAGCAGAGTCAGGGCACTCATGAATCCAAACCAGATACAGAAGCTTCAGGAGTCAGAGAGCAGAAATCAGGGACATAGGCAAGAAATCCAGGAAAACAAGAATTAGATATGCCCAAAATGTTGAAACAAATAGCTACGGGGTGCAAAGGCAAGAGAAAAATTTGATGGTTTGGAGCCAGTGGCTCCAAACATAATTATAGCCAAAAGTAAAACCTGGTCACAGTGTGTGGGCAGATCTTGAGCCACAGGTGGAAAAAGACATCTGGTTAGAATAGGATGGGAGCAAATTGGTAGCTCCTGACACGCATCAGAACCCCTTTAAATTTTCATGGGATTCAGGTTGTTCCTTCAATTATTTCAATGATTTAATCTTTAACTGCTTGAGAATATGATGTTTTCCTAAAAAGGGACTCCCACACAGAAACTGTCAGACTATGAAGTTGTCGATGGCATTTGTAGTACTCACACAGTTCAAAAAAATGATGCTATCTCTACCATCTTTTGTTCCATCTGTAGAACAGTCAGTTTTTTTGGTTATAGCAGTTGTCTTCCTTGAATGTGTTCCTACTCAGAGGGAAATCAGAATTGCCAGTGCTTCTCTCTAAGTCTCAGTTGCAGAAATCAGGATTTTTTCTGAATCATTCTGAGCATCTTATCTTTCCTCATGCTGATTATTATTTCAGTCTGAAAGCTTATGCTATCTTATAAAGTCACATTGTACTTTCGTTTTTCCATTGAAAATTCTGAATAGAATAAAATGAAATCATTTAAAGTCTTGTTTAAGAAAAGTAGAGTTTCTTGATTAAAAAGGAGAAATTTAGAGCGGCATTCAAAAGAAATACATAAAAAGGAAAAAGAAGTATGCATTCACGCAGTTCTTGTTGGGGAGGATAGCTTCTATTCTTTATCATTAGAACCATTAAGAAGTTCAATTAATTTCTTTTAAAGATTTCAATTATGAGTGTATCTTAGGCATTGATAGGGAGTAATTTTTAGATCTGACTTTTTAAATATAGTATTGTTCATTTTTATAGCTTTTCTGAGATTCTTGGCAGTGAGTCAGCACACAGCATTTCTACCTGTAGTCCAGTTTATATGAGTCCTACTTTCATGCACCACTGTCATGGTGATGTCTCAGTTAGTGGCAATCACGGTCAGTAGCCTGAAGATCTATAGCATCTAAATATGTAGAATGAATTTTTAATATCTATGAGAGCCTTTGTTTCTCCAGTACCAGGTTTCTTTGTGGACCCTGAGTCTGAGGAGAACATAACTGTCAATTAGAACCACTTTTTAAGAATTGCCATAATTAAGATTTTTGATGATCAAGTTATTAATTAGGAAACAGGGACTCTATATTTTTCTCTGATGCTTTTTTATGTCCTAGAGCAAGGGTCAGCATACTTTTACTGTGAATGGCTTGGTAGTAAATATTTTCAGCTTTGTGGGCCACATCATCTCTGCTACAAATACTAAACTGCCATGTGGCACAACAGCAGAAAAGGACCTATGCATAGACTGCTGTCTTTAATGTCAGTATAGTATCAGTGGAAAAGACAGGGCTTAATAAAAACTTTGTGTAATATGGTCTCTTTGGCATAAAATTAAGAAATACATAGAAGTAAACATTGATATAAAAACTTTTGCAAATGTGTGTCCCTTTTCCCAGCGCTCATGAGTAACAGTCATTTCTAAACAGATTTCTCTGTTTTTGCCAAGTATTATTTATTCTCATATAGTAACAGTTTAGGACAGGTGTCAGCAAACTACTGCCACAGGCTAAATCCTGCACCTTGTCTTTTCCTCTCATGCCACATAGATATTCAAATGAGGAATCTATGCATAGGTCTTTGAACCACCCATCAGCAGAACATGCCCTTTCTGGAGCTCCGTTTCTCACTCTCAATAGTGCTGACCCCTTAGAAGGAGCTGTCCATGTTCTTTTGTTTGAAATTCCCTATGAAAAATGACATCTTTTATGAAGTGATTGTTGGAACTAATGGGGCCTTTTTGTGTTTGCAGACCTGTTTTCCTCAGTGAAGCTAGCAGGGACTGGTAAGGAATCAGAATTACAATCTTGTCTTTATTAGCACTGTGTTTGCATCAGTCCTCTCTTGAGAAACAGTGCAGGTTGAGATAAATTTCTCCTGTGAAGTGATACAATTCATTTTCATCTCACATATGCATGACCTTGGTGCCATCCAGAACACACTTTTTGCTGTTGTTGATGTAACGGAGATGTTATTAAGAGGTTTTAGTTTGAGTTTATTTTAGATAATACCAATAATTGAATGATTTACTAGTGTTTACTACAGAGGTTTAAAAAATCATTACTACTTATAAAATTGAATAAAGTAAAAATGATTTAGAACTAAAGATAATCTCAAAATTGCACATTAGATAACTATCCTATGTAGTAGAAGATATTCAGTTTGCATCACAATATTTGAAACAAATACAACATTTCACCATAAGACAAGAGCAAAATGCACAAAGAATCGAGTGATCCATACAATAGACTTTATGAATACAAAACCTGTGGTCAAAATGAGGCAAGAGGAAGTATCAGGGGTACAGAGACGTCATGTGCAGTACCACATACTACCCCTGGGGAGTGATAAACTTTTTTGTGTATTTCCATTTGACTGATTTTACTTTGTGAAAACATAATATGCTGGGGAAAATGACATCTGAATCCACAAAGTGTCCATGGTATATTGATATGTACCCCTAACGTATCAATTTTGTATGAACTCCTTTGCATTAGAGAAACATGTTTCAGAATACATTGTGCTTTGCAAGTGTTTGCACTGTTGCAAACTATGTGCTTTATCTCATTAAATCTTCACAATTACTGCATGCAGTGGGCACTATTTTCATGCCTGTTCTACAGATGAGTAGACATATAAAAGTTAAATAATTTAACTTGCCAGAGGCTTTGAGGAAATACATAACAGTATATTAGAGATGGGATTGAATGATTCTAATTTTCAGGAAGAAGAGGAAAGTGAATTCTCCCCAGTTATATCCTTAGGGAGTAGGACATTAATCATATTTCTTTTAGTTCTTTTTGCAAATGTTACTTTCACAGAGGCTTCTCATGGATCCCTGTCTAAAATTACTCCCCATTATATAGACTTTTGTTTAAAAAAAAAATAGAGGCCACAATGTACATACTCCAAGGCCAACTGCCATTAACCATGTAGCCAAAATTTAAATTACCCTTTTCCCCAAAATACTAGCTCTAACCATAAACAAAATGGGAAACGTGAGCTTTTCATCCTTGTCAAAATGACTCAGTAAAATTAAACCAATCAGCTGCAGACAAATCAGCTTAAACAGTTTTACTTGTCCTAAAAGGAATATAAGTTTATAATAGCCAACCACAGTGAAGACAGATATAGTTCCTTAATTACGCTTTATAAGCTGCATTTTAAATGCTGTGAACAGAGCTTTTTACCACTTTTGATTTGAGGTACCTGGTTTGCAAACTGTCCTTTTGTATGCTCAATAAACTTAAAAAAAAATTTCTAACTTGATCTGATTTTAATTTTAACACATTCTCTTTACTTTAGCACTTTTTATATCCTAAACACATGACACTAGCATTCTATATAGCTCACTTGTTTATATTGTTTATTTTCTCTTCCCCTACACTGAAATTCTATGAAGGCAGGAATTTTTGTCATTGTCACACTACTGTATTTCCGATGCCTAATATAGGCACTCGATAAATAATTATTGAATGGATGAATCAATCGATTAATCTTGGGAAAAGTTCTTAATGCATCTTTTAAAAAAAAAGAAATCTTGTGAGCCTTTTGAAAGGAAAGTGGTGATCACCTGGAGCTTGTATTAGGTCACTAATAGTAAAGCATATAATTAAATAACTTACTTTTCCCGTAAGACCAGTGTATCCAAGGAGTGCTGTTCCCACTGTCTATCTGAATTTCAACAACGCTTGATAAAACCTTCCATGATGAACTTATGCTTAAGATGTAGGAAGGCGGTTGACGATACTGTTAGGTGAGTCACAGCTGAATGCCTCTATTCATGAATCAATGTTTAGAGAGAGACCTCTAGTAACTGGCTGGAGGATTTGTTTTTCACATTTCCTGTTCACCATTTTCATTGTTAATTTTGAGGGTGGTATTAATGGCATAAGGAGCTAATCCACAAATGAAACAAAAATGGCAGGAACCATTAATACGGCTGTTAACAAAATCAGCATACAAAAATTACTTGACCAACTAAAGGGGAGAGGTAAATATAATAAGACAAAACACTAAAATGAAAATATAAAAGTCTAAAACACCAGAGAGAAGTAGTAACTAATGTTGTTTGAGGAGCAATAGGAGCTAAGGTGAGACCTAGTTTAATAACAACTGTAGGTTTAGGTGGTAGTTACATAAGCATAAATCAATAATATGACGTTATTCCCCCCCCCCCAAACATTCATTCATTCTTGGGTTTCGTGAATAGAACTGGGTTTAGAATAGAAAAGGTAATGATTTGGCTGTAAATTTATGTTGCTTCTCCCATACCTAAAACTATGACCCCAATCCAGGGCAATTCACTTTAAGAACATTGAGAAGTAGTGTACACCTAAAACTTGTTTTTTTTTGTTTTTTTTGTTTTTAAATTTTTATTTATTTTTTTATTTTTTTATTTTTTATTTTTTTTTATTATTATACTTTGAGTTCTAGGGTACATGTGCATAACGTGCAGGTTTGTTACATATGTATACTTGTGCCATGTTGGTGTGCTGCAGCCATCAACTCGTCAGCACCCATCAACTCGTCATTTACATCAGGTATAACTCCCAATGCAATCCCTCCCCCCTCCCCCCTCCCCATGATAGGCCCCGGTGTGTGATGTTCCCCTTCCCAAGTCCAAGTGATCCCATTGTTCAGTTCCCACCTATGAGTGAGAACATGCGGCGTTTGGTTTTCTGTTCTTGTGATAGTTTGCTAAGAATGATGGTTTCCAGCTGCATCCATGTCTCTACAAAGGACACAAACTCATCCTTTTTTATGGCTGCATAGTATTCCATGGTGTATATGTGCCACATTTTGTTAATCCAGTCTGTCACTGATGGACATTTGAGTTGATTCCAAGTCTTTGCTATTGTGAATAGTGCCGCAATAAACATATGTGTGCATGTGTCTTTATAGCAGCATGATTTATAATCCTTAAAACTTGTAATCCTCATTGAAAGATGAGTCAAAACTGTATCACATGAAGAATATCTAAAGTTGTGGTTCCAAACTTATGGCCTTCAGATGTGTTCTAAATAGACCATATGGGGTTTTCAGAAATTTGAATTTGTGGCAGATGTTTCAAAATTAGTAGATGTCTCATTAAATATGGATTTCTGGGATTTACTCTTGCTACTGTGAAGGTGTATGATCCTGTGTTTGCGCTCCTCTCAGACCGCTTTACTCATTTACTTTAAATGTTTGGTGCGTATGGCAATCGGGGTGCTAACAACTGGGGGCATAAAAAAAGGACTGGGAAATTCATGGCCTGTAAAACAAGGTTGGGGTGGGAGAGATACAAATATATCTGGAGGGCTTTAATAGGGCAGAGAAATTAGACCCAATCTTTGTGTCCCCAAAACGTTAAACACTGGTGTTAATAATAAGAAAACTTATTCCCATTAACTATATAGAATAACTATCTTATAGTGACTTGAGACTTGCTGTTTTATTCATCTTTTGTTCATCAATACCGAGAAGAGTTTCTGACAATGGTTGTACTCAGCAACTCTTAATTGAATAAATGTGGCAAAACAGGTTGTGAGTGGTGAATTCCATTCCAGGAGCAGCTAGAATGTATGCTCTTCGAGAGCAGAGATCTTTGGCAATTTTGTTTACAGCTATATCAGAGCACCTAAATCAGTGCCTGCCATGTAGTAGGAGCTCATTAAATATTTGTAGATTTCATAATTGGAGATATTCAAACATAGAATCATGGTCTACTTGCCAGTGCTGTAGGAAAAATTAATTAACAATACAAGCAGAGGGTCATGAAACAAGGGAAATACTGAAGTAGATGACATTTAAAGTCACTGCCAACTCTGAAAGTCTATCAGACAGTGACATAGAATGGGATTATGTATTTTACATTAACTATTAAACATAGTAAAGTTAAAGTAGAGTAGGTATGTGTGATAACAAAACTGAGAAAGCAGTTTGCCAGTTATTTATTTATGGTATGGACAGGAAATTACTGGCTAGATTTTTAAATGAAAATATCCAACAGTTGAAGATTTTTCTGATATTTAACTATATCTTACATCTTATATCCATAGTGATGACAGTGATTATTCCATTTTCAATCGTTTTGTGCCATCTAAGCAGCAGTTAATCATTCCTGTGTGATGAAAATATACTTTTATTCCCTGATATTTGTAATTTAACTTACAAAACACATGTTGCCTTGAGGTTTGGCATGCTTTGCTATTCTATCCTTCAAGGAGACCCATGATGACAAATCAAACCATTGAGAACTGATTTCAGTTTTCATTGCTTCCGGTGGTAACTGAAGGTGACGTTTTGAAAAATCATACTATAACTAACCTAGAAAATAATGTTTAGAGGCCAATGTGTGGCAAAGGAACACATAGCTAAGTCTATAGTTTTTAAATGCTTATAAAAGTTCTATGCACCTTTTATTGTGAAGGTCTAGCATTTTAATATTTTTAAAATCAAGAAGGTGAAAAATTTCTTTATAAATTTGAAGGGAAAATAAAAAGTCTAAAGCCCTGAATTTGAGTTCTAGAAATGAATGTATTTAAAATGCAGTCCTGAGGTGCTGTATGCTAACTATGTAAAGCAATAGCTTATTAAATTCTGGGAAACTTACGTTTATTTGAAGCTGGATATGGTAATAGATTTTTGTTAAATGTTATTTTATGAGGGATAACATTTTCTTCTGCATAGATTCAGGAAAAAAGAAAAGAAGCACTTAATTGTTAAAAGGTTAGTGGATACTTAATGGTTGGATTAGACCTATGCATCATCATGTTTACAGCACAGAACAATGGGAGAAATTTCTTTTATAGAGTGGTGCTACATAACCTTAACATCCTGTATCATCATTTTCATCATTATTATGTTTTGAGTAGACAAGCGTCTATCTCTGAGGAATACTTAGCAATTTATGAATTTGTTTTAATTAGTTTTCCCAGCCTTCTCATAGGGCATGGGGGACATATTGCTTAACCCTAGTTTTAGAGCGAGCCTTAGGTAAAATGGTGATGCAGGCACTGTTTTATTTTGGTGGCTCTTCTGCTTGCAGGGATACCTCCTCTTTGCACAGCACCTTATTTCTCTTTCTGTAGGCTAAAGGAGAAAATTATTATACATTTTTGTACTTAAAAATACATAGTTGAAAATTTCAAATATATGCAAAAGTACAGAGAATAGTATTGGTTAGTGCGAAAGCAATTGTGTTTTTTGCCATTATTTTTAAATTTAAAAATTTGCCATTTAAAAATAATGGCAAAAAACACAATTGCTTTTGCACCAACCTAATATAATGCATCTTGAATACTCATCACACAGTTTTAACAATTCTCGATATACAACTATTTCTTGTTTCATCTGTACCCCTACTCATATTTCCTTCCTCTACAATTATTTTCAAACAAATTCAATACACAATATTTCTTCATCTGTAAGTCCTTTACTGTGTACCTAAAACTAGTCTTTTAAAAATTACCTCAAAAACATTAAGATGCTTGTAAATTTTCCTAACAAATTTCCTAATAATTTCTTATTATCAAATTTAGCTAATTTTAAAAATAATTTTATTAAATAATTTAGTTTTTTGGTATGAAATGGTAGCAAGTAAGGTTAACAGATCGAAATCATTATGTGTTTGAATTCTCTTTTAGACTATAAATTTCCTCTTTCTATCCTTTCTCTTGTGCCCTTTAAAAAAAAAAAAACTGGGTCATACATCTTACAGAGTTTCTCATAAGTTCAATTTTGCTAATTGTGTCTCTATCATGTTGTTCAACCTGTCCCTTGAATTTTCTATAATTATTAGTTAAAGGCTTGATAAATGAATAATGTTTTATTATTTTGAGAGGATAAGCATATTTTGTTTCCCCAGCTTTATTAAATAATAAATAATAAATAAAAATTGTATATATTTGAAGTAGACATGTTATGACTTGATATATGTATACATTGTATAATGATTACCACAATCAAATTAATCAATGCATCCATCCCTATAAATGGTTACCTTATTCTATGTATATGTATGTGTATGTATGTGTGTGTATGTGTGTGTGTGTGGGGTAAGGATACTTAATATTTACTCTCTTAGCAAACTTAAACAATACAGTATTATTATCTATAGTCACCAAGCTGCAATATTAAGTCCCCATAATGTATTTGTTTTACAACTGAAAGTTAGTATGCTGTGTCCAACATTACCCCATTTCCACCATGTCCCAGATTCTGGCAACCACCTATGAGTTCAACTATTTTAGATTACACATATAAGCAAGATCATATGGCATTTGTCTGTCTGTGTCTGGTTTATTTCAGTTAGCTTAATGTTCTGCAGGTTTATCCATATTTTCTCAAATGGCAGGATGTTTTTTTCTTTTTGCTGTTGAATAATATTTCATTGTATTTATACCACATTTTCTCTATTAATTCATTTGTCAATGGACACTTATGTTGGTTCCATACCTTGGCTGTTGTCAATAATACTGCAAGAAACATGACAATGTAGACATCTCTTCAGCATGCTTGTTTCATTTCCTTTGGATATGTACCCAAACATTAGAGTTCTGGACCATATGGTATCTCTATTTTTAATTTTTCGAGGAACCTTCATACTGTTTTCCATACTGGAGGTACCAATTTACGTTTTCACCAACACTGCTACAAGTGTTCCCTATTCTCCACATCATCACCAACACTTCTTATAACCATCCTAACGGGTGTGAGAAGATACCTCATTGTGGTTTTGATGTGCATTTCCCTGGTGATTAATGATGGTGAACACCATTTTATATACCTTTTGGTCATTTGTATGTCATCTTTGGAGAAATGTCTATTCAAGTCCTTTGCCTATTTTTAAAATGGGTTATTGGAGTGTTTACTATTGAGTTGTAGGGTTTTATTGTGTATTTTGAACATATCAGGTACAGTCAGGCCTTTGTATCTGTGAGTTATGCATACAGGGATTCAATTATCTGAGAATCAAAAATATTTGAAAAAAAATAAAATAAGAAAACAATAAAAATAATAAGATTAAAAAGTAATATAGTATAATTATTTACATAGTATTTACATAGTATTAGTATTATAAATAATCTAGAGATGATTTAAAGCATACAGGAGGATGCATGTGGGTTATATGCAAATACTATGCTATTTTATATGCAGGACTTGAGCATCTGAAGATTTTGGTTTCTGCAGAGGGTAGGAAAGGTTGAACCAATCCCCCATGGATACCAAGATAAAACTATGTATGGTTTCCAAATATTTTCTTTCATCAATACGTAGAAAATATTTCATTTTGTTGATTGTTTCCTTTGCTGTGCAAAAGATTTTAAGTCTGATGTAGTCCCATTTATTTTTTATTTTGTTGCCTACACTTTTGATATCATATTCAAATAATCATCACCAAGACTGGTGTCAAGAAGCTTTCCCACGTTTTCTTCCAGTTTTATGGTTTAATGTTTTAATTTCTTTTAAGTGAGTTTCTGTATTTTATGTAATAAAATATGGATACAGTTTCATTCTTTTGCATATGAACATCCAGTTTCCGCAGCAACATTTATTGAAGAGACTGTTATGTCCCCATTGCATATTATGCCCTTGTCAAAGACTAATTGATTATATACCCAGGGTTTATTTCTGGGGTATCTATTCTGTTCCATTGTTCTGTATGTCTGTTTTGATGCCAGTAACACACTGTTTTGATTACTATAGCTTTGTAATATAGTTTGGAATCAGGGAGTATGACCTTTCCAACTTTATTCTCTTTTTTTTTTTTTTGAAACAGAGTCTCACTCTGTTGCCCCAGGCTGGAGTGCAGTGGCACAATCTTGGCTCACTGCAACCTCTGCCTCCCAGGTTCAAGCAATTCTCTGCCTCACCCTCCCTAGTAAGTAGCTGGGATTATAGGCACCTGCCACCACGTTCGGCTAATTTTTTGAATTTTTAGTAGAGATAGGGTTTCACCAACTTGGCCAGGCTGGTCTTGAACTCCTGACCTCGTGATCCACCCACCTAGGCCTCCCAAAGTGCTGGGATTACAGGCATGAGCCACCATGCCCAGCCATTCTTCTTCCTTAAGACTGCATTGACTCTGCAGGGTCTTTTGTGGTTTCATATGAATTTTAGGATGGTTTTCTCTATTTCTGTGAAAAATGTCATTGAAATTTTGATGAGGATTGCTTTTACTATGTAGATCCCATGTGGACATTTTAACAATATTAAATCTTCCAATCCGTAAATATGGGATATATTTTCATTTTCATTAATGTCTTATAGCTTTAAGTGCAGAGATCTTTCACCTCTTTGTGTAAATTCATTCCTAAGTATTTTATCCTTTTAGATATTATTGTAAATGGGATTTTTAAAATTTTACAGATAGTTTATTATTAGTATATAGAAATGCAACTAGTTGTTGTATGTTGATTTTGTATCCTATAAATTTGCCGAGTTATTTTCTTAATTATGACAGTTTTTTGGTGAAGTCTGTAGAGTTTTTTTTTTTAATATGGAAGATGTCATTTGGATTCCTGTTATTTCTTTTTCTTGCCTAATTGCTCTGGCTAGGGCTTTCATTACTGTGTTGAACACAAGTGGCAAGAGTAAGCATTCTTGTTTTGTTTCAGATTTTAGAGAACAAGGTTTCAGTTTTCCACCATTTAGTGTGATGTTAGCGGTGGACTTCTCAAATGTGGCATTTTTTGTCATGAGGTTCATTCCTTCTGTTCCTAATTTGTTGAGAGTTTTTGTCATGAAAGGATGTTGGATTTTGTCAAATACTGTTTCTGCCTCTATGGAGATGATTATAGATCATATGATCTTTATCCTTCATTCTGTTCATTTGGTATATTACATTTATTGATTTATATAATAAATGTATATTGGATCATACTTGCAAATCTAGGATAAATTCCACTTAATCATGGTGAATGATAGTTTTAATGTGTTGTTAATTCAGTTTGCTAGTATTTTGTTTAGGACTTTTGCATTTATGTTCACCAGAGATACTGCCTGATAATTTTTTTTTTCTTACAGTGTCCTTATCTGATTTTGGTCTGAGGGTAATGCTGACCTCATAAAATCCCTTTGCTTTCAGCCTATGTGTATCCTTAAGGCTTAAGTGAGTCTCTTATTGTCTTAATATAAGAGCATTTTGTTGGATTTTTTTTTTAATTCATTCAGCCACTTTGTGTCTTTTGATTGAATAATTTAATCCATTTATATCCAAGATTAGTTATTATTTATAGGTAAGGAGTTATTGCTGCCATTTTAAAAATTGCCTTCTGATGGGTTTGTAGTTCTTGTGCTTTCTTTTTGGTTGTTGCTCTCTTTTGTGATTTGTTGATATTTTGTAGTGGTATGCTTTGATTCCTTTTTGTCTTTTCTGGATCTAGTAGAGGTTTTTTTTTTTTTTTTTTTTTTTTTTTTTTCCTTTGTGATCACTATGGGACTTTCAAAAAACATCTTATAGCACCTTATAATTATAATATTTTATTTTAAGCTGATGACAAGTTAATTTCAATCACATACAAAAACTCTACACTTTTACTTTCTCCCATCATTTTGTGCTACTGATGTCACACTTTGCATCTTTTTGTATTGCGTATCCATTAACAAATTATGGTAACTATAGTTTGTTTATTTATTTATTTATTTAATTTATTTTGAGACGGAGTCTTGCTGTCTCTCCCAGGCTGGAGTGCCGTGGCGCCATCTCGGCTAGCTGCAAGCTCCGCCTCCCGGGTTCACGCCATTCTCCTGCCTCAGCCTCCCAAGTAGCTGGGGCTACAGGCGCCCGCCGCCACTCCCAGCTAATTTTTTGCATTTTTAGTAGAGACGGGGTTTCACCGTGTTAGCCACGATGGTCTCGATTTCCTGACCTCTTTATCCGCCTGCCTTGGCCTCCCAAAGTGCTGGGATTACAGGGATGAGCCACTGCACCTGGCTTATTTTTAATTATTTTACCTTTTAACTTTTATTCTAAATTTAGAAATAATTTATACATCATCATTACCACATTCGAGTATACAGAATTCAATTATGTATTTACCTTTTCCAGTGAGTTTTATACTTATATATGTATTTATGTTGTTATTTAGCAGCTTTTCATTTCAACTTGAAGAATCACTTTAGTATTTCTTATAAGGCAGATCGTATGGTAATGAACATCCTCAGCTTTTGTTTGTCTGGGAATGTCTTTACCTCTCCATTTCTGAAGACTAACTTTGCAGGGTACAGTAATCTTATTTGGCAGGTTTTTTTTTAAACGTTTTGAATATATTATTCCATATTATTTATTTGTTATCCATGTAGGCTTGCATTGGTGTCTGTGAATTTGAAGAAGCAAACAGTCTTTCATTCTTTACAGGCTCATTTTAACAACTTTCTCTTTTTGGGTCTCTAGGCTGATGGAATTCCCTCTACCATCACAAACAATTGTAGTTGGAGCTAGGTCATGTGTCTGCTACTGATTTTGTACTGGAGGCTAGTTAGCAAGCCTATTACCAGGGGCTTTAGCAGACATAAATCTTGTCTAGTCCCTAGGCAAACTGCATTGTCTCCAAGACATTGTTCAGTAGGACTGTTTTATAACAAGGGTTCACTTCAGGCTTCACAGTTGTTTCCACTAATGGCACACCTGTTATTAGGTATGCAGATAGGTGTGGTTCCCTCTGGATTTCTGAAGGACTCCCCCTGGCTCACTGAGTATGTCCATGGGTAGGGAGAACCGTCCCCAGATCAACATGAGAGATCCTGGAACTAAGTCACTGCTGCTTCAGGGTCCACATCTGAGAGGACTTTGCTCCAGGGAGTTGGATGGACATACATCTCTGGGGACAAGATTGACCTTGAGCCAACTCTAAGTGGGAATGGAGCAAAGTTATTGGGCCATTCTCAGAATCTGCTGTGGACCAAGTTTGGAAAGCCTGTCTCGGAGAACACGGATGGGAATGAGTCCTGACAGGTTGCTAAGTGAACAGGACTGCTCTCAGGCCACAGTTTCAGTTTTAGGATATCATAGTTAGCAAACAGCTCTATGCAAAACTCTACTCCTTTATATCTCTGCCCATTTATGTTATCAATGTCACATATTACAGCTTTTTATATTTTGTATTCGTTAACATAGTTTTATACTTATAGTTTATAATTAAGTTCTATACCGGAGTTCAAAGTAATTTATGCACCACCATTGCAATATTATAAGATTTTTATTTGTCTAAATGTTTACCTTTTCCTTTGTGTTGCTGTCTAGCATACTTTGTCTCAACTCAAAGGACTGCCTTTAGCAATTCTTGTAAGTCAGGTCTAGTGCTCACGAAGCACCTTAGCCATTGTTTATCTTTATTTCTCCTCCATTTTCAAAAGACAGTTTTGCCAGAAAGAGTATGCTTGGTTGACAGATTTTTTCTTTCAGTACTTTGAATATATTGTCCCACTCCCTTCTGTCCTATAATGTTTCTCTTGAGAAATGTGCTAATGTCATTGAAGGTCCCTTGTACATGATAAGCCATTTTTTCTTCCTGCTTTCAAGATTCCCTTTTTGTCTTTGATGTTTGACAGTTTGATTATAATTTATGTTGGTATGTTGGTTTTTCCAAGTCTGAGTTTTATGAGTGCCTTGAATTTGATTGTTCATTGCCTTCTTCAGATTTGGCAAGTATCTAGCCATTATTTTTTTCAAATAAGCTTTCTGTCCCTCTCTTTTTCTATCTCCTTCTCAGATTTGCATTATGTGTATGTTGGAACATTTGATGGTGTTCCATAAGTTTCTTAGTCTTTCTTCACTTTTCTTCATTCATTTTTTTTCTCTTTATATCTCTGGCTTCATAATTTTAAGTGGCCTCTCTTTGAATTCATTTATTATTTCTTCTGCTTGATCAGGTCATCTGTTGAAATGCTCTAGTGAACTTTTCAACTCAGTTACTGTATTCTTCATCTCCACGAATGTTTGTTTTCTTTTTAAAGTTTGTTGATATTCTCATTTTGGCATCATTGTCCTAATTTCATTTAGTTTTCCATCTGTGTTCTCTTGTAGCACATTGAGCTTCTTTAAGATGATTATTTTTAATTATTTGCCAAGTAACATAAATTCTTATTTCTTTCTGGTTGGTACCTGGAGATGTATTTTGTTTCTTTGATTGTGTCATGTTTCCCTGTTTATTCATGTGCCTAGTTATTTTTTCTGTGATTTGTGCATTTGAAAAAGCAGCTACCTCTTCAGTCCTTATAAATTGGCTTCATACAGGGGAATACTTTTACCAATTAGCCCACATAGAGATTTTGGGGGCCTCTCCAGTTTTTTACCAAGGGATACATCTTCTTTGAATCTGTCTGTGTTCTTTCCCAGTTAGACAAATTTGCTTCTTTTTCTTCCAAGAGCTTTTATTATCTTTCTCCATCCAGTGTCTGTCTGTACCACTGCAAGTTCTGTGGCATTGCAATAAGCCACTGAGTTATCTTTTGCTCTCTGCAGACCCCAGGCATCCAAAGTATGTGGATTCCATTAGTGCTCTGAATCAGGCAAGACAGAAACCAGTCTCTCAGGCAACACTGAAAAACCAGGACATTGGACATACATTCCACTCTTCTCTTTCTCTCCTAAGGGAGAAGTCATAAGGTGGGATTTTTTTTTCCTGATGACAGCAAGCTGTGCTGGCTTGGGGGAAGGGCTGTCATGGTTGATATGAAATGCCTTTTCTCATCTATTTCAATGAGATTGTTATTTTCTTTAAGTTTGCCTCAGGCACTGCAACTTCTTAACTGGTTTCTAGAATTTTCATAAAACTTTTTGGATCATATATTATTACTACATTGGCATCTCTGGTAGAGAATTAGATCTCTTGCTGATGAAACTCTATAGACTGCTTTTACAGTATTTAATATTGCTCTTATTTCATCTCACATGTACATAGTCACTTTCCTAACACTTACATAATTGTTCTCTCTGCAATAGCTAATAGTGTTTCCTGTAACACATATTGACATATACTAAGTTCTTATATAAGAAAATATTTAATGGGATTTTGTGTTTTTCCACTAAACATTCTGTTGATTATTTGAAGGTACCACACTTTTTGTTGTTATTGTGGCTTCATGGTAAAATTTTTTTTGTATAGGGCAAGACCATCCCCATGTTATATTTTATAACATGGCCTAATTCCTCCAAAAAGTAAAATTAAAAAACTGAAAAAGAGATGATTTTCTTGCAATAACATTAAACTTAGAAAATTATTGCAAGGAACATCAGTCTTGATTATGTAAGTCTTGGAAAAGTTATATAGATTTCTTCACGTAAGTTCTACTTATTTCTTTTTGAGCTTATTTTTAAACATTTTAGTTTTGTTTGTTTTTATAAATGAGATGTTGGTGTGACAGTTTTAGCAACTGGTCTTTGATTTTTATAAATAAAAGCCTTTTGCATATTTTACTTTAAAACTGGACAAATTTACCTATTCTTACTTTCAATTATTTTTCAGTTGATTTATTTGGGTTTCCTACAGTTAACTAAGTTGTAATCAAATAAGGATAAAGTTGCCTTCACTTTTCTCACAGTTTTATGCCTCCTATTTGTATTCCTCACATTGGGTTACTGGATTTGTTAGAGGTTTTTGAAAAATGGGGGCAATGTTACATGTGAGCTAAAACTATGAACGTTGATATCACCTAAACCTGGTCTCAAAACTCTGAAGGATCCTCAGTTCAGTTAGAACTTAGAGGTCTTAAAAGACGAGGTGGCTAGAGAGAGGTCTGCACACACATTGCCATGAGTCCTTAGACCACATAAGACACTCTCTTTTGTCTGAAACAAGGCTGGAGCCATGCCTAGATGGCCTGTGGAAAGCTCCCATGGAACCAGCCTGCTGTTCTCATTCCAGGCAAACTAACTTCTCTATGGTTGATAGTGTCACTATGGACAAACTAACCTGTTTATGCTTCATTTTCCAAATCCGTATCATGGGAATAGTAACGGTTTTTTGTACAGTTTTTATAAAATCAATTAGCTGCCTATATAATATATGTAATACAACAAATATAACTAATTTTCTATGATTATCCTGATCTTAAGCATGAACCTATGCTTCACCAGTAGCTATAATGTTAAATATAAATTTAATATAAACATTCTTTTGATTCATAGTTTGTTTATCAAGGAAATATTTTGTAGTTATCTGAATATCAAAGCCAAAAGCAAAGCAACATTTCTGACTCTCTGCATGCGGAGAGGGAACTTAGCTTTACTTTGTCTCCTCTTTCCTCCCCACAGCCCAATATTTGTTAGTTTATTCTAGATTTACATACCCAGTTTATCACTGTAAATATATCATCACTTAAATGATGATTTTAGATTTTGCTTTCATGTTTATACACATAGTTTTGATTGATATTGGTATTTAAGTAAAACTTGAGAATGAAGACAATAGATTCTTTATATTTCTTTTAAGGTTGTGATTTGACCACTGATTCCTCAAGTGAGAAACTTTTCAAAACACTTGAAAGAGTAAACTGACTGAGTTTTAACCTATACTTACTGTAAGACAGAATTTTTAGCTGCTAAAAAATCAATGTTAGTTTCTTTTCTACACTTGGGATTCTATTACTGTATGTAACTGTGAAGGAAATAATTGACAGAACTCATGTTTCTCCTTAATTTTTTTCCTTCCTCTACTAACAAAATAGAATTGACTTTATTTTTTAAAGTCACCCAGGAAATGTACAATGCTATTTACAAAAGGTTAATTGAATCCTAGAGTTGCAGATTGAGTTTCTTGTTGATGAGAATGTACAGTAGAATATTACTGAATGAGAGATTTTTCTGTTCCTTTTTGGAAACTTTTTGGAAGTTTTGATGACTGAGTTATAAGGAATGGCTTTAGAAAGACTTCATTGATTTCTGTCTCTTCTAATCAGTATGAAATCACAGCCTATATTTGGATTATGCTCTGTGAATGTTTGAAACCTATCTGTTATCTTTGTGTTAACCTGAGGTAGAAATTCTCATTTTTATACAGAATTAATTTTGCAGAGTATCTTTTCTGTATCAGTATACAAATATCCATTTGAAAATTGATTGTGTTAAGTCGATACAGTGCCCTTTTCTGTATTAAAAGACATTAGGATGTTTATTGCCTTGACTTGTGAGTTTCCTGTAAGGTTATTTGGGCAATAATAGCATTCAGTTTTAAGATACAACATATATAATAAGTAATGAGACAAGAGGAAAAACATTTTGCATAAGGCTTAGAGAATCTTAAGACTTATTTTCCATTATTGCTTTAGTGCATTATTAACAATTTCATGGAGACATGATTGACTAATATATGAAGGAAATGTCTACTATTGGCATATAATATGTTAAAATTGCAAATATGACTTTTAATCAACTGTGATAATAGTCTATTAAATTTTATCCTAGTCCTTGAAGAGTCACTAATATTATCTTGTTTATACTACAAACTTAGATACAGGGAAATTTTACTTTTACAGAACTTAATGTTGCACCAAACTAATTGGACAGGAAAAAAAGGAATGTGACATTGGAAGTGATAAAACAAAACCCATCCTCTGCCTATGACTGTCTTCTTCCTGGACCTATCTGACTATTTAACATGCTAACCTTTACAATGCTCTGCATAGTGTAGGCCCTCTGAAAGCACTTGAGTGCCTGAAATCTTTCATTCTTATTTAAAACAAAATAGGTGAAAATACTTAATCATGATGTCTATATATTTGAAAGAGTATTTGAACATGGGGAGAGACCCAACCAGTTTGAGTGGCTGAAGTTTTGGAATTTTTATAGAAATTCCCTATTATGTGTTTCAACTTCATGTCTGACTTAAAATAATAGTTACAATACAACATTGCTAGTAACACCAATGTCTAATACCATTTCCTCTTTCCCAATTTCTTGCAGTTGAAGACATGGAGATGAGTATGTCTATATGCTTCACTCTTTCCTCAGCAACGTTTATTTAGCATATGGTTTGTTCCAGGCACTGGCTAAGTACTAGGGGTACAAAAGTTGTTTTGGCTCCCTTCCTTCCAGATGTGTCCATGTGTCCAGGCTAACAGAGTGAATAGTCACATAGGCAGATCACTCTCCTACATTTTTCAGGCTGAAGGCTGACTTGGTGTCATAAATAAAAAGGCAGAAGATATTTGTATTCATTGTCTTGGATGATATTTTCAACCTGAGTGGGCAGATTGAAAAGAAAAATGAGGCCAGGCTCAGTGGCTCACACCTGTAATCCTATCACTTTGGGAGGCCGAGGCGGGCGGATCACCTGAGGTCAGAAGTCTGAGACCAGCCTGGCCAACATGATGAAAACCCATCTCTACTAAAAATACAAAAAAATTAGCTGGGCGTGGTGGCGGGTGCCTGTAATCCCAGCTACTTGGGAGGCTGAGGCAGGAGAATCGCTCGAACCTGGAAGGCGGGATTGCAGTGAGCTGAGATAGTGCCATTGCACTCCAGCCTGGTCAACAAGACTAAAACTCCATTAAAAAAAAAAAAAAAAAAAAGAAGAAGAAGAAGGAAAGAAAGGAAAGAAAGAAAAGAAAAGAAAAGAGAAATGGTTGAAGGATAGCAGCTTGGACAACGCCTAGGTTTTAAAGACAGCTAATTGAGGAATCAGCAATGAGACTAAATGAAAATGACTGGAGAAGTAGATAGATAGAAAGCAAAAATAAATGTCCAATTTATAGGGTGATCTACATCTTTATTTTTTTGTCTGTGACAGTCCAGATGTTCTCTTTTTGTCGATGTCACAACTGGCTGGCACTTTCTTTCAACTTGCAAAAGTGTTATGTACTCCAGTAAACCCTAAGTTCTCTGTTACAGCTCTGATCATATACTGGTGATTATCTGTCTATTATATTTTATCTCAAATGAACTGTAAGTGCCTAAGCAAAAGGAGGTGCCTAATTCATCTCTGCATTTTCAGTACCCGACACAAACATGAAAGGTAGTAGGTGCTCAATAAATGATTAATTGAGAAATTAATAGGAATGGAAACACAACTAAGATAGGTTGAACTCCTTTAAAGATATATGTATAAAATATAGCACTACCTGTAACAAGGAAACGCCAAATGTTTGTGGATTACCCCAACAGAAGATTATCTGTGGCTCATGTACTCCAAATTAAGTGTTTCTGATTGGCAAGTGTCTCTTTTGTAAATAGTGATTAAGAAACCATAGCTTCTATCTTGTGGCTCTACCATCTTCAACACATGATGAGGGGCTACAGAGGGGAAGAGAAATAGGGGGTTGTACTCAAAAAGTTTTTATGTGGCAGGCCTGAAAGTGGCACATACACAGACACATACACATTTCCTTAACTTATAATCAATGAGCATGTAATGTAACACTCACTGGCATCTCTATAGCTACCTGTAAGGGAGTCTGGAGATGTGGTCTCACTGCATGCCCAGAAAGAAACATTCTTTCCTGCAGTGCCCATATATGTACATATATATGTATATACATGTTTACATATGTATGTGTATATATATATGTGTGTATACATATAGTGTGTGTATATATATACACACACACACATTTTAAGGGGATTTTCTTACAGAAATTTTATTTCTCCCCTCTCTGTATATGTATATGAAATAAGTGCCAGAGACCGTGAGATTATTAAGAACCACAGAAATTTATTTAACCCTAGTGACGTGCATGTCTGTGTTTTAAAGGCCATTAAGTAGTTTGCTATCTACTTTTGAAAGAAAAAAAACAAAGAAATTAATTAAATACCTTGGATAGAAACTGAAATAAACAAAAAGGAAAATAATAATAATAAATTTAACATTCATCCATTGTAAGCGTCAATTATTATGGAATTACTTACTTTAGGCATGTATTTCAGAAAGATATTAGTCCTAACAGTAAAAAGCATAACATTAAAGTTATTTGGCTGTCAATTATTCCATATAAGTTGGCTAATTATTGAATATAATTTTATTTTACTACAAGGTAGCAGGTTCATATTAAATTTATTTCAATATGTTAGCATTTCTTTTATTTTGATACTGTGTATCTTGAAGCCAAATACGAGATATTTCTAAGTCCCATCAATAGCAAGGTGAATGTTGTATCATTTTATTATTATGACTTTTATTAGACTTTTAAAATTGAAAAACAAGACATTTGTGTTATAGGGAATGTAGAAGGCAATAATTAATAAAGATACTAAAACAGAATTATTACGAGTGCTACTCAGGAGAGCCATTTTAGAGAATTAGGATACATCTTTAAAGAATTGTTTTATGAATATAATATGTGACTTTTTTGTTTTGTTTTGATATTATTGTTTTATAAAAATGAAATCACTCTATAATCTGTTCTTTCCACTCAACATTGTATCATTACATGATTATGGATTCTTCTACATTATTTTAACAGTCTCATAGTATTTCATCATATGATGTATCAACATTTACTAAGTCAATCCTTCAGTGCAGCAATTAGATTACATCCAGTTATTTGTTATTATAAATGAGCTGCAGTGAACATCTTTGTGCCTGGATATTTGCCAAACAATTTTATTAAACTATGTCTAAAATGTCAAAAACATTAGTTCTCAAACTTTAATATGCACTAGAATGATACTGGTGACTTATTCAGACTCATAAGCCCTACTCATAGAGATTGTGTTTAGGAAGATCTGGAATAAGACCCAGGAGTCTGAATTTTAGCAGGCACCATCATGATTCTAATGCAGTGGGTTTGAATGTCACATTTTGAGAAATAATGACTTGGAGACATTAGAAATACTATCTTTTTCCATCATCTCCTTGCCATAATGCCATTTTCTAACAATAACATAAAATACTTATTGCTCTGGCAATTAGTTTTACATCTCTCTCCAAAATAAGGACATTTAACCTCTTGCCTTGTACTTGATAAGGTTGTTCTTTTTATTTCTGAACCATAAGTGATACACATTGATCTAGAGTGTGAAAAAGCCTCTTATACTGTTTTGGAATGGAAAATGTTAGAATATAGCCCTCTAGTGCTTTATCATTTTTGTTATAAAGATAAAAGTATTTATAGAAAGTGGGTTTAAACTAACAGAGTGTAAGCATGGGTGTAAACGTCATTTTTAGTAGAGATAATTATCTCCGAAAAGTTACCTCTTGAGGCAGTTTTATCTAAAAGAGAATGTCACAAACATTAAGTCATTCAACAGATAACCTCAGTTATATAAAGCATTTTTGCAATTGCAATGCTAACACCCAGAGTAGGCAGCTAAATGCTTATAAAAAGATGTTAACTTTGGCCAGCTATATTTAGTGCTACTGAAGCTTTGCTAGATTCATCCTTTGTTCTTCTTTTCTATGTTCACCCAGAAGAATAGTATTTATACATGTGTTAGGGTTCTCTAGAGAGACAGAACTAATAGGATGGATGTATATGTGAAAGGGAGTTTATTAAGGAGTATTGACTCACATGATCACAAGGTGAAATCCCACAATAGGTGGTCTGTAAGCTGAGGAGCCAGGAAGCCCGTTCAAGTCCCTAAACCTCAAAAGTAAGTAAAGTGGCAGTGCAAGGATCCAAAAACCCAGCACTCTGTAGAAGCATGTTACAACATTTGATGATTCTATAATTCTTATCACACTCAAAAGTAGGAAAGCTGATTTCAGTCTGTGGCCCAAGGCCCAAGGGCCCCTGGCAAACCACTTGGGTAGGTCCAAGAGTCCAACTGTTTGAAAACAGGAGTCTGATGATCAAGAGCAGGAAACATCCAGCACAGAAGAAAGATGGAGGCCAGAAGTCTCAGGCATTCCAGTCCTTCCATGTTTTTCTGCCTGCTTTTAACCCAACTGTGCTTGCAGCTGATTAGATGGTGCCTACCCACATGGAGGGTGGGTCTGCCTCTCCCTGTACACTGACTGAAATGGTCATCTCCTTTGGTAACTCCCTCACAGACACACTCAGGAACAATACTTTGTATCCTTCAATCCAATCAAGTTGACATTCAGTATTAACCATCAGAACACATAAGTCATTAACTTAATCAAGACCTGTTTCCAATCCAGGAATGAAGTTCTGTTCTTAGAGGAACTTCCTAGGTACATAAGTACGCAGAAGCTCACTTTCCCAATCTAAAAACTAAGACTGTTCCAAGTGCATATGCTTTCTGTTTTTTTCTATATTTGTTATCTCACAGAAACATTGATTTGCCATTGGTTGTTGCAAAATCAGCATTTTATCAACACTGGAAGTGTTGCTAAGGCTTATTTTGTATAACCTCTTGATTTTATCCCTATGGAGACTAAAGACCAGCAAGGTTAAGACCAGCAGATCTGGAATGAGTTATTTGTATATAGCAATAGCAATATACAAATAGCAATTTGTACATTGTGTTGTTGCCAGAAAATGGCATTATTGCAAGAAGATGATGGAAAATATAGTGTTTCTAATGTCTCCAAGCCATTATTTTTCCAAATGTGATGTTCAAACCTTCTGCATTGGGATCGTAGGTGGTGCGTGCTAAAATTCAGACTCCCAGGTCCTATTCCAGATCTGCTGGTCTTAACCTTGCTTTTCTTTAGTCTCTGCAGACAAAAAATCAAGACATTATACAAAATAAACCTTAATACCCCTTCCAGTTATGAAGTGCTCTGATTTTTTAACAACCAATGGCACCTCTTAAGACCACCTGAGTAGTTACTGGCAGAACAGGGGATAAAATTTCTATCCTCTCATTTAATGACAGATTGTCATTCATTTCTAATGTTTATGTAGGGCTGCTGTCATCTCGCTTCTGTTTAATTTTTCAAATGAAAATGTGAAGCTTATTGAGTTATGATCAATTAGTGTGTGTTCTGTTCTTTTCTAGAAATACTCACTCTGCCAGTGACTATACTTGTTAAGGTAGTGCAGCATGGTGGCTTTTAGCTCCAGTTTTAACTAGAAGAGATTTGGGTTTGGATCCTGACATGTGGGGTGATCAATCATCCTGGTTTCCTTGGGACTCTGGGGTTTCCCTGGACATAGGACTTTGAGTGCTGAAATCAAAAGGTCCCAGGTGAAGTAAGATGATTAATCACCTCACTAGCCATGTGGCTGTGTGGCCAATGCATGATATTTGATAGGTCTCTGGGGTTTTTAATGGGTAAAATGGGAAAAGTAAGAACTAACTCATAGGATTTTAGTAAAAATTAAATGAGACAGTATATGTAAAACACAGCACTACTTAATAAGGACTCAGTAAATATTAGTCATTATTATTGATGTTTTATAAAACATCTCAGAATTTAGGATTTGAAATAAATGAACCTCCTTTTTAGCTTTGACCTCTTTTTTTTAAACCTTCTCAGTACCCTTCTATTGTCTTGTTTGTCTATACAACTGGACAATACAACCCAAGGTTGGATAGAGTCCACCATCTCACGTCCTTTCACCTTTTTCAAGATATAAATCAGGAAGACAAAAATTTTCTATTTGGGAACCAATATGAAGAATGATCTTCAAAGACAGCATAGTGCTATGAAGAAAGGGGAAATTAGCCTGGATTATAATAATAGCTGCCATTTTGTTGAGTGCAAACTCTTTGCCAGATATTGGTGCTTCAAATACTTTACATATTTGGTCCACACAGTGACTCTGAGAGGTAAATATTATTATCTCAGTCTTCAGATGGAGAAACAACCTCAATGAGCCTAAGTTACTTGCCCAAAGATAGCTGTATACTAAGGAGTGTAATAAACAAGGCTGGATGTTCCAAGATTGATGAATTTCTAACTTTCAGCCAATGGGATAATTTTGGGAAATATAAACTTCCCTCCCTGGGCTAGTTTCTTCACCTGTAAAACTCAGAAGGGAAGGAAATTGCCATATATGAGTGCTAATCACAATGCAGGTAATGAACTATGCACATCATGTACATGGTCTCATTTAATTCTTATATGTAAATATTAGTCACATTTTTATAATAAAGAAACATAAGCCTTAGAGAGACTAAGCAACACTCTAGCAATACAAATAGTAAAGTGGCAGTGCAAAGATTCAAAAACCCAGCACTCTATAGAAGCATGTTATAACATTTGCTGATTCTATAATTCTCAATATGTGGATATAATAAATATTGCTAGAGTAGACTTTCCAGCCATTTGGAAATAATTATTGCTCATGTGATAGTATACTTTTCTCAACTAGAATCAAAATATTACATTTTGACCAGGGTTTACCTTTGCATGTGGATAACATGGATCAAATTTGCAAAGTTCTGCTGAGTTGTAACTTAAATACAGATCTACTGCATCCTCAAGTTTCTTGTAAAACCTTTTTTTTTCTTACTACCCTCTCAGTCTTATAATAATTGTCAAGAGTATATCTGAGTAAGATGTGACATATGAAAACATATGTTTCAAATATGGCCTTAAATATGCAGGAAAAAACAGGACTTTTTTTCTTCCTCTCTTTTCATGGGCATGCATGTAAGAAATATATATATAAATATAGTCATGTGCTATATAACATTCTAGTCAACTATGGGCCACACATACCATGGTGACCATAAGATTATAATACTGTATTTTTACTGTATCTTTCCTGTGTTTAGATATGCTTAAATACACAAATATTTCCCATTGTGTTATAATTGCCTACAGTATTTAGTACAGTTACAATGTACCATCTATGTTTGTATAAATACACTGTGATGTTCACAAAACAAGGCAATTTCCTAATGATGCATTTCTCAGAATGGATCATTATCAAGTGATGCATAACTGTATATATATGACACATGCATATGTCAAGATATGTATTTAATGATGTTTGCAATTCATTTCATAGGAGTTATAAAAACATTTTGATTTATCCTTGATTTTATAGAATCCACGCACAAAGCTAATAAAGTCTAAGATTACTGAAGATGTTAGGTAACTGTCTTTACCAAGCCACACCTGGTAAACAAATTTACTATGTTAAATATAAATTCAGATTTTAGTGAATCAAATATCATTCACTTAATGTCACTGTTTTACAGATAGCATTTTTCATGTATAAATTTTACTTAATTTCTTTCCCAGGAAAGTATTAAGCATTATGTAATGATAAACGTTGTGACTTTTGTTGATTTTATGTACTTTCTTGAACTATTACTTCAGGCCTCTGAGGAAACACTACATTCCAGTAATGAAGAGGAAGACCCTTTCCACGGAATGGAACCCTATCTTGTCCGGAGACTTTCATGTCGCAATATTCAGCTTCCCCCTCTCGCCTTCAGACAGTTGGAACAAGCTGACTTGAAAAGTGAATCAGAGAACATTCAACGACCAACCAGCCTCCCACTGAAGATTCTGCCACTGATTGCTATCACTTCTGCAGACTCCAGTGGGTGAGTGCCCTCAAGATGTCACTTCCCCATTTTATATTTTAGATGTGATTGTTATCTGTGGTCTTTTGAGTTTTTGTGGCTCATTGCTTGATTTGAGTGGGAGAACAATGGGGTTTCTAGAGTAAAAAAAAAAAAGGGATGAATTTCTCAGGTGATATATCTATATCTGCAGGAGAAGACATTTTAGTGAAATTGTTTTACAAAGAAGAGCTGAAAATGTATTGGTGAATGCTAATAAACATTTGCAAAAGGGCAGTTGTACTTGGAAAATTAATATTGGCCATATGTGACTTGATAGAGAAAATTTTAACAAATGAGAACTAATGGACAAATTACCGTGTAGTGATACATGACTAGAAACAATAGGAAATGTTCACTGATGCAAAATGAATTTGGCATCAAGAATAGATTGTATTGTAATTAGAATCAAAAGAAATATGCAATGGTATTCATGAGTCTAAAAATTTTGCCTTTGACATTTCGAACTATTGCTTACCAGAATGCCATTTCAGCTCCCAGTATAAGGTAAATTTATTTAGTATTAGTATTTATAGAGGAGTCAGCCACAGCCACATCTCCATCGTGTAACATTTTTATTTCCTACTTTGCAGGGTATGGTTTTTGTTTTTATTCTTTTTCGTATTGTTTATCAATGGGGTTTTACACTTTAAAGCAATGTCACTAGGTTAAAAATTGTGAAAGAAGGTAAGGATATTGGGCACATTCATTATTTGTTCTTGTGACCAGCTGCATTTTTAAGAAGCCTGGATAGAAAGGAAAGAGGATGAAGCCAGTGGGCCATACATATATAGACTCTTGAACATTTGCTAAAACTACAAGAACAAAACAATTACTATGCTACAAATGTGATGCTCCCACATTGTCTGCCAAGTTAAAGGTATCTCTGGGGAAAATGCCTTTTTGGATCTTGTTAAAGTTAGGAAGGTTATGCTCAGAGGAAATTTGACTAGTAACTCAACTCAAAGATACTGAATTTAGCTGTTTTACTTGTTATTGACCTGTCTAAGGGAACTGTGTTAGGAAAAGGTATGAGGAAAATACTACTAGATAAATAATAAGACAACAAATATTCACTCTGAAGCAATGAAAAGAGGGAATATATTTTGTTTCTGTTGTTGTAATTGAGCTATGTGTTTAAAGAAGAATGCATGCACTTTGATCAAACTCATACTAAAGCAGATGGGAATTTTATAAAAGCTTGACCAGAACATTTTTTGAAAAATGCTGTTCCCCTGAAACTTATTTCTCCTTTCTTTGGAATTGACATTGCTGCTGTTCTGTCTGTGTAGAAAATTCACAGATATCAGGTGTATCCAGGGTTCCCAAGACCACCCTTGGGTTCAACGATTTGCTAGGAGAGCTCTCATAATTCAGGAAATAGTCATATTCATGGCTCTGATGTGTCACAGGAAAAGGATTCAATGCAGAATAAGCAAAGGGAAAGGTAGATGGGACAAAATCTGGAGGAAACCAAACGTAAGCTTCCAAGAGTCCTCAAGTGAAGTAAGACAAGATACACTTAATTCCTCTGGTAATGAGTTGAGACAATACATGTGAAATGTGTTCACCAGGGATGCCTTTACCAGGGAAGCCTATTAAAGACTCAGTACCTAGAGTTTTTACTGGAGGCCAGTCACTTAGGGACCCTCTGCCTAGGATATACAAAGTTCCAGATTTCCAGAAGGAAAGTGGATATTCAGCATAAACCACATTATTTGCACAGACAATTTAGGCAAATTGAGCCACTCTTACCATTTACAGAATGGTGGATCACTCCTGAAATTAAAGTCCACTAAAGACCCGTGGACTTTAATATATTTTAAATTTCTATATTTAATTGACACAGTCCTGATTAACTGTTTACTATACAGCAGGTTATCTTAGAATAGTTATCTTACTTTCTTCACACTTGTGGAAGATGAGATTATAATTAAAATTAAAATGTACTAATTTAAAGCCCTGATATATTCAGTTAGCTTTGGTATCTCAAAAATTTTGGTTGCAAACCATGATTTCTCATTTTGAGTTGGTGTTATATCATGTGCCCTTAAAATAAAATGATGCAATATACCTATATCTATGTAGTTGGACATTGTTTGTAATCTAAAATCTTGAGCTGGGTGCAGTGGCTCATGCCCATAATCCCAGCACTTTGGGAGGCTGAGGCAGGGATTTATTGAGCTCAGGGGTTTGAGACAAGCCTGGGCAACATGGCAAGACCCCATCTCTATCAAAAGTACAAAAAAAATAGCTGGGTGTGGTGGCTCGTGCTTGTGGTCCCAACTACTCAGGAGGCTGATGCAGAAGGATTGCTTCAGCCTGGGAAGGCAGAGGTTGCAGTGAGTCAAGATTCTGCTACTGCACCCCAGCCTGGGTGGCAGAGGGAGAATGTATTGCTAAAAACAGCCTGCAAGTGCCAAGGAACTTCAGGGTTCAGAATTATCTGTATCACAGCATCTCTGTTGATTCAGATTTATTTCCATCTTCATTAAAAGTCTAAGAATCAAGTACAATTGACCTTTGAACAATACAGGTTTGAACTGCACAGGTTCCCTTATATGAGGATTCTTTTCAACCAAACACAAATGGAAAATATAGTATTCTTGGGATGTGAAACTCATGTATACAGATGGACTGAATATTCATGTATGTGGGTTCCAGAGGGCAAATTACAGGACTTGAGTATGCATGAATTTTGGTACATGTGATAGTCCTGGAACCAATCCCCTACATATACCAAGGAATGACTATATAAGCAATATCATGCTTACTATTTACAAATTTATCCAATATTATGAAGAAAATAATTTTTCTTTTTGAGAGATGGAACAAGGGTTTCTTTTCAAAAGAAACAATAGACAATAATGGCCAATCAACAAGAACCAAACTGAGTACATATTAAAGGTATTCTTATTACATTTGGAAGCCAGAACAATTTGTGAATTGAATATTGAGGAAAGAAAATTCAGGAGTATAATTTTCTGGAATGTCGAAGCTTTGAAGGAGAAATAGAAGGTAAAGTTCGGGCTTATATTCTGTAGCCATTTCAGTAAACTAGGAGCCCGATTCCTTCACAGCTGTCAGAAAGAAGTAATGGGAAATTTACCCTATTTTAACTGAGTTGTCTCCAGCCCAGTTCCCCATTATTAAAGGTTAGTATGCCTTTAAGTCCCATTGTCAACCTATGCTGAGACAAGACCTTAGCAACTGCAAATCTTTGATGGTAAAGGTGACTTTTCATGCCCTCCAGATTCATTTTCCTTTCTTTCTTCACATCATAGCCTTTTGATCTTTCTTCTGGCATATCAGTATGCCAGATATTTGGTTTGTCAAGTGTCAGGCAGTGGGTCTAGAGACTTGTTCCACCACTTTAGAAAGCCACGGTATGGCCCTGAGAATCATTAGTTTCTGAAATAGAACTTTGGCCTGCAAAAATAAGTGTTGTAGATGACAGCTATTAGCTTCCTCATGAAGTACTTGGGTCAAGAGACTGAGTTCAAAAGAACTTTTAGTTATTCACACTTCCATATTTCTACTTTGAGTTTTTTTCCCAAGCAATGCGAATGTGTTCAAATGTACAGTTTTTAACAATTTCTTTTGAGTGTGCCCAAACTGTTAGATTGTGTGTGTTGTGATTTAGCAAACTTTAGAAACTGTAAATGAACCCAAAACAGAATTATTAATACCTGGGATGCCTATAACCCTGAATTCATCTGCCAGTTAACTTTCCATACAGGGTAGACTCATTCAGGCTTCACCGTTGTTTACTGACCTTCCTTGAAGTAAGAGAGACAGCTCTTAGTGACTTGAAATGTTATGAACATGGCATAGAAGTAATTTGGAAAGTCAGTTTTTCATATTTTCTTCCTAAATAACTTTCTATCTATTACCTTTCATAAAATCTTTTTATTAAAGTATAATTTATATGCATTATACATCTTGAATTATTATGTATTTATACACTTACATAGTCACCATCCTATTTCTCAACTTATCACTAAAGGTTGCTTTGCCTCCCCTTGGACCTCACATAAATGGAATTGTACCATATGTACTTATTGTGTCTGGTTTCTATTAGTCGAAATGTTCTTTTTTTTTTTAAAAAAAAAAGAAAGAAAGAAATGCATGTTTGTGTATATCTCAGCAGCTTGTTCTTTTTATTGCATAAATATACCATAATTTATTTATTTTTACTCTCTTACTAATGAACATTTACGTTGTTTCTAGTTTGAGGGGATTATGAATGAATGAATGAAGCTGCTGTGTACACTTATACCAGTCTTTTTGTGAACATATGCACTCATTTCTTTTGGGTATATTCCCAGGAGTAGCATTTCTGAGTCATAAGGAGGCAAATATTTATTTTCTAAAGTGTTGTACTCTTTTACCCTCCCACCAGCAATACGTATAAGGTACAGTTGTTCTATATTCTCACCAACACTTAGTATTTTCAGTCTTTTTCATTTTGGTCATTCTGGTGAATGTGTACTGGTATCTGACTGTGGTTTTATTTTTTATTTATTTTTTTTCTTTTTTTTTAAATTTATTTATTTTTTATTATTATTATACTTTAAGTTCTAGGGTACATGTGCATAACGTGCAGGTTTGTTACATATGTATACTTGTGCCATGTTGGTGTGCTGCAGCCATCAACTCGTCAGCACCCATCAACTCGTCATTTACATCAGGTATAACTCCCAATGCAATCCCTCCCCCCTCCCCCCTCCCCATGATAGGCCCCGGTGTGTGATGTTCCCCTTCCCGAGTCCAAGTGATCTCATTGTTCAGTTCCCACCTATGAGTGAGAACATGCGGTGTTTGGTTTTCTGTTCTTGTGATAGTTTGCTAAGAATGATGGTTTCCAGCTGCATCCATGTCCCTACAAAGGACACAAACTCATCCTTTTTAATGGCTGCATAGTATTCCATGGTGTATATGTGCCACATTTTGTTAATCCAGTCTGTCACTGATGGACATTTGGGTTGATTCCAAGTCTTTGCTATTGTGAATAGTGCCGCAATAAACATACATGTGCATGTGTCTTTATAGCAGCATGATTTATAATCCTTTGGGTATATACCCAGTAATGGGATGGCTGGGTCATATGGTACATCTAGTTCTAGATCCTTGAGGAATCGCCATACTGTTTTCCATAATGGTTGAACTAGTTTACAATCCCACCACTGTGGTTTTAATTTACATTTCCCTGATGAGTAGGAATATCGCTTACTCTTTGATGTGTTTATTGAACATTTGGATATCTTCTTTGTCTTATGCTCATTCAGACATTTGTTCAGTTTTTCTTTTATTTATTGATTTCTGAGGGCTCTTTGTATATTCTAGACATGAGTCTTTTGTTAGACGTGTATTATAAAGTGAATATTTTGTTCTAAACAGTGTCTTGAATTTTTACTTTCTCTTTACTTTGAATATGTTGGTAACCCTAAGGACCTATGAAATAATGATGGAAGTGTACAGCAGGGAGAAGAAACTGTAAGGCAAGAAGTGGGCCCAACTTAATAAGGGGAAAACAAGAATGACATTTAACCTACAGAGCAATTTCACTTGGAGACAAGGATAGCTGGTCCCTTGAATATTGGATGGTGGCAGATAAAACATCCAAGCACTAAGAGAGCAGGCAGAGAAGAGTTGAGAATGAAGCAGCAGCATGCTTATGGTGGCTGATAGCCGGGTAGTTAGTGGACAAGAGTGGGGGCTCTGGACATAGATGGTCTGAACTTGAGTCCTGCCTCCCACCTACTAGCTGTACCACCTTGTGAAGGTACTTAACCACTCCAAGTTCCTAATTTTACAAAAGCAAAAGTAGGAAAAATGGGAGCACTTACCTCATGGGTTTGTTCTAATGATATAATACTTATCCCCATTTTTCACATATTGTAAATACTTAATATATAACATCAAAAACTACTACTCCTATACTGGGAAAATATTTGAACAAATAATGTTTATTGTTGTTAATGTTTGTTTACTTATTGGAATTGGCTTCAGAGATCCTCTACAAATAACTCTTGGGGTAGGGATGGATGTTCTAGCAGATTTGGGAGTCAACCAGAAATTGGCTCCTGTTTCAGAAAGTTACAGTTATTATGGACTTGTGACATTTGTGTTCAGAAGTCTGTATCTGGCATCTTCCTGCAGACATGTCTTGCTTTCAAGTGCTGTTCAGTTATGTTTGGAACGAGAATAGTGGTCTCCCTAGTTCTGTTTCACCTCTTCTAAAACCTTGCTGACTTCTAAATAGTTTCCTGCTCAGAATCCTCAGAATTAGGATCTCCTTTCAGTCCTATCTTGGGCACTGGCTTACATTCCCCCATGTGGTCCATGTGCCCCTAGACAATCTAAGGAGAGTCTAGCTTGCCACACATGTGGAAATAATTCCCAGTGCGCAGGTGGGAAGTCATGGGAACAAAGAAAGGGTGGGGGAGGTAGCAATAAAACTCTCTACTTATGTTTCATTGCTGCATCTGCTATAATAAAATGAGAGCCAAGAAGCGACTTATCGCCTTGTGACATAATGACACCCCTCTGGATAGATGTATATTCAGGGATATAGGTGGGTGGAGAATGTTACAAACACTTTCTCATGCCTAATATCCTATTACCTCTCTGAAGAAGTACACTGTGTACCTTTGTATCACTATGTTATATAAAAAAAGAAAATAAAAAGAATGTAAAAGAACACATGGTCACTTTTGGGGATAAATTTTACTACCCAACAGAGAGAGAAGAATTACTTTAGTCATACAAGGGTTCATTTTACAAGGATCTTCCAGAACTATTTCCTTGATTTGTGTGCTATTCACAGAGGGACTGGTCCCAGATGCCAGTTAGACATTGGATTCTTTGACTAACCACTCTTCATCTTGTGTTCTTGAGTACAAACAGTACGTTAGAGTGAACATTAAAAAAAGATTATTTTCAGCAATTTGTTACTGAATCAAAATCCAAACAGAAAATAAAAAAAGAAAAACAGAAGTCTGGATCAGACACATCTGATCTTTCAAATTTGGTCTTTTAAACTTAAGAAGGTATTAATGGGCATTTCATATTTTAAATATTTTGGATATAGGGGTTTATAAAGTTAAAGATTGTATTTCACAGTCTACCATGAAGCCTGTACCTTCATATTTGATATGTGTTCAAGCTTCAAGAGATTTATCTAAGTTCTGATTGAATGTTATATGAAAGATCTGTAACTCGCTAGGCAAAGTTTCCCAAATTGAAATTAAAACACATAATTGTGATTGTGAAACATTCTCTAGAAATATAGTATTCTTGAACTAGATGAAATTTTAAAAGAAAATTGGGAAACAGTACTTCCAATAATCTTGAAGATACATACTAAGCAGACACAACTGGATTATTTTGGTTTTGATTGATTTAAATACAATTTATTATTGTGTTTATCAGCTTCTCGGGATACTCACAAAATATCACAATCCTTTCATTTTAAAGCATTGTTCTGATTTAATTATATCTGTCTTTGCTTTACAATGTGTAAATTTGTGATTATTTTTGTTTTGTTTTGTTTTTGAAAGGGAGTCTTGCTCTGTCACCCAGGCTGGAGTGCAGTGGCGCGATCTCGGCTCACTGCAACCTCCGCCACCTGGGCTCAAGCGATTCTCCTGCCTCAGCCTCCCAAGTAGCTGGGACTACAGGCATGCACCACAACACCAGGCTATTTTTGTTGCATTTTTAGTAGAGATGGGGTTTCTCCATGTTGACCAGGCTGGTCTCGAACTCCTGACCTTATGTAATCTGCCCGCCTCAGCCTCCCAAAGTGCTGGGACTACAGGCGTGAGCCATCATGCCTAGCCCCAAATTTGTGATTTTCAAGATTAAAATTAGAGTCTAAGAGTGATGGAGCACTTTAAAATATCTGGATAAAAATCATCGTATTTCCAGAATCAGGGCAATTCTTGAATCTAATCTAAAATAAGCAGTGAAAAAATGTTGACTTTTTTCTCACCTATCATAGAATCTCTAAAAGGTTTATGCTATATCTGCCATGCCTTCAGTTTACAAAATAATAAGATCATGATTAAACTCCAATGTCTTTTTCAGGCTATCACAGTACCTCTTCATTCTTGTAGTACTTTCTGGTGTCCTCATTAAGGATATGCTGAATGGACTGATACTATACCACAGTATTTTACTTTATATCTGCGTGTCAGTAAAGCAGCATGTATCAGGGGAAGATTTACCTTTATATATCAAAGGCTTCTATTTCACCAGGCTCCCACATTCTTAAAAACACTGAAGAGGGTGGCAACTTTTGTGTTCACCAACATCAGAGGAACTGGTTCCTATTTTCAAAACTTTCTTGTGCCAATGTGACTTGTTTTAGTAACATAGATTGGCGGGGAATCCCATATTTTTTAAAGCGAACCCAGGGAAGCATTTATTTTACCGTGAAAAGTGCTAGGGAACAATACTATATTAAGCACAAGGCAGAACTTAACAAAGCCCTTTCCTTTGATTGTTTCCATCACTGAATAATAATGGTTCCATTCCACAGATAGTTTCTTTGCTACAAACACTGCTCTGCCTGACCATCCTTACATAATGCAGAATTGTGAATCACTGAAGTGTTTAAGGAGAGCTTATAATTCTTTAAAAGCGTTTTCATTCTGTTTTACAGTGTTTGTGTTTATGGAAAAAAGTAGGTAAAAACATTCTGACCAAATTATATTTGTTTAATTATTATGTACTGCATAATGTGTAATACTGATTCAAACTTAATATGACCAGAGTGCATCGCTTGGGGAAATCCAAAACAAAAAATATATTTTCAGTTGAAATTCATTAAAGAATGAAGTAATCAAACTGTTTTCTGTATAAATGAGAACTGCAAAATGACAAAAGGTTTCTTAAAAAAACTGTATATAGAAAACAAACTATAGAAAAAATATATCACTTCTTGGGTTAAACACACATGTCCCCCACCAAAAAGAAAAAAAAAATTCTAGCTACTTAGAATTCTTTCTAGAACTTAGAATTTAAATATTATTTATCATCCCATTTCTCTCATTCATTTAGAATCTGCCCTCCAGTTGAAAGGAAGTAGATGGAGCCAGGCATTTTTAGATTATTTCAAATCTGAGGAATTGAACAAAAATAAATGCTATTTGGTCATGTTGTTTGAAGTCATCTATGCAACATGTCTGGATGATGGATTAACTTTATTTAATAGATTAGCATTATTTACACTGAAGTTTGTGGCTCTGAGCTTTGTTAAGGTGAGACCTTTGTCCACATTCCCAGAAGGACTTTTTCTCAGGGGGTTCTGAATTTTTACCGTGAGGTAATTCCCAAACAATTGTGATTAGTGCTAAATGTTATCATAAACACGCACACACACACACACACACACACACACACATATATCCCTTGCTGTGTGAAAGCTATATGTAGAAATTTAAAACTTTAGAGTGCTTAAACTTTATAAAACATGTAATTTATAATATATAAATAATATTTACAGGATAAAGTTTATGACACATAAATACTATACTTCTTTACCATTCACTTTCTAGAACTTTCCCAGCTTTTGATCATATATTTCAAGGGTGGTCTCCCTCTTTACTCCTCTACTAACTGTTCTGTGTCTCAGTTAACATGTGATTTTGGCTTTCTTATTTCTCCAACGTTATTTAATTCAGACTAACTTTATTTCTTGAAGGTATATACCAGACATACCTCGGAGATACTGTGGGTTCAGATCCAGGCCCCTGTAATAAAGCAAATATCACAATAAGGCAAGTCACACATACTTTTTGGCTTTCCAGTGCATATAAAAGTTATGTTTACACTATATTGTAGTGTGCAATAGCATTGTCTCTAAGAAAACAATGTATATACCTTAAGTAAGAAATACTTTATTGCTAAAAATAAATACGCTAACCACTATCTGAGCCTTCAGCAAGTCAGAAACATTTTGCTGGTGGAGAGTCTTGCCTCAATGTTCATGACTGCTGACTGATCAAGGTGGTGGATGCTGAAGATTGGGGTGGCTGTGACAATTTCTTAGAATAACACAGCAATGAAAATTGTCACAACCATTGATTCTTCCTTTCATCAACGATTTCTCTGTAGCATGCAATGGTGTTTGATAGCATTTTACCAACAGTAGAACTTCTTTCAAAATTGGAGTCAATCCTCTTAAACCCTGCTACTGGTTTGTCTACTAAGTTTATATAATATTTTAAATTCTTTGTTGCCATTTCAACATTGTTCACAGAATCTTTACCAGAAGTAGATTGTGTCTCAAGAAACCACTTTCTTTGCTTCATCCATAAGAAACAACTCCTCATTCATTCAAGTTTTATCATAAGATTGCAGTAATTTCTTTATATCTTCAGGTTCCATTTCTAATTCTAGTTTTCTTGCAATTTCCACCACATCTGCAGTTACTTTCTCCTCTTGAACTCCTCAGAGTCATCCATGAGGGTTGAAATCAATGTCTTCCAAACTGTTGTTAATGTTGATATTTTGGCCTTTGCCTACGGATCACAAATATTCTTAATGGCATCTAGAATGGTGAATCCTATGCAGGAGGTTTTCAATTTACTTTGCCCTGATCCATCAGAGAAATAAGTATCTGTCGTAGCCATAACCTTATGAAATGTGTTTCTTAAATAATAAGACTTAAAAGTTGAAATTAGTCCTTGATACATGGACTTCAGAATGAATGTTGTGGTAGCAGCATGATAACATTAACCTCCTTGTACATCTCCAGCAAAGCTCTTGAGTGACTAGGTGCATTGTCAATGAGCAGTCATATTTTGAAAGGAATCTTTTTTCTGAGCAATATGTCTCAACAGTGTGCTTAAATATTTAGTCAACCATGCTATAAACAGGTATACTGTCATCCAGTCCTTATTTTTTATTTATAAAGCATAGGCAGAGTAGATTTAGCACAATTCTCAAGGGCCCTAGAATTATTGGAATATTAAATGAACATTGACTTCAACTTAAAGTTACCAGGTGTATTAGCTCCTACCAGGAGAGTCAAATTTTCCTTTGAAACTTTGAAGCCAGGCATTGACTTTTCCTCTCTAGCTATGAAAGTTGTAGATGGTATCTTCTCCCAGTAGAAGGCTATTTTGCCTCCACTGAAAATCTGTTGTTTAGCATAGCTGCCTTCATCAATGATCTTAGCTAGACCTTCTGGATAAATTGACGCTGTTTATACATCAGCACTTGCTGCTTCACTTCACACTCTTTTTTTTCCAGCTTTTATTTTAGGTTCAGAGGGTATTTATGCAGCTTTATTAAATGGGTAATTTGTGCACCCTGTACTTTCATGTATTGGAGATGGTTTCTTTCCTTTAAACATCATGAACCACCCTCTGCTGGCATCCAACTTTTCTTCTGCAGTCCTTACCTCTCTCAGACTTCATTGAATTAAAGAGAGTTATGGCCTTGCTTGGGATTAGGCTTTGACTTGAGGGAATGTTGTGGCTGGTTTCATCTTCTATCCAGACCACTAAAACTTTCTGCAGATTATCAATAAGGCTGTTTGGCTTTCTTGTCATTTCTGTGTTCGCTGGAGTAGTACTTTTAATTTCCTTCAAAAGCTTTTTCTTTGCATTCACAACTTGGCTAACTGGTGCAAAAGACCTGGCTTTAAGCCTATCTTGGCTTTTGACATATCTTCCTCACTAAGCCTTATTATGTCTAGCTTTTGACTTCATGCGAGAGACCTGTAACTCTTCCTTTCATTTGAACACTTACAGGCCATTGTAAGGTTATTAATTGGTCTAATTTCAATATTATTATGTGTCAGGGAATAGGAAGATCTGAGGAAAAGGGAGAAATTGGGGAATGGCCAGTTGGTGAAGCAGTGAGAATACATGCAACATTAATCCATTAAGTTTACTGTCTTACACGGGCATGGTTTGTGGCACCCCAAAAATTACAATAGTAACATCCAAGACGACTCATCACAGATCACCATAACAGATATAATAATAATGAAAAAGTTCAAAATGTTGTGAGGATACTAAAATATGACTTAGAAACACAAAGTGAGTACATGTTGTTGGAAAAAATGGTACCAATAGACTTGCTTGATGCAGGGTTGCCACAATATTCAATTTTTAAAAACACAATATTGTGAAGTGTAATAAAGCAATGTGTTAGTCTGTTTTGCATGGCTATAAAGGAATACCTGTGATTGGCCAATTTACAAAGGAAAGAGATTTATTTGGCTCATGGTTTAGCAGGGTGTCTGGACATGGCACCATCATCTGCTTGGCTTTTGGTGAGGCTTCAGGAAGCTTTTATTCATGGCAGAAGGTGAGGGGGGAGAAGCTGTGTCACATGACAAGAGAGGGAGTAAGAGAGGCGGGCAGGTGCGACATTCTTTTAAACAATCAGATCTCACAGTAACTCATGACCACAGGGAGGGCACCAAGCCATTCATGAGGGCTCTGCCCCCATGACCCAAGCATCTCCCACTAGGCCCACCACCAACATTGGGAATCAAATCTCAATATTAGATTTAGAGGGTATAAATACCCAAACCATATCAAGCAAAGCACAATAAAACAAGTATGCCTATATTTATATACATATTATAAAACAGAATTAAAAACAATGAAATCATACATGCAAGGGATCCTGGTAAATATACTTATCCCCTCAATCATGTATTAGTCATGTATAAATGTATTCACTTTATATTCATCCAACAAATAGTGAGAATCTGATATTTGCTGTATACTGAGATATGCACTGATGACCCAAGGCTCAACAAGACAAAACACAACCTTTTCTTTCACAGAGGATTGAATCAAGTAGGGCACATACAAGAAAGTAGACCACTATAATCTTGTTTGTTTTATATAATGTTCAAATATGACTGCAGACAAATGGAGAAATATGAAATCTCACTGGGGAGCAAACTCACCTTGGCTTGTCAGGAACTGACACCTAACCTGAGACCAAAAGAAGATGGTACCAGGAAGACAGAACAGCAGGTCAAAGTCCAGGGACGAGATTAAAGTAGAGTGTCTGCACTTAGATAAATAAAAACTGCTAAAACATGGCTAGACCAGAATGCCAATTGAAGGTACAGTTGATAAAACTTACCATTAACTTTTCATGTAACCAATATGTGAGATTTTGTAATATTTCCCAGTAGTGCTAAGCAGCTATGATGTAAGCACTGAAAAGGCAAACAGTTGGATTAATCCAAAATTGGAAAGCAGGTGTAATATAAGAAAAATAAGGCAAGGGATTTGAAGGTATTTGAAAAAGAGTGAAAGAAATGATGAATTGTGGCAACTTAGCTGGTTATGGAAATGAGTGAATATAAGAAGATACCGATATAGAAAGTGTTCACGGTCTCTAGGAATCTCTATGATATCAAACAGGTGAAATTAGAATAACTGAGCAAACAAAAGATAGATCATATCTAGAGGATAAAATGAACTTTAAGATGTAAGTGCTAGAGGTAATTTAAGGTATGTTCAAGACGTAGAAGGTTGTCAGGGAAGAGGGTGAGTGCTGTGGAAAAGATGTAGCTGAGGAATTGAGAGATTGGGGCATAAGGTGATGCCTCCACATCAACATCAAAGTCACCCAGGACTTCAGCAGGATTCAAGCTGTCAAGATGATTAAAAAGGTGGGCAGTTTTCAATGAATGAGAAACTAACCAAAGAGACTGGCAGAAATCAGAGACGAGGAAGTAGAGTTGATTGGCATAGATGTCAAATGAGAAGTTTTTACAAGAAGGTGGAGGAGTAAGTAAATGTGAGTAACCAGGAGAGCACCCATTTCATCTTGAGACCCAGAGAGGGCATTGAGAACCAGAGTACCCTACCCTGAATCCACCACAGGGAAGTGGCATCTTTAGTGAAGAGCCAAATTTGAGGGAAGTTGGGATCTGGGGTGACTTTTTGCTGGCAAGGCTGAGGATGAAGTGAAGTCTGTTTGCCATGGAATAAGGGCTTCAGAGAGACTGACTGACTGACTGAATAATATGGAAAGAATGAGAGTGGAAGGATAGACAGGGAAGAGAAATCACAGTGCAACATGGGGATAAGAAGTTGAAAGAACACAGGGAGAGGAAGAAGCTCTGTATCAGGTGGTTGTCTGACATATGATTATGAAACAGCACTCCAAAATATTTTCAATAATTGGTCCACCTGTCCTCTGACTGACAGGTGTTAAACCAGGGAACAGGAAGTTGAGCATTGAGCATAGCTAGTAGGTCTTTTGGAAAGACCGTAGGGGTTGTCCTAGTCCTAGTAAGTAGGTCTTCAGTGGTGTCCTTGGGTTCCTAGTACCTTTCAGCATCTGTTGGAGAATAGCAGCTTCTGGTGTTTCGGGACTTCTGCATCTTCCAGATTACTCAGCTGTTTCCCAGATTTATTACAGGTTGTGGAGTGTGGAGAAGGATCTGATTTTTTAAAAAATATGCATTATCATTTTCAAAGTATTAGTTTATTTTAAACAATTTGTATATCTAATATTTTGCCAGCAATAATAACATCTTAGGTAATTTGAATTAGCATTTGAGTTTGCTTTTGAGAATTTTAGTTCTTAGAAATAGGAATTGAATTAAACAGTATTGCTTTCCTATATATTCTTAAATACTATTTCTGGCATTCAAGTATTATTTCAGTTTATCATGCTGCCAATTTTAGCAATAAAATAAAGAATAAAATTGAATTCAGTGTGGAAAAATTGTACTTGTAGAAAATATTCTTCTGTAAATGGGGTTTCTGTTGTGACTTTAGTGAAACAGCAGAAAGGCACGTGCATATGGTTTTGCCCTTAGCTTGGCTGTAACATATTATTTGCAACTTTAACTCATAGCAACCTATGATCATGCTACTTTTATTTAAGGCTATTTGATAGAGTTGTATGATTGAGACCTGGAACCAAGAACCTTGATATAATACATATGTGCACAATTTTTTAATTCTCTTCTCTTTGGTGACCTTGTCTGGGTCATTTTGTTTGTTTGTTTGTTTAATTTACACCGTTTGAAACAGTATCTATGACTAGGATTTGGCAACTGTAGAGTATAGCATATGCACACAGTGCCTTAGCACAGGGTCTTAATTATACTCAACTGAGGAGACCCAAGCAGAGAAGCCTTCATTTGTCTTAAGAAGAAATGTCAAGGTTAATTGATTTTCAGAGGATTAACTGCAACAAATAACCAGTACTCACATCTTCTTATTTTGACTTATAAATTCTGGTATGTTTTGTTCAATCCACTGAAAAAACTAAGAAGAGAGTGTTTCTATAAAACTTCTCTATATGTCAAAGCATCCTTTGCAGTTGGCAAAACAGTGAATGAATGATAGTGAAAATGTGTATTGATGGATTGTGATATAGTCATTAAGATGATTATTATGATAAGTATATGGTAACATGGAAGTATTTAGAATATTTTGAAGAGAAAAGCAAAATACACAAGTATATCCAGGTTAAAGTTAAAACACTGCAAAATATATGCCTGCATGTGGCTGAGAACTGGAAAACAATGTGAAAATAATTTGAATTTTTGGATTTACAAAATTGTGGTTATTTCTCTCACATTGGTTTCTATTAACGAAAATAAATGTTTATCCAATCAACAAAATTACATTAAAGTTTACTATTTATTTATAATTTCATTCATCCAAATTCATCTATTGAGTCTTAGTCAGACACAGTTTGAGGTACTGGGAATATTTTACACATAGATTTTAAAAATTCATGAACTTTTGTTTCTCACAGGCAATCCAATAGAAAGTTTTGGCAACTATGGTGGGAGGTGGGGATACTTGGGCCTTTCAGAATCTCCAGATCACTTTATATAACCATTCCTCTATTGGCAACCGACTCCCCAAAAGAGATCACCGGCAGAACCAAGTGAAACTAAGTATTCGTCTCAGTGAAATAAGAGAGGATATCACCTTTAAACTTAGTAGTATTTCGGAAAGGGGACGTAAAGGGAAGATATTTGTAGAGTTTTATAGCCAGGTCTGGGAGCCTGATCTTGCTAGGTGGAAAAATAGTTGGCATTAGGTAGAATTTAGAGCCTAGCAGTTTTGGATTAGTGGCGTCTCTAAGAGCAGTGAGGTTCTCAAAGTGAGCCTTGATAAGTGAACTGTTACTCTTATTGAATAAGCTAGATCAGGCCATGTACAGCCTTATTTTCTAAAAGCAAACATTTCCTGGAGCAAGTACCTAAGTTAGTTTTGCTTGGTCTCCATGTGCTCAGCATTAAAGCAGGCACTTAAACTTTGACCCCAAATTATTTAGCACTGGGACAGAAAAGTATTTTGGTTTCAGTTCTTATCTTCTTTGTGAACGACCAGTTTTGATCAATTCATTTGGCCAACAAGGCTGATCCTTTGTCCCTTATTTTATTTTATGTTTTAGACTTATATTATTGTCACCCATGTTGTTTGGAAATTTACGAAACACAGTCCTTGGGATAGTTGGGGGGATGAGAAGTCAAGAGAGGTGAGGTCTTAGGGTAGATGACTGGGTAGATACTGGGCTACTCAGTATCTAATCCTCTTCTGTTTTTATCTCTACTCAGAATAGGTGAGAGAGAGGACCTAGCCTTCCACTACAGGAGCAGGAATATGCATTCCCTCTGCATGCCCCTCTGGCAGACAGAGGGAGGGTCTATAACCTCAATGTAGTCAATCTGATGTTCCTACCTAGGACTTTGAATCTTGAGGGGATGGCTCAGACCTACAGTCTCGCATGTGCCACTATCGAGTGGAAGGGCCATGGGCATGGCAGTTGTAGCTGCTGACAGTGTGATGAAGAGCAGTGTGTGCCCAGCAGGCGAGGAACAGGGTCCCAGGCAGACTGATCCAGCCTCCAAGTTGCTTATTATCTTCACTGGATTCTGCTCAAGTCTACTTCTTCAAGCTCCCTGTTTATTCTGAGTTCTATCCTATATTCTTTTGATGGATTCCTTTTCCTGCTTATGTCAGTCCATCATTTCTATTGTTTGCAACTCAGAACCCTGACAAGTACACAACCTTTGATCACTCTAGACCTAAAGTACAGAAAGTGCCCTTACTTTTCTAGAAGTTTAGGTGTAAAATTAGTAGTAAAGTTAGTATGGAAAAACCAAAGGGGAAGATTGAATTTTATTTTAATGCATTCTTTTTTTACATACAAAGATAACAAAAGGAGGGTAGTGAAGAGAGGGGTCTCTTGAGATGTCCGTGGCAAAGTTTTTAAAGCTCTCAATAAGGAGACAAGGACTGGGCTTCATTGTAATTACTCCCTTTTCACTGTTGAAGCTGGTAGGTTTACAATGGACTCCTAATGAGAATGGTTTGAACTGCAATTAATTAAGTGCATGACATTATAAACTGTATGTCTCTTCCCTCTGGAGAATATTCTTCCTATATAAGTGCTATTTTGTTTTAATTTCTCTCTCTCTCTCTTCCTCTCTGTTTCCCTCTCTTTGTCTCTCTTTGTTAAAAAAGATGTCCCTGAAGGAAAATTAACTCTGCTGTTAGTCCACTGAGAAAGCTTCTCTTTGAATACAGGAGTATATCTTTGTCTAACTCTCCCTCACACCTAGTGCTAAATTTATCAGCATCGTTCCTGATACAAACATTTTGAAGACAATCGTGAGGAACAAGATGAAAAAAAGTTGCATTTAACTTTTGTCATAGGTGTCCTTGTTCTCCAGAAGTTACTCTCTTTGTTGTAGTGTACATGCACTCACAGGAGTGTGCATACATGTATGTGAAGTACTTGAGAAGTATATTTGTCCGTTCTCACACTGCTGTAAAGAATTGACCTAGACTGGGTAATTTACAAAAGATAGAGGTTTAATACACTCACAGTTCAGCATGGCTGGGGAGGCATCAGTAAACTTACAATCATGGCAGAAGGGGAAGCAAACATGTCCTTCTTCACGTGGTGGCAGCAAGGAGAAGTGCAGAGCAAAGTGGGGAAAAGCCTCTATAAAAACATCAGCTCTCATGAGAACTCACTGTCATGAGAACAGCATGGAGGTCACTGACCCCATGGTTCAATTAGCTTCCACCAGGTCCCTCCTGTGACACATGGGGATTATGAGAACTACAATTCAAGATTAGATATGAGTGGGGACACAGTCAAACCATGTCAAGAAGTATTTCAGAGACAGATCATTCCCCAAAACTTATCATCAGGGTCAAGACCTGGCAGGTGAGACATTAGCAGGTAAGCACAACATTCTCAGAAACCCTTGAGAATACTCCTTTCCCTCCAGGCATCTTCTTTCAACCTTAATATATTCTATTTTAATTATATTCACAGCTTTTAACCTCAATTATAATTCCATGCTTCCAAATTTGTTTTCTTCTCCCATCTTTCCTCCTAATAAAATATCTATTTTTCAGATAGTCTTCCTTAGTAAAATAGAAAGGATCTGCAAAGGCCATTCTCTGTGAGATGTGAATCATTTCCAATAACTTAATGCCTTGGTCTAATGTGAATGGTGGACTTGTGAAGAGAAATGGGTAGATATTTGAATTTCTAAATGCTTTAGAATATTAGTTGCACATACAGTAATATTTCTTGTAGCTTAGAAGAAATTGGTTGACTTAACAGAAAATGCAATTGAAATAGTTTACAAACAGGTTCTGGCATCAATAATAGAAATGTTAAAGAAACTACATATTATATCAAGATGCTTCTCTTTTTTGGCGGGTAGGTGCTTTTTCTTCCCTTGATGAACACAGTACTCTTTCTTCTTTGTCTTTTATCTTCCATCTCAAATTGTCAATAATAAATTTGAAGAATGGAGAATAATACACTCTCATGTGCCAGACCTTATGCTAAGCACTGGATATGTTACATTGTGTTTCATACTCGGGATGATCCTAAGGTAGGTGCCATTATTATCTTATTTTGCATATAAGAAAACAGAAGCCTGGAGAAGTTAAACAATTTCCTCAGTATCAGAAAGAACCAAGATCAAATATCTAGGTTAAGGTATTTGATCTTAACTTAGATAAGCCAGAATATCAAATCTAGATTTCACTACTAATTTGTATTCTATCCAAATTTCTAAAACTGCTAATGATGGAAGAGGTCTGTTATATGGTTCTAGTTTTTTTTTAATTTCAACTTTTAGATATAGGGGTATTTGTACAGATTTGTTACATGGGAATATTGCGTGATGCTTAGGTTTGGTATATCCCATTACCCTGATAGTGAGCATAGTACAAGATAGGTAATTTTTTAACACATCCCACCCTCTTTCTACCCTCCAGTAGTCCACTGGGTCTGTTGTTCCCATATTTATACATATGTCCACGTGTGCTGAATGCTTAGCTCTTACTTATGAAAATGTGCAATATTTGGTTTTCCATTCCTGTGTTAATTTACTTAAGAATATGGCTCCAAGCTCCATTCATGTTGCTGCAAAAGACACGATTTTATTCTTTTTGGGGGTTGCATAGTATTCTATAGTATATATGTGCCACATTTTCTTTATCCAATCTACCATTGATGGACACCTGGGTTGATTCCACATCTTTGCTATTGTGAATAGTGATAAGCATATGAGTGCATGTGTCTTTTTAGTAGAATTATTTATTTTTGTGGGAGTATATACCTGGTAATGGGATTGCTGGGTCAAATGTTAACTCTGTTTTAAGTTCTTTGAGAAATCTCCAGACTGCTTTCCAAAATGACTGGACTAATTTACATTCCCACCAATGGTGTATAAGCATTCCCTTTTCAGCCTCACCAGTATCTGTCATTTTTTGACTTTTTTGTAATAGCCATTCTGACTGGTGTGAGATGGTATCTTACTGTGGTTTTGATATGCATTTCTCTGATGATTAGTGATATAAGCATTTTTCATGTGTTTGTTGGCCACTTGTATGTCTTCTGTTCATGCCCTTTGCCCACTTTTTAATGAGATTATTTGTTTTTTGCTTATTAAGTTCTCTACAGATAGTGAAAATTAGGCCATTGTCATATGCATAGTTTGCAAATATATTCTTCCATTTTGTAGGTTTTCTGTTTGTTGATGGTTTCTTTGCTGTGCAGAAGCTATCTAGTTGGCCATCTTGGCATCTAATCTTTAATTTTCTTTCTAAAATATGTGAACATTTTGCGATTTCTGACTGAAGTTACTTCCCTCTTTCTAAAGAAGGCCCTGCTGACATAAATAATTATCTGAGAGTGACATAAGCTGACTCTGATTACGCCAAAGTAACCCTTACGTGGTATGAAAAGAAAATGAAGGTGATTATGATTCCTGGGGCATTTGAGATTCTGATAAAACTCCAGGTCAACTATCCACAGAAATTCCCCATACCTGTAGTTTAATTTACCAATTAGGATATTACATATTTGGGGCTAAATTGTCTCTGATTTGTTGGTCTGGAAGAAATAATGTACTTTTAACAACTATAAAAGTTCTCTGCTAGGAATATCTTAAATACAGTGAAAATCTGCCTTGACAGTGGACAGTAAGTTAGATTTCATTGTTATAAATTAGCACCATTAACTAAAACCCTTGTCCATTCAAAATAATATGTATTGTCACATAACACTAAGCTCTGTTATTAAACTGTCACAGATTATTGCTTTAACAGTTTGAAAATGATTATTTTTAGAAAATTGACTTTGTACAATGCCATATGAGAGTCTGTTAATTGACAAGAAAACCAAAAATCAGATGACATTTGCAAAAATAAAATTGGTATCAGTTGAAACATCTGTACTATTTCTCTTATTTAAAGAACATTTTTCATCTGGAAAATGACTGACTACTTCAATTAGCCTCATATCACAACCACAAAATAAAGTTGTCTATGGGTGGCTTCTTATTTGCATTTAAATTATTATGTTGCAGCATTTTGTAAGCACAAGCCAACAGAAGATTGCTTTGAATGACATAGGCTTATACACCTGAGAGAGAAATATGTCATCTACAAAATGTAAAAATATAGGTTTTTGTAAATGCCTCTAAAGGATTATAAAGATCTACAATTTTGCTTCTCTCCTAGAGTTCATCTTTCTAATAATGCTCTAGAAGAAGAAAAGTTCTAATATATTTTCCTTGGAGGGGTCATGAGACAATAAAGCATATTAGGATTTGAAGCATATTGGAGATAAAACTCATGTGATATCCTCAAGTAAAGAGTTGTTCTTTTATTGTTCTTTAATCTTTACTGTTGGCTCTAATTGGCTTTGTAAACTAACTTTATGTTGTAAACTAGTAGTGAACCAGAGATTGAGTTGAGAGGTGGGGGTAACAGATGAGATCCTCACCTGTGAGGGCTCCAAGGGCCTGTGAGACAATGGAAAGGGCTGACCTAGCTACCTGGATGGGAACAATGCTGTTGTCATTTTCATGTGCTCCTGTTTAAAAGATGAGTTAACATCCATAAAAACAACTTAGACTAAAGGTTGTGCACTACAGCCTGTGGGCCAAATGATGCCTGCCACTTGTTTTATAAGTGAAGGTTTCTTGGAACTTGCACTACTACTGCAGAATAGAGTAGTGGAGATGGAGCCCATTTGGCCTACAGAGTCGACAATGTTTAATATTTGGTGCTTTACAAAAAAACTTTGCCAAGCCTTGATTTAGACTTAGTAACTTTAGTAAGAAGTTACTGACTGCACAAATTACCAGGATATTTAAGCTTGTAAAGTATTAAAATACCATAACTGTCTGCTTCTTGTGGCAGTGAGGGGGCCAAGGAGAGGTGAAGTGGTTACAATGCTCGTGCATTCATTCCTTCATTCACCAGAGTGATTGTGTGCCCTCTCTGAAACAGGGATAATGCCAGGTACTCAAGATACAGCAGTGACCAAAAAGAGGCATAGTGCCTGCTTTCATGGAGATAGGCATTGGAGTCAAATAGTGTATAATGTTGACAAATATCCCTGCTCTCATGGATCGAGAGGTTAGAGTTTTAGAGTAACCATGGAAGATCTCACTGAGAATGTAACTTTGAATAAAGGATTACAAGACTTGAGGAAGCTAACCATGCTAGAGTTTCTCTCAGAGGAAAGGGGAGTGATGAGATATAGCTGAAGGGCAATGTGAGCCAAGGTTGTTTTTTTTAAGTTGAGGAATTAACAGCATGGTTGTATGCTGAGGGGGACAATTAAGTGGAGAGGGAAAAATTGATGTTGCAGGAAATTCCTGAGATAATGTCTTTGAGCAGATAAAAGGGGATTGATCCAGTGTACAACAGAAGGGTCTAGTCTTGGTTTTAGATCCAGGACAGTTTATCTGTAGTAATATAAGAGAACATAGAGTATATGGGCACAGATGCAGGTCACTGTGTAGTCATGATGGTTGAAAATTGTAGAAGTTTTTTTTTAAAAAACTTTAATTTTTCTTAGTATGTGCAAAGGCCTTGAAGCAAAATAGAGCATGGTATAATCAAAGAATCGAGAGAAGAAAAACATAATCTAACTGTAAAGTAAGCAATACCATGGAGCCAGATGAGGCTAAAGAGGTACACAGGATACAGAGGTCAGCAAGACTAAGAATATGGCAATGCTAAACCAGTTAAGAATGGGGTTAAATCAAATTTGCCTTTTAAAAAAAAGATGACTGTGGCTACTGATAGAGATTGGATAGGAGAGTGGGACAAGTCTCCGTGAAGAGACCAATCAGGAAGCTACTGCAGTAATTCAGGTGGGAAATGATGGCATCATGGTCTAGAGTAGAGGGAGTGGGTAGAAGAGAAATGATCAGATTTTGAGAGATATTTAGAGGCAGAGTAGATAGACTTACCTCACTTATATTTGGGTATAGAAGACCTTGCCTATGTAAAGACTGAATAGAGAAGAGAGCCTAGGAGTAGATGTGGACACTCTGGAGAAAGAACTGAGATCCTGGTTTAGAACACTGAGTGAAGAAGCTGTGCATTGTTGAAGAAGAGAGTCAAACTTCACAACTGCCTAGCAATGAAGAAGCAGATCAACAAAAATCACATGGTGTGGAAGGGACACTTGCCATTAGATCTGTCCAGCTGAGGCCAAACACTGGTTGCTTCTGATTTTTTTTTTAATCCTATAATTATATTGGTTAATTTTATTTTAAAAAGTTTGAACTTTTCATTCTCATAATGAGACCAAAGTAAAGATCAAAATCTTAAGAAGAGAATGGGTCAGAATATAGCAGGCAGATTGTTGTTTGACATGATGTCAATGGACACTTCAGTTGTCATGTTCTAGGCCCATTGCATTGGCCTTTCCTCTTTTGAAGCTTCTCTCATGGAACCAAGTGCATTTTATATCTGCATCTGTCCTAAATACGGGTATAACACAGACTCTGTGAGTAGCCTGCAATGTGTTTCCATTCCACATATTGCTAGATAACTCTGCTTATAAAAATCACAAAAATTTTCTTATAAAAGTCATAGTACTTGCAAACCCTGTCAAAATAATTACTATTAGATGAAGTTAAGAAATGACTATAGAAGTACAAGAACAAAAGCTGGTCTTAAGAGTTCCATCCCTTCATCAGTCTAGGAGGGTTGGGATATTAGAGGCGTTTTTGAGCTGAACTCAAGGTAAACAACAAGCCATCCCACTCTGAAAAGGGCTGTGTTTCTCACCTGAACAGTGAGAAAAGGGTGTTATATTTTCTAATAAAATCCCACATTAAGTTAGATAAAAACTCTGTCTAACTGTGGAATAGACTTTACTAATGGAAAGATTAATGTGAAAAACTAAATAGGAAAATTTTAGGCACATATTTTCACAATAGAGCTTGCTGTACTTGGGGGAGACTTGTCTTCTTGATTCTAAGGTTAACTTAGGATAAGGAATCTGTGCTTCGGAAACCAGCCCGTTTTTATGTTCTGCCATTTTCCTGATTTTGGTGTGTCTTAATGCCACTGTGTTCTAGTAAAAATTCGTCAATAGACTACCAGGAGAGCAGACCAGGGAATGCGAGTGTTTTGTGCATGGGCGAGCACATACAGATGTCAGGGGAGAGTGGTTTTTCAGTCATGCTTTCAGACCTGGAGAACAGTTCAGGTTAAAATCTCCAAGTCTGTGGAATGAAGCTTTGGTGGAATTAATCAGAATGTTATTGAAGGAAAAGGGGGATCAAATCTAACTTCCACCGCACTGAGATTTTTGTTGAAGACAGAGAATGAGAGCATAACCTTCGGGTCCAGAGTGGAATACAGAGAGATCTTCCACTGACTATACTAACAACGAAAGCAAGGTAGAGAGGAAACGTTGAGCCTCAGCAAACTGTAAGTCAAGACCCTCTCCTTCATCCCTAGATGCTTTTGCTCTGTCATTGGGATTGTGTCCCTTTCTATAACACTGTGACTTCCTTGGATCTCCACAGCCTGATTGTGTTCACATTCTCTTCTCCGGTCTTTTACTTTCCCCTACAGAGCTGGTGCATTTCTGTGGCGAGAGAGCAGCTGGAACGTGGGCCTGAAGCTGGTTCAGATATGGCATTCCTTTTAAGAGCAAAAATAACAATTACTCATATAATACAAACCCAGTACAAAGTGAATAGTTAAAAGGAGAAAAGATATCACTATGAATTAAAATTTTAAGTTGACATATATCCCAACTACCGCAAAATATTATAAATCGTAACATTTTATTAACTGCCCAACCCAATTTTATAATACATTTTCCCCTACACTTGGCTGAATTTTGATTGTCTCTTTAAATGACACTGAAATTGTAATATTTTCTATGTAGAGATTGGGAAGATACTTTAAACTTTCCTTCAGGATTGTTGATGTTTAAAAAATTATTAATAATTTAGAAAAGTTTGGTAATGCCATATGCATTCTTAACATCGTTATCAAATTTTGAGAAATATTAAAAAAATTTTTCATGTAGGAGCAGTAAGATTTCAAGACATTTGATATGGTGCGTGTGTGTGTGTGTATGTGGGTGTGGGTGTGTATGTTGACTAATCTTACATACTCTTATTCTTTTACCAGTTTGTCATTGAGGTGTCACTGCATTTGTCATAACATGAGATTTATATCCTCTTCATCAATGTCAACATTTTATATCAAATCAGAAGAAAATTAAAAAAATTTTCTATGTGTGTTAGTTTGATTAACTCCTTTTCATTAATTTACTTTTCAAGCAACCCAAGAGCCAATTTATCATATCTATTTGAAATTTAGCTCTTTTTCTTATTGAATTACCACTTTTGAGATGATCTGAGAAAAAAAAAAGATTGTTACAATGTCCTGTCTGACATCTGAATAATTTCTATTGATTTAATCACTTGGCTTTACTGCATTTTTTTCATACTCCAATAATTGTATTTGAAATTTTCTTATTCATTTAAATTTTTAGTCATTTAATCTAAAAAATTAAGGATAAAAAAGTGTCCTTCATGTATATTGAAATCAGAAGTCAGTAATTTTTCACTTGTTGAAACATTCAAAATATCTTTCTAACTCACTTCTTCATATTGGGATAATTTTAATTTTACTTTTGCAAATTTTGCCAAAGCATCTGGCTGAATAAACACACTTGCCAGGGCCCCACCCTAGAGCCTTGGCAGGTACTTTGCAAACAAAGAGTGCTGCAGCTTTGGCTTTATCATCTTCACCATGAACCCATCTATAATTCTCCCCTTTCCCTCCAGCACTTTCCACTAACAACACACATACACACCCATAACACAACCATACTATTTCTTTTTCTTTATGCCTCTTTTCTGTAGTATTTATCTCCATGGCTATTATCACCATCTAACACACTATATATTTTGCCTATTTATTTATTTATTTATTGTTTCTCTATCCACACTAGAATTTAAGCTTTGTAAAGGCAGATGTGTTCCTTTCCTGGGGCTACCATATAAATGACCACAAATGGGTGGCTTGAAACAACAGAAATTTATTCTGAGTTGCAGAGGCCAGAAGTTCAAAATCCAGGTGCTGTAGGGCTGATACCCTCTGGAGGCTCTAAGGGATGCTTCCATGTTTTTCATGCCAGTGGCTGCTTCCAACCCTTAGCACTCCTTAGTATAGGGATTCATGAGGTTCAATCTCTGCCTTTGTCCTCACATGGCCTGTTTTAAAAAAATCTGAGTCTCTGTGACTTCTCTTTTTCTGATCTTAAAAAGAATTTCTTAAGGAAATCATAAATTATCGGACTTATAGCTCACCCTAATATGGGGTGATCTCATCTCAAGATCTTTACCTTAATTACATCTGCAAAGACCCTTTTTACAAGTAAGTTTACATTCTTATTCCGGGCGAACTTATCTTTTGTGGACCACAGTTCAACTCACTACAGAAGTTATAATTTTTCTGTTATGCTCACTGATGTGTCTCCAGCGCATAGACCAGATCCTGGAATGTAATAAGTGCTAAATAACTATTTGTTGAAGGAATGCATTGAGAGCCTATAGTGCCAGATGCTGAAGTAGGTACTTAGAGCACTGCAATTTAAATATTCCCTAACTATAATTTATCTTCTCTTCTCAATTCACATATAAATTTTTTTTTATTTTTTTAAATTTTTATTTTAGATTCAGGTGGTACATGTGCAGGTTTGTTACATGGATATATTGCATGATGCTGAGGTTTGGGTTTCTATTGATCTTGTCACCACGATAATGAACATAATACCCAGTTGGAAGTTTTTCAGCCCTTGCCCCCTCTCTCCCTCACCCTTTTTTGAGTTCCTCATGTCTACTGTTCCCATTGTTATATATGTGTGTATGCAGGTTTTAGCTTTCACTTATAAGTGAAAACATGCAACATTTGGTTTGCTCTTTCTGCATTCATTCATTCATTCAACAGCTTATGGCTGCATCCATGTTGCTTCAAAGGATGTGATTTTGTTCTTTCTTGTGGCTGTGTAATATTCCACAGTATATATGTACCATATTTTCTTTATCCAATCCACTGTTGATGGACACCTAGGTTGGTTCCATGTCTTTGCTATTGTAAATAGTGCTGTGATAAACATACAAGTGCAGGTATCTCTTTGGTAGGATAGTTTATTTTCCTTTGGTATATACCCAGTAATGGGATTACTGGGTCAAATAGTAGGTCTAATTTTAATTCTTTTGGAAATCTCCAAACTGTTTTCCACAGAGTCTGAACTAATTTTCATTCCCGCCAACAGTGTATAACTATTCCCTTTTCTCTACCGTCTCTCCAACATCTGTTATTTTTTTACTTTTCAATATAGTAGCCATTCTGATTGGTGTGAGATGGTGTCTCCTTGTGCTTTTGATTTGCATTTCTCTGATGATTAGTGATATTGAGTATTTTTTCATGTTTATTGGTTGCTTGTATGTCTTCTTGTGAAAAGTGTCTGTTCATGACATTTTCCTACATTTTAATGGGGTTATTTGTTTTTTTTTCTTATTGATTTAAGTTTCTTACAGATTCTGGATATTAGGCTTTTATTGAATGCATAGTTTGCAAATATTTTCTCCCATTCTGTAGGTTGTCTGTTTACTTGGTTGATAGTTTCTTTTACTGTTCAGAAGCTCTTCAGTTTAATTAGATCCCAATTTTCAATTTTTGTTTTTGTATGCAGTTGCTTTTGGGGACTTAGTCACAAAATCTTTGCCTAGGCCAATGTCCAGAAGAGTAGTTCCTAGGTTTTATTCTAGGATTTTTATAGTCTGAGGTCCCACATTTAAGTCTTTAATCCATCCTGGTTAATTTTTGTATGTTGTGAGAGATATGGGTCCAGTTTCATTCTTCCGCATGTGGTTAGCCAATTTTTCTCAGCACTGTTTATTGAATAAGGAGTCCCTTCCCCCATTGCTTATTTTTGTTGACATTGTCAAAGATCAGATGGCTGTAGGTGTGCAGCTTTATTTTGGGGTTCTCTATTCTGTTTCATTGGTCTTTTGTCTATTTTTGTACCAGTATCATTCTGTTTTGGTTACTGTAGCTTTGCAGTATAATTTGAAATCAGGTGATGCCTCTGGTTTTTTCCTTTGTCTTTAGTATTGCTTTGGCTATTCTGGTCTTTTTTTTGGCTCCATTTTACATTTTATAGTAGGTTTTTCTAATTCTGTGAAAAATGACATTGGTAATTTGATAGAAACACTGTTGAATCTGTACATTGCTTTGGGCAGTATGGACATTTTAATGATATTAGTTATTCAAAGCTATGAGCATGAAATGTTTTTCCATTTGTTTGTGTTGTCTATCATCTGTCATTTATTTCAGCAGTGTTTTGTAGTTCTCCTTGTACAGGTCTTTCACCTTCTTGATAGTCCTAGGTATTGTGTGTGTGTGTGTGTGTGTGTGTGTGTGTGTGTGTGTGTGTTTGTGTGCATGCATGTGTGTGTGTCTATTGTTAAGTGAGATTGTGTTCTTGATGTAGCGTTCAGGTTGAATGTCACTGGTATATAGAAATGCTACCGATTTTTGTACATTCATTTTGTATCCTGAAACTTTACTGAAGTCATTATCAGGTCTAGGAGCCTTTTGGTGGAGTCTTTAGGTTTTTCTAGGTAAAGGATCAGATTGTCAGCAAAGATAAGTAATTTTACTTCCTCTTTTCCTATTTGGGTGCCTTCATTTCTTTCTCTTGCCTAATTGCTCTGACTAGGACTTCCATTACTATGTTGCATAGGAATGGTAAGAATGGGCATCCTTGTCTTGTTCCCATTCTTAAGGCGAATGTTTCCAGCTTTTGCCTGTTCAGCATGATGTTGGCTTGGGGTTTTTCATAGATGACTCTCATTATTTTGGGATATATTCCTTTGATGCCTAGTTTGTTGAGGGTTTTTATGGTGAAGGGATGTTGGATTTTGCCCAATGCTTTTTCTGTATCTATTAAGATGATAATATGGTTTTTGTTTATAATTCTGCTTATCAATTCACTATCAGTTCTTTGAAGATGAAAACTCTGTCTTTTATGGTGTTTGTACATTTTGAATTTCTTAATACTGTGTATGTAGCTGATAACACATAAATAGATATGCAGATGAGTAAGAGAGTCATTTGGGATCACTGCTGATTTAACTTATCTTGCTATGAAAGCATTTTGTTCCTCTTTCCCATGCTTGGTAGTATATCCTTTTGGAAGAAATACTCTTGCCAAAAGAGGATGGCATTTTTACATCCAAGAGAAATAATTCTTTGCTCAAGAGTGTAAAAACGTATGAAAGAAATATGTAAATAAAATCCTATATATAAAATCTAATATCAAAGTTTAATGATGAAATTTGTCAAGATGATTATAAAATATCACAGTTACTTAAACTGCATATTATATTCATGTTTCTTGCCATTTGTATGCTAAAAACTTACAATGATTTGAATGTGCAAAATCAAAAATCGGGAGAAAAGATAGATCAGAGTCTATTAGCGATAATTTATCCTTTTATCTCCATAAATGTTTGCTAGAAATGCCAAAGGCTCTAATTTGTCTATTTAAATTTACTTCAAAAAAGCATTCCCCAAGTTGCCTATTTACTCTATTATCTCTATAAATCAGGAAACTCTCCAGACTTTCTACTGTGAATGTTGTATGGAATTGATAGAAAATTTCTTTTTTATGTTGTACTCATTCACCATTTAGTTACTCAGACAATAAAGTTAGAATGACAAATTCTAAGTCCCAAAATATGAATGAAAATTCACTCATTTTCAGAACAAAACTTAGCATCACACTCTCTTGAGTAAAATCTCACAAGAAAAAAAGATATAGAAAATACATTATAGCATTTGAAGTCTGCTACCTCATGTCCATTTATCTGCTTTCTAATTTATTACAAAATAAATGTGCAATTAAAATATGACTTTCCTTAACCTTTTCATAATTATAATTATTATGAAAAATATGTGTAAAATATACATGTTATATTCCTTTTTTCTATACTACCAGCAGCCACTCCCACTCATGTACTCATATTAGAAGCGAAGAGCTTTGAGTATCTTATAGAACATTTTCAGATAAAAGAACGTAGGTTCAGAAAAGCTAACTCTTTTGCTGGTGACTAAACATATACATACATGCACTGACACACACACATTAAGCTACTGAGTTGATAGCAAAAAAAAAAAAATGCAACTTTATATGGAAGCAAAATTATGTAAAAATGTCTAATTCTGTACTGGAAAATATCAAATATGAAATGGCTCCTTCATATAACATCACTCAGTATTCAAAAGCAAAGCACAACAACTAAGAAAGTTACTTCCCCCAAACCCCCCCCCAAAAAAATGAAAAAAAGAAATGTACCTATTGTGGACTAGCTGATTGGATACCATGGCCACAGCCCTGATTTTCAGTAAAGACATAGTTTCAAGAATGTCATTCAGATGCTTTCTTAAGTATGGATGTTGTTATTTTTAGCAAAAGAAGCCTTTTGTCCTTGTCACATCAAAACACAAAGAATTCCATAAGTCAGTGCCAGTCTTTGTTTTTAATGCCTAAATATCTGGCCACATATATATTTATGTTATGTAAATGTTATTGCCTTGTTTTTCAGAATAAGAATTTAGAACATTAGAAATTGACTTTTATAATGCAATTTTTTTCAAACTCTTTTTGGCTTTTCTCTACATCTCAAAATTTATTTCAATTTAGGAAATGGAATTGGACTAGTCAGTTTAATTTATCTTTGCTAGCCAATTTCACCTCTCAGATTCCAGGGAACAAAGCCAAACTATAAGATATCTACTGAAAACATTTGTAAGAAATGATTAAAAGCAGACTGTCAACAAGCATATAAAATGAAACATTTTTATCACAAGCTTTATAAATTTTTTAAAAACTTTGTTCATTTAATTCTGAAAGCATGCCTCTTTTGTAATTATGAAATATAGAAATATTTGAAATTCCCCAGTCATCTTGGCTCACAAATAGAAACATTTGGTTGCGTTTGGTTCACAAGCACACAGGGGCCTGTCTGCTTTTGGTTCTGTGTAATGCCCATACTATTTCTTGCTTTTTTTTCCCACAATAAGTATGTGGGTGCTAGAATGTTATTGAAATATTTTACAACACGTGAATCTAAAATGAGCGCTCTGCTATGGTTGCAGTTACAGTGCAAACCCCATCAAGTTGCTAGCATTGGACCGATAGACAAGGTAGGAGCAGCCAGAGTTTGAGTTCTTGTTAGGAATTGCAAGGGGGAAGGGGCTGTGTTCAGGGGCCAGAAAACTATCCTGCAGGCTGAAGGTTGTTATTAATTTAACCAAAGGACACTGGTTTCTGGGCTCACACAAAACTCCACCTTCTCCCATTAGAAGTCAGAGTCCTGTTGATGTGACCACCTGCTTTATTATTTGGGGTTTTCTGCCATTTAAGACCTGGGCTACTCACCTGGATTTTTGAACTCTTGCTTTTGCACTGATACCTGATTCAGAATCAGATCAACTGCCTTTCCATCTTTGTCTGTGGGGGCCGGAAGTACAGAGGTCTTATAGGTGAGCTTTTATTCTTTCTTCCAGAAAGAGTATCCTATAACTGTGTCAGTGAGGAAGTGAAACACAACCTCCTCTGTTTGAAACACAAAAGGAATTTAGAGTAAAATACAAGGCCATTTAATTATTCCCTTTAATAAGTAGCAGCAGACCCACCAAAGAACATGTTGATCTTACTTGGTGATAAATTTCCCTAAGGAGAAGAGAGATCTGATAGAAAGAAGACCCAATGGCAGGAGGTAGGGAGGATTGTAAAGGAAGGATGTGGCTCTGTGTAACCAGAATAAAAGCAGGCTGCCTTAGGGAGATGTGACAAATACCCCGGCACCCTCCTGCTACAAGAGACAATCCTTATAGCTGACTCTTGCCATGGTTAAAATAATTGGACAAAAATATTAAAAAGGAAAATGCTCCTAGCTGTACTGGTTGGAATCCTCAGGCTTGGAGGAGGAGCTGAGTAATCCCTGCAGTGTCCCGAAAGCAGGAATCCTGAGCAGATTCAGGCCAATTTGTGTGATATTCCCAGGGATTCCCTCCCTATTTTGAGCAGAGGAATGGACTTGGATAGGGCAGCATGTTCCTGTGAGTTGGCAGGCACCCACTGAACAGAATAACTGATTTGGTACCCAGACTGCAGATGCCAGCTGAATTGCCAAGCAGATACTGCCTGAGGGAAATACCTGCTAAAGTTGAAGTGATCACTACTTGGATGGGTTAAACATTTACCAGTATCAACTAGTATTATACATAGTGTTTTAGTTTTTCTGAAAATGTACGTGCACATGAGAACAATAAGTATTAAAATGAAACTCCCAGTCCCTCTCCAGAGGCACAACCATGGTTACTAATTTCTTTCTTTCTTTTTTTTTTCTTGAGACGGAGTTTCGCTGTGTCACCCAGGCTGGAGTGCGGTAGCCGGATCTCGGCTCACTGCAAGCTCCGCCTCCGGGGTTTACGCCACTGCCTCAGCCTCCCGAGTAGCTGGGACTACAGGTCCCTGCCACCTCACCCAGCTAGTTTTTTGTATTTTTTTTAGTAGAGACGGGGTTTCACCGGGTTAGCCAGGATGGTCTCCATCTCCTGACCTTGTGATCCACCCGTCCCGGCCTCCCAAAGTGCTGGGATTATAGGCTTGAGCCACCGCGCCCGGCTCAATTTCTTATATAAAGTATACATATAAAAGCTTATACAACCTTTTATTTTACTTATTAAATACTTGCATTGATTACTTTAGAATGGGAAAGTAAAAATTAATTGTAATAATTGTAATCACTCTCGTACATTTTCTTATTCCTGAATATTTGCTTTGTTTTAAATTTTAGCAAGTATGAACCTTATGCTAGTCAAGAAAAATTAATCTGTAAATATTTCTGTTGGAATCTCAGATTTATAATTAAAAATTATATAAGGTATGTTACATAATTTCTAATCAAAGATTTAGATTAAACAAATATGTTTGTGCACTTATTACGTTGTCAGCATTGTCCTGTGCTTCACTCAATATGTGAACTTATTTGATGTAAGTCCACTAAATTTCACCGTAAAAAACAAAGAGAAAAAGTTCTGGGGCGCATATATGGCGTTCTTGTGAATCTTTCTGAGAATGCTGTCTTACCTGACATGATAGGGATATCTTGAAAGGTAAGCAGGGAAACCTTCAGGGCAGTGCCATTTGCAGCTAGGTCTCTGAGAATAAGAATGAATTCTTATTCAATACGCTGGTGCCACAGTTAGGGCTAAAATACCTTTAGAGACCTGCCATCTCTGATAATAATAGCCATTTCTGATTTGTTAATCTTCCCTGCTTTTTTCCCTACAATTTTAGATCTAAATCTTCCATGTAAACACACTCTTTCATGCTGAATCCTGCTCAAATAACTGCCAAGATGTTAGTTTAGTAATCCTGAAATAGAAGATTGGCTCCTATGCTAAGATAATTCTTGGGAGAATCTCTTCTTTTAATGAATGCCTGGTTCTTCTCAAACCCATGCCAAGAAAAATTGGTCACCATATCATTTCTTGCTATTCATCCCTTTTAAAACTAAGAAACAGGCTGGGTGCAGTGGCTCATGCCTGTAATCCTAGCATTTTGGGAGGCCAAGGCGGGTGGATCACCTGAGGTCAGGAGTTCAAGACCAGCCTGGCCAACATGGTGAAACCCCATCTCTCCTAAAATACCAAAATTAGCCGGGCATGGTGTCACATGCCTGTAGTCCCAGCTACTTGAGAGGCTGAGGCAGGAGAATCGCTTGAACCTGGGAGGCAGAGGTTGCAGTGAGCTGAGATCCCACCATTGCACTCCAGCCTGGGCAACAAGAGCGAAACTCTGTCTCAGAAACAAAACAAAACAACTAGGAAACATTAAAGCTTCCAAGGAATTGAGCATTAAGTGGGGTCTAACATTTAATATGACTGCAGAGTAACTCCTCTTTACTAAGTCTTTTTACTAGTTTTTCCCTTACTCTCAAATATGTAGTTTAAATTAGATGGGTAAAGCAAATGGGAGAGTATTGCTACTTTTTCAGTCATATTTATACAAATGAATTATATAATATTAATTGTTCACAATATTCCTTGTAATTTATAGCACTGTGAGCAGTATAAATAATTTGATAAGCACTGAACCTGCTCAGCCTTTGTAATGTCTTGTCAAGAGTGAATTGAGAACTGTGACATGAAGTTAGGAAATGGAGATTCACAAGCTTACTGAAGAATATAATTGAGGCATTAGGAGTGCTTTTCTGATCAGATTAGTGTTCAGTTTTATTTTCAATTTTATCGAGTGTTAATGAGAAATTTAGTTGGCTCCAGTAAAATCATTATTTTTTCCTATGAAACATATGAAACCTGAAATAATAGTCTGTTTCATTTTTATGGCTTCAGAATTCTAGACAATGTAAATAGTTAACCAATAAATATTTTGGTGCATTAAATCAGCAAAATATCATTTATAATTGCTGCATCTCTCTTCCAAATAACTAGAACCCAATTTCCAGTTTCATTTTTCTCACATAAACATGAAACCATTTCTTATAGTCTTTAAACATTTCTACATAAGTGGCTAGAACATATACTGCCTTATGTTTAATTGTATGAGACCCAAACTTATTTAGTGAATATTTTGAAAAGCAGTTAAAGATGATGAAGCATTAATGGCTCCCTTCCTCCAAGTAGAAGATAAGAGTTATATGGTCATGGAGTTCCTTTTTAAGGGGATGTATTAGTTTTCAATTTCTGCACATAAAGTCACCCCAAAACTTTGTGGCTTAAAACAATAATATTTTATTGTCTCATGGTTTCCGTGAGTCAAGAAATTGAACAAGGTAGAGTAGAGATAGCTGGTCTCTGTTATGTAATATCTAAGGCCTTAGCTGGAAGACTCTAAAGGTTGAGGGCTGAAATCATCTGAAAAGTTGTTCATGTCTGGTGGTTGGTGCTGGCTGTGGGCTAGAGACTTCACTTCATCTCCATGAGTTCTCTCCTTGAGGGTTAGTTTGAGCTTCCTTATAGCACAATAGCTGATATCTAAGAGCAAGCATCCCCAGAGAGAGTAAGAACCTGTTAGAATCCGTGTCGCTTTTATGCTTTGGCTTGGAAACCACAGAGCATCACTTCAACCACACTTCATGGGTTTGATCAGCAACAAGCCTCCTCCAATATTCAAAGGAAAAGAACATAGATCCAACTCATAGATTCCACCAGTCACAACATAAGATAGCATAGGAAGATCTGTATATTAATTTTTGGAAAATACAATATGTTATGGGAGGAGTGGAGGTAGGTTTAGCTCATGCCAGGTTAGCATTTTATTAAGTGGGACATGAAAGCTTAGAGCTGGAAGTGATGAAGGGAGCAGGGTTGGATGGGGTGAGAATTTTACAGACTGTGGATATAAAGGAGCTGTATTAGTCAGTTTTCACACTGCGATAAAGACATACCTGAGACTGGGTAATTTATAAAGAAAAGAGGGTTAATTGACTCACAGTTCCACAGACCTTGGGAGGTCTCAGGAAACTTACAATCATGGTGGAAGGGGAAGAGGCATGTCTTACATGGTGGCAGGTGAGAAGAAAACAAGTGAAGAGTGAAGGGGGAAGAGCCCCTTAGAAAACGATCAGATCTCATGAGAACTCACTATCACAAGAACAGCATGGGGGAACCACCCCCATGATCCCGTTACCTCTACTTGGTCTTTCCCTTGACACAAAGGGGTTATGGGGATTATAATTTTAAGATGGGATTTGGGTAGGGGCACAAAGCCTAACCATATCAGGGACAGAGAGAGGAGAAGTGAGGAGTCTGACATTATAAGATGGATTTTGAGGGAATAACAGAGATGTTTAAGGGGGATATTTATGGAGCTTTGCTGTGTGGAATGTGAGGTAAAATTGTTTCTCTGTAGTTTTATAATCTTTAGAGAAAACATCCCACTGGGTTGTAGAGTTGGATCTATTTTTGGACAAAATACAGTAAGCTGCTGAATATGGCTTCTATGTAGAGGAAGGGAAAAAGTAGAGGCCTACTAAATCTAGGTTACATCTGTTACATCTGCTTTCAGAAAAACTTAGCAATAAATGTGGCTGTCATGGACTTATGTTTGGTGGTTCCTAAATGTCAGTGCAAAGACTGAAGCCAGTCCATGGTAAAATTTTCATTGGCAAGCTCTGAAATCAGAAATTAGACATCATGGATCTTTCACAAAGCTAAATTTGTTCAATTAAATGAAATGATCTTCATTGTGAGTTTATATCCTTCCAACCTTTTTAGTTTTAAAATGATCTTTTAAAAAATGAAATGATGGTGTTTTGGAGTTTTAACTGTCCATACCTGGAAAACTAAAAAGTTGCTAGCCTCCATACTTTAGTTTCTAAAATCCTGGAGTGCAATCTCTAAATTGCAAGGTGTTTGGGGACAAAAAAAAAATCAATCCCTTTGCATTAGGCATTTTAATTGATACTGGATGTAAGAGGATAGTATAAATTTACCTAAATACACAGAAAAATAGTTTCTTTACTCTTTATAATCCCAAAGGAATGTTCCTTATTTTTTCTTATATTTACTGTCAATATCTATCATAAAAGTTGATGTTACATGAAAATATTAATATAAATGTTACAACATTATCTTTAGGTTTGTTGTGAGGATTAAATAAATTAATATTTATGAAGAACTTCAAATCATGCCTAGCACATAGCATGGACTCAAATATTGCTAATGATATTGACAATTATTTTTTGAAATTGCTCTTCTTCTGTAACACTCAATTTATGCCATTGACATAAATGTTTTGAGCTAGACAAGATATTGCTGTATTCAGAGTTACCCTGGAATAACTTGTTTCTTTAATCATAACTGGGTACATTTTTTTAACCTATTTAAGCTTTAAATTATCCAGAAATAAAACAAGAGGAAAAAAGAAGAAATTAAAAACAACAATAAAATAAAACCAATATTTCAGAAAGCCAAAAGATAAAATAAACTTTAACTAAAAGGGTCTTTTTAGAGATGAAATATTCTTATCCACCTCATAGCCTAAATTCAGTCATGGGAAAGGGCAGCCAAGAATATCTTAAGTGATATCCTGGGCTTTGTTTATTGATTCAAGTAGTATTCACTTTATTATGGTTATATATTCTTTTAATCTGTATATCTGTCTATTCATCCATTTATTTGTTTGACAAAAATTAAGTATCTGTGTTTGAGAGACACAAAGATAAATAAGATATCTACATCCCTCCAGGAAAATGTAGCATCTATTTTATAATACTTATGAATATTACTGAAGAACTAATTATAAAATAAATTGTTTATCAAATATAAATTATATTAATATGAGTTTATATGACTACCTATAATGATAGCAATTACAAGTTCCCTCTTACACTTTTATCTGCCCTTCCCCCAAAAGATGGAGCTAACTACCTAGCTACTGGGCTGAAAATATGGAGTTATTAGCCTTGGTGCATAGCAGGTTGGTGATCTTAGGTCTGAGGTGTATGACTTTTGTCCAAGGACATTGTGAGATACGCAGAACAAAAATCAGAAAAGTATAATCTTTTAAATGAATCATGAAGAAAGAACCAAAAATGTCAAGATCTCTTAATAAAAATAACATTTAGGATAGATACCATCAGACCAATTCTGTACTCTGTCTATACTATTTTGAAAATCTTCCTTAAGGAAGCTTTAACTGTGGTGTTTGAAGTGGCTCGTACAATGAAAATAGGTTTAAATGCTTATTAATCACATGTAAATTAAACACATAACTTTTGTGTTATAATCATAAAGTGGATTTGCTTTTCTTCATGTTTCTTCTTAAAATAATACAAAGCAAATAAATGAAACAAAAATATAGGTGTCCTCTGCTAGGTCTACATTTATATAAGGAAAACCAGAAAGATAACATAAAAATCCCCCTAAATCAGGTCTATAGAGAAACAGATTTGCTGAATTTAGAGAGTAGATAATGCATGTAATCTCAAATATAAAATATAGCAGGTGACTTTTTATGGGGAAGTTTCTTCTTAATGTTGATAGTAACATATCTGTACTTGACATTAATTAATCCATATTGTAAAGATTTGAACCAGAGAATCAGGCCCACTTGGTCATAGAGATAGTCAAGGAATGGGCTCTCCGCTACAATTTGATGTGAATCGTCTACTTATCATGTCTCATTGTTAAACCAGATAGCTTGGTAGATTCTTTATCATGTGTGTTTCTAATACAACAGGAAAACCTGTCATATAGTCTTACATTCTCTCTCACACATATGTGCATGTGCACACACAGTCGCACACACAGTCACACACAGGTATACATCATTCTGACAGTGCCCTAACTTTCAGAATACAAGGTTGAATCCTCTGCCACATACTAGTAGTATAATCCTGGATGAGTTACTTAAACTTACTTTGCTTCAGTTTGAGAATGAAATGACAGAATATGTGTAAGACACCTGACACACAATAGTGAGCATTCAATAAATGTTAACTATAACTAGGTGACAAATCGGGGCCCAAGAAGATTGTAACTTGCTCAAGGGCATTAAGGTAGTTTGTGGCTACTCAGGATTAGAATCTACATAATGATTCTCAATTCAACCTTCTTTCCTTTATGCTAAGTTATCTCACTAATTGGCAGCTCTTTCCTGTGTTGTTAACTTTCCATATATGAAGGGTTTGCCTTCCCAAGTAAGTTGTAAGCATCTCAAAGGTTAAAAGCATAGGTTAGTGATATCTTCATCAACCATAGGTTCTAATGGAGAGTTCTTGATATTGTAGGGGCTCAGCATTTATTTGTTAACTGTGAGCTTTCAACTTCACAATAGTTAACCTGAAATTGTTTTATTCATCCCATCTTTCTCATTCTCTCTTCGGTAGTTCTGTATATAAGAACAGCAAGCCATTATAATTCTCAGCACAAAATTAGAACTGCACTGTGCACAACTACCATCCTCTCTCTCTGTAACTCCTCAGAGAAAAGCATACAATTTTCTACTATATTTCTGCAGTATGAAGAAAATAATTTAATATACCTATGCTTTGGTTTCTCTATATATAGAACTTATATACAGCATTACTCAATCACCAAAGAATTCCATTATAATTTAGCTTATTGTTATGTAAATTCAGGCATAACCCAGGCCACAATATGATCTCAAGGATATAACAAGTACCCACAGGGAAAACCTGGTAGAATAATTCAAGAGTGGGAATTATTTTTAGCTTTGGATGACTTTTATATAAAGGAGCTCCACTCACAATACATTAGTGGCACTATTAACTATACTCACTAGTAAGCTAATATTTGAGGTACATTTTTAACATCTCTTTGAGAGTATATCAGTGTATCAATCATTACAAATTACTACCTTGATTCTCTTTGGAGCTACTCTTTTTTTTTTTGAGATGGAGTCTCGCTCTGTCACCCAGACTGGAGTGCATTGGCACCATCTCGGCTCAATGCAACCTCTGCCTACTGGGTTCAAGTGATTTTCCTGCCTCAGCCTCCTGAGTAGCTGGGATTACAGGCATGCGCCACCATGCCTGGCTAACTTTTGTATTTTTAGTAGAGACAGGGTGTCACTATGTTGGTCAGGCTGGTCTCGAACTCCTGACCTTGTAATCTGCCTGCATTGGCTTCCCAAAGTGCTGGGATTACAGGCATGAGCCACCACGCCTGACCCTGGAGCTACTCTTAAGAGTCAACCTGGCATATCCTTGTAAAGCAGTTGCCTAAACAAGCTTCCTCTTAAATATGCCTTTGAAAAATATAAATTCCTATCAGTATCTGCATTTCACTTTGAAGATCTTATCAGCTTTCAGGAGCAGGTATGCATATCCTATAAGTTTCAGTTTTTTCTTGATGGTCAGGATGAACTGAATATCTACACAAGGGAGCCTCTGGGAAGTCTGACTAACTGGACTACTTGGATTGGTTTGTCCTCATGAAATGTAAGGCTTACAATCCGTAGGCTGTTACCTAGCTCCTGACAGCTATCTCCCTAACGCCGCCCACACCAGATTTTTAGTCCTGAGCTGCATACCCAGGAATTCTCCTGTTTCTGTGAATCAGGAAGGATATAGCAAGTTAAAAGAGAAGGAAAGAACTTGCTGAGCCTTGCCTTTCAAGGGATATCAGGAAGTTACTCAACAGAACAAAGTGCTCTCTACACAAAAGTGCTAGAAGAGCTGCAGTTATATTCCCTTGAGGAAAGGAAACTTTAAGATGATTTGGAAATAGCCAAATGTAATCACATAACAACCAATTTTGAAGTTTGTTGGCACGCGACACTCCTCTAGGAATTCTTGGTTTCCAGCTCGTTCTCATTGGCAACAAACAGAATTCCCTAAGCCTTATTAGGAGCCTGACATTTTGTTTGAGAATCAAAACTTTTCTGTTTGAAAACTAGAGCCAAACTCAGTTATATAAAAACAGGCATATAAGAGAAAGAGCAAACAAGAAATGCTATTATATCATATATATGCAGAACATAATAGTTTGAAGAGGGAGACTTTTCGATGGACCAGAATAAATACTAGAATATAATACACAACTCAGTTATACAAGGTAAAAATGAGTTACTGGCCCTTCAGGATGGGTATCATGAGAGTTCATTAATTTAAATAAGAACTCCTAATATGCGTGTAGCAGTTTATCAGTTAGAGAGTGCTTTACATGGGTCACTTTTCACAATAGATAACTTAGCGCAAGTGAAGGCCTGGGTCTGAAAACATATTCTGCAAAATAAGCCCATCACTGTTAAAACCTGGCAAATGCTAAGGACTCCACAGCTAGAGCAAATGGCTTCTATAGTTGAATAGTCTGTTTCAATCAAATTAGAAAAATGGGTGTCCTTCTTCAATGCATAGCATGTTGGAAACTCAGGATACTTTAGAAAGTCTCTTGGTCCAGCACTCCGACTTGTGAAAGACAAATATTGTCATATAATGCTTTGGCTGTTCTCTTATTTCTTGCTAACCTAAGGTACAGTGGGTATTAAACTCTTCTAGCTTCTTGAAGATGAACTAATTCCCAACCTCACTGTAATAATTGCTGAACATGGGAAGTTTTGGGGTCTGAGTTTTAATTCCAAGTAATTCATTATGTCTGTCATTGTCTGTGGTAGGTTGCTTGCCCACCACTGTGCCAGTATCATTATCTGTGACTTGAGACAGGTTGTCTGAGCCTCAGCACTTGGGTGGCAGATGTGACAGAGATAGATAAATTGGCCAGAATGAGTATTTTAAACCAGAATGCTGCCCCCAAGCCCAGTATGGGACCACCTACAGTGTGGAAGGCAGCTCAGACATAGGTCAGTTTGTTCCGGAGACTACACATTATGATCTGCTGAGCTGTTCTTCATCATCTTCACTTGAAAATGAGGGGTGGCTGTTTTTAGGCTGTCAGCCTCAGATTTGAATTCTATAGTGATTAGGTGGTCAAATGGCTGCTCTCTGCAGACTGCTCAGGGGCTGTTAGAGCTACACAATTACCCTAAAGTTGACAGGAGCAAATAGCCTCACCAAACCAGCTTTGAGTCATTCCTTTAAGTGAGGGTGATTAGGAGAGGCAGCTATTTTTAAGAAAGAAATTCAATAATCAGTTGTTTCAGAGACTCAAAATTATTTATCATGGCATTTCCCAATGTCACCTTTCCTCACCATCACTTTATTGGCATTAGGCTTTGAGACATGGTTCTCACCAGCAAGATGGTTATTTTTATGCCTTATCAAGGTCTCTAACAGATCCTATGACACGCACATGTTAGAAAGGAGAATAAAGCAACAATTGTGTAAAGCAGTAGTACAGTGGGAAGAGAAACAGGAAGATTATGTTGCCATGCTCAATTTTAGTTTAATATAAATTGTTAATATCTTTGTCTCAGTCACTGTATAGAACTAAAATATTTTCAGATTAAAAGATCCTAGATCTTCATTGAATCCTACCTCTCTCAACCTCAGCCTTTTTGGAAAACAGTACAAGCTCCAAACTGTAATTCAAGCTCTAAAATAAAAGGCTGGGCTGTGATCCAAAGTGTTTTCAATATTTCTCTGGTAGATTTTTACTGGTTTTTCATGAAAAGCACTTAATTCAAATATTATTCTTCCATCTTTTAATGTTTTAGTCAACAGTAAATGATACTCTCTTCTGATATACTCCTCTCAAAGTGGTAGAAGAGTTTGTGGCAAATTGCCATTTCAACCATTTATTCTGCTCCAATAATGCAGTATTGAATACACTGAAGCTGGGAAAAATTAACTAAACTACTTTTATGCACTTTCAAAAGAAGCAACAGAAAAACTTGGCAAAGTAATAATAGTGAAATTTATTGCTTCTCAATAGACTAATATACTTAATAATATCCTAGAAAATGCTGCACTTTGAAATGTTAACATATAACAGTGTATATCTTAAATTAAAAATAGCTGTATAGTCCACGGTGGTTATTTATACTTTATATAGTCTATATTCTTTGTGAGATTTGGGTTTAAACACATCTGAGTTCAAATCCTGAGAAGACTGCGCAGTAAAGAAGGTTAAAATGGAGGGAAGGAGGAAGGGGGAAGAGGGAAAGTACGCATAGAGGAAGAAGAAAAAAGGAGATAGGTAGAAAGGGGAAAGGAAGATGTCAGGGAGGAAGGAGAAATACCTCAAGTCCATGAAGGGTTGGTGCTGAAGGATACCTTCATCATTAAGTAAAGGGCGAATTGCATTGTGGTTGTTTAAAAGCATGCCCAGATACGGCCTGGTGCGGTGGCTCATGCCTATAAGCTCACGCCTGTAATCCCAGCACTTTGGGAAGCTGAGGTGGGTGGATCACAAGGTCAGGAGATCGAGACCATCCTGGCTAACACAGTGAAACCCCATATCTACTAAAAATACAAAAACTTAGCCAGATGTGGTGGGGGGTGGGGGGGAAATGTAATCCCAGCTACTCGGGAGGCTGAGGCAGGAGAATGGTGTGAGCCCTGGAGGCAGAGCTTGCAGTCAGCCGAGAACCCGCCACTCATTCCAGCCTGGGAGTCAGAGCGAGACTCCATCTCAAAAATACAAAACAAAACAAAACAAAAAAAAACATGCCCAGACACAATCCTAAAGCATGCCCAGATACAATCCTAATGCAACATTTTATCATATGGAGAAGTATTAAAAGCTGGAATAAATAGGAAAAGGAGTTCATGAAATGTATTCAAGGAAATTTTAAAAATAGCTCAGGTACAGAATCTGTTAAAGCAACAAAGTAGATATATGACTCTTTTTAATCTTCCACACGTCACTCCATGGCATTAAGTTAACACTGCCTTAGTCTCCTCTGAGTTGAGACAAATTTCCTGAGAGGAAGGTTGACATTCCCTGGACACTTTAAGGATCTCTTTGTGCCTCATGGGTATAGGTTGTAAAAGTTCTTTGCATAGATATGTCAGCATATTAGTGCATTGTTTGGCTCCGAGTGACCTTTCCTCCCTGCATTTCCTCGTTTGCCATTCATCCTTTTGCTTCCCTTAGTCTGCCATAATAGTCCCTGAGGTATAGCATAAGTGCTTCTAGGGCACTCCTCTAACTGCACAGTTATTGTTAGTGCACAATTAAAGGACTTGGATATTGAAAAATGGTAATGTTTGGAATCCTGCAATCTCATTCCTTAGGGGCAGGGAACAATTAGAACACCTGAAAAGGGGTCAGAGTCCAGAACCAGATTCAGGAGAGAGTTCAGCTTTCATTTGGGTTGGACCATTTTTCAGTGCCGCCCACATTAGCTGTCAGTTGCTAGAATTGCAGAGTATTTAAAGGAAAGGGGCGGCTAAGCAGAGATGAAATCTTTAGACAGATGAGTCCCAAAGAGGAAATTATGCAGAAGCCAAATGGCTAGAAATGCTACTGAGAATTGAAACCTAAACTATAAGTGAAGGTCTGTTCCCTAAATAATACACTCAGACTTAACAATAAGCTAATAAGGTGGTTCAATAAAGAAAATGTGGGTCAGATGGAAGAGCAGACAATTTAGAAGGTGGGTAAGAGATATCTATGATATTAGCTTGGGTGGGGTTTTTGATATTGATACCATTGTGTTGGGAGTACAGCAGAAGGACAAAGAGCTCCTTTAGCAACTTGGCCTGCAGTCAAATAGGCCACCGTTGAAATCTGAGCTCCGCTGCCTTCCTTACCTGGGACTAATCACTTACCCTCTCAGTCTCCTCATCTGTAAAAAAAAGGATAATAATAATAATTGTTACCTTTGGAAAATTACCTTTCTCTTCTTTACCTTTAACCTCTTTCTCTCAACTAGATACTTTCCATGAGACTCAAAATACATTCAAGTATCTTCTGTATTAAAAACAAACAAAACAAAAACCTCACCCTCAACCACTACTCCCCTATGTTAGGGTTTCTCTTGACATTTGGGGCTAGATAATTCTTTACTTTGGGGCTGTTTTGTGTGTTGTAGGATATTTAGCAGCATTCTTTACCCATGAAAACATTGTGTCCCTCACCCCACAAGTTGTGGCAATCAAAGTTGTCTCTAGACATTGCCAAATGTCTCCTGGAAAAATGCCCACCTCCACCCAAGTTGGGAACCACTATTCTGATAACTCCCCCATCTCTTGTCTCCCTTGCAAAGCCACACTTTCCCAGTTTTGCCTATTCTCTCTAGCCATATTCCTCACTTCCCTATCACAGCCAATCCTATTCTAGTCTGTCTTTTGTTCCCATTTTACCAATAAAATCATTTTTAGTAAGATGAACAATAACCTCGGTAGTTCCAAATGTAATGAATATTGCAATCCTTCTCTTCCTTGATTTCTCACAATTTGAAATGTGTTCTTCTCCTGGCTCCTCTGACACTATTCTCTCTCTTGGCTTGATCTGTGAAGCCTAGGTCTCCTGGAATATCTGCAGCCTTTCTCTCCACTTTCTTACCATATTCTCTCACTGTGTCCAGGACACTAGCTCAGACTTGTTCAAATGCTGATTAAAGGGCTTCTATGCTGACAGAGGGCAAACATTTCTCAAGCTTTTGCTTATATCTCATTTGCTAGCAATCTCTTGGCCAATGCCCAGAGTCATGTAGGAAGAGCCTACTGAAGGCAGAAATACAGAGAGAGAAGACTTTTGGCATAACATCTTGAGGGCCTCCTTTAATCCATTCCCCAGTAAAACTGGTGAAAACTAGGAACAAACAAACAAAAACTCCAAGCACTTAAATCCTCTGGAAATGATCCTAAGGACAAATAGCAAATGAAGAAACATCTATTCGAGAACATTTATGAAAATTTAATAAGAAAGGCAAGCCTGTGGTATTTAAACCAAGACTGCTCCCTCTCATCCCCTTCCAAGTTCAGGGAGGTGGATCCTCCATTCCAGACTGGTGCAACCAAGAACACAGAGCTCCCTCCCCTCCAGCTGGAAGGTTTCTTCCTGGAAGGAACAGGACTTCAGTGTTTCTCATCGTGGCCATAGTTACCCATTTCTAAGGCTAAGCTCTGGTGAATACAGTAGAGAGGTAGGAGGCTTCCTACCCTGCCAAATCCCCCATCATTGAATGGAGGGGATACCTTAGGCACAGTATGATGAGAATACGGAGGCCTCATCATCCTTGCCTGGCCTCCTGAGATGGTGGTTCCACACCAGGAGAGATGAATCTAGAAAATGTTAGGGTACTGCCACCTCCCAACTAAGCTCAGCTCCTGGAGTGGGAGTTTCATGCAGTCATGCAGGGAGAAGCTCTCCATTGTCTCCACCTCCATCTTGAGAACCCTGGCTTAGAGATTTTGCCTGGTGGTGGCAGGGGCAATAATCCATCATAAAATAAATATTCTTAATCTCTTCCCAAAAGCCACGGCTTCATTTGCAACAAAGTATGGAGAAGTTCAAGCCTTAGAGTGCTCTCAAGAACAATGGAAGCTGTGGTGAAAGGCAATTGGGAGGAGAGTCAAGATACAGGCTAAATTGCAGACTAGTTTGCAGGAGAGAACCAGAGAAATAACACAGCTAGGAGGAGCCCTGACTTCGAACTATTTCTTCAAAGGAGACACAATTCTATTGTATTAGTGTGTGCAGTAATATAAGGTTGTAGAGCACTGTTGAAAATAACACAGCAATTGTTCACCAATTAGTGGAGTTGAACAGCTGAGTGTGGTTAAGGAAAGAGTGAAGGACAACCACACAAACATCACTCTCATGCTGACTGGGCTGTCTGTAGACGTACCCAAAGATGTGCCTCCCTGATAGCAAATTCAGTGACTTTAACTGAGGGAATTTAACTCAACTGACTGTGAGGGAAATAGACTTTATTCAAATAATCCAGCCCCCCACTAAACAATCAAAGAATAATAACAAGTCCTGGGTGGTGGTAGGGGGAGTACCAAGAGTTGCTACAATATATTATCTGCAATATGCACTTTCCAACCAAAGATCACAAAGCATGGGAAGAAACAAAAAATATAACCTATACACAGAATAGAAGAACCAGATGGCAGAAATTCTGGGTAAGAGTGACCAAAATGTTGGGTTTAAAAGAGAGAAGGAGAGGAGAATGAATGCAGCCAGACATGACAATGTGTCATGTCCTCTAAATGTTGAAGTCCCTCAAGTCATAGATCCACCTATTTTTTCTCAAGTTGATCTCTCTACACCTAGTTTTAATTCCCTGTCATATATACAGGACTCACACATTTTATCTTCAACTTAGGCCTTCCCTCTGAGCTCCAGACCTGTGTATCATTCAGCCTTTTTGAAATTTCTATCCATATGTCTCAAAGGCACTTTTGATTAAATAGTACCAAAAATTAGCTCCCTCTATCTCCCAGTGTTCCCTATTTCAGTGAACGATATCATCAAACTTCTACTTTCAAAATCAAAACTCTGAGATAAATCTCTAACAGCTCCCTGCTTATCACCCCACCCCATCATATTGAAAACCAAACCCATTTAAATACCTCTCATTTGTGTCCTCCTCTCTCTACCTCCACCACCAGTACTGTAGTGTAATCTGCCATCATCTCTCACCTGGATTACTGCACAAGTCTCCTATCTGGTGCCCAAATTAGGACCACCCTCCTAACTGGTATCCAATCTAATCTCTACACTGTAGCCAGAAAAATCCTTTGAAATTCAAATCTAATCATGTTATGTGCCCTCCCGCTGCTTCTATGGAGACCATAGGAAAGAAACCGAACCTCGTGTGGTGCTTGAGTTGATGCTAATAACCTCTAAACCTCATTTCCTGTCTGGATCTGTCACTCCCTGAAGCTCCATGATAAAGCAAAGCCTCCTCGCCCTCCAAGTGCAGGGTTTCTGTAGTTGTCTCTTTCAAACTTTGTGCCAGACAGGTGCCACTAGAGGGACTTCTCTCATAAAAGGCCTGTGCACCCTCTGCTCTTTCTGTCTCTATTATGGACTTCCTTCCAGAGAGCTGGTCCCCATTCCTTGTTATGGGACTCTCCACTTGTGTGAGTAATAAAAATCCTTCTTTGATCATACCAAAGAATTGGTGTCATAAGTTTCTATATTAGAAGCTAAACTTGGGAGGGAACTTCCCCATGTTACAGTGAGGGTGTGATGATACCCTCTTTCTACTATCTTTAAATTCTTCCATAGCTTCCATTCCATTTTCTCTTAGGATAAAGTTCACAATCCTTCGGTTGGCCTACAAGGTCCTCTACAGTTCGGTGCTCCTGTTTGCTTTCCTTCCTTCCTTCACATTAGTTATGCTCCCCACTGCCTGAAAACATGCAAACCTGCTGCATCCTCTACCTGAAATACTATTCTCCCACTTCACCCCTGCCAGATTTTACCTAGTTTGCCCTTTGTTTGTCTTTGTAACTCAGCTCAGAAATCTCTTTCTCAGAAAGGCCTTCTCTGACACCTCAGCACAGTCCTCCCCATGAGGTCAGATGTACTTTTTCTTCATGGCACTGACTTTGGTTTAAAATTTGTATTTATTCATGTAATTATTTTGTGTGCATTTATCTTCCTCACTAGATATAATCACTAGATATAATCAGCTCAAGGGCTTTATATGTTTTGCTTGCCCTTGTGTCCTCAGTGCCTAAGCTGTTGGCTGACCCACAGTAGGTGCTCTGATAAATATTTGTTGAGTGTAGAATAAACGAAGACCCTTAGAAGCATAAAATGTATAATCTCAAAGCAGAAGATACTGCAGTTAGAATAAGTCAGGTTCTACTATATTAACACTCCTTAGTACATATACACATAGCTACACTCATCAATTTTGGTGACTTAAACCAAAAAGGCTCATTTCTTGTGCATACTGCATTCTCGTGCTTTAACAGGATACTCTGCCCTACCTCATCTTTATTACAGACCTTGGCTGATAGAGGCTACCACTTGGCATATTGTCTATTTTCAAAGTCCAGCAGAAGAGAGGTAAAAAGGGTTTCACTCTGGCAATTAAATACTCCAGCTAGGAAATGACATACTTTATCTTCATATACAATCCATTGGCCATAACTAGTCTCATGGTCCTGCCCATTTGTAAAGGGGAAAGAAATAGGTAATCACTTCATGCATTGAGAAGGAAAGAAGAATTAGATACATGTGACCAGTAGAAGTCTCCTTATTGACATTTTAATGTAGAGCTGTATGTGATTAAAGTCAAAATTGAATCTGAAGGGCTGATAGAAAAATTCAAGAGGATATGATGTTTAATAATTGACCTAGGCTGAAAGATGAAATTTGGACAGATTGAGTGGGTAGGCCTTCCTAGCAGGAGAGACAAAATAAACATAATCAAGAAGCATGTATGAACGTGTGCCCAGGGCAGTGAGGAGTGATCAGCCTCCTTGAAGTGGAGGGTGTGTGTCAAGGAACCGGAGGAGATGATTAGAGTGGCAGACCTGATCATTAGCATATCCATGCTTCTCTGTGAAGCTTGTTTGGCCTATAATGTAGAAATATCCTTGGAGTGAGCAGTTCAGCATATGGTTTTAGACATATTGGTCATCTTAACTGGATTGCATATTCTTCATTTTTAAAATTCCAGGTTATCATCTGCTTTTCTTCCAGGCTGTATTGGTTGATATGCCATCCACAAAGAGCTGGATCTGACTTAAGAAAATAAAAACTACTTTAATCCCTCTTTTCAGCCCACTGTCTATCCATTAGCAGGTAAACACCAGTGTCCCTGCAAGTGTGTGAACGGAGCTTCCTTAATCTCACCTTTAATTGGCACTTATAGTGACTTAACTGAGTGAAGAGACCCTTAGCAATGATACAAAGTGAAGGATGGTATGGAATAATAGGTTTTCTGAAAACCTGAATGCAACTGAAGGGCACTATTCAATAAATCTGTCCCTAGAAGCTAGTAGCACATAGTCAATACAATTTAGCCTATTTTCTCCCATGTTACATTTGTTAGTTGTACTCGTTTTGGAAAAGGAAAAGTCATGCTGTTACAGTTCCACTAATAGAAAACAGATATTTGGGAGGAACTTAAATTGGAATAAAAGCACGTTGTTAAACAAGAAATCACAATAAAGTATTGAGTAGAGAGAAACCATTAATGGAGACAGCTATGTCATACCTAATATGTCCTCTTTTCATTGATCCTTAGAGGAAGCATAATATCGCGACTAAGTACGGTCTCTTGAGCCAGCCTGTCATGATTCGAACTCCATCATTCACCACTGTGTGACCTTGAGAAGATTATGTAATCATTCTCGTATAGTGATTTCTTACTGCTCTGGACAGATTTGTGTTCCTCCCAAATTAAAATGTTGAAGCAATTGTGTGAGGAGAGAGGGCCTTTAGGAGGTAATTTAGGTTAAATGAAGTCATAAGTGTAGGGTCTTAATTCAATAGGATTAGTGGCCTTATAAGAAGGGGAAGACTTTTCTCTCTTTCTTTCTCTACTTGCCTGCACCAAGGAAAGTTCTTGTGAGGACACAGTGAGAAGGTAGCTATCTGCAAACTGGAAAAGAGTCTTCACCAGAACTGACCATGCTGGCACACAGATCTCAGACTTTCATCCTCTAGAACTGTGAGAAAATAAATGTTGTTTAACTACCCATTCTATGGTATTTTGTTATGACAACGTAAGCTGACTAATACACTAACCTATAAAGCAGGGATAATAACAGTGCCTATATGATAGTGTGTTTACAAAGATTTAATACAAGTTAGTTTATATTATTTTATGTCCATATATGTTAGCATATATTATTTTATGTCCATCTCTAATTCCTCATTGAGAATACTTAAGAATTCTTCTTTCCATGTTTGACAGACCTGGTTTGGATTTCAGTTCCACCTCTTGTAAACTCTATTACCTTGAGCCAGTGACTAATTTATCTAAACCTCCATTTTCCTATCTGTAAATGGGGATAATAGTGCTGCTTGTCTCTTCAGGTTGTTGTGAGGATTAGAGGAGATATGCATGTCAATGCATCCGCCAGGTAGTAAGCATTCCAAATATGCTATTTACTGCCATCATTAGAGGTTTGCTGAGTTTCCTCTTTTGCATTAAGAGACTATTCTCTCCAGAAAACTTTGAACTACATGATGGAGAAGCAAGTAATAGCAATTTTTCCTCAAACCTGGAACCCTACAAATGATTTTCCTAAGCCATTCTTATCTTTATTTTGTCATTAAAAGATACATGCATTGTGCATTTTGCTTTTATTGAATATATGCCATTGAGAGGTGGCAACGTGCTAGCAGCCCTCGCCCTTGGTGCCTCCTCAGCCTCGGCATCCACTCTGGCAGCACTTGAGTAGCCCTTCAGCACGCCAGAGCACTGTGGGAGCCCCTCTCTGGGCTGGCCAAGGCCGGAGCCTCCTCCCTCTGCTCGTGGGGAGGTGTGGAGGGAGAGGTGCGGACGGCAACCCGCACTGCGCCGCATTAGCTGGCCAGCGCGAGTTCCCACTGGTGCAGGGCGGCGAAGCTCGGCGGGCCCCGCACACTGAGCAGACCCGGCCCAGGGCAGTCAGGGGCTTAGCATCTGGGCCAGCAACTGTAGAGGGTGCTGGTGGGCCAGCACTGCACTCGAGTTCTAGCCGGGCCTCAGCTGCCTCCCCACGGGGCAGGGCTCTGGACCTGCAGCCTGCCATGTCCGAGCCCTCCCACCTCACCCATGGGCTGCGCAGCTCGAGCCTCCCGGACGGGTGCCACCCCCTGCTCCGTGGCGCCCAGTCCCGTTAACCGCCCAAGGGCTGAGGAGTGCAGGTGCAGCTTGGGACCAGTGGGCAACTCCACCTGCAGCCCTAGTGCAGGATCCACTAGGTGAAGCCAGTGGACTCCTGAGTCTAGTGGTGACTTGGAGAACCTTTATGTATTGCTAAGGGATCGTAAATATCAATCAGCACTCTGTGTCTAGCTCAGGGTTTGTAAATACACCTATCAGCATTCTGTGTCTAGCTCAGGGTTTGTAAATACACCAATTGGTACTCTGTATCCAACTAACCTAGCAGGGACTTGGAAAACTTTTATGTCTGGCTAGAGGAGTGTAAATGCACCAATCAGCATCCTGTCAAAACGGTCCAATCAGTTCTCTGTAAAGTGGACCAATCAGCAGGAGGTGGGTGGGGCCAGATAAGGGAATAAAAGCAGACTGCCTGAGCCAGCCAGCGCAACCTGCTCAGGTCGCTTTTAGAATTATATGGAAGGTTTTTTCTTTCACTCTTTACAATAAATATTGCTGCTGCTCAGCCTTTGGATCCATGCTGCCTTTATGGGTTGTAAAACTCGCTGCGAAGCTCTGCAGCTTGACTCCTGAAGCCAGCAAGACCCTGAAGCCAGCAAGACCATGAACCCACTGGGAAGAATGAACAATTCCAGACGTGCTATCTCTAAGACCTGTAACAGTCACCCTGAAGGTCTGCAGCTTCACCCCTGACAACAAGACCACGAACCCACCAGAAGGAAGAAGCTCCAGACACATCTAAACGTCTGAAGGAACAGAGCTCCAGACACATCTGAACGTCTGAAGGAACAAACTCTGGACACACCATCTTTAAGAACTGTAACACAGCGAGGGTCCGAGGCTTCATTCTTTTTTTTTTTTTTTTTTTTTTTTTTTTTTGAGACGGAGTCTCGCTCTGTCGCCCAGACTGGAGTGCAGTGGCACAATCTTGGCTCACTTGCAAGCTCCACCTCCCGGGTTCACGCCATTCTCCTGCCTCAGCCTCCGGAGTAGCTGGGACTACAGGTGCCCGCCACCACGCCCGGCTAATTCGAGGCTTCATTCTTGAAGTCAGTAAGACGAAGAACCCACCAGTTCCAGACACACCATGAATGTCTTTCTCTCTATCATGATGTCAGTGTTACATTACAGATTCTAAGAAGCAGGGTCCATATCCGTTAAACATGATTTATTTAAAATAACGATATAGGATTGGATATGACTACTGCTTTTGCAATGAAACTGAAAGATGGAAGAGTGAGATTTTTCTCACAGCTATTGAATGGCAGACTTGAGCATTAAAATCCAGTCTCAGAGCCCAGTTGTTATCTCACAATGTGAAGACAGGAATCTGCAGACAGATTATTGAACATCTCATGTATCATATCATGTATATCACTAAGCTCATATGTAGACAAAATAGTATTTTGTGCAGCAGTGATTCTCAAACATTAATAAATGAATCACCTGAGGATCAAATTAAAATGCAGATGCTGATCAGGAAGTCTAGAATGGGACTGAAGTGCTGCATTTCTGACAAGCTCCTAAATGATGCTAAATCTTCTGGTCCTCAGACTATTATTTAAGTAACAAGGATATAGTTGGTTTTAGCAATACTGACTTAAAGGTTTTTTGCTTTTTGTTTTTATGTACCCATTTTTGTATTCACTAAAATGTGTTCTGGATGCAGACTTCTTTAATACAAAGGGAAAAGAAAAGTCAACTTGGCAAGACTTGAATTGCACACAGTTTAAACTTAAAATGCTTTAATTCATTTCTGTATGTTGTATATTCCTAAGTCACAATGTATTTATTTTTTATCTCTTTTTTATCAAATGAGGAAGTAGTATTCCTCTGACTTTTTTTCAGTCGTTATCTTCCAAAACACGTTAAAGCACCTCATCCTTCCTAAAAAGCTCTCCTTGTTTTCTGACCTTTACTGTCTTGGGTCTCCATTTCTCAATGCCTAAGTCATGCCCAAATCCTGTTCTCTGACATCTTCTTATCTCTATTACTTTCTTCTCCTTGGGAACTCCTATCCACTGCCACATATTCAAACATTAAATTCAGGTCTCCATAATCACTTCTGCAGCAGTGTCTTTCATTCTAAAGGCTTTTCTAAGTTTTATTCTTCTATGCCCAATGAATTGGAAAGTATCCAATCCGTTAGTCATAAGTATGACCTCACAGACCTTGAAACTCAACATGTCGAAAACCGGAATTCGTATACTTTGCTGTTAGGCCCCAGGCCATCTGCCCACAACCACCAGGTTATATTGTTCCCTTTATCAAAATTTTCAGTGACTATATTTATGGTGGAATAAATTTTTAACTCTTTATTCTGACATTGAAAATTGTCCTGTCTCTAACTTCAACGTTTTTTCTACCTGTATCTTCCATTGCTTTTAAATATGTGGTTGACTTAAATTAGCCTGAATCCTGTTTCCAGAATGTACCTTGAAACTCCCAACCTCCCATGCCATTTCATTCTGAATCTAAAGATCTCGTACCAATCTCTGCTTATTCAAATGTTGCATATCTTTCAAGGCCTACAGGAAATGCTACAACTTTTGTGGTATATTCTCTAATCCCTTACCTGAAAGTGACTGGTCCGTCCTCTGCACTGCCATGATACATATTCTGTGCTGTTTAGATGACAGTCCATGCTACACTATATATTATAGTGTATAATTATCTATAGATTATAGATCTATGCAAAATCTGCCACTATCTGAAACTTCAAGGCTTCATCTCTTCTCCATTATTCCCCCAAACACCACTCACAGCAGGTTATTGTCAGTAATAAAATTTTATTGAAAGTTTTGGGGGTTTATGCAGGGCAATTATAGCAGAAGCAGGAATCAACTGGAATTAGAGTGATAGAATCAGAACCCTTAGACATGTATCAGACACTCCCTGACCAAATCTGTCCATGGACACAGAACTCCTCACCTCCAGATACTTCCTCTTGCATCTCTTATACCAGTATCATAACCTTCACAAAAATGCCAAAACTCAATGCCTTTACCTTCGTTATGCAGTAATTTCCCCTCTTTCGTTACTGTTTAAATTTTCTAACACTTTGAGAGGACAAGGTGGGCGGATCACCTGAGGTCAAGAGTTTGAGAGCAGCCTGGCCAACATGGTAAAACCCTGTCTCTACCAAAAATACAAAAATTAGCCAGGCATCGTGGCCGGTGCCTGGAGGCTGCGGCAAGAGAATCTCTTGAGCCTGGTAGGTGGAAGTTGCAGTGAGCTGAGATGATGCCACTGCACTCCAGCCTGGGGGATAGATCGAGACTCTATTTAGAAAAAAAAAAAAGACCCTCACCTGCCATAATCAAATGGGTTTTTAAGTGTTTGCCTAAGCTTGATAGCACTTCAGTCCCTTGAGGAATTCTGCAGTCCTGCAGATGTCTTGGGTTAACCAGCCAAAAGTAAACTAATTTGCATAATGGCAGCGCCATAAAATAGGCAGAATTATTATCTTTTATATGTATGCTTATTTTTATATGTATCTCTCCTTTTACATCTATCTGCAAAACATTTTAAGGGAAGAATCATACAGCTTCAAACATTTTTGTTAATTATAATATGGAAGAATAGAGAGTTCAAATCCTTAATCTATCATGTGTGAGTTAGGGGACTTTAAGCAAGTTATTTTCTTAGGAATCCTGTTTATCCTGTTTCCTGACCTATCAAATGAATTTAAGAATAGCTACCTCACATAAGTGTGAGGACATAGGTAATTTCTATAAAATCATTTAGTTAAGAGTCTTGGCACATAGTAGGAGCCCTGCTCTTAATGCAAGTTTAAAATGTCTGTTGAATGCAAAAAGGGTTACTCCAATGAGCTTTTTCAAACTTTAAAGTGAGTGTAGTGTTTCACTGCAGGATTCCAAAAGCTGTTTGTTGCTATGATTTCTTTCTCAATAACATCATGTTTACTCTGCAGACATTTCCATAGTGTTCTACCCTTAATTGAACAGAGGGAAATCACGACTTCAAAACTTTCAGTGTTGAGTAAATGATGCATTAGTTTAGAGACATATCAATAATTATGGAAGTGTCTTCTCAAACTGTAATGTTTTCCTCTGCCTTAGTGCTAGCAATCAAAACCACTGAATTAATCTGAGGAGGGTCAGGACTTTGAATTGGAGGAAAATCACTTGAATTTGAGGCATTATGTGTGCAGTACAAGATGTCCCAGCTTCAAATTTTCTGAATCCTGTTTAAAAGCAATGGTGCAGGAGACCAGCCAGCCACCTCAAAACGTCTGAGTCCCATAGTATTTCAGTATGGCTCCAGAAGTCTGTTGCTGCCCGAGAAAAGGGAGATTGCACCATTTCTAAAGGGTTAGCCACTCCCTGGGGATGAGAGATAGGTGGTAAAAATTGGATTGTAGAAATTTTCATTGTGTTCTAAAATTGCACAGAAATTTTCTAGGGAAATATTCTGTATAGATTTCCCAATGTTGTTGACTAATCTCTTCATCTGAAATGTTTCCCTCCTTTCTGTCTGTCTGTCTTAGTCCAGTGTGGAATCAATTTACTATCTACCAACTTTCCACATTCCTCCAAGTTGGGATAAATCATCATTTCCTCCTCTGTGTTCCTAGTGCATACAAATAGTTGCATTTATCACAGTCTTCGGTTACTGATGATGGTGGGGAGGTCTTTACATTGTGATGGCTTGAAGTACAAAGTACAAACTTGAAAGTCAGATTACCACTTACTTTTGACCTTTGGCAGGTTACTTAACCCCACTCTGCCTCAGTTTCCTCACCGGAGGACTTACTAATAGTAGTTAAGCAAATGAACTTACCAACAGTAGCTACTTTATGATTTTTATTAGGATTAAATGTAATGGTGCATATGAAATTAGTAAACAAGAGCTGCAATGTAGAAAATTGTCAGTGAATGTCAGCTCTCTCTATTATCCCTCATAGACTCCTCCTGCCACTTTAGGTAGAAAGCTCCTTAATAATTGTGACCATAACATGTGTATTTCTTTGTCGATATAGTCAGTGCTCAATACATTATCTGTTGAGTCGAACTGCATTTTTGACAGGACACAGCTTAGATTCTAAAAATTCTATTTTCTATTTATACTGTCATAAAAGTCATGATGGCTATGCTTTTAACACTTGACCTACCTGAATGTGGATGGTTTCTAAAAGTGAAATAGCTTTTAATGCTGTTTAGAATGTATGGCAGGATCAGAAAGGCCTATGTGCCATGGCTTGAATGTTTGTCTTCTCTAAAACTCATGTTAAAATTTAATCCCTGGCGGGGCACCATGGCTCACGCCTGTAATCCCAGCACTTTGGGAGGCCGAGGCGAGTGGATCACGAGGTCAGGAGATTGAGACCATCCTGGCTAACACAGTGAAACCCTGTCTCTACTAAAAGTACAAAAAATTAGCCGGGCGTGGTGGCAGGTACTTGTAGTCCCAGCTACTTGGGAGGCTGAGGCAGGAGAATGGTGTGAACCCGGGAGGTGGAGCTTGCAGTAAGCCGAGTTTGCACCACTGCACTCCAGCCTGGGCGATAGAGTGAGACTCTGTCTCAAAAAAAAAAAAAAAAAAAGATTTAATTCCCAATGTGTCAGTATGGAGGAGAGGTGAGACCTTTAAAAGGTGATTGGTTCATGAGGGTTCTGCTCTCAAGAATTGGTTAATTGATTCCTGGATTAATGGGTTTTCATGGGATTGGGAATGGAAGGAAAGGAAGAGAGACCTTAGCTGGCATGCTCAGTCCTCTTGCCATGTGAAACCTTGTGCCAACTTTGGACTCTGCAGAGGTTCCCCACCAGCAAGAAGGTGCTCACCAGATGCAGCCCCTTGACCTTAGATTTCTTAGCCTCCATAACTGTAAGAAAGTTGTGGGTATTCTGTTATAGCAACAGAAAATGGACTGTACAGCATGTAAACCAAATTAATCAACATATACAAAATTTTGTAATACTGTTTTATTCTTTTATATAACAAAGCCTTAAAACAAATATTATTTAAAAAAAAAAACAAATATTATTTTGAAAGAAGCTTATGTGAAATGGTCATAAGCATAATTTAAACTTTAAAATTACATATGTAAAGTTTTTCTTGTCCAAACATGTCGATAGACAAAATGGAAAAGATAAATAAATATTTTGTACAGTTCTCTTTTCATGAAAAGTATTGCTTTGATTAAAACTCATATTATCCCAACATTGTTTAATTCATAAATAGTAAAATAAATATGAAAAATTTTATTTCAATGCAGTATTTGTTTTCCTTGAAAGCTTTCAAAAGGGAGAGACAAGAATCCCAGAATATTAGAAATCTTTCACATTTTTCCTACAATCAGTGTAGTCCTGAATAATTTTTTTCTAGCTTGAAGTCTAAAATTACCAGTACTTTAATATACAAGATGAAAGTTTGTTTACTCATACGTCTGCATATTATTGTTTGAAACAATCATTTTTTGCAATATTCTTACCTTTGCATATTATTGTTTCAAACAATCATTTCGTTCAGTGACTCTAAATAAAAAATTCCTACTTCTCTTTAAAAAGACAGTGGCAGTAAGTTTCTCTCCTTGAGCAATGGGGCCCCTACTCTGCCTGGTTTTCTTCCCCTTTCTCAGCACAGATACCATTGGAAGAGCTTAGCCCACATTTAAGATTGGTTCTATATTAGTTTCCTAAGGCTTCTTTAACAAATGACTGTAAACTGGGTGGTTTTAAACAACAGAAATGTATTCTCTAACAGTTCTGGAGGTCAGAAGCCTGAAATCAAGGTGTTAGCAGGACTTGTTGGTTCTGGAGGCTTTAGGAAAGAGTCCTTTCCTTGCCTTTCTCCTTGCTTCTGTGGATTCCAGGCATTCCTTGCAGCTGGAGAGCATTATCGTAAGCAAATTAACTCAGTAACAGAAAACCAAGTACCACATCTTCTCACTTGTAATTAGTAGCTAAACATTGAGTACACATGGACAGAGAGGGGAACAGTAGACCCTGGGGCTTACTTGAGGTTGGAGGGTGGCATCATAATTTCAATCTGAACTGACAGAAGTAGAGATCTCCATCTGTACATGGTCTTTTTCTGTCTCCAATTCTCTTCACTTCTTCTGTTCTCTTCTAAGGCCACTAATCATTGGATTTAAACTCCACCCTAATCCAGGATGATCTCACCTTGAGATCATTAATTGGATTACATCTGCAAAGATATTTTCTCCAAATAAATTCACATTTACAGGTTCCAGATGGACATATATGTTATGGGGCCGATTTTTATTCCCCTACTAGGGCTTATTATACTTTGGTCAGAGATGCGCTAAGCATGAAGATTATATTTGCACGAAGCTAACATTTTTTCAGGACTACTTGATTGCACTGCTCAAACTTATAGTTTCCAGAGACAGCTAGAGCTTCCTTGTTCATTAACGTTGAAAGGAAACATTTTCCCTGGGAAGAGGTGCCTAATCCTTCTGTGGCCTCTTCGGTAAAGTGGGCTTGCCTTATGCAGTAGCTTAGCCTAGAGTCAGGTCTACTAATAATCCATTAAGATGCTGTGTTAGAAATATCCTCTCCATATATGGTGGAAATAAATATGTATAAGAAGCATGTCACAGATGAACACACTCCCACTTTATTAACCAAGTGCCTGTGGGTTTGCTTAAATTTTTCACATTTCAGACACTTATCATAGAAAATAACATTCAAAGAGGACATGATGTTTAGCTTTTTGGGTTATTTGGGATAAAGAGCAAACCAATTTTGTATTAAAAAAAAACTGTAGTTACCATATCCTTGAATAACTCAAAAGTTTTATACCAAAGTCTATTTTTAAAAGTCAAATCAAAATGAAATAGGTGCGAACGCCTATGTTTTGAGAGGCAGAGGAATTGGCTTTTTTAAAAAGTAGGAATAAATGAGTATTTTTAAAATTAAAAAGGATGTAGATTGGGTTCCTCAGAGATTGCTAAAATCAATATCATAGATTACCTAAGAACAGGGAGAATGAAGTGAATTGTCTAAATGTCTGCAATATTATACTTTTCTTGCTTATACTAAGCTAAACTAGTACAAATGACATGTAGTAAAAGTAAAAGTTATAAAAGGAAATTCATCTTCGTGTGTGTACATGCAAAACTGCTGCATTTGCAGATTAAGTCAAAATTATATATAGAGAGACACACACACGTAACACACATACACACATATATTGAAAATCCTTAAGCACATCTAATTTTTTATGACTCAGAAAATAATCCTTATTTAAGCACTTTTACTACAGCGAAAAATGTTAATGTCTGTTAAATTAATGGACATTGGAGATGATGAGATGATGATTGCAGAAATGAGAAGGGGTATATGATCTAGTATATAGAAATGTAGCATTTTAAGGTCTGGAACTTTGGGGCTGTCAACAGTTATAAGAAAGTATAAAGAGAGATATATACAGAGACAGTAATAACAGGTAGTCCCAGGAGTAAGACAGGAGATTAGTGGCCCAGAATCAATACCATATTTGTTCTACTTCCTCTTTTTGCAAGACAAAATACATACCAAGGGGGCTGGGGAAGGTGACCAATAAGTTACTTCCATTATTTTCTTTTTCTTTCTTTCTTTTTTTTTGAGATGGAGTCTCACTCTGTTGCCTAGGCTGGAATGCAGTGGCACGATCTCGGCTCACTGCGACCTCCACCTCCTGGGTTCAAGTGATTCTCCTGTCTCAGCCTTCTGACTAGCTGGGATTACAGGCACACACCACCACACCTGGCTAATTTTTGTATTTTTTAGTAGAGACAGTGTCTTAGGATGTTGGCCCGGCTGGTCTCGAACTCCTGACCTCAGGTGATCTGCCCACCTTGGCTTCCTCTATTATTTTTTTCCTTTATCCTTTTCTACTGTTTAAAAGCTCAAAATTTGTTGAAACTCCCTCTCCATCAGATTCTGTGTGTCCAAAGAACTGTCCTTGGAGGAGAATTTCAAATGTCTTTCATTTTAATGTCTGGCCTTGCTGATTATTTAAGAAGTCCCCTGAGTGAATTTATGGGTGAACTCAGGGCCTAGACTAGCTCAGGAAATCTGGCGCTGAGCCCCATATTTACTTTGGTCAAACACAATATTAGCTGTGCAGCCACATTCACTAGGCACTGCTCACACCATGCAGCTTGAGAGCTTTGTGCCTGATTCAAATCTGCTGAGTATTATTCATTCTGAAAATTTACTTTCACACCAAGCATATAAACAAAATGAAATACAGTTTAAGAAATCAGCACATAACATTTACAATTAAATTCATTAGTCAAGGCAGCTTATGGAAATGCCACATGTGAACTGTAAACTTTATAAATATTCAAGTAGTGAACAACTAGACAATCACATTGGCAGCTTTGTTTCAGTATGAGGGATGTAGAATATTACCACCCATCAGCTTGCAGTCTTGTTTTAAAACTTGTCAAACCATGTATATCATCACAAAGAACTTTTGGTTACATTTCTATTTCCATATGTTTCCCATTTACCTTCCTCTCTTGATTTGTGTTCTTTCGTACTAATTAGCACCTGCACTTGAATTCAGAAAACAGCACTTAAATCAAACCAAGTGAAGCTGTCTGTGAAGGAAAAAAAATACCAAGTTCCAACATTTCTTGCTAATGGAGATGAACAATACACTTTGTTGATGTTCTTATTCACAAGTGTCTTCTTAAAGTATGAGAATTTAGTATATGTTCTTTCAGTTTATGCAAATATATCCACATGGGTATTTTCAGACTATGCTGCAGTGTGCTTTGTCTGAGTACCAGTTTCCATTCTAGGGCAAGAATGCAGGATGTTATTCATCACATTCACATTATATTAATTTAACCTCCTAGGTCTGGGAGGAGAGAGGAGGAAAGTTAAAGGAGGCCTAAGCTTTGCATTAGAGGGAACTAGCGAACTGGGTCTTGAAAGATGTTTTGGCCGGGCGCGGTGGCTCAAGCTTGTAATCCCAGCACTTTGGGAGGCCGAGACGGGCGGATCACGAGGTCAGAAGATCGAGACCATCCTGGCTAACACGGTGAAACCCCGTCTCTACTAAAAAGTACAAAAAACTAGCCGGGCGAGGTGGCGGGCGCCTGTAGTCCCAGCTACTCGGGAGGCTGAGGCAGGAGAATGGCGTAAACCCGGGAGGCGGAGCTTGCAGTGAGCTGAGATCCGGCCACTGCACTCCAGCCTGGGCGACAGAGCCAGACTCCGTCTCAAAAAAAAAAAAAAAAAAAAAAAGAAAGATGTTTTAAGAGATCGAAGAAAAAAAGAAAATAGAGTAAATGTTAGCAGTTGAGGTAAAAGTGTGTTGAGGAGCAAGGAAGAGCATGGAGAGAGTACTGTTAGTTGAGAGAAACTGCAGCTCAACTCACTCGAATGCAGAAACATCATAAAGAAGCTAAATTCCACGCATCCTTTAAGTTCATGTGTTTTGTTCTATGTAAGCTAAAGGTAAGCTCTCCTTTTTCCATGCTCCCATGCCTCACAGAACATATTGGGAAGTATTCCCTCCTCTTCTGTTTTTCAGAATAAATTGGGAAAATTGGTATTACTTCTTTAAATGTTTGGTAAAATGCAGCAGTGAGGCCATCAGATCCTGGGCTTTTCTTTGCTGGGAGACTGTTTATAATTTCAGCAGTATCAGTTGTAATGTACACTTCTTCATCTCTGATTTTATTTATTTGTATCTTCTCATTAAGATGCTGTGTTAGAAAAATTCTCTCAGAACTTGGCTAAAGGTTTGTCAATTTTGTTTATCTTTTCAAAAAATCAACTTTTTATTTCACTGATCCTTTGTATTGTTTTCTTCATTTCAATTTCATTTACTTCTGCACTGATCTTGATTATTCCTTTTCTTCTGCTTATTTTTGGTTTGGTTTGCTCTTGCTTTTCTAGTTCTTTCAGGTGCATCATAAGGGTTGGTTTTGTTTTGTTTTGTTTTGTTTTGAAGTTTTTCTTCTTTTTTTGATATAGCGTATAAACTGCCCTCTTATTACTGCTTGCAACTGTACCCCTTAGGTTTTGGTATGTTTCTGTTTCCATAACCATTTGTTTCAAGAAATTTTTCAATTTCCTTAATTTCCTCATTGACTCACTGGTCATTCAGGAGCATATGGTTTAATTTCTATGTGTTCGTATAGATTCCAGAATTCCTCTTATTGATTTCTAGTTTTGTTCTATTGTGGTCAGAGAAGATACTTTCTAATATTTCATTTTTTTTTTTATGTTTTAGGACTTATTTTGTGGCCTAACATGTGGTCTATCCTTGAGACTGATTCATGTGCTGAGGAGAAAAATATGTATTCTGCAGTCATTGATGAAATCTTCTGTAAATATCTATTAGTTCCATTTGATCTATTATGCTGATCAAGTCCAATGTTTCTTTGTTGAATTCCTGTCTAAATGACATGTCCAGTGCTGAAAGTGGAGTGTTGAACTCTCCAGCTATGATTGTACTGGGGTCTACCTGTATCTCTAGGTCTAATAATATTTGCTTTATATATGTGGATGCTTCAGTGTTGACTGCATATATATTTACAATTCTAATATCTTCTTGCTGAATTGACCATTTTATCCTTGTTTAATGACCATGTGGTCTCTTTTTATAGTTTTTGTCCTGAAATCTATTTTGTCTGATATAACTGTAGCTGTTCCTATTCTTTTTTGGTTTCCATTTATGTGGAGTATCTTTATTTATCCCTTTATTTTCAGTCTATGTGTGTCTTTATCAGTGAAGTGCATTTCTTGTAGGCAACAGATTGTTGGGTCCTGTTGTTTTATCCATTCAAGTACTCTTTGTATTTACTGGGGAGTTTAGTCCATTGATATTCAATGTTAGCATTGGTAAGAAAGAACTTACTCTGCCATTTTGTTGTTTTCTGGTTGCTTTGTTGTCTTCTTTCTTCTTTCCTTCTTTCCTGTCTTCCTTTTAGTAAAGGTGATTTTCTCTGGTAGTATATTTTTAATTTCTTGACTTTTATTTTTGGTTACTACAAGGTGTAGAAATATCATATCATAACTGATTATTTTAAGCTGATGACAACTTAAAACCGATTGCATAAACAAACTAACAGACAAGGAAGGAGAAAAGTAGTAACTCTACACTTTTACTTTGTCCCCCTACTTTTTAACTTTGCTTCTCTTTATATCTTATTGTACTGTCTTGGAAAGTCATTGTAGTTATTATTATTTATTATTTATTATTTATTTTTATTTTTTGAGATGGAGTCTTGCTCTGTCGCCCAGGCTGGAGTGCAGTGGCGCGATCTTGGCTCACTACAAGCTCCGCCTCCCAGGTTCATGCCATTCTCTTGCCTCAGCCTCCTGAGTAGCTGGGACTACAGGCGCCCACCACTGCATCCAGCTAATTTTTTGTATTTTTAGTAGAGATAGGGTTTCACCATGTTAGCCAGGCTGGTCTCGATCTCCTTACCTTGTGATGTGCCCGCCTCGGCCTCCCAAAGTGCTGGGATTAGAAATGTGAGCCACCGCGCCCAGCCGTAGTTATTTTTAATTGGTTTGTCTTTTAGTCTTTCTACTCAAGATATTAGTAGTTTAAATATCACAATTATAATGTTATACTATCCTGCGTTTCTCTGCGTATTTACTATCACCATTGAGTTTTGTATTTTTAATTGATTCTTATTGCTCATTAATGTCCTTTTCTTAAGAAATCCCTTTAGCATTTCTTATAGGACAGGTCTGTTGTTGATGACATAATAACTTTTGTTTGTCTCAGAAAGTCTTTATATCTCCTTCATGCATGAAGGATATTTTTGCTGGATATACTATTCTAGAATAAAAGGTGAGGTTTTTGGGTTTTTTTTCTTCTACACTTTGTGTATGTCATGCCACTCTCTGCTGTCAGAAATTTTGGAGGTCCACTGTATATTATTTGTTAATTTTCTCCTGTTGCTTTTAGGGTCCTTTCTTTATCTTTGACCTTTGGGAGTTTGATTATTAAATGCCTTGAGGTAGTCTTCTTTGGGTTAAATCTGCTTGGTTTTCTATAACCATCTTGTACTTGAATATTGATATAATTCCCTAGCTTTGGGAAGTTCTCTGTTATCCCGTTGAATATGCTTTTTACCCCTGTATCTCTCTCCACCTTCTCTTTAGGGCCAATAACTCTTAGATTTGCCCTTCTGAGGCTATTTTCTAGATCTTGAGGTTGTGCTTCATTCTCTTTTGTTTTTCTTTCTTTTGTCTCCTCTGACTGTGTACTTTCAAAAACCTGTCTTTAAGCTCACTAATTCTTTTTTCTCCTAGATAATTCTGCCATTAAGAGATTCTGATGCATGTAAATTACATTTTTTTCCAACTCCAGAAATTCTGCTTGATTCTTTTTATTTCAATCTATTTGTTATACTTACCCGATAGGATTCTGACTTCTTTCTCTGTATTGTCTTGAGTTTCATCGCGTTTTCTCAAAACAGCGATTTTGAATTTTCTGTTTGAAAGGACACATATCTCTGTCTTTCCAGGACTGGTCACTGGTGACTTATTTAATTTGTTTGCTGAGATCACGTTTTCCTTGGTGGTCTTGATACTTGTGCATGTTCATCAGTGTCTGGGCATTGAAAACTTAAGTATTTAGTGTAGTCTTTGCAGCCTGGGCTTGTTTGTACCTGCCTTTCTTGGGATGGCTTTCCAGGTTTCCAAAGATACTTGGATATTGTGATCTAAGTTTTTGGTCACTGAAGCTATGTCTGCATTAGGGGGCATCCCACGACCAGTAATGCCGTGGCTCTTGCAGATCCATGGAGGTACCCCTGCTTGGTGTTCTTGAATAAGATCCAGAAGAATTCTCTGGATTACCAGGCAGAGATTCTTGTCCTCTTCTTTTACTTTCTACTAAACAAATGGAGTCTCTCTCTCTCTCTCTCTCTGTGTCTTGAGCTACCTGGAGCTTGCGGAGGGGTGACACTAGTACCCCTGTGGCTACCACCACTGGGAAGGCACTGGATCAGACCTGAACCCAACACAGCATTGGATCTCTCCTAAGGCCTGCAATGACCACTACCTGGCTACTGCATATGTTTGCTCAAGGTCCTAAGGCTCTACAATCAGCAGGTGGCATAGCCAACAAGGCTTGTGTCTGTCCCTTCAGGACATCAAGTTCCCCTTTGCCCTAGGAGAATCCAGAGACGCTATATGGAAGCCAGGACCTGAAGTGGGAAATCTTAAGAAACTACCTGGTGTTCTATTTTACTGTGGCTGAGCTGGTGCCCAAACTACAAGACAAAGACCTTCCCATTCTTCCCTCTCTTTCTTAAAAGCAGAGGAGACTTTCCCTGAGACTACCACCACACTAGACGCATGGCAAGTGCTGCCTGGCTACTGCCAATGTTCACTCAAGATCCAATAGCTCTTCAGTCAGCTTGTGGTAAGTGAAACTAGGCCTGAGATTCTCCCATCAGAGCAGTGGGCTCCCCTTTGTCTGAGGGCAGGTTCATAAGTGCTGTCTGAGAGCCAAGGCCTGGAATCGGAGATCCCAAGGGCCTGCTTGGTACTGTACCCTACTGTGACTGAGCTAGAGCCTAAGCTGAAAGACAAAGTCCTCTTTATCCTTCTTTCTCATTTTCTCAAGCAGAAGGAGTCTTTTCCCATAACTACCACAGCTGGGAATGTTCTGGGTCACACCTGAAGCCAGCATTTCTCAGTCTTACCCCAGGCCCACAGTGAGTACTACCTGGCTATTGCTGCTGATTATTCAGGGGCCAAGGGCTCTTTAGTCAGCAGGTGATGAATGCTGCCAGGACTGCTTCCTTCCCTTCAAGGCAGCGGGTTCCCTTTTGGTTCAGGGTATTCCTAAAAATGTCATCCAGGAGGTAAGGCCAGGAATGGTGGGGCTCATGACTCTGCCTTTTGCCCTCTCCTACCATGGATGAGCTGGTATTCAAATTGCAAGACAAAGGCCCCTACTCTTCCCTCTCCTCTACTTAGGTGGAGGGAAGGAGTCTCACCTGCAGGTGCAAGCTGCACTGCCTAGGCTTGGGGGTGGGGTGGTGCAAGCACTCCTTTGGCTGCCCCTGCTGGTGTCTCACTAGGTCACATGTCCCCCATAACCACTAATTCTGAAGCCATCCCAGCATCAGTACTGGCCCAGGAATTTCAGTCTTTGTGGCTTAGACTGTCGTTCAAGTTTATTTAGTACCCCAGAACACTTTAACTTATGGCAGTGAGGCTTGCTGGATCTCAGATTCTGACTGCTGGAATGGGCAATTCCACTCTGGCTAGGGCTGGTCTATATTCTCCCTCCATTGGCGCTAGCTGAGTTCTGCCCAGTGTTGCTTTCCGCTGTGACAGGGCAGCACTGAGTTCCAAAGCAAAGTCCCCAGTTACTGTGCTCTCCCTCCCCCAAGCACAGAGTCATTCTCTGTGCCACGTGGCCTCTGCTGAAGCATGGGGGAGGAGTGGCATCGACAATTCAAGACTTTCTTTCCTACCCTCTTCGGTGCCTTTTTCACTGATATAAAGCTTAAACCAGGTACAGAGTTTGCTCACCTGATTTTTGGTTCTTATGACGGTACTTTTTGTGTGGAGCATTGTTAAATTTTGTATTCCTACAGGGAGGATGATTGGTGGAGGCTTCTATTTGGTCATCTTGCTCTGCATTTCCAAAGTAATTTTTATTCTATAACATGTTGCCCTGTTACCCACAAAGTTGGTAAATCATACTTCCTATCTTCACCCAGGTTGTTGGTTAAAATGAAAAATTAGAATTCTACATGTCCTTTGAATCATGTTTCCAGGTTAATCTCAAGCTATTAATCAATACTGTCTGAGTACACTATATAACCAGCAACCAGCAATTAATCTACCCAAGAGACTATCATCCACATCACATTTCAAACAACAAAAATCAATGATATGGTTACAACAAAAATCAGTGATGTATTTAATAGTCCATGTTTTTTTCTATAAATCCGTATTGCATATCTGCCACTGTAGTACTCATATCTGTCCCATTTCTTTTGTTGAAATTCTCAATAACCTCAACTTTTGATTTTGAAAGTTAGGCCTTACTATATTTAATGAGAATTAACACTACTTAATAATGTTCATATTATATGAATGGCCATTATTGTCTTTTCGTCTTTTAAAAAAAGTTTGCAAAAAACATTAGTTTTTTGCCTAAATTATTTTGAACATTAGACATGTTATACTTTTAGTAACCCTAATAATAATAATTTTTAATTATTATACTTAATATCCTGCCCACTTTGAAATATTGACATCAGAGAGCTTATGTATGAGACAGGTAATTAAGTAGTTAATATTTAATAAGGATATTTTATGTGGCAGGCACTATTGTAAGCATTATACGCCCATTACTGTACTTAATGTTCACACCAACACTATAAGGTAGACTTTTTTTTATTATACTTTAAGTTCTAGGGTACATGTTCACAACGTGCAGATTTATTACATATGTATACAATGTGCCATGTAGTTTGCTGCACCCGTTAACTTGTCATTTACATTAGGTATATCTCCTAATGTTATCCCTCCCCACTCCCGCCACCCCACTGTAGGTCCCGGTGTGTGATGTTCCCCACCCTGTGTCCAAGTGTTCTCATTGTTCAATTCCCACCTATGAGTGAGAACATGCGGTGTTTGGTTTTCTATCCTTGTGACAGTGTGCTCAGAATGATGGTTTCCAGCTTCATCCATATCCCTACAAAGTTGTTATCCTTTCCAGATGAAGAAACTGAAGTTCAGAGAAGTTAAGTGGCTCACCAGAAGTCACACAGCCAGGATTCAATCCTGGATAATCTGACTCCAGGGTCTGTTCCCCTAACCAGTATTTCATAATAAGGACTATCTTCCAGCTAACTCTGTATGTTGCATACTGCTAGTTCAAAGCCAGGTAAACAAAAAAATACTCCCTGTTTCAGCTGAAGAAGATTTTCCTATATATTTTTAGCTGCAAATATAAAATACCACAACAGAATCAATTTACATTAAAGGAGAATTGTACATTCAACACATCAGCATTTCTACAGGATTGTAGAATAATGTATTAGAACAAAAACAGTGTTTGTAATATAAATATAGTTATTTTACTTTGAAGAATGGGCTTGGAAATGGCAGATATAAGAATTATAAGTCAATTATAATTAGCTTAATAATTTTGGTATTCTTGTCTGCAGCCATACAGAGTTATATGAGTTGTGAACTGGGATAGGACATTAAGGCTGACAGGGTTACATCTGGATCAGAAACAAGACAAAAATAATATGCCTCTTCATGAGCCTCACCAATGCACTAGCATATATTGTTATTGCTAGCACAATATTAGGGTTTTCTCTAAATTTTACTTATGGTTTTAGTGCATTTTTAAATATCTAAACAATAAATTTTATTTTATATAATCTCAATTCAAGATTTCTTACTTAGATCTTTTGTTATCAGAGAATATTAATTAAAATTTACCATGTACATAGAAGGAATAAATAATATGCCTCATTAAATAATAGGGCTATGTTATTATAACAAAACATCTGCTCTCTCTCTCTCTCAACAGACTAAGTTAATCTTTGCCACATTATTACTTGAACATTTGTGAGGTTAAAATGTATGTGCATATACATGTAAAACCAATTTGAAAAATAAAAGTTCCCAAATGTTTATTCAATGTCTACTTTGTGGCAAGCACTGACCTGAGGGCCAAAGAAAAATAGGGAGGGTCTTTCCCACAAGAAGGAAGAAATGGAACAGATGGTGCATGATTCCCAGGTCCAGTGGTTTGCATGGAGTGCTCTTCAAGTACAGATAAAAAGTATCTAAATCAGATTAGATGGAACAATGTCAGATATGGCTTTTAGAGGATGTGAATCTGACCTCAATTTGAGAATAGGTAATAGTTAGCTACATGGGGATGACCATTTATGTATAATGTACAGGTACAGTTAATCCCATTTTTTTGACAATGAGGGCCTGGAATTCTTTCACATGTAATGAAAGAATAAACATCCCAGAAAGTTCATGCAGAGTGTATGGTACACATTTTAATTGGTGCCTAAGAATGACTATAGTTGGAGGAGGGAAGGTGAAAACTGAATAATATTCTTGAGCTGAGAATATTTCTATAGCCTTGCTTTAAGCACACATCTTAAATCCAGGCTAAAACTCTTAGACTGGCATTGGCAATTAGCTATTTCATGGATATAAACTAAGGAGACTTGACATTACCAACCAGCTTGGGGAGTGTTTTGCTAAGTCTATCCAACTGTTATAAATTCAAGAACAATACTTTTTAATTTGAATTCAACCTGTTTTTTAAAAAAAGGTTTTGTTTTTACTAAATTCATCTGTTCTCCCCACAAAAAACCAGTCTGTTTATACTTATATATGTCTATGTATACATGTATGTATTTTTGAGTCTGCAATATTCTTGTCAGAATAATTTTACTTCCTTGAATATTTCAATTATTCAAAAATTTACTGGGTTAAAACAATACACACTTATTATCTCACAGTTTCCAAAGGTCGGGAATCTAGGCATGGCCTAGCTGGTCCTTTGCAAAGCTGCAATCTAAGGTCACCAGGGTTCAGTTTTCATCTGGAGGCACCACTGGTGATGGATCACCTCCTGAGGTCACTCATGATAATGAGAGAATTAATTTCCTTGCAGCTGCAAGACTGAGGGTCACAACTTCTTGGTGGCTCTTAGTTATATCAGAGGTTATGTCAGCTCTTAGAAGCCATCCTCAGTTCGCTACTACCTTGTCCTCACCATAGACCCTTTACAACAAGCAGCCTGCTTCTTCAAAGCCAGCAAGAGAGGAAGAGAGTGAGTTTGCTGGCATGACTGGATTTTATATAGTATAAGCATAGAAGTGACAGGCCATCACTTTTGCTACATCTTATTTGTTAGAAGCAAGTTAAAGTTCCTGCCCACATTCAAGATGAGGAAAATACCAGCAGGAAAGAAGCATGAGGGTTACCGTGATATCTGTCTGCCCCCCTCCCATAAAGAAAATCTATTTCAGGCTTTGGTATCATTTGAAAGGTTTCCAGGTAATCAGGTAGTCAACATTAAATAATTAATTGTTTGAATTACATTTAACTGTTGCACAAACAGGTGCCTCTTTAAAAAAAAATACATACACACATGTACACATACACTTTTTAAAGCAGAGTCCAAGTGTGCCAGTAACTGACTTGCGTATAAAGCTTATTTTTAATGTTATTTATCTTTCAAACCATATTAAAAGATAATTTTCTTTCAAATAATGGTTATATATTTTTGTCATTATTAAATATAATACTATTTTTCTCCAAATTTATCCCACAAATTTTCTCTTTTTTTTATATAATTGACTGTGTATAGTACAACACCATAGGTCACTAGATTAATATTTTAGCAACTGATTGAATTTAAACTGATTATGTGTTTGGATTTTTTATATAAGCTCATTTTAATTACATTAAACATTTGTAGCAGTTTGTGAAAAGAGATGCAATCATAACATTTTATTCTATATTATTTTAATAAACTATTTTATATAACAGAATCTATAAAGATATTGACAAGAATATTAGGTTATATTAAATGTCTACAAATGGTCACTTAGATTAAATAAGTTACATTGAAATAATGTGCTTCAGTCTTTCAAATTCATTTTAACAATTTATTCAGCAAATATTTTATTAAGCAAGCGTCAACTATGTACTAAAAGCTTAAAACACGAGAGCGACCAAGTCACATATTATTGGATACCCCAAATATTCATGGCTAGGTTAGAAGAGTATTAATATGAAATAATTAATGAATAAGGACATTAAAAGTCAGATAGTTTAACTGATATATTATAGTTTACAAATCTAAGGATCATAGAATTGGGATTGGAATCCAGGTCTTCTGTATCACAGTTTACTGGCCTTTCACTACCTTTTGTAGCTCTTAAGTAATAAGTTGCCTTCATTTGTCAGAGAAGGTGATCGGTGCCCTGCAAAGTTCTTTTCATGAAGCAGTTATAGCTTCGTGTTGATCCGTACACTCTCTGGTTTGTTCCCCATTGAGACCAGCTAAGCCATGAGTCACAAGTTGATGGTTAGAGTTCAGCTTGGAAACATAAAACAGAATGAGGTTAATGACACATATCAGAATCAAGCCTGTGACTTTGTTCTCATTAGTATCATGCTCTACCTAAATATGCTAGCCAGTCGTAGATGTCAATGTAGAATTCAACCTGTACATTAGTTTTTCTCTTCCTCCTTTGACCTTCAGCCATGTAATGAAAGACTTCTTCAAGAAGCATGGCCAGGCATGGTGGCTCACACCTGTAATCCCAGCACTTTGGGAGGCTGAGGCAGGCGGATCACCTGAGACCAGGAGTTCAAGACCAGCCTGGCCAAAATGGTGAAACCCCCTCTCTACTAAAAAAAAAAAAAATTAGCCGGGCATGGTGGTGCATGCCTGTGGTCCCAGCTACTTGGGAGGCTGAGGCAGGAAAATCGCTTGAACTCGGGAGGTGGAGTTTGCAGTGAGGCAAGATTGCGCCATGGCATTCCAGCCTGGATGGCAGAGTAAGACTCTGTCTCAAAAAAAAAGAAAAAAAAAAGGAATCTGTGTAGTCTCATAGCTTTGCAAAAAACCCTAACCCAATATGTATGCTGTGACTCTTAAAAGTATTTACTAAATGTTGCCAATGTCTAGAACCATTTCTTAAAAATATTTCAAACATAATATCAGTGTTAACAATGGTGAAACAACAGTGTGATTAAATGGTGTTTTAAGTAGATTTTAAAACTAAATTATATGTACATTAAATTGGCTTGTCAGACTCTAGTTATTAAATGCATTGATTTTACCCTGGGAGCACTCTTATTTCCCTACAGTTTACCTTTTAATAAGTGCAGTTGGCACATATTTTGACCAGAGTTACTATATGCCTTATTGTTCACTGTATGTCTGTGACTTTTTTTTTTGTTTTGCATGAACTTGGCAGCAAATCCAAAACTTTTCTCATGTGAATGAAGCTACTGGTTAAAATATGTCAAGGGCAGAGTAGCTCGTTCTTGTAATACAGTTGTATAGACACACATCTTTGTTTTGTTGTTATAGAAAATGCCAATTAGTATTTCTTGATGACATGTAAGCTTGTTGCACAGATTATTTTCCACTTACCTTAGGTCTTGCTGTATTAGGCAAGCTGTGAAGCACAGCTTTCAGGGGAGGGCCACCATTGTCATTTTCTCCTTCAAATATTATATAAAAGTTCAGAAAATAAAGCATTCTCATAGATTGTATTTTGTGACTGACTATCCATATTTTGGGGTTTGTGTGGTGTGATGAGTAGAGATTAAATAGTGGAACTAACTTGGTTATAGATAGTTCTAGGGACTAGGAGATTAAAGACAGAATAAAAGATGTGGGGAAAAATTATTTGTGTAGAAATGTTCAAGAGAAATTATTTCAGAGAAATAAATGTATGTTTCATGTTTAGTCCAATGTTGTTTTCAAAGGATTATGTACAAGAGAACCCCCACTGTATTTTTTTCTGGAGTGATGGTGTTCCTGATAATTTATGTCACCAAAAAGAAACGTGTTATAAATAAATGAAAATTACCTTTAGAAAAATACCTGATTTACTCATATTTCCTATTAAGAGTAAGACACGAATATGAGAGGGAAAAGTAATACAATCCTGACATGATGCAATGCCTTAGTCCCGTGAGGTAAAATATGTGACTAGATACATGTTTAATGGACATTATTGTGAAGAATACAAGAACAGTGACATTTGTATTGCAACTTAGAAAGGGTACAAATGAGTGGTTTTCTTTCTCAAAACAAACTGTAAAACTAAGGCAAACCGTTTTCCTTTCCAAGGTCTGCTGAAGCTGGCAACTGCTATAAAGCTTATTCCCAGTGTTTTCCAATATGCAGCCACAACAAGTTGTTGAGTCCTCTTAAATAACTAGCTAGTAAGTTATTAATATAAATTTTAAAATAATCTTAATTGTGATTGCACCATCTCTTCCCTTGGTTTCTGGGACCATTTCTATTCTTCTTCCTGTGGACTCACCTTTCTTCAGTGTCCTTTTCTGATTCCTTCTAATTTGTCCAATTCAGTCTTCAGATTGTTCCATTCTGCCCTAGCTGGTCATCCATTGACTGACAATTCACAAATCTCTTTCTCCAGCTTCAGCCACAAAAGAGAGTTAATATGTCCACTATAACTCAGAATCTCTGTAGAGAAATGTACAAATTATACTCATGATAGACAAACACAAGTACACTATGTTTTTGTACTCTACTTGAAGCTTTAATAGAGTCTCCAACTTAATCTGTCCTAAAACAAAGTATGGATTTATAATCTTCCAACCTGCTCCTTCCCCAGAAACCCCACTTCACTTAACAGAAGCACTGTAATTTGGGTTGCTAAGACCAAACACCTTCAATTTCTTTTCCTTTCTTTCTTTTTACACACACACACAGACACACACAGACACACAGACAGACACACACACACACACACCCCTATCAGTAAATTATAACCAAGTCTTAACTATACTTCCCCTCCTTCTACCTACTTCTTCCACCCTGGGCCAAGCCAGTTATCTTTCTTAATTGTTGAAATAGGTTCCAATCTGCTATATGTACCTCCACACTTGCCATTCTACCATCTGTTTTCAACATGGCAGCCAGAGTATGATCTTCTTAAAATATAACTCAGACCATGCCATGCTTCTCAAAACCTGTCAAAGACTTCCATCTCATTCTGAATCAAAGTTAAAACTTCTTCCCCTAAACACCCCCCCCGCCCCCCCCCCCCCCCGCGCGCGCACACACACACACGCACAGTTCCTCCTGGCTTTATCTTTTCTGATCTCTCTCTCAACTTGTTCCAGCCACACAGGCCTCCTAGTTGTCTTGCCCTGCCCCAAGGACTTTGTCCTGACAATCCTCTCTGCCTGTAATGCATTTACCTAGTTGCCCTCAGGTCTCTGCTCAAAAATCATCTCAACAGAGAGGATTTTCCTGACCACATCTTGTAAAATTGCGCACTTCCCTCTCCCAGGCTCCTTCCCTCTCCCAGGCTCCTTAACTGCCCCCCGCATCTTTGTTTTTCTCCACAGAACTTATCACCACCTGATAAAATACGTATTCACTTGTTGTCTCTTGTCTGCTTTAAGGATGACAGGGATTTTGTTATATTTGTGCCATACTCTAACACCTAGGACATGTAGTAGTTATTCATATGCATTAAATAAATAAGTTCTATGAAATACATCATGTTACAACTGATTTGCACAAGTGGGAGTCAATATGTCAATTTTAACTTAGAATTTCCATACAGAAATGTACATATTGTACTCAAGGTGGCCCAGACTATTCTTAAACCATATTTAAGAAGATGAAATAAAGAGATGATTTGATGGTTTTTATTATTATACGGTTTTCAGTGTTGGATACAGCAGTGTACGAATTATGTTAAAAGTACAATTTCATGCCAAGAAAATCCCTGATTTTACTCTGATCATCCTTCAAGGCTGTTGTTCTTGATTCCAACATTGATATTTCATGTTTATTTCGTTACATTTTGTACTATTTTAAAATATTAACTATTTAAAGCATACATAAGCTATTTTCACAGTTGATTTGCATTAATTGGAAGTTAATATGTCAATTCTAACTCAGAATTTCTAAGTAGAAATATACATATTATGCCTGAAGTAGACAAATACAAATATACTATATTTACTATACTATGACTATTTAGAATCTTTAATCCCATGAAAATTAATTACCTGACTTGTTTCCACCAAAGCTCTTCTAATTAAAGTTTTGGACAACAATGAAAGAAAATAAGCTTTAATTTACATGTATTAAATTTTGTATATCTCCCTTTTTCTCTCTCCAATGGAAGTCTTATTAATACATAATTCAGACATGTTTGTCTAGCTCTCACATATATGAAAAGTGTTACTGTTAGCTTTTCTAAACAGAACACTGTAACAACTGCCACATCTACAACCCCATTCAGCCAGAAGTGCAACTCCCCAAGCTATGGGAATTTTCTTCTAAAGGACTTGAAAGAGTCAATGTTTCATAGTTAAGTTGGGATTAACAGAACCATCTTGACCATAGATTTCTGAATTTTTTTTAGTATATAGTAACTGTTGGCAATTATCTTGTCCAACACTTTCCATATAAAAATGAGAAAAAGTGAAATATTCCTCATGCCCTTGGAAAATTGCTGGCTTAGTTTTCTTTTCCCTATAATGGCTTACCATCTGGTCATTCAAACTGGCCCAGGCACTTCTCAAGACTGCCACACTAGCCTATTGCTCCTTCCATGATGTTTTCCCCAATGTTTGTATTCCTGGTTCCTCCATGTCATTCAGATCTCCTTGAAGAACACTTCTTCAGGGGAGGTCTTCTCTGGCACACAATCTAAAGCAGCCTTTAGTCACCTACTAGCATATCTCTTATTTTATTTTTCAGAATAAATAGCATGCCTCACTATTTCCTTTCTGAAGTGTTTGTTTTTATATTTATTATGTGTTATTGTTCATCATGGTACATTAAATACAGAGGGTAGCAGCCTTGATTGTTGTGTTCACTACAGTATCCCCAATGAGTAGAACATTTCCTGGCAATTAGTTGGTGCTCAATAATTATGTATTTAATAAATTAATGATGTAATCCTTGTTATTTTTCATATTTGTATTAGTGACTAAAAACCATGAGGGGGCCTAAGAATGTAGAACCCAACAAATACAGACTTTCCACCAACCACATCATGGGCCATTTGAAAAACACAAAATTAACTGATCTAATTGTCATAAGTCTTCAGAGTTACATGCCCAGGTGTTTTTGACATTGCCAGACTACTCTTTGATAGCCCTGTCGATCACAATTAGTTTGTCGATAATATGCATCTCTCATCACCAAGTGCAGTCTTACTTTCCTGCATCTGAAAGAAGAAAGACAAGAATGGTGTCTGATTCCTCCTGACGTTTTCCTTCCCAGGAAATATTTTCCTCAAGTATTTTAGGTGAGTTACCATTAAAATATAGAAAAATTAGCTTAAATCTTTTTTATCAGAAAAATAAGCTAATCATGTTCATTCAAAAAATGATTTCTGAGCACCTACTATATATCAGGCTCTTCTCTCATTGAGATTGGTTTCTAATGGAAGGAGCAGGTAACAAACAAATAACTAGACAGCAACATTCACGTGTTATTATATCCTTACCACAGTCCTTTGATGTAGGAATTATCATTCAGACTCACACTGCTAGTTGCAGAGTTGAGATATGAACATAAATTTATATTAGTTGAAAGCCTCCTCCCTTTGTACTTTATTGTTTAGAAAAAGAATATTCTATGAAAATTTGAATAATAATAACAAAACTGTGAGTCTTATAAAGCTTTAAAATCATTACAATTTATACAAAAAAATAAATTACCCATTTAAATACAGAAATTATTTCTATGTTTTGGTCATAGAAACTAAGTGCATTATGCATTACCATAATACATTACTTTAAACATCTAAAAAATGAATTATAGTATGAATTAGACCTCATCAAAAGATCATTCAGTTACATAGTTTATCAATTATTGTCCAAAGTGTTCTCAGTAAGACAGCTCTAATGGCTTTAAAGTGTTTAATATGGTGGACATTAGATTTTGGTAGGTGGATAAGCCAATCTTTAAGTCAACCAATGCCCCTGTAACTGCCCAGTGGGTTCATTTTGCCTGCTGCGCAGACAGAGCTGATTTATCAAAACAGAGGAATTGCAATAGAAAAAGTTTAATTCACACAAAGCCTGCTGAACAGGAGACCAGAGTTCTATTATTACTCAAATCAGTCTCTCTGAAAATTCAGAGACTGGGGTTTTTTAAGGATAATTTGGTAGATAGGATGCCAGGGAGTCCTGATTGGTTGGGTGGGAGATGAAATCATAGGGAGTTGAAGCTGTCCTCTTGAGCTGAGTTGGTTCCTGGGTGAGGGACACAAAACCAGATGAGCCAGTTTATCAATCTGGGTGGTGCCAGCTGATCCGTGAGTTCAGGGTCTGAAAAATATCTCAAGCACCAATCTTAGGTTTTACAATAGTGATGTTATCCTAGGAGCAATTGGGGAGGTTTAGAATCTTGTGACCTCTAGCTGCATGATTCCTAAATCACAATTTCTAATCTTGTGGCAAATTTGTTCATCCTACAACAGCCAGTCTGGTCCCCAGGCAAGAAAAGGGTTTGTTCCGGGAAAGGGCTATTATCATCATTATCATCTTTGTTTCAGAGTTAAAATATAAAATGAATTCTTCCCAAAGGTAGTTTGGCCTATGCCCAGGAATGAATGAGGACAGCTTGGGAGTTAAAAGCAAGATGGAATCTGTTAGGTCATATCTCTTTCTCTGTCATAATTTTTTCACTGTTATAATTTTTACAAAGGCCATTTTACTCCTATGATAATCCTTCAGTTAGTTCACTATCTAGTTTCTGGCAGTCTGTTTTGTGGATCCTAACCCTACCCCAAGGATTCTACTACATTGTAAATTCTGACTTTACATTTAAGACATGGAATTATTTGGGGGCAAGGAGATAAATATCCTATTTTAACTATCAAGGGTGAAAGTGCTTTCAAGGATCTACTGTCTGGTGGTGATACGAGAGTCATACAATTCAAATTACAAGCATCTGTTTGTTGTGTTGAGAGCAGGGACTGATAAATGAGGCACTTTTTGATTGCACGACTCGGTATAAAACAGCAAAATGATGCTTGTAACTTCGAGCTCTTCTCCCACTTGAATCAGCCAACAAGACTTTCATACAATGTTTAGACCAGAGTAGCTGATGCTTCTATTTCTGGCATTTTGTCTCGTTTGGGATCAATTTTGTAGTCATGAATGTAGTTATAGCTCTTTGGTATGTGACCATGAGAGAGGTGTAAGCTCATAAAATAAGAAAATCTGTTTTTGTCAAAATAGACCATGTACAATTCAAAAACAATGAACCATATCAGCTAAATAATGGGTTAAATCAATAGAGACTTTGTCAATTTTGTATTGATTTAGTCACTTCAAAATTATTTATTCATTGCCTACACGTATGCTAGGAGCATAGTTGAATACAAAAAAAATGTTCTTATACTCAGGAACTTCACAATTAGGTGCAAAAATGAGACAGGCATACTCACATTAAAAATTAAATGACAATTCAAGAGGCAGCACAGGCAGTGTATGATAAACTGCCATATGAATAATAGCAACAATGAAGTAGATGAGCTCCCAAAAAGGACAGATCGAGGAAGGCACCATGGAAAAATTTGACATTGTCTTGTGTTTGGAGTTGAATGAGTTGGAAGTGAATAAGTACAGGTTGTTCCAAGTTGCAGAGAAGTACGGTGGTGGGGGGTATATATGGGACATTCAAAATGGGGTTAAATTCATGAAACTAGGAATTCGTTTGTCATCTTTGTGAAATTTCAGAAGTGGTTTCTGACCATTTTATGTGGGTCCTTTATTTTCAAGTTAAGACATTGGGATTTTATCCTGAGAATAATAGGGAACCATTGAAGGTTTTCTACAGGGGACAAGGATAGCATGTTAGAATGACTAAGCAGATAGAAATATGCACAATTTCTTGAAAATAGGGAGAACGAGAAAGGAAGAAAGCAGAACAGTGGTTCTTGACTTTAATGTGCCACCTAAGGGCCAGGTGCAGTGGGTCACACCTGTAATCCCAGCACTTTGGGAGGCCGAGGTGGGTGGATTGCTTGAGTCCAGGAGTTTGAGACGAGCCTGGGCAACATGGTAAAACTCCATGTCTAGAAAAAATACAAAAGTGGTGGTGTGTGCCTGTAATCCCAGCTATTTGGGAGGCTGAAGTGGGAGGATCAGTTGAGCCCACAAGATTGAGGCTGCAGTGAGCCATGATCGTGCTACTGCACTCCAGCTTGGGTGATGGAGCAAGACCCCCTTCTCTCAAAAGGAAAAAAAAAAAAAGAATTCACCTAAGGAGCTTGTTAAAATTGCAGATTCCTGTTCCTTACTCCAGAGATTCTGGTTCAGCAAGTCTGGAGAGGACTCATAATCTCCCTATTAACAAGGGTTAGATTCTGATATAAATGGTCTTCAGGTCACATTTTGAATAATACTAAATTAGAAGGCTGTCACAATAATCCAGGAGTGAAATGGTGAAGATTTGTATTATAATTTTGGAAGTAGGAAAGAAAAGAAAATGATGGTTGGTAGAGATATAGTGAAGGAAGAATAGATAAGACCTAGAAATGTTTGTGTATAAAAAATCAAAGGGAAGACATAGTTTTAAATGATTTTAATGTATTTATCATATTTGATATTTTTGTTAATGTAACTGGATTTGCAAGCCACTTAATTTACTTTAAAAAGTCAGTGCAAATAAAAATAATGCAAAAAGGTAAACAAAGTTGAAAATATAAGGTCAAATGATTGGTATGGGAATATCTATAAATAGGAAAGAAATCCATAAAATATTAAGCTACCACTTTGTTTTATTTCCAAGTGTATTCTAATAATTAGTTTTCCCCATCATGGATTTAATAAATTCTTAGTCAAGATTTCTGGATTTCTGTAATCATTACCTTTTGAAAGTAGATGTAGAATTCTCAATTATCTAAATCTTCCACATTTAGCTAAGAAGCCAACTCTAGGGAATATGTTAGAGCATTTTCATAGTTCCATCAGACTATGAACCCCAATTCTTGGTTAAGGCAGTATAGCTACGGGAATTATAGTCCATAATGAATAAAATATACAATCATGGACCTTATTTTGAATACCTTCCAGAACAAACATATGCGAACATCTTGAGAAGGCTATTATGGCTAGGTTCTAGCTTGCATCACTAAGTCAACAAGAATGGGAGATGAAACGTATAAGGAAAAGTTTTCAGTAGAAATTATAATAATTGTCAGAGGAATTATTTCAGTTTCAGGTTGATGCAAATTTGGGTACAGTGGATGCTGCTTCCACTGGTTTTCAGGAAGCTGTAACCAATAATCAAAAGCAAGCAACTTTTCCAAAAGTAATTCCATCTTTTTTTTAAAAAAAGTTTGAGTTTATTTAATACCTTCATTTAGACATGTGAACAAATTGCTTGCCTTTTCCATTAATGACATCTGAGTACTTGTATAGATTGCCTTCATAGTTCATTTGAGGCATAATGCGCTATTAGGAACTGGAAATGTTTTTGTTTTGTTTTTTTTAACATGAATATTGCCTAAAATTGCTGGAATTGCGAAGTCTTTAATTTCATCAGCAGAAGAAAAAAGGCAAAGAAATTCAGGCAAGAGTTAAAACATTATATATAGATCAGTTTCAGTTCAATGCAAATAACAGTAATATTCCTTTATGTTTTAAAGGGATGTTTGCTTTGAAAGAGGGAATGCTTTCACCTTCTGAAAGGGAAGAGGGAGGTCAAATAGTGACAAAAGAATGAGGACTTCGGAGAAGTTTCAGCTAAGAGGACAAGCAAAAGAAGGCTGAGAAAAAAAAATGGCAATTTGTGCTGGGCATGTTCAGGAGCTGTAAAGAGACTAGCTCTTGCTTTGGAGTAAACTTCCTCAGTCAGAACGAGGTCCTTGAATTCAGATCAGCTCTCATCACCTTCGTCCCCTCTGGGGCTGATGGAGGCTGCTGAAATCATCTTTTGCTACATTAATACTCACTTTTCGCTCAAAGATGACAGGGAATATTTAAACACAGAGAGAATATTATTTATAAATGATGGTTTGTTCATGATAGAACTTGTCACGTAGTATTTTCTCTTTTTTAACTTTTATTTTAGGTTCAGGGGTACATGTGCAGGTTTGTTATACAGGTAAGCTAGTGTGATGGAGGTTTGTTGTAACAGGTTATTTCATCACCCAGGAACTACGCCTAGTACCCAATAATTATTTTTTCTGTTCCCCTCCTCCTCCCATCTTCCACCATCAAGTAGACCCAGTGTCTATTGTTCCTTTCCTTGTGTCCATGAGTTCTCATAATTTAGCTCCCACTTATAAATGAGAACATTTACTAAATGGATCTTTATCAAAACAGTTTGCCGACTACTAATGAGTAAGAAAATATTAGAATAAAAAAGCTTAATGTCACTGATCATTAGAGAAATGCAAATCAAAACCACAGTGAGATACCATCTTACTCCAGTCAGAATGACTGTGATTGGCCGGGCGCAGTGGCTCATGCCTGTAATTCCAGCACTTTGGGAGGCCGAGACGGGCGGATCACAAGGTCAGGAGATCGAGACCATCCTGGCTGACACGGTGAAACCCCATCTCTACTAAAAATACAAAAGAATTAGCCGGGCGTGGTAGCGGGCACCTGTAGTCTCAGCTACTCGGGAGGCTGAGGCAGGAGAATGGCATGAACCCAGGAGGCGGAGCTTGCAGTGAGCCGAGATCGCGCCACTGCACTCCACCCTGAGTGATGGAGCAAAGACTCTGTCTCAAAAAAAAAAAAAAAAAGAAAGAAAGAAAAGAAAAGAAGAGAAAAGAAAGGAAAAGAAAAGAAAAGAAAAAGAATAGCTGTGATTAAAAAGTCAAAAAATAACAGATGCTGGCAAGATTTAGGAGAAAAGGGACCAGTATTCGGGTTTCTGTTCCTGCGTTAGTTTGCTAAGGATAATGTCCTCCAGCTCCATTCATGTTCCTGCCAGTGACATTATCTCATTCTTTTTATGACTGCATAGTATTCTGTGGAGTATATGTACCACATTTTCTTTACCAAATCTGTCACTGATAGGCATTTAGGTTGATTCCATCTCTTTGCTATTGTGAACAGTGCTGCAAGGAACATTCACGTGCATGTGTTTTTATGGTAGAACAATTTATATTCCTTTGGGGTATATACCCAGTTATGGGATTGCTAGGTTGAATGGTTGTTCTGTTTTTAGCTCTTTGAGAAACCATCACACTGCTTTCCACAATGGTAGAACTAATTTACACTTCCATCAACAGTGTATAAATAGTCCCTTTTCTCCTCCATTCTGACTGGAGTAAGATGGTATCTCATTGTGGTTTTGATTTGCATTTCTCTAATGATCAGTGACATTGAGCTTTTTTATTCTAATATTTTCTTATTCATTAGTGGTCGGCAAACTGTTTTGATAAAGATCCATTTAGTAAATATTTTAGACTTTGTGAGACATACAGTCTTTGTCACACTCAACTCTGCCACTGAAGTATGAGAGCAGTCATTGACATTTACTTATGTAATTACATGGGTTTGGCTTTGTTCCAATAAAACTTTATTTACAAAAACAGATAGTGAGCTGAATTTGTCTAATAGCCACAGTTTGCCTGCCCCTGTTTCATTGCAGTATATGCTGTTTCTATTGTGAATGAAAAGGCTGGCTTAGAAGGCCAATTACTTTTTCTGGCTTGGGAAATTAACTACTATCTCTAGCATAGTTTCCTAGAGAAATAGGTTCTAGATTAAAAATAGATAGGAATCTGACCCACACTGTATCTGGCAAATTCTTTAAAGAAATATAAAATGCTTTGGAGGTACCTAAATAGTGGTTAAAAATGGAGTTCCAGTATTTTCTAATTATGAGATGAGGACACGTTTTCCTCATCTATAAATTAGGAATAACAGTACTTTCTTCATAAAAAGGCCATGGCTATCAAATGCCATAGCATAAGTGAAGTGCCCACTGCAGCAGCATCTGACATAGTAGACCCTCCAGTAAACATCTGTTTTCTCCCTTCTCCTTTGCCAGGAAACACATATGGAATAGAAATAAAAGTAGAAACAAAGGAGAGAAGAAGGCAGAACTAGTTTCAGTTTTAAGATATAGAAGCTGTTTATCTCACTAAAATATTCATTGCTGACTTAAAGGCACAGCCCTATTACTAGTTGAACACAGTTCATAATTTTCAAAAGCAGTACACCTAGCATGGTACTGTGGGAGTTCTTGGTTTTCTACTTCTCTAGTTTCCTAAATTATATGTATAACATCATATATGGAATATAATAATGTATTTATGTGTGTATACTTAGGTATACATGTATTATTTATGTAACAGATACTGTGCTGAGCATTTTACGTCTATTATCTCATATAATCTTTACAGTTACATTGCAAAGTTGACTCTATTATTTTCATCGATGAAAAAACTGACAGAGAGGTTAATGTAACCCATCTGTGGTTACACATCTAGAAAGTCTTGGAGCTGAAACGGAAACTCAGGGCGTTCTGGCTGTAATGCCCATTCTCTTAATAAACATGATAAATGACATACTTTTAAATTGAAGAATATTTAACTGTGATGAGACTACTGATTTGGCTCATTGTCTGAATAGATTCATCATTTCTAAGTTACTTGACCAACATCAAAGAAGAACTGGGTCAATTAGCCCAATCTGTGGTTTATAATTGGTCAGTTAGTCCACATCTTTGAATCTACACAGGGACCACTTGCAAATAAATCTAGATCTACATTTGCCACACTCCACAAAGCATTCTGAACAATTCACTGTGTTCAAAAATGAGATTTCTATTATTTATGCGTGAAGAAAATATGCTGTTTTCCATGCACTGAGCCAGGGGGAAAACTACTCAGCCTTGGTAATATTAGACCATGGATCTTAAATTTATTTAAATGGTAGTGTCATGCTGAGGAAAATAATGGTTCATATCTTTCTTCTCCTTCCTCCAAATACTATGTCAAAACTACTTTGATTAAAATAAATAAAATCTTGTATCACTGTGTCAAGTCTGTAAGAAGACAGAGCAAGCAAGCAAAAACATTAAAAACTAAGGTGCTGGAGAGTCTGCCTTGACTTGTGAATTCTGTATATTTTTTCCTTTCCTGAAGTTCTTATTTTCTTTTCTTTTACTTACCAAGTTACTTGGAAATTTAACAATTCCATCAAAATAAACAGCATCCTTTCCCAATATTTAAAAAAAAATGTATTATTCATTAAAAGTTTTGCATTCACAAAAAAAGTGAATAATTGAGCTCAATTTGAGTTAGTTTATGAGTGTTCCCCAGGTAGCTATCCTGCCTCTTTTGGAGGGAACATGTATTCCTTGAGGACAGATTAAGAAGCTAGTCTTCCCTCAATGCCAGGAGCCTCTTTGAAGTCTTGTTTACTTCAGATCTTAAGGGAGAATTGTGGTACGCTGAAAAGTATCACATTTGTTAACACTTGAGAAGACACCATTTGATCTAATGAGCTAGACTTTTTCATCTTTCAATTCATGACAGCTATAGCTACATTAGAAATTGCATTTTGGAGGTCGTGGATAATTATCTAAAAATATTCACAGACCCCTTGGAGGCTAATGAATTTAAACTTGGATGACTAATCCTAGAATGACTTTATTCTAGCAAAGTGGGAGAGGAACTCCACTTCTTCTATTTATTTAAGGTTTCTAGTTTGGGCTCCTGGAGTTCCTTTCAATGTGTTTCCATATTTAATAACCTGATTCAGGGCAGTCAGGGAGAAAGAAAGAAACAAAAGAAAATGCCTTGTTTATTTACATGTATACATACACATATATATATACACACACACACACATACATATGTAAAGTGCACATGGTAAAGCATAGTATTTTGCACAAAATCTTAAGTAAAGACAGACTTCAGTTTAGATTTATAATAGGATTTAGTAATACTAATACCGATAACAGCAGCAGCAAATTCTTGTTGAGTGCATGAAATAGATTACTTTATATAATTCTTACAAAGTCCTATCATGTACATTTTGTCACTAATTTATTTTACAGATGAGGAAACTAAGGATCAGCAAAGCTGTAAAACTTGGCAAAAAAAATCATGCAATTTTTGAGGATTCAGATTCGTTCTGTCCGATGCTTATACCCATCTTCTTAAATAGAACATTTCATTTCAATCATGAGGAAATTGACAATGTCCACAGACATAAGACATGCTTACAGAGAACTAGACACTGGGACACTGCAGAGAGGCAGGCAGGGAACACTGGACTGAAGTGTGAGCTTTGAAACTGGCAGTCTTCATTGTAATGCTGGCGTTACCTTTGCTGTTTGTGTGTCCTTGAATGAGTTACCATCTTCTGTGTGCTTCAGTTTCTTTATCTGTACTAATAAACTAATTTTTGAAAACCAGCTGAAATAATGCCTGGTTTATAGTAAACCCAAGAAGTAGTAGTTGTCAATTTATTAGGTTGGTGCAAAAGTAATTGCAGTTTTTGCTATTTTTTTTTTCTCTCTCTCTTTATTATTATTATTATTATTATACTTTAAGTTCTAGGGTACATGTGCATAACGTGCAGGTTTGTTACATATGTATACTTGTGCCATGTTGCTGTGCTGCACCCATCAACTCATCAGCACCCATCAACTCGTCATTTACATCAGGTATAACTCCCAATGCAATCCCTCCCCCCTCCCCCTTCGCCATCATAGGCCCCAGTGTGTGATGTTCCCCTTCCCGAGTCCAAGTGATCGCAGTGTTCAGTTCCCACCTATGAGTGAGAACATGCGGTGTTTGGTTTTCTGTTCTTGCGATAGTTCGCTGAGAATGATGGTTTCCAACTGCATGTACATCCCTATAAAGGACACAAACTCATCCTTTTTTATGGCTGCATAGTATTTCATGGTGTATATGTTTATAGTAATACATATGCACCATGGAATATGTGTATATGCTATTACTTTCAATGACAAAAATCGCAATTACCTTTGCACCAACCTGATAGGTATCCTGCCCTCTCTGTCTTATCCCTTTTACCCTTTAGAGCAGCTAAACATTAGGTGAGTGCCTCATCTAGAGATGTATTGCAATATTTTATACATCAGAACAGTTTGAAGAACCTGAAATAATATTGAGAAGATAGAAAATTTTTCTCTGTCACTCTCCATCTTCTATTTTAAACTAGTAATTCTCTTCTCTTGCCTGCAAACCCCACTTCCTAATCCTTAGGCAACTATCCTGAGTTCTTGTTAGTTATTACTAATTTCTGCTGTGATGTTTGCTGATAGCTACAATGTTAGATGATAAGGAATATTATATTTTATTTTTTTATTTTTTATTTTTTACTTTATTTATTTATTATTATTATTATACTTTAAGTTCTAGGGTACATGTGCATAACGTGCAGGTTTGTTACATATGTATACTTGTGCCATGTTGCTGTACTGCACCCATCAACTCGTCAGCATCCATCAACTCGTCATTTACATCAGGTATAACTCCCAATGCAATCCCTCCCCCCTCCCCCCTCCCCATGATAGGCCCCGGTGTGTGATGTTCCCCTTCCCGAGTCCAAGTGATCTCATTGTTCAGTTCCCACCTATGAGTGAGAACATGCGGTGTTTGGTTTTCTGTTCTTGTGATAGTTTGCTAAGAATGATGGTTTCCAGCTGCATCCATGTCCCTACAAAGGACACAAACTCATCCTGTTTAATGGCTGCATAGTATTCCATGGTGTATATGTGCCATATTTTCTTAATCCAGTCTGTCACTGATGGACATTTGGGTTGATTCCAAGTCTTTGCTATTGTGAATAGTGCCGCAATAAACATACGTGTGCATGTGTCTTTATAGCAGCATGATTTATAATCCTTTGGGTATATACCCAGTAATGGGATGGCTGGGTCATATGGTACATCTAGTTCTAGATCCTTGAGGAATCGCCATACTGTTTTCCATAATGGTTGAACTAGTTTACAATCCCACCAACAGTGTAAAAGTGTTCCTATTTCTCCACATCCTCTCCAGCACCTGTTGTTTCCTGACTTTTTAATGATCACCATTCTAACTGGTGTGAGATGGAACAGAACAGAGTCCTCAGAAATAATACCACACATCTACAGCCATCTGATCTTTGACAAACCTGAGAGAAACAAGAAATGGGGAAAGGATTCCCTATTTAATAAATGGTGCTGGGAAAATTGGCTAGCCATAAGTAGAAAGCGGAAAGTGGATCCTTTCCTCACTCCTTACATGAAAATTAATTCAAGATGGATTAGAGACTTAAATGTTAGACCTAATACCACAAAAACCCTAGAGGAAAACCTAGGTAGTACCATTCAGGACATAGGCATGGGCAAAGACTTCATGTCTAAAACACCAAAAGCCATGGCAGCAAAAGCCAAAATTGACAAATGGGATCTAATTAAACTAAAAAGCTTCCTCACAGCAAAAGAAACTACCATCAGAGTGAACAGGCAACCTACAGCATGGGAGAAAATTTTTGCAATCTACTCATCTGACAAAGGGCTAATATCCAGAACCTACAAAGAACTCAAACAAATTTACAAGAATAAAACAAACAACCCCATCAAAAAGTGGGCAAAGGATATGAACAGACATTTCTCAAAAGAAGACATTCATACAGCCGACAAACACATGAAAAAATGCTCATCATCACTGGCCATCAGAGAAATGCAAATCAAAACCACAATGGAATATTATATTTTAAAGGCAGATATTTGAGACATAAAATTGCTTTCTCACTCCAAGAAAAGTTTCTGCACATCCAAAGGATGTAGGGGATAGATATTTAGGAATATATGTGTGCCAGGACTGGGCAACTCGCAGCCAAAGAATGGAACAGATTTACCTTAGATTTGAGAGCTACACACACCACTTTACAAACATTTTTATCTTAATTTGGTATTAACTTTATTTAACTATAAAACTTTAAAACTAAACCTTGAGAGGAGAATCAATTTTATTTTAAAGATGTCTGTAGTTATTTTTAGCTCAGAGTTCTATTTGGGTTCCCCAAATTTCGTGCTACAACGGTTTTAAAAGTCTGCCCAGTTATTTAATCTGGGGAGATTACAAATACAGTGTTGATGACTGGCCTGAAGCTCTCTCTTCTGAAAATGGAATATTCAACTCCACATTGCTTACTGCTTCTTCCTATCTCACTTAGTTTCATGTCTTCTGCTGGTGGTGATGTGAGTTCCCTGCCCTGTGAGTTTTAATTGTCCTTATGGTTTTTCTTATACAATATTCAGCATTATAACATATGTAGGTTATAGAGCATATAATTTATGAACTGCAATATCATCAATATGTTGTATCTACCTGTGAGCTCCTTCCTTCTCTCAGTTACCATCTTTTCCTTCACCACTCACCGGGTAACAACCATCTGAAATTTCATGAATTGCATAACCTTTCCATTTTTAATACTTTTAAAAAATCATATATGTATGTATCCTCTAAAATCTTGCTATGTAAGTATGGTCCACAGATCTATGCATGAACATTGCCTGGGAGCTTATTAGAAATACTGAATTTCAGCCCTGCCTCAGACCTACTGAACCAAAATACGTACTTTAACAAGAATTGCTGTTGATTTACAGGCACATTAGTTTGAGAAGCACTACACCAAAATATATTATTGTGTCTTCCTAGGGGTTGTTTTGTTTGTTTGTTTTCTTATTTGTTTCTTGTTTTTGAGTGTTATAAGAATGACATTCTGTTTGTTGTCTTCTGTTACTTGCTTTGTTTGCTCAGCAGGGCATTTTAAGATTTATCCAGGTTGCTTTTTGTAGTTGTTCATGGCTTCCTGATGTAACATTTGTGCTAATATTCCTTCCTGCTAAACATTTAGTTTGTTTCTAGCTTGTGTTATAGTGTAGAATCCTGCTATGAACAGTCTGGTACATGTGCGCGCGCGTGTGTGTGTGTGTGTGTGTGTGTGTGTGTGTGTGTGTATTTGCATGTAAGACATTTTCTGTGCTGTGTACCCAAGAGTAGAATTATGAATTGTAGTGTATGTGAATGTTTACCTTTACCAGATAATGGTAAATTGTTTTACCACCAGCAGTATATGAGTTTTCATTGATCTACATCTTTTCAAATACATAGTGTCATCAGGCTTTTCACTTTTGGCTGACCTCATGGACATAAAGTGCCCTCTCACTGTGGTCTTTATTTGCATCTTCCTGATTAGTAATGAGATTGGTCAATTTTTTCATCTGTTTAATTACCATTCTGCTTTCCTTTTCCGTGAAATGCCTTTTCATGTATTTTGACTATTTTTCCATTATTCTCTCATTGATTTATATGAGTACTTATTTTGAAATAGTCCTTTCAGAGTTACATGGGTTGCTATGTTTTCTTCCAATTTATGACTTAGTCTCTCACTTTCTTGATCACTCTTGAACAGAAGTTCCAAATGTTAGTATAGCGTATCAGTCTTTCGCTGTAACTGCTTTTGTATCTTTAAAACAAATCCTTCCTTGCATGAATACTCTAATACTATTCTAATAATATCAGTGGATGGGTGGTTTAATACATAATTAGAGCTCTAGGATGATATTAACTGAAATATTAAGCCACCCATCGACTGGTATTCTTAAATAACTCATCGATTGGCATTTTACTTTCAAAAGGCCTATGTTTAATTTCTCCCATTTGTCATTCCAGGCAAGATCACAAGTTTTGGACTTAGCTTGACGAGGCTCAGATCCAGGCTTTGAAACAGCAGGTATCTGACCTTAGTTAAGTAATTGTCCCCATATGCTTCAGTTTCCTTATATGTAAAATAGTTGCTGTTACAATTCCTCTATTTTAAGAAATCCATTAATTACAATGGTTGAGCCAATTTAATAGAAACTTTTAAAAATGAGAACTATTACTTTAAATTTACATTTTCTTAAGTCATTTAAAAATGCATACATTTTGCCTTACCAATGCCTACCTACCACATTACTTTTCATCATCTCAAGCTATAAGATTAAATCTTTTCTACATTAAGAATCTAAAGATCCTTACACAGTTTTAGCCTTTGGTAGTTGGGCCTAATTTCAAAGTGACAAGCTCTTTGATAATCTCTTTTACATTTTTGAGATCAAGAGTGACATTTCAAAGCATATTGATTCATTTTTATTAAAAATGTAATTATCAACCACAAAAAGTTAAACATCTTCTCTTAAAAGTCAACTAAGAGCTTGTGACAGATGGACATTTAGCAACTGAGTAATCATTCTTCAGGTCTCACAAATCAGTCACTTTGAAACTTCTATGACATCTTCTGAGGGATTTGGTAATATCTTCTTATTTTAACTGTATTGCTGCTGTGTGACTGGCCATGATTTTGTAGTCATTTCAATGCTAAAAGAATATACAGCTTCCAATATCATTCTTATGAATATCTTGTTGCTTTTCAATAAGATATGGAAGTACAGTTTTTCTCCCAGAAAGAAATATTTTTTCACTTATTGTACATGTTTGTCTCCCACCCATGTTTTAATTTTCTTCCTACATACAAAATAGCTTAGCTCTTCAATGAGGTATTAATAATTATGGTGTAAACTTTTGAAGACATTTTAAGTAAATAGTATATATGTGTGTGTGTGTGTGTGCATGTGTGTGTGTGTGTGTATATATATATATTTTGAGATGGAATCTTGCTCTGTTGCCCAGGCTGGAGTGCAGTGGTGCAGTCGTGGCTCACTGCAACATCCACTTCCCGGGTTCAAGCAATTTTCCTGCCTCAGACTCCAGAGAGGCTGGGGTTACAGTTGTGCACTACCACACCTTGATAATTTTTGTATTTTTAGTAGAGACAGGGTCTCACCCTGTTGGCCAGGCTGGTCTTGAACTCCTTACATCAAGTGATCCACCCACCTTGGCCTCCCAAAGTGCTGGGATTACAGGCGTGAGCCACCGCGCCCAGCCAAATAGTCTTAATTTAGTTAAGTGCAAAGTTCATCAATCTGTAGCTATATGAATACAAGTCAGAAATCCAAAGTCCTTACCATGATCAGTATGGACTTCCTTCATCTGTTCTCATTTCCAAACAGTTTTCACCTGACTTCATCCCAGGCCACCGGTTGATTTACTATTACTCAGCCATAACAAGCTGGCTGCCATGTCTTTGCACTTGATTTTCCCACAGCCTGGAGTCCTGGCTTACTCCCTTGCTTCCTTCAGGCCACTCTACCATTACTCTTTTGGAGAAGCCTTCCTTGCCAGCCAATACAAAATGGCACTCCCAAACATCACACTCCAAATTCTTAATTTGCTTCAGTTTGCTTCATAGTACTGAGCTCCTCTGACATATTATTTATATGTCTCTAATTAAAAGAGACAGAATAAAACACTTAAGCATATATAAATATATATATATATACCACTTAAGCATATGTGTGTGTGTGTGTGTGTGTGTATTTACCACTTACGCATATATATACACACACACACACACACATATATATATATATATGCGCTTAGGTGTTTATTTTATCTCTTTTAATTAGAACAGGAGGGCCCGAACTTTTCTTTACTGACTTTTTATCTCCAGAACTTAGGGTTAGCACATATTAAGTGCTCAATAAATATTGGTTAAATGATTGAATTAATGTTGAGACAATCAGGTGAGCAGGTGTTTTCTATGTAGAGTTAGAGTCACACGGGCTATTCTCAGCATTGGCAGAGGACTAGCACAGTTATTTAGTTTTCACTGAAAGACTCATCCTGATCATTATAATGTTAAAATGTGAAGAAAAAATCATATTGTTGCAAGAACTAAATCAAATAATGTATGGAAAATGTTTGCCAGAATCAGAATATCCAATGTTAATTGTTCAATAAATGCAATAAAATTTATTCTATCTGAATCAATCCTTATCCCTTCCTTTCCAGTAACAGTGGAAATGTTGTTTTTTTTCTAGTTTGAGTAAATGCTTCCATCTGTGCCCTGCAGTTCAATGCCCCCCAACCCCATCTTCTCAGGGACAACATATTGCTATTTTCCTTCCTTCTGTCATATCCGTTATTTCTCCCTCTCTTTGCATCCTACTCATCAACTTTAAAACCTGCTCCACCCAGAAGGGGGTCCTTTTGATAATGTATACAAAGTCACTACATTGCCTTTAGGGGACACGGAATAAGAAGTAATTCTTTATCAGGCTTCTGCTTATTGCTCAGCTGTCCTCACAGGTTTATAGAATTATTTGCCATTTTCTGAATGTCCGATGCCCCATAATATCCCTCATCTCTAAGTTATTGTCTGCGCCAATCTCTACCCAGAATGCCTTTACTCCTTCATCTCCCCAAGAGATACACACATTCGTGGTCACACATATGTATTCACACATACTGATAGTAGTTAATTTCACTGTGCACTTGAAGTCTTGGCCTCAGATTAGATGCCATTCTCTCTTTGGTGAGGACTCGCTGAACCCTGAGAGTTGGATGTTCTTCCTGTGTTTTCAAAGCAGACAGTAGCAGACACTACATCTCTGCATCAGTGTATCTATTCCCCCCATCTTCCCAAATTGTAGTTGCTTATTCATTTATTTCCTCTGCAAGACACAAAACTCCTTGAGGATAGTAATTTTTTGTGCATGTTTGTGAAGGCAATATCAAAGTCTTCCTGAGAATTAGCACACAGTAGGTAAGCGATATTTTACCTTGAGCTGACAAGTGGAATGGTGTCATTAGAAAGCTACAAAATTAATTTTGTGATACTGAGCCTCTAACTAGTTGGAGATTAGTGTGCTGCTAAATTTGCATTAGTGTACTAGTCAAAGACAAGGATATTCAAGTACAGCATTTCTTAGTTTCATATTAATTGCATATTTCTGTTGATTTCATGTTACCCCCACTGAAAAGCAGCCTAATATACTACATTGGAAACAATATGATAGAACTTTAGTAATTATAGTGGCAATACTGACACTATTATCTTGTATATGTAAAGGTTTTGACAAATTTAAGAGCGTTTCATATATCTCAAGGAAATACCCCAAAAGCCTGTTTCTACTCAACATTAAAGACCTAAGTGAAATCTGAGACTTTCAATGCCTTTTGGATATGTAATTAGACAGGAGTTTAGCCTTTTGTAACACATCTAATGATGAAAATTTCTAATTTTAAGCTGACTGTTCGGCATCAAAATGGCCATCTTTACAAATGAAGTAGCACTCATGTGCTCAAGTATACATAGAATGTATGCAAAGTGAATGTCTCCTTTAAATCTTCCTCCCATTGACTTGAGCAATGAGAACACATGGACACAGGGAGGGGAACATCACACACTGGGGCCTGTTGGGGGGAGGGGGGCTGGGGGAGGGATAGCATTAGGAGAAATACCTAATGTAAATGACGAGTTGATGGGTGCATCAAACCAACATGGCACATGTATACCTATGTAACAAACCTGCATGTTGAGCACATGTACCCCAAAACTTAACTTATAATTAAAAAAAAAGTGAAAAAAAAAATCTTCCTCCCATTACCAAGATAGAAATGGACCCTTAGTTACTGCCACTTGCCATCTCAATCTATGTTCTGGATAGAAATGGTGCTTGCTCTCTGCTAGCTGTTAATTGACATCACTTCTGCCAGAACTCTCCATCATTATTGACAAGAATGTTCTCCCTTGTTAATTGCCCAGAAGCACATTGAGTGATTGATTGTAACTTTTGGACAGATTTGAAATGCATTTGCAGAAAAGGGTGGGGGTGGTAATGACATAACGCATGGTAATGACACCAACTAACTGCTTATTTAAGTTTGTTCAGGAAAAATATAGTGATCATTTACCTGATTTTTACCTTTTATATAGATGTGCTAATGGTAAGTAGTGATAGCTTTTAAGGATGCCCCATATTAACCCAATGCTTCACAAAATCTCTCTCAGACTATGCCCATAAAACTCCAAAATCTATGGTCAACTAGTGGGAAAAATGAATAATTTATTTAACATATAAGCAGGGAAAAACCAATGGGTAGATGGAATATTTTACATTTTTGTTGATTTAATTATAAGTAGGAAATACCTAGATTAATGAGAAGAGTTTTTAAATGGAAGACTGGGAATGCTCAATATTCAACAGTGTAAGATTTTCTTTTAGCATAGAAGCAACTAGAGTAACAGATTAAGTGCATATTTTCATGAGAACTTTGCTTACAAGCTGGATTTCCCTAGAAGTATTTGAGACACAAGGGTGAGTCAACTAATAGTATCTACAGTGTTTTTGCAACCATATAATGAGAGAGTAAGTCTGGATCAGTAGTTACTGATGTATGAAATCACATGAAGAGTTTTTTAAAATGCCAATGCCTGGATCCTCCCCTAGAAATACTGATTTTATTTGTCTAGGCAGGGTAATGATGATCAAACTTTACTCTGAAGCAGCATCTTCTCACAAACTTGGTAAAAGTATAAAGCCTCAAGCCCTATCCTGCTTCAAGCAGCCTGGGTCTTTGTTTGCTGGATTACCTCTCCTGGTGATTCTGATAACATCAAAGTTTGGAATCACTGCTCTGGGTTCAACATCAGACATTTTTTTCAAGCTCCCCCAGGTGATATTCCCTGGGTGCAGCCAAGGCTGGGAACTACTGATTAAAGAGATATTTAGGATTCTTCCCAGTCTGGCAGGAATAATAAAAATTGCTACCGTTATTAAACATTCATTGCATATAAGGCATTGTGCTAAGTATTATTTCATTAAATAATTGCAAAATTCAGTGAAGTAGGTAATGTTAGTACTACTTTGCATATGAGAGACAGGGAGGGTAAATAATTTAGCTAAAGTAACATGGGTAGGAAGTGGTAGATTGGAACTCAAGCTGTAACCTCAAAGATCACACAAGAAACTATTACAATCAATAATCTTTTGGAATTATAAGATAAATTAAAAACTCTACAAGTTGGAAACATATTAAATTATTTTCTTCTATTTTAAAATGTTCCTGACTTGCAATTACATAGTAAAAACAAAACAAAGAATTTTTAAAAGTCAATGGAAAATATAGAAAAAAATAAAGTATTCATGAGTTAAAAGGAAGGAGTAAATTGGTAGTGAAAATCAGGTTAGATTTTAATTATTCCAATTTAATCTGGAAAAAAATTATAAGTTACTTGTGTTAGTATATGAGAAATTAGAATAAGAGTTTCAGATAGAGGTATTTTGCCACAGTTATATTGAGGGGAAAGGTAGCAAGCATTTCAGGGGAAAGAAGAAATCTGTATACTTCTTTAAAATGGTTTCGGATGTTAATAATGCAATGAATTAAAAGAAAAAAGGCAGTCTATACGCAGAACACTTCCATTTCTCTCCTTTTGTGTTTGGGAAAATACTGACTTACTGCCCTCCTAGGCATGGAAAATACTTTGACCACTGCCATCAGTCACACTTGTATCTGCAAAGGGGCAAAAAGAGTGCCTTTGTAAAGTATGGTTTAGTCCTATACAGTGGGGAGTGGTGCTTAGGAAACTGCCTTGTTTCTCTTAAGACACAACCTTTCTCAGATTTGGTGTGTAGTCCGCATATGAGCAGAGGGCTCATATTAAACTGATAGAGGAAAGGTATATTTCCAACCATAAATAAATAAATAGCATGAAGAGATGATGGGGGCCTTCTCCTGCCACTTGCACATTTCACGGACTGTTCTTGCTGATAAGCAAAGTGAGCACTTATTTTCATTGGCATTATTTTCCCAGTGGCACCTAGACTATGTGGAGAGTGTTGAATTTTCAGCAGTCTAGAGAGTTGGAGACATGGTTCCTGATTCTGTTACTCTAGCATCCATTACATGATATGCATGAAATGTACATATGAAATTATGTTAAGACTGAGTGCGTGGGAAGAATAGAATAATTACACAGCCAACAAGTTGTTGTGAGTTCTAAATATATTATCGTTCAAATAATGGATGGTACTGTGGTAACTTTCACAAAGAAAAATTCTAGAATTATTTTAACGGTAAGCAAATTGCATTTGATCTTTAATGTGGTAAAATTAAAAAGGTACAGGGAAAAAAGTGTCTACATATTGCTCTGAAATCCTCTTGGCTTCTTAAAAACATTTGACACTGCAGGAAAATGCTAATTAAAGGAAGACAAAAGTTGAATTTGGATTCTAGTGCCTCATAGGACTCGAATTTCTGTGAATATTGATACAACATGTTTTTAAAACACTTTGGTAATAGAGCTCTGTTCTGCTGGAAGTGGCAGAAAGGCAACTTGCAGGTAGGCAATGAAGGTAGAGACTACCAAAGATAATCAGAGGTTTGTAATTGAAAAGGTGCCTCAACCTTAACTCTGGCCAGCGGGCTCAGCCATGGCTCTGCAACTAAGGACGACTCGCCTTGATTTCCAGCGAGGACCACTCTCGGGGCCAGGTTGGAGGAAGATCTTCAAGAGGAAACACTGGGCATTCTCCCTGCTATGGGAAAGATCCACACAATGTTTTATCCTATGTCAGGGAAAGAGACTGAATTAATCTTACTATTGGATCTTCACCCAGATCCAAATTTTCAGCGACGCGCATAGACAATATTCCAGGCAACTTTGCCAGGTCACATTCCTTATCTTTGGAAGCGCCAGCATGGGGCTTATCGTCAACAAGCTCTGAGAACCAGCCAGGAATCGCCAAACTCCATTTCTCGAAGAGCACTGAGGCAAGCGGAGGTGAAGAGGAAGCCTCGGGGCAGTGAGGAGCAGTGTGGGGGAGGGAGGCGCGGGCACGACGAGGGGAAGGATCAGGAGGACAGGTCTGACTCCTGACTGGCTGGAGTGGTTTTGGAGAAAGTCACAGCTCCGGCGTGCCAGCCTGGAGCTGTCCAACTTTTCAGCAGCTCTGGGATCAGGGTTCCGGTGCCTTGGACCGGGGAGGCGGCTACCACTGCCGCCGCCGCCGCCGCTGCTGCTGCTTCTGCAGCTCGAGTTGCTGACAATCCCTGCTCTCGCCGCCGGCGCCCAAAGAAAGGAAGGGAAGAAAAAAGGGAGGAAGAAGGACCAACCTCTGGCGAAACCGGGCACCGCGCACCCTAGTCTTGGTGACTTGGGGAGCCCGGGAGCGCGTCTCTGCCATAGCCTCGGTGGAAGGAGCCCTGCCGCGTTCTGTGACCCCTCCCGCTGGCAGGGCCCCCTCTCGGTAGCCCTGAGGCTCTGGCGCCTTCAAGTGAGAAGCTGAGCACCAGCCTCTGCTGGGCTGCAGAAGCGGCGGCGGCGGCGGCGGCAGCAGCAGCATCAGGAAGGCGCTCGGGCCAGGGCGGTGAACCCGGGCTGGGCAGCAGGGAGCGGAGCCGCGAGTCAGGATGGAGGCAGAGGGCAGCAGCGCGCCGGCCCGGGCGGGCAGCGGAGAGGGCAGCGATAGCGCCGGCGGGGCCACGCTAAAAGCCCCCAAGCATCTCTGGAGGCACGAGCAGCACCATCAGTACCCGCTCCGGCAGCCCCAGTTCCGCCTCCTGCATCCCCATCACCACCTGCCCCCGCCGCCGCCACCCTCGCCCCAGCCCCAGCCCCAGTGTCCGCTACAGCCGCCGCCACCGCCCCCCTTGCCGCCGCCCCCGCCGCCAACCGGGGCTGCCCGCGGCCGCTACGCCTCGAGCGGGGCCACCGGCCGCGTCCGGCATCGCGGCTACTCGGACACCGAGCGCTACCTGTACTGTCGCGCCATGGACCGCACCTCCTACGCGGTGGAAACCGGCCACCGGCCCGGCCTGAAGAAATCGAGGATGTCCTGGCCCTCCTCGTTCCAGGGACTCAGGCGGTGAGTGGAGAGCGCCCCCTCCCCCATTCAGGCAAAGGGTCACCTCCCCTCTTCTCAAATACTCCATCTAAGTCGGCTTATCACCACCAATTCTAGACCCAGGGTCAAATGCTAGTCTGGAAATTGGGGAAGGACAAACAGGGGTGTGCCTATCCTTTACTGAGAGTATTCTATTCAGGTGTGTGTAAGGGACCCTCCAAAAGTACTGCATAAATGTTAACTGGGGCCGTGTGTGTGTGTGTGTGTGTGTGTGCGCGCGCGCTCGCGCGCGCGTGTGTGTGTGTTGTGCGCGCGCTTCCCAGTTTTCTGTGCCGCGCACCAGCCCTCTCCCCACCCACTTCCATACCACCCTGGCTAGTGAGACTAAACAGGCAAAATCAGTTTGCTCTGGGTGGAGAAGAGAAGGTGAAGGTTTTGCGGGATTTGACCGGCGAAAGCACCCAGTCATCTGTCCACTCACCCCATTGGGAGGAGGGTCGGCGGGGCTGCTCTGACTAGGGAGGAGTGGGGAGTTTGAAAGGCTGGTCCCAGGATTGCAGCTATAAGCCTGAGAACAACTCGCGTTTCTCTTCGTCAGGGGGAGAAGTAAATTGAACTGCAAAAGGGGAGAACAAACACGTGGGTGACTTGGAGAGTTTGGAGCAAAATGTTCAGCAATCCTTGAGAGAAAGAAGGGGGTGAGGGAGGGAAGAAAGGAGCGAGGACGCTGTGGGAGTTACATTGTATCGGTGTGTGTGAGCTTGAGTGTAGGGAGACTGTGTGTGTTATCAGTCGTCTCTGCAAAATCCCAGGAAGAAAGCGCCTTGTTTTAGCAGCAGGCAAGACGTAGAGATCTGATTATAGTGATTTCCCCTTAACGTAAGTGCTCCGGAAGACAGGGCAGGGAAGCCGCCTATCAACCGGGAGTTTTAATAGAAGTTGACCGCTGCTTCTCCAAGGAAATGAGTAGTGTAAAGGACCAATTACAGCCGTTCTGAGGAGTCAGCTCCAGATTCTTAACTCAGGCATGGAGGTGGATGTGGGGCCCACGTTTAGTCCCTTTCCTGATAACCCAGAGACAGCTCCTTTCTTCCCTGTCCCAGGCCCTCCACGCCGTGAATCCCCTCCCCTACACAGGCACAGGAAAAGGATTTGAGGAGCTGCTGATCCTTGACACATCTAATAGTAAAGTAGAGGGGTCGTCATCTAACCTTAAATGTGGACAGGCATCGATGTACTGCACCTCCAAGCCACAAGTCTGGACACAAAGTTTGGCAGTTATAAATTGTAAATCAGGTCTGGGTATGGAAACAGGAAAATCTAGGGCTGGGATTGTTTGTCCAACTCTGATTGACAGTAGGTTGGACTGATCAGAAAATCATAATGGTGTTCAAATTTGTGTTTATCTGAGGTTGTGTGTGTGTGTGTTGTGTGAGCATGTCTCTCTGTTGTATACACTATGTACAAGGGAATCCAGCCAAACTATCATAACTCTGATGTGTACACATCATTTCAGCTTGCATATATGCTTTTAGCCCTTTGCCTGCTCACACCCTTAGGTACCCTTGTTGGAGATGTTCTTGTACCTGTTGGATGGGAAGAATAAGAATTGCAGTTAATAACCTCAATTCAGATCAATTTAAACTCTGACAATTGGTGTAGACTACAGACTTTCATAAATTAATATGAAAGTTTCATTTTTCAGCCAAGACTGCTAAGACCCTTTGTTTGAAGAGGTGGATGTCCTTCTCTCTCCCCTTTGGTTGAGCACTACACTATGTAGGATCCCAATGATAGAATGAAGGCAAGCATGATACTTTGTATATTTGACCTATTAATAGAAAAATACTGTGTGATGATGAGCCCTTAATAAACATTAAATGAGAACAAGAGTTTTAGCTTGATCTGTGGGCTGATTGATTTTGTAGAGTTTCTTAATTGACTTCATTTTTAAATAAAATAGGGTATGCCTGAGAGAGTGGAATAAAGAAAAATATGCTAGTTGGAATAGAGGTATTGCATCATTGATTTGAATTTATTTTTTGCTATGCTCTCTACATTGATTAATTGTTCTATTTGAAATTTTTTAGTTGAATGGTTCACGGGCAAACTAAGATGTATAATATTTATATGTAGCTGCCACTGTGGCTCACCTGATATATCATTGTCATTCTATTTAAGGATCCTTAGACTTAAAATCCTTTACAACACTTGCATATTCCCCACATGTTCACACATTGCATGTCATGTTTTTCCTTAATAGAGGTGCTTTTGCAAATAAATATATCTTTAAGGAGGACACGGATATTAGTTTCATTCTTTAAAAAGAACAGAAACAATACTTTTTGATTTTAAAGGGAACAGCAACAATGCTTTTAAATTATCAAGAAATTTTACATTTATTAACTTATCTGAATCCTACAACAACACTGAGATGAGATGGTATTATCTCTATTTGATAAACAAGAATGCTGAGCCCCAGAAGATGTGAGCAATTGGTTCAGTATCACATAGACTGTGAGTGCCACAGCTAAGACTGAAACTCAAGTCTCCTGCCTCATTAAAGATGGTGAGCCTACCTAAAATAAATGTATGCAGAACCTGGGCCTGTTGACAGCATCAAGAAATATATGAAACCAACATGAAGTTTATATCGATTGATACTGCAGGACATAAAGCCCGAATGAACTAAAAATGAGATATGGTTTGAATCCATTTTTAACAAAATGACAGATACCACAAGCTTCTGAAGGAAGTAATTAGAGATTTTAACTTTAGAAACTCTGGACAGTATAAACTGGTGTTAATGATCACAATAGAGGCAAACCAGTGTATTTGTTTACTTTGTAAAATGTATATAATACTACTTATGAAACAGTGTTCAGATAAATTAAAGATAGTGAGAACATTTAAGGTCTTTTTCAATAATTTTCTAAAAGCAAACAAGAAAAGGCTGTGTGTGTGTGTGTGTGTACGTGTGCACCACCATCATACCATCATCCAAATGGGGGGTTTAAATAGTCTGTCAAGTTAATGTCTCTGAAAAAGCCTCATGGGTGGATGGATGAATGATTCTCTATGGATTATCAAGAAAGATATATCTTTTAAAAAGCTATTTCTAGCATGTACTGTAGCACTTCCAGATACTATCTTGGCTGAAATTTCAAGAATTTGTTACAGTTTGTGAAGCAATGGGAAAGAGGAATCTTGGTTTAATGAAAAAGTTTATGTAAGCAGTAAGGAGACAACCCTTAGATATTTTGTGGTCAATTCTTTTGAGTCCATTGAAAATTTGGATATGTTAAATAAATTTTGTATGTAAAGTGTGTCTGTCAAAAAAGGTAGATTCATGTCTTAATCTCAACATGGAAGAAATTTCAAACAATAAAATTACCAGAGAAATGAGTCTCTAAGTTACCAAGAGAACTAAATGATATATGAAAAAAGTTTAAAACACTCTCTAAAAATGTACACATCAGATTAATCATTTCAACCAATAGTATTCAAAATGTGACAATTATTTAACTGAACTGATAAGTAATTTTATTGTTTCTTTGACTTTACACAACAAAATATTTTCCTTATCAGTAATGTGTTTTTTTAAATACACAGGAGCTGTGTATTTTCAATAATACACTAAGGTTGAAAATACAAGCAGCATGGATGATTCCTTGATATTATAAAATATTCTAGATTATAGTGATGCAGATATCCAGAAGGGGACATTTGATTTAGATACCTTATTTGATTCATTTACTTTTATCTATTTATTTATATAATTTTTTAGAGACAGGATCTCGCTCTGTTACCCAGGTTGAAGTACAGTGGCACAATCATAGGTCACTGTAGCCTTGAACACCTGTGCTCAAGTGATCCTCCTGCCTAGACTCCCAAAATGCTAGGATTAGAGGCATGAACCACCATGCCTGGCCCAGTTTAGGTAGAAGGAAAAGAGCTAAAAACTGTAATCACACGAAATATAAATCCTGTGCATATTATATTTACTTGACATTAGTTTTTTTTGTTTTTTGTTTTTTTGTTTTTTTTAAGACAGAGTCTCGCTGTGTCACCCAGGCTGGAGTGTGCAGTGGCACAATCTTGGCTCACTGCAAACTCCACCTCCCAGGTTCAAAGGATTCTCCTGCTTTGGCCTCCCAAGTAGCTGGGACTATAGGCACGAGCCACCATGCCAGACTAATATTTTGTATTCTTAGTAGAGATGGGGCTTCATCATGTTGGCCAAGTTGGTCTCAAACTCCTGACCTCAAGTTATCTGCTCGCCTCAGCCTCCCAAAGTGCTGGGATACAGATGTAAGCCACTGCGCCTGGCAACATTAGTTTTTTAAATACGTTAACATCATATATTAAATGAAGAAAACATATTGTAATATTTAAATAATAAAAGAAATTAGGTTTTCATTTTTCTATGCTAGGTTATTGTTTTATTGATTTTTCAGGTTATTGGTGTAATTTTTTTCTTCATTAAAGGATGGAATGGTAATCTAAGTTCATGATGTAAAATTTAGATTTCAGATTACCAAAATAATTAATTGAAAAGTTGGCCATTCAGATTGTCTACATCAGTGAATTTGAATTTAGGAAACAGTATCTTTAAAAAAAAACATATTGGAAAACTGACATAAGGTTGACATCTTTAAATTTTAATATGTAAGGACACTAAGGATATTTAAATAGTAAAAAAAATGCAAGGAAAATGTATAGTTTTTACATTTCCTACATATTGCCAACACAGTGTTAGACTTTTTAATTTTTTTGAAACTAGTTTGAACCTTTCTTTCTTCATTTGCCTCCAATAGAATATTGTCTTGGTAACTTAATTTAATACTTTATCAGCTAGTGTGTTCTAAGCCTTTGATTAATCAGAAAAACATAATGAATCCATCACCTTCTTACATTTTGATTCTAAAATGATGTACCTTCTGTGTTTCATGGAAATGGGAGGTGGCGGGCAGAGGAGGTAGAAGGGAAAAGATAGGAACAAGTCCCCAAGCAGGAAATGTTCCTAAGTCCTTATCTTATTCTAATTGGACCATCTGGGTTCAGTTGCCCACATGTGGAACAGTAGCATGAAAACAGGTAATTGACAACATCAACAATACACATTTCTCTAAGATTATGGAATGTAGAGAAGAGAAGGGACTGAGGCTTAAACTAACCTAGTCCACCATTGTCCATCTTTTACATTTGAAGAAACATGTGTCCTGAAGGGTTAAATTACTTAACACAACTAGTTTACTGCCCAAACCATAACTACAAACTATATCCTCCATATCTGCTGACAGTTACCTACATTTTACACATTGTGGCCATCTTTTAACCATCAGTATTCCCAACTTCCCGGTTATAGCCTTGAACCAAAAGTTTGGAAATTACTTTTAGAAAACATTTGTGAGTAAGTGTAGTATTCAAATATTGGCACAAGAGAGATGACTTCAGAAAACAAACATTCTTTCACTTTCCAATTTGGATACATTTACACACACACACACATACACACACACACACTGATGGCTTGCTCACTAATTTCTATCTCTAAACTTTAATGTGGGTTTGGAGGGATGTCTTGAGAAGAGTCCTTAAAGATCAAATAGGATAATAATCTAAAAAGACTTAATTCTGTTTATGATTTTGCTAATTATTTAAATGTCTGAAGTCTATCATGGACAAACTTATGTCCCTCTCACAGCTTATTATCCATCTACAGGTTTAAAAATATGCAATATGTGAGTCTATAACTTGAATGCTGCTAGTACTGGCTCATAACAGCAATGTTGCTAAGGGATTATACCAAATAGCACTGTATTATATTTCAAAAGATGTTGTGGCTATTTTTACCCTGAGGAACATTTTTCTACGTTTAAAAATAAGAAAACTGATTTTTCTCAGAGAATAAGCCACTTTACCTTATTGTTTAAAACTTATCAGCTAAATTGGTTGGACTGTATATTCACACATACTCCCATTGCCCTAAACCTCACCATACCACTTTGGAGATTGAGAACTCTATAAAATTTGCTTTGTCATCTAAATGAACATTTATAATTATTGCTCTGTCTCAACATGAGGCATCACATTCATCCAGTTGTCTCTGGTCTGTGGCATTCTTAGACTCTTCCTGTCCCCTAACTTTGGATCTCAAAGACCACCAAGATCTTTTGAATCTTCCTCAGAAATAACTCTTGTGTTTTTCCCTTGCCACTTCCCTCGTTCAAGCACTTATCCTCTATTCACTAAACTATCGCAATAGTCTCTAAGTGATCTCTAGCTCCAATCTCTCCTCACTCCGTTTTTTTTTTTTTTTTTTTTAACACCCCAGGCTACGAATTTCATCATCATCATCATCTTCTTCTAAATCTTAAGATGATTTCTCTTTGCCTTCAAGATAAAGTCTAAATTTCTTAGTTTGACTCTTCAGAATGTTAGCCCAGTCGGTCTTTCTTGCAGAAAGTCTAACTTTTATCCCCTTTTGTAAACCCCATGAACTAATCACACTTAAATTCTGGCCATGGTCTGAATTCTCTGTGCGTTTTCACCCTCTCTTTCTTGCTGAGGCTGTTTCTTCCTTCTAGATGGCTTTCCCTATGCCCTACAACACCCCTTCCTTACCTGTTCAGAACACTCATGAATATCTTTTCAAACTCAATTCGTGTTACCCTCTTGCGAATATTCCTACACAAAGAAGGAATATTTTTCTTTTCTTTCTTCTTCCGGGCTGGAGTGGAGTGGCGCGATTTCGGCTCACTGCAAGCTCCGCCTCCCGGGTTCCAGCGATTCTCCTGCCTCAGCCTCCCAAGTAGCTGGGACTACAGGCGCCCACCACCACGCCCGGCTAATTTTTTGTATTTTTAGTGGAGACGGGGTTTCACTGTGTTGGCCAGGCTGGTCTGGAACGCTTGACCTCGTGATCCACCCGCCTCAATCTCCCAAAGTGGGAATATTTTTCTTTTCTGGGCTTTCCCATAGTTTTGTGTATTATTTGTACTCTAGCAGTTACCAATTGCAGTTTAATTGTTTGTTTTATATGTTTCCCCCATTAGGTACATTAGGACCTTGCACAGTGAATGGTTTTATATAGATTTTTAATAAATGGTGAGCTTTTAAATGTGGAAATAATGAAACCTTGTCTTTTTAGTTTGTGCTCTCTCAGACAGGATATATTTGATTTTCTTAATAATCTCTTGGAAACACACAGAGTTAGTGGTTATTTTACCCATTTTATAGATGATGGAAGGGAATATTGAATCTCAGAAAAATAGACACATATTCATGTTCAAAGATAGAACTTGTACTTGAACCAAAAAGGTCTGGTGATCTTTTTTATTGCACTGTGAGGAAACAAGAGATACTGTGAGTATATGTTAGTATGAGAAGCAGCAGCCTATAATTTAAGATTATGAAGACAGAGTGAAATTATAATATTATGAAGAGAAATAACAGTTTTGATCTAACTTATGAAAAAAACAACATAAGAATGAAAATAACGCTGATGGGATAAACCCCCCTTTGTAAATTTAGAGAAGTGCCTCTATAGAGTAAATTCTTAACCTTGGGTTATTTGGCTCTACAAGATTCATTACATTTGGAGGTAGGCACACATTTTTGAGAGAATGTTTATCTAATTCTCAATGAGTCTTTTATCCATAAAATTTAAGACACCATGTTCTAAAGCTAAGTTATTGGCTGATTCACTAAGGGAAAAATTATGAGAACATACTATACCAATGGAGTAAGATTATCACTGGGGTGACTGAAAGTAAGCAGTTTGAAATGGGATTTTAGAAAAATGCAACACTTCAGACAGATAAAGTCAGATACATATTTAAAAATAACAATCCCCAGTGGGATTTTAGGGGATTACTTGACTTAAAATTTGTTTTAAATGTAAGAATATTAAAGAATGTTTTGAAAAAATAAAAAGACTGTTTTTCCTTATAAGATAGCAGAACATATTATATAGGCTATTAATTCAAACAGCATGATAATAATTTAGAAATAAACCCATTATTCAACCAAATGGATAAATGGTCAAGAATAAGGCTCATGAATATATTGAAAATTTAGGGTTTAGTAAAGGTAGCATTCCAAATCAGCAAGAAAATGATAAATTATTTAATACAGGTGTTTAATGGTTTATGGAAATAAAAAATGATCCTAACTTCATTCATACTGCAATAAAGAGCACTGAATAAAAAAAGATTAAAAACTTAAGAGAAAAATAAAGGCCATGCACAGAAAATTCAAAAAGGAAGAAAAATTTATGACAAATATACATTTGAAAAGTTTTTCTACCTGACGAACAGACAAAGAAATAAAAACTGAAACATCAATGTTATTTAATTTTTTGTCTATCATTTTGGAAAAAGATGAATAATTTAAAAGAATTTGAAATGGTGTACAGACATAGCCACTTTCGTATGTACATTTTCAGTGACCAATATATCAGGAAATCAGGAAATATAAATCAGGAAAACATTGGTGGTTAATCAAATAATATGTAATATTTTAATGTGCATACTTTTGTCCCATTAATTCTATGTTTAGAAACTTAGCCTAAGAATATAATTGAATAAGTGAGCAAAGAAGTACTATATTGCAATATTACATATAATAGTATACATCTGGGAACCACCCAAATATCTTTCAGGACAGAAATTGTAAAATAAATGATGATATATCTGTATTGAGAGCTGCATGTATTAAAATTATTGAAATGTAATTTTAAACTCTACAAGTTGTTATGTGGAAAAAGCAATTTAGAGAATAGATGACAGAATATGGTATCATTTATCCATGTGTTTTCATGCATGTTTATATTTACACATATTTATGTCTGTGTACATGTGTGCTTATAGTTATGTGTGTAGGTGTATGTGTGGCATGAGTATGTGTGTGTATATATATGTGTGTGTGTGTATATTTATGTCTATATACATATACATGTAGAGAGAGAGAGAGAGAGACAGAAACAGTACTATATATATATGTAGAGAGAGAGACACAGACAGAGAGAGAATACATTATATTCTGTCTAGGCAGGAAACACCACCAAACTGTTACAGGTATGTGAAGAGAGGATATTTTGAGAGGTCTTTGATTTTGTTTTATGTTCTCTTCTCTTACTCAGTTTCCTTTAAAATGAGCATGTGTTGTTTTTATAATAAGCAAAAATCATGTATTTTCTCCTTTTGTAAAACAATATTTTCAACTTATTTCATTTAATATATTTCACTTGTATTTCACTTGTTTCTTATCCCCCCCAAAAAGCAAAGGATTGTGTTTCATAAAACAATTTAGTAAATGATAAACATGAGGACATCAAAGAGAAGAGACAACGGCATGAAAATAGTATGAACTATGAAAGGAAAAATGTATTTCATAAATTCCTGAGTAATTGGATAGAAATGAGTCACAGATTGGTTCTGAGCTTCCTATCAACTAATCCAAGGAAGGGAACACTGTTGGTTTAAGATTCATATATCAGTAAGCTAAAAAATGAGTTGCTTGGTAAAATATATTGCTATTAACTCCGAGAATTAAAATAAATATTTCTCTGTGGTGTTTTATAATAAGGATGCTATGCGATATGGTGTTACAGTTTCAACAATTTTTCTATACTTTATAAAGTTTGAAATAGGTATGAATGTTTCTTACAACTATGACTGATTCTTATAAAACTACACATTGATGGCCTGTTGTCTAAGTTCCATTCATTGATCTTATCAGCACTGGAGCCCTAGTTAGCATTCTTAACAGGGCATTCTCTTTAGGACTGAACACTAAGTGTGCACCATTAAAAGAAGCTGCATTCTTCAACTTGGGGAATTCTTCTAGACTCACTCTCCTGTATCCCACATTCAACCTCTTGTTCTCATCCAAATACCCGAATTTGATTTGGATGCTGTATGTATTCTCCGGTCCTTAGGATTAAAAACTAAGGTCTTATTTTAGTTTCTTACTCAAATATTGCTTTTTGACCTGCTCTGTTCCTGTAACGTAGCCCTCAAGCAAGCCCAACCTAATTCTCAAGTGTGGCTCAGGATTCTGGGACACCAGCCCAAATTGGGTCTCTTATTTGTGATATAATGGAACCAAAGGAATAAGAGAGGCTGGGCATGGTGGCTCACACCTGTAATCCCAACATTTTAGGAGGCCAAGACGGGCAGATCACTTCCCAACATTTTGGGAGGCCAAGATGGGCAGATCACTTGAGGCCAAGAATTCACGATTAGCCTGGCCAACATAGTGAAACCCTGTCTCTACCAAAAAATACAAAAATTAGCCAGGCATGGTGGCACATGCCTGTAATCCCAGCTACTCAAGAGGCTGAGGCACGAGAATTGCTTGACCCTGGGAGGCGGCGGTTGCAGTGAGCCAAGATCGTGCCACTGAACTCCATCATGGGCAACAGAGTGAGACTCTGTTTTTTTTTTTAAAAAAAAAAAAAAAAAAGGAAAGGAGAATTCAGTGTTGATATTTTTAAATCATTAAAACATAAAGTAAAAGTTTAGACTCTTCTATACACACATTTTTGTTTTACTCCCACTCAATCATTCCCACCACCTGGGTTTTCAGTTGTATTGAGGACCAGGTTCTTGTCTAATGATCAGTAGGCTGGGGTCTCTACTGTCCAGAAATCATGTTGTTACTCGTCACGGCCGTTGCTACTATAGACACTGAAGAAAGATCATCCAACATGGATAAATACCCTGTTCTTATCAGATGTTTGGAAAGTATATAGAGTATAATGATGTCCCTCATGTAGAATATGGGTCTAAGAAACCCATACTCATATTAACAACTCAGAAACTGCCATAAATAGCTGAAGTATCCAAATAAATCAACAGACCCACAGTTTGTGAGAAACAGAAAGATATTCAAGGCTTCAATGGGATAGGCCAAACTTTGTGTTGAATTATGTGCTGCTTTATGTCGTGTTTCCTCTGCCTGAAATGCCTTTTCCTCCACACCCATTAGTTTTTATAACATCTACTCATACTTCAGATCTTGATTCAAGCATTACTTCTTTTGGTGAAGTATTTTCAGATCTCCCAAATCTGTCATACCATATAGTTCTCCTTTATATCATTTATTATATTTTCAATTACATGTTTAATTGTATAATCATTGATAAGGCCAGTTTCTTTCACCAAACTATAAACTCCTAAGAAAACAATGACTGTGTTAATTTTGCTCACATTCAAACACAGTATTTATACATTGCTTGAAGTGAAAGAATTATTAATAAGTAATTGAACTCCAGAGTTGCCAATTTTATAAAGTTAGGAATGTACCATTAAGGGAAGTAGAAAACAACTCCAAATTACCATGTGCTTTATTCTGTTAAAGAGTTAAGAAATAGCTATACAATTTATATTATGTGAAAGACACTTGAGTTTACAAATACAAATATCACTTCTGGAAAGAAACCTAAAGGACAGGAAGTCAGTGAAGAAGTGGCACCATGGATTGCCAGAATGATGATGTTGCAGAAGAGTTATATTTAAGGAGATGGCAAATTAAAAAACGACAATAAAGGCATTAGATACTAATTTCAATGTTACTTTGTGTTTTTATGATTATTTGTGTTTATGCATTATTTAACATTTATTAATAAATTATAAATATTCTGGCTCAATTCATCCTGTTTCTGTTAACTTGGTTTAAACATATATAAAATGCCCATAGCTACTCCTGTTATTGGCATCTGGTAGCTCCGCATGACATTAAGACCCAAAAGTAAAAATAAATAAATTTATTCACTGATAAAATAATTGCCAGTTCAAAATGATCTAATAACCTCAACATTCATAAGAAGAAGAGTATGTATCATCATCCTGGCAAAATGGCACTTATAATTTCATAAATGCTCCTTTTTAACTTGATGTATTATTTTTATTTTGGGGGTAGTAAGATGTGGAAGCTGTTAGATAGTCATTACTTCTGTTGACATGGCATATTTTATCAACGTGAAATATTTCACAAAAAATTAAAACACAGTAATAACAGGTCACATAAACACTCAATAATCTCACTATTGCAATATTTCAGAAAAAAACATCTATTTAGGGAAAACAATTTGTGTGTGTTTGTTTTTAGTGGCAGTCATGATATGAGGACCCCAGACTCAAGCGCATTGCCACTTACTCCCTGGTAGAATGCGATTTCATTTCCAATGAGCTCAAACATAATGATCATAAGTCTTACTAATTATACAAAAGATGCTGAAGAAGTAGTATGCTTTGTGATGTCATATATCAAAAATGCTTTCTTTTAAACATTTCTATCTCCTTAGCTAGCTTTAAGAGATAACAAGATGGGCCACTGAAGTAACTTTGTCAAGTAAGTTCAATGTAACATTTCCCCAGAGATTGTTTTAACTGATTTGACCAAATTAGATTATTGACTTGACAATAATGAACAAGATACCCCTTTGAATTTTTGTCATTACATCTTTTTCATGAAAAGTTTCAGGCCATGCACAGTGACTCACACCTGTAATCACCGCACTTTAGGAGGCCGAGGCGGGATTATTACTTAGCTCAGGATCTCCAGACCAGCCTGGACAACAGAACAAAACCCTGTCTCTACAAAAAATACAAGAATTAGTTGGGTGTAGTGGCGTGCACCTCTGATTGGTCCCACCTACTCAGGAGGCTGGGGTAGGAGGATCGCTTGAGCCCAGGGGTTCAAGATTACAGTGAGCTATGATCGTGCTGTGCTGCACACTCCAGCCTGGGCAACAGAGTGAGACCCTGCCTCAAGGAAAAAAAAGTCAGAAATGTTTGAACCCATGAAGTAGATAATGAGGACATAGTGGGAGTATGTAGACAAGCAATAACAGGCCAGGAGCACTGGCTCATGCCTGTAATGCCAGCACTTTGGGAGGCCAAAGCGGGTGGATCACAAGGTCAGGAGTTCGAGATCAGCCTGACCAACATGGTGAAACCCCGTCTCTACTAAAAATACAAAAAATAGCTGGGCATGGTGGCATGCGCCTGTAATCCCAGCTACTCAGGAGACAGAGGCAGGAGAATCGCTTGAACCTGGAGGGGCGGAGGTTGCAGTGAGCAGAGATTGCGCCACTGTACTCCAGCCTGGGTGACAGAGCGAGACTTTCTTCTCAAAAAACAAACAAAAAAAAGCAGTAACATATAGCAGTGTTGGCCCTCAACCAGTCTGGCAGCCTTTTTATTGCTTTGGATGCCGTTTGTGTGTAAGCATTTGCTTTAAATATTTGATGTAGTTAATTAATGAGTATTTTGGATCTTCTATTATACAAATCTGCCTATGAAAAATAAATGCAAACAAATTACAAATTTCAAATGATAGAAGACCAAACGGAAATACAACGATAGTGTCCTCAAATGTGCACTAGTAGTTCGTTTAACAGAATATGACTGCCATCTGATTATTAAACAGTAGAAATTGTTTAAGTAGATAGCTAAAAACTGTAGTATCTAATGGTTAATATTTTCCAAGACAGTAGCCTAAGAGAGTAGCTCAATATATATGGAGTTCAGGCTATGTAGGATGGGGCTGGCAAGGAAAAGGAAGAAGAGGAAATAAGGCTTTGATCAAGATTCCTTAACTTCCCTATAAGATGTTAAGAGAGGCACTGACTGGTTTTAAGCAGGGAAATTATGTGGATAGCTTTAAATTTTTTAAAACTTACTTTGGTAGGGCCGGCCGCGGTGGCTCACGCCTATAATCCCAGCACATTGGGAGGCCGAGGAAAGCAGATCACGAGGTCAGGAGATTGAGACCATCCTGGCTAACACGGTGAAATCCTGTCTCTACTAAAAACACAAACAAAATTAGCTGGGCTTGGTAGCAGGCGCCTGTAGTCCCAGCTACTCGGGAGGCTGAGGCAGGAGAATGGCGTGAACCCGGGAGGCAGAGCTTGTAGTGAGCCGATATCGTGCCACTGTACTCCAGCCCTCCAGCCTGGGCGACAGAGCGATACTCCCTATCAAAAACAAACAAATGAACAAACAAACAAAAACTTACTTTAGTAGATATGTGGACCATAGAGTGGGAAGAAATTAAAAGTGTGATTTAGGTGTTTATTGCAGTAAACCAGATGAGAAATAAATGGTGATAGTCTGAAACTGATACTGTGGCAGTAAAGGATGGACAGAAAGAGATGAATTTAAGAGAGATTTTTTAAAAGTGGAAATGATAGATCTTGTCGACTGACTGACTTAATGCTGTTAAAGTAATTTTTAAATTACATGTATTTGTGAAAAGTATAATTAATTAATCCATGGCCAGGCACGGTTGCTCATACCTGTAATCCCAGCACTTTGGGAGGCCGAGGTGGGCAAATTGCTTGAGCCCAGGAGTTCAAGACCAGCCTGGGCAATATAGTAAGATCGTGCCTCTATTTGAAAAAATAATAAGTAAGTAAATAAATAAGAATCCATAAATATATGGACACCTAAGGTAAAATTTAAAACCTTACAATTTTGTTTTCCTTTGTTCTTTGTAATTTTTAGCTTGTTTGAGTGGGGGAAAGTTTGAAATATTGGGTAAGGCAGACTTTTGAAAAACACTCATCTGCAGAGGAAATTTGCAGTGTTGTGGATAGATCACTTGTGTCATTACATTAAGCATAACAAATGCTTTTTGATTGTGATAGCATAGGTAGATATATTGCATTTCAGGCCACCACTAATTAATTGCATTAATTTAGTTAAATTGGTTTTCTCAACTCACTAGAAAAAGATGAAAACTAACACTTCAAACTACTTCCTCTTGGGGACATCATAAAGACAATGGACTTTCTTTTTCAGTAGTTTCCCCCTTTCTCCTGTCCTGCCCTCTCTCTCTAACTAGGAAGTTACTATACCAGCCTTTCCAGCTTTGGTTTTCTAATCTTAATTATTTCTGTACCTGTCCATCACTGGAAATTCTTCAAAAACTGATGTGTGTCGGGGGTTGAGGGGTGAGTTTGAGGAGTGGTGCTGGTGTGTTATTATTGCAAAATTATCCTTTTTTTTGCTTCATCTTTAAAACCTTTTGGAAACTTGTCTAAACATTTCTTTTTCTTTTTTTTTTTTTTTTGTTGACAGACTCTTGCTCACTCAGGCTGGAGTACGGTGGGGTGATCTTGGCTCACTGCAACCTCCTTGTCCCGGGCTTAGGTGATTCTCCCACCTCAGCTTCCCAAGTAGCTAGGACCAGAGGTGTATGCTACCAATGACCAGCTAATTTTTATATTTTTTGTGGAGACGAAGTTTCTGGAGATGAGGTTTCCCGTGTTGCCTAGGCTGCTCTTGAACTCTTGGGCTCAATCTCCGCTTCCCAAAATGCTAGGATTGCAGGCGTGACCCACCACGCCCAGCAAAGTTATCTAAGCTTTTTGTTGTTCTTCTTCTTCTTTTTTTTTTTCTTTAAGTTCTGACATACATGTGCTGAATGTATAAGTTTGTTACATAGGTATACGTGTGCCATGGTGGATTGCTGCACTTATGAACATGTATGTTTATTGTCTAAGCTTTTTTATCCTTTTTATCAATTGTATGTTTTTAAAAATATCTACCATGTGCTTTTACCTCTGGTTAACTCTACCTGCATAGATACCATAATAATCTGTTAATCACACTTAACAAGCCTTTGCATTTGATCTACTTCTTACAAACAACCAAACGAACATGCAGGCAAAACAAAACAGCAACAACAATAAACACCTCATTGTCTTTCTTTTGCTTGTTTCTCTAGGATGACTATTCTTATGACCCACACCTGATGAGAATAATTTTTTAACTTTTCATTTTCTTAGAATCAAGGTATTGTGTTTTCATGTAGAGTTGTAAATATGGTATAAACAAAGATACTTTCTCTCAAACCAGGATTGTATACATATTTTCATATATTGTGGTTCTATGTATGCATTTTTGGTTCTAAATATTTGTTTTCATAATGCCATTAATGTATAGAACAATTACTATGTATTTTTGTTGTTGTTGTCCTATCCTTTTCCTGTCCCTTCATCTTAGTATTAGGATAAGTATGCAACAATAATTTTCCCTTTCCATGAGATAAAAACTTCTACATCTTTCCAAGATAATAACACTGAGAACAGCCATTTATAGATCATTATTTAAAAAGCCTATGAAAAGTTCATTGACATACATACATATTATTTAAAAAGCCTATGGAAGGTGCACTGACATACACTATCCCAATTGTTCCTCACATAGAAGAGTTTTAAGTTGAAGAGAAACATAATCAATGTCCTCTAGAAAGATTCCTCTGGTAGTAGCATAGTGGGGGAATAAAAATAAAGCAAGACAGAAGATAGAGGAGTCCAGTTGAGACATTGTGATATAAATCCAGTATAGCAGATAGAGGCATAACTTAGAGCAGTGGAATAAATAGATTGATATTATTAGGCTAGGTTTATCCATTCTTAGCAATCAATTACAAAAAGGCAGGTGGATAAAGAATAAAGAGATGGAAATCTTAAGGTATGTACTCAGCCGTCTGGGTGAGTGATAGTAGCACTGACCAGGTCAGGGAAGAAAGCTGAAGAGTTTGCTAGTGAACACACAAATGGAAATGTTCAGTAGATTATTGTCATCATCATCATCATTACCATCACTATCATCATCATTATCATATTTCCTCAGCACTATCATTTATTAATTTGTGAGGCTTGGTACCCCTAGAAGCTTTGCACAGATCACAGTTCATTTAATCTTTTCAACAGTCCGTGGGAAATATACCCTTTTCTGTAGATGCAGACCTGGAAAATGGAACTTAGAAAAGTTATAGAATATATCTGTTGTTGTTGTTCTTTTAAGTTCAGTGATACATGTGCAGGATATGCAGGTTTGTTACATAGGCAAATGTGTCATGGGGGCTTGTTGTAGCGATTATTTCATCACCCAGGTATTAAGCCTAGTATCTGTTAGTTATTTCTCTTGATCCTCTCCCTCCTCCCACCCTCCAGCCTCCAAAAAGCCCCAGTGTGTGCCATTTCCCTCTATGTGTCCATGTGTTCTCATCATTTAGCTCCCACCTCTAAGTGAGAACATGCGGTATCTGTTTTTCTGTTTCTGTGTTAGTTTGCTAAGGATAAAGCCTCCGGCTCCATTCATGTCCCTGCATGAGACATGATCTTGATCTTTTTTATGAGACATGAGACATGAGACGTGATCTTTTTTATGGCTAATGCTAGAATTTTTATGACTCCAAAGTTCAGGTTTTTTCAATACATCAGATTTTAGGCACTTAGAAGAATTGAGAGAATGGTGTGGATTGGTTGGAAGTTACTAGAAAAATATGACAAGCATCAGAAAGAACACCCAAAAAGGTATGCCAGTGGGGAAAATCTCAAGGATGGAAGCCAGGGATACACCTTTTAAAGGGCAAGGAGGAAAAGAGGAGTGAGTGATGGGACCTAAGGAGGAATTTTCACTCTGTGCTTTTCCAGCAAGATACAGGTTCCTTCTTTTTCTTTTTTTTTTTTGAGACGGAGGCCTCACTCGGTCGCCAGGCTGGAGTGCAGTGGTGCAATCTCAGCTCACTGCTACCTCGGTCTCCTGGGTTCAAGCGATTCTCATGCGTCAGCCTCCCGAGTAGCTGGGACTACAAGCACGTGCCACCAAGCCCAGCTAATTTTTGTTATTTTTAGTAGAGACAGGGTTTCACCATGTTGGCCAGGTTAGTCTTGATCTCTTGACCTCATGATCCGCCCGCCTCGACCTCCCAAAGTGCTGGGAATACAGGCATGAGCCACCATACCCGGCCACAGATTCCTTCTTGTGTTTATTTGAAACATGAACTCTGAACGAAGGACAGTTTATCTTGGACAGTCTTATTCCATGATTTGTATATCACCAAAAGAGCAGAGAATCTGTAGATATTGTAAATGGGATCTTTAATCACTCGTATATGGAAAGAGAAGCTTACCAGATACCAGGAGCTTTCTGTATTGCCTGGAAAAGGAGGATATCTGCAAACTTTTGTACACTGTGCACTTATCAGATTGGACCTCAGATGGGGCCTCTGCCCCACAGAGTTTCTCTTTAATGAATCTCATTGCTTACTGGTCTAAGAAGAAAAATAATTATAGTCTCAGGTTAGAAAAATTGAAATTGAATCATTTCACAGTCAGATTAGTGCTCCATTAGTCCCATCTATATGAGAAAGGAAAGAGGGAGTCACCAAGTCAGGTTGGAAAGTCCTTGGGATGATTGAATGTAAGGGAGAAAAACTGTAATAATTGACATAGCCAAGGCAAGGACCCAGTTCCGAAGCAAATATTTTCTTTGTGTGAGGAAAGGGTATAGTATTGCTGGTTCTTTTTTTACATATAGCATTACTTTGTATTCACCCAATACTTTTATTTAAAAAAAAAATAGATAAGAAATCATAACCAGTAGAGAGAGTAAAGAAACACAGGTCTTTTTTCTTTAATGAATATCATCACTCTTGAGTTATAACTCTTTTATCTACAGTCTTGTTAAGTGAAAATTGTTTCCTCAATAAGAACACTTTCTTATAGAAGTTGAAGTTCCCTTCTGGCACACATTAGAATTCTCCAGTATTCATATTTCAATTTTATTCATGGTGTCGAAAGGAATTGATGAGATAAAATTTCCAATAATACAATGAGAATATTCATGTTTGTGCAAATACCATGGAGATGTTGAGAAGCAGAGTGAAGGGACATTATGTGAAAACTAACATCTCACTGGACTCACCAACTCTAAATCTCACATTTTTCTTCTGAGATGAGGTCTCTCTGTCACTCAGGCTGGGGTGCAGTGGCATGATTATGGCTCACTGTTACTTTGAATTCCAGGGCTCAAAGGATCCTACCGCCTCAGCCTCCTGCATAGGGAGCTATCATACTCGGCCATTTAAAAAAAAATAAATTTGTAGAGACAAGGTATCACCATGTTGCCGAGACTGATCCTGGGCTCAAGCAGTCCTCCCACCTCAGCCTCTCACAGTGCTGAGATTACAGGTGTGAGCCACCATGCCCAGCTTAAATCTTGCTTCTTATATATGCAATTATTAACAATACAAAATTGTTCTGTATTATTACTAGATTACTTGGTTTTTCAAAATTTCAACAACTCTTTTTGACTTTTTAAGAATATTTGTTAGAATGGAAGTATTGGCATAAGTCACTAGTTTTCAAAAACATACCCAGCAGAGTTGAAAGCAAATGTAAAAGCCATGGCCTGTTGACTGTATCATCATACACAGTATTTTTCTCCTTATGTACTTTTATTGCTTTGGTTTCGAGACATGTATGAGTTATTACATCAGTATTTTAAAGCACATTCTCCCTCTTCATTTCTGCAACGTACTGGGTCGAACCAACTTCGTAGGTAAAAGTTGTAAAATATTGCTAATTTCACATAGTTCAGCCTAATAGAATCTCATGCCCTTTTAAACCTTGGAGAAGGAAAGCCTCTTTGTATTTTCTCCTTCCAGATTCTTGGCTTAATCCAAGCTTCTGCATAGTTGGAGTGGCAAATCCCACTCTTGCATCTGGTGAGCTGTGCAGTTAGCAGCTCTGACACTTTTCTACACTGTTCAAACAATTACAGCCCAAAAATGTGAGTGTGGCCTTAAAAAAGGCTGATTCCACGTGACTACCAGATTGCTTCAAGATCTGCCCAGTCATTCCCCGACTGTGTCATCCCTTAAAAATCTGTGTCATCTGGGTGCAGAAAATTAGAAAAATGTTCTCTTTATCTCTGCTTAAATTTTTGGAATTTTTCCTTTGAAACTACAAACTAGAGAATTGGAATTAGACTTAATGACTTGACTCTATGTAGTATATATTTCTTTTCTCCAAACACTGTTTTGTAGACATAAGGAGGGACAAGAAATGAAGGAAGGGGAAAAGTATAGCGTTTCAGCCCCAGAAATGTACCTATGACAATTTAAATGTAGCATATCTGGTTAGACATAGCCATTTTGTTCACAAGAGTATTCAGAGATGGAGACATGAAGTCTCTAATTGTTTCGTTGTATCCAAGAGTGTGAAAATAGAGTTGTCATATGAAAAAAACCTTCCATTTTCATTGAGAGTACCCATAGTCTATGGCATTTCTTACCAGTCAGTAGGAGTTTTTTTTTTTTCTATTGATCTGTACTACTTAATTACCCAAAGGTGAAAATATTACCTAATTTTTCTTTTTCTTCTAACTTTGTTTCCTAGCTTCTAGGTAGCTGTTAACTTTTTAGTATTTAAATGTGCACACTCCCGGAGACCAAACTGCCTCAGCAAGTTTTACTTCAATATTAATGGGCAAGATGAATATTGTTTCATGTTTTACCGTTTGCAAAAGGGAGGAGAAAGAACCAGAACTAAGTTCAATTGAACCATTACTATCCAGGGTTTATACAGTCATTATTATTATCTCAGATTCTAAATTCCATTCACCAAAATTATGATTTTTAAATTAAGATAGTAAATTTTATGTGTATTTTTAACACAATAAAAAGTTGGAAAAAATAATTTGACTAGTCTATCCAAGAGGTTGCAGAGCTAGTAAGTAGCTTTTTATTGCAAAAAACTTGCTGATTTGTGACAGAACCTTCATTTCCTTCCTGCAAGGAAAGACTATGCTGTGTATGTGCATGTGTGCTCGTGTGTGTGTGTGTGTGTGTGTGTGTGTAACTCTTCTGTTGTGAATCCATCAGTGGTTTTGCATTGTTTACAGGATAATGCTCAGAATCCATAACAAGGTCAGTAAACTCATCTGTCGTTTCCTAGGCATGTCTGTTATCTCATCTCTAGCCCTTCTTCTCCCGTCATCGCCAAGTTTGATTCTACTTGACTTCCTTCACTTCCTTCCCATTGACCTAGGGAGCACCTGTAAGACTGAAAGGGAGGTCGTGGACTTTGTGGAGGGGAGGTGAGGAATCTATGAACAGATAAATCAGAGAGAAGCATTGTTTGGTAGAAAGAAGAACTCATGAGTGGCAGTAGAGATTGAGTTAAAGAGTGGTATTAAAAATAATTAAAAGGAAATAGTAGGCTTTGGTGACCAATTTGTTAGAAGGGATGAGGGGCAGTAAGTAGTCAGTGATGATTCTGAGGTTTCTAGCTGGACCTAGAATTGTCCAACTAGTCCAAAAAATGAAAACATTTGCCTTTTACTAAGATGAGTTTGACAAAAGATGAAGTAAATTTGAGGATGTGGGTAATGAAAACAAGTTGACTTTTTCCCCCTTGACGGCAAATTTGAGTGCGTATGGATGTATACGTTTGTGTATTTGTGTGTTTGTCAATACCCATTGGTTTTTCTTAGGTTATATTCAAATACTGAAGTTGTACTAATTAAGCAACCAAAGTATATGCTTTTAGCATGGTACCTTTTGCATAGCACCAAACATCATTATATTATTTTCTATTGTAGTATAACAAATGACAACACAATTAGCATCTTCAAACAATACACATTTGTTACTTTACAGTTTCCGTGGGTCAGGAGACTGCACTTGACTTAGCTGGGTTTTCTGTTCAGGGTCTCAAAAGGCTTTAATTAAAAGCCTTTTGGATTTTTATTAAAAAATTGGGAATTTGGGGTCTCATCTGAGGTTCTGGCTCCTTTTTCCATATCAGGTGGTTGTTGGCAGAATCAATTTCTTTTTTTTTTTCTTTTTTCTTTTTTTTTTTTTTGAGACGGAGTCTCGCTCTGTCGCCCAGGCTGGAGTGCAGTGGCCGGATCTCAGCTCACTGCAAGCTCCGCCTCCCGGGTTCCCGTCATTCTCCTGCCTCAGCCTCCCGAGTAGCTGGGACTACAGGCACCCGCCACCTCGCCCGGCTAGTTTTTTGTATTTTTTAGTAGAGACGGGGTTTCACCGTGTTAGCCAGGATGGTCTCGATCTCCTGACCTCGTGATCCGCCCGCCTCGGCCTCCCAAAGTGCTGGGATTACAGGCTTGAGCCACCGCGCCCGGCCAGAATCAATTTCTTAACCACTATAAAATTCCTTGAAGTTTGCTTCTTCGAGGTCAGCACGAGAAAGAAACTCTGACTTCTAGGCCCTTTTTTGGAGGGCTAATCACTTACTTAGACCAGACCAACCCTGAATAGCCTTTGATTAACTTAAAGTCAACTGATTAAGGATGCTACTTACATTTGAACAATCCTTTAACTTTGCCATATTCCACTGGTTAAAAGAAAATTACAGATCTTGACCATCTGGGAAGAGAGAGTATAAGGGCATGAGTTATTGGAGATCATCTTAGAATTCTGCCCACCACAATTGTGTTCTATGTTTATGCAGGTATATGTATGAGTGTATATTTATGTGAGTAGTTAATAACTTAAAAAATGAATTACATGTATCCCAAAACAAGTGGCAACTACACATCCCGTGCCTCCTTACTTGGTTTATTTTTTCCTGAAGTTACTCCAGGGTCTTGTCTATTCCCACTGTTAGGTTTCCTTTCTGTTGTCCTGGCTTCACCTTTCATAGCCAAGAAAGCAGTAAATTTGGCTCTGAAACGTACATTTCAGCACAATCTCCCTGTTTTGGCAGCAGTGGTGAGGCTTTAGCAAATCATTTGTGATCCCAAATGAGCTTCAGCAGTTTGGAGTGAGGCCATGGCCCACATGTTTGATGCCAACAGCCTGATTTTTGTAATGAAAACTATATCAATAAGGTAAGTAGTCCCTTCTTAGGCATGCATTATTTTCCAAATTTATGTAATGGTCAGTCATTCTTACAGTGATACAAATAAATATTTATGCTTTCATGTCTTTTAACCTTTTAGCAAAGTTAAAAGAAAAGGAGTCTGTAATGAATGAAATTGTCCCATTGAACTTATTTTTCCAGCTTCTGAGGATATATCGGGTGGCTGACGAGTTGATGGGTGCAGCACACCAACATGGCACAAGTATACATATATAACAAACCTGCACGTTATGCACATGTACCCTAGAACTTAAAGTATAATTAAAAAAAAGAAAAAATAAACTGAACATGTGCATTTGTAACATGTATATATGTTTCCACATATCACTTCATAAAAGAATTAGAGAGAGCTTATGAAATAGAATTTAGGTTGATTTGGTATGAGCAAAATATATTGTTGGAATGAAGCAGAGGAAAGAAAGCATAAGAGCCATCATAGTTAGTTCTGTTGAACTTGTTTTAACTCTGTCAAGGTTGGGCCAATGTGGCAATGTATTAAATAATTTGCTCTCATTAATGCAAAAGAAGAAATGTATCAATTCCTTAGGAAAAACATGTTGTCTTGGGTACAAAATTCCAGCAATGTTTTTTACCACATGAGACTTTATGGAAAATTCCAGATAACAGACCTTGCCCTAATAGTATGTGGGCAACAAATCCAGAGGTATCTATCATAGCATTCTTTCTTATAACAAATTTTATTAGAAGCCAAGGCTAGAATGTTGAAGCTGGACTCCAGGCAGGTGATTCAAATGCCATACTATTATTTTCTTAGCATAGACAGTTCTGGTTATTAATTCACTCTTAGATAAACTTTTAGAACCAGAGGATCGGAGGGATGCTGACATTCCTTAGATATCTTAGGTAATCATCCCGAAAATTCACTTTTCCTGAAACTTTTGATAGCAGCCAGCAAGAAAATTTCACTTTAAAACTCACTTTGAGGACCTGAAATGTTATATCCCACTTTGCTGATTGAGGTCAAGGAGTATTGTTTGTACCTCAAACAACCAGGTGGTAAGGTTCACTTTCAACTGGTAATTATGAGAAAACGAACCGTTAGGCTAGATGCAAGGCCACCTCATCTTGCATCTGGTAAACATACCAACAAAACACAAACAACTGTCTATAACACCTTTCAATAGTTCCCTGTTGCTCTCATTATAAATATGAAAATCCTTACCATGGCATTCAGGAATTTGCATGATCTCACACATGCCTATATTGACAGCTCATCTCGTATCATTCTTTACATCACTCTCTCTGATTTGGCTGATTTTAACCTAATTTCAGCACTTGGAAACCACCATACTCACTCTTGCCTTAGAGTGTTTATCCATACTATTTCCTCTACGCTGACGAATACCTCCAAACCCCACCATCACTGCCTATTAACCCCATACTTCCCTTGTATCTCAGCTTAAATCTCGCTTTTTCTGATAATGTGTTTCTGATTCTCCAAATCTTGCCAGGTGGCCCTGTTATGGACTCTCAGAGCTTACTGTAGTTTTATTTCATCAATATCAGCTTATGAGATTTTTTCATTAATGTCTATCAGTCAGATCGTCAGCTCCATGAAGACAGGTTGCAGGCTTGTTTTGCTGACCACTCTATCATCAGCCCAGAGCACAATAAATGAGCATAACATGAATTCAATAAAAATGTGCTGAAAGGATAAACTACTGTTATTTGCTACATTAATTACAACTTTTATAAGCCCCTTACAAAAGATGCTTTCTTAGATGCTGCAATTCCCGTTCTACAGAGATTGAATAATATGACTATGATAGTTTTAGAGGAGATGGGAAATAGTTTGGTATTTCTTAAATTAAAATATTAATCTGTTAGAGTTAGAATTTTATTTCCTGAAAGATAATCTTGTTTAACCAGTGTGAGAAACTATGTTACACAAAGAACATTTTGCTAGTATTATTTCACAGGAGAACTAAACTTGGTAAACTGTCGTTCCTAGAAGATTGCTTTTATCAGGCACCGTTGCCTTCTTTGAGCTTTATGAACTCGTGTTTTAGGATGGTCAGACATTACTGACGGAGTTAGAGAGTTCTAGAAAGTGAACTTCAGCTAAAGAAAGTGATCTTTTTTCTATAATGGCAAGTCAGTTGCAAAGTTCTATTTTTATTCTAGTGTGCTCATAGAGCATGGTCCCCAGGATTCTCTTAGGGGTCTGTGAGACCATATGTATTTTCATAACAACACCAACATGTCATTTGTCATTTTCACTGTACATTTTCTCAGTACAGTTCTCCAGAAGCTACACAATGTGATGCATATTATTTCATAACAGACTGAATACGGAAGCAGACACGAGAACCTAGGTGTCTTCCATTAGGTGGCAAAAATTAAAAAAAAATGTCACTCTTCTTCCAGTTTTTTTGGAAATAGTTATTTTTACAGAAAATACACTTATTATGTTTTTTGAAAATGAATTAGTAAATAAATATTTATAATGGTCTCAGTTTTAAGATGGCAAATATTCCACATAAACAAGAAATCTGTGAGTCTTCAATAATTTTTAAGACTATAAAGAGATTCTGATACCCAGATACTTGAGAATCACTTCTCTGAGCCATTTTATTGACATAATTTTACTTGACTTTGCAACCTGACTGTTTTAGATACCTTTTCTTTTCAGTCTTTTCTAAAAGATCAATTGATTAATTGGGTTCACTAGAAGATACAAGCACACGATCTTCAGTGTCAAAAGATACTCATGACCAGTGAACCCCTCTTTAGTTCTCAGTTATCCAATTCCCTTTCCTGGAGGCAACTGCTACTTTTGTATTTCCTAATGGAGATCTTTTATGTGTTTACTCAAATGCTAAGACATAATATATCATATTCTGCTTTCCTGCTTATCTTCCTTAATGATATAGCAAGGAGATTGATTCCTAACTCTGCATGTAAATCTGCCAATCTAGCAATTGCAGTATCGTCCATGTCATGGATGAGACATAATTTCACCAGGTGCCTGTTGGAGTCTGTTGGGTTGTTTCCCATCTTTTGTCACTACCTGCAGTGTAGTGATGACTATTCTTTTACTTATTTGTTCATATAAAGTAAGTATATCTCTAGAATTAATATTTGTAGATGGAATTCCCAAGTCAAAGGAAGTACATATTTTTAAAAGGGTATTATTAGATTGTCCTAAAAAAATTACACCAAACTTACCCTAACATGACTATTTTTGCTTTTTCTCAGTATACTTTTAAATAGATTGCATTGTAAAATTTTAATATTTATCATTTAGATAAGTGAAAACAATGTCTAATTTTAATTTTAATTTTATTTTTATTGAGGAGGTTGATTTTTTTTTTAGCTGAAATGGAAAAATATGTTCATCTCTTTTTCACTGAAGCTCATTAGTTTCCAAAAATGTGTCCTCATTTCATACATAGTATCTTCAAACCATTGCCAGGTCATAGAAGTGACTCTTGAAGATCTTCTCTGGCATCAAGGGTCATATCTCATTCTCCCGGCTTGATACCCTTCTCTCTCTACCCATCTTAATTAAGTAAGCTTCCTTCCTTATCCTCTGAAATTCTAATCATCTTTAAGTTCCCAGATATAGGTGACTTATGTCATCCAGTCTGACTTCCAGTTTGCAAATTATCTTCAAAAAGTGGAAACAGCTTTTACTTTCTACTTTATAAATTCATACGTGCTCAGGAGGACTTTTGTTAAGATTGGGACATACTGCTTAGTTAGTCTCTAGGGTGGAATCATAATTAATGAAAGAACTCTGTGTCTGATGGAAGGCTTAGTCTAACAAATCATCCTAAAACCTCATTAGGCATTGTGTACTCCCCATGGACACTGTTGAAGAGACACTTGATTAGGCAGATCGTGACAACCTCAGCTTTGTCCATCATACATCCTCCAGAGACTCCTCAAACTCAAGACAGACTTTCTAAAGGAAGGAATGGCTGTTTCTATTTCAGAATATTACTGATACCAGAGCTTTGCTGCATCTTCATGAACTTTTCTTTATTTTTATTTTTATTTTTTTAGAGGCAAAGTCTTGCTCTGTTGCCCAGGCTGGAGTGCAGTGGCATCATCACAGTTCACTGTAACCTCGAACTCCTGGGCTCAAGTGGTCCTCCTGCCCTGACCTCTCAAAGTGCTGGGATTACAGGTGTGAGCAACCACACCCAGTCTTCATGTACTTTCTTATGTAAATTTATTTTGTTCAAGATTTTCTTTGTGATGGAATAAGCAATTCCTTCCTTAACTCATTTTCCAAGACATTTTTGGAATTTGCAATATATATGAAAAGGCATTTATTCTCAGTAATGGAAACACCATTATTTCTTTTACTAGAATGTGATCTTCTGGTTTTAATATTTATGTCTCTGTGCCAAGGTGAAAATATTGTAGAATAATCAGAGAGAATCCAGATAATAAGATTTTCAATAAACAAAAAATAAGTGCTCATAGGAGTCCTGTCTGCTGCAAATTTTGAAAATGGTTTTCTGTTAACATGCAGTTGTCATTGCTTACCGAAAACTTATATAAAAACAAGACACAAATGATGACTGAAACTGGAACTGTTGATTTAATAAGCTTTCTTACTCATATACTCCACAGTAAATTATTGGCAAATTACATTTTCATAGTATTTCAGAATTAAAAGATCATAGGCAGGGCTTAAAGGAATCCAGCTGTTTTAACAGTGCTGGAGGCAAAACGCTCTAGCAGCAATCACCTGTCAGAATGACTTAGGTTGGATTCTTTGCACCACACACTTTACTATAGTTACATGTCTTTCGTGTCCCTTTGTATCTCTGACTCAGTTTCCTCATCAGTGGTAATAGCAAAACTTGCTTTTTAGTGGGAGGATTAAAATCGATAATGTACATGAAATCAAATATATAAGTCAGCACCAATAAATAATAGTTTAACATCATTATTACTATAGTAAATGACCACTATCTGAAATGGGATATAAAAAAGAAAGTGAAATTACTAAATAAATATGAGCATACAAAGACCTGACAATTTAGATACAATATACTGACTCTGTTTCAAAATAGTGTCTTCTGAAGCTGTAGTCAGAATATTATGGTGACATTTCTTCTAGATTTGTCATTGAGTTTCTGGATTTGGGGAAGAACCTAGGCTACATGTTTCTCCTGGCTCTACAAAAGGCTGTGGCAATGGGTCCCTGAGTAAACCACCAGAAGAAACCTGAGGGGCACCTCTGTTTTTCAGTTAATCTGTTTTAGCTCAACTGAGATTTAATCCTGAAAATCTAAATTACATTTAGAGCCTTTAAATTATTGTGAATATTTACACTACATGGGAGAATTACCAAAATATATTCGTTACTCATACAGTTTTCAAAAAACAGGAGAAAACCACCGTCTTCCAGTTATATTCATCTTCCTTTTATGTTTAATCTACTGAAGAATTCTAAAAATTGTTTTGTACTAAATTGCTTCCTTAAGTTTTAAGAGCCACCTAGTTTGGGCAGCCAACATTCTCCTTTATTTCTGTAAAAATCCTGTAAATTCACTCCCAGAAAGAAATGTAGAGAATACTAGGCCATTTCACAGAAAAGTCTTGCTGCCCTCTCCTGATAACAAGGTAGTTATTATTCTTGGCTGAGCCTGTCCCAGAGAGTCTTAGGTGACCTGGAGTGGAAATTGCTAAATCTCAGGCTACTCACTGAGAATGTCTGCTGCTGTGCTGGGCACTGCAGTCCTCCAGAGCAGGCCTGTCAGCATCTTACCCTGCTCTGAGTAGGTCCACTGGGGAACCTGGTGGAGTGAGGTCATGTATCAGCCTCTAGCAGCAACTCCTGTCTGCAGCCCCACATCTTTCCCGCAGTAGAAAGGAACAAGTGTTACAGGGCATGTCTGTAATCATTATCCCAAGGGCATGCTCCACAGGCATCTAAGGGTGAAAGGTACTGCCAGTCTGTTGGGTTTGTTATTTCCATAGAGTTACACAGGAAATAACACCACCAAAAATAACACATTCAAACTCAGAGGGCAGTCTTCCGTAAGTGTTCGTAGGCACATGTCAAGCATTCTATACATACACCCAGCTCTTTGCTAAGCATAGTGAAATGTCCTTTTACATTGCAATTAATTATTAGCCAACATTGAATAATTATTGGTGAGAGGGTAAAGGGCAAGTGAAATAAAAATAGAGCTGGTTTATTTTTAGAAAGGCACTATTTTAATGTGTTGATTGATCAGATAGGTGTTTAAAAGCATTTGTCAGAGTCAATTCACAGAAAATCTCTTACATGCAGGTGACAGCCAAAGAAAGAAATAATAGCCAACACATTCACAATTTCAATTGCAAAAATTGTCATATTTTTGCACTCGTGTGGGTATTTGAAAATATTAGATCCTACTAGGTCCAGTTAAAGCTTTTAATTCTATAATGTTTCAGACTACCAGCTGACCACTGCTCAGCATCCCCTGGACTCCAAGGGCTTCATCTAAGACATCTAAGGAGAGTGTCTGCCTGCACATCCCACTAATGCCTATGACTGCACCGCTTGAACCATGAGGTTATTGAACAGAAAGCAAATCCTTTTCTGAAGAGCCTCCAAGAGGCGGATATTTCAGTTAATTTCAGCTCCCCGCCAGCTCAGAAGAATGATGCTGTGCTGTGTGCTGTTCCCATGAATGCTACACGCAGGGCACTGCTCAGTGACTCAGCCTTCCAGGAAGCCAGTCAGGGTTTTGAAGCTGCATCATCCCTTTCATCCTTGAAGTTCTTTTGGATTTCATCAATGGCATGGAGGGATATTTTTAAAACAATGGAGATTTTTCAGGACTGGCAAAAGGGCTCCCCTCGTCACAGTGCCAAAACCATCACAAACATAAGTTATGTTAAAAAATATCCTAAACTAAAAATATCTGGTACTTAGGGAACTAAAAGACATCTCATGTTTGCTATCATTCCCATCAGAGCTCAGGTCAACGGACAGAGATCAATATCAAAACAAACCTGCATACTTAGAGCATAAATTCAGATAAATGCTGGAGAAAGAACTTGTAAATAGAAGAATCATCATGCCTAAAACAAAAAATTCTGTCCAATGGTTGTTTCAGTGAACTGACTAGCCTTCATAGAAACAAGTTTATTCTTTTCAAACTAAAGTTAAAAGATATTTAGTGCTTCACTCGAAAGTTTCTATTTAGTGATTTTGAAGTAGTCATTTAGAACTCTTTAGGACCATAGAAAACCATTTTTCTTCTAAAATTTCATCTTAATCCTAACTTAGAAAAAATAGTAAGAAATTAACAAAACAAAAAGTTAACAGTATTATTCACGTATATAAATAATGGGCCATCATGGTATCTGATTTTGATAAAAGAAAAATATACTCTAGGATTATTTTTCCAAATTCTGGCACTCTATTTTTGCATACCTAGACAGACACTAGAGTCTCATGGATTTTAGTATAAGAAATGCTAGTTTGGAGTACATTTGATGTCATTCAAGTAAAAAAATTAGGGAAGTAGATTTTCAAAATAGGTAGCATAAAATATAAAATTATTGAATGTTGGAGCAAGAAGATCACCTAATGCCCTAGTAGTTCTTAACGTTGCTTGGGTCATGGATCCCTTTGGACCCGATAAGAGCTTACCTTCTTCCTCCCTAGAAAATATAGACTGTTTTTTCTTATATGATTAAAACAATAATACGAAAGTTAACCTTAGTCCAGAAGTCCTAATAGCCCAAGAACAGAAATGTCAAATTCATCTCTGATCATTGGTTTGTAATTTTCCCTTGCCCTTTTAATTCCAATAACACAGAAGCTGTAAAACTGCTTGTCATCTGACTTTTTATTTGTCATTACCCAATTGAGTTTCTTATATTATAGATAAGGAAATTGAGGCACAAAGATATTAAGAAACTTTTCCACAGCAAAAAGAAAAAAAAAAAAAAAAAGGAAATCTGCTAGTTGTTGAGCTGGGATTCAAATTTAGGTAGCTGATTCTAGTGTGCATGTGCTAACCACAGCACATACTGTGGCTAACCACGCCTACACTCATGCTTAAAACTATCCTGTGTTAGGTCTTATTCGCATCCCCATTTTACAGATGTGGAAATCGAGGTGTAGAGTGGTTAAGTAACCTGCCAAAGGTGGCAAAACCAGCATCACTCTCAGCCAATCTGGTTCCAGAGGTAAGAACTAAACCAACACACTGCCCTTCACATGCCTGTGTGTGAGTTCGCACACCCACACAATACATGAATTTGTACTTATGTATCATAGAGGTCAGGGTAAGCTGAGGATACTCATGATGAATGGGATTAGATATGACTTTTTCCTTCTTACTTTCTTAGTTTTCTAATTATTTTGTTTTAAGCAAGTATTATTTTACAATAAAAATTATAAATATTATTTTTAAAAAGCACACCAGTTAATAACTTAAAATGTGTTCGCTGGTGAAATGTCCAACCTTATGGAATAGGCCCCTGAGGTACAGAAATGGTTTTGATGGCATAGGATGGAGCCTTGGGAATGTCCTGGGAGAGAAGGAGTGGCCAGTTAGGGATTACACTCAGGAGGAAGGAGACTGCATTTGGGATGCTCAGCTGATTGGAGGGTGGGTTGAGTGGTCCTCTGGGCAGTGAGAAGAGAGGCCAATAGCACTGGCACAAGAGGACAAGCAAGTTGTTCTAAGTAAACTCTCAAATGAACTGAGAGATAAAAACTCTAAATTTGGACTGCTTCACAATTTGCCTAAGGCTGGCCCTACTCAGGCCTTCGCCAGCTGTTGCTTTTCTTCTTTTAAGACTCTGATCTGCAGGAAAACAGTCCTGATTTCACAAAACTTTAACAGAATTTTTATAAATGCAGATTTGGGGCTCCATATCCACAAAGTTTTCCATCCTTTATTTTGACAATCTGCATATTTAACAATGATCCTCCCCAAGGAATGGCAATGCAAACGTCCAAACACAATCCTTTGTGATATATGTCTTCACAGGGTGAAGTTATTGTCTGACACTGTGAGATGAGAGCTGGGAAAAAAAAAATTAACCATAGAACAGGAATGCAAATTTTCTAAAACGTAGAACACTACTACTCTCCTCTCTTTTTCTCCATATAATTGAAAAGACACTCAAATTGATTGTTTTCCCATTGTTTCAAATGGTTGCTTGATGTAATTAGTGAACTGAACTGGTAGTTTGGGGGAATAGGGGAGATTCAGAGAAGGTTGTGTAGAAGTGGAAGTCTACCTATGTCAATGACCTATTTTAGCATTTTTGTCTATTAACTGGCTAACAACTGGCTTGGAAACTCCTCCAGCTGAGGCTTTGTTAGGCTTTGTTGAAAAGAAAGTAGGTGATTCATTTAATTGTTGCTGTGGTTAAAAAAAAAAAAAAAGGCTATTGATTCCTAAATTTCTACTAAAAATGTTGCTAAATTAAATATAGGTTATTGTCTTAATCAAAATAAATAACCCACAGCTTCCCTATTGCTTTATCTGTATTCAAAACTTCAGGCTGGGCATGGTGGCTCATGCCTGTAATCCCAGCACTTTGGGAGGCCGAGGCGGGTGAATCACCAGAGGTCAGGAGTTCGAAACCAGCCTGGCCAACATGGCAAAACTCCGTCTCTAGTAAAAATACAAAAAAAAAAAATTAGCTGAGTGTGGTGGTTGGGCGCCTGTAATCCCAGCTACTTGGGAAGCTGAGTCAGGAGAATCGCTTGAACCCAGGAGGCGGAGGTTGCAGTAAGCCGAGGTCGCACTGTTGCACTCCAGCCTGGGTGACAGATCGAGACTCTGTCTCAAAAAGAAAAAAAAAAAAAAGTTTGAACAACAAGGTTATGTTAGCATTTATCAGAAACTAATGATAATTTATGTGGTATTAAGTAGGATAGTATATTGAATGAGAAAGAATACTGTAGTTTGAGTTCTTTGGAGGACCTTCAGTTTATATTTTATTTGCAATTATGTTTACGCTAATTATTTCTGCTTACTTTGTCACTAAAAGCTAGTTAAATGTGATTCTCAGATTTCATTTTCAGCGTTTTTATTAGAATGTGGTCTTTTAGGATTTAAACCTATTTTCATCTTGCAAGTATATATTTTAAAAGTGATTCATTTAAATATTCTGCTCAGCAATTAGCACAAATGTTATCACTAAATTATTACAGTAGTAGCTATTAACTTCAATAAGTAAAATAATGGTTCCCTATTATATAATGTATTTTAAAAAAAATCACTCCGTGCGGTGCATGTATGTGGAACAAGGTGAAGACTACCTATCTCATCATAGAATTCCTCAATTAAGAAAAATGTGCTCTTAATTACATCCAATGGCATCATTTTCATGAAGATAGATTAATAACAAGTGACTTATTTCAGTGTCTCAAGTTTTCAAGTTTATGCATCCATCTACTTCACAGCATCCCTCTCCATGGGCCCCAAGCTGATTCTCGTTATCTTTGCTTGGCCTATCCATTCTCACAGTAAAAAGCCATGAGAGCCATTATTTTTTAGGAAATGTGACCCATTATCCCCAAATCATTGGGAAAATCACCCTACTCAATAGGTCCTTTTAGCTATCCCTAATATCTTGTTGATTTCTCCTTTAACCTTCTTACTATTCCAATGAAAATGGAGCAATGCATAACTCAATAAACTCCAATTCAACCTGTCAAATATCCCATTCTTCACAAATTCTGTTCAAGAGTCTGTGGGCCTCTTCCAACTACAATCCCTGCATGCCCATTCTTAGCATTAGTCATCGTACTTTTAGAGGACCAGTTTATAAATTTGATCATATCAATCTTGAAATCTAGGAACCAAGAACCGAACTGAGAAGCTCTTATATCCACACTCAGGAGCTCATCTTCCTTGATTACCTTAGGCTCCAAGTACCATTTTCATGAGTGCCTCACTTGTGTAGAATCTCACCATGACACTGCTCATCACACCATTTTATTATCCAGCAGTGAAAACATAAATTCATATCCTTTTAACGCTCACAAAAGGAGTTGATTTCAGTTGATTTTTAGGAAATTTGGTTAAAGTTTAGTTGGTTATTGATTATCCTGTTCTTCAAAAAACATATCATTAGACATACTTTTAAAAAATCAGGGAATAATCTTACCTTATAAAGACAAATGACTCATGTTCCTATGAGTTTGGGGGAGGGTTACTAACCTTATTATCTTGTGAACTGTTTGGAATTACCTTTGAATACTCTATACAGGGATTTCTATCAGAGGCCTAATAACTCCTTGTCAGGAGAAGGAAATGGTAGAAATCAGATGAATGGGTGAAGTATGACCATTAGAAACCACCCTCTATATTCCTGCACTGCCTATTTTGACATCAAAGATAACAAACTGTCCTTTAGGAAACAGAAAAGGCAGAGCTGAGGAAATGAGAGGCACCTCTCTTGTCTTTAAGAAAATATCTAGTTGGCAATTTCTGGTAAATAGGTTCTTGTTTGTCAGGTATTAGCCTGAAATTTTGCTTGAATTTTTTCTCCCTAGGAAATGAAAGATGTTCACTTCTTACTTGTTTTGGAAAGACAGACACTTAAAAAGATTATAATGGCTATCAATTTAAACAAACAGATGCTTTTAGTGTCTTTGTGAATAACACGATTGAATTTGCAAGCATTGTTGCTTGCCAACAAAGCATAAATTCCCATGTTGCTTCCGTACTTGCACAGTGTTTGTTCTGGAGCCTCTATTCAATATCAACCAGTGTACAGTAGTTCCTCCATGAGAGTCTCTTGTAAAAACTTATATTCATTCTTGTTATTATTTTATCTGAGTGAATAGCTACTATTGTAATAATTTAGTGACAACATTTCTGCTAATTGCTGAACAGAAAGACAAAGACCAAAGAAATCCTCTTGAGACTGGTATCCATTTTCTCTAATTTGAAAGACATTTACTAATTTTGTTAGATTCCACCATGAAGGCAAAAGGAAAATATATCTATTAGCTGTCACAGTGGCTTAAAACAAGAAATTATTTATTATTTTTAACAAATCTGAGGGGCAACTGGTGTTTGGTTGATCTACGTTGAACTGTGGATGGTTATGTGACTGTCAGATAGACTCAGACATATATGTGAGCTGGAGCATCTCCATTCCACATTCTCTCTCATCTTTCTCCTGGGACCGATGATCTTGCCTGGGTGTGTTCTTCTTGTGGAGATGGAAGATGTGGAAGAAAACAAGCCCAACACAAAAGCACATTTTCAAGTCTCTGTCATGACAGTTACTGACATCCCATGACTGAGGGCAAAGACAAGCAGTGGGGCAGGTCCTCCTACCCTTGATGGGAGGGCTCAGAACGAATAAATAGATATAAGGAGTAGGGTTTTGGGGCCAGATGATGCGTCCTACCACAGAGAGGTAGGATAGAGGGAAATTCTGGGCCCTCCAGTCCCTTTGCTCCAAATAATCACCGTAGTTGAGACTTGAACTATGAGAGCATCAAGTAGGAATGCCAGGTCAGCCTCAGCTGCTGCACAAGTGTCTAAGAACGTTCATTCATCTCTCAGATACCCACATATCTATGAAATGCACCCATTTCATATCATGAGCCAAGATAAAATTCAGAATCATTGAAATATTTGTCTTTGCATAGAAAGAGTCCCATATGGAAACAACCCAGCCTGCCTGCTTGACTTCCTGCCTGCCTGTATGCCTCCCCACTCATTCTCTCTTCCTTCCTTCCTTCCTTCCTCTCTCCCTCCTTCCCACCATTCTTCCTACTTCCTGCCTGCCTATGGGTCTCCCTCCCTCCCTACCCCGTCCGTCCATCCCTTCCTTCCTTCCTTCCTTCCTTCCTTCCTTCCTTCCTTCCTTCTTTCCCACCTTCCTTCCTTCTGCTCTCCCTTCTTTCCTCCATTTCTCCCTCTCTCCCTTATATTTCTTAAATTGTGATATTTTGAGTATCTAGTTAATGAGGTCTCACTTGATGATAATAGATTTTTTTAGCTGTTCCTCACCTATGTTCCTCAGCATAAATTTTATGAGTCTTAGAAACAAAGTCTGACTGATAAATTTATCAGTGCATCAAACTCATTAAGAAATGTCTTCTAGTTTCATCTTCAAAAATGTTACTAGTTCTAAAGTTAGTAGTTGATAGTTCACACAAAAACATCAGTATTGATTCAGGAATGAACTTGCTCATCAGGGAAATAAATCTGGAAGATTCTAGTCATAATTTATTTATAATCTCTCCCTATGTGATATTCAGAGATTAAATTTGAGGTGAAAAAATTCAAGTATTCTTTTTCATATATTTTGAAAATATAAGAACCTTTGAAGTGTCCTGGGAGCTAGCATTTTGAAAAGAGGAATAAAAAATGACTTCTCTGGAGTTAGGAAGGTGCTAGTCCATCACCCAGAAACCAGTTAAAGAGATAAAGGTGATTTATCAGAAAGCACAACAAAAGTGATAACAATAGAATATTGTTCTCCATACCAAGCAAGATACAGATGTCCCCTGCTCTGGACAAATGCATGATGTGTAAACCCAGATTGACCAAGGGCATAAGGCAGATGTAGATCTGTAGCTTTAGCACTCATGGCCAAGGTGGTCCACTTTGTGTAGGCCCTCGGCTGATTGCTGATTTTGCAGACTTGCTGGGCATTTCATGAATCTAAATTTGGGAATAAGATTTAGAATCTGGCAGATGATGAAGAGATTGTATGGGGAGCTAGGACTCTTGTATGTGACATAATCAATGCTGAAGTTAGTTCATTATCACATTCCTCATATTTCCAAATCTGTGATGCTTAGGACATTATCTAGTGCCCTTTACCAAGTGGGTGGGTTGTAGAAAAAAAAAGAAAATCTGATTAATACTGATTTGCTTTGAAATATAAGCTTTTGAAAGAATATTTTAAAAGAGGACTAACATTCAAGATTTCATGTAAAAGTTTGAAAAAATGCAGTTTCAGTACTTGGAAATGAACATTTTGAGACTCCTTGTTGACTTCCCTTGTATTTTAATATATTTCTAGGGAGATGTATGCTTCTGCATTGCTTCCCCATTATTTACTTAAGTTGAAACTTCAGCCAGATCCATTATTTTCCTTCTTTGGCACATTATGCAAATTAAATGCAAAATTCAGTGATGAGAGAAAAAGGTCTCAGTGCATTGAGCAGATGCCACGTTGGTAATAGAGTAAGGCAATTACAAAATTACTTGCAGCAACTATGACTGTGTATTTTCCTCTATTCTGAAAAGAAATCTTTCATGCACTCATCACTACAAGATTTATTTTTCCATTGATGTGTGGGAGATTTGTGCATTTAACTGTCGTACACATTGATGAGAGAAACATGCACCTACTGAAATAATTTTTTATAGATTGCTGAGACATTTAATTCTGACTTTCTTTTCCACTAAAATCATCCTTTGTAATAGTCTTCTCTTCACCTGTATTGTAAGTATGAACATCAGAATGGCTCAGTAAACTGGAAGAGCAAAACCATGTCTGTGTGTAGAATTCCAATGCCAAAAGAGAAATACCACTTCTCTTCTACTTCTATAAATAAAGGCAATAGCAAAGTCATTAACAAGAGCAAGGGGTGAATTAAATGATCTCTAAGGTTTTTTCCCCAGCTAAAAGTGATATGATTCTGATCTATTACTAGGAAATAGTGGTATTGAAGTAGAATTATGAGCTCTATGTTCAATCTACTTTTCGCATTGGATTGTCATCTCATTTTTGGAGGATAATTTTCTTTCGATTCTCTAGTCCTAAGCTGTAATATGTCTTATAGTTGTCACATTTTAATGAAAAAACCAGAAAAAAAGATTGCCTGAATCATATGTAATTTTTGTTCAATCCAAGGGCAATATCCTACAATACTTGACTCATAGTTTAAAATAATCATTTTTTATTGAGTTCAAATTAAGTCTTCTGTAGATATAATTATGTGAATCAAAAATATGTATTTGCGTGAAGAAATGCTTTCTTTTCAGATTTGTCTTCAAAAAAATGTTAGTCTCATATTGAATGGCAATAATTTCTTCTTCCTGCCTCCTAAGAATACATTGAGGATATAAAATTATGAGACTAGAATGTTCTCATTTCAAAAACATTCACAGTAGGCATTTGCCCGATCAACAATTGTGAATGTTTCATATTTAGAGAATGGGTAGATTATTAAATATAAACTATGAAAATTTCTACCCTTCTGGGTTTTCTTTGGGATATAATCCTCTGGTTTTAAAAATTAATTTTAGTAATGGATTTTCACAAGTTCCCTTGGAGAGCATGCTTGGAACATTTTTGCGACATACACTACTGAGGTTTTCCTTCTAAATTTCATCACTCATTTTGACGTTCAGATTTCTTAAGTATTTGTTATTATGTGTATCTTTGTAAATAAAAGTGAGGCTTAAAAAGCTTGACTTTGTTTTAGGATGGAACCTTGTTAAAAGTACAAGTACACATGTGCTGACAGCAGCTAGAGGAAACATGATAATGTGGAAAGAAACAGAAGTCCAAAGACCTAGGGGTACATCAAGTTCCATTATTTAATTGTCATCTTTGTCTTTGCTACTCAAAGTATGGTCCACAGACCGTTTGCATCAGCATTGCCAGGGAGCTGGTTAGAAGGGAGAATCTCAGGCCCCTTCTAGACTTACTGGATCAGAACCTGCATTTTGGCAACATTTCCAGAAACTCATATACACACTCAAATTTGCCAGGCTCTGAAATCTCCAGCACTCTGATTTCTCCAGGTCCCTCTTTTCTCATCTTTGAAACAGAGTAGTTTCTACCTTACAAGTCCAGTCGAGAATTAAATACAAACATGTAAAGCTGCTGTGTTCGGTGCCTGGCATACAGGGCTGTCCCCCATGTCTGCCAACACACACCTTCAAGCAAGACAACCTGCGAGAGGCTGAGTGGGAGAGAGAGTGAATAAATGTTAATAACTCACATTAGAGTTGGCATTTGTTCTTTTTTTTTCTTTTTACTTGTCTCTATTACATAGGGTGACTGTGTATTAATTGTGCAATACCTTTGCTTTTAAATAACACTACTGGGATAAAAGTTAGATTCTCATCTCACATATTATTTCAAGGTAAGGTTCAAATACAGAGTTTTAAAGACCCAATTATAGAAATAGAATCGACATAAATCCAGAGGAAAATATCCTGAATGCTTATATAATCTTGGATGTTTAGGGTGACACCCTCTAAGCACAATTTCAAAGGAAGAAATCATTAGGGAAAATACTGATATATTCGAGTATATATATGTTTTAAAATTTAAGGAATGAAGATAATTAAAAAGGAAATCACAAATTGAAAAAAAACTATATGCATGGACAAAGAGTTGATAAATTTAATATATAAACAGATTTTACAAGACAATAAAAGGATAAACATAGTGACTTTAAATAGATATAAGACATTAATAGGTGGACATATAAAAAATGTCAAGTAAACATGAAAAAATTAGTTTTACTACTCATAAAAGACATGCAAGTGAAAACAACCAAGATGCCATCTCCAGTCTATCAGATTGCTCTAAAAATGAGAAAGTGCTCATAGCCTGTTTTCCCAGTGAAGGAGATTCGCTCTTGGTTAACATATAAATTGCGACAATATTTATTGGAAATTCTTTGGCTATATCTATCACTATGAATTTATGCATACATTTTTCACCCAATAATTATACTTTTGAGAAGTTATCCTAAGGAATTTATCTAAAACTGAAATGATATATGCTCAAAATTTTCATTAAAGAAAACCACCAAACTGTACCACAATGGGAACTATTCATAAATATGTAAATTATGTCCATATGATAGAATACTATGCACCCATTAAATCATGTTGTAAACAATATTTTTATTGAAATTTTTTATTGAAACCAAAAAAGAGCAAGATAAACTCAGTGTACATAGCATGTCATTTTTGCAAATATGTATGCAAATGTGTAACATGGATATTATTAAGATTGGAAGGTGGTACACTGAAAGTGAATGTTAATTCTTTAATTCTAGGGTTTTTTTCCCCCAAATTTTTGCCTGTTTCTGCCCTGCCTCTTTGATTTTAACATTGAGCATACATTTATAGTTTAAAAACTGTTAAAAGCAGCAGTTAGATATAGCTTAAAAATAATTTTAATAGCACAGGGAAAATATTTTATTAATGCTAGTTAAATTAGATGAAAAATACAACATTTTAATGGAAGAAATATTTCAATTTTATAACACATGCATAGAAAACCAAAAAGAGTAGTTATCTCTAAATATGAGGACTGTGGATAAATTGTATATTCTTTACTTTTTATTTAAAAATTTTTATAGTTAGCATTTATGATTTTTATAACCAGAGACAAATTACATTTAAGACCCCCTTCTAAACGTATTTGCTTATTTTCAATCTCAAACTGTGTATTTGCATGGCCTCTATATTTCCAATCTAATTTTACAAACATTAAATTTCTCTTGAAATTCAGTGAAAAATTAACAGAGTTGAAGTTACACTTCTGTGTGGCATTTAAATTCCTCCTCCCAGAATACAGTCACTGTTCTGCAGTACAAAGGAGTCCTTCATATCACGATTTTCATTGTGTCTAAGAGGCATCTGTTTCCACTTTGTCATTATTTGGTCTGAAAGGATTTTTCTTCTATTTTGCTGCTGTTTTTGTACAAGACATATAAAGAAAGGTGTTAAGGGAGTGTTAAAGATAATCAAGGTGTTAAAGAGAAGAGCCCGGGGAGAGAACTCTTAATCTTTTCATCTGGTCCAGTTGTCAAAGTCTTTTGTCTTTAGCCGTCACTTTTTTCATCAGAGACATATAATCTATTAACTATGGGAGCAAGAGCCACAGATTTAGCCTGTGCTTGTTTGGAAACCTCCCCTAAAATACTACCGAGCGACTCTTTTTTTTTTCCTCTCTCTTTTTCTGTTGCAAACTGATTGTCCACTATTACCTGGAGAGGGGACTCAATTTTTAGAAACTGTCCTGTACACCTCTTAATTAGTTACCTTTTGCTGTATATACCCAAAATTTAGCAGCTTAAAAGAATAATGAAATTTTATTATGCCCACAGTTTCTTTAGGTACGTAAGAGACACTTAGCTGGGTGATTATAGCTGACTCTGTCATGATATTGTAGTCATATACATCAGGACTGCATTCTTCTGAATACTTGATAGAGCTGGGAGATTCGCTTCCAAGATGGCTCCCTCACATGGCTGGCACATTAATGCTAGCTGTTGGTGGGAGTCTTCAATTCTTTGTCGGGGGGTCTTCTCCATGGGGCAGCTTAAGGATCTTCATGGTATGTGGGCTGTTTCACAAAGTATGAGTGATCCACAGGAGATTAAGGTAGAAGCTGCAATGTCTTCTATGACAGAGCCTCAAAAATCACACAGTGTCATTTCCAAAGTATCCTTTTGTTCTCACAGGTCAGCCCTACTCAATGTGAGAGAGAGGAAGGGAATACAGAAAAGAATGAATTCCCAGGGATGAGTAGGATTATTTTGGGTGCATCTTGGAGGCTGGCTACTAGTGAAGAAGACTGCTCTCTGGCCCTCAGTGATTTACTTCCATCTCACATGCAAAATACATTCCCTTTATTGTGATCCCCAAGAGTCTCATTCTGTTATGGCATCAGCTCAAAGTCCAAGATCTTATCATCTAAGACAGGTGTACTAGTTGTCTTTGCTGTCTAACAAATAATTTCAAAAATGGAGCAACTTAAAATAATACCCATTTATATGTCACACCTCTGTAGCTCAGAAGTGTGGGCAAAGGGTAGCTGGGTTCTTAGCTCAAGGTTGAAACCAAGGTGTTAGCCATGGCTGCAGTCCTTACGTGGAGCTGAGGGTTCTCTTTCAAGCTCATCCAGATTGTTGACAGAATTCAGTCACTTGTGACTGACTGACTGGTATTCCTAGAGACCACCTGCCATTCTGTACCATATAATCCTCTTCACAATATGGCAGTTTACTCCTTCAAGGCCAGCAGAAGAATCTTACTACTGCTTGGATTCTTTGACTTCATTCAACCCTGACCTCTAAACCCAGATTTAAAGGTTTTATATGATTATATCTGGCCCACCAGCAAAATAGTCCTTTTTATTAACTGAAAGCCAGCTGTTTAGTAACCTTAATTATATCTAAAAAAAAAAAAAAAAAAAAAAAAAAAACCAGAATCAAAGGAGTGGTATCTCATCATATTCACAGATTCTATCCACACTTCAGAAGTGGAAATTACACAAGGTCTGAACATGAGGAGATGGGAATCTTAGAATCAATCTAACATTCCACGTCTATGTGCAAATAAGATCAATCTCTATTAGTTTACTGTTATGGAGTAATTAGTTACTCCAAAACTTAGTGGCTTAAAACAATAGCGTAACTAACTTCTCAGTTTCTATGGGTCAAGAATTCAGAAGCATCTTTCTTGAGTGGTTCTGGCTTTGGCGCTCATATGAAGTTGCAGTTAAGAAATCAGTAGGGGTGATGGAAATGTAAAGGCTTGACTGGGGTTGGAGGATGTGCTTCAAAGGTGATTTACTCACATGATGATCAAGTTGGTATTGGCTGTTGCAGCGAGGTCTCATTTATTCTGCAAATGAAATGCTCTCCAGGCTGCATGAATGGCTTCATAACGTGGTTGCTGATTTACATTGGATGGAGAGATCGAAGAGGGTGAGGGGAAAGCGGCAACGTACTACAGGACCCAACTTCAGAAGTTCCACATCATTGCTTCTGCCCTATTCTGCTGGGCAATCCTGATACCATATAGGAGGTGCCATGAGTAGCAGGCGGCAAATATCATCTGGACTTTCTTGTTAGCCTCAGTTAACAACAACAAAACAAATATTTTAAAAAATAAAGGAAAGAGATTTCTGGAATATTTCCGTTCTCTGTCATGCCCACTGCCATAGTCTATTCAAGTTCTCATCTCCTATTGGACCTCTGCAGTAGCTTTATAACTGCTGTCCTTGTTTCCAATGTCATCCCTTTCGAAACGCTTCAAATAGCCTCCTTAAAGGCATGACACCTCCCACGGTTATAACCCTGCAGGTAAAGGCACTTGAGGACATAATCTGTACCCACATCTCTGGCGTCATCCCTTTCATTCCCCTTCACCTCCCCCAACTATTTTTGTATTTCAGTCATGCTGGACCTCTTAATGTTTCCCCAAAACATCCTAAGCTCTTTTATGTCTCTATGTCTTTGCGTTTCCTGTTCTCTCGCCTGAAATAAGAACGACAGATAATAGTGATTATTGCAAGTCCTAAAATCAAGGTGCTAAATCACACATTGGATGGTTCAATTTTATTCTTTTTTTTTTTTTTTTGAGACGGAGTCTCACTGTCACCCAGGCTGGAGTGCAGGGGTGCTGTCTCTGCTCACTGAAAACTCCGACTCCTGGGTTCACGCCATTCTCCTGTGTCAGCCTCCCAAGTAGCTGGGACTACAGGCGCCTGCCACCATGCCCCGCTAATTTTTTGTATTTTTGGTAGAGACGGGGTTTCATCGTGTTAGCCAGGATGGTCTCGATCTGACCTCGTGATTCGCCCGCCTTGGCCTCTCAAAGTGCTGGGATTACAGGCGTGAGCCACTGCGCCTGGCCAGTTCAATTTCATTCTTATCACAACCCTTTGTGGTAAATCTTATTGCTATGCTCATTCTACAAATGGGCACTCCTAACCTGATGTGCGTAATGGTTAAAAACATAGACTCAAGAAAAGTTTGGAGGTTCTGGCATAACCCTCTTTGTTATTCTCTATACAACTAGCTTAAAAATAAAAACTTTTATTATTCTAATCTATTAACCAGTTTTCAGTGTGTCTGACCAAATCAGGTGAATTTTATTTTTTTGAATATGTGTGTGTGTGTGTGTGTGTGCACGTGCGTGCATGTGTCAGTATGTACGTGTTAAAGAGTAGAGGGAGGAAGTTGATAATCTGACTTTTGATTTATTTCTCCTGGGACAAAGGAAGTTTGGATACGTCAGACTGGTGGCTAATCAACACATTAATCAGTGCAAATCTCTAGTATGGATAGAGGTATATTTTACTCCCCTCTTTCTTTCCAAACTTCTTTACAGTCTCATGACCAATTTATTGACTTTATATTGCCAAGTAAATGTATCAACTGCCCATATGTATAGAACCCAGACAATGAGAACACTGCCTAAATATTGTGTTTTCTATACTACTTGCTTTTAGCAACAAATCATAGCACCCAGCCTAACTTTAAAAATTCCATGTCATCCAACTTCAAACTATAACAAAAATTGAGATTTACAGAAGTGTTTCAAAACATTTTTGTGCATTAGACACTTCAGAAGTGATCTTTTAAAAACAAAACAAAATAATAGGCAAAACGCCAGAAAACTTCAGGTACCCAACTGTGAACTCTCTTTTGTCCATATATGATTTGGAAAATTGAGAAAATAAATTCATTTCTATTACTCTTAATGTTGGGGGAAAAAAACTCACTGGTGGTAATTTAAGAAATTTTACCTTTAGGAAAAATCAGACTGAAGCTCATCCTTATATTTTTTAAAACAGGTAAATAAAAAATATAAATAAGAGAGATGAGTGCAGCTCACAGGGGATGCTCGTATTTTCTAGGAGCCTATGGATATAAACAATGAATTTCATGAACACAGAGCACACTTCTACATGAACTCCTTTTCTTTACAAGTTATTTATATTTTACTGGAAATATTAAAACTTCATGTCTCTGTTGCTCATTGTTTCTTTAAATTTTTATTTTTATTATCAAAGTCATGGTTCAATAACTCAAAATTGTATAAAATCAAACAGTTTCAACATCATGCCATACTCAGTATGATCTCTATTAAATAATCATTTGTTTCTTGAAAAAGCATTCTACACTTTAATTTTTTTAGTGTTCCAGATGACCATTTAAACCAAATGTTTAAATGAATGATTAATGAGTCTTTTATCTTATTTCTTCCACCTGCCTACTGCCAAAAGGTATGAATTTAATACATTTTAGATTTTAAACAGTTGTGTATCTTCTGCTTTACAACTGATATTTCTATTCTAATGGATGTATTATCTTCTTTTAAAAATACTTCCTATAGTAGCCCTCCTAAGGGGTGTGAAATGGTATATCGTTGTAGTTTTGATTTGCTTTACTCACTCTTAATACCATTGTTATAGGTTATTTATTGTTAAAACTGTGATATATTTTCCTTTATTTTCTACACATACATAGATATATGCAGTTTGGTAATCTGTATTTAATCGCATTAGAAAGGTATTTTGCTATGTCATTAAAAATTCTTGTGAACATCATTCTTAGTGGCTACAAAAACTTATAGAAAGACAGACATGTCCTAATATATGGGTGTGTATATTTTAACTGAATATTGGCATACCAAAATAATGGATTTAATGCAAACAGCGATGATAATGCTCAAACAACAGGAGTGCTATGAAGACAGTGAAACAGGTGAGTTGTCAGAACACCTTCTGTCATTACATTAACTTTTTTAAGCATTAACTTCACTTGAAATTACAATAAACAAGATAAGTACAAGCATTAGGCAATTTGACCTATCAAATATCCCAAAGGCACAATCTATCACTAGCGGATCTTTATGCAATTAGGTGACCAGTGACTCTTATTTTTTAAAGGTTTTAAAATAATAAAATAGCTTTAGGGGTAAAACTAGCCAGATTTTTTCATCAAAAACATGTTCACAGTTCAGCTAAGCCTTGCTTTCTTTTAAACAATTACTCTTTATAATGTTCACCAATGGATTTAGAAATATCCCGTTGTAATCATTAAGATCTCAATTATATGTTATGAAATAAGAGGCATAATGAAATACTTGAACCTTCCTGCCCAACATAGCAGATATATTTTTGTATTTATGGTGTTCACACTAAAAAAGCTGTGCCAAGAAGCTCAAAATATTATTTGATGTTAGTGGTTTGGGAGCAGAGGAATTGGCATTGCTTTGATTTTTGTATAACTTGGCTCAGGCCAATGGTTTCAGGCAGGACTTTCAGAGCAGACTTCTGTCAAATTTGCCATATGGAGTTATTGGGCTCAGATTATAGAGGTTTTCCTGGTTGTTAGCCTAATTTTGGAATTATCAGTACTCTCCAGGATTTTTTCCAAAAACAAAGAACACATTCAGAAGAAACTGACGCTTCAGGAAGAAAAGTAGTTTGATATTTGGAAGGCTTAGATGGTCTCTAATATTTCTAAAAGGTACCATGACTCGTGAAGAACTTGACTGGTAAAAGAAAGGTTCCTGTTATCCCTGGAACACAGCTAACAGTCTGACACGTAGCCTTACCTGAACTGGTGCCCACCCTGTACACCTCACGCTTAGCATTCTGCACAGCCAAAGACCCTGTCAATTATAGGCCAGCCTGAAGAATGATGCTGAATCCAACTCAGGGACTGAAATCTACTTTATAGCATTTAAAAATATTATAGATCCAACTTTGAGTTGACCTACTCTGCAGGATCATGGGTCATTAGGTGTGAGATACAATGGGGATGAAGATCTGAAAACCTTTTGCAGAAGAGAAGGAGGAAGAGGAAGAAGAAATCCAATTTTTGCAGGTTTCATATTCTGGACACTAGAAAACACTTGCTCCTCACAGCACTGAGTTGTATGAAAAGGCAGCTCAATTGTCTTTCCTTGAGCAACATTGTGTGCCTGGGTATTCCCTTCCATCTCTCACCCATGGAGTTCATATTCCTGTTCTCATGTCGCCACCACTGTCAAAGAAATAGGCTCTGCCATTTCTCAAATTTTATGGAGAATTATCCTGATAAATTAAGGCAGAGGTTGAAAACTCGCAGCCCTTACCCCAATTACAAATTTTATTTTTAAAACCCAGTGTTTTTTTAAAAAATCAAGGGAGTTTACATAAAAATTCATATTTTCTGTTTCTCTCGAAAACAGCAAATCTGGCAACACCCTGCTCACATTCCCACCTACAAAGAATGCTGCACATTAAATGGTGGCTTTTCTTTAGGTGACTCTAATTCACTGGAGTCTCCATGTGATATTTTAGCATTTGCACCCTACTTGGCCCCTGTAGGCCTGGAGCTTTCTACTCCTCATATGCATTACAGGACCCCATGCACATTGAAGATTGTTTCTCAGGCAGAGCAGACACCAGGCAAATATCTTCTGGTCTTAGGAGCAAGTCTTCTGAGAAGCAATGATGATGAATATCTTAAGTGATCTACTCAATGATTCTGAAAGTGTAAGAGCTAAACTACCTGTATCATAATCATCTCGGGGGTTTATTTAAAACATATATATGGTCCCACCTCAAACCTAAGGAGTCAGAATTTCTATGAGAAAGAGGGAATAGGAACATTAACAAGCATCCCAGGTGGTTTTTATGAAACACAAAGCTTGAGAATTATTGAATTCTTCCCCGATCTGACAGCTCTTCTCCTGGACAGACCCAATTAGAGGGAACTGATGGGTTTTAGGAAATACTGTAATTCTAGCTCATCAGTCCAGCAGTGCTGAAAATGCAGAATTTATCCTTATCAAAAGCCAATTAATGCTAACCTTTACAGTGAGTGTCCAGTACCACCATCAGTAAGGCAAATAAACAGGCAGTTTTGCATATAATCTAGTGATTTTTAATTTACTTTTTTCCCTTTCTCATCCTGAAAAAAGCAGGGAGTCACTGGGCTTTTGTATTTATTTTAGCTGCATTATTATTTTAACCCCTATCGTTAATGCAGAATTAAAATATCACCCTTCTATTTGCTTTTATTTCTGATATCTGAATGGTTTCAGCTTGACGCAATTAGCATGTAGAGCATGCTCACCTACTGTCATCTCCCAGATGAGTCACTCAGCTCCAGCACATAACTGCTTCTGGGATCCTGTTGGCTAACCAGGCTTTGAAACCTGGTGAAAAGAACTGTGTATTTTCTCCAGAAGTAATCCACAATGAGAAATTACCATAAATAGGCAGTTTTATTCACTCTAAGTGATTTCACAGTTTTTTACATAAAAACTGACAAGGCCGGGTAGCAAAATGAATCAGGTTGTGTATCCACACAGCTAATGCACACATGAATTATTCAATGAAATTTGCTTCAGTAGGTTTTTCTGAGTCACCTTGATGTGTGAACAGTTTCAGATAATACATTAAATGTTACACATTATGGTAAATTTACTATATTTTTGTTCCAACTACATCTTGTGTTGGCAACTCTGCTCAAATTTAAGTTCGTGTTGTGTTCACATGTGTTGCTGTTTCCTGAGATGTCCCAATATATTTTAGCCATCAAACAAATAGATCTTCACCTCTCTGAGGCTCAGTATCCATACTTGTTTCTATGCAAGAGACATGCAGATGAGAAAATAGGCAACTGCCGTTCTGTCTGTCATTGCTGTTTATGGAGGAAGTAAAAATGAGCTGGGACAATAAATAGGTGGGGCCAGGAAAGGATCCTTTAAGGAAGGGATCTCAAAGCTCAGACCTGAAAGCTGAGTGGAAGTTACCAGAGGAAGAGAGAGAGGGAATGCATTGGTTTTCTTTTGCTGGATCAGAAACTACCACGAACTCAGTGGCTTAAAAGCAACATTCATTATCTCATATTTTCCCTGGGTCAGGAGTCAGGTGTGTATCAGAGTCTCACGAGGCTGCCGTCAGGCGTTTGCAGACGGCATTCATGTCTGGGACTCAGGGTCCTCTTTCAAGCTCCTTCAAGCTGTTGGCAGAATTTAGTTGCTGTGGTTTTAGGACTGAGGTTCCCACTTTCTTGCTGATCGCCAGCCTGGGGCAGCTCTCAGCTCCTTGAGGCTGCCTGCAGTACCTCATCCTTTGGCAGATCCTCTAACAACATGGCCACTTATTTCAAGACCAGCAAGAGAATGTTCCTCTTCAGGAAGGACCCAGCTCCTCCTTATAGACGTTCTTCTGATTCAGTCAGGCCCACCCAAAATAATTGCCATTTTTGGTTAATTCAAATATCAACTGATTTGAGATCCTTAATTACATCAGCAGAATCCCTCCACCTTCTCCATACATCGTAACCTAATCATGGGAGCGACCGTTTATCCTGCTCGTGATTAGGCTCACACGTAAGAGAAGGAGATCATATAGGACATGCATGTAGAGTATAGAATCTTGGAGGCCATCTTAAAATTATGCCTACCACAAGGAAGGATTTTCCAGGCAGAAGAACCAGATATATGAAGGAAGCCTAAATGAAAAGATAGCAATTTCCAGTGTCTGAGGGTAAGGCTGGAGTGGTGACCTGGCCAGATCATGCACTGCTGGGTTTAATGGCCTATGCATACTCTATTATGCAATTATTAAAATACCTGTTTGCAAAGAATATTTGAAATATTAAAAAATGGAAAACTGCATACCACAAAATATTAAATGGGAAAATCAGGATATGCATTTAAATAACATGGTATCAGTTTCAGAAAAATATATGCATATCTTAAAAGACTAGAAGTAAATACATCCATCTGTCAGCCATGGATACCTCTGGGTGAGAAAGTATGGATGAGTTAGAGATTCTTTGTCCCTTTGCTTAGTTCTAAAATCATCACAATAAATATGTATTCTCTTATACTAATAGTTAATTAAAAACTTATTCATGGTACTTGCAAAAACAAATGAATTCGAGCAGTCTCTTTGAAGGAATCAAATTTTGTACTCCAGGTGTCTGACAGGTTGAAAAACAAGCTCAGGAATTAGCTGTACATGATCTGTACAAACATGGCCATCAGTCAGTGGAAATGAAGTCCAGCTTCAGCCAAGCATGGTGAGTATAACAGACCTACTCTGATATGTTTCATCACTAAACAATGAGCAAGAGATCTAGTGTTTAAATTCTGAAGGCATTAAAGCAATTAACCTCCCTCTACCTCGATTTTCTTATATATAAAAAGTGAGGGGAGCAAAATTCCATTCTTGTCACAGGTCTCAACTGCAAGTAGTGTGCAAGCAAGTAGCCTGACCTGACCTCTTGCCTGTTAATTTAGCTCCCTCCTGGATGGGGTATTTAATCAGCTGTCCTTCCCAAGCACCCAGTGGACTTGAAGCTCACAGTTAGACAGAGATGGCTGGAGGTGCCAAGTGCTATTTCATAGGTGGCATCACCTGTGTGCTCAGAGTTATAAACATAGGCAGCTTGCCTACTGCCAAATCCATTACAACTTTCAGAGGTGTTTGCTTGGGAAGAGGAGGAAAGACTTCTTGAGGACCAGATGGGAGTTTAGAAATAAGTAACATTGACAAGCAAATCCTTCAGACACATCTTCAAGTTTCAAGAGAGCAGTTAACAAAAAAGAAAAATATATTTTTAGAAATTGTTTGGGAGGTGAAAGGATTTTTCTGGGGGGAGTAGGGTAGGGAATGGATAGAGAAGATTTTTTTTTTTTTTTTTTTTTTTTGGCTCTGTAATAGCTCAGAGATCTTTGAGTTGAAATATAACAAAATGTATTTCCTCTCTCCTGCTCCAAAAACTGAAAACCAAGTGCACTAGAAAATGTCAGAGTTGGCCACTGAACAGACCGTATTTCTAATTCATGGCAAGATGGCTAAAATAAAAATTCTTGAAATACATATTTTAAAATTAGATTTTGACCTTTGATAGGGCTTATCAAGCTATTTATATTGTAGCAGAAGGAGCTGATTTTTCAGTAGTTGCCTCATCAAAGACATGACTCACATTTCCTTAAGCACTTACACCATATGTTTCCTGAGGTAAAAAATAAATAAATAAATTTTATATTTTTTATACAATTAGCGAAATGTGAGCAAAAAATATACAAAAACATTTTAAAAATACTTTGGGGAGCATGTGGTCTAGAAATGTTGATTTCTAGAAATTGAAATTATGTTAGCTATTTGGCCAGTGTAGCCATTAGGTACATTTATGAATATAAATGAGAAGTAATCATTGTGATGTTCATTTTATCATTAAGGAGAAAAGCAGAATTAAAGTTTAGCAATGAAACAAAGGTACTACTGAAACTCACTTTATATTTGAAAATATGAATGTGAGTTTAAAAAGTTTTTGTTAAACTAACTGAAAAGAATCATTTTAACATTTAAAAAGAAAAATATTATTTTAAGTGACATTTGGTGACATTATTATATGTGTACAAGCTGTAACTATAAGATAATGAGATAAATTATGTGGCCAGTGGAAATTAAATTTATCTTTATGATTACTAGCAACAGGGACTACTTTATTCAACTATCTTTACATAATATCAAATTATTGTAAAATTTCTAGGAAATGCATATGCCATTTAAAATATGGAGAAGTACATACAGAAAATTATTAGCATATGAAAATCAGCATCCCAGTTAAGGAATCCCCAGTTTCCCACTTGGTGCTCAAATCACTTGATGTTTTATTTCATTGGTACTTTTTCTAGGGTGGTAGATTTAGGAACAGAAAACAGACTCTACACATGGAATACACTGAAGTCTTGAGGAGGTGTGATGTTTCCCTAACCTTGGATAGGTGGTACCATCCTTTCAGTCACCGTTAACTCTGCCTTAGACTCTCTACCTAATCATCCCCAAATCATTTCACTTCTGCCTTCTTAACGTTTTGAAGATGTCCTCCAAAATTTCAAATCCCACCATCTCTGCCTCCGAACCCACCTCCCTGACTTTCAGTCTTGAAGCACCCTAACAAACCCGCCCAACCGGTGCATGTTCCACTTGGAAACCAGGGTGATCACTCTGAAATGCCAATCTGATCAGTCATTTTCCTCCTTTTGAACCTTCAATAACTTCCTAGAACCTATTCCTGGAAACCATTCCAACATATCACCTTGGCAAAGGAAACCCTTTTCTTACCTGGCTCCTGCTTATCCCTCCAGATTCACCTTTTGATACCTCCCCCGTCATCTCCCTGCAGTCCCCTTCCTGCACACACACAGAGTTTCAGTCTTGCCAAACTCTTTGCAGCTTCTTGAGTGGACCTTGCTCTCTGCACTATAATCTCTTTCTGCCTAGATGCATCTGGTTAACTTCTACTCTTTATTTAAGTCTTAACTCTAAGTAGATGTCATTTTTGAGGATGCCCTCTCTGTGCCCACTTTGGAACTTGGGCTTCTCTGTTGTCCTATGTATTCCTCCCTCATAGCCCTCATCTCATAGAATTGTAATCATGTCTTCACTAGTGTTTCCTTTCTAGCATGATAGAGATTTTTGTATTGCCAGAGATCCCAACAAATTCCCCAGGTCCTAACCCTGTGACTGGAACACAGTAGGCATTTAATAATAGTTAACCAGTGAGTAAGTATATGTAATGAAAAATCTACCTGCCTGAGCATTATAAAATATAAAATTAATCTAAACTTTGCCACTTTCTGTAATATCTGTGTGTCAGTCACAAATGCTTTTGGCTGCAAGAAAACCCCACTGACAGTCTTTTAAAACAAGTAAGGAAGTCTAAAAGGAGTCAGTTGTTGGCCTTGGTTCAGTACAATGTTAAAGGCGGCATCTCAGTGCTTCTCTAATGGTCACAAAATGACTACTGTAGCTCCTTCCCTCACATTCACTTCCAGTTCAAGAAGCAGAATGAGAGACAGCAATAGCCACCCTGTTTCTTCTTCAAGAAAGCAAAGATATCTTAAAAGTCCCCACCATCCTTCATTTACTTCTCATGGGCTAGAATTATGTCAGTGTCAACCCCAAGTGCAAGAGAAACTAGGGAAATTAGTTTTTAGCATTCCCACACTCTATGTTGAAAATAAGTAAGAGACAATAATTTGGGGAATAGGTGTGGGATTAGTCAGCTAACAGTGTTTGCTACACCTTGGGACAAAACATTTTACCTCTCTTACTCTTTGGTTCTTCCATTGAGTAAAGAATTAGAATAAGTAATCTTTCTTTAAGAATCAATTTTCTCTCATCTGTAATTCCTATATATTCTTATTTCCAAAATGGAATTACCTTCTACACCAGATAGTTACTTCAAGCTTTTCCCCTGAATACTTCACATTTCAAGAAAGAACTATGTTACCAAGAAGCTCGTCCTTTTCAAGAACTCTATTTGCCATAATGTTCTCCCTAACAGGGGCTGAACAGTACATGCCCAGATTCCCTGCCTCTGACCTCACCACACCCTCTTCTGTGTGGCGATCTCTCAAATTGTTCAGGACAATTATCATGGCTTCTCTAAATCTCCCCTTTCCCAGGCTCAAATTCCCTTGCTTTGGTAGTTTTTCAAATAAGCCCCTTTTGTCCCCTCACCACCCTGGTCAGCCAACACCAGACATACTGTCTTCATTTACTTATGATTCATTTAACAGATAATCACTGAGTTCCTGTCATGTATCAGCACTGCTCTAGGAGCTGGTGATATGGTGAGAAACAAGGAAGGGAAGGCCCCTCCTCTCATGAGGCTTATAGAGGAGCAAAGGAATCAGATGATAAGATAAGCATTACACACACAGACACACACAGAGGATCATTTCAGAGAGTGATTCGTGCCAAGATGAAAATGACAAAGGGAGATACAAGAGTGAAAAGGGATATGCGTGTGTGTGTGTGGCAGTGCACGTGTGAAGGTAGAAGACAAGCTTTCAGATTTGATGATCAGGGAGATTTCTCTAAGACTTGAATGGGGATAATTAGCTAGCATGGAAGAGGAAGAGGTTTTGAAGCAGGAGGACTTGTAAGTGAAAGGCCCTGGGTAGAATGAGCTAGGCCTGAGCTAGGAACAAAAAGATGCTCAGAGGGGGAAAGTGTTGGGAGATGGCCTGATAATGCACATGGGGAGCCCCCCGCCACAAGTTCATGTAGGACAGGACAAGAACTCAGATCATATTCTAAATGACAGTATTTCAATACCCATCTTAAAAGGTGTCTAGACAAAACTTAACACTTATCTACACATATCGCCTGACTGGAGTACTCCAGTTTATAACCTCTCCTTGTAGTGGGCACTATATTTCTATGGATGCAAGCTACAGTTATATGACTTTTGTGGATGCCATGCTATCCCCACAGTTCCACCGTGATTTCCTGTATGCTTTTTGATGCACACTGCTCACATGCATGAATATTACTTGCACAAAGAGAAAGAGTAGGTGGATGTGATGCCAGCTATTAGAATGATTCACATTACACTTCCACCATATGAAAAATAATGTACAGTCAAAAGCAACACTGCGTCATATCATCGAGCAGCTTGGGAAAGCCTAAATTACATATTTGAAGTTCAGTCAGTCATTGAAATTAGATAATCTGGATGGTCCTGAAAGCGTCTTTCTTGAGAGCTTTCCTCCAAAAGCAAAATTAAATGGTAAGGGAAAAAATTAAGTATAACAAAAATGACAGCAAAAAACAAAAAGCAAAAACAAAAACTGAGGAATATCAACCAGGCAGAAGTTGGAGGAGAGAAGTCCAACTCTTGGTAATTAACTTGGGATAAGCAAATTAAATGTTGGTTTTCTCTCTCTCAGAGGCCCTAATTGCATTTCCTCCAGCAGTCACAGGCTTGGGGTTTTCCCCAGGACTGTGGAAGTCAGACATCAGAGCTGAGAACTCCAATGACCACCAGGCTGCATTTTAATGCTGAGCTGGGAGCATCAATGCTCTCCAAGACAGCCTTGCGAGCTCCATCTTCCACTGACTCAACGTTCACCCTATGTGCTTCATCTGCTGTTCAGCCATGCAGGCAGCAGGGATCCTGAGGGCTCTCCTCCCCCATATGGTACTGAGTTTTGATTCATCCTTTTCCTCTTCCCTATCAGCAGGTATTCTAGAAGACAGTTTTATGATGACATTCACAGCTAGCATTAAAACCAGATAAAAATAAAACAGGATGTCAATAAAGAACTAATGATGTGTGTCGGTGTAAATGTATAATAATAATAAAAAGAATAGACATCTGTTTGCCGAGGTACCATTTAAGGCCTTGGGACTTTAAATGAAACTGCTTTATAAATGCACCAACATATGTGACTGTTTGCCTACGTCTTTCATCCATGAAAATTGCCCTGTAGACAGTTGGGTTTGAGGTGAAAAGCACTCTATAGGCACTAAATAGTATGCTAGAACACCTCTAAGTGCTAATCTAACTACCTTCATGACGGAAGTTTCAGGAGAACAATTTAAGGGTCATGGAAAAAAGTGCTAAACAAGTTGGTAACCTGACATTTCCTAAAAACTAGATTCAAAACCCGAGGGAAAGTAGAGAGAGGAATCAAAACAAGCCTGGTAGGATGAAAGTAGGCACCCCTCCTTGGAGGCGTGAAATGCCTGGAATAATTTAGGCAAGAATGCCTATTGTCAGTGATGACCTTGATTTAGGGGCAGTTACAGCATGGTGGAAACAGCCCTGGACTGGAGATCAGGCATCCCTTATGGCTCCACCCCTGCCCAGCGCTGAAAGATATTTGGCAGGTCTCTTAACCTTTTTGACACTCCTTTCTTCTTTGTTAAGTAAGCAGCTGGTGCTGGTCCAGTGTAATTTGAACTGTGTTCTGCATGACCGTAGGGTTCTGCTTAGTGCCACGTGGAGGTGGGGATGCCTTGGTCGAAGGTGAAGTAGGTGCAGTAAGCAGGTGGGGCTCTGCACTCTCTTTACTCTCCTTCTTCCAGTATCATCAGAACAACTCCACTTTTATGTTTTTATACACTGAGTTCTTTGTAAGATCCTAGTTTTTTTTTAAGTGTCAAACTATACTGGATTATGAAATGATAGCATTATTCTAGCATACTAAGTAAAGTGTGTAAATTATAAACAACCGTTATTAATGGTCAACAAATTGTCATCATTACTGAGCAGTGCTAGTAACACCAAGTAATACAATTAATGAAATCCTTGAAAGTAGAACCTATCGGTGACCCATGCATACAACTGATAAGCTGTGGATAATGTATAGAAGAATGAGTTCATTTTGGTAATTATTTGTGCTTTTGACAGTATTGGTGAACTTTCATCTTTAAGGAGCTGTGGTGTTCTAGTTATTCTTGCCACAACTGCATGGAAACTCTGGAATCTGTTCGTATGTCCTTGGGCACAAAAACAGTCTTTTTTGGAACTGTTCAAAGATTATGTAGTTTTGTAGACATTTAGAGAAAATCTCATAATTAATGTTAAACACTCAATTGTCTCGGTGTTGATTTAAAGCACATAATATGTGCTTAACATCCTGCTAGGTGTGAGGGAGATTCATTCATCATTTTAGGAAATGTTTCTGGGCATCAGTCTTGTAATAAACACGTTCCCAGCACTTGGCTTCATAAAGCAACAAAACAGACAATGCATATTTCCGCCCTAGTGGAGCATATATTCTAGATGACAGATTGAACACCTAGACATATATGACATAGCTCTTTCTTGCAAGGAGAATCCAGTTGGGAAAATGTCAACACCTAAAACAGTTAAAGGCTAAAATAGCTTCTGTGGACACTAAGTGCTACATACCAGTTCCAGAGGAGGCAGAGAGTTAGACCTGGCTAGACTTTGGACAGGGGGTAGAACTGGATAGATAGTTCCTGGCCTGGTGCCTAGTACATAGTAGTTGCTCAATAAATATGTGTTGAATAAATAAAAAACCAGGACTGACTGGATAGACAGTTTACACGTTTATATAATAAGATGTAATTTGGGAAAGGGGGTTTAGAATGAGCCTGGGTATAGGAAGCCTTCAATGAGAGATGAAGAACTGTAAATGGTAAAGGTTTTGAAGTTGGGGAAAGGTGGAGAGGAAGTGAGGCGTAATATGGAGAAGCAAAAATGTGAATATTTTCCAAGATGGCTTGACATTCTGATAGATGAAACTCTGAGACAGAATTTAGGGGGAAGATAGATGAGAGAGCCAAGGAGCCCCTGAGAGTGCAAAGAAGTAAAGAAAAACCAGGATGTATGAGGAGAATATTATTATGGAGCTATCTAGTGTGGATGTGACTTCTCTTCCCCATATCAACACAAAACACTTAGCAAAACATTTCTCTTTCTCTCTCTCATGCTCTCCTGTTCTTTCTCCCTCTATCTCTATTTCCTTTTGCCCTATCTCTAGATCTCTGTTATGTAGATGATAGATAGATAGATAGATAGATAGATAGATAGATAGATAGATAGATAATAGATAGATAGATAGACAGACAGACCGACCGACCTTGGAAGTGGTAAGACTGACAAAGTAGTGCGTATAGCCTCAAAATGGCTGCAGGGCAAGGTGAGATGCTGAGTTCAGCCTTCAAACCAATCCCTGTTTACACTCTGCCTATTTATTTGTTTATAATATACTCTGACTCCCCATCGACATATTTACATTTTTGGTAGAAGAGATTATTTCTGGTATCTCTTTGTATTTATTTCTTAGCACCAAGATAATTTAAACCACTATTTTATTATTACAACTTCTATTATTTTTACTCCAAAGAAATACATATTTATTGAAGAAAAATTAGAGATACAGTTAAGTTAGGAAAATAATAATATCAGAAAAGAGAGTCATCCCTTAAAACATGGTTACATAGATAGTAAATACTGTGCTAAGTATTGTAATGATGTTGATGCTATTGTAATAATGATACTGATGGTGAAGATGGTGATGGTGATGATGATGATGATGACAATGATGAACACATACCTCCCACTGATTATGTGTAAGGCACCGTTCTAAACCTTTGTCTAAATTAATTCCTGAAGTCTTCACAACAGCCTCAACAGATGTTATTCTTCCTCCTCCTATTTATTTTATTTTATCCTGTGTTATAGATGAGGTATCTGAAACAGAGATAAGCAGCCTGGCCTGGGTCACACAACACAAAGTGGTAGAGGTAGGAAATGACCCAGGCAGTCAGGCTACAGCTTTTTGGGCACTACCAAATAATACTAATAATACAATTCTGTAGCAGCCTGCTTTTGAGTTACAGAATAGTTTCTAGAAGAAGTCACCCACATCGATTTCGAGCTCGGGACCATCTACTCTGAGCCGAAGCACCTAACCTTGACCATAAACTGACTCCACCACATAATCACACTTGGCCTTTCTGTAAGTGATAAGCAACTTGCCTCTGTGGGCACCTACCCTGAGAAAGGTAGTCGCCCTGCTTCATACCTTGTTTCAAGTACATTTATTATTATGAATTACTTATTAATATAAATTTATTATTATTTATATATTATCCAACGTATTAAGTGGCGTATATGTATGCAGGTGTGTATGATTATGAAATACAAGATGAAAGAACTATAAGAAAATAGCTTTGAAAAAGTTAGTAACGGCTGGGCCGTAGGCCCTGCAGTAAGGCATGTTCACATATACCATTTCCTTTCACGATGTTAACAGCCCAGCAAGGTAACTGTCATCAGGGCTGCCATGTATTCTAGTGCTGTTTGTGCACTGAATAAAGGCATTTGCCTGAGGGATGATAGGGCTCAAATCCAGGTGGCGTTCCTCTTGATGATCTATGAACCCAAGAAGATGAGTCTGCCTGGAGGGAAAGCCTTTTCTGTTATGCACAAAGTTCCACAGAAGCTAGAGTTGTCCTGGGATTGATTATCTTCATTTTGTAAATAAGGGCATTAAAGATCAGAAAGATTGAGTCATTTCTCAAGAATATGTATCCAGGAAATAACAAATCAAGTACTCAAACCTAGGCCAATATGGCTTCCACTTTCTTTCTCCAAAATCACCCCTATGTCTTTCAACTAAATTGCATTGCTCTATTCACTGGTACAAAACTTGTTGTACCATTTAAAATTCAAGGACTATCTGATTGTGTATTATATTTTTAGATCCTTTCCTGAAAGCAGGTTTTAATGGGGAGGGAGGAAGTAGCATCTGGAAGAGAGTTTTGATTTGTTAGATGGTAAAATGTGCAAGCAAATTCCCAAAAAATCTGGGGACACAGACTTCACGGCCCTTCAGAATAATTGAAAGGAGAACCCTTCAAATATGAAGCTTCAGCTGAAATTTCAATGTGGTCTATTTACCTAATGGGCTACTCATTAATTACAAGCTGTTAGTGACTATTAACCTATGAAACTGTATTTACAGTTCAGAAATGTATTTGATTTTCACAAGCTTTACTAGGGAACAATGCTCAGTCAACACTTTCTTTGCCTAAAGAGTACGATCAAAGAGCATGAAGCATAGTAAACGAATATTTAGCCTTTGAATTTGGAGTTTACAAAGGATAATTATTCATGGGTTGGTGAATTCATTTTCCTCTCTACTCCACAGAGCCTCTGGATTCCATTTACAACTTTGCACAATCAGATGTAAAATTAAAATATAATCATTCCATTTTAAATGGTTCCCTGTACAATTATCTCATTTTAAATCTTATGCTAATGTGGTTATTCTAATGGAACTATGATCATTATTTTATGTATGTAAAGATGTCAATACTGTCCAGCTGATGATATTATCTAACAGTGTGTAGCAAAGCATGTTCCCTTCCTATAGTGCCTCGCTCTGTCTATGGGTAAGATGGGAGGTGGGAGTGGGGGGAACATGGCATTAGCTGTGGACAATAAAGCAAAGTAAGTACAATAGGTATTCAATAAAGTCGTCATTTTTGGTACTTATGGTGTAGTTTCCTTGTTCCTTTGGTTCCTTTTGCAGTGGGTGGATTTGCTTAGACAGAGAGAAGTGGCAGAGGGAGACTGCATTTGTATTTGGTTACTTCAGAGAAATGCAACTTGGTATTATGAGCCTTTAATTCTGTAGGGCAGTCTCCAGATCATTTCGATGCTGAACTTTGTCATAAAAAACTATTGATTTTTTTTCTTCCAATTATAAACATTTGCTGGTTTCTTGCCAGTTAATAACTGACATAACATTATTTCAGACCTGCTTACTTAGAGCTCTGTTGTGTGTTTCTCTTGACTGAAATTATTGCCTTAGCATATCAACTGAACACACAAGAGAAAAATCAAGTTATCTATATTTATCATATGCATTTTGAATACCTATATGTGATGCTTGAGCATAGTAGTTTTTATAATCCTGTAAGCGATTTTTCAGGAGACCAAATCTGACCTTCTCTCTTACACCCCTTTCACACTGCCTGCAACACACTGCACATAGCACACACACCACCACCCTGACTGACCAATGGAATGTGAGCCAACTATGAATCTCAGACTTGTTGATACTGGATATTGCCTGGAGGAGAAACATGGCTACTGTTCAGTAATTACAGAAAGAATTTCTTCTTTAAACTCAGTAAACCCAATGGCTTCTCAGAAAGTTCTTTCTGAGTTTTCTTATTTGAAATTTGAAAATTATTTGAAATTGACTTAACTGACATCACCTGTTCCCCTCTGGATCTCCAAGTGATTACTTCTGACTCTTTCAAATCCACTCACCTCAGGGCTGGGGGACTGAGTCACAGTCTGCTTTTTCCTCCATTGTCATTTCCAATTTTTTTTTCCCTCTCCTTGCTGGGGCTGGTGCTAAGTTGACCCCAATTTCTCCCTCCTTGTGCTGTCACTCACTGCCTTTCCAGAATCTTCTGCATCAGGTCAGTCACTCTTTCCAACTTAATTAATTCCATATATCAACCCATTCATCACCAGAGCCACGTGATTTCCTGAGCCCTTCACACAAATTGTCTTCTCTGCACCACAGATGCCAGTATACTCTGGCCCTTGCCATCTGTCCATAAGATTCAACACCGGTCTGCTTCCAAAATCCCTAGTTCAGACAGCCTCCCTTCCAGTTGCCATGTCCTGTTTGTTTCCCAGTTTAACTATGTCACTCCCGCTAATGCTTCTACTTGTCAGTCCTTTACTGACCTCTCCATTTCCTCCAACTCTCTACCTCATCCTTACGTTCCTTCTGGCCCCCATCTCTGCTTCAAGTGAACGGACCCATTTTCATCTGTTTATCCATGTTGGGATTCTAGTCAGATTTCCTTGAAATTAAAGCTTTTTCTAGTATAAATACTCAGCCTGTCTCTCTCACTTTAAAAGTGAAGACATAGACACACAGAGAAGTGAGATGATCTTTGTCCAATATTAGTTAGTGGTGGAAGTCCCTTGATAGCCAATCCATATTTCCTTCACAGTAATAGAAAGTACCAAACTTTAAAAATGAGATTAGAAGTCGCCTTTACATAAATGTTTAGGCTTTTGATATCTCAGGGCTATTTTGTAATACTCTAATTTTAGGAATCATTGTTACAATATTTCTAATCTACTGAGTTACACATATATATCCTACATATATGGTCTAAACATATTCTGTAGAAACAATGGGGATTCACGATTATGAAAAGAGTGGCCATTGCTGGTTTAGGCAGTGTGTAAATGTTGCTGCTGACATCCTAATGTACTTTTGATTCTTGCAGTCTGGTGTCATAAAATAGCTTTCTAAAAAAGAGCATTTTAATCATGACTCATTTTCTGATTTCTCTCTTCCATGATCCCAACATCTTCCTAAGAAATCCACTCTGTACCTGAGTTTCCACATGGAACTTAGGACAATGAGGTTAGTGAATTAGATGTCTAGCAGAATCAAACAAAAGTAATCCTCACCAAGGCACTAAACCACATTGCTTTGAGTCTATGCGAGTTCAGGAATTTCTATCTGAGCAAAAGCCACAAATGGCCAGAGCAGACCTCAGGCTTTGTGCTTGAACTGCCTAATGCCATTTGAGTTTTCGATCCCACACTTTTCCTTGCCAGACCAATGGTCTTTTCTAGCAGTAAAATTTCAGAATAGGTAGGCTACCATCACTCTTTGGGCTACCCCAGTGTTTACTTAAGTTGAAATTCAGATAGATATGTCTTTCTATATGAATCGCTGCCATTCTGCTATGCCCATGTTTTTGCTTCTCATTCATCTCTGGCTTGTCTCGTAGTGCCCTTTCCAGTGCTGACTTATGTTGCTGAGTCAAAGGCGTCGTAGTCAAAGCTCTTCTTTTTATCTGATATATTTTACAGTTTGCTGTACTGCATCAACTCTACTGGGATCGTATTTCTCTTGAGACTACTAGGCAACCTGTGCTTTCTTCTTGCACTGCATTTTGCAAGTGCTTCGTAAGATTTCACTTTCATTTTAAGGCAGTAGATAGCTCAGAGAATGTGGAACAGTAACTAAAACAGTTCCAAGAGCTACAGAATCAAAATGAGTTCAACTTCTGTCTCTGAAACTTAGAATGTAACCAAAGTCAAGCTATATAACCTCACTAAGCCTCAGTTTTCCCATATTTAAAAGGGGATTGTAATGTTTATGAGTCTACCACTACATCAGATTGGTGCAGTGATTACAGGAGATAGTGCATGTAAAACTCCTGGCATGGAGCCTGAGTGCATGTAAAACTCCTGGCATGGAGCCTGATGCATTTGAAACATTTATTACAAACTGCCATTGTTGTTATTATTATTAAAAATAACCCATTCTTTCAAAGAATCTTGTTCTTGGCCACCAAGCTTGGAAATCAGTGATATTGTTCATCTTATTTGACCAGTTTTGTTTGTTTGTTTGTTTGTTTGTTTTTTTGAGAATAACTTATGACCTCTGTGGAAGCAAATCTGGCCTCATCTTGACCATTCTATATGCACATACTAAATTTTCAATTTTAATGGCCCTGTGAGCTTTCCTCCCATAAGCCAAAAAGTGCTATTTTTCTATTCTAGTGTTTTCTTGTCAGGCAACAATAATTTCTAAATAATATGCTTCTTCTAAACCAATCTCTTAAAAAATAGATTGTTTTTGTTTCTGACCTTTTCTTATTCCATTTCAGAAACTATTCTTTCTTCTTCTTTAAGCAAGTTATAAAACCTTCTATTTTTAATATGCTGAGACTTCTAGTCAAACCATTACTGTCTCAAAAGAAAAGCCCTTTTATCTCGTTTACAGCTTCTTGCTATCTGTGCCCTAACCAAATTGTGCTACAGGGATAGTTTCTTAACCATTAAAATGACAGGTGAACACAATTTTATTTTGAAGGATTACTGAGCTATTTTTAAAATCTCTATAGTTAGAAAAGAAAAACTGTTTAACTGAAACCTAAACCCATTAAAATAACAGTTCTCATGGCTCCTCGTTTTGCAATACTTTCCTATTCATAAAATGAGAATGTGCACTTTACCTTTTTGATCCATATATTTGATGTTTTTCAATTCTCTACACGTTCTTTATCTCTCTGTCAGTGTGGAATATTCTAACTTGTTAAAGCCCAAAGCAGCAGCTGGCTATTAATGAAATATACAGAAAGATATTTGGTAAAGGCTACCTGAAGATGATGATGACAATGACAAAGGTATCTGATTGAAAGTAATCTTTACCTGTTAATCTTCCCTTAATGTCTCCTACTAAAATGGCAGACATCATTTTCTTGGATGATGATTGAAAGATTAGTTTGGAATGAATACATTTATTTTTCCATGGTTGATTCATAGATTATTTTAGAAATTGCTGATTGTGAAAATTAAGCCTTCTTTTTCAGCCTTTTGAGTTTTATGTTTCTGTAGTTTAGTTTTAAAAATAATGGAGACATTAGAAAAAACTCAAGAGGTATTAATCTTCATATCCTTAATGGTAAAGAGTGAGGTAGCTAACAAATGAGGTTCTGGAACACTAGCAAAGGAGCCTGTCTCTCTTCTGGTCCTTTTGTTGTCCAATTACAGGTGAAAAGATGCTATCTGTCAGCTTGTCATTAAACTCAAATACACAAAGGCCTGTCAGTGCTCTTATGCACTTCTTGCCAATATGAGCACATCCCATATTGATGTTTCTACTAAGGCTTGCTGTGCTTGTAAACAGTGTACTTGTCTGGTAACTAAATAGGGACAAGTATGCAGTAACAGTGTGACACTGAACATTTCAGTTATATGTCTTCTTACCTCAGGATTTTAAGAAGAAACAATGCTAAAGGAGATTTTTTAAAATTAAAAACAAAAACTACCTTTCTAGGGTATTTTAAAGAAGGTGAATTACAATTGCATATGCATCCGTTAGGTATGTGTGATGCCAGGTTTATCCATGACCTCTTTTGCCCTACTGCTTTTTAAGTAATATGGGAAATGCAAATAACAAATAAAAACCTACTTAAATAGACTAGTAAAAAATTGAGCAGTAAGGGATCATTGTATAATTAGATTAGAGTAGTGATTTTGTGAAGGGCTTTAAAATGCCTTAACATAGGCACTGACAACATGTTTGTAGGTCTCACTAATGATTTTTTGTGCTTTTTCAATGGAATATGTGTCAGAATGAGGTCATTAGTTCTTTGTGGTTAACCAGAACCTCAAGATTTCTTATAATGAGAGTTACTTTTCTTTCTGGGATCGCTGACAAACCGGAAGAGAGTGCTGCTGAAATGTGGGAAAAACAGCTGTGATATAACAGGAGCTGCCAGCCCCCAACACAGCTGGCTGCAGAGATAATTAATTGTGAAGAGAGTAAGGAAGTAATTCACATAATTGTGTAAATGTTAAGTAATTTACATAATTGGGTATATATACAAATGGATTTCTTCCCTAAGCTATTTTTTTTAATGCAGAAAAATCTAATCTACTAGCAGTTGATTATTACGGAACCAATTTTTAAATAAACCAAAAAAGTGTCTATTCTAATATGTGCTATTTTTCAAAAGAAGTGTTTGCCTGTGACTGTATCCTGCATCCCTTGTTACAAGTGTGTGTGCATATATGTGTGTGTGTGTATATATGATGTCTTTCTGGGACTATCTGCTTAATCTCACTACAATTACTTTTGGGTTATTCCATGAACAACACAAGTAAATCTCTCTAGATACTCTTTATCTCAGGAGTGACAAATATGTGTTAAGAGTGACTTCTATTACCCTTGCACTATAAATTTTTTTTTCCAGTGTTTTTTGCCTTTGATTTGAGACTTAGCCTAGGAATCATTCCCAAAGAAGTGCTCCAGACAGCTGCCATGAATGAATCAGAATTGGCCTTTGGAAGGAGGCCTACCTGCCAGTCCTCTAATGGACATAACTTACTTTTACCTCACAGTGTTACTCAGTGCTGTATCTACTAGGGCTCACAAGATGCAATGTTCATACTGTTTTGTTCCCAGAATCCCTATGAGTGTTTTGTTCCCAGAATCCCTATGAGTGTTTTGTTCCCCAGGTTGTATATAAAGGACGTACGATGGGGTCAGGCCAATATTTTTTGGCTCTTAAAAGGACTCTTGCTGAGGTTTGCCAGTACCTGCTGATCTGCAGCTCCCCTAGCTCCATAAGCAGTGATAGGAGTTCTGAGTGAGCCCCAGATTAAAGAACCATGCATAGAACAATGCTCTGCAGCAGACTCACGGGACAAATCTTAAAGAGCACCCCCAGACTCTTGAGGCATAGATACCTCCTGAAAATAAGGGTCTCCTTTCTCTAGGTGATTACTTTGGAACATTTAATAAAGCATTACCAAAATGAAAAAAAAAATGTATGTTTTATACCCTCACATTTCTTTTTAGTCATCTTTAGCTTTGCTTACAGTCTGATTACCCCCTCACTCCCAAATCCTTAGCTCCTTACAAAAAGGAAAAAAAATATTTTCTATAACATATATCTGGAAGTTTTAATTTTAGATTTATAGTTTCACATTTTCAAGCCAGTATTTTTCTAGTTCCATTTTGCTCTATTTCTAGATCTTTTTTTCTCTCTCTTTTCTCTTAGGTTTTGAAACTGCTTTAGATCTTTAAAAAGCCATTCACCAGATTTTTTTTTAACTTGGCCTCAAATCATTTTTACTAAGTATTTTATTTGAGCCATCTTTTTTCTTTTTTCCATTTGTTTTGTTACTTTTCTCTCCACCAACCCTCTGCTATCAGGCAAGCATTTATATTTTTTATTAAGTATATAGTTTCTCCTAATCTCTATAAACAATTATGTGAAAATAACAAGTTAACAAATACAATATGACCTCAATTAACTGTCTTAATACAAGTGGAAATGGCAGAGATAATTCCAAGAGCCAATTTTTTATTTTAATGTGTTTTTCATATGCACATTTTAATGGGAGCTTTTATGATATTATTTTTCAGCCACACTATTTCAAATAAAACAATGGAGGGCATTTTGTGGAGATCAAATTCTGGTTGAGCTGTTTGGACACCTAGCTGCCCATGCTTTCTCTAATGCTCCTCCCGAGCCCCCAGCATCATCTCTCAGAATTAGACCTGAACTAGCCCTGACCTGAACTGATTCTTCTGTCCCTGGTCTTCTCTTTCTAAATTATATTTTCTTGATGAGTATTTTCTGTTTCTAAATTAGCATCCTCCTGCTGGGCAGTAAAATTGAGTGAGGATTAGACAAAATTGTGAAATGTGTAAACAGACATTGGATGGTTTAATAGCAAAATGTTGTACAGTTGAACTTGAAAGTAAATCATGTGCATAATAATCCTGAAGATGACTGAAGATTAATTTTAGTATGTGATCAGATAAAGACACATTTCTACAATGCAACAATGTTTAACACTTGCAGGCTACTGCAACGGAATACTTCTTTAAGGTCCTGAAATCATTCTTGCTTTCCACAAACTTAGTTGAGTGTATGAAGAGATTCTGGCTCATAGACTACTTCTTCTTGTTGACTCATGCTTTATCCTTTTCACAGGATCACTATCTAGCTTTAATTAATTAAGTCAGGCTAATATTTAATGAGTCTTAACTACTATTGCTTACCTTGCTTTTTAATCTTGTCTTCATTGGGCCTGTCTTGGCAAAAAAATGACCACAGAGGCAATCAAAATTTTTTATCTGATTGTAAATTCAAAGTTCAAATCAGATAATTTACCTTAAATCTGGACTGAAAATTAATCATATCCCCAAAGTTTTGGCTTGAGTAACAGTCTAGATGTTTTTGTGTATTTCCTTAGACTCAACTCTATCAATCCTCTCCTGTGACATCTGTGACATTCCTATAGACCATTCCTGTTCAATGGTAACTGTTCACAGTGTGTCAGGAAGAGCTCTTAGATATCCTATTAGTCAGATTATTCAAATAATTTCTTTATTGTATATTCCTATTTGGCACTGATTTGATAGTAGCATTTCTTTATGTGGATATTTTCCCTTTTTCTATTAAAAAAAGCAGTCTTTTCTGACAATTTTCTATTTTCCCAGCCTCTACTCCCTTGCCTGGAATTGACTGCTGTGTTAAGAGCTATACAGGTTTACAGAAACTGATCTTTATGATTCCCAAAACACTTGGCTTTTGTGTGAAATTGCAAAAATTGAAATAACCTCTTTGGTTCTTGGAACATTTATTCAAAATGTTCTCAATTTTCCAACACCGATGATAGTTCCGACTTGCAGATTAGCAAGAACATGAATGAGATTAATTTTGCATAAATGTTTTTCATGTACACAACTTGGAGATCTTCAGAAGAAAGAAGCAACACAAATCTCATGCATATAATCTTTGCATAGCTTCTACTGTAAATTTTGGTGAAGTAAAACTTAATAAAATTTGCATAGTGTAGAAATTAAGGGCTGATGATTGAATGGTCATTCACTTTAAATTCGTGTATTTATTGAAATTATTGCTCAAGTTCTTGGCTAGGGATATAGAGGTGAACAAAGGCCCAAACTTGAAGGAGTGAGTATTGCACTGGAGAGAGAATCATGCTTATAAAATGTGAGCAGACCCATGTTCCTTATTCTCTGAATTTGTAACAGAGAAACACAAATTCTTTCCACCCTGAGTCACTTCTATCCATGAGGAATTGATTGTTTTACCTGGCAAGTGGCAAGAATTTGACATCCCTTTGTTCAAGCCTTTCAGTGGGGTAAAGGTGTGCTTAGAAGCCATGAGCACAGGGGATCTTGTTCTGTCGTTTCTTATTCCCATCACCAGCTTTCCCCAGAGGGAAGATGGGAGAGAGGGAAGCGTCAATTAATTGCAGAACAATTGAGTAAGTGTCCTCCATGAGCAGTTTCCTCCCAGCTGCTGATTCTCAGGACCAAGATGAGGGGAATAATTAGAAAGCCTGATCTTGGCTGCAGGTGTCTGTCCTGATACAGTGGTTGTTAAAGTATCAGTTAAGTACAGTTCAAGTTGTTTAACTGAGAAGACACAATAAGCTTTAGCCTAATACTACAGTTCTGTAGCTTTATGGAAGGATACAGGACAACAGACACAGCAGTTGAAGCATCTTCTTATCATCAGATGAGCCAGAACCCACCCAGGTACACAGCTTCCATTGCTTCCTCATAGAGTGTGTGTGGCCTCCATGGACAAGAACTAAACACCTGGAGGTCACTTTACCACAGAGACTCTGTCCTCAGTTTCCAACTAGTCTTTCAAAACTGTTCTGGTTTAGAAGCCCAGGCCTCTATGCTACCCTGCAGCTCCCCCACCCATGTGCAGTGCCACCGGCAACAAGGCAGACACAGCAAGCTGTGTTCATCTTAACTCTGTAGCTTCTAAACTATGAGTGCTGAGAAGGCAACTCTGAGACGGTTCTTCAGGGTAGGCCTGGGTTAGCTCAGACCTGATGCTAACCGTTTACTTACAATGTCCAATCCAGATTTTTCAACAATAAAGATATTTTTATTTTTATCAGATGCTTTTGTATGTTTAGCATTTTATCTCCAATGTATCACATGTTAAAGGCTCTGTGGAGTCAGTGACACTCCTTTCTCTCTGAGGTAAGGACAGTTGAGATACATTAATTACACCCAGTTGACACACAGAGACCAGTAGACATCAGACTTTTTCCATCTTCCTAGTCAGGTAAATTAATTATGTCTTCCCATGAAGAGGTCTAAAGTGATGCTCCAGTGTTATTACCAGTCCAAGAGCAGTATCAGAGGTCTCGTTTCAGAAATCAAGGCAAAGAAATAGGACACCTCTATTTTAAGAAAACAGGTATAATGCTATAATATATCACTATCCACAGTGCAGTGGGATCCCAACTGAAGGTGTGCCTGGAGGAGGCCTACTTCTCATTGTAGTGAGAATTTGAGCTGGGATGAGAAGGCTCTAGTGAGATGAGCAGGGAGAGGGCATTGCATGTAAGGGCTCAGTAGGTGCCAAAGGGGAGCTGGGCAATATCCAGGAGATTGTGAAGGATACAAAAGACTGGGACCTTCCTGCCAAATTCATATTGACATTATTACATCAGTACTTGTCATCACCCAAGTTAATTAATTGATTTATTTGGATTTTTGAAAGCCTTTGAAATTGTATATGAAGATAGATACGCTATCTTTACTTAAGAATTCCATTGTGATCTCAAAATTCTTTGAATTATTCTCTTACTCAACAAATATTTATTGAATGGCCACTGTGTGTCAGGCACTAGTCTTTCTATAAACATAAGGGATGCTGCGGTGAACAAGACCAGAAAGGTCCCTGCTCACAGAAGGGTTACCTTGTAGAGCTTCACTGGCCAGAAAAGTAACCACCAGCATGTGTTGTGATGGAGCACTGGAAACGTGGCCAGTGCCAGTGGAGATGTACTAGAAGAGTGATGTTCACGTTAGATTTCAAGAACTTTGTATAAAAGAGAAGAATGTAAAATATCTCATTAATAAAATGTTTAATATTGATTACACATCAAAATGATAGTTGTTGATTGTATTAGGTGAAATAAAATATTCAACTAAAATGTGTTTTGTTTCTTTTACTTGTGGCTACTAGAAAATTTACAGTCACATAGGTGGCTTGCATTTCTGCTGGACAGTGCTGCTCACGAAAGAAGTCAAAAAATAAACTACTTGACAAATAAATGAACAAGATGTTTTCCCACAGTGAGAACTGCTATGAAGACAGCAAGACTGGGTGATGCAATGGAGAGTGGCAGAGTCTACGTTAAATCAACCAGCCAAAGAAGGCTTTTCTGAAATGCAATTTTGCTGACTTGAGGATGATAGGCAGGAGCCAGCCAGATGAATTTCTGTGGGAAGAGCAGCATTCTAGATAGAAAAATAGCAAAGGTCCTAAAGAATGGCATGTCATCTTAAAAAAAAAAAAAAAAAAAAAATTGAAGGGTTAAGTAGTAATGAGTCTGAGGGAGAGTGGTATGAGAGGAAATCAGAAAAGTCGGCAGGGCTCAAGAAATTTGCAGACTTGGAGGTGAGATGGGATGTTTTTGAAGTGCAGCCGGAAACTACAGAAGAGTTCATAGCAGAATGACAAAACTGATTTACATGTTTAGAAAGACCTCTCTATCTGTTTAGTGAGGTAGAATCAGAAAAATGTGTAAAGACCGTTCTAGTGTTGAATCACAGACACGGGTTCCAGAGGCTGCTGAAGGCTTTCAAATGGAACCTCTGGGGGAAAGGAGAGGCTGCCAAGCTGGTCGACTCCTCTCTTGGCTAAAGCTTTGCTGGGCAGGCTCTGTCCTTCCCTCCATTCTTGCATTCTGCAGGCAGTTGGAGATAAACTAAAAGCATCATTGTTAATGTTGTTTTTCAAAGAATGGGGAAAAAAAAGAGAGCATTATAAGCAGGAAATCATGAAATGTGGGGGAAATTGCTTTATTGGCCCTTGGCTGGAGTCTACAAATTTGAGAATTATACAGGAAGGCATTAAACAGGGGGCGAGAGAGACATGAGTTTGATTTTATTAGCCTTAGGTGAGAAATGAAACTTTTTAAAGCTCCAAGAACCCCTAGGACCTGAGTTGAGAAGAGACACAGCACAAAGTAGTACAAATCTACTGCAGCTTCAGATAATCTTGAAAAGAGTAGAAGACACTACAGCTCTATAGCTAGAGAAAATCAAGCTTGCTTTGTTAAAAACACTGATTTGTAAGGACGGCTGTCCATTCTGTAAACCAGGGTACAACTCTTTTAGATGACAAGACCATTAGGAAAAATGACAATTAGATGAGCCAGGATTTCAGCAGTCAGTCTAGCTGAGGAAAGTGTTTTCCATCGCCACTGCTTACTAGCCACTTTGGGGGACCGTGATGACAGTATGAGACAGCCTTAGTTTGAGACAGTTGCTGGACCTTGACTGTCATACTTAAAGCTGCCAAGCAGTCAACTGACAATCATTTATCAGGGGCTGCAGTGTTTTCGGCCATGTATAAAACTGGATTGGGCCAGGCGCGGTGGCTCACACCTGTAATCCCAGCACTTTGGGAGGTCGAGGCGGGCGGATCACGAGGTCAGGAGATGGAGACGATCCTGGCTAACACGGTGAAACCCTGTCTTCACTAAAAAATACAAAAAAACTAGCCGGGCGTGGTGGCGGGCACCTGTAGTCCCAGCTTCTCGGGAGGCTGAGGCAGGAGAAGGGCGTGAACCCGGGGGGCAGAGCTTGCAGTGAGCCGAGATCGCACCACTGCACTCCAGCCTGGGCGACAGAGCGAGACTCCGTCTCAAAAAAAAAAAAAAAAAACTGGATTGGACAGGTATGCAGAGTGACTTCCACTCACAGCTGGGCAGCTGTGGTTTCAGCAGTCCTTGTAAAATGCCTTATTTGGGAGAAGATTCTTCAAATTAGAGTGGTAACAGATCTATTTAGTAGCAACATTTTAAACATCACATTTGAACAAATACTAAATATGCCAAAACTCAGCATTTCATTCTTGGTCTACTCTTTCCCTCTCTACTCACTTTTTCTAACAGCTAAGGTATTACATTGGTTTATAAAAGGGGAAGTTACATAAAATCTAAATAAAATGAAATATAACAAATTCTAGTATAATAAAAATTCTCCTTAAAAATCATTACCCCCAATATAATGTGAGATTAATCTATCTACTTTCACTGTGAAAAGTACATAGAAAGCAAAATTTTAAAAAATTACAATAGTTCTACTCATCCAAGATCATAAAAGCATGTTTGTTTCAATAAAGAGAATTGTCCACATTTACTTGGATGTCCATAAAACTGGGTTTCCCTATCTCTAATTCTTTGACTATAAGTTTAATTATATATGCCATTTCTAATAACATATAAATAACAAAAAGAAAGTAAAATCCATATTATATCATATATAAATAGACTAATCTTTCCTCAGTATCAGATTAAATAAACAGTAGCCTGTCATTCCAAAACACGTGCACACACAAATCATTATATACAATTTGTGGGAAACATTTAAAATTTATTTATAATGATTGGGAATAAAGAAATATGCAAAGACATAGGGCAAATCCAAACCAAAACAATTCAGCAGTAACAATATTAAGATTAGACAAGGGGAAATGTCAAGTTTAAACACCAAAAAAGGTAAAATCAGTGGTGTTAGGGCGTTGACTGGTATCAGCTTGTAAGAGCCTATTAACATTTCTTCCTAACTCCATGTTCAATGACATCATATTGAAATTGACCACAGTGTGATTATTTACACCGCGGAAATTGGAAATGATACAAATCAGGGCATTCCTCCTCCCCTCCTCTAGAGCCAATTGCTAACCATTTAGTAGCATACCATGGGATAGAAATGATGAAGTTAAAATTATTTGAAATGCACATGTGCTCAACAATATAGTAACTAAAACTATAAGACAAAAACTATTAGAAATGTAAGGAAACTTTATTTAACACACATGATTATACTGGCATATTTTAGTTTGTTTCTTCAGAATTGTACACATCCAAAAACTATTAAGTAACAATATAAATAAATTAGGTATAATCCATAAACTTAGTAAATGAAATAGACAGTGTTTATTCAGTGTAAGTGTGTAATTAGATGTCTTCACTTTAAAAGTGAGATATTTTAAATAAATAAGCAAGTCATAATTGATTCAAAATGGAGTTACTTTTTTTTGGCATCACTAACTTAGCGAGTAATCTTGTAATCTTCATCTTAAAATTTGTGTTTTTGTCAAAACATAATTTTCTATTTCTCTTTCTTTGTTTCTTTGTTTCTTTCTTTTTTTTTTTTTTTTTTTTTTTGTTGTTGTTGTTGTTAAGATGGAGTCTCGCTCTGTCACTGAGGCTGGAGTGCAGTGGCATGATCAATGCTCACTGCAACCTCCGCCTCCCGGGTTCAAGTGATTCTCCTGCCTTAGCCTCCCAAGTAGCTGGGACTACAGGCGCCCACAACCATGCCCGGTTAGTTTTTGTATTTTTAGTAGAGACGGGGTTTCACCATGTTGGCCAGACTGGTCTCAAACTCCTGATCTCAAGTGATCTGCCCACCTCGGCCTCCCAAAGTGCTGGGATTACAGGCATGAACCAACACGCCTGGCCCTAATTTTCATTTATTATACTTCCCTTGCTATAAACTAGATTCAACACATGGGAATGAAAGCTTAGATGTTCTTGGCATATTTTATAAACTCCTATAAACCCAAACCAGGTTATGAGAAGTCATCTCTCACTGAGACCTTAAATGCAAACAATATTTTAATGTTCATTTAGTATCCTGAATAAGATACATAGATATATATTGGGAGTTGAGCGCTACCGTGTCAAATGGAACAAGCCCATAGAATGATTTTTCTTTCATTTTTTTTGCAAAACAACTGCAATGTCCCATTAAGACTTTTCCTGCATGTTCTTGTCAGAGGAAGGAAAGCATTTTCCACTGATACCGCTGGTTGTTAGCTAGTCCCATGACTGCTCTTTAAGAAACATAAGAGATCTATCTGAATGTGGGTGAAAGGATTTCATGTCGCTTTTTACTTAGAAACCCAGATTGTTTGTAACAAGCTCTGTCTGATTCCTTCAACACTTAGCATCCAGGCAGTTTTCTTCCTCTAAACTTCAAAAAATAGGAGATAAATGTAAGGAAAATGAGAAAAGCATCTGAAGTTCAGCAAAAGTAAGCCTCATCTGAGCTGACTTGTCCTGATCTGGGGATAGCCTGTGGAGAGTGTGTTCATGCACCCTGCAGAGTAGCCCTTAGCAGTCACTTGAATAAAAACGAATGAAAAGATAAACAACAGGAGTGGGCAGAAGGTCGAAATGCAGGATGTGTGTATGAAGAAATAATAACATTGTCTTGGAGATTTTAGAAAATGGGAAAGGCAAGAAAAAGAAACATAGACATGAATCCTGGAAAAGGTATTTAAATTTTGGTTGATTGTTCATAAAGCACCCATCCATAGCATCTTCATCATCCCTCTGCGATGCAGATGTTGTTTTCATCTTACACACAAGGACATTGTGTTTCTGACAGGCCAAGGGGCTGTTCAAGGTCAAATGACTGTTGAAGGCAAAACCACTAGTATGCAGCAGTAGCAGAAAATGAATGCATAGCTTCTGATGAGAAATCCTATGGTCTTTTCAAAACGCCTCTGTTGTCTCTAGGGAAATTGCCTCAAATTAGAAATCAACACATTCTACTGCAGTTCTAATTTGCACACGCTTGCCTTAAAACTTTCTAATTTCTGGCTCTTTTTTACCACCTCCTCTCCCACTTAATTTCATAGCTACAGAGGGGAAAGATAGCTACTGTCCAAATAGTCTTGCTAAAGGACCTCACTTTTAAAATCCTTTTTCCCCCTTCAAGTCTTCATTTGACTCACAGTATAATCACATTAGTGAGGAAGACTTTGTACAGTCATACCTAGTGCCAAACATCAAATTTTCCTCCCAAAAGCAAAATAAAATGATGCGTAGACCACCTGGTTTCCATAAAATTGTACCAAAATGAAGGAGGACAACTCTATGTTATCACGTAGAAATAACATCAGCGTTTATGAGTAATAGGTCTGTTTGATGGGCAATACTGTGGTGTGTGCAATTCTGATGACATGTTGAAAAAAATTTCTGGAAGAATGGGAGGAAAAAAGTAAAAGTCTATGGGAAGTAGTAAATTTGGAGTCCTTTTGAAGAAAACATGCAAGAAACTGCCAGATAACTGTTAGATAAGCAGCTATTGACCATACACGAACCCAGTTTTACCAGGCGTTGAGAAGGCGAGAATACTCAAAATAAAACATGCATAGCTTCCGCCCTTAGGAAACTTACAGTCTGGCAGGTTCAAAACAATTTTACTTCACTTTAAGTAATTGTAAAATTGCATCCATAAAAGTATAGCCTGGATGAAAACATGTTTCAATATTATTTACTCATTTTAATGCACTTAAATAAACTTTGTACAAGGTAACTTTTTTAAAGATCTACCAACATGAGGCAAGTACAGATCAAAATAGACAATGTCTGCCCATATAATCCCCTTCTCCAGGTCCATTTTGATTGCTTGTGCCAACATTGGAGACCACAGTAAATTACTAATGGTCCTTAAAGTTCCCCCCTATTTATCTCTTTCTTTTCAATTTTTCTCCTTCACTCCTGCTACTCTATTTCTTGTGGGGTTTTTTTTTCCCCCATCTACTTTTTTTTGTGCTTCCCTGGGGAAACTAGAGGAAAATTCTTCATCTTGATAAGAGTTTTTGGTACCAGAAAGGATATTTTACCTGTAATCTGACCTACATGGAGTGAGGGAGCCCGAAGATGTTTCCATGAGTGTTCTAGTTCAATGGGCAGAAAGATCCATCAGGAGAAAGCCCTTGTCACTGATGGCTCTGAAATCATTCAAATGACTTGGCAGTTCACAACACGTGAGCTTAATCATTGGTTTGGCTCCTCTGATGGAGCTGGGGGAGACAAAGAAGCAAAGTTATTTTCCCAGAGGTAGTGAGGCCCAGGATGCTCAGAGAAGATTTAATTGCAAGATACCATTGCTGAAATTTCTTTTCTAATATTCTACCTGTGGCTTTCCAATAGTAATAGTAGTAGCAGTTGTTGTAATAGTAGAGATAGTAGTTGTACTGGTAGAAATAATAATAGCTACTATTTATTGAGCACTGACTGTGTTTCAGGCATGGGTCCAGGCACTTTACATATATTAACTCATTTAAACCTCCCAACAACCTAACAAGGTAATGATGATTATTATCCCATTTCACAGCTGAGCAAACTGGGACATGAGATTTAAGGGATGTGCCCAAGCTCACACAGCTAGGCGATCACCAGTTACACATTTCCTCTCTGCAGGAGAACAGCCTATTTTTCAAAAATACGTGGATGAAACAGCAATCCCATTTGCTTCTAAAGACAAACCCTGCCATGCCTGAATGTTGCCATTCATGTGAGCTTCACTGGGCTCTCTGATCAATGTCCCTCCTCAGAGTGTCTCCCTAACCGCCTCTCTTGATCTCTCTCCATCCCTTTATTCCACTTGGGTTTTCTCCAGCACACTTACGGTCGGAGTCAGCAAGGCTACAAAGCAAAACACCAGATGGGGTGGCTTCAATAACAATCATTTATTTTCTCACAGTTCTGGAGGCTGGAAGTTTGAGATCAGTGTGCCGGTTTGGTTCAGGGCTGGTTATGGGTCTCTTCTTTGCCTGCAGACACAGACACCTTCTCACTATGTCCTCACATGGCCTTTCTCTCTGTGTGTGTGTGTGTGTGTGTGTGTGTGTGTGTGTGTGCGCCTGCCTGCCTGTGTAGGGAGAAAGAGAAAGCTCTTTTCCTCTTCTTATAAAGTCAGATTAGGATCCTACCCTTATGACCACATTTAAACTTAATTACCTACTAAAAGCCCTATCTTCAGATACAGTCACATTGAGAATTTAACATATGAACATATAAGCTGATAGGAACATATCAACACTTCAACATATGAATTGGGGTGAGGGACACAATACAGTCCATATCGGTGACCCAGCATATATTTAATAGATCATTAATGTGTTTACTATGTGTCTTTCCCGTTCCTCCCAGTGTTAGTAAACTAAATGCCAGTAAGGATTTGAGGTTCTTCTTTGTTGTATTCCTAATACCTAAGACACTGTCCCACACATGGTAGATGTTCAACACATATTTGTTGGATAAATAAAAAATGAAGAGCTCCCTCTTCTCCCCAATATGTTGGAAAATGTGTGTGGTCTAAATGAGGGAGAGGAGAGGGAGAACCATCTCATCTAATCTCCCAAACTTCCTGAGCCACCTTTAGCTACTGAGTACATTCATGTTTCTGTCAGCTGGGAATTTAGGTGCCCTGCCTATCATCCTTTGGAGCCCATCCCAGGAGGGGGCAGAAGGAGGTGGAGCAGCACACTAGTGTTCCCAGAGTGGGGAGAGTAGATGGAGAGGAGTTCATGGGAGCGATGATTTACCCCTGCTCACTTACCCCTGTGAGAGGACACTGCCCTCCACGAATCAATGCTGGCTCCTCCTCCAGGGACCAGGCCCTGCATCTCACTTGCCATGTTGTGGATCTAGGAACATATTTGCTTTTGGAAATTCATTTTAAAGTGTGCGTGCTCAGGTTCTGGTGACATGCAGGGTAACTTCTCCCACACACAATATCTCTTGACTCAGGCCTTCGTATAGGAGGGGAGGAGTGTTTGGCAGCAAAACTGGGTATTTCTGAGGAAGGAAATCCTTCTAAGTTTTATGGAAATCCTAGGGTTTCATACCTACCTTTCTGAGTGTGGAGCAGACTATCTGTGTACATAGCGGTAGTGAGGGCTATAATATTGGAGAATGGCTTAGGTAACAGCCAAAATCTACATTGTGTATCCCCAGCAAGACCACCAAAGATGCACAGGCCATGCCGATATCATTAAATATAATAGGTATAGCCTTTCATTGATATGTAAATATTAATATTTTTGGTGAGTGACTTATTTTGTCTTCTGGATAATATAAGATACAAGTACCATGAGGGAAGGATCCTTCTCTCATTCATTTTTTTTCCCGAGCATAGCACAAAGTAGGAAGTACTTGTTGAGTGGATGAATGATCCTAAATATGAAGGGATGGCAGTTTATCACCATTTTCCAGATGAGAAAGAAATAAGGGAGCTTATCAGGTTTACATGTAGTGAGTGACAAACTTTAGAATGAAACCAAAATCTAGTGATTCCTAGAACTTCCAGGTTATTAAGGAGTCCACCTGAATGTAAGTTCCACAAGACAGGTGTTTATTTTGTTTATATAAATTCCAAGTACCTAGGACAATGCCTAACACATATAAAATACTTTATAAACATCTGCATGTGTGAATAGAATTGTAAAAGTTCATCTCAATATATGCCTCATGTGACGCTTCCAACCCTTCACTACCACGTCTTTCAGTCTTTATTTGAATAGATTCAGTAAGAAAGAATTCACTCATGCTTTAGATATGTATGGCTTTTCCACATTGTTGTCAGTTCTAAATGCCAAAAGTTATTTTTGTATGCTTGGAATACTTCACAATATTCACAATTTTTACAACAAAATAATTTCAGGCCTTCTTGATGAAAAAGTTTGATCAGGACAGGGCTGAGAATAATCACAAGGCTTGAAATTAAAGAAATCTCTTTAGGCTGAAATGAATTTCTAGTTGTAAAACCAAATATAAATCTACGTATTTGTGTTCCTCAGACCACCTTTCCAGCAGGTCCTTGGCTGTATTATGTATGAATTTGTGAAATGCTTTGTTGAAATTCAGTTTCAGTCAGGTCTGTAGCATTCTCCTGGCACCTACCTGGTCTGATAGTTGTACCAGGAACACCAGCTAACTATTGCATGGCACTAATCTCATCCTGATTTGTTCTAACTATTTTATATGTATTAACTCAATCCCTACAGCCACCCCATTTCATTACTATGCCCACTTGAGAACTGAAAACATTGAGGAAGAGCGAAGTTAAGTAACTTGCAGAGGTCTCACAGCTAGGAAGTGAGAGAACCAATTTGGAACCCAGCAGACTAGCTCTGGAGCCTAACCACCTACCCTCTACACCGCACCTGCGGTCCATCCTCATGAACCAGTAGGCCTGCTGCCCTGCGCATAACTTCACCCTCTTGTGTTCTAAAACCATCTGCTGATTAAGTGAGTTCTGAAATGTTTCCGGGGACCAATACTAAAATCAGCTATGAAATACTCTCAGAGATTGATCTTTCCCCCTTTTGGAATGGATAAGATTTTCCCAACCGAGGTCTCCCATTAGCTCTCTTGTTCCCCGGGACTGTGACACATAGGGAGGGCAAGGGACTTGCGCCTGTTATTTCAGTTCTTTTGTTATCCTTCATTTCTAGATCTCTTCTCTACCACAATTATCTCTCATGTTGACAGTTTCCCCACAGATGGGATGTCTATTTCCTTGATAATACAGCATTATTATGCTAAAATCTCTCATTTGTGTTATTAGCCAGACTCTGTGCAAAAATGTGTGTATATCTGGGACTCTGTGCTGTTCTTAGCCACCTTCCCAGTCCCTTGTCATGTAAATTACTAGGACACTTCTTCAATATTATTATTATCATGCCCCCTTACCACCACCACAAAGTCTTCCATCATAACCCATTTTTTCCTCCTCCTTACCACATTTTCAGCTTTGAACTCTTGTAATCAGATCAAGAATTACATTTCTGAACAAATGCGGGCTTTGCAACATTGTGAAGTGCAGCTGGTCCCCAGCAGAGAGCCCTAAGCCCCTGCCTGAAGCCAAATCCCCTTTTGTAGAGAGAGGTCTGGATTTTATTTGTTGTTTTTATCTTTGGTGAACTCTCAACTGGAAGCAGAGATGTGAACACCAGTTATGTCCTCCCCTGCAACGTTCATGACCAATACTTTATAGTTTCTGGATATGCTTCCTAGGTTTCTTCTGTTGGTGTCATTTGCCTGCATGTGACTCACTGGCAGGTGGTGATTTCATCATATTCCAGACATGTGTCTTAGGAAGCTGGCCGCTATCCTGACTCGCTGGACACACATCAAAGTTCCTTATATCTACCATTGTCGCTTTTATATCCATTGTTAAGTACTATCGATAGCATGCAGGAGTCAGCCAGCTTGTTCTGTAAAAGGCTCACGAGTAAATGTTTTCAGTTTTGCAGGACAGAACAGTCTCTGTCGCAGCTACTTGACTCTGGTGCAGCATGCAAGTAGCCATAGACAATAGGTAAACAAATGGGAATGGTTGTGTCCCTATAAAGCTTTATTTAAAGCTTTATTTTTATTTAAAACTGTCTGTTTTTATAAATAAAGGAGTCCGTCGTTTGCCACCCCCTAGTGCCAGGAAGGAACAAGGGGAAAATAAGGAAGAGACCCAGAGGATAAAAAGTGTCACCAACCACATCTCTAACTCCTATTTATTTACTTATTTTTGTAAGCGCAATAGCTAAATTATCTCCTCTTCCTAAGGCGTGTGAATCTCTTACATTAACTTAGGGCCAGAATATGAAGTTTTATGTTATCTTCTGTGAGTTCTTTTTCCATTCTGTCATGTTTCAGACTTTCAGTGGTAAGTTTTAAATATTTCAGCTGTGCCTTAGATACATTAAGGAACCTCTAGTGCCTCCCTGAGGCCAAGATGATGGTTGCAATCATAAATAGGTTATTTCTGAGTTGAGACTGGTAAGAACAGATTATCCTGCCCAGACAGTGATGTGCCAAGCACTGGCAACTTTGAAAAATTTGCACTTTGATTTTATAGGAGAGTTTCCTTAACAAGCCTGAGCTTTTTCCCATTGCTTTTGTGAATACAGTATTTTCCCCCGCTAGACTCTTAGTCAAATGTTCTTGCCATTATAAGGAAAAAAACCCGAAAAACTTGAAAATAATTTTATGGGCTTAGGAATTATTTTCATATTTCTCTGCTAATGGCAAATAAATCTACCTTATTGAATCATATGGATTTTAATTCCCCAGGCGAAAGGTAACCAATGACAGGTATATTTGTGTGTGTGTGTGTGTGTGTGTGTGTACATGTGTATGCTTGTGAAAATGGAACAGCAAAAGGAAATTAGGTGGAGAGGAAAGCATTAAAGCTGGTATTGGGTAATCATATATATAGTATATATACACATATGCCTTCTACAGTTTTATGGAGGCAGTCAGTGCCTCAAAGACGTGTAATAAAGAGACAGCAACAATTATTGGTGGTATTCAAGTAGGAGAGGCTTGAGCCAATGTAAACTTGACTTGGTTAGTAATCTTTACCAGAACTCTCTGATGATTGTAAGGAAGTCAAGAACCATTAGATTTGCTTAACCAGAACAGCAGTAAGCATCCAAACAGATTGTCCTTGGACCATAAGCAAATGCCCAGAAAATAGCCCCCTGCATAGGAGATTAAATGCTTAGAAACAAATGAGAAAAAAATATTAGCAGCAAGCCTCCCAGGTATAGAAGGGATAAACAACCATATTGGTATCAGAATTTAGGAATATTACTGTGTCTCCCACTTTAAATGAAATACAGCAGCCTGAGTTGGCAAAAATTGGAGAATGGTTTCCCTTCTTTGCAGACAGGTTTGGTGCTTGCCTTCTGGCAATTGTGTATATTACTGGCAGAGAGAGCTGTTTGAGCTGCTAATGAGAAGATTGCAAAATAATATCAGCTTGTGCTTCAGGTTGAAGATAAGAGATAACATTGCATTGGCTGTAGGAATGGCTTTCTTATAAACTGGATTCAGTTTTATTTCACTTGTTACTTTTTTTTTTTTTTTTTTTGAGATGGAGTCTTGCTGTGTCACCTGCGCTGCAGCACAGTGACACAATCTCGGCTCACTGCAACCTCCGCCTCCCAGGTTCAAGCCATTCTCCTGCCTCAGCCTCCCGAGTAGCTGGGATTACAGGCATGTGCCACCATGCCTGGCTAATTTCTGTATTTTTAGTAGAGACGGGGTTTCACCACGTTGGCCAGGCTGGTCTCGAACTCCTGACCTCAGGTGATCCACTCACCTCCGCCCCTCAAAGTGCTGGGATTTCAGATTACAGGCACTACCACGCTCCGCCCCACTTGATACATTTGAGGGTCTCATAAAGTCTTGAAATTGAGCCTGTGAATTTATAAACAGGGCCACAACCATCCTGCAGATGTGCCTTTTTGGCACACCAGAATCAGTGGCACCTGAAGAGCATCTCCTTGAAAGTGGTAGTAGATGAGAGGAGATGTGTTTCAGGTTTGAGTCATGGACCTCAGATCTACCTCCAAGGCTAGAGTTATCACAGTGCACAGGATCATCCAAGAACAGACAATTCAGATGGAGGAAAGGCCATTCCTGGGGAATGTTTGAACTTAAGGCTCAGGAGAACATAGCAGAGCCTAAAAATGAGAACAAAATGGTACTATCAGAAAAGATGGTGGTGGTTGGGACATAAGACCGGGTAGGCTCACAGGTTTACAGGACCAGGACTCAGTCACTTTCCTCACCCTAGGCTCAACCCTCATGATGGGAAAAGTAATGTACTTCCTGGGCTTAAAATTCTTCAAAGTCAACTGGTAGGGATATGAGGGAATTTATTGCTAAGTAGTAGGGAAAGTTTTATCACAAATAACATACAGGAAATTCCCATATCATAGAAAAGAGGTTATATCATCACCATGTTTTTACATATGAGAAAATGGAGTTTTAGAAAAGTTATGTACCTTGCCTAGGAGTATGTGCCTAGATAGTGGCAGCTCCAGGATTCAAACCTAAAACTCCAGAGTCTGAAACTCACACGGTTTTTGCTCTGTTCTGCAGCTTCCTGCAGCTGAACAGGAGATTAGCCTGAGACAAGAGGAGGATCATTCACAAAGGCAGAGAGGCTGGGACATGACTGCTTTCTGGAAACCTGAGCTCATGGAGAGAGGCTGAGAGTCAGGAAAGTAGGACACGAAATCATTTAATGAGAGTGAAGGCCAGCCAGGTCAGGGAGTTTGAAAAGAGTTTTGAAATATCCATTGTGGCTAATATGCGAGAGCATTCTTTGAGAGTGATTAAAATGACAACTGAGGACACAGCTAAAGTGAGAGAGAATAAATTTGTATCAGATTGCATATTTTTGGTATGTGCATCTCTTTCTGAAATCAGTTGAATAGAGGTGGGAAAAGTAGCTTGGTGGATAACGAGGTAGAATGGAAAGTTGAGAAGACAGAGTTTAGGAGTCTGATTGTTCTAAAATTCTCCAGGGAAAATTGTGTTTCTTTTTATGGATATAGTCCAGGTCTTAGGTCTGTCCCACACCACAAAGTTTTCAGGACATTCTGGACAAATTCACACATTTCCCTGGATGTCAGTCAATTCCCTTTGCCTCTGTGCTATCACTTTCCTTCTCTCTGCCGTCTCCTGAGTTACCTGTCTCAGCCCTTCACTCCACATTCTGCAGCCTCTGTTCAGCTCCTTTATACCTTCATCTAGATTCTTCCTAACTTATTATACTGCCTCCTCATGTCAACTTCCATCCCATCTGCATTCAGGAAGAGAAGCCCACATGAGAAGTGAGCCCATTTGCTAAATATATCCATCTTGGAGCATTTGTTCAAGATCAATAAAGATAGAAATTATTCTGATTTTTCAGCTGTTGCCCAAATCCACAAGAGTACACAAATGAAAATGAACTGATTTTTTAAAAATACAAATAACCATTAAAGTTCATATTGTTTTATTCTTTAAGCCAGAAAAAATGGGAATACGGAGGAAGGAGGGAGATAGCAAAATAGGCGGGGCTTCTGAGTTTCAGGTGGTCTGAGACTGCAGTGACCTTGAGGCTGGTGGACCTGGAAGGAGCCAGGGAGGGATGGTGGATCCCAGGGGTGGGAGCAAATGCATGGTCCACGGTTCTGAAGAGCAGAGCTAGACCAAAGGACTAACCTGCTAACCTTGACCAAGGAGATGGCCCAGAGGTTTTCTATTTCTATTGCTCTATCTTTTCATTATAAGTTCCCAGTAGAAAAGAGATATCATTGTAAATATCGGTGCAGCACTTAACACATAAGGAAGAATCGATAACATTCATTTGCTTACATTGCCCAGAGAAGAAATAAATTCAAATACTTAAAAATAGGCATGAACCATTCTGTTCCATATCCCACTTTAGGGCTGCCAGCAACTGTACTCATTGCTGAACGTCATTGCTTGTGTACATAATGAATACTTGTCTGTAACCCTATGAAGGCCGACTGATTTTTACGGAAAGACAGCTTTGTGTTAAGCGGCCCGCCTTCCCCACGGAATTGGGTTTTCCAACACCACGTTTTGAGATTTCTGAGAAGTGTCCGCCATCTGCTGGCCACTGAGAGGATTGACGAGCAGCCATGAGGAGCACCGTGTTTCTTGAACATGACTTAACCAGGCAATGGAATTACAATTGTCTTTGGGTTTCTAAAACATAATAGTCACTTCTGGATCCACGTGACTTATGAGAAGTCCCTTAATTGCCTCTCAAGCAGTATACAAGTTTTATTCAATATGTGGATTATCCTTTTATAATAATAAACAATGCCGTAAGCCAATCGAGGGGTTCCCACATGCTCTCTAGGCAGAGATGGACCCTGGGCCCTAGATGAAAGGTTAATAGTTTGGAGTGAATACTAACTCTGGGTCTCTGACTCTGAATCTAAGTCAGGAGTAGAACAGAGCTGTACAAAGAAGACTGCTTGATAGAACTGAATTTTGTCCCTTCTTCAATGGGGGAAAATAAAGTACAGTTTTCATCAATAGATTAATGACTAAACTTGGACCTTGATGCCAAATATAACTTGAGCTGCACCTGCACAGTCTGGAGATGTACAGAAGAGATACTTGCCCAACCTCTTAGCACATCGTTATAAGCAGGCAGGCAATACTATATCCTAAAAGTACTCCTCTTTGCTGAAATTGAGAAAATAGGAATTACCCAGGGTAAATTTGACAAATAGCATGATTTATTGTAGTATTGTCTTTTTTTTCTTGATTTTCTTCTTTACTGGGAGATTTGTATTTTGTAGCTCCTTCAACACTTTAAAAATTAAACTAGATGGTAAGATTTAAAAGTTTTCTCACAACTAACAAACTGATTTTGATTTTACTGCCCAAAGCCCTTTACATCCCAATTTAGATGGGTCTGTATCAGTGTCTTTGGCTTAATTTAGATGTGATTTTTCCTTAATAATTTTGAAAATGGTGGTACTGTATACCAACTAGCTAGATAGGAATCACCTTGACAGTATTTAATGGATAGAAGCATCTCAATGATCTTTCCTTAATGAGGGCAAATCATTAACAATGTCCAACTCCTTATATTAGAGGCACTGACTAAGGCATGGTACTTAAATTTAAAGCACAACTTTTCAACTTCCATAAAGTACATATTTTACATTAGAATTTTAAATTACAGGGTAGTGACTCGATATGTCACTAGCATGTTTTGAATAGGCCCCCTGGCACCCCTGCCAAAAAAAAAAAAATAAATAAAGAATGCAAGAACACTGTCTTAACCAAGAGGGCTTGGGAGTGTTAACTAATTCAGCCTTTCAGCCTCCACTTAAAATTCTGGAAGACAGTAGTGTCAGGGGTAGCTATCCTTGGCCACAAAGTGTCATTACAGAAGAACTTTGGGTACATTTTGGTGTGAGGCCGCTCTTGCAAGCAGCATTTGCAGGCATTAAGAGAATGCACACAGTTCAATAAGCTGGGGTTATGTTCGTAATCAGTGTTTGTTTAATGCTGTAAAAATACTAAAGGAATGGCCAAAATCTCTGAGTATCTGGGGAAAAGGGTTCTTTGAAACTTTTGATGCTTGAGCAGAATAATGGAAACTTATCTGTTCCCCATGCTTTTAACACACACACACACACACACACGCGCGCACACACACACACACACACACACAACATATGTCATAGATCAAGATGTAACAGATTGGAATGGGGTCTAGGCTTGGGAATTTTGTGACTCCTTAGGTGATCTCAATGTACTGCCGGTGTATTAGCAGGCTTTGCACAAATACTCTTTCTCACCTACCAGGAGAAATCAAAGGGCTTTCTTTGGGTTAAACACTTGTATGTCAAAACCAAAATGGTGGGCATTACAGGAGTAGAGGAATTAAGAGAAGAAAATAGATATTGGGTCAAAAATTGGCCCCAGGAACCGGTAAATAAGAATGGTCAATCTTAAAAGAGAATGTTCTATTGAAGAGGGAGCATTATCTGAAGTTGGAGTGACCATGGAGGACAATGACAGCTGTCCCACAGGATGTCACTTGGCTGAGGAAACTCAGACTGGAAGCCACAAGCCCATGGGGGCACAGGAAGCCTGTTTCCTGAGCAGAACAGAGCTGGGTTTGGCACGTGCCTAGTGTTCCAGTGAAATCTGTCCTTTTTCTGCTTCCACTTTTTACAAATGAATTATTCAACACTACTTCGTTGACACATGGACTCAGCATTAAAAAAAAAATGACAGTGGAGATAAAGGTCTAAGGTAGCGATAGACAAATGAATGATGGGCACCCATCATCTGAGGAGCTTCTTAAAATTCAAATTTACCAACCCCACCCCAGACATCTGGCTCCGTAGGTCTTGGGTAGGGCTCAGAGCAGGCTGCTTCTGAAATTGTGAGGCTGTGAGGTAAGAATGCAGGTGGGAGCCTGCATACCACGTGTCTAAATATTTAAAAGTTGTAAATCAGCCTAACGAACTGTGAAGGAAGCTCTGGTCTACTTCCATGACAACTTAAGCCTATACAGAGACCTGGAAGGTCAAGTTCAAATGCAGAACCTGAATGTTTAATTTCCATCTGCTCCCTCAGTGTTAAAGGTCTGTCCTTTTTCCTTGACAAATATGCTTTCATAATTGTCTGGAAAGCCGGATTCCAGTTCAGCAATTCCAGTCCCTCAGTGTTGAGGGAAAGGGCCACCCGCTCTGCTCTTCTCTTCCCATCTGACTCCATCTGGAACCACAAAGCACCTCTGTGTATGGGGGGCAGGGACAAGCCAGCCCAGGTTTTGACCCAGTGCCCCCTACCCTTGTACCGTACGTAGGTAGCCACCCCCAGGCATTGGGGTGTGCACACTGGTGACATGTCTGCCCCCTAGAAGAAGCATGGGGGAAATGGGACCTCACAGCCCCTGTTAGCTGATGTGGGCCATGAGCTCCCAGGTCACGGTCTAAAAGTACATTGGTTCGGGACTCTGTGTGGCCATATTCCAAGGATCCTGCAAAGGAAAGGGCAGGACTAGAGAAGGGAAAGAGTAGGCCTTCTAAGGCTCCCAAGGCAGGACCTCTTTTTGTCTGATCTAAGAGAGGTATTGAACCCAAGTGGCTTAGATGCTGAATCCCTGGGCTTAGAACCCAATGCTGTGGAGCATTGATCTCACGGTGCTGGCCAGAAAGGGGCTCATTGGTTGCTACTAGGTCATTATCACTCCAGGGCACCTGGGCAGTCAATGGAACTGAGCTCAGAAAAGTCCTGCCTTTATCATGTCCCCTTCCACTTCCATAAATTTCTCCATAAGATAAAACCAAGGAAAAATACTCTTTCTCTTGACTCTGAATGGTATTTAAAGGAAAGTAGAAATTTTATTTTTTAAAGAAATTATATATATTCATTGTGTATATGTTGTTTTGAAATATGTACACATTGCGTAATGGCTAAATTGAGCTAATTCAATGTATAACCTCACATACTTATCATTTTTGTGGTGAAAACACTTCAAATCCACTCTCTTAACAAGGTTCAAAAACATAATATATTGTTATTAAATATACTCCTATAACTATTTCCTATTAATTACAGGGAGGTAGAAATTTTAATGGACATCTTTCTCATACTTTTCTTGACTTTTAGAAAACAGAAATAATAAACTTGAATCAAAGATATTCATTTCACAGTAATGCAATATTTCTGTAAAATTTCACACCTTGTTGACTATCAATCAGCTGAGAACTTTACACCTCATTGAAAATCCATTAGAACAATGGCTGTTCCATTAGCCCTTCAGTTTATGCCTTAAAACAGGACTTGTCTAAAAGTGACATTGTTTTTGGCAGGCTGCTCCTTTTGATAGGTGGACACTTGCTGTGGTATTAACTGTTTCCAGGTCTCCAGAGAAAGGCCCAGGGTGTGTCTAGGGACATCAGCGACAACAGTGAGGTAGAGCAAGTCAATACTGTGCCACCTCTGTGCTAGCCAGAGAACCTCTGCTCCAAGGCAGGAGAACACTGGGTTCCCCCTTTCATTAAGGTCCTCAGGCCCCCGTAAAATCCAGATACGGCTTTGGTGAGGAATGCTATCTGAGTGAAGCTCCCTCAGTTTCAGAACCAGCTTAGAGCTTCTCAGCTCCGACCTGCCTGTTAGCATGGCTGGGGAGCCCAGTGGTTTAGTGAACTGGCTAATAACAAAGATTCTGAGATAACAAAACAGAGAACAGGTAGGTTTTGATGAAAAGGAAGGAGATAAGGAGGATAAGAGGGGTAGTGGGGAGGAACAGTGGGAGAGGGGCAAGGAAGTATTAAATCAAGATTTGGGGAATGGCTGGAAACAGTGGCAGAGACTCAATAGGAGAGTGACCCTGACAGACAGGAAGGTGGCAAACGTGCTCGCAGGCACAGGCCGCCCAACAGTTCACAATCTCATCTACTTCTTAATGTAGATGAGAAGGCCTTGTCCTAACCCAGGCCTTATTAAAGCCAGAATGAATTGCCTTGCATCATCAGAAACTGACCATTCATTCCTGTGGTCTTCTTTGAGATTTTTAGAATTCCAAGGACTAAATATCCCTATGCACTTGCCTTTGTTCACTGTATTGGATGATGTGCCTGTCTCCAGCATTCACTGAGGGCAGTACCCCAACATCCGACACATCTTTAAATGCCAAAGGGAAGTGAAGATGTCCTGACTTCTTAAACTCTAACATAGCATTCATCCTATTCTTATATTTTTTGAACTTTGCATCAAAACATACATAAATGCAGGTGCACAAATTATAAGTGTAAAAGTCAATGAATTTTCACTAAGGAAACACACTTGGCTCACCAGAAGCTAAAGAAAGGGTGAAATAGAAGGGATTTTGTAGATTACATCTGCTGACACCATCGTTATTTGAGAAAAAGAACTATTTCTTAGCTATATTTTAGGAACTTTTATCTGGTGATATCTATCTATCTACTTACTTTAGGGGTGGGGTGGGATTGATTATTCTTACAAGATTAGTGAAGTTAGAAACAACTGGTTTTAATTCATTAAATGTAACCTACTTTCATGTAGCTTCATGTGACTGAAATCAATCTGTTTTATTTTCCAAACCAGTGGAATAGACACAGGGTCATGACATACATTTTGAAAGTCTTCTGTTTCAAATGTATTCTAGATTAAGAAACAGAATGTGCAGGGCATGGTGGCTCATGCCTGTAATCCCAGCACTTTGGGAGACCGAGGCGGGTGGATTACTTGAGATCAGGAATTTGAGGTCAGCCTGGCCAACATGATGAAACCACATCTCTACTAAAAATACAAAAAATTAGCCAGGCATGGTGGTGTGCACCTGTAGTCCCGGCTACTCAGGAGGCTGAGGTGTGAGAATCGCTTGAACCTGGGAGGCAGAGGCTGCAGTGAGCTGAGATTGTGCCATTGCACTCCAGCCTGGACGACAGAGTGAGATATCATCTCGAAAGAAAAAACAAAAAATAGAAAAAGAAACAGAATGCTATTGGCACTCCCAGAAGAATCACTATTGGACTTCTGATACCAAAAACAGGGGGATTTCCTTGTTTTTAAGTTTTATGAAATGAAGTAATATTCTGTATACGCTTCTGAGTTTAGCTTCTTTGAGTAGGTTTGTGAGATGTATCCAAGTGTGGAATGGAGTTATGATTTATTCATTTTTGCGTGTGGGTGATTGTATTTTTAAAAGTAAGGTAAACATTAAAAGTTAGGGTTTAACCTACCACTGGATATGCACCCAAAGGGAAAGAAGTCATTCTATGAGAAACACCGCATGCACAGGCCTGTCCAATTCACGATGGCAAAATATGCAACCAACCTACTTGCCCATTGACCAACGAGTGGATAAAGGAAATGTGGTAAATATGCCCCATGGAATACTACTCAGCCACAAAAAGAAACCAAATAGTATCTTTGGCAGCAACTTGGGTGGAAGTGGAGGCCATTATTCTAAGAGAAGTAACTCCAGAATGGAACACCAAATATCATGTTTTCACTTACAAGTGGGATCTAAGCACTGAGGACATAAAGGCGTTAGAATGAAATAATGGACTTTGGGGATCGGGGAGAGATTGAGAGAAGATGAGGAATAGAAGACTCCATATTGGGTACAGTGTACACTGCTTAGGTGATGGATGCACCAAAATATCAGCAATCACCACTAACGAATGTATCCGTGTAAACAAAACCCACTGTACCCCAAAAACTATGGAAATAGAAAACGAATAAATAAAAGTCAGGGATTAAAAATAAAGTGGGAAATGGTCATTGCAGAAGTCTAAAATATTATAAGCTATATATGAAATGCAAGTTTGTAACTATTTTTTGAGTACCTGCAGTCAGCAAATTTGCATTAATAGTACTGTTTACTTCCTCATTTTTAAAAACAATTAATTTTCTATTTCCTATTTTAAGACCTTATCTAAGATTGCTGCCCTGCGGAATGGTTCCTAGCACACGTCATCTTGTCTGTGTTGAAGTATGAGTGAATACATCCTACCCTCTACTTTAAGGTAGATGATAAAATGGCCAATTTCGTGTATTTGTTTATTTTCAAGGAAAACCTTAGAGCACTGGTTCTCAAACTTTAGGATGCACTAGAATTACCTGGAGTGCCAGAATCCCCTGGAGTGGTTGTAAGAACTCATTGCTGGGGCCAGGCACCGGGCACGGTGGCTCACGCCTGTAATCCCAGCACTTTGGGAAGCCAAGGTAGGTGGATCACTGGAGGTCAGGAATTTGAGACCAGTCTGGTAAACATGGTGAAACCCCGTCTCTACTAAAAATACAAAAATTAGTCATGCGTGGTGGTGTGCACCTGTAATCCCAGTCAGTTGGGAGACTGAGGCAGGAGAATCGCTTAAACCCAGGAGGCAGAGGTTGCAGTGAGCCAAGATCGCGCCACTGCACTCCAACCTGGGTGACAGAGACAAATTGAAAAAAGAAAAAAATGGAGTTTCTGGGCCCCATCCCCAGGAGTTTTGATTTTGTAGGTCTGTGGTGGGATCCAATTATGTACCTTCTAATGAGCTCTCAGGTGATGCTGATGCTGCAGTCCTGGGTCCACATTTTGAGAACCACTGCCTTAGAGCCAGCAAATCAAGTCACGTTTATATTCCCGTCCCATACTCCCTTGGTGAGGATTCCTCTGGTCATTCGTGCATTTGCGTTTTCAAACGCTTTGGAATCAGCCAGGTAGAGATTTGACTCTTGTTGTCGTGTTTACCTTCCTAAATCATTAGCATCTATTATCTTGTTTGGTCCTACACCACAACTCTGCTTGGAACCCATTTGGAGCATGGTTTCTATCTTCGTGGTTTGTTTACATATTGGTGGCCCCGACTATTTGTCAGCTTATTAAAGGCATCGGGCCACTATTTGTCTATCTCCTTGCACTGCCTAGCAGGAAGTACTGCAGGGACTATTGAATTCATGCCCTGTATTCTCTGCTGGCCCATTGATTTCATCCTTATAGCCCCTGCTTCTCAGCTGCGTGTGTTTTGTTCACAGCTTACATATGGATAAAATGAGTTCTTGTTTCTTGCTCTTATAAGAATATGGGGGCTGGGTGCAGTGGCTCACGCCTGTAATCCCAACACTTTGGGAGGCTGAGGCGGGCAGATCATGAGGTCAGGAGATCGAGACCATCCTGGCTAACATGTAACATCTACTAAAAATACAAAAATTAGCCAGGCATGGTGGTGTGCACCTGTAATCCCAGCTACTTGGGAGGCTGAGGCAGGAGAATCGCTTGAACCTGGGAGGTGGAGGTTGCAGTAAGCCAAGATCACACCACTGCACTCTAGCCCGGGTAACAGAGCGAGACACTGTCTCAAAAAAAAAAAAAAAAAAAAAAAAAAGGAATGTGGAAGTTATAAAAATAATCTGTGATCATATAATGACTGTTTTCCCCCCAAAAGGCATTACTTTCAGCTTCAAAGTATGTATTTCTTAACTAAAGTGTTTCTGGGATGTGGCTGCATGTTGATGTCACCTAGAGAACTTAAAAAACAAAACAAAACAAACAAAAAAATGAAAACAAAAACAAAACAAAAAAACTGATGTTCATGTCCCAGAGGTTCTCTTCTAATTGATGTGGGCTATGATCTGGGCATAGAGATTGCCAAAAGTACCCAGGTGATTCTAACACATAAAAATGTTTTAAGAGTTTCTTAAGTACTTTTTTTTCCTTATGGGTTTCAAGAGAGCCCCGCTATTTTTTTTTTTTTTTTTTTTTTTTTTTTTCTGGAAGATTATTTTCAGAAACACCTAACCCTTCTTTATTTGTATCTCCTGTGGATGTTTTCCTTCTGAATTTTTCTCTGTGAAACAAGAAAATATAATGAATTGTCGTTTGCATGTTACACAAAGCATGAACTTTATTTGTAGTCTGAGATAAACTTGTTCTGATCTAGAAATGAAAAATAATGAACTCTGCTGAGTTCTGCTTTTCCTGTCTCAAGTTAGCTTTACCATAAGGATCTGGTGGGTAAAAGTTTGTTGTTCTTGTAATTAATTATTGGAACAGAGTTGTTTGGAGTAGATGATTCATTGTGGAACAAGTCATCTGATTCTGAGGGACATTTTCCATTATAAAATAATTATACATAAAAACAGAAGTATTGCTTTAACACTGAGATTTGTAACAATGCCATGCCATTCTGATTGTAATGACTCTGTGTCTATTCCACTGGTTTGGAAAATAAAACAGATTGATTTCAGTCACATGGAACTACTTGAAAATAGGTTACATTTAATCAATTAGAAACTAGTTGTTTCTAACTTCACTAATCTTGTAAAAAGAATCAATTCCACCCCACTCGTAAAGTTAGGAGTTAGATAGATATTACCAGATAAGTTCCTAAAATATACCTAGGAAACAACTCTTTCTCAAATAATGATGGTGTCAGTAAGTCCATTTTATTTCACCCTTTCTTTAGGTTCTGCCCTTGCATCTTAGAATAATGAAATATGAAGTGAAATTTGGTTGCATGGTTTACCTGTAGCCATTTTATAATTTAGATTCGTGGGTTTACATTACTTTCGAAACTACTGGGAAAACATTAACAGCTCAATAGGATTCTTTGGCGCAATCTCAGCTCACTGCAAGCTCCGCCTCCCGGGTTCACGCCATTCTCCTGCCTCAGCCTCCCGAGTAGCTGGGACTACAGGCGCCCGCCACTGCGCCCGGCTAATTTTTTCTATTTTTAGTAGAGACGGGGTTTCACCATGGTCTCGATCTCCTGACCTTGTGATCCGCCCGCCTCGGCCTCCCAAAGTGCTGGGATTACAGGCGTGAGCCACCGCGCCCGGCCTAGAATGATAAATTTCAACACTCAAGCTCTGACAGTTGTTCTCAGTCTCTTCTTTGATTCAATGTAAAAATTTGGACAAATAATGAGCTTTCCTTTGCTGCATGCACGGGGGCAGGATAAACTTGAGAATTCACCCAAGTGTTCAACTCAGATCAAAGATACTTTCCTCAGGAAATCAACAATATTAAGAAAAATGGCTTTTTGAAAACAATTAAAAATAAATGTTTAGCACCTTCAAATATCAGATTCACATCCTCATCATCCTCACTTAGAGATTTTTAAACTAATAGCAGTTTTGTATAGCACATTTGCATTTACAATGCATTTTTGTACACATTGTATTTTCCCCTGAACCCAGGGAGACTGAAAGAGCAACAATTTACATGTTTGTGTATTTTTAGAAAGTGAGTGTTAGAAAAGTTAAATGACTAACCTAAGCTCAAACAGCCAGAGGTGTATGGAACAAGGGCGCCACTCAGCGTCTCTGACTGTGAGCTCACTCTTTCTACTCCTGCAGCTATGCCAGCTATACAATAGCAATTTGTGAGAGGTGTTCGGTGTGAGGGATAGTAGGGGGGTGGGCGTGGGGAGGGGAAGAGGAAGCAAAATCCTCATACTGACTGTATTTTTATCACTTTCATAAAGGATTTTATGTTTTACAGCCTATTTGTCATTGGGGGAAATATCTCTAGACTAGTGCTATAAACAGCAAAACATGCACTTGAGACTCCCTGCAAGCTCATCTAAGTTTTAAGAGTAATTGAGAATAGCAGCACTTGATACACGTATCTTCATTTACTATATAGTGTGATCAATTATTTTCCCTGATACCAAGGGAAAATTAAACATCTTTTCATTAATTATCGCGTTTCTTTCACGGTGTTTTTTTATGCACTTTGCCAGCTTTTGTAGTTCTCACAACTGGCCACCAGATGGTAGTGTTTAGTTAGTATTGTCACACATGTTCTATTGTGGGAACTTTGATTCTAAAAGGAAACATTCCATGTATAATACTACACTGAAACTGTTTTCCCAGTGGCTGAGGCACACGATAAAAACTCTGTGGCTTGAGCCTTCTCTTTCTTTTTTAATGACTAGACCTCCCTTCATTCAACACAGACCTTTCTTCCATGTACTACTTATTGAGCAGTTCATTTTTCTCCCCATCCTAGCCTTTTTAAACACCCCACAGTGAGGGAGTGTTAAAAGTCCTGCCTTTCATAGAAGTTTGTTCTAAACTTCTGAGAGGTAAAGCAGATCTGGTGCCAAGATGATGTGTTCTAGGGAAATACAAGGACAATAGACTTAAAGACCTGTGCTGCCAGCTTGTGAATAATTGAAGATTTGTATCTCTAAGTAAATTTCAGAGTACCCCTGTACTTCCTTGGGTATCTAAATCAAATAAGACAAATAAGTTGTAGTTGCCTAGTATGGATACCACATTGCCAAAATTTTACAGTTGTTTTGGACAATCCAATAGATGTCTTCTCTCTACTTTGTTTAAGCCTTCTAATTTCCCCAGCAAGACAAAGCAAAGCAAAATTAATTCACACAGGCTGTTTGCATGATATGGTCCAACGGTTTACTATGCTATATTTGTCATTAGTCACCCAAACACAGAATCTAAAAGTCGCTTATAACCATTTCCTGCCCCCCCATGACTGTTGATTCTTCCAAAACCGTAAATCTCCTTTACTAATTAATTCACTTGAATAACCAAACCTGCATTTCAGGTTCTCATTCTTTACACACCCAGTAAAAAATAAGATGCCATCTGTTATTTTATTCATTAAGTCAAGTCCTGTTTCTCATGTTCTGCGGGAATTCTTCCCATGTGGTTTTACTATTTGTTTCTACTTTCTTCAGGTTCCCTCATCGTTACACATATGCATTTATAAAATACATGTTCATAAAATCCACTCCAGTCATTCTCTGCAGTTAACTCATCTCCGAGATCAAAACAGACCCCAAAGTTATCAATGAAACTGTTCACTTGCACGGTGCAGGGGCTGGGGGTGTGGTTATTTGGGTGTGTGAATATGAACTTTCAGTTGTCTGAGGACAACAGGAAGCGTTGTTTCTGGTTGCTATCATATTAAACTTTAGTTAAGATTTTTATTGTTTTTGAGATAGGGATTTTTTTCCCCTGGGGTCAACTGGGTTCACCCTATTTCCTGAGGGCTAAATAAAATTGGCTGCAATCCCCATCAGATTGTGAAAAGTTCTGCTTTCTCTCCAAAGCTTTTATGAATCCTTGATCACACCAGGCCCCACATCTCTGCTTCAGCCAAATTGGTTGCATTTAGGAGTTCTCTCACAGTAGCTGTTATGGTCTCTTTCTTTCATACCACAAAGGCCCAAGGTAGAATTGAGCCCCTTCCTTAGTTTTCCCAACCACCAGACTCCCCTCTCCCCCCACAAAACAAAACTTGTTCACACATGGGATTTCTGCATTGTACCACACTTCACTGATGGTTTGAGGAAATGCATGCAATGCATATTCACCAATAATGTGAGATGTGATTGTGTTTAGACATTAATATTCTTAAAAAGTCAGTCAGTGATTTCTATATGGACGGTGCTAGCCTTTTGCTAGTTTGCTTGGGTTTTTTCTCTCGTTCCTACCTGTCCGTACCTCTCCGACTTCAAAAATTTCTCATAGGAACTCCAGATTTTTCTTACTTAATGGCATTTAGTGCTTTACCTCTCTCCTGCTCCATCTACCTTTTAACTCCCAGACCTACGCACGTGCTCAGCAGAACAAAATGGCGTTTCATGTAATAGCACCACCGCTTGATAGAAGATATTTTTGGTCATAAATAGCTTTTTAAAAATTTTTATTGGTGATTACATGGGGGTACAATGACTAAATTGAATTTTGCTATTCATCTCATACACTACACACACACAACACACACACACACACACACATTTATATATATAGAGAGAGAGATGGAGTCTTGTTCTGTCATCCCAGCTGGAGTGTAGTGGTGCAATCACAGCTCACTGCAGCTTCAACCTCTCAGGTGTAAGCGATCCTCCAACCTCAAACTCCCAAAGTGCTGGGATTACCAGTGCGAGCCACCACACCTGGCTATTTTTTATAATTTTTTTGTAGACGCAGAGTCTCCCTATGTCGCTCAGGCTGGTAACTCCTAGGTGTAAGCGATCCTGCAGCCTCGGACTCCCAAAGTGCTGGGATTACAAGAGCGAGCCACCACACCCAGCCTTCTGCTCCTATTTGACCTAAAAATTCCATATAGTAGCCATAACATCCATTCATTCAACAAATAATTATTGAACACCTACTTGCAAAAAGAAATTCAGTTCCTATTCTGTTGGAGTGATAATATAGCAGATAATAATAATAATAATAATAAAAGTGTCCATGCACTCTTCTAGGCTCCAATAATCCCTATGAAGAGAGGGTATGCTTAAACAACAGATGTTTATTTTCTCACGGTTGTGGAGGCTGGCAGTGTGAGATCGGGGTGCCTGCATAGTGGAGTTCTAGTGAGGGCTGACTTCCCTTATGCCTTCACCCAAAGTTTATGTGTTATTAATATCAGCAGCCCTCTATCTCTGGATGTCTCTGGTGCCTTAGAAGACATATTCTCTACAGTTAAATGGACAGGGTAAATATATTTATATTGCTAAATGCCCCATTTGAAGGGCTATATACTATTTCATGTAGCAAGGAGTGCTTAATGGTTCCAGCACAACAAAACAACTCTACAGAACATTTTTATTTGCCCGAAGCATCTAACGAGCTGATCCTCCCACGCTTGTGGATGGCACTCTTGTGAACTGCTTCCTGAGATTCTCTTAGTGCAGAGCCAACAATATTCAGTACATTTCCTTCACTTGCCTTTTGGCATGTCCATGACAATGATTCCAGCTGATCTAACGTCTAGAAAATCTATTTCCCACAAGCAACAGGATCTTCTCTTTTCCTGCTTAAGAGTGTTTATTTTTGCATTTTTCAGCAGCTTCACAACTTCTGACTTGGTTGACTTTTTGTAGAGAGAATGTCCCTCCTCCATCCGTGAAGTGCTGCATTTTAGGTTTGGTCTGACAAATTGATGCAACAGCTCAGGTATACATGACAAGGAAATTGAATTTCCATCCTCAAAATCAATTTTGAACAATAAGAGTTGAGAGGATAAGTTTATTCAAAGGTGATTTGGTATTGCGACAGGATGGTCCAAATCAGAACTCAGTAACCTGATTTTGAAACATTTCCAAGTTCATGAAAGGAATCACTTTGTACATAAGAGCTTTTCTACTTTTTGGGTTTGAGCATAACTAGATAGCTTAGTGGGATATCCATATTCTTGCTTTGATGATCACATTTGGCATCTAAGTATTATGCTGTTTTCAAAGGAAAAAAAAATTCCTGAATAAGAGAGATGGAATGAATTACATAAAAATAAAACTTAAAATAAGTGTCATCTAAGAAGATGAAAAGCAAACAAGTACATGTGTTCTTAACTTTTGGGGGCTTGCCTTTAATTTTTTTAATAAAGCAATTATCTGCTATTAGTCATTATAATAGGAGCTAAAGTCCAGTTAATCGTCACAGCATGCGAAACCCTGTGCTGAGCACGTCAGGGCATGGCCTCCGAGAGAACACACCTCACTCTTGAAGAAGGCTGGAGACGAGCGAGGGCCGTGACTGAAGGTCACAGACTTAGTAAAAGGCAGAGCCGAGGCTCAAACCCACACAGCCACATACCTGCACTGTTAGCACTGCACTCCCCAGTTGCCAGAGCCTTGTTTATTTTCCAGTGCTAAACTCTGCTTAAATGTGCATAAGGAGTAATTTCATTTTTTTTCCTTTTCTAGACTACAAATTTGTATGATTGGATTTCTACAGGCTTTTGTGTTTCTGGTGAGATTTGAAATGGATTTTTCAAAGTTACGATATTCAGTGACTCCTATAATCTAGAAATTTCTCCCAAGACACCAAACCTTCCTCCCTGATCTTTTGACTGAAAGCCTGGTCCCCAACTGCATTCATTTCCTAGGGCTGCTGTAAGGAAGTATCACAACCTAGGTGGCTCACGGCAGCCGAAATGCATTGTCTCCCAGTTCTGGAGGCCAGAAATCCAAAAGTGACGTGTTGTCAAGGTTGTTTCCCCTGAGAACCGTGAGGGAAGGATTTGTTCCAGGTCTCTCTCCTTGGATAGCCATTTTCTCTCTTTGTTTCTCCATAGTGTTTTCCTCCTGCATATGTGTGTGTCTGCATTTCCCCATTTTATAAGAATACCCCTCGCCTTGGATGAGGCCCACTGTAATGACCTTATTTTAACTCGATTACCTCTCTAAAGACCCTATTTCCAAACAAAGTCCCTTTCTGAGGTACTGGGGTTGGAACTTCAGCCTATTTTTGCAGGGACACAATTCAACCCACAGCACCAGCTCTGATCCGGGGTAGCACATGGAAGTGGAGGCCTAGTACTGTGCCAGGGACCCCAGCCGACAATGTGGCCCGAGGCGAGTTTCCCTTCTGCCTAATAGGGGATTGGATTGACTGATTTCTACTGTCATAACATAGAATTCTATTTGTATAGAATGCCTGTAATTTATTTAATAGATTTTCTCACTGAAGTAATTTCCTAAAAGTTTTTGGAAAGTTGGCTTCATCTTTCTATTTTCATACATTTGCCACAGAGGTTACGTGTCCGCCAGGTCTTCTTTCAGCGTGACCCACTGTGGAACCCACAGGCCCAGCCTCCTCCCACTTTCCTTTTCCCTCTGAGATCTCTTTATTCTTCCTGTTCTATGTCCACAAAGAGGAACCAACTGCCCCCTAAGTCTATCCTCACATATAGAGCCTCTTACATGACAGGTGTCCAGAGAAACTCAAAACAGTTAGACTTAGAAGGAGCTGACTATTGAACGGTGGACGCTCAATCAGTATTCATGAATGAAGAAGGTTGGCCATTGACTTTACCCTCTGTGACTTCACTGGCTCTTTCACAGCAACGATTCTTGAGAAAATACATGGCCAAGCCTTAAACATTAGCTGATCTGGTTTGCAGAGGCCCTGCTAGGATTCGAGTCCTGGTATTGCAGATGAGGAAACAGGGTCTTACAGATGCACAGAAGCTCCTCTGAGTGCACACAGGGAGTACTGGGGTACAGGCCAAGGCTGAACTCACACAGCCCCTCTCCAGGATCCACCCTGAGTGATGAGCCATGTCCCAGGCTGGAGAAAGGCTGTGTGGCCCACTGTCTGGGCCTATCCACAAGCTCTTTCATTCATTCTTGGATTTTTCCAGTTGAAAAAAAGTGTTATATGAAGGATCAGAGATGGCATCTTTAACATTTTTTTTGCACAATTCATCATTAATTCACTAGTTTTTAAACTGTTGTCATGAAGAGTTGTTTTGAATGCCTTAATGAACAATGTTTTGTTTGTTTCAGTACATTTTCACTTGAGATTTTTACTGTAAAACATGCTATTTTGAAGACAAAATTTTTAAAAATAGAGAAGGGCAAGAAGAATGGTGAACAATGCAGGAGGTGACAATTGGTCTAATTACAGTGAACATTTATAGGTCAGTGGAACATAAGCCCTGAGGGAAGTCTCTGAAAGTGGCCCTGCAAGCAGGGGGGAGGGAGGGAGGGAGGCAGCCCTCACAGGCTGCTGGGAAGCACCAGTGATGTCGTGCCTCACTGTGCCAGCCTCACAGATGGCATCTCAGCGACATGGCTGTTCTTTTGTCTTTTCTTCATGAGCATCTTAGAGAAACACATTTATGCACATTTCTACCTACAAAGTTTTGCCTCAGTGTGACTCATCCTCTTTCTGTCTCAGATAGGATTACTCTTCAAAGGAAAGAAAAAAAAAAACAGTTTTGAATATAAAGATGAGGCCAACTGCAGGGCTCATTGAATTAACTCAGAGATAGCTAGAGCTGTCTGTGTGTGTGTGTGTGTGTGTGTGCTTCTGTGTGTGTTTCCGTGTATCTGTCCGTGTGTGTGCATGTCTGTGTCCATGTCTGTATGTGCATCTGTGTGTGTGCATGTGCCTGTGCATGTGTGTCTGTGCATGTTTGTGTATACACGAGTGCAATGTCCCATATTGGCAAATACCACATGGTAACGTCCTGCACACCATATGAGCTGTATATATGAGCTGTATTTTCATGACGGTCCACTGGGATAGGGATTAAATCAGATGATCACTATTTATACCTAAGTAGTAACACTTAAAAAATGCAATTGCTCTCTGTCACCACAGCTTAATCTATGAGCCCCTAAGGGAAAAAATTCCTTACATTAAAAAAGCCATTTCATATATAGATAAATGCTGAATAGGCAGGTATTGATCAGAAGGTACAATCCCCATCCACATGAAATGAACAAGTAAAGCAGATAATTGTTTGACTAGAGCTTTCTTTTGCATTAAATGTACCTGGAAAACATTTCTAAAGATGATTCTTTTCTTTTTGGTTGAACCATTATGAATGAATCGCCATCCTTTAAAAGGCTAGATGTTCATGTTCAACTTTTGGCAACTGACCTAAACCAATATGATTATGAACACATTTGGATTGTTTTGGTTGGACATTGGTAACTGCCAGTGAAGTGGGAGGTGAGAGGAGTTAACTACTTCCTTATAATGTCACCACCTAATTAGAATAAAAGCATCTTAAATTCTGACTTACATAAGGACATTTATTAACTAAACAATTATTCAGCAGGCATGAAATAAACAAATCATATGACTAGTTCTCTCTCTAGGTGCTTGGCCACCATTTGCAAGCTTCCCTTAAGGCAGAAAATCCAAAATTCCAGAGTCAATATTTCATCATCACTATAGACAGAAGTTTGCGGTATTCACAGCTGAATGCTGGACATCTCCCAAGGCGTGGTTCCTGAGTCATTCTGACTCTGAGTATGTTGCTTCCATGGAAATCATGCACCTCCACAGAACTCACTCAGGCTCCTTGGGGACTCCCAAGTCTGCAGTCAGATTGCTTGTCTTACTCCGATTACCTGCCTATCGGACATTCCATTTGACTGTCTTGCCACTTGAACTCAGTGGGTGTAAGCCAACTCCTCTTCCCTGCAAAGCAGCATCCTCCTGACTTCCCCACTTCTGTGAATGTCATGATCGTTCTTTCTGCCACCTAAGCTTGAAGCCTGCAGTCATTTTTGAACACAGTCACCTTCAACTCCAATTCCAATTCCAATCAGTCACTGTTTTCTCAAATCTCCCTTCATACCAGTTCCTGTCCTTCTATCTCTTCTACCCTAAGCCAGAGCCATATCTCTGCATATCACGGGCCTTTTTGTTCTGTTTCTTTCCCATTCAATTAGTTTACATGATGACAAACCAATCTCCTTAAAACCACCTGGATTAGATCACTCCTCCACTTGAAGATCTTCAAAGAGGCCTTATTCTGTAGTGGCAAATGTCCGAACTACTTAGCATATTCACTTATTCTCAGCATGCGTTTACCACCTTGCATTCTTCTTCTTCACGGCACAAACCTCTATGCTATAGCTGGATTTTCTACCCATAATCCCCCGATACATCACATACACTGATGCACTGGCCACCCTTGTTAGTGCTTTTTCCATGTGGTGTTCTTGCTTTCCTCCTTCACCCCATGCCCACTTCCTCAACACACACACACACACACACACTCACACACACACACACACCTTCTTTGAGCTTCAAAGTTGTCTGCTGGTATTTTAAGTGCCTGGAATTTGAAATGAAAAAATAATAAAAGTAAACTGGTTTTAAAGGTAAGTGTTGCCACGTATTGGTTCTACGGTGGCCTCAGACTTGTTATGAAACATTTCAAGCCTTAGTTTCCACATGAGTAAATGGGAATAATGCCTACCAGTCTTTGCCCATCCTTAATTAATCTTAGTTCCGTTTCTGTGCCACGTTTCCTCCCCAGGGAAGCCCTTTATAACCTTACTACTCACAGATGTATCTCTTCTCTGAGCCCATAGAACTGACTTCTGTTGTCACTGCTTTAGTAAAGTCACCATTTGCTTGTTTAAGGCCCCTCTTCTATTTTCAGTTCTTGTGTTTTGGAGCCACACATTGTATCCTATACTAGACTTTGAAAATACTTTAGTTGCAGTGCATTACTTGTGTGCAGTCAGAGTACGCAGGGCAGTTTCTCACACATTCTTTCGTTTTGTCTCATAACATCCTGGGAGGTGGATATAATCCCTATTTTGTGAGGAGAGAAAGTGAGAGTCAGAGGCGTAAGTGAGTTGCCTAAGGTCACTCAGAGAGTGGCAGAAGCAGCACTTGATTCAAGTCTTGGGATTCGAAGCTCAGGGCTGTCTGCTCCCTCCTAGACCTGTAACTTTAGGAGTAGGAATTCATTTTACATTGCTTATATTTCAGTATTTATTTTTAACCCTTATAGGGCCCAGTCCTGTGACTGACTGTAATTGAGAAGGTACTCTAGAAATGTTTTTGAAGGAATAAATAAAATGAATACTACAGACTATGTTAATAATGTCAAATAACTCTGGGAGTTTGAGGGATAATTCTGTCGATATGGGTTGAGGGTGTGCTTGGCCTCTCTGCCATTTACCCTGTTTTTATGAGGGTTAGCAGCACAATGTCTTCATTCTAAAACACAGAATCATGAGGTTAAAGAAAGCACGCAATGCCATCAGCTGAGAAGAACCAGAATTCACAGTGCAGGTTCTCTAAAGTGGCTTTGTGTTGCTCTCGGCGCCGTGAACTCCCACCATTATATTCATAGCTTTTTAGCCTTTGGCTAAGATCAAGTAGAGTGTTTGCTCTCCTGGCTTTTAATAAGTAATGTGTTCTCCATCCAAGGACAACAAATTTAGGCTGTACATGCATTACAAAGTATTAAGCTCCTGTTAACAGCAAATTTCTCAACAAGAGATTTATGTGAATTCTCTTGGATGTTGTTCTGTTGACATTAGGAACAATTAGGAATAAAATGCCATGGCAGATTATTCTGTGATGCTGGCCGTACTGTCAGGACTCTGAGTCTGTGTAGTCGGAAGTCTTCCTCAGACAGGGACAAGGCGCATTCTCTTTCTCAGGAAGAGAATTAACAGTGCACTCCCACCTCCCTGTCCTCACCACAAGGGCACACATCCCAGGGCGAGGGTGGAGTGAGCTCAGAAGAACCCATGCTGAGCACAATGAAAGCAAAATTATTATCACAGAAAGAAACAGATTGCACCTACCTGGGTTTAACAGAACACATAGTAGTAGACAGGAAGTTTTTCATGATCTATAACACATTTCATATTAGGGTCATGTTAGTTTCATAATGAATTTCATATTAGGCTCAATTAGGGAAACAATAAAGAAGGAAGATGGGATGGCCGAAAGCATTGAAGAGGAGGAAGCAGATTGGAGGCAGAGGGTGGAATCAAAAATAAGGACAAAGAGAGGAAAGGGAAAGAGAAAGAAAACGAGAAGTAACGTCAGCAGCTCCGTAGGTTCTGAGGTGAGTTAGCTGGTCACAGGTCAACAGCTTTAGTCACACATCCTGTTATTCACTTTGGGCATCAGAGCACATTTTCGCTACCCCTTGAAATTTCCATACAGTTGACAGTGATTTTGTAGCAATCTTTCTTTACCGGGAAATTGCTTATCTGCTTTTCTTTTCAATCTTTGAGGTCAACTTTTTAAAGGCTTTAGTTTCACATGAAGCCTGAAATATTTTGAAATAGGTAAGAAAAAAAAATGCCTTTGGTCTTAAATATCTCCACTTAAATCTTGATTCTGGGCTACTTTAATAATTCCAAAATAAATGTTAGTGGCTTCTTTTTTCAATAACTGAAATACAACATTTAAAAACACTCATAGAATTATTTTGTTGTGTTCAGTTGTTTGAAAGCAGACAAGGTTTGATATGACAGGGCTGTGTTTTAACCTGGGCTCTACATGTCACTAAACTGCTGTCCCCTGTAAGGTCCTGTTTCCTTGTCTACAGGATAGAGATACTCCAGTGGCTCTCCAGGCTCTGTGTGCCTCTGTCACAGGTTTGGCATAAAGTAGACAGGAATGGTGTCAGTTCCTCTCTCCCCAAACTCTCTCCAATGACACTCCCACCAAGTGCAGAAAAGTACAGAAAGAACTCTTCCTGCTTTTTAACCTCCATTGATCACACTGAAAGAACTATCACATTAGCTTATAAGGCTCAAAATTATTTTCAGTGCTATGGCTCTGTGTACTCTGAGATCAGAGCAACATAACTTTGGTTCTGGATGAAATTGAATCAGGACCTGACTCTACTCCTAGAAGAACGCTGACCCCAAACTCCTGTTTTGCAGAACCCTGAAGGAGCAGGTAAAGATGCCAGCCGTTAAATATGAAGACCTTCAGAGACCCAGAACTAATGGAACTAAATCAGGGATTTCAATTTTATCTTAGATTAAAATACCACTTATATGTACTCAGGGCATAGTTTTCACTCCCATCAGGAATAGATTCATACCTGTATAAAGCTGGTAATATAATGACTAATTAAATATACTGCATGACTTCAAGGTAGCCAAGAAAATTACAGTCATTCCAAGTAATACTGTGTTTCACCAGACAAAAATCTGAGGATCTTGAATCTTAGCACTGGAAGGAATGTAGACATCACATAGGCTCATCATTTCTCTGGCACAGAACTTGCCTTGAGCACATGTCTGGTAGCTTCTTCCTGGGAACATAGATGACATAACACATACTGCCTTTCCAGGCAGCTTGATCTGTCATGAGACAGCTCTGGCCTTTGAGAAACCAGCCTTTATACTGAGCTGTGTGCCTGCTTCTCTGTATTGTACACTTTTTGTTATTAATTCTGAACAAAAGGTTTTTGTGAATTTTCTTCCTAGAAATGGTCTTCGCCACTTGAAACAACTGTCATGCCCATCTGAGTATATTTCTTAGGTGAGGTTTCCCGGTTTGGGAGACGCTACTCTCATGAAATATTTCTGAATTCATCAGTATCTCTGTTCCTATAAAACATGTGGCTGTCTACTTCAGGTAAATCCTAACCAAGCTCAGGTAACAGTGAACTGATTGTTTGCTATGAAACAGTATTGTGCTGTTGAAGTTAAAGAGGTCTATGATTATATTGTGTTTATTTTGGGTTTTGTATTATTGAGTATTTTTTATTTTCTTTTCTTTTTATAAAGCCCATATCACTACCTATAACAAGCTTTTGATAAGTGAACATTCTAAATTTTACTGTTCTGTAGCTATATAAGGGAATCTTTAAATTTTGCCAGGACTTTCTAGCCTAATGCAACAAGGGAGGTTACATTAACTATAATAATTTCAATTTCGTTAGTTTTTTGCTACATTTGATGAAACAATTCTTCTACACAATCTCATTATTTCTGGGAGTTCCAAGTGTGTCTCATGGGAGCATGTCCCCCTTCTTGGAACCACTGCTCTTCCACCAGAACCAGCAGCTCCCTGGACTTCCCAAGGCTTATCAGGTCACATTGTTACCCAGGGAGTCAAGCAGCTATCACAAGGCCGTGCTTTGGCTTTGTAGCTGCTCCAATGGATGTTATACTTTCTCCCTTTGTTCCTGATACTGTGCAGAATTATATGCAACATCTCTTTACTTAAAAGCTCTCTGCTTCTCCCAGGATCCAGAGATTCATCCCTGGAAAAGCACTGAAGTGCAGCTGCCGTATTCCATTTAGAATGACTACTTCCTTCAGTCAGCCAAGGTTTTGTGCTTGGGCTCAGCTCTATGTGCCCAGCTTCTTCTTCCATACAAGGAGCTCCCTCCAAAGAGGTCACTAAATCCCTGCAAATAGTCTTTAACTAGACCTTTTCAAACCTTGTCTCTTTTTTATTTGAAATGACACTGTACTATGAACATTTTTATGAAATCATTAAACATGTTAAACGTTCATCAAAGCCATCATTTTAAAGTCCTCCATGATGTCTATCTTATAGATATACCATACTAGGATGCATTTTTTTTCATTTTTCTATTGCTGAGAATGTTGGGTTTTATACATAGCTTATTATTTTAAGCAAATGTGCTTTACCTTGTTCCTATTACACTTCTAATTCAGCCTACTGTTAGCATCTGTGGATAATTTTCTGTGCTCATATGTCATTCAATATATTAGCATCATTCCCAGTTTTTGGCTTTACATATGCATTTTTAAGATGTATCTCTCAATTTTTAACCATCAAATTAGATTTTAGTTGCTTTATAGACCCAGCTTTTATATTTCAGTCTATGCCACTTCTAAGGACGTTGTAGTGAGATGCCTATATAAAAGACATACATATTCAAGGAGTAAATTAAAATCTCACTTGAAATTTAAATGTCACTGAATATTAATTGAGGTTGCTAATTGGTATATTTTCTAGTAATCACTTCAAAAGTTCCTCATTAAAAATAAATCATAAAAATAAACTATAGAATTATAAGAGCTTTTCGGTACAGTTCAATGATCTAATTCCATCCATATATCTGTCCATCTATCCTTCAGCAAGTCATTTATCACCTTCCTTCTATATATTACAGATGATAAAGACATCTGGGACACAAAGGTAAGTCACAGACCTATCCATGTGTATGGGTGACAGAGGAGTGAATAGAAGTGACAAAGGGTGTGATTCCTTCTGTTTGAGAGGTGAAGAAAGAATTCCCAAAGCAAGTGACATTGCATCAGCACCTTAAGATAAAACAAAGAACTCAGCAAAAGAAAGTGAACGGGAAGATGTGGTAATAGGTTTAAATGGACAGGGCGTGTCAGCGACTACATTTCTGTAGCTCCAGAATATTCTCTCTGGTCCCCTGAGAGGAAGTTACAGAGTTGTGAATCTGGTAGTGAAAGCCTCGGTATAAGGAGCATAAGAAATGTGCAGATTATCTATCATGAAATAGAGGAAAAAAATCAAGGTTATTCAAGTAGAGGAATGACATGTTTTAGAAAGACTTTTTTTTATAACATTATGGAAAATGGATTATAGGCTGGAGGCAAGAGATAAGGCTGCTTTGTCAGTGTGACAGAGTATTTTATTAATAAAGCACATAACTTATACTCAGATCTATGTGAGATGAGACCAGTTCATGTCAACATATCCAGTGTTTTTGAAAAAAAATGCTAAGTTTTTATTATTGCTTTTGTTTATTTCCCTGTGAAATATAGTAGGCTAGCCCTCTATTTCTCCTGGCGAAATCTTTAGATAGGTGGGAAAAAAATGTTGAAAAAGACATCAATGACTTCTTTTACCTTGGTTTTATCTGCCTTTTGGAAGATAGTTGATTCAAAGCTATGAAAAATCATCTCACCAATCCTGCATTTCACTTGGTGAGATGATGTGTCAAGAGAACGCCTGAGGTTTCCTCTGTCCGTTAACAGGCCAGTCGTGAGTCACAGTCTGAACATGAGGAAATGTTCATTTACTTTTTCATAGTCATGGCAATGAGACTTTTTTGTGCCCAAAGTACTATCCTCACCTAAAGTCCCTGTTAAAAAGGTTATAATGTCAAGATCCAATTCCAGTCGCTCCATCATCACTCGGATAGCCTCAGGAAGCTGAGGTTTTACAGCTGCCTGGAACCCACATGCTTCATGTGATGTACAGCAGCACTGTTAATTAGCTGCTTCAGGATTCTTAATGCCCTATGGCTTTGGAAACACTTGTTAGCCCGCAGAGGGAGGGGAAGAGCTGGAAGCAATTGGACTACAGCCTGAATTTATTATAATTCAATTCAGTAACCACCTTATCTTTCTAAATCCCTGTTTAGAAGATGTTGAAAATTATGGTTGATTTAAGTTGTTCTCAGTGACGCATCCTGAGAGAAGAGGGAGATTACAGTTCAAGGTTTTCTGAAGCCACAAAAATGGCGAGTGCTGCAGAAAGAACTGATCGATGGAACTTTCCAGACACATGTATGCAATTGTCTAAAGGCTAGAAAATAGATGCCGGGGATGGGGAGAGGGGAGGCCAGCCGATGTGGAAAGGCTTGTGTAGAGTGCCCACGAGTCTGCATTTCTATTCTCCTACCAGAAGAAACACTGCCAGCTCCCCCCACCCTCACCCCCAATCGTTCTCACTGCAGAGAGCTGGCACTCAACAAACTCATAATTTTTCTCAATGTAGTTCTCATGACATAACCTGACCAACCACATGAAACCTAATGAAGAAAACAGCCGTTGCCACTGGCAACAAATGCAGGAGTTGCATCACAAGTAAACCACGTACTTTACTTCACAAAGTCGAACATTACAGTAAAACCTGCAAAAACGTGGTCCCATCCTTTGGTATGGATGAGATATCAGTTTACAAAACCTTCACTGGAAAGTCCATATCAAAATTTTAAAAATGCATGCAAAAGCCAATTGTGTTGACCTCTTTCTTATCAGAGGTATTGCAACTTATTTTGTCTAGAGGTAGTTCTTAAAACAGCCACTTGTCTGTCCACTAATCATGTACATAACATCCCCTTCCTCATCTTCATCCTCTGGAGTAACACCAACAGGTGAAAGGGTGTTTCAGGAGCTCACCATTCTTGACTGTTATGTAATGGGTCAGATTCTCTTCTGAGTAGTAGGAGAGGTCAGAGATCCAGATCTATATATCTTGGTGCTTTTTCCACTAATACATTCCTAGAAGCTAGTGGGTGCGCAATAAATGTTAGCTGTATGAATGAGTTAGTGAATCAATGAATGAAGTGTTCATTTTTAGAAATATTATGGTCAGGATTTTACTAGGAGAAACATTTGCTTATAATCACAAATGAAAGCTAGGTTTACTCAAAATTGGGGATATTAAATAGTCTTTCCATTTCCTCTACCACAGGTATGCTTGTATTCTTCTTATGTGCTTATGAAAGGAGAGAATGTGGATTAAGTTATAAACTATTTGTACATGGTATTGTATGTGTAAAAATCATGTCAGTTTTGAGGCCAGGATTTCTTTGTATTGAGTAAAATTTTCCTAAATATTTGCCCATTGTATTAGTTTGTCCTCACATTGCTGATAAAGACATACTCAAGACTGGGTAATTTATAAAGAAAAAGAGGTTTAATGGACTTACAGTTCCACGTGGCTAGGGTGGCCTCACGATCATGGTAGAAGGTGAAAGTCATGTCTTACATGGTGGCAGACAAGAAAGAAAATGAGGGGTTTCCCCTGATAAAATCATCAGCTCTTGTGAGACTTATTCACTACCACAAGAACAGCATGGGGGAAATTGCCCCCATGATTCAATTATCTCCCACCACGTCCCTTCCACAACACATGGGAAACGTGGGAGCTACAATTCAAGATGAGATTTGGGTGGGGACACAGCCAAACCACATCACCCATTTTAAAACATGCTTGATATCAATTTATTGCTGAAAATATAATTTGAATATTCTTTTACATTTTAATGACTAAGATTGTACATTTGTTCCCTCAAAAGAGGCTCTCCAAAATACTACCTAATCCCTATATTAATAACAACCCAAACATGTTTTCAATACTAATATTAAAACAAATTAGCTTAACAAATACAAAAGTTAATGCCTGGTTTACTATCATACGGATTTGAGAGATGCAGGTTTCAATCTGTTCCACACCATGCCCTTCATTATGTTCTTCTGCTAGAGATTTTATTCTTTACTTTTCATTCAATCAGAAAGAATTGAGAGGAATTTCAGCCTCCTTCTGCATATTTAGAATATTATTTGTACTGACTTTAATCTTTTGCTCCTAATCCATGAATTCCTGAGGCCTTTGATATACGTCCATAAATTTGAGAAGCACAATCCCTTTTAAAAAAATGGAAGTGGCTTTTGGGAATCACAGACATGTACCTCTTTGTTCTCTCGGAGAGCTGTGGATTATGGGAGGGAAATCCTCATCCTGCTTCCTGATATGCAGTCACTTCTCTCTTACACGGATGAGTCCTGAAACTGTTGTGAGCTCAGACAAGTTGGCTGGTTTTATTTATTTATTTTTTTTATTTTTGAGAGTGTCTCACTCTGTCACTCAGGCTGGAGTGCAGTGGCCCAATTACCAGCTCACTGCAGCCTTGACCTTCCAGGCTGAAGCCATCCTCCCACCTCAGCCTCCCTAGTATCTGGGACCACAGGTGCACACCACCACACCCACTAATTTTTTGTAGAGATAGGGTTTCACCATGTTGCCCAGGCTGGTCTTGAACTCCTGATCTCAACCAATTCACCTGCCTTGGCCTCCCAAAGTGCTGGGGTTACAGGTGTGAGCCACCATGCCTGGCCAAATTGCCTGGTTCTTTACATGGAATGTTAAGGATAACTTTTTAACTGGTTCCAGAATCAATTAAACACAGATAAATACCAACTTATGTTTTGTAAATAAACACATCTGAATTGAATCTTACTCCAATTTAGTTAGAAACTGATATTTTTCCTTTCAAATAAAATTAATGTTTTAGACTAAGGATACCCCAACTGAATTGAAGATTGGTACGGAAGCCTGAGAAAGGAAGTTTAAGAGAGTGAAAGCATGAGAGAAGAGCCAAGATTATGTATCCCAGAGCAGGAAAGAAGTATTACCTACCATTACTTTAAGGGACTGTGCTTCCTCACAGTAGTGGAAGACAGATGCTCATTTTTATTTAGGACTGTGTCAAATAAATGACCTTAATTTATAGATGTGGATGCTGGTTTATATCAATATCTCTCAACCTGAGATGGCTCCCAATCTTGACTACACATGGGAATCACTTGAGGAGCTTTAGAAAAAAACTGGTGCCTGCGTCACACCCTGAGAGATTCTTATTTGTCTGGTCTGGGGTGGTGTGGCCTAGGCACTGAAATTTATAAAATTCCCCAGGTGATTCTAATATGCAGCCAAGGTTAAGAATGCAGCTGTACAGCTGTAGATGGAAAAATACCAAAACCAGGCCTTCTGCTAATGCCTGAGCTTCTCCTCATTTTAGTTTCTGTGATGTGTTCAGACATTGTTTCTAGAATCTCCTGGTTAATATGAGTTATAGTCCATTGGATGGAGTAATATATTAACACATCCATACTAACATAGTTTGGAAGGGGCCAGGATGCAAAGGGAAGTTGGAGGAGGAAGAGAAGGAAATGGTAAAGTCCAAAGCATGGGTGAAGGGGGGGCCAATAGAAACCCACAGAGCAAAAAGGAGATGTTGGGTCATCATATTCTATTACATACATTGGATTTACATTTCCTTGTCTTTCATCCCTGGTCTTTACTCCCACAAGTCTCCAAATACAGTCATAAAATTCCCATGAGTTGTTACAGCAAAATTGCTTATCATTTACTATTTCTTAAATGAATGAATAAATCGTATTACTTTGACAGAAAGGATGCTGCTGGGTATTATATGTAATGTATACTAGTAAGGTGGACAGGACCATTAGTCCTTTAAATTCCTTTACAATTCCAAAAGTCTGTGATTCTGATCTTCCTGGTCTTGCAACTCTAGAAAAGGTGGTAATCACTAGAGCAGGCTATTTATGGGCCTTTGAGATAGTGAAACATGCTATTAAGACAAAATGAGAGACTTCCTTCTCTGAAATGGTTCCATATAAAAGTAATATATGGCTTAAGTATCCAGGGGCTCATGTAATCTCTCCATGTCAGTATCTTTTATGGGGAATTATTTAACCAAACATTTATTGAACACTTATGTGCTACACTAAAATCCCAGATTTGTCAAGTTCCCTTTTAAAAAGTGGGTACTAAGCCTAAGAAAGATATTAGCAATACTTGTATCTGAAAAGACCTCACATCTAGAAACTATAAGGAACTTCTAAAAACCAATCAAAACAATACAGTTCTCAGAAAATCACAAAGGAACAGGTTTTTCAGACTCCAGGATGTCTATATGGTGAAAAAGCAGCAGTATTTTAGAGTTGGTCTGAACTGACTCACAGGCACCTATTTTTAAATGTTCAGAAATTTGTTAAGCAAATTGTTAATGCATCAATTCTTTAAAGTTTAATTATATAAACTTTCAATTAAGTTATCTGAAAAACATAATACATACTCAAAACTCTCATCCCTTCCTAAGTGTTTTACTACATTCTGTTATCTATGTTTGTAAGGTTGTTTATTGCATCTGTATGGTGGAAACACTATATAAAATGACATGTTACTTTGCATCTCTACCCAACTCCACATAGGCTGATGCAATGTTGGTAACTTAAAATCAGCTTTAGTAGAGGTATTTATACCATGGAAATCAGCATATGCCACAAATCAGGAATTTTTTTTTTTGCTTTGTGTTTTTTTTTTTTTTTTGAAATGGAGTCTCACTCTGTTGCCCAGACTAGAGTGTAGTGGCCGATCTTGGCTCACCGCAACCTCCGCCTCCCGGATTCAAGTGATTCTCTGCCTCAGCCTCCCTAGTAGCTGGGATTACAGGTGCCCGCCACCACGCCTGGCTTATATTTGCAATTTTAGTAGAGACAAGGTTCACCATCTTGGCCAGGCCGGTCTTGAACTCCTGACCTCGTGATCCAGCCGCCTTGGCCTTCCAAAGTGTTGGGATTACAGGCGTGGGCCACTGCACCCGGCCCAGGAATTGAGTTTTGGTTTAATGTTGTTGACTGTCTAGAAACTGATTAAGAAAATGTTATTAAAGTTGTGCATCATGTCTGCAACCACTAAATTGTAAATAGCACAAAAAATTTGAGGAAACAGTCTTCTAGACTTTCCAGATGCAGCAAAGAAATTGCCTTGTTCCTTGAGTAAAATTCCAACATACATTTTTATTGTTTCATTTTTGTCTTACTTAACCACTAAGTAAGACATAGTTCCTACATAAACCAGTCATGTAGGAATTATACTCCTTTTTCAATTACAACTTTAGTTTGATTACCTTTGTGGTCTTCTCTTCTATCACCGTCACTTTTTTTTTTTTTTTTTTGAGAAGGAGTTTCACTCGTGTTGCCCAGGCTGGAGTGCAGTGGTGCGACCTCGGCTCACCACAACCTCTGCCTCCCAAGTTCAAGCGATTCTCCTGCCTCAGCCTTCTGAGTAGCTGGGATTACAGGCACCTGCCACTACATGTGGCTAATTTTGTATTTTTAGCAGAGACAGGGTTTCACCATGTTGCTCAGGCTGGTCTTGAACTCCTGAACTCAGATGATCCACTCTCCTTGGCCTCCCAAAGTGCTGGGATTACAGGCATGAACCACTGTGCCCGGCTCACCATCACTTTTAGATAAGGAAACTGAGCCCTAGAGAGTGGTTGGCTCACCTCAGGTTCCAGGACAAATATGACTTAGTCAAAACTATACTCCTGTTCTTTCATTCACATAAAACTACTTATCTCAGGATGCTGCAGCAACACTGCTGTCACGCCAGAATTCATTAAGTTTACGGCTCAGGCCTTATCTATAGACCATTGATTTTGCTCAAGGAAAAAGTTACACAAACTAGCGACAGAGTCCTGACCAGGCATTACAAATTCTACACTGATGTGTAAAAGAGTGACTAGGCATGAAGAATACATGCTTAGCACAATCTATCTTTATTATCGGAAAAGCAATTTAAAACATAGTTTAGTGAGTAGTGCCAGAACATTACTGAAAAAGAAAGTTAATGCTTTTTCCTTCTCAAAAGCCTTCTGTAATGTATAGGCATTATCATATTATAGAGACTCCTGGGAAATGCTTGATCAATTAAAATTGTTAGAGAGCTAAAATTGAACATTGACTCAGAAGCAACGTGAAATACATCTTCCCACTTCTATAAATTTTAATGGTAGCCACGGATGCCTTTTTTTTTTTTTTTTTTTTTGCTACAGAGTCTTGCTCTGTTTTCCAGGCTGGAGTGCAGTGGTGAGATCTCAGCTCACTGCAACCTCTGCCTCCTGGGTTCAAGCAATTCTCCTGCCTTAGCCTCCTGAGTAGTTAGGATTACTGGTGCCTGCCACCACGCCCAGCTAATTTTTAAATATTTTTAGTAGAGACGGGGTTTCACCATGTTGGCCAGACTGGTCTTGAACTCCTCACCTCAGGTGATCCACCAGCCTTGGCCTCTCAAAGTGCTGGGATTACAGGTGTGAGCCACCGCACCCAGCCCACTGATGCTCTTCTTAATTTCTTCTGCTTAAGAAATAGAAAGTATTCTCGAGGGAAAAAAGGCATTGACAACTAGTACAGGGAAACTGATGGCAACATAAGGCTGTTTGAGGAAAAAATGTGGGATCTCAAAGACTGTTGGTGGGAGTGTAAATTGAATAATCTACTTTGGAGAACAATTTGCCAGTTTCTATTAAAATTTAAAATTGCTGATATCTTATCACCTAACAATCCTACTTCTAAGTATCTATTATTAAAAAAAAATACTTGGCATGTATTCCCAATGAGTTTTGCCAGAGTGTTCTTTGTAATAGTCAACAGCTGGAAACCTGAATGCCCTCCAGTAGGGATATGGCTAAATGAAGAATGAAATAACCATACTATTGAATACTGTGTGTCAGTTAAAAATAGCAAGAGAGATCTTTGTTGAGTGAAAAAATGATCATTATACATAACACTATGTTTTTAAGAAGCCTCAGAAAACAGTAATATATGATCCTATAGGCATAAAATTATTTATGATATCACACAGAGGTCTAGAATTTATTGTCTACTACAGTAGCCACTAGCCACATGATGCTATTTAAATTTAAATTAATAAAACAAATAAAAAAAATTTCATTTCTCAATTCTATGAATCTCATTTCAACTCTATTAGCAACATTTGGATGGTGGCCACTGTGACAGAGAGTGGAGATCTAGAAGAATAAACACAACTGATAACAGAGTTACCTGGGGGAAGGTTGAGTTTGGGGATGGTGGTCTACAGAGACTTTAGAGTTCTGCAGAACTTTAACATTTTTACAATGAGAACATATCATATATTATCTAGCTAATTTAAAACAAATACATTGTTAAAATGAAAAGCATGCCTAGCAACAGGATTTTTTTTTTTTTTCTGAGACAGAGTCTTGCTCTGTTGCCCAGGCTGGAGTGCAGCGGTGCAATCTTGGCTCACTGCAACCTCTGCTTCCTGGGTCCAAGAGATTCTCATGCCTCAGCCTCCCAAGTAGCTGGGATTACAGCATGTGCCACCACGCCCAGCTAATTTTTGTATTTTTAATAGAAACGGGGTTTCATCATGTTGGCCAGTCTGGTCTCAAATTCCTGACCTCAGGTGATTCACCCAACTTGGCCTCCCAAAGTGCTGGGATTACAAGCGTGAGACACTGCACTGGCCTAGCCAAAGGATTTCTAAAACAATGTAGAATGTTAGTAGATAGATCAGTGTAAATTGATTTGAACACCCTATCCTTTTAGCCTGTTAACTATCTAAAATCATAAAAAATAGTAAAACAAACAGTGCAAAATCATTTCCTCCTTCCTTTTCTACCCATGTCAAGCATCTATTGAACACTTACTATATTCCCAGCATTTAAAGTATAAGAATCATGAAGCAACTGCTGTTTAGACTGAAGTGTTTTCACCAGGGGTGTATCAAGAGGATTTCTTTGTCGTAGGTTGATTTCCCTTATAACTGATTAAATAATTACTAGTTAGCTTATGCAATGTTTATATAATTACAGAATATAAATGGTGGTTATTAGCATAAGTAGAATATATACTCTTATACTCTATAATATTTGTGTAACCTTCATTTGTATTTTACTAGAGCTTAAAACAATAATTTCAGAAAGAAATTCAAATTGATATTCATAATTTAGCAACCATTTGAGCACTTCCAGGTCAGAATAACTTCTTGGGAAACCCCAGAAAGAAAAGCATATACCTGCTTTTACAGTTATCCATAGATTGACTATAAGGCTAGTTGTATTGAGTTGGCGGATGCATAATTTCTTAATTCTTTAGGTAATAGGTCAATAGTGTGGTAGTGAATCTTGATGATAAATGTCCTTTTCATGTTTCATACTGCACAGTAGACTAGACTGAAAGTCCCAGGAGACTGTGAGTGTAGCAAAGAATGAATCTTATATCCCTAGATACACAAAGACCATGCCTTCACTAGACCCACAGAACCTAACACATAGAATGTCTTATTAAATGCTTGTAGAATGATTAAATTATATTCAGGTAACAGTCTATAAGTCTTAAAGTTTACCTTTCAATTATGTAATTATTACTTTTAATTTATAATTTATAAACAGACATAGATACTCACCACACTTGCAAAAGAGTTTATTTCAACTTCCAAGTCTTTTTTGTCTCATCTTAAAAGTTTCGATTTAATATAGCAAAGTTTGCTTCTAGAATGGAATCTTTTAGAGAATATATGCTCTTTTGAAAGAGACAGTTTATGATTTTGTTATGTAATATTGTTATATAATTAAAGTTATTTTAGAAATTGCACGATTTATTAAAATATCAGTAGTGAATTTAAGCATTACACAAATGCCTGAATATAAAGAAATAGGATCACCTGTGTTCAAGTTAATTGCCTTCTTTTGCTGTATTCATTAGCCATCAATCCCTACATACTCTAAGGCCAAGATACACATGGAGCAATCTATGGACCGGCAATAGCATCCCATGGGAGCTTTGGAAATTCAGGATCTCGAGCCTCACCCCAGATGTACTGAATCAGAATCTTTATGTTAGCATAGTCTCTAGGTGATTTGTAGGTCCATCAGCATTTGAAGAGCATCTGTCTGGCCTTCAGTTGCCTTTATGCATCTTCTCACCAACAGTGCCATTTAGTCCAATATTTTTCTGTCTCATTAGTTTGACCACAGCCTCCCAACAGGCTTCTGTCCACAATGCTGCCATTTAGATTCATGGTCCCATCCCTCTCATAGCCTTTGCTAAGGTTATGTCTTTTACATTTGGAGATACACCAATTGCAGAGGAGGGTAAAATTAGCCTGAGAGCAGGACCATAACAATAACCTGATTCTAATGGAGGTATTACCAGGGCAGCCAGTACCTGAACTAAGTCATCATTCTGCTGGAAGCATTCCGTTTGGCTGCAGTTCAACAAAAGGAAAAAAGAATGCACACCAGAAAATCAGGAAGGTTTACATTATCTATCAGCTATGTTCAAAAGATGTTTGTGGAAAGTCGAGTTAAGGGTTCCTGGAAACATTAACCTCTGGATATGCTGGAGGATGGAGGTGAATTTTGAACCAGGCGAGTCTGCATTCACAAATCACATTAACATATTAAAAGATGGAGAGATCTTACTCTGAGGAAACCCATTTAGTTGTATTCAACCCAGCTCTGTATATTTTTTAAATCACAAAATGCTTTTTTTTTTTTCTTTTCTCATGAAACATTCATTAAAATTAGGCAAAACTCATCTTTGGTGAGATATGCTTTGTGAAATGTGAGTGGAGAGGTTCCTCTAAAATTGTCTAAAAGGTAATTTAAGCCCTGATGTTTTAGAAAATCTGACTTATTATATAACAGTGAATATACCTATCTGTGTAGTTTCACTATTTTAGAAGTAAAACAACGCTTTGATTTCAAATACTAAATTAACTTAGGCATTGCTCTCCCACTCTGTCTCCCAAACTGTGACTCAGACATCAACAAATTTTTTACCTAGTTAGAGAAAAAAGTTTCCCAAGTTTCAGAGCCATAAAACCATCAGCAAGGCACCTATTTATTGCAGCACTCTCTTGTTTTCCATCTTCAATTTCCTAAATATTGAATATTATGTTTTCCATTTTTCTTCTAAAAGCATTTGTGGTATATAATAACACCACATGCAAGTGGAAGAGACTATATTGGCTCAGGATGCACTTGATATTTGTTTTTCTTAAATGACAACTGAAACTCCCAATTCAATTAGGATAAGATTTTTTTAAAGTTATTAAACCTTAGTAAAGTTACATGACTTTATACTGGGAAAGTGAGTTCCAGGGAAGTTTAATGAACTTGTTCAAGGTGACTTCACTAACTTATCATAAAATGGGGAATACAACTCTGGTTTCTATAATGCCTTCTGTAAAGCATCCTACAGAAACATCTAGGTTTCAGAAGATTCCTTATAGTTAGGTATGAAAAATGTTATTTCTGAAAATATGATTTGCTCATGAGAAATCATTATTTAGATATGTTTAACTTTAGGAAAAAATGTCCAACTATAATTAAAAATCTGTGAATTATAGACATGTTCAGTAAAATACACTGTCTCATAGAAACCATATTCAAAAAACAGAATGACTGAAACAGATGTTATGTATGGGGATCAGAGGGAAGTGATCCAGTTATATTATACTAATTTGAGAAAGACTCTAAAAAAATCCTTTCTTAGGGGCCAGTCGGGGGTGGGTACAACGAATGAAAGAGAAAGATAAGGAAATGTGTTCCTTGGTGTTGAGTTTTGAATAGATCACTATTGTGTTATATTCCTCTGAATTTAGGATACATGTTGGATTTTGTTCCTTATCGTGTCTGTTACGTGGACAAAGATAACACACATTTGTTTCTTCTTGTCGACTTTTATCATGCACAAGGACTCTGAAGCTCCACCCAAGATCTTTTGTGCACTAAATGTCTGATGTTTGTAATACAATGAACAATTTTGGGGAGTTCGGAAATCTTTTGGTTATGACCTTGAGGATTAGAGATCATTTGGTGTGGATGACTTTGAGGAAGTTATTTAATTGTTTTTTTGTATGCCAGTTTTCTCAAATTGAAAATGTGGGTAATAGTAACCACCTTGTTAGAAGGATTGTAATGATCAAATCACGTAATAATGCAAAGTGCTTATGCTTAGTGCACTAGCGTTTTGCGCTTACATCTAGTGATTTTTTTCTCAGTAATTTGATAGGCTAAGGGATGATCTAGTGTAGATATGGTGAGATGTGGGATTTTTTGTTGTCGTTGACAAGTTGTAGACAAAATGCTTGGTTATTCCTCCCACTGAAATAAAACCCAGAAATATAGGGTATTACAATATGTTAAACATTCAGTGGCCATCAAAACTTATTTTCTTTTTTGAAGTTAGAGTAGTATTTAGAGAGGGCATTCTGGGGTTTCCTTTTAACAAAATAATTCGAAGTAATTTCCGTTCATTATTAGAAATTTTAGCATGACCATATCACAAGGAAAGGGAAGGTTCTTACCTAAGTTGTATTGCAACTTTTCTCCGAAATACTATAAACATGCTGTGTTAAAATTGCTGGTATAAGCGAGGCACAGTGGCTCACACCTGTAATCCCAGCACTTTGGGAGGCCAAGGCGGGAGGATCAATTGAGGTCAGAAGTTTGAAACAGGCCTGGCCAATGTGGTGAAACCCTGTCTCTACTAAAAACATGAAAATTAGCCTGGCGTGGTGGTGGATGCCTGTAATCCTAGCTTCTTGCTACTTGAGAGGCTGAGTCAGGAGAATCGCTTGAACCCAGAAGGTGGAGGTTGCAGTGAGCTGAGATTGCACCACTGCACTCCCACCTAGACAACAAAGCCAGACTCTGTCTCAAAACAAGAAAAAAAAAAAGAAAAAAGAAAAAAAATTGCTCTTGTAAGTTGTGCCCTATAAAATGTTAACTTTTCTTTCAAGTGAAATAATTACTTACTATTTCAGCAGAGATCACTCTAACATTTAGTTTTAATCTAGGAAAAAAACCCATGTAACTAGATTTGATCCTTTTATTAAAATGAATTGTTCTTAGAAGAGCACATCATATGCTTAAAATACAGCTCTCATGTGAATCAAGACATATAGTTGTTTTGTTCAATGAAATCTAGATACTCTTTTAAAAAACTGTTTACTGGCTTTTGATGTTTAATTGGGTGGAATGTGTAAGAAATATCCAATCAATTTTTGACTTCTCTATTGACTTACAAGCTTATATACAGCCAATAAACAAATCCTTCTAATTCTTCTTTATTACTCACTTTCTTTCCATTTCTACACAAATTCATATTGAATAGGAAATATTGAAATAAGATCTTTAGAATCTTCCTCTTACAAATTATAGAACATATTGAAACCAGGTTAAACATATATAAATCTCTTTATATATTGTTTACCTACCTACCATGTAAAGGTTACTGATTTTTCCATAGTAAAAAAGTCTAAAAATCCAAAGCATCTTACCTCCTCTAAACTACCGATCTTTCCAAACCTATCATTATTCTTCCATATATACCTTCTTTCAAGACTTAATTCAAGCTCTGCCTTGTTTTTGAGTTATTCTTTGTCTAGATAAATTATTGGTCACTACTTTTAACCCAGGAGGCACCAATTGTTTCTATTATTATTTTGCTTCTTAGTATTTGTTTTCTTTGTTGGGAGAGTTTTGTTTATATTCCCTTCTAAAGTAGGTACTGTACTTTTTTGGAAATCTCTGCCTACTAGCCCAGTACCTAATAAAAGGTCAATGATGATGATAATGATCATTATGATGATAATTTGAAAAACCATGTTCTACAGTTTTCACATGTACTTTTAGATAAGGGGATGCTATAATTTTATCATCAAAATTTATAATGAAAATACGATAAAAATTAAGATAAAATAATTTTAGAATATATTTTGTGGCTAAGTGGAAAACTATCATGGAGTTTAATTAAACTTTCTTCATATGCAAAGAGGACAGGTACATAGATGAGAAAAAAAACATAAAAACAAAAAACATCTCAGGAATTCCACCTTCAGCTGCCCTTACTTGAATACCATGCCTCGGAAAGAACTTCATGACTTGGCAGGCTTTACAGGTCGACACGGTGTATATTCTGAAAGTAGCCAAGGGCAAAATTTATTGTTAACTAGATCAAGAACTCAGGGGACTCAGGTGTCTACTGTTTTCCATAGAGATAATCATAATCAATTTTAAATACTAGATCTGCTTTCCTTTTGGGTTTGTATAATGTGGAGTCAAAATAGAAGCTCTGGCACCTCATAGACATAGATTTAAATCCCATTTATGCCATTGGTAAACTCCATGACCTTTGGCAAGTTATTTAACCTCCTTATGCCCTCGTCTCTAAAATTACAGTGCAAAAACAACACCTTAAGTGTGATTTCAAGGATTAAGGGAAATAAAATGCATAATTCCTGGTACATAATTGATATCTACTAAGTGTGAATTTCTATAAGTTCCTTGTATCACATAGTGGTAGATTTTTATTTACTGGGTGGTTATTCTGTACCAGGCACTCTCCTGAACACTTTATATCATGGGGATTAACACATTTAATCCTTGTAGCATTCTTATGCAATAGCTACTATCATTATCATCCTCATTATTATTGTCCTATGTCACAGATCTGGAACTGAGCCACTGAAAAGTAAAGTAACACAACTAGTAAGTAGTACTTCTGGGATTCAAAATAAACCTTTCATTTCTAAAATTAACCCGTAACTTTTTATCCAGTAGACAATATAACCTCTCCCACTATCAGGTCAATTCCATGGACCATATCCTATGGGCAATTTGAAGGCAATCTCCTTTTAACCCTTCTTTATCAAATTAGAACATGGTTTGGAGAAGCATACAATGTTTTCCATAGCTGAGTATAAATCATTTCTTCCATTCTTTTGAATGGGCCACATCATTGCTCCCTTTCCATTGTGGGAAATCCAGCCTTGCTTATTCTTACCTAGACAAAAGCACACTTTTTGTCTCAGAACCTGTGCAAATCTCATCTTCTTTGTTACCACCTGCAAATGATTAATGAGACAAAACATTTTCAAGGATTCCAAATAATCAAAAAAAAAAAAAAAAAACCCACAAATTGAAAATCCACAAAGAGGTGTCTAGGAAAACTTTTATGAAGTTAAGAGATGTTATCTGTTGTTCTAGGCGTGGGTGACTTTATCAAAACATTTCACCCACTTTCAAATTTCCACTTGTTAAAACCTGAGGCCTTATTTGGCTGTCACTTACAGTACAGTGTTTTTCAGGCAAGTTCCTGGCAGCTCATTTTAAAGAGATTTTGTGAAAAACCCAAGCTGTGGAGTGCTCCTGTTGGAAGAAAGCCCTCTGACCCTCTGCCTTAACGTAAGAAAAAGTTTCCAGTCTGTCCAAACCTCACCCACCTTTGGTTATCTTCGGAACCTTACAATGTGTGTTTCCAAAGGCAGCAATTTTCAAGCATGACTTTGAAACACTGCAGGCTTTTTCGAGTTATTTCAAGGACTGGCCAAGAATTCTCAAAACAAAATTAATTTTGTATTTTTAAAAAGCAGAATGCATATCATATATCATTTGGCAGATTCAGGGGGGTAATGGGAAGTGTTAGAGAATTGAATCAATAATAATAATGGATATGGGGACCAGTAAAGAAACTCCCAATCCTGCTTCATTACTTTTAATGGCAAAAACCATAATTACTTTTGCACCAACCAAATACACTGAAATCCTTTAACATACACCAAAGCAATGGGAGATCTGCAGAATGCTTTTGTCCATGTTTAGCCATAATGATCAGTGCATTTTGAACAGAATATTGTTATATCTACTATTTAGCTTAATTGTGATCATTAACAAAGTGCCCAGACTCTCTGAACATTCTACATGGCATACTATTTATGAGAAGATCAGCACGTAAATAGTTTACTCTTCCTAAGTTCTTCTACAAGGTCACTGAAAGTGAGAACTAGAACCCAGAATCCCTTGAACTCAATGAATTTCCCAATTATTGACCATATCATTCTTAGAATCATCTCTTCCTTTACTCAGTCACTAGAGTCACTTTTCTCTACTTAGAGCTAGACATTTAAATATCTCCAGCCTCCAAGATCTCATCTGGATACTTGGGCTACACATTTCCATGTCAATCATTTTGCACTTGTCATTTATCATATTAGACTATAAGCTCCCCGAGAGAAGATATAGAGATATAGTATCAAGCTTATCTATTTATTTATTTATTTAGAGGCTGGGTCTCACTCTGTCACCCAATCTTGAGTGCAGTGGCATGATCATGGCTCACTGCTGCCTCAACTTCCCAGCCTTAAGCAATTCTCCCACCTCAGCCTTCTGAGTAGCGCTGAGCCTACAGACGCATGCCACCACACTCAGCTATTTTTTAATGTTTTATAGAGATGGGGTCTCGCTATGTTACCCAGGCTACTCTTGAATTCCTGAACTCAAGTGATCTTCCTGCCTTGGCCTCCTAAAGTGATGGGATTACAGGTGTGAGCCACCACACCTGACCAAGCTAATCTTTAAATACCCTAGAGCACGCATTATAGTGCCTGGCAAAAAATAAATGCCCATAAATGTTTGTTGAATGGACCTGAGTCTTCAGAAACTGGAGATGTTTTCTAAAACAATTTTTTTTTTTTTTTTTTTTTTTTGCCATTTGAGTTTAATACATATTAGTTTTTCTCACTTATCCTATATCAACTGAATTTTTTATTTCTTTGAACCTGAACAGACTTTGTATCTACAGACTGTTGATCCTTTAATTTTGTTGTTGTTGTTTTGTTTTCCACAAAACTAAAAACATGCACAAATGCATTTTTAATTGTGCTTGTACATTCTAGTTTTTCCTCCTAAAGTGCACTTTTTTTCTTTTCTTTCTTTCCATCAATTTCTGAACCTTCCCTTCTTAAGCTTTACTTTACCCAGAATTTCCTCATCACATATGCATTTCATTTTCATTGTACTTTTCTATATCTGATTATTTCACTTTCCAGTTGTTCTGGTATCTTTTTCTAAATATTATCCAATTGTTTCCATTAAGTTACAAGCTCCTTGAGGGCAAGCATTGCACACCTGTTTTGCACAACTTCTAAGGCCATTGTCAGTCCCTCAGCCGACTTTATAGAAATATAGTATATATATAGATAATACACACACACACGCACACACATATTTTGCCACTTAATAATGCAAAGTGATGAAAACTTTTATATTGGTAAAAATTATGAGAATAAGAATAATCATACCCTGATTCTTCAAATTCAAATATTTGTCTAATGTTTTTTGATGAAGTCATAGCACACATGTGTCATTGAATTGTTGTGAGCACACTAACGGGAAAGATGGACCAAGTGGTTGACCCTGTGCTTCTGTGAGTAGAACTTCAGAGTACGTTTTTCTGTAAACATTTAAAAGGCAAGGAGTTGAAACTTACAGTGGAGCAACCAGGGGGCAGGGTGACAGGAGAAACTTTTAAAAATTGACCTAATAGTAATCATAGGAAACAAAAAGAATCATTCTAGTCTCCATTTTTTTTTTTCTGGATGCATTTTGTAGCTCCCTAAGTTATTGTGTTTTTAAAAAACATAAAATATTCTTAGACCCTGAGAAATGTGATTCTATTTCAATCCCGCATGGTCTGTAGCATCGCTAAGCTACTGGGAACTTCCCTACGCAAAGGTTTGAATTTCTTTCCAATGCTGTTTAATGTCTGCACTTCTAGTGTCCACATAAATGATATTTAACAGGCTTTACCTCATACTTTCTTGTTACAACATTTTTACTTTTTTTCCAATTGCAAAATAATTTCTTTTAAGCCCTCTCTGAATAAGTCTGTTGAAGCTCTATTCATCACACATAAAAATCTTACATTAAAAGGCAGTAAAGGAAATCACGAAAAGCTAGATGTATTCCACCCTCTTATAGTTGAATACATAAAATTGTATATATCACAAATAGTAATTGAAACTTTAAAATCATTTTTAACTACTGTTATGAAGACAATCTGTCCTTCTGGATGGGCATTAGTTTAAATGCAAAGAGAGAACATATATCATCTGTGGGTCTAAATAGTGTTGGTTCTTTTCAAGGGCCGTAGTTAATAAGGTTGTAGAACACAACTGCAACCTGTAAAGCGTTCCATGTGTAGTATTTTGAAACCTTTTGTTTGTTTGGGTTCTAACTAGAGACAGAGGGAGAAAAAGCAAATTTTATTCTCATGGGATTTGTTTTATGTGGTTCATCAGATTGAGCTTAGTAAGCAGGGAAACACTTCTTGTGTAGCTAGTGCTTGTTTATTCTTCCCTCATTAAAAAGAGAGAAAAAAACAAAGGATTGGCAATTTTCTTTTATGAACGTGGACTGTAGGGAGATAAATAGCCCTGCGGGAGAGGAAGGTCAAGTTCAAAGTTTTTCTTTCCTTTGGATTCAGGAATAAGCAAATGGAAAGACGAGCCAAACAACCCAGCAGCAGGCATCTGATGGTTAAGCCCTCCCCCCAGGACTTTTTATGTACATAAGCAGCAGAAGTCACTCGAGCAGCTGCGGCGCATTAGTTCCAATAGTTTAACAGGCTGCTTTGTAGCACGGACAAAGCTGTGCGAGCGCGGTGCTTTCCCTCCATGTTCATTTGCTATGCGAGCTTGTCAGTGATCTTTGGCAGGGGCTTGGGAGAGGAGGGGTGACGTTTAATACGCTTCCGCGGAGGAGTGCGCTCGCCTCCTCTGCACCCAGCCCCAGCTCTACAGAGAGACTGAGGCAGGCGACTGAATGCACTAACAGCAGCAGGCTCCGACCTGCTTCCCTGGACATTTCCCGGACCGTGAGCGAGGGAACCACGTTGCCCTGGATTCTTGCCAACTGTACAAAGTTGACCAGGAAAATGGCTCAGCAGACAAGCCCGGACACCTTAACAGTACCTGAAGTGGATAATCCGCATTGTCCAAACCCGTGGCTGAACGAGGACCTTGTGAAATCCTTGCGAGAAAACCTGTTGCAGCATGAGAAGTCCAAGACAGCGAGGAAATCGGTTTCTCCCAAGCTCTCTCCAGTGATCTCTCCGAGAAATTCCCCCAGGCTCCTGCGCAGAATGCTTCTCAGCAGCAACATCCCCAAACAGCGGCGTTTCACGGTGGCACATACATGGTAAGGTTTGCGCAGACCACGCAGAAATGGTGGCCGTTTCCCTTCGGGGATTCCAGCTCCTCGCGCCTTTAATTTTGGGGATAGGGAGGGAGGACCATCATCATTCCTCACCTGGGATTTCTCGCCAAGTAATCTCCCTTAACCATAAATCCCACAAATGTCCAAGTCAGGGCAAGAATCCTGGAGACTGGTACTAGGAGTGGTTGAGGTGGGTGGTTCTCAAAGTTCAATTCCTATTGCAAGTTCCTACAAGAAAATTGGATGCCAGATGTCAAATAAGAATGCAGTTTTACTCCCATACTTATGTGGTGGCGTTTCTTTGATTTCTTAAACTAATTTCCCTACCAGGTTCCCCAACAGCTGAGGAAAGAAAGGACCAGAAATGAGGGGAGGAGGATCATAGCTTGCTCTCTTTTCTGCATGATCCCCACTTGAACAGAGACACGTATAGTGTGTGTGTAATGGTGTGTCTTCATAAAGCCCTTCCTCACTCCTGACTCTGATATACAGTGTTTATAATCTTAAACATGCCTTTCCAAAGGAAAGAAGAAAGGGATTAGGAATTCTACGCAGAAAGTTGCCGGCTGGTACTCAGTAGTACTGTTGTGTTCTTTGAATTTGGATTGTTAGAATATTTTGCCAATCTTTTTATTTTCTTTGTGAATATTTTTATCTTCTTTATAATGGGTGAATTTGTTTCATGCATATGCTTCCATGTATTTTTCTGGAGGATTCTTGATTTTTTTCCTGCTCTTGAAAAAGAAACAAAAAGAAAGAAAGAAAAACCCAAATATTAAAACAGACCATCGTGTGAGCTTATTTGGAGTTTCTACCTAAGCAGAGGCCATTCCAAGCTCTGAGCAATGAGTCTGAGTACCAGGATCTGTGATACACACTTAGATAATTTCAGGTAGTAGTAGATTCTATGCACTACATCTACATTTTGATGAGTATAAATTATGATAAAGAAAACAACATAACAAAAAAGAATGTGTTAGTTGAGAAACTGTATGACTAAATACTTTTTATACAGTTTTGCCATAACAACCCAAGAGTATGTATGTTAACAATGGAAAAAAAAAAAAAAAAAGCAGAAACAAGGCTTTTAGGAGGAAAGCAGCAAAAAGTAAAAGGAATTAAAATCTAAACTAGTGACAAGACCGTGCTCAGGAATGCATTAATGTTATAGATGAAAGTCAATGACAAAGGAAATAAATGGTATGTCACACCCAAAGACATGTCCAGCCTCAAAAATTTGGTTTTAGGTAGCTGGATCTCTGATTGGGAAGTGTTCTTATTGTCCCCCAAGATTTTAACATCTAGATGTCATTTCTGAGTTTGGTAGATATAATGGCCATAAGAGGAGTGAGACAAACATTGACTTTTTCTGTCTTAAAGAAATTATTGGGAAATCATGAATTCTCTTTGAGGAAGATTTTATTATTATTATTATTTTTTTTTTGGAAAAAAATTGTGAGCAACAAGCAGTGAATTAAAGAAAGGCATGGATAAACACTGGGAGATGCACTGAAGGAGAAGGTTGGCTCAAGGCCAGGCATCGAGTACCAGAGCAGGAGAGCTGGCATGAGTTCCTACGGAGCCAGGACCAGAATTTCCGTGTCCAGTGTCCCTTTTGGTTGCACTGCTTTATCACTGCAGTTCCTAAATTGCACCTATTGCTGAATGAGTGGCCCTCAACTCAGCTGTTTGATTTCAGTCTGAGTGGAGCAACCTAGAGTTCAGCTGGAGGTTATCTGAACTATTTAGACATGTCGGGATGTAAGGAAGGCAGGAAATCCCATGAAAATAGGCTTTTTTCTGACATTTCTGGCACTTCCTTTTCTGGTGCTGTTTGGAAAAACTTCAAGAGTACAATTTCTATCAATATTTCATCTTAGTGTATCAGGTCACAGCTCAGTAAGAAAGGCATAAAGAGAGCAATGGAAACCAGAAATAAAAATCATGGTATCGATTTTCAGTAACTCAGAAGGAAACAGTTTCCCCTATGGACTAAAACCATCAGGCAAGGGAGTTGGAAAGAGGATCTCAAGTTTTCCATATTGGTTGAATGAGCCCCAGGACGTTCATAATATTCACAGGCATCTTTTGACAAAAAATCTCATTTTTGCTTTCACAGTTTGTACTAAGCACTATGAAGAATTTTGAAAATATGTTTCAAATTGTTCTGACATAAATATAAATATATTTGTATCTAATTTGTTGCTACAACAATGTTCTGCCTCACAGTATTGGTTTCCTGCTCCCCGTATTCCCCTGCATTCGCTATGCATACATTTAATGCCTACTGAGTCTAACATGTTTATTCTGTACCTAATTATTAGAAAGTTGAGCAAGAACCATTTGTTGATTTCCAATAATTTATACCACGGTAGAATAAATCAGTATATTGGAAGGCATCTGTTTTAGCTAAGATAATCTTGCTGTTCTACAGAATATTCTCCAAATCTAATTGGATTGACACAGTGAATTTTTATTTCTTGCTTCTGCTTTTTGTGGAGAGGCAGCCTGCCCTAGCCAGTAGGTGCCTCAGGGACCTGGAATTCTACCATCCCGTGGTTCCATTATTTGCAACATATGATTCCCAAGGTTGCCAGGATCAGGTGAATCAGGAGAAAGACCATGAAAGAGGATGGCATGTGTGAGCTTTTATGAGGCAGGCCTAGGTAGTATGTTAAGGGCTATCTGATTTACCCTGTATGCCATAGTTGAATTTATAGAATAACATCTGTAATAACAAGTCCTTGAACCTTTCGTCAAACCTCCTTGATGAAGATTATACAGAAGCACTTCTGTTGTTTGACAGGGCTGTTGATTGGAAAGACCTTGCTTCTAAACAGTTGAGGTCTTCTTCCCTGTAACTATCATCCATGGATCCAAGATCTGCTTTGGGAATCCTACAGCTTGAATTTTTGCTCCCTTCCATTATGAAGCCCTTAAGGCAAGTAGCTTGGAGTAACCCACCAGAGAACCAGGGCCCTGTTCATTCATCTTGATATACTCATGCTTGGCATGATGACTGGTCAATGGTGGATGCTTAATAAATGTCTGCTAAACAAATTCATTAATCAGTATTTTAGTGTTCTCATGCTCTTAAAAAAGACTTCTTGGCCAGGCGTGGTGGCTCATGCCTGTAATCTCAGCACTTTGGGAGGCCAATGCGGGTGGATTACAAGGTCAGGAGATCGAGACCATCCTGGCTAACATGGTGAAACCCCGTCTCTACTAAAAATACAAAAAATTAGCCAGGTGAGGTGGCGGGCGCCTGTATTCCCAGCGACTTGGGAGACTGAGGCAGGAGAATGGTGTGAACCCGAGAGGCGGAGGCTTGCAGTGAGCCGAGATCACTCCACTGCACTCCAGACTGGGAGAGAGTGTGAGACTCCATTTCAAAAAAAAAAAAAAAAAGACTTCTTTTGCCAGGCATGGTGGCTCATGCCTATAATCCTAGCACTTTGGGAGGCTGAGGAGGGTGGAGTCCCTGAGGCCAGGAGTTCGAGACCAGCCTGGGCAACATGGTGAAACTCCGTCTCTACTAAAAATACAAAAAATTAGCCAGGCATGATGATGCGTGCCTGTAATCCCAGCTCCCCTGGAGGTTGAGACACGAGAATCACTTGAATTTAGGAGGCAGAGGTTGCAGTGACCCATGATTGTGCCACTGTACTCCAGCCTGGGTGACAGTGAGACTCTGTCTCTAAAAAAAAAAAAAAAAAAAAAAAGACTTATCTTTTCCTAAGTAAACATCCTGTTATTTCATTTCTATATGCTATATTTATATTTACCAGATTAATCTTGGTACTTTTTATCTAGACTTCACTTGGGTTTTCATGATCCATTTAAAGAATAGCTACTAGTTGACACAATACTCTAGGTGTTGTGTCACTCAGAGAGCACTAAAGCAGTTAGAAAAGAGGCTAAACTTAAATTCTTTCTTTGCATTTAGTAATTGTGTGACTTTGGTCAAGTTACTTAACGTGTGCTTCAGTTTGCCTGTTACTCAGTTTTCTGGGGATAGTATCTATTGGGGGTTATAGTTTAATTAAATACAATTATGTATAAATTAAAGTGGTTGCACAGGGCTGGACCCTTAGTGGGTGTCATTATAAGTTAATATTTTTTTTTTTTTTTTTATTGTGCGCTCTATGCCCATTATTCCAGCCTTGGTTATAAACCTTTAGGATCATGTTTAAATTTCTGTCAGTCATTTGTGGATGAATTGGAGTGAAGTGAAGGGAATATATGTGAAGAGACAAGAGTTGAAAGAAATGAGTGTATGTCAGTTTTATTACTGTAGGAAAGGAGAAGGCAGAAAGGAGAGATACTGCTGAGGCAGAACTGTGGGGTTTGGTGTCTCTTCTCTGCCTACTGCAAAAATACATCTTTCAAATTTCTGCTTTTCCTAAAAGGTTCCTGCAGTTCTCCCAACTGGAATTAATCTGTTCCTTCTTTCAAGGAACAGATTTCTGTTGCACCTCTTGTCTCTGATACTCTCAATGCTTATTAGTAATGGTTTTATCACTAGCTAGTATGTGTTGAGCACTGGTTTTGGTCTGGCACTATCTGTTAGGATTAGAACTCTCTTGTGTCTCTGCTTTTCACTAATCTGTTTGACTTCTTTTACTTAATATATAATACCTTGTAGTTCTAGTGATTATAGACATGACTCAGACTTCATCTGGTAGGGGAGTCCCTCTGTCATCAGCAGGAACTACAAAGTCAGTGGAATCTCTGGTGAAGAAAACTTAACTTCCAGTACTAGTTTATTTCAGGAAAATTGAAATCAGGAAGTTCTTCATATTCTTCAGGCTTTTCTCCTCATTTAATTTTAAGAATAGTTTTGGGGGGTTAGGCCTAAATAAAGTTTTAGAAGAACAAGGTAGAAATGCTGGTTTTCAGTCTTTGGGAACTTAAAAGTTGCTGTTTAGCCATATTTAAATCATAAAATCTGTTATCTTCACATATTCTTTTAAAAAGTAACTTGTATTATAATCACTTGTTATAATTTTTTCATATTTTTATAATACACATCTATATATCCACGACCCAGATTTTTAAAATGCCAAAATTTTATCATTTGCATCAGTTCTTTTATTTTTTTTAAGAATAAAATGTTACAGATAATGTCTAAAGCTATCACCCATCCTATTCTGCTTCCTTCTCAGAGGATCCTGAAGTCAGTGTGTTCTTCCTTGAATGTCATTATCTTTTAACTTCATATGCATGTGTCCTGTTGGTGTGTTTACCATTTTATATATAGAGAGATGATACATGTATATATATCTGCCATAATACGCCATACTGTAAAATGAGAAAGAGCAAGCAATGTATACTTTATATATAAATCCTTGAGCAGCTAGCTCTTTTTTAGTACATAGTATAGCAATTGAGCTGTGACTATTATATATATATATAATATGTGTGTATTTATATACATATGTGTGTATTTGTGTGTATATATACACATATATGTACCTATATACGTATATATCTGTATATACATGTATACCTATATATATACACACACATATATACCTATATACTTACATATTCATGCACATATATATACCTGGATCTTTTTTTTTTTTTTTTTTTTTTTTTTGAGACGGAGTCTTGCTCTATCGCCCAGGCTGGAGTGCAGTGGCCGGATCTCGGCTCACTGCAAGCTCCTTTAAACTGCTCAAGAGTACACACATGTAATAGCATTTCAGTCAATGATGGACTGCATACATGATGGTGGTCCCATAATATTATAACGGACCAGAAAAATTCCAGGCACTTAGTGAAGTCATAGCACAATGCATTACTCTTGTGTTTGTGGGGATGCTGGTGTAAACAAACCTACCAAGCTGTCAGTCCTATAAAGGTATAGCATATATAGTTGTGTATTACACTTAATAATAACTATGTTGCTGGTTTATTTATGTATTTTATTATTATTTTAAAGAGTACACCTCCTACTTATATACAAAAGTTAACTATAAAACAGCCTCAGGTAGGTCCCTCAGGAGGTATCTAGAAGAGGGCATTGTTCTCATAGGAGATGACAGCTTCATGCATGTTATTGCCCCAGAAGACCTTCCAGTGGGACAAGATATGGAGGAGGAAGATAATGATACTGATGATCCTGTCCTTGCGTAACCCTAGGCTAATGTGTGTTTGTGACTTAGTTTCTAACAAAAAATATTTAAAATATTTAAAAAGTAAAAAAAAAATTAAAAATAAAAGCTTATAGAATAAAGATATAAAGAAAATATTTTTGTTCAGCTGTATAATGTTAGTGTTTTAAGTGTTATTACAAAAAAGCCAAAAAATTAAAATTAAAAGAGTTTTATAAAGTAAAAAGTTACAGTAAGCTAAAGTTAACTTATATCAAAGAAATAAAAATATTTATAAATTAAATGTAGCCTAAGTGTACAGTGTTTATAAAGTCTATAGTAGTGTGTGATAATGTCCTAGGCCTTCACATTCACTCACCACTCACTCAGTGAGTCACCCAGAGCAACTTCCAGTCCTGTAAGCTCCATTCATGGTCAGTGCCCTATACAGGTATATCATTTTTTATCTTTTATACTGTATTTTTAACTGTACATTTTCTATGTTTAGGTGTACAAATACTTAATCATTGTGTTATGGTTGCCCACAGTAGTCAGTAGAATAGCATGCTGTATAGGTTTGTAGGCTAGGAGCAACGGGCTATGCCATATTGCCTAGGTATAATAGTCTATACCATCTAGGTTTGTGTAAGTACATTTTAACATGTTTGTACAGTGATGAAATTGCCTAATGACACATTTCTCAGAACTTAGAATAAGCAATGCACAACTCTATGTCAATTTGCCTCTAAAAACCCAACTGTTTATACTCCTAAAATATTGTTACTATAGCTGTCAGTATCACACTCCAATCTAAGTGAATGTCACAGTGAAAAACATTGAGTCATTTGACTATAATAGAAATGAAGATGTAATTTCCTGAATTTAACAGTCAATTTAGGCTATATAGTGAAATATTTTCAAGCTACTTTGAAAACATTATTTAAAAACTTATATTCATGGGTGGCATTCACTAAGATGCATCAGGTTTATTATTATATATCTCTCAAAAACATTTTTAATTCCAAATATGATTAAAACCAAATACAGTTTTCTAATATAAGTAATATCATGGGGCTTATATTCCTTTTTAAGGACTAGATGAAAAAATTATCAATTTATACCGTGCTCGATGCACCAAATGGAGGAAAATGTTCCAGCGTGAACATAAGTGAAATTAGACAGTAGGATATCTTTAGGAATTGTGGTGACTAGGTAATACTCAACTGTATTATTTTTATAATTCTTGTATACACATATGTATTTTTAATTAAAACATATCCAACAGTAGAAGAAGTACTTAGTAATAATCTTAACAACAAAATGATTATTTTAGGTGGATTTTCAAAAGGCCTTTTAGGAGACTTTTAATAAATCTTAAATGTGTTTAGGAAGATAAATAAGTGATTTTGGCCATATTTTTTGTTTACTATGAATTTCTCTTTATCAGGCATTGGCATTAGATATAAAGTTGCTCATATTTAAAAGTAAACATTTGCTTTCTGAGTCATTATTTCTTCAACAACTGTAGTTGTTTTTATGGTTGTTAAGAGAGAAATATATTATAAATCTGCAAGTCACAGAAGGGGAAAGAAACCATTTGTCACCTATAAAAGAGAAATACAGCCACTTAGAGTTTGTAGATTAAAAATACACATATACACACACACACAACTGAGGAGATTTTCAAAGCCATTATTTAGTGATTTCTCTTTCTCCCTCGTTCCATCTCTCTCACTTCTGCCCTGAGTAGCTTTGAGGTTATCTTTTCTCTGTCTCTTATGGTAAAAATACCCAGAGAAAGCATTGCTGCCAGTCCCCTGGGAGCTAGGAACCCAGAGGATAGCTGTAGGCAAAGTGTAATACCAGAAGATGGGGAGCAAGTTTCTGGGGGAAATCATCTGAGAAGCACACCAGGAAGTGCTGCTCGAATGTTTGGGGAAGACCAGTCAGCCCTAACCTTCAGCCGTGTTTGTGGTGTAACTGGCTGTTGCCCTCTGTGGGAATTATGAGAGGTGGAGGCGCTGCAAATTGAGGGTGCCTGTACCACTTGAAAGGCATTGTTGGCTTCCCACAAAATCAAAAGACCTGAGGAAGATACTTCTTTTAAAGAACATGCTGATTGCCTTGTCAGGTTTAAGGAATTACAGGGATTAGATTATGACAATTGGCATTGAGAAAAAAGTGAAGAAGACATTGGATAACCTCACAGCTTATTATTCATGTGTACTTCCCATGACCATTGACATTTATCTTAGAAAAGATGTGAAGCCTGTTCATATGAGCTGAAGCCATTGCTACTGGTGGTAAAGTCTCTTCTTAAGAAGACACCGTCTTTCTTGCAATCTTGGCAGAAATGTTGATAAGAAGAAAATAAAAACTTGAACCTCAAAGTTCATTAAAATAATGTAAATCATGGCTTTGATTTTTAAAAAATTATTCTTGTACAAATTTATTTATAATTGAAAAGCTCCGGTGTTCAGGTAACTAAAGAAGTTTCAGCACTTTTTTTTTTCTTAGATAGGAAGCTACCAAATTTGTTCTTCAAGTAGCACTTTCAGGAAGAAGATTTACTATTTCTAATGTAGCAAAATTATGTCATGGGTTTTTAATGGGTTTGCTTTTTAAAAAATCATGTTTTTAAAGCTGTGATTCATTCAGTATATTGAAATCACATATTTCCAGGTCTTCTGGCCATTTGATACTTGACCTTAGTTATTCAACCTTTTTGACTGGGAGACTCTATTAATAAGTCATAAAGGCATTTGGCATTTACAAGTAAAAAGTACTGACTAATTAAATTTACAAAGTGATAACAAACTACAGTCTATTTAAGATAAGCAATTAGAAACAAGTTCCAACTTGCTGCTGTAAGAGAGTGCGGTAGATGCTACATGGGTAAGAACAGGAAATGGAATTATTTAATAATTCTGTGACTCATAAATAAGCTTCAGGGCCTTCAGAATGAAGGTATTGGTGGTATTCACGTTAGGCCGCCATCTGAAAGGCATAATTTTAGGTAGCAAATAGGGAAATGTATAGATCATTGTAAAGATTCTAATTTAAAATTCTCTTTTACTAGACTTCAATTTTATACCGTCTTAACACATCAGTCTCTTCTACTGCAAATAAGCAAAATAGAAAAATCGTTTTATGTACAGTTTTAAGGATATAAATACTCTCCAAGTATTTCAGATGAGGCACTTATTCTCAAAAGGAGACCCTGAAAAGTTGACCTGAGAAGAAATTATGTGATTTCATTTTGGGTAAAAAAACTTAGGTTCATAATAATATAACTTTACAATCTTAGATTAATTATAACATAGACATCAATGATTTAGCTCCTGCCATGTGTCAGGCACTTTGTGTACGTTAACCCCTTAAAACAACCAAGGTTGGATGTGAGTATTATTAATTGTACTTTACATATGCAGCTGCTGAGGCCCAGAAAAAATTCTTACATAACCAAGATCTTTCAGCTAAACAGTAATGAAACCAATAGCACTAAAACTTGAACCCAAGTCTTCCTAACTCTCCATCCTGTGTTGTTTCTTTCAGCGTTACCCTCCTTTGGGCTAACAATCACATTCACATTTATTACCCTACCGTGCATGTATATTGAAGTTATAACAGTGAATATTCAAAGATTTTACAAAATGGTAGTTAATAGAAGGGTAGAGACAGAGCCCTTTTTTGGTGTGGAATCTCAGTTTATTAGTTTATATATGTGGCTTGTATAGAAGTTGACATCCTTATAAAAATATGTGTGTGTAGGAGAAATATATGTCCTTGGTGAAAAGGGGGTCAATGGAGAACATTTGATTCAGGGTTGTTTTTATATAAGAGGTGTAAAAACAAAGCCAATCAGAGAATAACTTTATAGTCAATCATTCAGGGAAAGAAAAAATAAAAGACTGGAGCTCTAAGGAGAAAGATCAAGTCAGAAATCTGTTAAGGTTTGACTCTAGAAAAGCCAGCTGGGCATGATGGCCAGCTGGTTCAAGTCACTAAGCAACAGAACAGCAAACTGCTTGGTAACAAGATCTGGCCTGACTCACAGGCTGTCTTTGAGTGCCCTACATGGCCAGATAGAGGAGGACCAAGACCCATCTTACCTCAAAACAATATCCTTCCATTTCCACTTTGCCAGTCTTCATGCCAAATTCCACATGATAGAATAGTCTCTCTGACTCGAGATATTTCCTTTTAGAATGGAAATATCTCTGGGCCTAGAAGCTAATGTTGTTCTCTTTCTTCTCAAAAATATTGTTTCAGATATTGTTTTCTTTGATTCAATATATTATTTAAAAAGTGTAAGCTTTAATAAGAGCAAACAAAGTGGAAACATTTGAGTTGGTGGTCTGACTTTTGGTTTTTGTAAGCAAATGTATACAGGGCCAAAACTACCTGCCTTCATTGGTTGCAATCTTTCTTTCCTTGGGCTCTCAGACTGAATGTGTTGACATTTATTTGTCATTTTCTATGTTATGCTGTCTTCTAGTTCATGTTTATATTTCAAATATGTAGCTGGACTGTAAGTTCCTAAGAAGTAAGAACCGGCCAAGCACAGTGGTTCATGCCTGTAGTCCCAGCACTTTGGGAGGCCGAGGCAGGTGGATCACTTGAGGTCAGGAGTTCAAGACCAGCCTGTCCAACATGGTAAAACCTCGTCTCTACTAAAAATACAAAAATTAGCTGGGCGTGGTGGTGCATACCTGTAATCCCAGCTACTTGGGAGGCTGAGGCAGGAGAATCACTCGAACCTGGGAGGTGGAGGTTGCATTGAGCCGAGATTACACCATTGCACAATAGAGGAGACGCCATCTCCAAAAAAAAAAAAAACCCCTCCACATTCATCAATCATTGTATCCACTGTGACGGTCTAAGTGCCACCTGTATAATATGCGTTCAATGAATAGTTGTTTTTTGATTGATTGAGAAAAACATACCTTCTGTTGCTGTGCCTTTTATGCTGAACACCCAGGGGGATCCATACCCTTCCAGACTAGAAGTCCTGGTGATGTTGGTTTTGATTGCCATAGTGGAAAGAAACTTTGAACTCAATGATTAACCATTTGTGTGGACTTTGTCACCATGACTCAGTGTGTGTGTGTGTGTGTGTGTGTGTGTGTATGTTTTGGGTTTCCATGCGCATAGATTGGTATCGTTGGCTTTGGTGTATATGAATGATTCTGTATCTTAGTGTCACATTACTTTATCAAATACATGCATTTTAATAATATTTAGTTTATACTTTGAAAATTATTTATGCCTGTTGTATTTCTGAAAAAAATCTGTGTAAATATATCTGTGATTCTTGGGAAATTACTGAATAACTAGCTTGTTAAATTCTGATGACTAATCCTTATCTTTTAGAATTTATAACAGTTAAATTATATATCACCACTTAAGCTTACAAAAGAAATGTCAAGATTTTGAGGAGAAATTTGAAATAAAAACACCCTTCATAGTTTCATTTTCAGTGTTTTAATTTGGAGAAATTTTAACTAGCAGGAATTAAGTACCATTTTTCCAAAGTGGATCTTCAGAAGAACTAAAATTAAATAATAGAAAACCTTTTTGAAGAGGTTTAGCATAGAAATATTATTTTAATGTAAATATTTTTTCTATGGTTAAATATTATATATATCATTTTTGCATTGCAGTAATTTCAGACCAATTTTTTTCCCCATTACTCTTTTAAGATAGTCCTCTGATTAAATTAGCTATTATTAAAATAAAATAGCTTCCTCTTTATATTATTATTAGTAGGGTACCAGGTTTTTTTTTTTTTTTCTTACATGACTAATTTCACATTTATAAATGGTGAAGTGTGTATTGTTGACCTTTTGAAGTAAGCAACTTTCTGACTAATAAGATTACTTGGATTATCATTCCTGCTTGTTTGCCTTCTTTAGGTTAATAGTATTTGTTTTATTTTGCTTTATTTTGTGCAGTGTGATTTTTTTATGCCCTTCTATTGAGTGAGTGCCAAATAGAACAGCATATGCCAAATAGAACAGCAAATAGAATAGCATTATGGATACTAATAACTAAAACATATATGAATTGCAGGCTGATAACGCGCAAGGCTGATTTCTATGGCTCTCCTCTGAATAGAAAGAACCAGGCCTCCTTTAATAAAGCCCTCTTACTAATAACAATAGCAGTTTCATTAACACATTGATCATTCTTGAATCACCTTCACAATTTTAGGTGCAACTGTGGGCCATTTGTACTGTTTGCATTTAATATTTCTAGTAGACTTACATTTTTATTTAAAAGGCCATATGTTTAAAAGTAAAGCTTTGTATATTACTGTAATTTGGAACTAGCATCATTTATTATGCATAGAAGATAATTGAAAAAATATACAATAAGCAAGGCAAAATAGATTCAAGTTTAGCTAGATAACCATGACCTTCCAAAGACTCTGAGCTGAGGTCTGTTCTCTGTTTAAAATGGCATTTAGCAAATAATATAGACATATGAAAGACCACAATTAAGTCTTTCTTCTTAAGGTAATAAGAATGACTGAAAGGGATTCGGAAAGGAAATAACCTTCTCCTTATTTAATTCAACATTTTAAAATTCAATAAGCCACATCAGCTATGTCAAACACCATCTTTGTACAACCTCAAACCATCTAATATACCAACCTGAACCACTGATACTTCCACCGTAGGAAGAGGGACATTTGTTCTTGCAGAGGTTCTTCTGTTCTCAATCCCTTAGTTACAGGTAAAAACACTGAACTTGGATTAGGTGATACTAATCCCTAAGCAGAAAGTATGTTCGTACTCTTTTCCCACACTGTAATTATTAAGTTCCTACCTGGTAGCTGCACAGATGCAAAGAAAAAAAAAAAAAAAACAGAGTTGATGGGTGCTGACGAGTTGATGGGTGCAGCACACCAACATGGCACAAGTATACATATGTAACAAACCTGCACGTTGTGCACATGTACCCTAGAACTTAAAGTATAATAATAATTTTAAAAAAGAAACAAAAATAGGACTGTTCTATGGAAAATTCTATACCTGCCAATGGTAGATTCCAAGTTTTACTTCCAAAGAGTGTAAACATGGGTGTTTTAAAAAGTATATCTCAATGCAAATAAATGACAGCTAAGTAAGGAACCAAATTTTTCTACTCTGTAAAACTCATTCGTTTCCATACTAGAATGCTCACACAGCGCTGGCTACATAATTTGTAGGGCCCAGGTAAAGTGAAAATACAGGGCCTCTTATGCAAATAAATATTACAAATTTCATGATGGCAACAGCACTGCATTCGATCCAGCACAAGGCCCTTCTGAGAGTAGGATCCTGTACAACTTCATAGGTTGCACCTGTGAAGCCAGCCCTGTACCCACAATAGGTCTGATGTGATGCCCAAGAAGTCAACTTTGTAAGCCTTACAGGTAATGTGGAAGCCATACGTTGAGAAACTGTCTTAAAGGGACATCTTTTTAGACAGTCTCACTCTGTTGCCCAGGCTGGTGTGCAGTGGCATGATCTCAGCTCACTGCAACCTCCGCCTCCTGGGTTCAAGTGGTTCTCCTGCCTCAGCCTCCTGAGTAGCTAGGATTACAGGCATGCACTACTACACCTGGCTAATTTTTGTATTTTTAGTAGAGAGGGGGGTTTCACCATGTTTGCCAGGCTGGTCTCGAACTCCTGACCTCAAGTGATCTGCCTGCCTTAGCCTCCCAAATTAGTGGGATTACAGGCATGAGCCACCATACCCAGCCTTAAAAGAACATCTTGATTCATAAGCTCCTCATTTTACACTGTTGATAGAAACTTCAGAAGACAACGATATGCGTTGAAGTAAAAAAATATAAGTTTCAAGAAAAGTCAGAGTTGGACCAGCTATAAATTAAAGAGAAATATTATCTTCCATTCATCTTGAGAGTTTTCTTTGCAAATGAGCAAGTACATACACAAACTTAAAGCAGCATTGCCTTTGCATTTAAAATCACTTATTGATATGCACAGTATTAGTTATGGCAAAATATTATTAGCATTTGAAATTAATACTCACCCCCATTTGTTGATACTGTCTTATTCACTGGATTAATTCTATTCCTATGAGATCTGCCTTTTCTTTTTTCATTGTCTCTATTTCTAGCACCTTAATTCAAAATACCCCCAGTTCCATAATTATTCCTTTGACCTTATTCAGTATGTTCCCTGTACCACAAGTGTCTCTCTTCTGTTCAATTCCAGCTGTTTCTTTTAACAAAACCCTACCCTTAAACCTCATTCCCCAGGCTCAAGTTCCATATGCCTGGACGTTTCCACATGGAAGATTCACTCTTTAAATTTAACATGTGCAAAATCAAGCTTTCTGTGCCCCCTCCTTTGGATTTTTCTACTTCTGTTTATCTGGCCATTATCTTCCCAAAGAACCAGAAAAAAATCATCTTTGACTTCTGCCTTGCCCTTCTTCTGCCTAGGCCTATGGATTATTTCATCTACTATCTCTTGCTGTTCTGTTCTCTCCCAGTACCAACAGGTATTTTAATACTTAGATTTGTGTTTAATCTATTTCAATAACATTCTAACTTGTCTTTGTGCCACTAGCCCCTTCCCATTAAGGATGTCCTACTTATACTGTCTCATTAATTATCCTGCAGTTCTGCCGTGATTGTCCACTGTCTATAGCAGAGGTGAGCAAAAGGGCCAGAAAATAAATATTTTAAGCTTTTCCGACCCTATGGTCTCTGGGACAACTATTCAACCTTACCACGGTAGTGCAAAAGAAGCCACAAATATACAAATGGACATTAGTATGTTCCAATACAACTTTATTTGCAAAAACAAATAGGCTGAATTTCGCCCACTGGCCATAATTTACCAGTCTCTGCTCTGTAGGATAAAGTTCACATTCCTTAACCTGGCATCTAAGCATCTGTCATCAGTTCCGCACCTATCTCTACAACCCTACGTGTTATCGTGTCCCATGGATACTTCACATCCTTTGTTTTGAAGCCGAATCTAGAGCAGGGTTGCTCAACCTCAGCAGTACTGATGACGGGGCCAGAATGATGCTTTGTGGTGGGAGCTCTCCTGTGCGTTGTAGGAGATTAAGAACATCCCTGGCCACTGCCCACTAGATGACATTAATTTCCATGGTGAGGTGAAAATCTAAAATGTCTCCAAGCATTGCCAGTTTTCCCTTGTAGGGGACAAGGGATTGTTTTCAGTTGAGAACTACTGCCCTAGGGAGTAAACTTTGTGAAGGGGAGAACCAGTTCTACCTCATTCACAGGTGTATCCCTAGCACCTAGCACAGTCTTGTGAGATCCAAAGAGGTTCAGAAATCTATTGCATAGTCCAACTCTGCTACTCATTGTGGGATCCTAGGATTATTTAAATCCCACCAGTCACAATTAAGTTCATCTGTAAGTGGAACTATTACTAATTCATACATGTTTCATAAAGTTATTTAAAAGTTCAAATGATATATTTAACAAAAAGACCTCTTAGAAGATGGTAGTACTTCCAAATAAAATGTAAACATACTGTTGATGGAACACTGAAGGTGATCTGAGCCTATTGAAATCTAGAAGCTTAATTCAACTCACATACTCTGTCTATGCTGTACAAATTACTATATGGGATGTTATTGGGGCATTGTCTTGGTTCTCAAGGATTATGATCTAACAGGTGATAGAATATGACTACTCAACCATGAAACAATAGTTGCCATAACTAAGCATGAAGAGTTGTTGGAATTTATGGGAGGGAGAGATTGTATCTGGTACTAGGAATCACTTAAGACCTTATGAGTGACATGGAATAGTCACAAAGAAGTCCCAGGCACAATGCTGAGCATTGTCTTAGATGATTGATCTTATTTAATATTCACTGCAACTTGATTAGGTTTAAGTTTTATCACATTTTACAAAGAGAAGAGAGGGGCCTAGAAAGGAATTTGATATGAATGTGAAGCATGAAAGATTTCAGCAGGGAGAGAACTGGAGTGAAGTATGGAAGGAGGGGAAGTGACAGGAGGTGAGCTTTCTCACCAAGGAAATAGTGTGAACAAATATGGGGATTACATGGGGTTTAGGTGAGTTTGAGTGCCTCTAGGGAAGGTAGGTTGGAATCAGATTTTGAAGGATTGCTAACATTTCTCTCTCTCTCTCTCTCTCTCTCTCTCTCACACATACACACACACACACACCAGGGATTTATATGTATAAAAGAAACATGATCGATGTTATATTTCCTAACAGCTTCACTCCACATAACAGGAAGTGACGTTTTGAGTTTTTACCCCATGCTAAGCTTGCTAAACCACAGGTATGTGCACTGAATGCTTTCAATAGTTGGACTCTGAGATTCAGTTCAATTAGATCAATCTATACTATCTTTCGGCTAGCTACTGCTCTTCTGCTTTTCCGAAGGTAATCCTTCTGAAATAGAATACACAATGCTGTTTTCATTCAAATCAGATGCGTTAATTCTACTAGTAGCACTTGTGTTCTGATGCATAGAACAGGGGCATTATTTATGTGAGGACTGTGCCTGCCTTCTTACTGAATTGCAAAAGTATACAATTCTTAGAACACATCTAGCAGTTCTGAGGGGCTGTACAGAGAAAACCATCTTACTCTGAAGGTAATTTTCTCTATTTTATCACTAGCTCACCAAGGTGAGAGTCGGGAGCTAACTATCCTATTTTCTTTTCATCCATTCAAAAAATTTGAGTGTACCTATTGCTCTTCTGGAGATACAGCACTGAATGAAATAGACAGTCTTCCCCACATTGGGACTTTTTTTTGTTTGACACAGGGTCTTACTCTTTTGCCCAGGCAGCCTAGAGTGAAGTGACATGATCACTGCTCACTGAAGCCTTGATCTCCTGGGCACTGGGCTCAGGAGACCCTCCCACCTCAACCTTTCAGGTAGCTGGGACTACAGGCACATACCACCAGGCCTAGATAACTTTTTATTTTTTGTAGGGATGTGGGTCTCATCCAAACAACAACAAAAAAGTGATAAACTGTGGCAGATGCTGCTCATAGGTCAACTAAAATAAGAACTGAGAATTTATCATTGCATTGGCAACGTGCAGCTAATTGGTGGCATACAACACAAGTCGATCAGTGGAGTAGTGATGATACAGGACTGACTGGAGTGGAATATAATAAATTTCCCCAAGTCTTAGCAGCTTAAACCAACAATCATTTATTATTGCATATAGTTTCTGAGAAATCAGGGAGCAGCTTAGCTGGCTAGTTCTGACTAAAGTTCCTAGAAGAAATTACACTCAAGCTGCCAGTGAAGGCTATAGTCATCTGAAGCTGTATCTGGGGCTGGAAGATCAGTTTCTAACATGGTGGTGTCTGCAGGCAGCCTTGCTTTACATTGGCTGTTGGCAGAAGACTTCAGTTCCTCAGTTGTGCTTCTCCAAAGGGCTGGGTGTTCTTACCTCATGCACAGGAGTCAGTGATTCAAGAGAGTACAAGGAAAAAGCCACAATGACTTTTATGACCCAGACTTGGCAGCAACACACTATATTACTCTGCCATATTCTTCTGCTCACGCGTGCCAACCCTGCTAAATGTGAGAGAGGACGGCTCAAAGTTGCGAGTATCCAGAGGTGAAGGCCTCCTTGTAAAAGGATTAAGTCAAGTGGATTCAAGAGATTATGGGAAAAGAAGTGGTGGCAGTTGTTAACTCTTGGAGTTTTGCTGTAAAGTCAGGTGGAGGGGATAGGAAGAAAAATGAGATGTGGGTGAAGGGTGTCTTGTCAATTGTATTATGTTTGTATGATTTTGAGAAAGAAGCAGTAGAAAGGGGACATTTGATCATGAGAAACTGGGGACAATTGCAGGAGCAATATTCTTGAGGAGGCTTTGGGGGAATAGGGTTCGGGAGGGGTTCAGGCAGTGCACAAGCCAGGGGAGTTGCCCTTAATGGGAGTGCTAATTGTTCAGTCCTCACAATAAAAGAGAAAGAAGAGTAGGAGAGTCTGAGAGTATAGAAGGCCAGTATCTTGATAGATCTGGTTTCAGGGTGTATGAAAAGTGTCTCTTAATTCCTTCCATTTTGTGATAAAATAATAAGGTCATCAACTTAAAGATAGAAAGAGAACAGATGTTGGAGGTTTGAGGAGAGAGAGGTGTGAAATGATCCATCATCTCTGGGAGAAGTGTTTTGTCTAGAGAAATGTGAAATTCCCAGACTGCACTAAGGAGCCACCTCAGGCCAGTAGTTACAAATCCAAAGTCATCATGGTTGTGTTTTTCCTCAACTATCGACTGCTTAGGCCACTACAAGCACAGTTTGAAAAAGGTTGGTTTAACAGAGGTGAGATCTTTCAGTGAAGCCTGAGTTCTAAAAGGATATGCAAAGAAGTGATTATGCTGCCATGTTTACTCTAAGCTCACTAAGGAAAAGGAGATATAAGTTTGGTGAGGGTCAGAAAAACTTCTAAAGTCAATGCACTGGAGGATTCAGAGGATTTGGAAGATTTTTGGAGTCAGAATACTGAAGGGGATGAGATAGAAAGAGAGAAGGTATGGAGAGATGCTTAACCGTGGTTGTGGGGCACAGTTATCTGTCATGGCAAGGCCTTGCTTGTGGTGATGAAAGAAGGTTTCAGATAAGATTATCTGAAGGGAGATCCAGAAACTGGGAGACCATGGGCGGAAAAGATCATTAGGAGTTATGTAAGGGTTTGCACTGGGGAGAGACAGGGCTAAAATATTTAAAGACTGAGAGGAGAGACCTGGGGGTCAGTAGAAAACTGGAAGAGGAGGGGAGCAGACTAATGATGTGAGTTACAAAGACATTTTAGGGCAAGGAAGAGAATATGGTCTGGAAGCAGGAGAGAAGAGTGAGAAAGACTCCTGCTTCACTAGGGGCAGTGGTACAAACATGTAGAAGGGAAAATAGCCACTGCATCAGAGGGCTGAAGTAAACCTGTATACTCAGTGGGCAGCCAGAAGTGTCAGAGCAAGACGATGCAGGAAAGTCAGAGAACACGCTGCAGATACAGGAGCATACAGGAGATTTTGCTGATGACAGACTGTGAGCGCTAGGATTCACATTGGTGAGTTTGCGGGATTTGGGGAAGGCTGGGGATTTCAGAGTAGGGGATTTATAGAACCATCTGGTGATGGGCGATGACTTGGCAGTCTTAGACTTTGTGTGGTGACAGTTGTGTATTCAAGACAAGGACCTTGGTTTTAAGCCCGTGTACTCAGACAAGCACAAACTCCTCTGCTGGGATGGCCAATCTCTTGGGTCTATTAGTTCCAGAAACAGTAATTCATCCTCAGTGTGTTTATAGAAATGGAGGGGAGAGGTGGTGGGTACCAGACTGGCCAGGTCTGCTGAGTCATCTTCACTTCAACATTCCTGTCTGGTAAAGTCATATTATTGTCACATCTTGGTCATATGTGTATGCTCCAAGAATGAGACAGATGACAAAAGATACAGAAAAAACAATTGGGAAATTGCTAGTTTGCAGATGTATAGCCCTGGCACAAATTTTCTAATATGAAATTGACATTTTTTCCATGAATGGGACACAAAATCCTGTTCTTGAACGTGATGTTCAGCCTAGATATTGAAGAACTGAAAAATATTTTTGAAAAAAATATTGTATTTGTCACAACAGTTTATGCAAATAATTATCACAATGATATTGCTTTTATTAAATAAATAGGTTTTATGTGTTGGCATGAAATACTTTTACAAGATGATGCCAGGTTTTAACATTTATACAGGAATATTTTCATTATCATAATTGTTAATAAAACAAATATGAAATGTATAGCTTTCTCTTTGGAGTTTGAATTGTTGGTTCTTATTGCCTGCTTGCATATTTATATTAGGTGAACTGACTGGCTGTTATTAGGAAATATGATCTTCTGTGTCTTAGGAGTGTGCCCTGCAAGCAATGTGTGCAAACTTTTTCTTTCTTTCTTTCTTTCTTTTGCCCTAAGGAAAAGGGTAAGCTCTGGCACCTTTTAACGTGTAAGGATTATGTGGCTCTTGCTGTGATTGATTGGTTGGCTTCTCCTCAAGAAATGTTCCTGGTGCGTATTTTATGTCCTCACAGAGCCAGGGCTTTGCTGATGAGCGCGTCACCCCTGTCAAGATGTGGGCTTGCTTTTGTGCATTTGTTCTTGCAGCCTGGGAAGCATATTTCAACACACTGTCCAGAATTGGCTAGAACATGCCTATCACTCCCAGCTGACTCTAATGACGCTCTTGCCAACGTAGATTTACATCAACACAGTTCTTTACTGGAAAAAGCTCATTCAGAATATACAGGGTAGCCCATTTAAAAGAGGCATAGCATGAATTTGAAGAGGAGTGTATTTTAAAGGGAGAATTCTAAGAAATACACAGTCAGTTGAAAGTTCCACGGAGCATAGAATTATAACCAGCATCATCCAAGAATTTTTCCCCTAGAAATTGTCCTAAGTTCTAACTTCTAGAGACTGGCTTATCCTGAAATCAGAACCTTTCCCAGAGTTTTTCTTTCAGCATGCTAGTTATGTAGGCATTTTTAGCCTCTTGTTTCCCTAACCATATAATCCGAACACCATATTCATTAAAGAAAGCATGAGATGTGAAAGCTGATAAGATGCAGGATTTTGTGACAGCATTGCTTTTTACCTGTGCAAAATTCAGTTTGGTAATCAATGGAAATATAGATTTTACCCTTAGCATAAAATTGTTTGGCATATGTCCATCTTGTTTTTTGACTCATCCTTGATATCATAATGAATGTTTGGGATAGGCATATTACTCAGATGTGTGGGTCTATAGACAGGAAATCAGGCATTCAGAAATAAAGCTTGTTACCATAGCTATCCAGGAAAAAAATACAACACTGGCTTTGCTGTACAAAAGAAAAATTCAATGCTACTGGCACATGACGTGATTACTATTATTATGACCCAATGTTACTCACCCTCCATTTTCATCATTCTAGTCTATTCCAGGTCATTACAGTAATGGATACAACTGAATGGGTTCGCAATTTTACCCCTTCTCTCATGACAGCCAGCAGGATTCTCAATGACACATGCTTTGATCTGTCTGCTTTTAAATCTCTTAAGCAGGGTGGCTCTGGACAGCTTCCTCTCAGAAGATTTTATGATTCTAATAGACCTCATCGTGAGTTCTATATTTATGCTTGTTTAGATACATCAAAGTCAAGCTTTATACTAGGGGCTACCTGGAAAGTTAAGGTCATCGGCTTTTTGTTATAGCCATTGGATTACTGTGATGCTTAGCAATAAAGTTTGACCTTGTAAAGTGATCAAAAGTTGTGGGTTACAATATAGGAATATTAAAGTATACTCTGCCACGATGTGTCTTCTGTTGTAGTTTGTCTAGAATTAATATAACAGTCACAATTAACTCCAAAGTGTTCTATACTGCTTGCATATGGTACAGTGGGAAAGAAGAGATGTCAAAATCAGAGAAATAAGATTCCTCCCTTATGAATTAACATACAAAATCTTCACTTAATGCATCAGAACCAAGATGCAACATTTTAAAGAGATTGAGTTGCCAGGTCAATCAGATGATAGGACTGGTAAGAATTTGAGCAGGCATAAACAATTGGCAGTGTGTATTCAAGCATTGTTTATGAGAGTGAGGAACTGTTGGTTGGCAAGCTGATATTAAACATTTAGATTATATAAATCACCTTATTAACTGCATTCTATGGATCTGTTATCGATCTATTTATTGATCAATTGATCTATCTATCTGTCTATCTGTCATCTTTTGTTCTGTCTGGTTTTCCAAAGCCATTTTCTGATCTTCATTGTTACATAGTACTCTCTACTGAGTCCTAAAGAACACAGTTCTGTGTCAGGCTGGTTGAAGCGTGATGATTTGAGTGATGATTGTAGTGATCAGTGAAAGGAAATAAAGAACATTTGGACTCTGTTCAGCAGTCACATGGGCTCGTACAATATGAGTCTGCTTTTGAGAGAAGAAACTTGCACAAATGTCTCTTTAAGACCCTGCTTTTAATTCTTTTGGGGTGTATACCTAAGTGCATCTTAAGATAGTTCTGTTTGTAATATTTTTAAGGAAACTTCATGCTGTTTTCCATGGTGGTTGTACCATTTTACAATCCTATCAACAGTGCACAAGGGTTCCAATTTCTCCATGTTCTGTCAATACTTACGTGTGTGTGTGTGCGCGCGCGTGTTTACGGTAGCTATCCTAATGGGTATGAAATGATATCTTATTGAGGTTTTGATTTGTATCTCTCTGATGATTAGTAATGTCGAGGAGCTTTTAATGTACTTGTTGGCCATCTGAACATCATCTTTGGAGAAATGCCTATGTAAGTTATGCACTCATTTTTTGGTGGAGTTATTTAATCTTTTGTTTCTAAAATGTTTTAAATAGATCAAGGTTTAACAGTCATTCCTCCTTGTGTGCTTTTATGTCATGTTTAGAAATGTGACTCCATTTTAAGCTTCTTAAATCTTTTTTTACTTTACCATCATCCTAATATTTTTGGGACTCTCTTTTTATATTTAACTTTTGTCTATCTGTAATGTGTTTTGATGATGAAGAATAAGGAAAAAAGTTTAGGGTTTGTTTAGCTTCTCCAACTCCACTTTATAGAATAATCACTGATCATGTACTGACTGATAATATTTGATCACTTTAAGTAGGCTTTGTTATTGAGTTCCACATTTGGCACAACTACTGGTGTAATGATTGCTCTAGTATTAGTGCAATAGTATCATGTTAGATTTTGTTTGCAGTGTCGTAAGTGGTAAACCTTAGCCATTAATCTACCTTGACTTAAATATGTCATTGTTCCCTTTATTAAGCCCTATTTCCTTTCAAAATAAATATTAACTATATTTCCCACTCATTATTTTTTGGGGGAAGAGGAAATATAAAGAAATGTTTTCCAGCAATGTGAGAGGCCAATGTGAAAGAATACTTCTATATTATAGAATGACTATTTTTGCAAATGCAAGATGATAACAGAATTCCCAGATAAGGAATAGCAATATCTGTTTCAGGGCATTACTTAAGTGTGTTTCTTGGGTAAATTTAGAATGCCTCATTACTGCACACCTGGTATGAAAATATAAAACCCTGTGCCCACACGAAATAATGCTTACTATATTGAGGTACAGATAAAAGAAGTTCTAGAATTAGGGTTGTTCAAAGCCTGGTTTACTATATTTTGGATATAAAATGGAGTAAATCTCATAATCCTTCTGAGCATTGGTTTTCTCATTTGCTAAATAGGAATAAATAACATGCATGAATAGTATAGAATGGTCGTCTATGTGTCTAAACATGATAATTTGTGGGGTATGTACTTTATAAATGATTACATGCAAAAAAGATCGCTGGGTGCAGTGGCTCACGCCTGTAATCCCAGCACTTTGGGAAGCCAAGGCAGGTGGATCACCTGAGGTCAGGAGTTTGAGACCAGCCTGACCAACATGGTGAAACCCGATCTCTACCAAAAATACAAAAATTAGCCAAGCATGGTAGCACATGCCTGTAATCCCAGCGACTCAGGAGGCTGAGGCAGGAGAATAACTTGAACCCGGAAGGCAGAGGTTGCAGTGAGCCAAGAATGTGCCATTGCACTCCAGCCTGGGCAACAAGAGCAAACTCCATCTCAAAAAATAAAAAAAATAAAAAGATGATGATGATGATAATAATTGTTATCAGTAACAACAACAGTAATACTGGTGAGAGAAGATTCTTCTGGTGCAAACCTTTCTCAACAATATGTTTGCTCCAGAGACCGTAGGGCCAGATTCCTAATCCCTATGTTGTATAAAAGCCCATTCAGATTATGAATCATTTGAAGCATTTTAGGACCCAAGAGGCTACTAGAAGTTTACTGTTAAATTTAGGTGACATAGAGTTAGAAAAAATTTTCTGTAGCCAGCTTTTTCTTTTCCTGTTCTCTTCTGTATTTTGCTAAGAGAAGATTTAGTTTTAACTAATAGAAAAACATAATTTCAGGTTGATTAAAAGGGAAGAACCTGCATAGGTAAAAATGCATCTTTTCAACATGTAGTCAGCAGCTTTCATGTTACTAATGAAAAGTTCTTCATCTCCTATGATTTGAAAGAGGAAAATCAAGTTTTGTGGAAGAAAAAATGTGAAATTTTAAACAAATATATGTCAACTTTATATAGCTGGAGTTAATCTTTTTCAGTAAATTCTATTACTCTGAAACACCAAAACATCAATAGTACAATTATGGTCATATTGAGAGCACTTATTATTAGACGCACCATTTAGATTTTTTTTCTTTAGAATAGAAACTGCAAGAATTTTTAAAAAGTGGGCTTATTGACTGGACAAAGGGTTTAAAAAAGAACGGAAAGACAAAGCTAGGCAAATCCTGTTGTATTTCAGCTGCGTAGTGACATAGAGGAAGAAGGGACCTTTCAGAGATGGTCTTGAGTTTTAACTAGATGTTAAAACTGAGGTTCAGAGTGGCAGAGAAAAGTGTCCAGGGTCACACATTTAGGAAATGTGGGACATAGATGCAAATGGTTTCATGTGGTTCAGTGGTCTTTTTAGTCTGACCCAGAGCCCTTGGGGATAGGAATGGAAGGAGATTGGGAAGAGCTTGTCATTCATTCAGTATTTCTGCTCAGTGGCCTCTTGAGGTTTTTGTTTGTTTTGTTTGTTTTTGTTTCTCTGGCATTTTTCTGTTGTTTTGACCCTGGATTTGGAGTACAGAGAGACCATACCATTTTCCGTATTGCATACCTGACTTTGACTTACATTAGGTGCATTGAATGCAAGAACCAGTTATGTAGAAATGAATTAATAGAGAATTTTACTGTAAATCTAGAACCTTCTTGTTGTTCCTTCTATGCTACTAGCTAGCTGAGTGATCACAGGCAAATGACTAAATCCTCATAGGCTCAGTTTCCTCTTGTTTAAAAGGAGAGTGTTGGGTAATTGATCTCTAAAGTCCTCTTCAGTGCAAAGCGTTGTGCTTGCCCCTCTTTACCTGAATAATTCCTAAGGTTGCTGAAGTATCAATCTCTTGGTTCTTAGCTACTGATTGTATATTTAATTCCACTGTTGGGTTCATCTCTATTTTCATTCATGCATCTTTGTATCAATTCCGTAGTCTCATATAAAATCTTTAATTCAAAAAATTGAGTGATGGTACAAGAAAAGCAAGCTGCCTATAAATTCCACGTAATTGTGCCCCTATTTACAAGGTATAAATGTGTTAAGAATTTAAAAGTTTTTAAGTATTGATTATTGTTGGTAAGTCATGAAGACAATGCTTATAAAGTAATCCATTATCTTTTTCCACACTCTTTTCCCTTTTAGAACAAAAATACCAGCAAGAAAAAAATGGATGACTGTTCCAGTACATCAAGGAAGTAGACTATTTGGTCATTTTCAAAAATATTTTGAACATGTGGGCCCTTTATAAAACAATAGAAAATTATGTACTTAGAAAGTCCAGACTGTTAATAATTTTCTGCACTTAACACAAGAAGTGGGCCCACAGACACTAAGGTACTAAATGATTTATAGATGAATTTATTATTCAGTTTCAGGACACCAGCAGCAATAAAGTATTTTCTACTTTTATAAATAACTTATATGGAACTTTTCTCTAGTGATACACTAATTCTTATGTTAGAATATGTAAAGAAAACATTTCATAATGCAGTTGTACAGTGTTAGAGTGATTAGGATTCAAACCTTCAACTTCCAATGAGACTTTTAATGCTTAATCTTTAAAAATAGTAAAATGAGATTTATATTTCCATTATTTCATACCATCCTATATTATTCTATAAACTTCTATAACATGATTTTATTTTCCTACATTTTATTCAGCCATTCTCTTCATATTGGACATTGGCTGGCTGTTTTTAATTATTTTAAGATAAACATACTTGAAGATCAATCCTGGATTGGTGAATTAAGATGCATTCTCAGAAATATGATGTATAAAGAACATTATAAAGGCGACATTGTGTTCTGCTTTTCAGAAACTGTTAGCAGTGTGCTTGTAGTGTATTACACTGCTGTATCACTGTATCCCTGAATCATCTCAAATATTGAGTTTTTTACAGTTAAGTATTTATAAAATTAATATGTCGGATAATATCTAATTTATTTCAATTGATAAACATGGAGGCTGCAAATATTTTTTTATGTGTAAAAGAATTTTCTATTGTGAATTGTACATTAGTGTCTTATTGAGACATAACTTTTCCTTTCTTCTTCTTCTTCTTTCTTCTTTCTTCTTTCTTCTTTCTTCTTTCTTCTTTCTTCTTCTTCTTATTCTCTTCCTTTTCTTTCCCGACACAGAGTCTCATTCTGTCACCCAGGCTGAAGTGCAGTGGCACGATCTTGGTTCATTGCAACCTCTGCCTTTTGGGTTCAAGCAATCCTCTCATCCCAGCCTCCCAAATGGCTGGGACTACAGGTGTGCACCATCACACCTGGCTAATTTTTGTATTTTTAGTAGAAACAGGGTTTCACCATGTTGCCTAGGTTAGTCTCGAACTCCTGATCTCAAGAGATCTACCTGTCTTGGCCTCCAAAAGTGCTGGGATTACAGGTGTGAGCCACTGCACCCAGCCCTTTCTCCATCATACTTTTGGCAAAAATGTTTTTCTCAATTTGTTACTTGCCATCTAATTTATTACATTGCTTTTTGATATATGACTGTAGACAAAAGAATCATTTTTCTTTTTGAGAATTTAATCTATGACTTTCATATATATAAAAGCTTTCCTCATCCTCAGGTTAACATTCACCTTTATTTTTTTCTAGTTCTTTTTTTTTAAACTTTGTTTTTAATCACTGTGAAAATAATTGAAAGATGATATTTAGATAAAAATTTGTGTAAAGCTGTACTGTTTTGATACAGATTGAAAATGATAAAAAGTAAAGAAATGGGTAAGAAGTATGCATAGTGTTTAGAATGAGCATGAATGACAAACTAATATGTATTATTTTACAAATTACAGAATATTAAAGATAAATTTTAAATATGCTCTAGAGTATAGAAATATATTTTATACTATTATGTTAAAATATTAAATATTTCAGGCATGTAAAAATAGATGGTAGTGTAGCTGTTTATGCATCAAAGAGTTCAAGCCATACAACACTAAGGGTAAAACTGGAGCCCCTAGTATACCCTTCCCCAATTCTGTCACCTTCCCTTCCCACACAGAAGCAACTACTGTTATGTGTTTACTTTTCTTGAGCATCTTTTTACAGAGGTGTGTATTCAAAAGTGAAAGTTCCTTTTTGCACTTTGGAAAACAAATAATTATACCTTTCCCCCACCATGATTGCATTTTATATGTTTTACTAATATATTTACTATGATGAACAAATATTACACCACTTTTCTCTGTCCTATTCATGGGGAAAGGAACTCTTTTCGTTCAAAATTTGTCATTCTTATATTGTATTGCCCCATATTCTGCAAATCTGACAACAGAATACATTGTATGACGAATGTGGTATTTGGCACAAATATGACAGCTTATGTATGCTGTTGCATATATCTCTCAGTGTTGCATGTATTACTGAGCATTGCAAGTATCACTTAGCCTATCTATAAAAAATTGAGACATTTATTTAAATAATGTCCCACAATCTATGCATGTTTATGCATGTGGGTATTTGAAGCAAAATATGCCATAGAAACAGTATCTCTTGCTCACTGAAGTTTAAAGTATTCTAACATCAGTAGCAAGTGCATAATAAATGTTTAATGTATAATATGAACTGGTAGAAAAATAGGGCTCTGCATATTTTTTCTTGAAAAACAAATGTGTTTTGAGAAGTATAGCTTTTTCTAATGCTGCCTTTGTAAAAGTAGGAAGTCAAAAGACATAATATTTTGTTTCTATATGTTATATTAATTATATATAGTATTTATGTGAATGTGCATAACTATATGGATTCATATATGCATATATATACACATTTATTTATACTAATTATAAAAATGGTAAAAATCCAGCTAATGATTTAAACATTGGGTCAATAGCAATATATAAAAATAATATTAAACATTCAGATATTTGCAAATATATAAATGGGCTCATTTTTAATTTTCATGTGGGCATTTGAAATTTTATAGATAAAGCTAACAATATGTTTTACTGTACTGTGAGAATTTAAGTTTAATGAAATATTATTAATTTCTTACATTTGTAGAGTTGTTTTTCACAATACTGTGGCCTGTTAGAGTGCTAAGAAATTATGTATATCAACTCTTTCATTATACAAATATTGAAAATGATAGTAAGATTAAGGAATGCCCAGGTCACAGTTTTTTTCTTTCAAATTTCATGGCTGATTTCTAGGCAAAATTTTCAGGAGTCTGTCCAATATGCATATATTACCCTACTATAAACAAAGCTAGGGACTTAAATACATACCGAAAGGCATTTTGTAATATATCAGAAACTATTCAAAACCAAGAATAGTCATGAAATAACATTTTATTTTAAAATATGTTTTTAAAAACAGATTATTCCAAATGTCCTCACTTCCAATAATGTGACTTTAAAAGCCTAGGCTTTATATCATCAGAGTCATTGTACTAAATTAGATAATAGTGCTCTAATTAATTAAATGTTATGGTGCAAATGCAGAATTACTAAAGAGAATTTCAGAGTGTAACAGTATTAAATCGTTTCCTTAGTAATTTCTCATTGCTATGAAAAACATCTGTAACCTAATAAATTTATATTCATTTTTCATATTATGCACATATTATATTTTTAAATGTTTATTAACAGATAATTTTCTGATTACCAAAGTAATACTTTTGTATTAAATGTTTGAAGACTACCTCCAAAAAGTGCAAAGAAGAAACTTTTAAAACAATTATAATCCTACCTTTGAAATAATTACTCTTCAAATGTTAGATATTTGGAATGTTTCTGGGTGTTTGCTGGTATACTTAATGCTGCTGTGAACATCTTTATTGCACATAGCTTTCAACTTCTGTGGAACTGATTGTTTCTTTCATGATTTCTGCTATATTTTGTCAATCATTTCTTTTTTTTTTATTTTTTTGGGACAAAGTCTCACTCTGTCACCCAGGCTGGAGTGCAGTGTCACGATCTCAGCTCACTGCAACCTCTGCCTCCAGGGTTCAAGCAATTCTTGTGCCTCAGCCTCCCGAGTACCTAGGATTACAGGTGTGCACCACCACGCACGGCTTATTTTTGTATTTTTAGTAGAGACAGTGTTTCACCATGTTGGCCAGCCTGGTCTCAAACTCCTGACCTCAGGTGATCCACCCGCTTCAGCCTCCCAAAGTGCTGGGATTACAGGTGTGAGCCACTGCACCCGGCCAATTGTAAGAATCATTTTAAAAGGAATTTATATCAACTTATAGCGCCCCAGAATATTCTGTTGTTATGGCTGTATTGAATATAGTAATTTTCTTAAGATATTTTCTCTTTAGATGGTATAAAATACTATCTCAATATTATTTTCCATTTGTTTGTTTACGCTTTATATTTCCATTTGCCTGAACTCTCTACTGGAATATTTCAACATCTCGTTGGTGGATCAATGTTTATCTGTTGGTTTGTTTTCTCATACATGTATTTTATTTCTTTTTGTCACATAAACTTGACTCTTTATTTTAAGCAACTATTTCCAGTCTTTTGCTTTTTGTTTTTTAAATTTTTATTATAAAGAAGTTTTGTTTTGGCCAGGCATGGTGTGACTCAAACCTGTAATCCCAGAACTTTGGGAGGCTGAGGCGGGTGGATCGTTTGAGATCAAGACCAGCCTGACCAACATGGTGAAACCCTGTCTCTACTAAAAATATTAAAAAATTATCTGGGTTTGATGGTACATAAGTGTAATCTCAGCTACTCAGGAGGCTGAGGCAGGAGAACCACTTGAACCAGAGAGGTGGAGGTTTCAGTGAGCTACGATCGTGCCACTACACTCCAGCCTGGGCCACGAAGTGAGATTCTGTCTCGAAAAAAAGAAGTTTTGTTTCTATGATAGAGATTTTGCTTAGCATGCTTGCTTTTTATATTTAGAAAAACTAAATCTATTCCATCTGAGACATATTTTGGTGAATAACTCAAGATATGTAATCTCAATGTTATTTATAAAATGTTCCATTCTCACTTTCTTATTTTGTAAAGCTTGTTTAATTTCCGAGTTTGATATATTGAAGACTCCTATTCCACTGACTTAAAAAATTGAGGCAAAAGGATCCCCCTCAAGTGTTACATCTTAGAATTTGTTTGATGGTACTTCAAGGCAGTTGGTGAATAATTTAGAACTCAAACTTTGGGCTGCAGATTGCCTAAATACAGTTAATAGAAAACAAAATATTTCCTCAGATTACATTCTTTGACATTAGTAATCATTCCTTTACATTAATCTCAAGTCTAAACTCCCAATCTGTTTATGTGCAGAGATTAACAGCTGTAAGATTTATATTTCATAACTGCGATATCACTCTATGATACATTAATGGGATTCTGTACTCATCTATCCCATTGTCATTCAAGTGAATAATTTTTATAAAAAACTTCTTCAGGAGAAAGGTCCAACTGAAGTATATCACTTTAAAACAAATATCCTATGGGCAATACATAAATCTGATATTTTTCTGAGTAGAAGAAACGTAAAACCTCAATATAGGATTAAAGGGTTCAAGAGGTTTTATAAGTACAGTGCTTATGAACGTATGTAATTCCTATTAAGGCTTGCATTCATGAGCACATCATGGTGTATGCTCTCTCTGGGAATATGTAAAGCCAGTTTGAAATTCAATTACGGACATTACAGTCTAGACCTCCACAAACCTTTGCACGTGACTGGATTCACTCAGGTTAATCTCTGAACCAGTTGTAGAGAGCTTTTTTCATCTCTTCCTCACACATTTCCAAACTCTTTTCTTTCTGTGTTTTTTAGCTGTGACTTTTCTTTACAAAAGGAAAAGAGAAAATTTTTTTAAGTCCGTGACATATCCTATGAAATTGAAGTGATTTAATATGTGGAGTTATCTTAATATCTTTTGCTTCTTGACAGTTCTCTCGTATCCATCTAGAAAATATCTGACCAAGGAAAACCCCACTTTACTGTGTTTATGACATATTAGATTATTTTTGTACATTTTCACATTCCAGGGCTACAAGGAGACCACAGTAGACAAAACCAAAACATCTTCCTTTTCTTTATAGGCTTGTCTCAGCAATGCAACACTGTAATGTCTCTTACTTGAAGGAACTTAATTCTATTGTAAATTCTTAGGACAAATAGAATAAGGAAGTAGAAGAGCTGTGTGAATTTATAACTTATATGTAATTTTCTGTATACATTTGAAAAGTTCAACATCAGATATTGAGTCTATTTCAGTCTGTTGCTGTGAATAGAATATACTATATTCTATCCTATTGGTTCTTTTCTTATACTGTCAACTATGGTTTGAGCATAGTTTAAGAAAAAAAAAAAGAAGAATGCTTTAAATAAAACCAGTATCTGTTTTGAGGGGGCAAATATATACATACCTGTATATGTGTTTGGGTGTGCGTGTAATCTGAGGATTATAGCCCTGTATCTGTTTCTGGGAGAATTTTTTTTTATACCATGAAGTCGAAAGGTGATTCTCATAATCTATTTCACTAGATGGAAGTTTATAATTCCATAGACTTTGGTTATAAAAGCCCTTAAAATTCCCTATTTAGATTAATGCAGATTTAATCCTTAACCCATTGGTTCAAAACTCAAGTTTATTCTTTCAATAATAATCAAGAAGTGGTTGTCAATAATACTCTCATTAAAAATAATTATTTCAGCATTTAAAAAATAATAAAATTGATATTTTCTAACTTATGTGCTTAATACTTATCCACAAAGGTTAAATAATTAAGAAATTAAAGACCATGAAGAAGAAGGGAAGAAAGAGGAAGGAAAAGATGATGATATGGATACTATTTCCATTCACAAAAACAACATTCATTATTAGGCATATGCTGACATTTCAGTTTTTTGAATCTTGGTAAAATAGTCATTTTAATAGCATATGAGATTACTTAAAGTAACATTTCAACTCTGTTTCAGCACAGGAGATAACATCCTAATCCATGTACTCATAAGTAGAAAAAGCAGAAAGAAATCGAATCCTAACACTTTCCAAGCTTCCTTCTCTTTTGTTAGAGATTCGTGTACATCCTTATTGGGGTATGGGAGACACTGGAACTTATTATACTGCATCTCATCCATATGTTCCCTCTCCATGACTGACTTCTCAAAATAATCTAAACTCTTCAATGAGCCCTTTGAAATTGTGGTTTTATCCTATCTCTCCAGGATTTTATCTCACTTTTTGCATGTATCCCAGCTCAAAAGGATTACTTTTCTTAACTTCCATTGCCCTTGGATTTTGACCTTCCATATATACTTGAAATTCTCTCTTTTTAATATCACCACCAATCAAAATCCATCCCTCAAGACCTCACCCAATTATTATTTCAAACTCTAAATGCTGATCAACTATGTGGAGCTGACCTTTTCATCCTGTAAAGAAGTGCTGTTTTCTCCTTAAGGGATTTGCCACATGAAAACTCTGCAAACAAGGACAGTGTCTTACTCATTTTGAATTCTCCATTGTGCAATTTCTAGCTCACTGTCATATAGAACATTACTTATCATATTTAGAGGCTGAATAAATCATTAAATGAATACCATCAGTGGGCCCATGGAATTGATTTACTTAACTCAAATCCATATAAAAGTCCCTTAATAAATATTAAATGCCATCAATTCTCAATTATTCATGGGGATATTATTCACAACTTACTTGTGATATGTCCTTAAAGGTCATATTTACATAATGAACGATTCTGCCTATTTCGTTGACATAAATAGGTTCATGGTATGTGTCCATACCACGGGGATTAGAAGTGAAGTCTCTTTAAACAGATTTCATTATTTAATTATCTCCAATTTTTCCTTTACCATCTTTCAGAAGGCAAGATTTTGCTTTTAGCTGTCTTGCCTAAATCTGAAAGCTGATACTGATCATTTTCATTTAATAAGAGAAGATGAAAAGGGCTGGTCAGGGGACTGAGATCCAAAAGGTCAAGAGTTTTCCATTCCTCCTTCCATCAGATCTTCATAGTGGAGTTTTGTTAATTTGTGAATTTAGTTCAATGAGCCAAAAAAAACTCGCTGATGAAAACAAAGCCCCTTTGGTAGGGAGGAAATTCTGTCTCTTTGTGTTCTCTCCCTTTCTCTCTGTGTGTGAGTGTATGTGTGTGTGTGTGTGTGAATGTCTCCTGACATTTGAAATACACAGTGCAATTTAACAATAAAATAATACAGCTTTTTACAAAAGATGTAAGCATAGATAAACGTACAGGTTTTCAGAGAAGGACAGGTTAGCTTGCTTTATTTTAAATCCTTAGGTAAAATAGAGGAAGAGGAAAGTGAATTTTATTGAAATTCACACTGTATACAGTGAATTATAAGAGAATTATATAAAATGCTTAGATATAATTAAATAATAATTATTATTTTGAAATTAATGAGACATATGTCAAATAGGGATTATTTGCTTTTTCATTAGGAACTGCAGTGATGTTTGCACAGCAGTGATCTATCTAGACAGATTTTGGAAATTGTCAGCAATTTTGTTTAGTCTGTCAGCATTTGCAGTGGCAATGATTGGGATTTACTTGATGCATTCACGCTGGAAAAAACCTTTTGTGCGCATTAGCATGACAACTGGTGTCCATGAAATACAAGAACAACATTCAATTATAATCCTTTTTACACCAAATTAATGAATAGTGTAGGAAAGGAAGCAAGAACTGACTTAGATGACTTACAAATATCTGCTTTTTTTGCATTTTCTAAGGTGGGTAATTTGTGTATATTTACTTTAAAAAGTATTTTGTAAGCAAAGAAATGACTGAAGCATTAACTCGAACAAAAGCTAAATTAACGTGCCTCAATGTAATAAACTTAGGAAGAAGGCAGTTGCTTGAAATATTGTAATCTGGCACCAGCTCTTTCAAAATGACTGTGTTTTAAAAGTGTGGCAGGTGTGCTAAAAAATCTTTATTGCAAAACCATTAGGTCTTTTTTATCAGTTTAAAATGCATTCAGCTATAAGCAATAGAAAACTAACAATGGTTTAATCATCTAAGGGTTTGTTGGTCTTCTGGAAAAGGACATCAGGAGGTAGCAAACTAGGGCTAGTACAGCGATTCTATGATATCCTCAAATATGTGGTTTCCTTTTATTCTTTCTTCTGTGCCTACCGTCCTCAGCATATGGGCCTGTCCTGTGCTTATCATCTCACAACCATGGACGATACTGCTCCCACAGCACTATCTCCTCACTCCAAGCAGAGTAAAGAAGAGAAATGGAAATGAAGCAGCAAGGGATAGTGCCTGTATCAGGGAAACAAGGATTTCCTAGGAATCCTCAGTTTATTATAAACCCAGCTACCTTGCCCCTCTCTGACAATCCGTTCTTTGGCAAGAACAATTTCATATACTTGCCCCTACCTTCCAGGGAGGCTGAGGAACTTGTGTTTTTAACTAGACATATTATTCGGTGATTAACATTAGGCTTATATAAGTAAGAATGAAAGGGGGAATGGATATTGTATATATAATCAGCAGTATCAGCCACAGCCGTGTAGTCAAGTGGACACCACTAAATTTGGTAGGATTAGAAAAACAATTAGTTGGTGAGATATAAAAAGCAATATAGCATTATGGTTTTCAAACAAAATATCCTGCACACAATTATGTTAGGGGTATAATACCATAAATATGCTAAATTCAGATTAATAAAAAGTTTTCCATTTTCTGCACTATCATGACCTCCTTTTATTAAAATAGACAAATGGTGTGGGGTAGTCACACAAAGTCTGTATGGCACATGACTACAATACTTGATCTGCAACCTCTCTGATCTTTAAAGTGATTCTGTGATATCAAGGAGTGTGGAAATTAAACCCTGGAAGCCACAGAAGATGCCAAATGGACACATTTTGTGACTATTTAGAGCTGATCCAAAAATTAAAGGGGAGAATGAGGAAACTGATTAATGATAGTCCCCAATCCTGTTTTGATCTGAAATAGCTTGTTAAATGAATCTCATTGTCAGAGCTAGTTTAATTAATAAATGTCTCTACTCTCCACTATTCCATGCATATGTGAGTCTGAAAATAAAAGTTTGTAATGAAAGTGACTGCGTTTTAAAGTTTAAAAATCTATCTCAACTGATAGCTAATACTAATAAATAACTGCATTCTATTTTTTAAAATTACCCTGGTTTGGAAGCAGAAACATGTTTTGTACATGGCTGTAATGTTATTTTACTTTAACCTGGTTTTCCCCAGTTTAGTATCTATGAAGCTTTGCACATGTTGGAACTCCATACCTGCTTCTCCCTTGGTTTCTCTTCTCAGTGATAAAGGATTTGACTTCTTTCTTCCCCATTCCAGCTTGCACATTCCTGAAGTTTTCTGGCTCAGAACAAATTATATGACTAGGTCTGCAGTATCATTTAGATTGAGAAGTATTGTTATAGAGCAAGGTTCGCCCTAAGTATTGACTCTTAGAATCTACTCATTCCATAGTCTGTGGAGTGCCTTTACCTGTCACTGTTGTCCTAAGCACCAGGAGTGTAGCGATGAAGGATTTCTAGTCCTAGTTATCTAAGGACTCACAATTAGGTTTCTATTCTGGGGCTTTTTTGGTACATTGTGTACAAAAGACTGCATTTTCAAGGTGTCTGAACTTTGACTTGGTTTCGGAAAGCATAAGCAGTTGGTTTCATGGTTACAACCCCATGCCCAGAAAAGTTAAGAGTGGTATTTTTAATTATTTTGTAACTAGAATTAAATATAGCTAGAATTATATAGGAAAACAAAAAGGATTCAGATGTGTATACATCCCTCTGAATAATATAAATATTGGCAGGCTGATATTGGGTTTTCTAGACCTACTTTCATAGGCGTTTTCTTAGTATAAAGATAATTAAAATATACTAAGTGGGAAAAAATACTCAAGTCACTATATTAGTGATTCCACTAGTAAAACTGTAGACCTCATCTGTTTCTGGACTTTGCAATTTTAAATATTAATTTTTGGAATGTGGCAACTTACACAGCCTACTTTTAGTTTGCCAGGTGAGCTCATTTTTGAAAAGATCCTATACTCTACATTTATCCTTTGATAAAATCCTGGATATTATAAATTTTAAAAATGGTAAAGATCATGTCAGAGTAATGAATCGTGCTTCTAATTTGATGAATGTAGCTTAATCACAAATATACGAAACTTTCTATTGGACTGGTGCAAACTTTCTCAAGGAGAAGATTTAGTGTTTCAGAACCACTGGAGTAGATGCTATATTTTAAGGCTCTTTCACCTTTAACTTTATAAAGCTAAATATAGTCAACAAGTGAATTGGAAAGACATATTAGTAAAATCTACCCAGTCTAGGCAGGCCTATGTGTCAGGCCAAGGTGCTTCCTGGAATTTATCTGTTCAGAATGATCCCTCTTTCTCATTCTCTAAAGATAGGATGTCAACAGTTTCTTCATAAATGTAAGGTTATAAACCATGACATTTATGAAACTATTGCAATCATCTTGGGTTGTGTAGGGATAGGATGACATTTTCAGAGAAAATTCTCTAAACACTTTCACATTAATAACATCTGGGAACCATAACTATTATAAGCATAAGTGGATCTCATATAAAAACATAAAGTATTTTTTCACATTTTATATGAAATAACATATGTACTTGTAACAACTGGTAGTCTCTGATAAAATTAGGAAATCTACAGCCATTTATTTTAAATCTTGCTCTACCAAAATTGGATTGAGAGACAAACCCAAATCATTAGTTACATTTTATATAGTACATATTATAACTATAGAGAATGTGCAGACAACAAATATTCGAACCTGATGTTATATACTATATTGTGCTGTATTCATCACAGGAAATCTATTTTCCTTCTAAATTATTAATAATTTAAAATCGTGAATAATTGTTTATGTAGGACAGCTGGTCAGGCCATTAAGGGAGTAGAGCTACATAGTAACACCAAGAGTGAGGTGTCCATCTGAGCTACCACATGGAGGCAGAGCAGCTGGCTTTGCCCCACCATATTCAGTTGAAAGCTGCTTCTTACTGAGCATTTGAATAACTTGGGAGAAAAAGAAAGAACAACGTCGGGGTAGAATGTTTACTTGTTTCAGCCTCCCAGGAGAAACGCCATACAGAGATTTGACTTAATTTTTAAATCAAACCAAAGATCTTTCAGATTACATTGGAGGGCTGAATCGGAAGTTAAGATTATACAAGTTGTATTATTTTTCATGTTCTTTTGTATTATGTTCTCTTTTATATTTTGTTCATATTAGCATGAACTTTAGAGTCGGGATAGATCAGAGCTCAAGTCTTAACATCATCTCTTCCAAACGGTGTGACCTGGGAAAGACATTTAACGTGTCTGTGCCTCAATTTCCTCATCTATCAAATGGGGATAATATGTTTACTGACTACAAATTAAGTAAAATAAGACCTACAAAATTGGGTGCTACTGTATGATAACAACAGTTACCACAGACGCTATTATTATTAGGTCACGTGTGTGAAGAGAAAGTAAAAAGAAGACAAGATGCAAAGATAAAGAAGACAAAATGCAAAGATCCTATTTCAGTGAAGCCAATGGTAGTCTTTTGAGTTGCTGTTCCTTATTTCTCTTCCTTCCGATAATAATAATTATTCTGATTGTCTACCGAGTATTGAGAGCCTGTCATAGGTCAGAAATGTGGCATGCATTGACAGAAAGAAAATTCAAGTTATTCTCTTGAATTTTTGAGCAACTCTATCAGTGGGTCTTACTTGGTTCCATGTTACTGCTGAGGAAACTGAATATGCTCACGGAGGGTAAGAAACCTGCCCACCAGCACCTTACTAGTAGACATGAGAGCCAGGACTTTAAACAGGCTTTTGGACTCCGGAAATCATGCTCTGCCTACTCAAATTTAGTAGCTATTCTGAGGCCCTCATTCTCACTTATTTCCCCTTTTTTTATTTGTTTGTTTATGTTCTAACCACTGATTTGAAACAAATTCTCAGACCAGAAATTTTTACTCTTGAGGAAAGAGTAATTGAATGTTCTCATTACAATGTTTTTTTATTCATGAATGTAATCAAACATCAGCTGGAACCTTCCTTTTAATGAGTGGATAAACCAGCCTACACATTTTATTTTCCCTGAAGCGTATTGCTGGGAAAATCTATTTCTGATTTTAAGAAATCAACATATGTTGAACCAACTGTCTATTTTCATTTAAATTTATAGGAGCTGAGACTCAAAAATTACGTTGTATTTACCACTTCCAACATTGTTGATAGAAAAGTTGAGGTAAACACTTTATTCTGTCTTTGATGCCTCCTAAATAAGTCTCCCCAAGTAAAAATGTCAGGAGGCTATTGTTGGATGAATTTAGGTGGGGTTGATACAGTTTTAGGGAATAACAGTTCTACAGTATGAGAACAGCTTTTAATATTATGTTAGTTATAATCTTGAGCATTTATCACACCTTATTATATATCTTATGTTTTGACTTTCTACTCTATTGGGTTGTGGGCTCAATCAAGATAAGAATGTATCTCCCTCATCTTTGTGTATGGGTGCTTAGTGCATTGCCTGGCACATAGCAGACACTCAAGTCTGTTGAATTAATTGATCAATGAGTTAAACTAGATAGCTATATAGTTGATCTTCTATATTCAAAACATAGTTTACATATATGTATGCAAGTATATATGTGTGTTTGTGAATAAGAAGAACTATATCTTCATATTGTTGAAAAGTTATATTGTTTCTTATACAGATTTTATTCCTTTAGCTAAAGTTGCATCAGTATTAAATTTATAACTAAGACGATATTATTGGCACATGAGTGCTTTAGTCAGCTCCAGCTGCTACAACAAAATACTATAATCTGGATAACTTAAACAACAACAAATTAATTTTCTCACAGTTCTGGTGGCTGAAAGTTCTGAGATTAGGGTGCCAGCATGTTTGGGTTCTGTTGGGGGCCCTCTTCCTGACTTGCGGTCAGGGCCTTCTGACATGTTGGAGAAAGAGCAAGCTCTCTGGTGTCTTTTCTTATAAGAGCACCAGTCCCGTCATGCAGGCCACACCCTCATGATCTCATCACCTCCCAGAAGACCCATCTCCAAATACTATTACATAAGGGGTTAGGGCTTCAACAAGTGAATTTTGGAGGGGACATAATTCAATGCATAGCAATGAGTATCTTGTAGGCTTATGACCATATAATTTGAAGCTATGATTTACGTAGAAGTTGGACAAAAATGTTTCACATAATTAGTATGTTCACATGATCTAATGTCTGAAACTCATTTTCAAATATGCCTGAAACTCCTTTTTTTAAATTATAGTGTTGGGAAAAGAAGCATTTAATATTTGTTAGCACTGAACTTAAAAAAAATTATCTCAAACACGTTGACTTTAGAGAAATGTATGTGTTGAAGGGTAGGTGTGGATGAAATGAAAGAAGAGAGCTAACCCTTCTCAGTGCCAGACACAGTGGTGTGGACGTTAATAATTCAACCCTTGTAGCAATCGTTAGGGCGGTCTTAACCATTTCGGGGGAAATTGAGACTCAGAAGTTTACTAATTTAGCCAAAGTCACACAATTGTTTAGAGATTGATTCAAATCAATGTCTTCTTTGTTCCAATCAGTCTTTTAGGGACCTTATCTGTCATTTATGTGAAAAAAATCCAACTAACTTTAATGTTTAGGGAGTTTGTTTAATTAAATAAAACCCTTAGGATTTCAAATTGTTTCCTAAGTCCAAGAGATCCCAATAAAAAGGTACACAAAGTAATTTTTAATGATTTAAAGTAAATGCTTAAGACTGAAATATTAACTTCTTTTTAAATAACATTTCAAATTAGGTTTACTATTAACATTCACAAAGAACCAGGGCTATAAATCAACTTTACATGCAGTGCATTCCAGTGATCATAACAGTCGTATTTGCAAGCTGAGTAGAAGAGATTTACCCTTCTCTCCCAAGGGATAGATCTCCTTTTTTGGGCAATGAATATACTCCTTCAGAAAGTCCTCTTACTCTTTTACGTACTCTTTTTGCCTGGCATTTCAAAGCCTTTTTGTTATACTTTAAAAATATTCAACAAAAGTCACTGAATATCTACAATGTGTATATATCATGGGTGTAATGCCTAAGTCAATAAGATGCATAGAAATATGGACCCAGTGCTACAGGCCCAGCAGTGAGCAAAACTCAGGGAAGCAAGTGACTCTAAACAGTGTGGAGAATGCAAAGGCTAAAGGCTGTATGAGTCCTGGCATGAGCACGGAGGTATGGGCTGAGCAGCGCTGCCTGAGGAGGTGATGTGCAAGTGGGTATTTATCCCCCCCAGGCAAACCAGAAGGAAAGGTAAAGCCAAGGAACAAAGTAGGCAATGGAGATGGTGGGGGATGGAGGGAGAAAAGGAAAGAATCTTGGAGAGGTAATCAGTCTTAAGGTCCAATTAAACTATTTCACGGCAGCCATTATTATCCTGAATTTTATGGGTGAAGAAGAGAGGTTCAAAAATATTACATAACTTGCGCTGTGTAACAAAATAAATGAAAAGCAGAACCAGACTCGGTGAAAGTATGTTTGACTCAGATTTTAAAATTCTAGTCATAAATGGCAATTTAATGTTGTTATGTATTTGTATTGGGCTTCAGCAAAAACAAAAATAAAACCTCAAGTACACAAAAGCTGTAGTAATAGAGCCATGTTTGTGCAGTTATTTCCAGCAATCATTGGAACCTCCAAAATTCTCCCCAGACTGGCATTATATGCCCTGCATGTCACTTCATGATGTCACCACCTGGTGGTGCACTCATACCCACTTTGGGAGAAAGGGGGTTAGAGAAGGGAGGACTTCTGTGGACAAGCCAATAAAAGCATTTACTGGCATCGTGACTTCGTAATCTACACTTTTATTTATGCATAATTAAGTATAAATAAACAAAAACATTTACTTTCTAACTGCTACCTGTTCTGTTTCCACTCTTGCTTGAAAATCATCTTTCTCACAAAATTACCTATCATGTGCTATGCCCATTACCTGGGTACACCCCTACAAAATGCAACTTAGTCATGTAATAAAGCTGCCTATGTTCCCTCTAAACCTAAAATAAAGGTTGGAAAGGAAAAAAATAAATAAGATAGAAATTTCCTTTCTCTAACAGAATAATTTGACATCTTGAGGAATTGATCCTAGGACTTCATATTCTTTAGGATTCAGGTGTCCAGATAATCCCAGAAGTAGACAGCAATTTGACTATTTGGGATGTAGAAACCTTCATACCTAGGTTATTGTAATACCTCAAGCTACTCCCTCCAGGTTTCCAGTGATTAATTAGCTGTGAACCTCAACCAACACCTGACTCTGGAACAGTCTTCAAATAGGTCCTAGAAGGCCCAAGTAAAATCACCATCCCTCAATCCCTCAATCTTTCCTTTTTTCAAGTCAAGAATAAAAAAAGTCTGAGAAACATTGCCAGATCAGCTTCTTTTTACGATCATGATTTTCTGCTACCTGAGTGAAGGAGAGAAGGAAAAAGAAAAGAAAAGAAAATCTCAATGAATACTCCTTAACCTGGATTTTAATCTCTCTTTGCCTTTTGGGGATAAGATTGTTTAATGTAACTGACTACAAGGAGAAAAGTTAACCAGTGGTTCTGCTTTTGCTGAAAGTACTTTTTCAAACCCAGCTGTCATGTCAAATACATTCAGTATTGGTTTGGACAGGTCCTTAAGTGGATCTCAGAATGTATCTCTAAAGAAAGTGTTTAAATATTTTTTACTGTGAAAAGCCACATGGGTATTTTGGTCATAGGGTTTCTTCTATGATTTACGAATAAAGTATAATGCCCAAATAGGCCCTTGCCATTCCTACCAAGGACATTGCATCCATAATCCATTTATTTTTCCATATCCATTTGTATGTAAATGGTAAGTCTCACACATCACAACTTCTGTTTTTCTTTTTGTAGGATTGCTTCATCTGTATTTATCCACATTAGTAAAAATTATCCGAATTCCAGAAATGTAACAATAGTCCATATTTCTTGAGCATTTACTCTGTTCTAGGCTCTGAGTTAAATACTTTGCATGTAATGTCTCATTTAGCCTTTACCACATTCTATGAGATATTTACTCTTCTTTTCTTATATGGGTAAGAAAACGTGTTGAGTTATTCAGGTAATTTGCCTGCATTCACATACTGGTCACGAGAAAACCAGAGGACCAAGGAGATTGAAGCCCATATTTCATCATTCGACTGTCCTAGGAAACGCCTTGTATGCTTGTCACCCAAGAACATTGAAGGTATATGCAGGTTCTCTTTTCCTGTTCTATTCCACTAGACCTAAATATGAGGGATGAAAATTGCTTTGGTTTTGGTGTGACCTCAGTACCTTCTGTGTTTGACACAGAGCTGAGTCACATCCTGATCAGTGTTGAAAGCACTTAGTAAGATTATTAGTTTATAAAGAAGGCTGAATCATGACTATATAATAATGAAGCAATTGTAAAAAAGTAAGAAAGCATTCACATTCATTCCTTGAATTTCCAAAAGCATTCAACAACAGAAAAAGGGCAAGCATATTTATTCCATGTGTATATATTGAATTCCTACTATGCACCTTCAACAATAAAGGCTTTTGGTATATAGGAGTATACTGAGCCCAATTAGATTCAAGTCAAATTCCTACTATTGTCCTGGTATACAAGGAGCTTAAATGTTCAACGTATAACATTATTTCTCATGATAGATTTCACCTATAATATAAGCCCTCTAAACTGCATGTAACTCCATAAGAAATAATTAATAAACCCCAACAAGGTATATTTAATGTCTTGAGACAGATCATTCTACTCTCTTTAGATTTCTTATGGATAATAGCCAGCACCTAAAACAATTTTTAAAGACATAGGAAATCCAGAATAAATATAACTATCATAGGAACATGGATATAATTAAAGAAATGACAGGAGGTAGAAAAAAATTACTGGAGAAAAAGGGTGAAAATGTGTGACAATGAAGATTTGTAAAGGTTCTAGAATATTTTAAGTTAAAAGAGAATAAACTTTTAGTTGCACTGTGCTTTGACTTTTTTTCAGCCTAAATTATCCTTTTAAATTCAGATTGTTCATCTCCAATGATGAATGTAATTTAACTGAATCTTGTATTAGAGACTTGAACATTTCTCACTCATTAATATGATCAAAAGCATCTTATTTATGTCAAAAGATGAGAAATGAAGGCTATTTTCTGGCATTGTCCTAAAGTCATGCTTTCTTGCCTTATTAGCATTTCATTTCAAGCAATAGATTGAACAGAAATGCTTGTGATTGAATGAAGATTAATTATAGGGTATGGGAATATTTGAACCTATTTAATTGTTCTGAATAGTGTCTTCTGCTGTTTTGTTATCCAAAAGGGAGTAAGTATTTGGGGAACAAAGATTGTGACACATCTGGTAATATTCAAGATGCACACCCCCTCAGTAGACTGTCAAAAGGCTGGGCTTGTCACAGATGTCGAGGCTGTGATGTATTGTCACTTCTGCTGCACCCATGGATGTGCCTCTCCTGATATGCGACTCACATTGGGAATGTGAAGACACAGAGGAGATTTTTAATCAAGAGTGTAGGTAGGAATCAATGATGCATAGCTGGCAGATGCAGAGTTCAGCCTGGGAATATTTAGAATAATTTGGATTGCTTTATAGTTTATAGTAGCATCTTTTATGCAGGACTCCGACCTAATTATTTCAAAAATTATTGCTACTGATTCTAATTTCATTGTTGCTTTATTCATTGTTTAAACAGCATTTTCAGGTGGGCAGGATAGGGAGAAGCAGTGTAGCTTGGTAATAAAGGGCATATGATCTGGACCCAACTTACCTTGGAAAACGATTAAGCCCCAATTTTCTGATCTGTGAAATGGAGACAATACTAGTATCTACCTCATAATATTGTTTATTGAATTAAATGAGATAATAATATAAGTAAATTACTTCTAGTAGTCCCTAACACATAAGCACTCATTAAATGTTAGCTTTTAAAATTATATTCCAGATTAACATGACTAAAAACTAGGACTCTGTACTGAGAATTCATAGAACCAATTAATCTACAGATATTTCTTTTATATTTGTGTTCTTATGCCTGCATCAGGCATTATGAAGAATACAGAGAGACAAACTATTTCTACTCCTAAGGGCTGACAACAGAAGATAAATAATAATACATAGGAAATAAGTAAAAGTATAATTCAAACTCCAAGTTTAATGATGTATAAAATGAAGAGGTCAGTTTGGGCTGTAACAATCAGATAAGATTCACTGGGTGCTAAACTTGATCTAAACTGAGAAAAATAGACAAGACTTATAAATATTAGTTTAAAACATAAATCTGAAGGTGTTACTCCCCCATATATTAATAAGACTTCTCTGTGACCCTTGCTCCTATAACAGTTTCTTTTAGGTTTAAACTGCTGGGTTTCTGAGCTCTTCTCCATCCTACTAAATGAGAATACAAGAGGACAGTGCTTGGAAATCTATATTTGTATAGAACCCAAGTGATTCTTATCAAGCAAATAATGGAAATTCTATCTTAGAGAAGTCTAAACATACTAAGGCCCTTGTTTAGACTATTTAATTCATTTGCAGCCACTCTGGGCCTTGACCCCTGAGAATCAGCAAAAGAGAACTTTCTTCAGCCCTTGGCTTAGCCCTCCCCTCTTTTGTGAGGGAGTTTCCCTTCACTGGTCAGTGTTCTTGTCTTTAATGATGGTCTTGAACACCATTACGTTGTTGTACTTAATACACAGAGTTGTAAGTGTTTACAGGTGTATATCCATTAAACCACTAGATCTTGTATTTTATGTTCTCTTATTCTCACTTTAACATTTAGTTACCACTCACTAAATCAGTTGATCTTGAAACTTTAGAAATCTTACCCTTACCTGAGGGGTCCTTGTTTACAAAGCAGATTTCTAGATGCTGTTGCTCAGGTACTCTTATTCTGTAGTTGAAATGAGCATTTTAGGGGCAGACATGGTGGCTTATGCCTATAATCCCAACACTTTGGGAAGCTGAGGCAGGAGGATCACTTGAGCCCGGGAGTTCAAGACAGGTCTGGGCAGCATAGCAAGACCCTATCTCTACATAGAATTTAGCCTAGCATGATAGCACATACCTGGCTGCTCAAGAGACTGAGGTGGGAGGATTGCTTGAACCCAGCACTTTAAGGCTGCAGTGGGCCACAATCATCCACTGCACTCCAGCCTGGGAACAAAGCAGATCCCATCTCTTAAAAAAATGTGAGCATTTTAACAAGTGTGTAAATAGTCTACCATTCTCTTAAAACACACACGCACAAACATACACACCTTGAAAATGCAAATGAATGAATGTGTGACAGAGTGGAAGAAACAGCTTCAGAAGAGAGAATAAACATAGCATTTATAGAAGATAATGAGAGTACCACTGATTTGTTATGTTGGATGCTGGTTGGGAGAATTTTACGGGGAAAATACCAGTTGAGTGAAATTATGGATATTCTTGAGAAATAGCAGAGTTTGAATTGAATGTGACTTTTTGCATGAAGTGGTAATTTTGGAATTTTGGAATAGGAGAATGAATAAAGATGGCATCCCCAATAGTTGTCATGGCTAGTCTTAGGAAGGGTTGGATCAGATGATCTCTAAAGTATCTCTTAACACTGAAATGTATAGTGTTATGCTGTAACATATGTAGATATTGATTTGTATTAATAACACCTTAGCTTGTATTTATGGGATAAAACTTCTACTTAAATAATATTGTAATTTCATTCATTAACGCATGTGTATAAAAGTGGATCAGCATTGTGGAAAGTTTGCTTAAGGTGAGATGCTTGCAATGGTAGCCTGGAGCCAGGTAGTAGTACCAGCTCAGGAGTGCTAACTGTTACATATTCAATGATTTTGAGACCTGGTTAGAAAGCACAGGCATTATTAAATTATATAAACCTGCAATTAAATAAATTATATGAAATGCAAAGGTAATCAATACTCAAAACTCATTAGTTCCTAAGTATTTCATTATATTTTACTGTTATCTGTGCTCTTGAGGTTGTGTAGTCTATCGTATCTGTGTGGTGGAAATACTGTATAATGAGGTGCAGCTACAAATATCTTCCCAACTCCACATTTAGGGCCATAACATTGGTAGCTTGAAATCAGACATGCTGATAGTAGTTACACCATGGAAACTGACATACTGCACAAATCAGGCCTTTTTTTTTTCTCCTGGAGAGCCAACTGATAGATACTTACCAGCATACCAATGGCTGCATGTTTAGAATAGTCCCATTGTTTTGGGGTAGAAATTCATTTTAGTACGTGGTATGACTCAAAAGGTCCCTTTAGGGATACTTCCTGTTCAGCATTGAAGCCACTCATGTCTCCTTATATGAAACCAGAAACAAGAGGCTTTTTTTTTTTTTTTTTTTTTTTTTTTTTAATTCTAAGAGTGGCTGGCTTTCGTTGTAAGAGAAGAGAGCAGGTGCCTTTATTGTACTTCAGTTTAAACTCCTTTCAAAAGTATCTGAGAACCTTTTTCAAAAAACATTTATTCCCCCAAATCTGATAAATATGCCTCTATTTTATGATCTTTTACAACTTTTCAAATTACTAAAATTTGAAAGACATTTTCAATCTTTCTTGAAAAACAGGGAAAATGTTGCCATGGATGAAGAAAATAATTGCTTGTTTCTTTCATTGTATAAAATCATTCTTCATCACTGTGGAAATAAGAAAATGAATTTTTTTTTAGGAGCACAATCTCAAGATATTTCTAACAGCTTCTGTTCTTACAATATGGATGTTACTCTTGGTTTATAGTTCTGCAAGGAGTCAAAAAATTTTCCTTTAATGAGGGCCCTGAAGAAAGAAAATTGTGCCGATAAATATTACTTTATGTGCATTTGATGATATGGCCAAGCATTCTTCAGGAATTTCTGAATTTTTCATGTATGCATTTAAGAGTTGTAATCCTTACTTAAGCAAATATCTGTTTAGGAGAGATTCTGGAGAATTTCCCATTCAGAGTATTTTAAGAATTAAGGAAGGTGTTCACCAGCTTACAAGAGGATCCTTGTGAAAAGAGAAATGAGTTTTCTTCAACACTCTTACACCTTTGGTTCAAGCTGACATAATTAAGGTGTAAACATATCAGCATAGTTTGTTTTGATTAAACTTTAGATGGACCTAGAGTAGGTAATCAAATTCATTGAGATCAAAATAAGTATTCTTACTCTGAAATGAAATGAAATGGAATGTTCAGAAACATGGAAACAATGACCCAAACATCAAGAGGCATTGAAGATAAATGGGAATATCACTGGGAATAGTGTAATTAGGGCAGTGGTTTCCAAACTAAATCCTCAGACCTCTCGAAAATGGAGACTGTAACACTAGACTGTGGGCAGTCTATACCAAACCAACAGTACTGGATCAGAGTAGGTTATGGGAATGGCTAGAGCATTTGCAATTTTTTTTTACAGCATGTTCAGAAGATTTTTATGCACACTGAAGTTGAGACGTGCTTAGCAAAGGTAACTGACAATTTGCTTCAATTCCCTCATCTGCAAAATGAGGATTATAAAAGTAGGGTTGTTGGAGGACTGAATGAGTACATATATGTATAGTGTTTAGGACAATGTCTGTTGTTTTACAGTAAGTGCTCCATTGTTGGCTCTTGTCACTATTATTGTTTTGTCAAGGGCTTGTCTGTGCTAGCTGGAATGGAAACAAACTTGAATGCTTCTAATTATTGCAACTATCAGATTTCTTAAATATCGTAATGAAGCCAATACAGTGAAGAGCTGTCCTCAGTTTAATGTAACATTGGATGTTACCCATCTATCCTAATAATTTTTCATAGTTTCCTATACATGTATAACTATTTTATTTAAACATTTTATTTTTCCAAAGGGTTGCATTTATTTTATTACTTCAGAAATATTAGATGTCATTCTGAAATTGTGACTGTGCCTTTATCTTGCATGTGGAATTCAATTTTTTATATTCTTTACAAACAAATAGTATTTATAAGAAATAAGAAACAATGATAAGGTTACAGTGAGTTGTAATATGAGATGGTAATTTACATGGGGTGCTCCATGTGCTTAGCTTTTCTCTGAAGTTATGGGTCCCCAAAGCAAGGGAAATATTTGCATTTCTGAGAGTGAGAATTTATGTTCATTCTCTACTAGGAACGGTGGCAGCTCTTCCAGTTCAAGGCCATGCAGATGCCTGATGGTCATGGGTAAATGAAGGCTGGATGCAGGGAAGGCAGCAAAATGAGAAAATCTCCTGGGATCAATTAATGGGAGTCATCTGAAAGAGAATAAAGGCAGGAGAGCATTATCCTCTAGTCAGGAATTCGTATCAGTTTTGCCTGGTAATGGGTTTCATGAAAGCCAAGATGAAAAAGGTTTTTATCCCTATGGAAAAAAGGCTCTCCTCACATCCTCTTTCTGTGCTCTTTTATCAATGACTAATAATAATATGCTTGCATCAATGACAGTCTTTCAGAAAACTGATGCAAAAGCAAGTCCAAAATTAGAGTGTACAGCCTGTTGTGATTTCCTGGAGTTTCTGGTATCTGCTTAGTAGGCACACAGTTTGAGTTGCATGGCTTCATTGTATGATTACACACTACTTTGGTGCCTCATTGGTGGTTATTTAAGGTGATTTTAAACTTTCAGTACCCACAAACAGTGTCCTGAAACATACCAACGAAGACAGGGAGAATTGTTTTAGTTCCAGAGATATCCCAAGCAAATACAACAGGGAACTCAATGAATATTTGTGAAATGAATAAATAAATGAGTGAAGGAGTACTACTGTGAATACTCTTGTCATGTTTGCTGGTTCTCATTTGGATAGTTTCTTTGAGGTCCATGACCAGAGGCTGAATTGCTGGATCTTAAAGTAAGATGATTACCAAATTCCCTGTACAATGCTCAATTCCTCTCCAAAATGGCTATACTAGTTTACTGTCTGGCAATCATTGTATGAGGGTTACCTGTTTATCACATTGTTGTAATACTTGATTTTGTCAGATGTCAAGTTCTAACTAAGGTCCAAGAGGAGTCGGTGAGCAAGTGGCGGGTAGCTGGAAAAACACGTGAGGAATTGCAGACAGTTTCAACATGGCTTTATTCTCTCTCTCTCTGGGTATGAGCCATGAGTGCAAGATATATGTACAGTGTCAGCACGGTAGTTATACCTTTTACAGACAATAGTGCCTCCGAGCCAAGCACAAGCTTATGTGGGTGATCACCTAATGTGCCTCATGTGGCATGGTTACATAATGTACAGAGTTGTGAGCCTGTGCTCCAAACTCACTGAGTCATGCTGGACTGGATGTCTGCTTTGGCCTATTTTTGACAGCAGCACATCCATTTTCCTTACACTCCACCCTCAATGCCAAAGGAGACATAGGCCTTGGACACACAGGTCTAAGACCACAGGCCTTATACACATAGGCTCTGGGGACAAAGGCCCTGGACACACAGGTCTGACACATAGGCTTTAAATTCCACTCCCTAGGCTGAAGGAGTCTTTTAAATGGAGAAACATGCCCACAGAGTGGAACCCCGGACCCAGAGGCCACAGCAGTAATACAAGGAGCAACAACTCCAGGTTATGATGGGCAACCACCCCATGATGATGTTGCCCCAATTTGCTCTATACATTAAGCCAGGTTTTTATTTCCCTCCCTTTAGGGGCATTGGGGCATGCAACAACTGGTTACTGTTCATTTCCACACCTGGTCAGAGGAGGTCATCCTTCCTCCTTAGGTCTTGCCACATGGCCTAGCCCGACATGCGCAAGTGGCCAACTAGCCACTTCTGTATTTTCCAGGTAGTTAGTCACAAGGTTAAGCCTCGATAGACCACACAGCTGTTGGGTCAGATTATCATAGGTGTCACCTCCTTGGTGATCACCATTCATATTACTCTGAGTTCAGTCCATTGACTACTTTGTCCATATCTGGTATGAAACCATGTGGAGTCAGTACTAGGCTGGACTGTGACAGCAGTCCAGGCAGTAGCAGCACCCCAGCTAGACCCATCTGTGTACCATGCCCCATTGGGAATAGGGGGATGCCCTTCCTTAAATAGTGAAGGCTCAGCATCCAGGGGTGCTTCAGGCCCCATGTCCTTAGACCCCATGGCCTTATCTTCCATTAGGACTGGCAGGTCTCAAGACCTCTTGCAACTCTGCTGCTAAGGGACTTGTACTCAGTGTACTCTGCTCCTCTAAGTAGGTGCCCCACTTTGCTAAAGTGGATGTATGCACTGTTCCAGTCCAGGGGGGTCATTATCCATGAATGCACCCATCCTGCTATCAGGTAACTCATCTACACGACAACTGTAGCCTGTCCTGCGACGTTCTCATGAGCCTGAAGGGCAGCATATGCAGTTACTAACTGCTTCTCTATCAGTGAATACTGGAGCTCAGCTCCTTTCCATAGTTGGGACCAAAAGCCTACTGGTGTTCTCAAGCACTCCATGCTCTGCCACAGGCCCCAGCCACAACCATCTGTGGTCACATGCACATCCAACTCAAAGGGCACCCTTGGTCAACTACCTGTAGGGCTTGTGCCTGCTGAATAACCCATTTAGCTGCCAGGAAGGCAGTCTCACCCACACCCTTTTAATTCTAGACAAGAGGAGTGTTGCTGCTTCTAAATCTGCAAGAGAATTAGAGGTTAGCATAATATTATCAATAAGACCATGACATATGATGGGGCTATGCATATAGCCCTGCAGCAACACTATGAAAGTCCATTGTCACCTTCCCATGAAAGCAGACTCTGCCTGGCTCTCTAGAGCAATGTTAATTGAAAATGCATTGGTCAAGTCCACCACATAGTGGCACTGCCCAAATTCCATCATCAAGCGGTCCATCAAATCTGTGATAGATGGGGCATCTGTCAGGCCATGTAAAACATCCACCCCCGGAATGTATCAGCGCTGGTGTTTACCAGTGCCAGCACTCTATGTTGGTGGAAGACCAGTGGATTGCTAATTTCACTTGTGGCCTCTGTTTGTCTGGTGTCCCCCCAAGCCAGGCACCTCAGCCAGATCCCTAATCAAACAGAAAAGGCTCAACATTTCTACCTGGCTGCAGCAAGTAGTCTTTGAGTTGAAGCACTTGGGTGGGATCGGGTCATGCAGTAATGTCCTTCTTCCCCTTCTGCATTTCCTGGAATTGCTGCTCTTGAAATAATTGTCTCCGCAAAGTTAAGAGTACTTCATTGGACTGCTTATCGATTTTCTCTCGGTCAACCCAAAATCAAATCTGTCCACATCTGTGAGCGGGTCACTCATCGGTGCCCCCTTTTCTCCCATGGTGGGGAGGCCCTGCAGGTGAGGCATCTTCCCCTTTTCTATGGTGCAGACCCAGGCCAAGTGAGGGTCTCTGGCTGAGATGACGGACCCAGGCCTGCATTCACAACAGCCTCTAACTCCTTTTCCAACCTCTATCGCCAGGCTTCCAGGCACCCCACCTGCATCTGGAGATCCCCATTCATGGCAGCTTCTAACTGTTTTTCTAAGCTGTATAACTGGGCCTCCAGGCACCCTGCCTGTGCCCAAAGGGCCCTTTCCTGTGCTGCATCCCATCAGGGACTGGATGTGTACTTCTTGTAGCACAGAAAAAACGTCCACCCATCTCTGCTGTCAAAGGCTCATTCCTTATCGGTGCTCTGTGCTTCCAGCTGCTTCAGTGCTTTCTCCATGCTCGTGGGGGACCCATCTGCCTGCCAGGTTTCCACCAGAGTTCATCCTTGCAGCACAGCTGTGACCGGGTACCACAACCCATGTTGCGGCCACATGGTCACCCCAGACTCAGCAGGGACCAAAGGCTCACCCACCTCTGGATCCTATTTGTGATGCCAATTGTTAGGTTCTAATTGAGGTCCGAGGGGAGTTGGTCGGTGAGTGGTGGGTAGCTGGGAAAACACTAGAGGAATCATGGACAGTTTCAACATGCCTTCATTGTCTCTCGGGGTGTGAGCCGTGGGTGCAAACCATAGGTACAGTGTCAGTCCAGTAGTTATACCTTTTACAAACAATAGTGGCTCTGAGCCAGGCACAAGCTCACATGGGTGATCACCTAATGCACCTCATGTGGCATGGTTACATAATGTGTGGAGTTGTGCACCTGCGCTCCAAACTCGCTGAGTCATGCTGGATCAGATGTCTGCCTCAGCCTATTGACCACAGCACATCCATTTTCCTTACATTAGATTTTTAAAATTTTTGCCTGTTTGTTAGATGAGATATGCCTATCACTATTGTTTTAATTATTTACTTTTTTCCTAATTGCTGGCAAAGTTGCCTATCTTTTCAAATGTTCACTTGTTTTTTTTTTTTTTCCTGTGAGTTCTTGCATCCAGTTTGAACAGTACTATTATAACTTTGTTTTAATGCTGTCAGATTCCTAAAACCTCAGAATGACAATATCCATGCCAAAGCATTTGAAATTTAAATTCTTAGATAAGTAACTTTAATCATTAAATATGCCAGTGTTATAGTAAAGCATTTATACTGAACTATTCACTCAAAAATTCTTTAAACAGTTGTCATCCTTATTTCATTATAATAATTATAACTTTAAATATAGGATATGAGTACCATGTCTCTGAAATGTGGCAACCTTGTCCACCAATGTTATTATACTTGAAGCATAAATCTTGGGCCCCTGCTTAGAACCTTTGCCTTCTAGTTTCAGTAATTATGAAATTAATTTTGGGTAGGGTATTTTGCAAGTTAAACTTATTAAGAACTCTATAGCATATACATTATAATGCTATTATTATAATTATTATATTTTTAAAAATAGCTTTATGCTCATTGGGCAGAATCTGTATCAGCACATTTTTTTGGCAGGATAGATTCAGTAGACTAATAACTCTGTTATAAATCTCTGGTAACAATGGCGGGGGTTTAATGAGCAACATAAAGAACTTAGAATAAAACAACTTAAATACATATATACATATATATATGAATAATACTAACCTTTATTCATATATTTGTATAATGTAGTTCTCTGATTTGCAGAGGGAGAGAGAGACACATATGGATAGACAGACGAAATGAGATCATTTAGACCATAAGGTTAGAAAAATATTATGATACTATGGAAAGGTAATGAATATGGTAGAGAGATATGGAGCTGAAGATTATGAGAAGTTATAATTCTTTACTTATGGCCTGCTCTAGGATAACTTTGTTTGTTGTTATTTTAGCCTTCTGATATCAATTTATATATTCTAAAAGAAGTAGAAAAGAAGCATCAGTTTGTATTAATATTCTATTTAAATATTGTCAACACAGGTCCATGTATCAGAAGTCAAATTAAAAGTCACTGGGGACAACTTTGAAAAGGTCTGAAGGAAATGTACTTGATATTTATAATGTAATTGGCAAGGGAAATTTTAGTCAAATATGAGAGCTAATGAAAAAGTGAATGGATAAGTAAAATCCACAAATAAACACAAATGTCATTGGGCTGTTGCCCTTTCTTTACCAAAGAAAATTTCATGAGAGTTGCTAATGAATAAGACCTGAACATTATATAAGCTTTATAAGCATTTTCCTCAACCGTTTTTTTCTGGTTGAGATGCCTACAAGAAGTAATATAACATACAAAAGAAAATGCATAGTGTATTAATAATATGCTGCCAATTAAAAATCGCTGGAATAATTTGGCATTGGCAATGATGAAGGTGTAAAGAGCAGATCTTGTATTAGGCAAAAACTAGGAAGTTGTAGCAAATGATGAACAATCGATTTTTATTGTGATTCCCAATTAGCTTTTAGGCAGAGCCTCAACCACAGAAAGTCAATCCTAGTGGATAAAAAATATGCAGACAATTTGAAGGGAGTGGAGAGAGCAGAAGAAAGTATGATGAAAGAATTGAAAGATTATGCAACAGAGGAGTATTTACAGCCTGGCTAAATAAATGAATGGACATATTAGTTACTTTGTTTTTAAGAGAAGATAAATACTGCAGTGGAAAGAGGCTTAAGGGGTGATACTAAGGGCAATTATGAGAACTCTTGGGACAAAATAATGGTCTTATGTCAACAACAATTCCATGGAAGTGTGATATTTCAGCATGCAGAAAATTTTCCCAATGTACTGATAAGAATTCTCTGAAGACATAGGAAAATTGAAAAGACACCAATAAGAAATAATGTGAGATACATTTCCATACTTACTGTAGAGGTAAAGCAGAATGGAATTTGTGTCTTTTCCTCTGCGGTTCCTACTAGAGAAAACAATAGAGAACCTTCTAAGAAGTGAATGTCAAACTGGTTAATATGCTCAGGTTTGGAGTGCCTACCTTGGGAGCAAGGGCACATTCATTCAACCTTCTACATCTTCATTTCCCTGTAAAACATACATGGAGTTATGGTATCTTTTTAGGCTACTGTTAGTATCATATATAAAACCATGTAAAATTCCTACCGTATGCCTGGTTCAGTCAGTGCTCCTTAGGTGGTAGCTATTGGTTAACCCTTTTCTTTATAACCTAATTAAAATTAGGTTATATGACTTTTAAATATCCAAACACTCAGAATAGAAATATTGATGATAAATTTTGCTTCATCTCAAAAACAGTGTTAGAACTACACAAATGGAGTATTTTTCCTCCTAAAAGGTTAATCAGGATATGACATTTATAGGATTTATAATCACAGTCCTGATAACTGTGAAATATAATATCAGAGTGTTTCTTACTATTTTATTTTTAGCATTGACATTAAGTTAAATATTTTGTTACTGTAGCCTAGGATTTTCTTTTCCCTGTTATAAGAATAAGGATAATTATTTTACAAGTTAAACTTTAAGGGATTAGAGTGCCGTAGACATGCTCATCGCATTGTTAATGTGCAGAATACTGAAGTTCTGCCATCTTCATGAATCCCCACATTACATTTTGGATAAAGAATGAGTTCTGTATATGAATGTAGGCTTCAGAAGCTTTTGTCGATTCTTTTACCATATTTTATATAAAGACTTTCTTGCTTTCCTGCCTCTCATGCTAAGTACAAGCCCTTCCTGTACTTTCGGCTAAATGAGATCCCCTTTCATGTATAAAACTCAGCTGAAAAATTGACTTCTTCATAAAACCATTCCTGTTTCATCCCTGACTCAAGGTCCTGACTTAAATTCTTCCCACTTTCCTGGGCACTGTGCCAGCATAGTTCTACTTCATTGTACAATTGTTTATATGCTTGTAGCATGTTCAGATGCACATAGTCACCATGTTTCACCCAGAATCAGAAGTTCTCAAGGAAAGAAAGCATGTCTTCTCTTTCCCTAATAATCCCCAAAGCTCTCAATACCATGCTGTGCCCACTGAAGGGAATCAGTTAAACCCGCTGCAATTGATTGGAAACTTCTTTTCCCCCAGATTTTCCTTCTGTGGTCTCCTGCAGAGTTCTATCTAAAGTAATGGAGACTTGGGATTTGTATTCACATTACGCTAATGGTTATTACTTCCTTTATTTTTAAAAAATGGTGTTGGGATCTAAGCTAACCATGCTATTTTCTGCATACCACCCAGCGATTCTCATTTAGCAACTGCCTTCAAATCGTCTATTCCCTTTGGTCTCCTCCTCCCCTCAGTAGAAGAAGGATGAGAGGAAGTTGGAATATTTACACTTAGATGAGAGCCTTGAGCACTTGAGTCCTGAGGCTGCCTCTGGACTAACGTTTCTGTTCAGCTGTCCTCAGGTTTTTCTTTTTTTTTTTTTTTTTTTTTTTGGTAGTAAACCACTATTTAATAAAAAGAAGGGTGATTTAAAATCAAAATAAGTAAGAAGCATGCAATCTTCCAATTTCAAGAAATTGAATACATTTTTTTTGCTGGCACTGCTGACTGCCAAAAACATTGTCACTGCCTAGCATTTAGGCGACCCTGACGTGGTAATCAAGGGCAGTAACTAGAGTGGACAGACCTGGAGTTGAGTGCTGGCTCTGTCATTTTCCTTTTTTTTTTTTTTTTTTTTTTTTTAATTTATTTATTATTATTAAACTTCAAGTTGTAGGGTACATGTGCACAACGTGCAGGTTTGCTACATATGTATACTTGTGCCATGTTGGTGTGCTGCACCCATCAACTCGTCATTTACATCAGGTATAACTCCCAATGCAATCCCTCCCCCCTCCCCCCTCCCCATGATAGGCCCCGGTGTGTGATGTTCCCCTTCCCGAGTCCAAGTGATCTCATTGTTCAGTTCCCGCCTATGAGTGAGAACATGCGGTGTTTGGTTTTCTGTTCTTGTGATAGTTTGCTGAGAATGATGGTTTCCAGCTGCATCCATGTCCCTACAAAGGACACAAACTCATCCTTTTTTATGGCTGCATAGTATTCCATGGTGTATATGTGCCACATTTTCTTAATCCAATCTGTCACTGATGGACATTTGGGTTGATTCCAAGTCTTTGCTATTGTGAATAGTGCTGCAATAAACATACGTGTGCATGTGTCTTTATAGCAGCATAATTTATAATCCTTTGGGTATATACCCAGTAATGGGATGGCTGGGTCATATGGTACATCTAGTTCTAGATCCTTGAGGAATCGCCATACTGTTTTCCATAATGGTTGAACTAGTTTACATTCCCACCAACAGTGTAAAAGTGTTCCTATTTCTCCACATCCTGTCCAGCACCTGTTGTTTCCTGACTTTTGAATGATCGCCATTCTAACTGGTGTGAGATGGTATCTCATTGTGGTTTTGATTTGCATTTCTCTGATGGCCAGTGATGATGAGCATTTTTTCATGTGTCTGTTGGCTGTATGAATGTCTTCTTTTGAGAAATGTCTGTTCATATCCTTTGCCCACTTTTGGATGGGGTTGTTTGTTTTTTTCTTGTAAATTTGTTTGAGTTCTTTGTAGGTTCTGGATATTAGCCCTTTGTCAGATGAGTAGATTGCAAAAATGTTCTCCCATTCTGTAGGTTGCCTGTTCACTCTGATGGTAGTTTCTTTTGCTGTGCAGAAGCTCTTTAGTTTAATGAGATCCCATTTGTCAATTTTGGCTTTTGCTGCCGTTGCTTTTGGTGTTTTAGACATGAAGTCTTTGCCCATGCCTATGTCCTGAATGGTACTACCTAGGTTTTCCTCTAGGATTTTTATGGTATTAGGTCTAACATTTAAGTCTCTAATCCATCTTGAATTAATTTTCGTATAAGGAGTAAGGAAAGGATCCAGTTTCAGCTTTCTACTTATGGCTAGCCAGTTTTCCCAGCACCATTTATTAAATAGGGAATCCTTTCCCCATTTCTTGTTTCTCTCAGGTTTGTCAAAGATCAGATGGCTGTAGATGTGTGGTATTATTTCTGAGGACTCTGTTCTGTTCCATTGGTCTATATCTCTATTTTGGTACCAGTACCATGCTGTTTTGGTTACTGTAGCCTTGTAGTATAGTTTGAAGTCAGGTAGCGTGATGCCTCCAGCTTTGTTCTTTTGACTTAGGATTGTCTTGGAGATGCGGGCTCTTTTTTGGTTCCATATGAACTTTAAAGCAGTTTTTTCCAATTCTGTGAAGAAGCTCATTGGTAGCTTGATGGGGATGGCATTGAATCTATAAATTACCTTGGGCAGTATGGCCATTTTCATGATATTGATTCTTCCTATCCATGAGCATGGTATGTTCTTCCATTTGTTTGTGTCCTCTTTTATTTCACTGAGCAGTGGTTTGTAGTTCTCCTTGAAGAGGTCCTTTACATCCCTTGTAAGTTGGATTCCTAGGTATTTTATTCTCTTTGAAGCAATTGTGAATGGAAGTTCATTCCTGATTTGGCTCTCTGTTTGACTGTCACTGGTGTATAAGAATGCTTGTGATTTTTGCACATTAATTTTGTATCCTGAGACTTTGCTGAAGTTGCTGATCAGCTTAAGGAGATTTTGGGCTGAGACAATGGGGTTTTCTAAATATACAATCATGTCGTCTGCAAACAGGGACAATTTGACTTCTTCTTTTCCTAACTGAATCCCCTTGATTTCTTTCTCTTGCCTGATTGCCCTAGCCAGAACTTCCAACACTATGTTGAATAGGAGTGGTGAGAGAGGGCATCCCTGTCTTGTGCCAGTTTTCAAAGGGAATTTTTCCAGTTTTTGCCCATTCAGTATGATATTGGCTGTGGGTTTGTCATAAATAGCTCTTATGATTTTGAGGTACGTTCCATCAATACCGAATTTATTGAGCGTTTTTAGCATGAAGTGCTGTTGAATTTTGTCAAAAGCCTTTTCTGCATCTATTGAGATAATGATGTGGTTCTTGTCTTTGGTTCTGTTTATATGCTGGATTATGTTTATTGATTTGCGAATGTTGAACCAGCCTTGCATCCCAGGGATGAAGCCCACTTGATCATGGTGGATAAGCTTTTTGATGTGCTGCTGAATCCGGTTTGCCAGTATTTTATTGAGGATTTTTGCATCGATGTTCATCAAGGATATTGGTCTAAAATTCTCTTTTTTTGTTGTGTCTCTGCCAGGCTTTGGTATCAGGATGATGTTGGCCTCATAAAATGAGTTAGGGAGGATTCCCTCTTTTTCTATTGATTGGAATAGTTTCAGAAGGAATGGTACCAGCTCCTCCTTGTACCTCTGGTAGAATTCAGCTGTGAATCCATCTGGTCCTGGACTTTTTTTGGTTGGTAGGCTATTAATTATTGCCTCAATTTCAGAGCTTACTATTGGTCTATTCAGGGATTCAACTTCTTCCTGGTTTAGTCTTGGAAGAGTGTAAGTGTCCAGGAAATTATCCATTTCTTCTAGATTTTCCAGTTTATTTGCGTAGAGGTGTTTATAGTATTCTCTGATGGTAGTTTGTATTTCTGTGGGGTCGGTGGTGATATCCCCTTTATCATTTTTAATTGCGTCGATTTGATTCTTCTCTCTTTTCTTCTTTATTAGTCTTGCTAGTGGTCTGTCAATTTTGTTGATCTTTTCAAAAAACCAACTCCTGGATTCATTGATTTTTTGGAGGGTTTTTTGTGTCTCTATCTCCTTCAGTTCTGCTCTGATCTTAGTTATTTCTTGCCTTCTGCTAGCTTTCGAATGTGTTTGCTCTTGCTTCTCTAGTTCTTTTAATTGCGATGTTAGAGTGTCAATTTTAGATCTTTCCTGCTTTCTCTTGTGGGCATTTAGTGCTATAAATTTCCCTCTACACACTGCTTTAAATGTGTCCCAGAGATTCTGGTATGTTGTATCTTTGTTCTCATTGGTTTCAAAGAACATCTTTATTTCTGCCTTCATTTCGTTATGTACCCAGTAGTCATTCAGGAGCAGGTTGTTCAGTTTCCATGTAGTTGAGCTGTTTTGATTGAGTTTCTTAGTACTGAGTTCTAATTTGATTGCACTGTGGTCTGAGAGACAGTTTGTTATAATTTCTGTTCTTGTACATTTGCTGAGGAGTGCTTTACTTCCAATTACGTGGTCAATTTTGGAGTAAGTACGATGTGGTGCTGAGAAGAATGTATATTCTGTTGATTTGGGGTGGAGAGTTCTATAGATGTCTATTAGGTCTGCTTGCTGCAGAGATGAGTTCAATTCCTGGATATCCTTGTTAACTTTCTGTCTCGTTGATCTGTCTAATGTTGACAGTGGAGTGTTGAAGTCTCCCATTATTATTGTATGGGAGTCTAAGTCTCTTTGTAAGTCTCTAAGGACTTGCTTTATGAATCTGGGTGCTCCTGTATTGGGTGCATATATATTTAGCATAGTTAGCTCTTCCTGTTGAATTGATCCCTTTACCATTATGTAATGGCCTTCTTTGTCTCTTTTGATCTTTGATGGTTTAAAGTCTGTTTTATCAGAGACTAGTATTGCAACCCCCGCTTTTTTTTGTTCTCCATTTGCTTGGTACAAGAGCTATCAGAAACAAGTTCGTGGCTAAAGAGCTGCTTCATCTGTAACTTCTGTTTCTTGCTACTCCCTGCTGTGTTTCTGGCTATCTGGAAGCTTCTCAGCAAGGTAGCAAGTTATTGGCGCCACTAGCCCCTTTCCTCTTTCAAATCCATATTCTTTCTTGGGAGGTGAGTTTGCATTTCAGAAAATTTTATTTTAGTAAAACCATCCAGGAATCGGTGTTAGTTGGCTTTCAGCTGTGAAATAACTTCAGAGATTTTGTTACAGTGAAGGGGATGCGATTCTTTTGGAGAGTTTAGATTTTCTGTTTATAGAGAAGAGTTCTTAGGAATTTTGTGCTTAGCTGAAAGTATTAAACACTTTTCCTCATTTCTTCAACATGAATTCTTTTTCCCAGGTTGCAGGGGAAAGGGCTCTGATCCTGGTTTAGTCTCTAGCTTGATCATTTTAGTCAAGTTCCTTTACTTCCATGGAACTCCATTTCCTCAAGTACAAAACCATGAGTTGAGTGGGTAGAAGAAATAGATGCTCTTGAAAGCACTTTTTAAGTCTAAAATGTTATGATTCTACTATCAAATTCACAGCTTCTTAACACCAGATAAGGCTCGGCATGAGTGTTGCTGAAAATATATTTGGGTTGGAGGAGGGGATATCCTTGATTTAAATAAAAAGTCAGATGAGAAATTAAGACTTTTGAACCAATGCTATTAACATAAACTCAGGGTGACTTCCACGTCCTAAGTAGAAGTGGAATGTTTATTAATTGAAGCTTAGGTAATGTCTCTTTTATCAAAATTAACAATTTATTTTTAAATTAGTCATCATGAATTGACATAGCTAATTTGACCCTTCATGGTTATCAGATTCTTTTTGGTGAATATCATAGTCTACATTAATTGTATCCTCTCCCACAGCCAAGCCATCATGTCTAATGTAGTAATGAAAGCATGTTTTGGAATGAATTTTGTTGACCAGCAAGCTTTTGTTACCAAGGAGCCACAAACTGTCATAGAGCCTATTCTCATAAGCTCTATAGACTCTCAGCTTTCTGTCCCTTAGACATTGTGATAAGCGTCTTACATGGAAGTTCCACATCAGGAAGAGGTGGCAGTGTCCTTGAGACAGAAATTGCTGCCTCTCTAGTCTGAATTCGGTGACAGGTTCCACTTAAGGCGACAAGACACAAGATCGCATCGGAGCCCCAGGCTTAGGACACCATTTAGATTTCTGTATTTCTGGTCATCAGTCATAAAAGGACAATTTTTTAATCAAATCATAATTCTTGAATACCTCTCAATTCACCTATGAAAATGATTTTTTAACATCCATCATGTAAATTGATGAATCTTTTTGTTCAGCTCAAGATAACAATGGTTGATACTCTTGTAAATAGCTACATTTGGAGCATGGATTCCATATTATGGTACTTCAGGTTTCAAGGAATGTCCCTGAGATGAAGAATGAAACTCTCTCTCTTTGACTCACTTTCTCTATCTCTGTCTCTTTCTTTCTCACACATGTGCATCAGTGCATGTGCATACACAAAAACACACTATACTATTTGTGCTGAAATACTTTAAGATAGATTTTAGGTTATCTAACAAAATGATACAAATGTCTGGTACAAAGAAAAAATTTCTAGTAGTTCCCTCTCTAGGAGAAAGATTGTACCAAGTTTTATGTAACTTTCTAGAAATAGTCAATGGATATAAATAATATAATAGAAATATACATATATATGGATAACTGTTTTTTTCTTTACATAAATACAAACTCTGCATATACTTTGTTTTTCTAACATAAATTCTTCTAGATAGCTTTTTATACCAACATGTGTAAAGTAGCTTCGTTCTTCAATAATAAGCTATTAATACATTGTACTTTATATAACAATCCATGTTGGTTAAATGAATGTCCAACATTTTATATTTTTCACTAAGGTCTCAAGCTGGGTAATCATAATGATATGATAATTTCCATTTGAAAATGATGTCTAATTTAAACTAATAAATGCTGTTATTCATGAGGCCATAGGTTGGATTTTTTAAAAGGGAAAGACTGGTAAATATTTTAAGCTTTGGGGCCATAAAGATTGCGTCCTAATTCTTTTCTGCTATCATAGCAGAAAAGCACCCATAGATAATATGAAAACTATGTGCAGCTGTGTTCCAATAAAATTCTTATTTCATGTAAATTTGAGTTCCTTGTAGATTCTTGACATTAGACCTTTGTCAGATGGATAAATGGCAAAGATTTTCTCCCACTCTGTAGGTTGCCTTTTCATTCTGATGATAGTTTCTTTTGCTGTGCAGAAGTTCTTTAGTTTAATTAGATCCAATTTGTCAAATTTAGCTTTTATTGCAATTGCTTTTGGCGGTTTCATCATTAAATCTTTGCCTGTGCCTGTGTTCTGAACGGTATTGCCTAGATTTTCTTCTAGGGTTTTTGTAGTTTTGGGTTTTACATTTAAGACTTTAACCCATCTTGAGTTAATTTTTGTATGAGGTGTGAGGAAGGTGTGTGATTTCAATTTTCTGCAAATGGATAGCCAGTTCTCCCAGCACCATTTATTAAATAGGGAATTTTTTCCCCATTGCTTATTTTGGTCAGGTTTGTCAAAGATCAGATGGTTGTAGATATGCAATCTTATTTCTGAGTTCTCTATTCTGTTTTATTGGTCTGTGTGTCTGTTTCTGTGCCAGTACCAAGATGTTTTGGTTATTGTAGTCTTGTAGTGTAGTTTGAAGTCCAGTAGGGTGATGCCTCTAGCTTTGTTCTTTTCACTTAGGATTGTCTTGGCTATACGGCTCTTTTTTAGTTCCATATAAATTTTAAAATAGTTTTCTCTAATTCTGTGAAAAATGTCAGTGGTAGTTTAATGGAAATATCATTGAATCTATCAATTACTTTGGGCAGTATGGCCATTTTCACGACATTGATTCTTCTGTCCATGAGCATGGCATATTTTTCCATTTGTTTGTGTCCTCTCTGGTTTCCTCGAGCAGAGATTTGTAGTTCTCCTTGAAGAGGTCCTTCAATTCCCTTGTTAACTGTATTCCTAGGTATTTTATTCTCTTTGTAGCAATTGTGAATGGAAATTCATTTATGATTTGGCTCTCTGCTTGCCTTCTGTTGGTGTATAGGAATGCTTGTGACTTCTGCACATTAATTTTTTATCCTGAAACTTTGCTGAAGTTGTTTATCAGCTTAAGAAGTTTTTGGACTGAGATGATGGGGCTTTCTAGATATAGGATCATGTCATCTGCAGACAAAGACATTTTGGCTTCCTCCCTTCCTATTTAAATACACTCTATCTCTTTCTCTCTTTCTCTTGCCTGATTGCCCTGGCCAGAACTTCCAAAACTATGTTGAATAGGTGTGGTGAGAAATGGCATCCTCGTCTTGTGCCAATTTTCAAGGGGAATGCTTTCAGCTTTTGCCCATTCAGTATGGTATTGGTTGTGGGTTTGTCATAAATGGCTGTTATTATTTTGCGGTATGTTCCTTCAATACCTAGTTTGTTGAGAATTACTAACATGAAGGGATGCTGAATTTTATCAAAGACCTTTTCTGCATCTATTGAGATAATCGTGTACTTTTTGTCTTTAGATCTGTTTATGCGATGATTTATGTTTATTGATTTACATATGTTGAACCAGCCTTGCATCCCGGGAATGAAGCCAACTTGATTGTCATGGATAAACTTTTTGATGTGCTGCTGGATTTGGTTTGCCAGTATTTATTGAGAATTTTTGCATTGATGTTCATCAGGGATATTGGCCTGAAGTTTTCTTTTGTCATGTCTTTGCCAGGTTTTGGTATCAGGATGATGCTGGCCTTATAAAATGAGTTAGGGAGGAGCCCCTCCTTTTCAATTATTTGGAATAGTTGCAGAAGGAATGGTATCAGTTCCTCTTTGTATTTCTGGTAGAATTCAGCTGTAAATCTGTCTGGTCCTGGACTTTTTTTGGTTGGTAGGCTATTTATTACTGCCTCAATTTCAGAACTTGTTATTAGCCTATTCAAGGATTCAGCCTCTTCCTGGTTCAGTCTTGGGAGGGTGTGTGTGTCCAGGAATATATCCATTTCTTCTAGATTTTCTAGTTTATTTGCATAAAGCTGTTTAACGTATTCTTTGATGGTTGTTTGTATTTCTGTAGGATCAGTGGTGATATCCCCTTTACCATTTTTTATTATGTCTGTTTGATTCTTCTCTTTCGTCTTTATTAGTCTAGCTAGTGGTCTATTTTATTAATTTTTTTCAAAAAATCAGCTCCTGTATTCCTTGATTTTTTGAAGGGATTTTCATGTCTCTGTCTCCTTTAGGTCTGTTCTGATCTTGTCTTCTGCTAGCTGTAGGGTTTGTTTGAAAGGACATGAACAGACACTTCTCAAAAGAAGACATTCATGCAGCCACCAAACATGAAAAAAAAATCTCACCATCACTGATCATTTGAGAAATGCAAATCAAATCCACAATGAGATATCATCTCACACCAGTCAGAATGGCCATTATTAAAAAGTCAAGAAACAACAGATGCTGGTGAGGTTGTGGAGAAATAGGAAAGCTTTTACACTGCTGTTGGGATTGTAAATTGTTCAACCATTGTGGCAGATTGTATTGCGATTTCTCACAGATCAAGAACCAGAAATAGGATTTGACCCAACAATCGCATACTGGGTATATACCCAAAGGAATATAAATCATTCTATTACAAAGATACATACACAGGTATGTTCATTGCAGCACTGTTCACAATAGCAAGGCATGAAATCAACCCAAATGCCCATCAATGACAGACTGGATGAAGAAAATGTGGTACATACGCACCATGGGATGCTATGCAGCCATAAAAAGGAATGAAATAATGTCCTTTTCAGGGACATGGATGAATGTTCTCACTTATAAGTGGGAGCTGATCAGTGAGATCACATGGACACAGGGAGGGGAACAACACACACTGGGGCCTGCCAGGAGTGGGGTTGAGTGAGGGAAAGTATTAGGAAAAATAGCTAATGCATGCTGGTCTCAATACCTAGGTGATGGGTTAATAGGTGTAACATACCTAGGTGATGGGTTAATAGGTGCAACAACCACTATGTCACACATCTACCTATGTAACAAAACTGTGCATCCTGCGCATGTACCCCAGAACTAAAAACAAACAAACAAAAAATAAAAACCTAAAAAATATCTTATTTCAAAAACAGACTATGGGCTAAATGTGGCCTGAGGGCCATAGTTTGTTAAGGCCTGCAACTAGACCAACATATGCATGTGACCATCTTGTGGATGAGTTTTCACAAGACTGAGAGCACCATAAAGGCAGAGACTGTATTTTCTCATTTTTTATTCCCTTCAGTGTCAAGAAAAACAGTAATTCAATACGTGTTTGTTGCACTGAAGAATTAATTCACAAAGAGTTGTAAAAATCAATCCACTGTTTTTCCATTTGCTATCTCTGAACATGTACTATGTCATTTTTACTTGAAGGTATTTTTATTGAAATCTCTGGTTAGTTATGCCTCACTTCTGTGTACAGGTAAGAAGACGTACAGTTTTTAAAATGATGTTACTAACTGCAGCAAAAACTATTTTATCAAGAAATATAAAAGAAATTCTCTAACAAAGTTGAGAGGTTAGTTCATGCATTAAGTTTCTGCTGTCTTGCTGATGTTCTGCTATAAAACCTTACCAGATACTATGTCCATATTACCCATTTCATTTGAAATTTTGCCTTATGATTAATCTAATTTGGTTTTATTGCCCATAATCAAAAACAATTGATCATCACTGATATGCATACCATTTTCTTTAGGTTTTAAGAAAACCATTATAATATTTATTCAGGGCCATCCTTTTATCAAATATGTATATATGTGTGCATAAGGAGAGGGAGCTAGGAAAAGGATTTATAGTTCCTTATAGTCAGTTTTATGTTTTTTCTACCCTACCACTAGCTCTACCATATTGAAAATATCTCTATGAATATGGATTATGTCCTATAAGCAAATGATACATTCTAGAATTCATTTCTCGCTAAACCATGAAGCATCATCTTTAAGCAAGATGCTAAACCTGAAACCTCTGTAGACCACATTTGGGTAGACTTATGTTCTCATTCTTGCCTAGAGGAGAGAGATATCTAGTTTTCATATTTGATAACCTTATAATTTGAGCATAGAATGTCAGATTTCTGTTGTTTCAGCCCTTTGATTTAATCACATCATGTCTGATATCCTAGCATTTAATTACTCAGATTCCCAGTGTTGTTCAAGAAGGTGGGTATATGCTGGGTTAGCCTTAAGCTAGTGGCCGAAAAGGTCTTCATTGGCCCCCATACCCAACCCAGTCACTTCCTGAGCTAAAACTCCCATACCACCTGGGGACAAGTGACCCTGAAATCCTCACTGGCCACACATTCTGAGGGAAGCTGCAGGAAAAAGAACAAAAATGGGCTTTTGTGAAAGGATTAACTTGGGTGAAGAACATCATCCATAACCAAATAAATGGAACCTAGTAGCCCACCTGGCCAATCCCCAGGGCACTAATGCCTTTGGGGATATCAGGGTGTGTATAGAATTTCATTTTTGCCATTCTTGAAAACACCAAAAAATCTCTGAAAGGGTACTAGTGGTCAACGTACAAGTCTAGAGATGGACCAAACAATCATATTAAATCAAATTAAATCTAATTTAATCTCCAGAATTCTATTTTGAGATTGGTAGCACTACTATCTTCATTTTGTACTTTGCCCAACTTCTGGCAGGTAGGATTCAAATACAGACCATCTAACTCCAGAGCACTGCCCTTTAACATTGTGCTATAATCCACCACTTTGCATAGTTGATCCCACAAAAGGATAAGTAGAGATCAAAGTAAGTAGTGATCAATGGATTACTATTTCAAGCATGATTCCCTCAAACTATTGGGAAGAATAAATACCATAATGTGTATAGAGTGCTGTGTACAATTCCTGGCACAAAGTTAAGTACCTGATAAAATGGAACTATTAATATTAGTAACCCAGATAGGTTCTGGGCAAATTAGCAGGAAAAGTCTTCTTAATTTAAGGTGCTAAAAGCATCTAATTTTATTAGGATTGTTATGAAACAAAAACTAAATGTGGAAGAAAATATATTTACCATAGCCTGGGGAAAATTGTCATGGTTTCTCTTTTCAAAGAATTCAATTTGGTAAGAAACAACTTTCAATGGTCAATGAAAAGTGAGAAGTGTGAGAAGAGGCTGTTTCCTATTTTCTCATTTCAGGCTTGCCTTCTTACTTTTAAATTTATCTTTACGACTGCCTTCCTGCTGGGTTTGTGTCTTCCTCAGTTTAGGGGGGTGACGAGAAAAGTCCTAGAACATTCTGTTTGTGTGTAATTGACATGAAAAATGGTGGGCTTTTACTCAAGGAGGCTCCAGACAACAGTTTGGTTATTAAAGAAGGGGAGGACCTGGGGGAACAATTGTTTCTGGCCTGTCTTCTTCTCAGGCCTGGAACAATCTTTCATTTACTATATTCATGCCACAAGAGCACAGTCAATATTAAATTCCAAAAGAAGAAAAATCTCTCACAGAAACAGCTGTGTTCAATATACAGCCAGTTTACTCTGGAGAATTGCTAGATGTGGAAAAGTTTTCATTTCTTTTTGTGTTTATCCTTGATAGTTGTCTTGTAAAATCTGCCTTTTGTAAATAAGGGAAGGCTGGTTTTAAACAGCTTTGACTAATACTGGTAGTTGGAGTATTCAGTATTACAGAGTTTTAGAGAACTAAAATAAACCTGATGGAAACATACACATATTTCAAAGGAAACATTTTAAAGTATTCTGGTTCCATTTTTCCATTTTGTATGTATGTTGGATTATGAAACTTTGATGTCTACACTGTTTCTTAGTCAAAAATGTGAGAGACGCCATTCGAGTCTAGACTTGGACCCCACTGAATGCCTTGTTCATGGACACCACACAATCTCGATGTAAATGTTTATTGCTGATCCATACAAAAAGGGGAAAAAATAGTTTTCTGAACAGCAGAAAATACCAGTTAATCTCACTAGATTCATGAATTATAGCAAAGCAATCCAGTAAGTGGATTCTCTGAGAGTAGGAACTCAAATGTGTTATCTCCTGTTTTTATCCAGTTTCCAGCACAATGCTGGCAACATTTAAATTCTCAGTCAATGCTGGAGAATCGAAAAAGAATCCTTAAAATTTGGATGATGAAATGACAAAGGTGTCCCCTGATACAGAAATCTGTCCATGGCAGAAATATTAGTGATTTGAGAAATGGTATCATCATTGTAGATGATAGTGTCCCATTAAGCATGTTTTCACTAATTACAATAAATGTTGAAAGAAAGAGTTTCACCTGACATCCTTACTAATATCAGGGCATGGCCTGGGCTTTGGGGAGATGAGATTCCTTTGCTTTCAGTTTAATAAAGTAGGGCATTTGTGTTTTTGTTTATATTGTTAAATAACCCTTGTTAGCTTGTCACTTACATAATATTGTGTGACATAAATGAAGGTGAATTCCCAAATAGGTGCTCCATAGTATTGACAATGAGTAAATGTTTATTCTAATAATTGTAAGGGTTACCTCCCTCACAGTCCTTGAATTATTTTTTTATTCAAATTTTTCCAGCTGGAGGTCATGTGTTACATTTCCTCTTGTTTAACATGGCCTCCCTCTCTTTCTCTCTCTCACTTTCTCTCTTTCTCCCCCCTTTCTTTTACTCTCTCTGCCTCTACCTCTGACTCCTTCTCCTTCTCCCCAGCTTTGCATCAGAGCCAGATAACTGATATTTTCTTGGTACCCTCAGGACCTGTCATAATAGCAGGCAAATATTAGATAATGATTCAATGTTTAATGAATTTTTCTTGAATGTATATATCTCGCTTCAAGTCATTCATGCACACATTGAAGAGGACAGACAGAGCCCTGCTGAACACCACTAGCAAATCTCTGTCTAGTAGACCACAACAAGTCAATCTGTGCTCTTTGATTACAGTTGTTCAACCAGTTACTAATCTAACTAATTGTAACTGGTTGAACAACTGAACCCAAAGGGTGCAAAGTAGAAACATTTCGTGAAGTCGGCTGGGGACAAAGAAAACACCACCAGAACCCCCTTCAATATGCAAAGGGAAAATTCCTTCTCAAGTACAAGCTCCATGGTGCCTTTTTGAATTATCATTAATTTGTAATGCTGTATCAATACATATGTATTATCTGTTCTTTTGGTGAGGGTTGCTTGAAGTATAAGGTACTTCCTCCATTAAGGTGATACTAACCACATGTTAATTATTGTCTGAAAATCGCCAAGGATATGAATAATAAAAAGTTTTAAAAATAAGACACGTTTCTTTTATTGATAGTTGTACCTCAAGGCTGAAGTGAGGTTTGCAATGTAAGTTGTAAAATGTGATGTGAAATAGACAATTCTTTGTGGCTTATATAAAACAATACATTCATGTGCAATTATGGTCAAAAACAGCAGACTTTTAGGTGTTTATTCTAAAGTTATTTTTTTCCAAAACAACTTTATTACTCTTGATATCATACCATATTCACAAAACATTCTGGTAAAGCTATTGTTCAATGTGTTGTCCCAGTGAGACCCAGGGAACGTTTCTATGTGATGCTTTAGGATTGAAGACAGTTCCATGTTTTCTGAGTAATTCCCAGCTGTGTAAGAGATTATGTTGCCTTTGCATATTGGCTGCTAAGAAGCTCACTTTTTTCACTTATGGTACTTGAATGCATTTTGGCTTTTTTGGTTTTTGTTTTTTGGTCTAATTTTTTTTTTTTTTTTTTTTTTTTGAGACAGGGTCTCACTCTGTTACCCAGGCTGGAGTGCCAGTGGCACCATCATGGCTCACTGCAACCTTGACCTCTCTTGGCTCAGGTGATCCTCCCACCTTAGCCTCTCAAGTAGCTGGGACTACAGGCATGTGCCACAACATCCAACTAATTTTTGTATTTTTTGTAAAGATGAGGTTTTGCCACGTTGCCCAGGCTGGTCTCAAATTCCTGTACTCAAGTGATCTTCCTGCCTTGGCCTCCCAAAATGCTGACATTACAAGTATTACAGGTAGGAGCTACTGCCTCTGGCCATGGGAAGCATTCTGAATGATAACTTTGTTTGTTGTCTGTTGAGCAGGCTGGAGTGCAGTTGCATGATCACGTCTCACTGAACCCTTTCCTTTAATTTTTTTAATTCTCTCAGCACCATTATAATTTATTTTAAAAGTAGAGAATAATTGGCTGGGTGCGGTGGCTCATGCCTGTAATCTCAGCACTTCGGGAAGCCGAGGCGGGCAGATCACGTGGTCAGGAGATCGAGACCATCCTGACTAACATGGTGTGAAACCCCATCGCTACTAAAAAATACAAAAAATTAGCCGGGCGTGGTGGCGGGCGTCTGTAGTCCCAGCTGCTCGGGAGGCTGAGGCAGGAGAATGTTGTGAACCCGGGAGGCGGAGCTTGCAGTGAGCTGAGATCGCACCACTGCCCTCCAGCCTGGACTACAGAGCGAGACACCGTCTCAAAAAAATAATAATAATAAAATAAAAAAGTAGGGCATAATTAGTAAATGCCTAACTAATCAAAAATTGTTGCCAGGTGACGTTGCTGTTGATGTATGAAAACCTCTTTCACCTAGCTTCCCGCTCCCGCTTCATTCTTTCCTGTCATATTTCTATTGACCAGTGATTTCCTGGCCCTTGGAAATGTGATTAACTTTTGCCACGACCTCTATGTTAGGGCCACACCTGACACCTTTATGCCACTGTCTGCCTCCAGACCTCTGTGTCCATCTTATTTCACCTTCTGCTGGACCTCAAGTCTGGATGCAAAGCTGTAGAGGAATTGAGCTGTTTTTCACAAGGGATCCAAGAACACATAGCATGTGTGAACTGTACTAAAGCTCTGAGAAGGTGTGAAGAAGATTCACATCGACTATGCACCACATAGCCTTCTTCTCTTGCTGGCACCATCTCCTCACCTCTGTGTTGCTCCTCTGGGAGTCTTCACCTTCCACAGCCAGCACTTCTACTTTCACCGCCTGAGTGTGACTTTCCATAACTGTGAAACTCCTTGGGCTCATCTGTCACTCTCATTCCTGAATTTTAAGGAATGGCATTTTCTCCACCGTGCTTACGTCTGTTTTTCAGTATTAATTGTTCTAGAGAAAAGCATTCATTCATTCATTCACTCACTCATTCACTCATTTAACAAAACGTTTATGGGTATCTACAGTACTATGTGCTTGGTATACTGAAGACACTAACATAGATAAATAATATAAATAAGAACCTTCTCCCAAGGAATTTAGATTAAAATAGTTCCAATTAGAGTAGGGGAAGCAAATATTTACGTAGATTAGGGAAATGTGTAGTGAGTGCCATGATTAGCACTATGCTCAGGATTTTATGGGAGCGACAAAAAGCAGAACCTAACCTTTTCTGGGGTGAAAAATTTGATGTAAACTGAGTCTTAAAGAATGAACGTGGGGTGGAGAGAGGAATAGGAAGAGCATTTCAGGCAGAGAGGAATAGCAGGAACAGAGACACTGATGCAAGGAATCCCATGGTATGGGTGATAAAGGGATGATTAAGTAGTTCAGTGACAAGACGTGAGCCTGGAGATAAATAAGGTTCAGGTTCTGGGGACCTGGTGAGCCAGGTTAAGGACTTTGGGTTCATCCTTAAACCATGAAGCATTCCAAGCAATTATGTGACAAGATCAGATTCTAGGGGCTGAATGGAGAATAAATGTGTTAGTGGCAAGATTGAAGGCTGGGAATGTAAAAGGTGGCTCCTGCTATGGCTCGGGCAAAACATCACTTGGGCTTGAGCTGGGTTCATGGTTCTAAGGGCTTGAGGGAAGAATGCCAATTTCATAAATGTTTAGTGGATATGATTGGCATGTGATCTGAATGCAATTGGAGAAGGGGACCAATCATTTACTGAGTAGATATTGGTAATTGATGAATAAGACAGAAGAAGAAGGTGAGGTTTGGGGATAGGCAGTGTAAATTTTGGAGGTCATAAGGGGATTAAAGTTCTGTCCAGGGCATTGGTGGGGAAATCTAGCATGTAAATACATGTAAATAGATAAGTAAATATGCCTATACATTTATATAAGATATTTATACACTTATTCTCCTTTTTTGTTCATTTATTAGGTACCATAAATATAAACATACCTGTGACATCTACTTGTGATTTTTTTCTCCCTTATTATTTTTGGTGTTCAATAAATGTGAATCATGAAGAGAAAGCTGTTTTATTTAATCTCTGCAGTCACATTCTTACCCATTTTGATTGTAATAAAAGGCGTAGGTCATTATTTAATTTTTTAACCTTTGTGGCATGATTTATAGAAGGAAAATAAAAGTGTCATAGGTGTAATAGGCCAAAGTTGGGTTGTTGGTAAAATAATAATACCACAAATTGTTTTTCTATTTAGCCAACTACTGTCAAGTTACTTTAGTTGTGTTTGCAATTGATTGATTTCACTTTAAGCCAGAACCAATAGAGATTGTAATCACACAGCCCTGCAGTTCTGAATGTTTTGTTCTTCCTTTTATTGGTTTTCTAGATATTCCTAGTTGGCAACAGGATACAGTTCAGTAATGGTTATGAAATTTCCTTGTGCAGGGTATTAAAATTTGTGACCAGAGATCCCAGGAGACCAGCTATTAGATTTTCAGTGCACTATTAGATTAAATCTGTCTACTCAAACTAAAGGGATCCTGCCTGAGGCTGTCTGATCAGTAGTCTATCGTTCCTGTGCAAATGAAGCTATTAAGATTCTCTTAGGAGGTAGACGGTCTGAATTGGATCTAACGAGTAGATGGTGACCGAAAAGAGGGATATACTGATAATTGGCATCAATCTAGCCTTGATAAGATTTTTAAAAAATAAATTCCTTTTTGATACAGGTTGAAAAAGAGATGTAAAATAGTCCCTATTTTATATTATTGGTTCTTAAGTACTTATCAGGAAATGACAAAAGTCAGTGTCCATAAATAAATGTTCCATTGATCTTTGATCACCAAATCATCCTTTCTATCTTCCTCTTTTTTGTTTAGGTCACTGCAGTCACCATTACCTCCACCACCATCATAATTATATATAGCTACCACTTCTTGGACACTTGGCTCTGCTTGTGTTTGAACCAGACATTTCTAGCTCCAAAGTCTGCATTCCTAATTTCCTGCAGTCTTAATACCATCATTCTAATAGAAGACCCCCACAGGGAAAGCTGATGCTATACTTTAAAAATGATTTTGGGATCCAGTAAGTCGTGATTCTATTTTATATAATTTTGGAAGATGTGGCCAGAGAGTTAACTCTTTTTGTTTTATTATTATTCTTTTAATTGTTGAGGTACTTATAACCACCAGCTATGAAGTTATAATTTATTGATTGCCATATTGAGTATGTTAAATTGTTAATTTACATAATTCCTGATTCTTATTTCTCCCCTCTCAAAAAATTCAATTTGACAATTTAACGTACCTGCTTCTGTGTGTTCCATGGAACTATTCATATAATTTTTTTACAGAATTATGAGAGAATTACATTTCCCCAGCCATAGATCAATTGAGAAACAGTAGAAATGAACAGGTTAAGAAATTCTGTTTCAAGATCTCAAATGGTCAAAGTCATTGGCATTGTAAGCCCTTCTGTTTGACTCAAGCCTCATAGAAGACGTAATCCAGAGGTACAAAGTACACTGCGTAATCCAGCAAGCTAATTGCCCACTTTAAAGCCTCTTGAGCCCAACGGCCAAGTGAAACCTCCACTCTCAGGGAAATTAGGCAACTGCCAACGTGGTTTTGCTGTTTTCAGAGACACAGCCTTATATAAATCTGTGATCACTAATGATAGTCTGTGCTAATGAAGGTAGTTTTTTGAGTCAAATGCAGGTTGACTTAGGTCTTTAGAATTACAATGTTGATTCACTGCTGTCATCCCTGTCAAGAGAGCTGCATATGTAATTATGGTTTTCCTCTAAATAGATTTGCTTTGGGACTGTCATGCAAATTCCATTTCTTCATGTTCTTGCTATCTTTCAACCTCAAATAAATAAATAGAAAAAATATCTCTAAGTACCATGTGTGGGCTGTCATTATTTTTACATTTAGTGTTCTAATGTTTTCAAACAAGTCAGTTAACAGGTAAAGTTTGCTGTAATAGGATTTGAATGTGGGTGTATATGGTGGTGCTTCAGATCTCTTTCCTTCTGCTTGACCCTTCATATTGGGTAATAGTTTTAAAGGGCTCATACCAGAGAGTAAACCACAACATAGTCAACTTCTCAAATATCCATGCAATGTAGAAAGTCTGGGGTCAAGATAATTACTATGTGATCTGCTTCAGTGGGAACAGGGCCATTTCCCTCGCCTTCAACACCCTCAGATACATCTCAGCCAACCAACATTTTGCTGTTTGAAAAGCATGGCAGACTTTATCTTGTCCCTAAAGAGAATGCTATTCTGCCTCCCTTTGCTTAGTATTCTGTGGCTCCATTTAACCTCCAAGCCAAAAGCCAGTTTCTTTTAGAAGACTTCAGGCAAAACTAGGAGCCTTATACTGGGCTAAATGCTTTCTATACTGTTTTTGTAATATTTTTGTAACATTTGCCATATTAAACTCTATTTATTTTATGGGCCTGAATCTTCACTAGACTAAGCTGCTTGAGAGAGGAGCATGTATAATTCATTTTCGTATTCACAGTGCTGAAACTGATGTCTGTAGAGCTTCAGTATTTGTCCACTGCATAAAATCAGTAAATAAAGGCAGGAAAGTTTGTTACATCAAGTAGGACCAAGGGCTAGATTCCCTGGGACAATTCAACTGAGCTTTTCATTGGTTATTCTAGCTGAGATCAACCTGCCCTGACCTGAATCAACTCTGAGCCACTACCTAGGCTGTTGTTTCTCAGCAAGTATATAATAATAACTCATCAGAATATCAGAGATCTTGGTAACAGGTTGCCTGACATTTGACTGATATGGGAAAATCCTAAACAGGTTTGGACTGGAATTTTGGCTCACAACCTATGTGACCTTAATCAAGATATTTTATCTCGCTGAGCCTCAATTTTCTCTTCTGTTAAATGAGCATAGTAAAACTTTGTTCATTGGTTTGCTGTGAAGAGTAAATGAGATGGTATGTGTTGGTGCATGTAGTGTAAGAACATAGTAATTCTTGATAAATAGTCATTGAATACCTATAGTACATAGAACATAGAAAGTTCCTATTATTCCACTCCCACGCCCACACACTTGCCCTTCAGACCTCAGGTTCTCCTTCCTGGTACCCCAGAAAGATTAAGCCCCTTTAGCCCTCTGTGTGCCTCTTTTATAGCATTTAACACAATTATAATTAATTGATATATAAGTTTTTGATTCAATAGCTGTCTCTTGTAGAATATAAGCACATAAATTCAGGGACTGTCTATTAATGAATTTTCCTCTAGTGCCTAGTACTTAGGTGGCTCACAATAAATACTGATTCAATGGATGAATAACTTTATTAGTCTGCTCAGTGTGGCCTTTAATTTAGATTCACCCCGAATTACTCCTCATCAGGAAGACTTTCGCATTCAACTTTCTCATCCTCAAGATTAGCAAAACATATTTCCCAAATATGTTATCTCAATTTTATTACCACAATCGGAAAAGACTCTTCCTTGAATTTATTTTCTAGACTAGATCTATTTTGGGGTTTTCTTACTAATGATTGTAACTACTGATGTGGTCTTTTTTCTGCTTTTTACTTCTCATATGTTTATCTCTTTCCGTTAGTCCTTCATTTCTTCAACAGATACTTGTTGTTGTGGCAGCCACTCTTCTAAGCACTGTGGAAGGATTTAAAACTGTGTGTGAAGCACAGTTGTCCCGGTCAAGGAACTTAAAAAAATAATACAAGCGATAAAACATGTGCAAGTTTGACTAAAGTATGAGACTGGAATAAATACCTTTAAAAAGATAAAAACCAAGAGCTTCAGTACTTTCCTCCAGTTTTTTGCTCTATTGTATTCTCAACTTTTACTGGTTTCTCATCAAATAAATGTGTTAAAGTATAACTCAAATCATTGCTTAGATGTACTTTTTCAACAAGGCCTTCCCTGACCATTCTATTTACCATTGCAAATGCATTCCTCTCCACCAGCGCCATTCTCACCCTCTTTTCCCCATCAATGAATTTCATAGCACCTGTCACTTTTTTCATGCTGTATAACGTATATTAAGATACTGCTTATTGTCTATCTCCCTTCAATAGAATGTAAGCTCCATGTGGGCCAGGATGTGTAGTCATCGATGTATCCCTAGAATAAGTGCCCAATTATAGTAGTCATTTGATGGACATTTGTTAAATGAAATTATAAATGAAGTAGGGATTAGCAGTTACACACTAAGACTCTGGAAAAATGGCCTGAGTTGAATCCTGGCTTTACCATTCTTGGTTATATTATCTCAGATTATTTACTTTCAGCCTTTCATTTCTCAGATGCACCTACCTTCTAGGGTTGTTGGGAGGATAGAATGTATAATACATGTAAACCAGCAAGTCCGTAGTAAGTAACAAAAGTTGACTTTTTAAAATGTTAACTTACTCTTTTTTCCTATAGATGCATGAATCATATTTTATTTTGCCATTTTAAAAAGAAGACAATAACTAAAGGTATTAGCACATACTGATTCCAAGCATAATATTTCCACACGTCGAGTTGAATGCCTTTGAGCAGATAATATGAGTTGAAATCAGTTTAACAATAATTAAATCAGCCAAGAGCAGTGTCTCATGCCTGTAATCTCAGCACTTTGGGAGACTGAGGCAGGTGGATCACTTGAGCTCAGGAGTTTGAGACCAGCCTGAGCAACATGGTGGAACCCCATCTCTACAAAAATTACAACACAAAATTAACCTGGTGTGGCGGCACGTGTCTGTAGTCCCAGCTACTTGGGGGGCTGAGGCGGGAGGATCACTTGAGTCCAGGAGGTTGAGGCTGCAGTGAGCTGTGTTTGCACCACTGCACTCCAGCCTGGGTGACACAATGAGACCATGTCTCAAAAAAGAAAAAAAAAAAAAAAAAGAATAAAATAAAATACACACCATTTTTGAATATGTCACCAGTCTGTGTAGTTCATCTTGAAAGGACTTCAAGGTCCAATATGCATCATGCAGAGAGTTAGTAGGGCCCAGACAAGAGTGACTTGACCACTGGCCTGAGTAGTTAAACTGTCAGATAACTAGTGAAACAATTTAGTTATTTCATCAAGCGTGTTGCATATATAATATGTTATGCACAGAGATGACATTTGGTATAATACTATGACAATAAAAGATGCAGTTCCTGCCTTGGGGGAGCAATTATAATGTACTATGAGGAGCTAAGAGTAAAGAAGGGGCCCTTGTAAATGAGGGGTGGGTCAGTAGGGTAGCAGTTGGTAGAAAACTCACACTGGAATAAATGATCCTTGACTCGATCTTTTTTTTTTTTTCTTGTTTTTTCAAAAATGCAGAAGCATTATTGGAGCCTAGATGTTTGAGTTCTGTGATAAATATGAGATAGGGATTTTAGCTGCTCATTAAATTTTGAAAGAAAAGAAGATCCTAAAAGGTTAGAGACCATGGAGATTTCAAAGGGGCTGACTTTGATTAGATATAAATAAATATAAGTCAGATGGGTATACCTGGGGGGTCCCGACTGTAATACAATTGGAAAGTTTCATGATTATGAGCACCTCTCTGTGCCTCCTTGACGGAGAGCTGACCTAGGAGTAGTTATTGTGTGAATTAATGAACATTCTTCAGCAAAAGTTATTAATGGTAACGTTTGGTAAAAGTCTTTTAGAAGTAGATTGTTAAGTGTGTTACTAGTTATAATCAATTAATAACCTGTGATTTGTAGGAGCAAGTGACCATGGAGATACAATATACTTTTTAATCTTGCTCTTCAAACATCACTGTAGATCCATGGTCCTTCTCAAGACATTGGCTTGGTTCCAAAGCAGCTCCCACGCTCTTCCAGAAATCTCTATGCGGGACTCTGAATGTGGGTAAGAAGAGGATGTACTGGATGCACATTCCCTATCAGGAGACTCTTAATAGTTTCCCACCCAGTTATAACATATTGCTGTAATCCCACACAACAGCTGAAACATCTTTTCTTCATTTCTTTTAATTCCTGTAGCATTTGATGTCTCCACCATGTAATTTACATTTAATTGTAAGTTGTTTTGCATCATTTAATAGTTGTTTCAAGTATGAATGTCTTGCCTTCCCAAGAAGATTAAAATAAGATTCCTTTAAGAACAGAGGCTCACTGCACAGTGCCAGCCATAGACATAGAGTAAACCACAACTACTGACTTCATTTCAAGCTTCATCTTCCCAGCAAAGAAGGCCAACCTGGTGTACAACTCATTCTTCTGATGTGCACTTACTTTATGGAGGAATAAATACACTGAGTTATTGGGAGCTTGTGAAGGAAGTGACTAGAATGTCAATAAAATAATACAGTTTTGTTTCATTTTGTTTGAAAAGAAACTGCTGAATGACCAAGATATTTGAAAATGGAGGCTGGGATTGGGCAGGGGTGAAGAATTATGTCGCAGACTTTGTACTGGAAAAATGTCTGCCTTAATCTAGTGAATAAATATGACTGCTCTTTGAAGTCCTTTTTTTTCTCCCCAAGTATAAATTCAAATGCTATTCATTTTTTGAGTTGCTCATATTTCTTTAGCCCTTAAGGCATCAACCTTTGATGTCTTATTTTCATATTCTTTTATCTCTTAGAACTGATCCACATATTCAGTAGAATGGAGGTATAAATCCTAATCCATAGACTACTCCGGGCTTCTTGAAAATGAATCTTATTTAGATTCTTTCCTTTATCCGCTCACTGGCAGATCTAGTGTTAAACAGAACCTTATTATCATCACAAGGAAGCAAATTAAAAAATACTTTTCAGTCATTTGTATTCAACAAGTACACTCCATCAAATCTTGCCTAACTTTTTTGCAAATAACTTTGCTCCTTGGATCCTCTCCCAGGTCTTTATCAAAATGGAACCACATATATTTGTAACTACCTCATATTTAAAGTTTTAGGTCATTAAGTTCAATTATCTTTAAGGGTAAACATTGAATTTGGAGTAAAAGTTCCATTTGTTTCATAAAAATTTGCAAATAGTTGTCATTTTCTTTGCAGATCTGTCCAGTTTGATTTTGAAACAAATAAAATTACTTAAAACTTTATCAGCCTTCCTTCTTTTTGGCTTAGCTTTAATAGCCACATTTAATATATAACTCAGATCTATAAATAGTACTGAGAAAAGCAGTGGAAAACATTGCAGGTATAAAGACTTTTCATGTTGACTATTTTTGGTAAAGGTTCTAGACGTTTGAGTGAAATCCCTCATGTTTTATTGGTTTACTCTGGCACCAGCTTATGAAAAAGGGGACTTGAATTACTAGAGGGTAATTTTTTTTCTTTTTTTTTTACTATTTTTTCCTTCAGTTAGGTTGTTTATTCAAAACTTGAAAACATATACAGTTTCAAGGTCTTCTACAGTATATTTACATAATCCTGATGAACAACTTTATAAATTTTTAAATGAGCAAATATTCTCAACCATGTCAGCTTTAATATTATAATTAATGTGCACAAATCTGAACACTTTTCTTGCTCATACTGTAATACATTAAATAGACCATAGCAAACAATTTCTTATTTAAATTCTTTTTTTTTTTTTTTTTTTTTTTTTTTTTTTTTTTAAATTTATTTATTATTATTAAACTTCAAGTTGTAGGGTACATGTGCACAACGTGCAGGTTTGCTACATATGTATACTTGTGCCATGTTGGTGTGCTGCACCCATCAACTCGTCATTTACATCAGGTATAACTCCCAATGCAATCCCTCCCCCCTCCCCCCTCCCCATGATAGGCCCCGGTGTGTGATGTTCCCCTTCCCGAGTCCAAGTGATCTCATTGTTCAGTTCCCACCTACGAGTGAGAACATGCGGTGTTTGGTTTTCTGTTCTTGTGATAGTTTGCTAAGAATGATGGTTTCCAGCTGCATCCATGTCCCTACAAAGGACACAAACTCATCCTTTTTTATGGCTGCATAGTATTCCATGGTGTATATGTGCCACATTTTCTTAATCCAGTCTGTCACTGATGGACATTTGGGTTGATTCCAAGTCTTTGCTATTGTGAATAGTGCTGCAATAAACATACGTGTGCATGTGTCCTTATAGCAGCATAATTTATAATCCTTTGGGTATATACCCAGTAATGGGATGGCTGGGTCATATGGTACATCTAGTTCTACATCCTTGAGGAATCGCCATACTGTTTTCCATAATGGTTGAACTAGTTTACAATCCCACCAACAGTGTAAAAGTGTTCCTATTTCTCCACATCCTCTCCAGCACCTGTTGTTTCCTGACTTTTGAATGATCGCCATTCTAACTGGTGTGAGATGGTATCTCATTGTGGTTTTGATTTGCATTTCTCTGATGGCCAGTGATGATGAGCATTTTTTCATGTGTCTGTTGGCTGTATGAATGTCTTCTTTTGAGAAATGTCTGTTCATATCCTTTGCCCACTTTTGGATGGGGTTGTTTGTTTTTTTCTTGTAAATTTGTTTGAGTTCTTTGTAGGTTCTGGATATTAGCCCTTTGTCAGATGAGTAGATTGCAAAAATTTTCTCCCATTCTGTAGGTTGCCTGCTCACTCTGATGGTAGTTTCTTTTGCTGTGCAGAAGCTCTTTAGTTTGATGAGATCCCATTTGTCAATTTTGGCTTTTGTTGCCGTTGCTTTTGGTGTTTTAGACATGAAGTCTTTGCCCATGCCTATGTCCTGAATGGTACTACCTAGGTTTTCCTCTAGGATTTTTATGGTATTAGGTCTAACATTTAAGTCTCTAATCCATCTTGAATTAATTTTCGTATAAGGAGTAAGGAAAGGATCCAGTTTCAGCTTTCTACTTATGGCTAGCCAGTTTTCCCAGCACCATTTATTAAATAGGGAATCCTTTCCCCATTTCTTGTTTCTCTCAGGTTTGTCAAAGATCAGATGGCTGTAGATGTGTGGTATTATTTCTGAGGACTCTGTTCTGTTCCATTGGTCTATATCTCTGTTTTGGTACCAGTACCATGCTGTTTTGGTTACTGTAGCCTTGTAGTATAGTTTGAAGTCAGGTAGCGTGATGCCTCCAGCTTTGTTCTTTTGACTTAGGATTGTCTTGGAGATGCGGGCTCTTTTTTGGTTCCATATGAACTTTAAAGCAGTTTTTTCCAATTCTGTGAAGAAGCTCATTGGTAGCTTGATGGGGATGGCATTGAATCTATAAATTACCTTGGGCAGTATGGCCATTTTCACGATATTGATTCTTCCTATCCATGAGCATGGTATGTTCTTCCATTTGTTTGTGTCCTCTTTGATTTCACTGAGCAGTGGTTTGTAGTTCTCCTTGAAGAGGTCCTTTACATCCCTTGTAAGTTGGATTCCTAGGTATTTTATTCTCTTTGAAGCAATTGTGAATGGAAGTTCATTCCTGATTTGGCTCTCTGTTTGACTGTCACTGGTGTATAAGAATGCTTGTGATTTTTGCACATTAATTTTGTATCCTGAGACTTTGCTGAAGTTGCTGATCAGCTTAAGGAGATTTTGGGCTGAGACAATGGGGTTTTCTAAATATACAATCATGTCGTCTGCAAACAGGGACAATTTGACTTCTTCTTTTCCTAACTGAATCCCCTTGATTTCTTTCTCTTGCCTGATTGCCCTAGCCAGAACTTCCAACACTATGTTGAATAGGAGTGGTGAGAGAGGGCATCCCTGTCTTGTGCCAGTTTTCAAAGGGAATTTTTCCAGTTTTTGCCCATTCAGTATGATATTGGCTGTGGGTTTGTCATAAATAGCTCTTATGATTTTGAGGTACGTTCCATCAATACCGAATTTATTGAGCGTTTTTAGCATGAAGGGCTGTTGAATTTTGTCAAAAGCCTTTTCTGCATCTATTGAGATAATGATGTGGTTCTTGTCTTTGGTTCTGTTTATATGCTGGATTATGTTTATTGATTTGCGAATGTTGAACCAGCCTTGCATCCCAGGGATGAAGCCCACTTGATCATGGTGGATAAGCTTTTTGATGTGCTGCTGAATCCGGTTTGCCAGTATTTTATTGAGGATTTTTGCATCGATGTTCATCAGGGATATTGGTCTAAAATTCTCTTTTTTTGTTGTGTCTCTGCCAGGCTTTGGTATCAGGATGATGTTGGCCTCATAAAATGAGTTAGGGAGGATTCCCTCTTTTTCTATTGATTGGAATAGTTTCAGAAGGAATGGTACCAGCTCCTCCTTGTACCTCTGGTAGAATTCAGCTGTGAATCCATCTGGTCCTGGACTTTTTTTGGTTGGTAGGCTATTAATTATTGCCTCAATTTCAGAGCCTACTATTGGTCTATTCAGGGATTCAACTTCTTCCTGGTTTAGTCTTGGAAGAGTGTAAGTGTCCAGGAAATTATCCATTTCTTCTAGATTTTCCAGTTTATTTGCGTAGAGGTGTTTATAATATTCTCTGATGGTAGTTTGTATTTCTGTGGGGTCGGTGGTGATATCCCCTTTATCATTTTTAATTGCGTCGATTTGATTCTTCTCTCTTTTCTTCTTTATTAGTCTTGCTAGTGGTCTGTCAATTTTGTTGATCTTTTCAAAAAACCAACTCCTGGATTCATTGATTTTTTGGAGGGTTTTTTGTGTCTCTATCTCCTTCAGTTCTGCTCTGATCTTAGTTATTTCTTGCCTTCTGCTAGCTTTCGAATGTGTTTGCTCTTGCTTCTCTAGTTCTTTTAATTGCGATGTTAGAGTGTCAATTTTAGATCTTTCCTGCTTTCTCTTGTGGGCATTTAGTGCTATAAATTTCCCTCTACACACTGCTTTAAATGTGTCCCAGAGATTCTGGTATGTTGTATCTTTGTTCTCATTGGTTTCAAAGAACATCTTTATTTCTGCCTTCATTTCGTTATGTACCCAGTAGTCATTCAGGAGCAGGTTGTTCAGTTTCCATGTAGTTGAGCGGTTTTGATTGAGTTTCTTAGTCCTGAGTTCTAATTTGATTGCACTGTGGTCTGAGAGACAGTTTGTTATAATTTCTGTTCTTGTACATTTGCTGAGGAGTGCTTTACTTCCGATTACGTGGTCAATTTTGGAGTAAGTACGATGTGGTGCTGAGAAGAATGTATATTCTGTTGATTTGGGGTGGAGAGTTCTATAGATGTCTATTAGGTCTGCTTGCTGCAGAGATGAGTTCAATTCCTGGATATCCTTGTTAACTTTCTGTCTCGTTGATCTGTCTAATGTTGACAGTGGAGTGTTGAAGTCTCCCATTATTATTGTATGGGAGTCTAAGTCTCTTTGTAAGTCTCTAAGGACTTGCTTTATGAATCTGGGTGCTCCTGTATTGGGTGCATATATATTTAGGATAGTTAGCTCTTCCTGTTGAATTGATCCCTTTACCATTATGTAATGGCCTTCTTTGTCTCTTTTGATCTTTGATGGTTTAAAGTCTGTTTTATCAGAGACTAGTATTGCAACCCCCGCTTTTTTGTGTTCTCCATTTGCTTGGTAAATCTTCCTCCATCCCTTTATTTTGAGCCTATGTATGTCTCTGCGTGTGAGATGGGTCTCCTGAATACAGCAGACTGATGGATCTTGACTCTTTATCCAGTTTGCCAGTCTGTGTCTTTTAATTGGAGCATTTAGTCCATTTACATTTAAGGTTAAGATTGTTATGTGTGAACTTGATCCTGCCATTATGATATTAACTGGTTATTTTGCTCGTTAGTTGATGCAGTTTCTTCCTAGCCTTGATGGTCTTTACATTTTGGCATGTTTTTGCAATGGCTGGTACCGGTTGTTCCTTTCCATGTTTAGTGCTTCCTTCAGGGTCTCTTGTAAGGCAGGCCTAGTGGTGACAAAATCTCTAAGCATTTGCTTATCTGTAAAGGATTTTATTTCTCCTTCACTTATGAAACTTAGTTTGGCTGGATAGGAAATTCTGGGTTTAAAATTCTTTTCTTTAAGAATGTTGAATATTGGCCCCCACTCTCTTCTGGCTTGAAGAGTTTCTGCCGAGAGATCTGCTGTTAGTCTGATGGGCTTCCCTTTGTGAGTAACCCGACCTTTCTCTCTGGCTGCCCTTAAGATTTTTTCCTTCATTTCAACTTTGGTGAATCTGGCAATTATGTGTCTTGGAGTTGCTCTTCTCGAGGAGTATCTTTGTGGCGTTCTCTGTATTTCCTGGATTTGAATGTTGGCCTGCCCTACTAGGTTGGGGAAGTTCTCCTGGATGATATCCTGAAGAGTGTTTTCCAACTTGGTTCCATTTTCCCCGTCACTTTCAGGCACCCCAATCAGACGTAGATTTGGTCTTTTTACATAATCCCATACTTCTTGCAGGCTTTGTTCATTTCTTTTTCTTCTTTTTTCTTTTGGTTTCTCTTCTCGCTTCATTTCATTCATTTGATCCTCCATCGCTGACATTCTTTCTTCCAGTTGATCGAGACGGTTACTGAAGCTTGTGCATTTGTCACGTATTTCTCGTGCCATGGTTTTCGTCTCTTTCATTTCGTTTGTGAGCTTCTCTGCATTAATTACTCTAGCCATCAATTCTTCCACTTTTTTTTCAAGATTTTTAGTTTCTTTGCGCTGGGTACGTAATTCCTCCTTTAGCTCTGAGAAATTTGATGGACTGAAGCCTTCTTCTCTCATCTCGTCGAAGTCATTCTCCGTCCAGCTTTGATCCGTTGCTGGCGATGAGCTGCGCTCCTTTGCTGGGGGAGATGCGCTCTTATTTTTTGAATTTCCAGCTTTTCTGCCCTGCTTTTTCCCCATCTTTGTGGTTTTATCTGCCTCTGGTCTTTGATGATGGTGATGTACTGATGGGGTTTTGGTGTAGGTGTCCTTCCTGTTTGATAGCTTTCCTTCTAACAGTCAGGATCCTCAGCTGTAGGTTGTAGCTGTAGGAGATTGCTTGAGGTCCACTCCAGACCCTGTTTGCCTGGGTATCAGCAGCAGAGGCTGCAGAAGATAGAATATTTCTGAACAGCGAGTGTACCTGTCTGATTCTTGCTTTGGAATCTTCCTCTCAGGGGTGTACTCCACCCTGTGAGGTGTGGTGTGTCAGACTGCCCCTAGTGGGGGATGTCTCCCAGTTAGGCTACTCAGGGGTCAGGGACCCACTTGAGCAGGGAGTCTGTCCCTTCTCAGATCTCAACCTCCGTGTTGGGAGATCCACTGCTCTCTTCAAAGCTGTCAGACAGAGTCGTTTGCGTCTGCAGAGCTGCTGCGTTTGTTATTATTTACTGTGCCCTGTCCCCAGAGGTGGAGTCTACAGAGACAGGCAGGTTTCCTTGAGCTGCTGTGAGCTCCACCCAGTTCGAGCTTCCCAGCAGCTTTGTTTACCTACTTAAGCCTCAGCAATGGCGGGCGCCCCTCCCCCAGCCTCGCTGCTGCCTTGCCGGTAGATCACAGACTGCTGTGCTAGCAATGAGGGAGGCTCCGTGGGTGTGGGACACTCCCGGCCAGGTGTGGGATATGATCTCCTGGTGTGCCTGTCTGCTTAAAGCGCAGTATTGGGGTGGGAGTTACCCGATTTTCCAGGTGTTGTGTGTCTCAGTTCCCCTGGCTAGGAAAAGGGATTCCCTTCCCCCTTGCGCTTTCCAGGTGAGGCAATGCCTCGCCCTGCTTCAGCTCTCGCTGATCGGGCTGCAGCAGCTGACCAGCACCGATCGTCTGGCACTCCCAGTGAGATGAACCCAGTACCTCAGTTGAAAATGCAGAAATCGCCGGTCTTCTGTGTCGCTCGCGCTGGGAGTTGGAGACTGGAGCTGTTCCTATTCGGCCATCTTGCTCCGCCCCCTTCTTATTTAAATTCTTGTCTGTGCCTGTCACTCTTCTCATACTTTAGCCTCATAACTTTGGTTGTAATTATATAAATGGTTAATATTCATATTCTGATTGCAAAATGAAAAGTGAGGAAGAGAGATTAAAACATTTGTTTAAGGTCACAAGTCTGGTAAAATCAACAGAGGCACTCAGAATGTCTCCAGAATCATTTCCATTATGCCAGAACCTTTAAATGTTACAGAAACAAGCTAAAGCAATACATTGAAATGTGCTTCTATGTAGAATTTGAGCTGTATCTAAACTTAAATTAGAGTTCAGCCAACATAGAATCTAGTTCAGTAATATTCTACAACATGAGATAACCATAATGATATTTGATATAAAATGAGATTGCAGAGGAAACACATTTTAATACCTGAGATGTGTGCTTACTCTTCTTGATGTGTATTAAAAGCTCAGTATGTGAGAGTAATATGAGGTGATGGGGGTTACTCTTAAAGAGATTACTAATAATATTTATTTGGAAAAAGATGACGATTTTAGAGGCTACTTAAGAGACTGGGTCTGGGAAAACCAGAACTTAGGGGTTAAGTTAAGCCATAACTTAGGGGTTCTTCTTTCACCCAATCCCATTGGAATTCTGCTTTGCTATAGAACCATGCTCAAACCAAGGCAAGCAGCACACATTACATGAACAAACAACACAACAATGAAAAGCAGATCCTTGAGACCCTCCCGAGAAGACCAAGAGCTCTCTCTTTAAAACTTTGTAAAATACCTAGGTTCTCAAGTCTTCCTGTGTCTTACTTCTTGACCAATTGCACTATCAATTCAAAAATGGAACAAAGGATTTTCTATGTATCAGAACCTTTTTCCCTATACATTAAGAAGAACTTTTCCCACATGAATAGGTAATATCACAATCTTAAGCCAGAGGATGAAACCTATGAATTCTTTCTATCATATATATTTTAACAAGAAACATAAATATATATGACCTACTTATAGCCAATTTATATCTTGCCCAGGTTGTTTTGTTTTCTAAACTTATCCCTCATATGGCTTAATAAGGCCATAAATGTGCCTCCTTCCTATCTCACCTCTATGACTTGACATGTATTATAAAATAAACTTCCTATATAAAATAATATTTACTGAATGAAAGGAAAGTATCACATACAACTTTTATTATTATATTATTAAGTTTATTTTTTGCGCATCATGGCTAGACCATCTTAAAGTAGTTTGTCTCTTTTCCCATTTTTTTAAATTATACTTTAAGTTCTTTGGTACATGTCATGTGCACAACGTGCAGACTTGTTACATATGTATACATGTGCCATGTTGGTGTGCTGCACCCATTAACTCATCATTTACAGTAGGTACTCCTAATGCTATCCCTCCCTGCTCCCCCAACCCCACAACAGACCCTGGTGTGTGATGTTCCCCACCCTGTGTCCAAGTGTTCTCGTTGTTCAGTTCCTACCTAGGATTGAGAACGTGCGGTGTTTGATTTTCTATCCTTGCGATAGTTTGCTCAAAATGATGGTTTCCAACTTCATCCATGTCCCTGCAAAGGACATGAACTCATCCCTTTTTATGACTGTGTGGTATTCCATGGTGTATATGTGCCACATTTTTTAATCCAGTCTGTTATTGATAGACATTTGGGTTGGTCAAGTTTTTGCTATTGTGAATAGTGCTGCAATAAACATATGTGTGCATGTGTCTTTATAGCAGCATGATTTATAATCCTTTGGGTATATACCCAGTAATGGGATGACTGGGTCAAATGATATTTCTAGTTCTAGATCCTTGAGGAATCGCCACAGTGTCTTCCACAATGGTTGAACTAGTTTACAGTCCTACCAACAGTGTAAAAGTGTTCCTCTTTCTCCACATCCTCTCCAGCATCTGTTGTTTCCTGACTTTTTAATGATTGCCATTCTAACTGGTGTGAGATGGTATCTCATTGTGGTTTTGATTTGCATTTATCTGACGGCCAGTGATGATGAGCATTTTTTCGTGTGTCTGTTGGCTGCATAAATGTTGTCTTTTGAGAAATGTCTGTTCATATCCTTTGCCCACTTTTTGATGGGGTTGTTTGTTTTTTTCTTGTAAATTGGTTTGAGTTCTTTGTAGATTCTGGAAATTAGCCCTTTGTCAAATGGGCAGATTGTAAAATTTTCTCCCATTCTGTAGGTTGCCTGTTCACTCTGATGGTAGTTTCTTTTGCTCTGCAGAAGCTCCTTAGTTAGATCCCATTTATCAATTTTGGCTTTTGTTGCCATTGCTTTTGGTGTTTTAGACATGAAGTCCTTGCCCATGCCTATGCCCTGAATGGTACTGCCTAGGTTTTCTTCTAGGGTTTTTATGGTTTTAGGTCTAACATTTAAGTCTTTAATGCATCTTGAATTAATTTTTGTATAAGGTGTAAGTAAGGGATCCAGTTTCAGCTTTCTACGTATGGCTAGCCAGTTTTCCCAGCACCATTTATTAAATAGGGAATCCTTTGCCCATTTCTTGTTTTTGTCAGACTTATCAAAGATCAGATGGTTGTAGATGTGTGGTATTATTTCTGAGGGCTCTGTTCTGTTCCATTGGTCTATATCTCTATTTTGGTACCAGTACCATGCTGTTTTGGTTACTGTAGCCGTGTAGTATAGATTGAAGTCAGGTAGCGTGATGCCTCCAGCTTTGTTCTTTTGGCTTAGGATTGTCTTGGCAATGCAGGCTCTTTTTTGGTACCGTATGAACTTTAAAGTAGTTTTTTCCAATTCTGTGAAGACAGTCATTGATAGTTTGATGGGGATGGCATTGAATCTATAAATTACCTTGGGCAGTATGGTCATTTTCACAATATTGATTCTACTTATCCATGAACATGGAATGTTCTTACATTTGTTTGTGTCTTCTTTTATTTCGTTGAGCAGTGGTTTGTAGTTCTCCTGGAAGAGGTCCTTAACATCCCTTGTAAGTTGGATTCCTAGGTATTTTATTCTCTTTGAAGCAATTGTGAATGGGAGTTCACTCATGATTTGGCTCTCTGTTTGTCTGCTATTGGTGTATAGGAATGCTTGTGATTTTTGCACATTGATTTTTTTATCCTGAGACTTTGCAGAAGTTGCTTATCAGCTTAAGGAGATTTTGGGCTGAGACAATGTGGTTTTCTAAATATACAGTCGTGTCATCTGCAAACAGGGAAAATTTGACTTCCTCTTTTCCTAATTGAATACTCTTTATTTCTTTCTCCTGCCTGATAGCCCTGGCCAGAACTTCAAACACTATGTTGAATAGGAGTTGTGGAATAGGGCATCCCTGTCTTGTGCCAGTTTTCAAAGGGAATGCTTCCAGTTTTTTCCCATTCAGTATGATATTGGCTGTGGGTTTGTCATAAATAGCTCTTATTATTTTGATATACATTCCATCAATACCTAGTTTATTGAGAGTTTTTAGCGTGAAGGGTTGCTGAATTTTGTTGAAGGCCTTTTCTGCATCTATTGAGATAATCATGTGGTTTTTGTCATTGGTTCTGTTTATATACTGGATTATGTTTATTGATTTGCATATGTTGAACCAGCCTTGAATCCCAGGGATGAAGGCAACTTGATTGTGGTGGATAAGCTTTTTGATGTGCTGCTGGATTTGGTTTGCCAGTATTTTATTGAGAATTTTTGCATCAATGTTCATCAGGGATATTGGTCTAAAATTCTCTTTTTTTGTGTGTGTCTCTGCCAGGCTTTGGTATCAGGATGATGCTGGCCTCATAAAATGAGTTATGGAGGATTCCTTCTTTTTCTGTTGATTGGAATATTTTCAGAAGGAATGGTACCAGCTCCTCTTTGTACCTCTGGTAGAATTTGGCTATGAATCCATCTTTTTTTGGTTGGTAGGCTATTAATTATTACCTCAATTTCAGAACCTGTTATTAGTCTATTGAGGGATTCAATTTCTTCCTGGTTTAGTCTTGGGAGGGTGTATGTGTCCAGGAATTTATCCATTTCTTCTAGATTTTCTAGTTTATTTGTGTAGAGATGTTTATAGTATTCTCTGATGATAGTTTGTATTTCTGTGGGGTTGGTGGTGATATCCCCTTTATCATTTGTTATTGCGTCTATTGATTCTTCTCTCTTTTCTTCTTTATTAGTCTTGCTAGTGGTCTGTCGATTTTGTTGATCTTTTCAAAAAGCCAGCTCCTGGATTCATTGATTTTTTGGAGGTTTTTTTATGTCTCTGTCTCCTTCCGTTCTGCTCTGATCTTAGTTATTCTTGCCTTCTGCTAGCTCTTGAATGTGTTTGCTTTTGCTTCTCTAGTTCTTTTAATTGTGATGTTAGGCTGTCAATTTTAGATCTTTCCTGCTTTCTCTTGTGGGCATTTAGTGCTATAAATTTCCCTCTACACACTGCTTTAAATGTGTCCCAGAGATTCTGGTATGTTGTATCTTTGTTCTCATTGGTTTCAAAGAACATCTTTATTTCTGCCTTCATTTCATTATGTACCCAGTAGTCATTCAGGAGCAGGTTGTTCAGTTTCCATGTAGTTGTGCAGTTTTGAGTGAGTTTCTTAATCCTGAGTTCTAGGTTGATTGCACTGTGGTCTGAGAGACAGTTTGTTATAATTTCTGTTCTTTTACATTTGCTGATGAGTGCTTTACTTCCAACTATATGGTCAGTTTTGGAATAAATGTGATGTGGTGCTGAGAATAATGTATATTCTGTGATTTGGGGTGGAGAGTTCTGTAGATGTCTGTTAGGTTGACTTGGTGCAGAGCTGAGTTCAATTCCTGGATATCCTTGTTAACTTTCTGTCTCGTTGATTTGTCTAATGTTGACAATGGGGTGTTAAAGTCTCCCATTATTACTGTGTAGGAGTCTAAGTCTCTTTGTAGGTCTCTAAGGGCTTGCTTTATGAATCTGGGTGCTCCTGTATTGGGCGCATACATATTTAGGATAGTTAGCTCTTCTTGTTGAATTGATCCCTTTACCATTATGTAATGGCCTTCTTTGTCTCTTTTGATCTTTGTTGGTTTAAAGTCTAAACCAGAGACTAGGATTGCAACCCCTGCTTTTTTGTTTGTTTTCTATTTGCTTGGTAGATCTTTCTTGATCCCTTTATTTTGAGCCTATTTGTGTCTCTGCACGTGAGATGGGTCTCCCGAATACAGCACACTCATGGGTCTTGACTCTACCCAATTTGCCAGTCTGGGTCTTTTAATTGGAGCATTTAGCCCATTTATATTTAAAGTTAATATTGTTATGTGTGAATTTGATCCTGTCATTATGATGTTAGCTTATTTTGCTTGTTAGTTGATGCAGTTTCTTCCTAGCATTGATGGTCTTTACAATTTGGCATGTTTTTGCAGTGGCTCATACCAGTTGTCCCTTTCCATGTTTAGTGCTTCCTTCCATGTTTAGTGCTCTTGTAAGGCAGGCCAAGTGGTGACAAAATCTCTCAGCATTTGTTTGCTTGTAAAGAATTTTATTTCTCCTTCCCTTATGAAGCTTAGTTTGGCTGGATATGAAATTCTGGATTGAAAATTCTTTTCTTTAAGAATGTTGAATATTGGCCCCCACTCTCTTCTGGCTCGGAGAGTTTCTGCTGAGAGATCTGCTGTTAGTCTCATGGGCTTCCCTTTGTGGGTAACCCGACCTTTCTCTCTAGCTGCCCTTAACATTTTTTCCTTCATTTCAACTTTGATGAATCTGACAATTATGTATCTTGGAGTTGCTCTTCTCGAGGAGTATCTTTGTGGCATTCTACTGGAGGGTAGTTTTCTTTTAGGGTGTTATAATTATTTTAAAAATTGATTCATTGGATATGTTATTAATGTCAAAACATGAGATAACTTGATGATTATCTCTTTATGAATTTGAGGTGCTGGGTATTTCTCTTGTTTTTCAATTGACAGCATTCTTTCAGATATCCAGTCTCCTGTTTCTATTTCTCTCTTAGCTACTTCTTTCTTTAATGTTTTGTTGCTGATCAGAATCTCTACCAAAAAGAGTAACCAAAAAGCTGAAGAAAATTTAACTATTAAATGGTGTTAATTGCTTCTTCAACTACAGAAGGATTTTATGTGTTGAGTAACATGCCATTTGAAGATTTGACAACTCCATCCTCTCCTTGGTAACTCCCCGGGTCATTTGGTCTAGATCGATCGATCATCTTTCTCACTTAAGAGCATTCAGTTCTTACCTTCAAATAATCAGCATATAGTGGTACATAGTCATCTGTAGGAAGAAAGAAATAAGCTGTATGGTAGAGTGCTCTGTGAGTAAATATTTGTTGTGTTGAGATATAACCCGTGTATATTTATTAAATATCAATGACATTTCTTTGCTTATTCTTTCATTCACTCAACAGATATTATTGAACGGCTGCTGTGTACTAGGCATTGTTCGTTTTTCCAGGTTCTAACATTGTGATCATTTCTATTTTTAGAATGTATTATTTAACAAAGTACTACTAATTATATACATATGTATACACACATATATATATACACTAATGATTAGTGTGTATATATGTGTGTGTGTGTGTCTTTCCTAATGGGTTTTGACAGTGTAGCATAAAGATTGTGAAAGTGGGCTCTAGAATCTGAGAGCCTATGAAAACTTCAGCTCCAACACTTTCTAGTTGTGTGAGTGACTTTAGGCAAGTTAATGAACTTCCCTAAGCTCATTTACTTCATCTTTACAATAGGGTTAATAATAGTACTTACCTCATGTCCACTATCTAAATAGTAAATGGGAGAATACACACAGCATATTGCACTGGACTTGGCAGGCAAGTAAGCCCTCAATAGATGTTAAATCTGCTGTTGTTATTAAATCATAGTTCTTGCTTACTTGATTGTTATAATCTTTTTCAGTATTTATTGAGCAAATACCTATGAAGTGTACTCAGAGTAAACTTGGACAGTGAGAGACACCACCATCTGGACTGTTGTGTCATAAACAAAAGCCTTAAAACTGGGTCTTGGCAATGGTGAGGGGAGCAGATGCTCTAACTGCCTTCTAGAATGTGTTTTTCACTATGTGTCTAAGCTGCGATGACTGTCACTAATGTCATCTCTCTTTCTATTTTAGGTAAGTACGTCACCATTTTTGAAACTCTATGCAGATGGGTAAGTCTTGCTGTTGGAACTTTTCCTGTTGATTTGCATACTTGGAGGATCTGGATCAGACAATGTGCTTATCGTGGTCAGACAAATGCCTTTATTTTATTCAAGCAGAGATCTGGAAAGATAACAGAATTTCCCACACATGCTTTCTATCTCTGTTTCAAATCTTTGGCAGAAAAAAAAAATCTGTTATTTTTAATTGGATAAAATGTTAAGTTTAAATAATTGAAGATTGAATTTCTTACTCTGTCAATAGAAGGCAGAGTAGTTGAAAGACTTGAGAAAAGAAGAACAATTGTTTACTTCCCATTAGAAATCATAAAATCCTCTGAAGTAAACATACAAATCTTTGTTTTCCTGCCTTCAAACAGGAAAAATTTTTTCAGTGCCTAACAGATATTCCATGATTAGATTATTTTAATGAAAAATAATTTTGTATCAAATAGAAAAAGTGGCAAATGGCCCTGCAAGACCACGTGTGCATAATATTGTAGAAGGAATTCCTGTTATGACTAAGAGTTGATGTAGTTAATTTAGTATGTCTAAAGTTGGCTGTAGTCTATCACCACAGAAGACTGAACTGGAAGAAATGATCTTAAATCACAAAGGATTTGGTAAAGACCTAAGTGAGCTGTGAAAGATGATTAAACTATGAAATAATTCACAAAAGGAAGTTATAAATTCCTTGCCACTTGTGAACTCTGAAAACTACATAGACAGTTATGTTCATATTAGGAAATAAAGATTTATCCTGCCTTGGCACAATGTATTGAATTGGCATGTTGTTCTCAATAACAAAGTCTCAATTTGCTTCATCAGCTTTAATTCCCTAATTACTCCATACATACTCTATACTCTGTGTGTCAGTCTGAGTCTTCCAAGAAGCCCATGCCAAAATGGGATTAGAAATGCAAGAATTTTAGAAAATGCCCTTGTAGAAGAATATAAGGAGGGAGCCAGTTAAGACTAAGGGAAACTTCAAAGCATGATCCAAGTTTGACTCTGAGAAAAGAAGGGAGAGAGAATTGGTGAGAGCATCCTAAATTGGGCTAGCCAAAGGCATATGGGAGTTCTCAAGCCAAAATCAGCCATCAGAGGAATCCTATGTTTCCCAGGAATGTGTCTGCCACAATATGCCCTCTGTGCTCAGTCAGTATCAAGAAGCAGGGCATGGGAGGTATGGCCTTAGCTCAGATGCTGCAGTGAATTTCAGAGGCATCAGTTGGGGCCCTTCACTGATTATAGTTCCTATAGTTGGAGGTCTGCAGCACATCCTCATGGCCCCTGCACGGAGGCTCCTAGATCTTGGTTCTTTCTGATTCTGTTACAATTCCTTCTCTCTCCACATCTTACTTATTCTTCATGCCGAAATCAGTTACCACTTCTTTCATGAAGGTTACTCTGTACAACCTAGTGGCTAATAATTACCATTCTCTTTTGGACTTTAAAAGTTCTTGTATTTTCCTATGGTATTTATTGTTTTTGTTATCCATTTATTTAAAAAAATGGTATTGAGAGCTGCATTCGTGCTAGACACCTTTCTATGCTCTGTGGGGGAGAGGATCAGAAAAAAATGGCAAAACATAACAGTCTAATGGAAAAGATAATACTGTAAAATACATTAACTAAAATATAACATAACATAGAAGTGTTAGAAGTACGAGCAAAAGATATAAGGAGACAGAAGAAGGAAGAATAACCTTTTGGGAAAGAAGGGAAAGCAGTGCTCAGGGAGGGGTGGAGGATTTAAAGTGGGACTTGACATTGAGCTTTGTCTTGGAGGATGACCAGCTCCTTAGGAGTTGATGGTTGAATAGGCAGCATTTTGAAGTTCATGGTTATATGAAGGAGCATAGAAAAGGTTTGTAGTACGGACAGCGTTGCATGTCATAGGGAATTTATGGGATTACCGCCAAAGAGAAATCTGCAAAATTGGCCTAAAGCCAGATTATATGGGGCATCTGGTCTTGGCAAGTAGCTTGGACTTTATTCTCTGTGAGGCCAATCCAATTCAGAACATCTCAGAGTCGTGGGCCAGGCTGAATGACAAAAATATTGATGTATATAATTCTGTATGGCATACTAAAATGGTATGATTCTACCAAACAGAAAAAATGGTGATACTATATATTTAAATATGTTGTCTATATCTAAAAACTACTAATAAATAAATTACAATGAAGAAAATCACATTTTGATAAAATAAGATAAAAATATAGGACATAAGGCCAAAATGTAATGGGACGATTTAGCGGACTCTTAATCTCAGGTGTAAGATTTGTCATGAATAACTGTTTTCTGCTCAATATACATTTACTTTCTGTACAGTGTGGTTATAAAGACATAACTGAAAAATCTAGTTGTCTTCAAAATATGTAAGGTATCAAAAATCAGGATTTCATGCTGAGTGTGCTTTATAATGTTTGGAAACTAGTTGTAATTAGTTGAAGCATTCACCAGAATGTCACTTGACAATTCTAACTTTAAATATCTATACGCCCTAAAGTTAATATATTATATTGATTTTGATTTTTAATTTGATGTAATTTCAGATTTACTGTAAAGTAGCAAGAATAGCACAAAGAATTCTCAGATACCCTTCACCAATATCCCCCAAATGTTAACATTTTACTACATTTACTTTATTCAGTCTCTCTGTCTCTCATGTCTACCTTTCTATCTATCTAATCATCTATGTATCCGTCTACCCATACACACGTTTGCTTATTGATACACAGTAAGAGCAAGTTGCAGACATGATACCCCTTTGCTTCTAAATACTTAAATAATTCCTAAAATCATGTAGTTACCACACATAGGTACAGTTCATTGGTTAAAATTAGCAAATTAACACAGATAAAATGTTTTTATCTAATCTACAGACTTTATTCTAAATTTCAGTTGTCCCAATGATGTTCTATATAGCCAATGAAATTACAAAATCATGCTTTGCAATCAGTTGTCATGTCTCTTTAATATCCTTTAAACTGGAGCAGTTTCTGAATCTTCATCAAAGACTATTTCATGACATTTACATTTTTGAAGAATTACATGCCAGTTGTTTTGTACACTGTCTTGATTTGTTTGGGCTGCTATAACAAACTACCGTAGTCTGCATGGTTTATAAACAACAGAAATTTATTTCTCACGGTTCTGGAGGTTGAGGAGTCCCATGATCTGTGCTACAGCAGATTTTCTGTCTGGTGAGTATCAGCTTTGTAGCTCATAAATAGCTGTCTCCTTGCTGTGTTTTTACATGGCAGAAAGGAAGAGAGTTCTCTGGGGTCTGTTTTATAAGGGCATTAATCCCATTCATGAGGGCTCTGTCCTCATAATCTCATCACTTCCAAAAGGCCACACCCGTAAATACCATCATATTGCTGATTAGGTTTCAACATACAAATTTGGAGGCAACGCAAACATTCAGTCTAAAGCATAAGCTATCTTTCAATTTGAGTTTATTTTGTGTTTCCTGGGGATGATAGTCCAGTCATACAACTTGGGCAGGAATATCACAGTAGTGATGCTAAGTCCTTATATCCAGAGGTAGATGCTGTTGTTTAGTACCATTACTGACAGTTTTAGCTTTGATCATTTGGTTAAAGTGGTGTCTACCAGATTTCTCCACTGTAAAGTTTCTATTTTCGTCCTTTGTAATTAAAAAGCATTTTGTACAGTGATAATATGAGACCGTGTAAATACGCTGTTATTCCTCAATTTCTTACCCAATAGCTTTGGAATCCGTTGATGATGAATAATAACCATATTATTATGGTTGCTGTTTTCATTGATTTCATGCTGCTATAACAGAATACCATAGACTGGGTAATTTATAATGAATAGAATTTATCTGGATCATGGTTCTGGAGGCTGGAAAGTTCAGGATCAAGGGGCTACGTCTGGTGCAGTCCTTTTTCCTGCTGCATCATAACATAAAGAAAAGTATCACATGGGCAAGAAATAGGGAGAAGGGGGCCAAACTCTTTTTTTTTTTTTTTTTTTTTTTGAGATGGAGTCTCGCTCTCTCACCCGGGCTAGAGTGCAGTGGCTCCACCTTGGCTCACCGCAACCTCCACCTCCCGGGTTTGCCATTTTACTGCCTCAGTTTCCTGAGTAGCTGAGACTACAGGCACTCGCCACCACGCCCAGCTAATTTTTTTGTATTTTGTTTAGTAGAGATGGGGTTTCACCGTGTTAGCCAGGATGGTCTTGATCTCCTGACCTCGTGATCCACCCGCCTCGGCCTCCCAAAGTGCTAGGATTACAGGCATGAGCCACTGCGCCTGGCCCAAACTCATTCTTTTATAAGGAACCTACTCCTATGATAACCGATAAAGTAATCAATTCATGAAGGGAATGCTCTCATGATCTAATCATCTCTTAAATGTCCCAGCTCTTAACACTGTTGCATTTTGGACTAAGCTTCCAAGACATGAACTTTGGGGGAAACATTCAAACAATAGTGGTTTGCTAAGGGGAAATTTTGTAATTTCGTCATTTCTTCTTCTTTTATTAGTTGGCTTTCTATTATGCATAAAAATGTTTCTTCTTGTTTGTTTCTGTGTGGAGTCATGAATTCTTTATTTAGCAGGTTGTTATCCTTTAATATTGTTAGTTAATATCATTATTTTAATCCTCATACTGTCCTGGATTTGGACAGCACAAGGTACTTCTAGTTGACTCCTTTGTCATTTTAACATGTTACTGTCATTCTTTGAATACTTTTTTACTTTCTGGCTTTAGATATGAGACTCTTGTTCTTTTCTCCAAGCCTTGGAATCAGCTACTTTTCTAGGGCTCTCTGGTGCCTTTCAGTAAAGAATGGTTTTTAGAAATCAAAATTTGGAGAGTGGGTGTGCTTTTGCTTCTAGGTCCTATTAGTAGACAGATCTAGGGAAAAAGTATATGTAAGTACATACTCATATATAAATGTGTGCATATATATACATACCCACACATACCTATATCCATGGGTATTTTCAGATATTTGTATATATTAAACCTAGGATTTCACAATGATAATCCATCATTGCAGTGCTCATTCTATTCTTTTCCATTTTCATATCTGTAACTCTATGAGAAGTTACAGTGAGAAGCCTGGCTCCCATTATTCACAATATATTAGATATTGGATAGGATTTTCTTACCTGTGGAATGTAGTTTCAGAAATTAGTTTCAGAATTACCCACTCACACCTCTATGGAAAAAGAGAAGTAAAGCAAAGAAAAGCATTTCAATAAGTAGACTTTTAGCATTATTTATGTTTTATATGCCTAATTCTATACTCAAAATTCACTTGGTTAGTTCTCTTCTCACACCCACTTCCACTCACTTCAATATGATGGTGTTACTTATTTTAAATATGGATCAGTTAATTTGTTTTAATATATAAATTTGTTTTCACCTAGAGTCGAATCGATTAATCTGGAATGATATTTTCTGTTTCTGTATTTAAAATATGAACTAATAATTTCCTTTCCTTAATAATAAGAAATCCCTGGCCCCATTTAAGACTCAAATGAGGTAGGCATCCGTGTTTTCCTAGAGTATATAGCTGTGATCTAAATCAGAAAATCTGAACAACTTTATCTTGGACCAAACTTTAGGATAATCTGGAAACAACAGGCAAATGTTAGTGCATGAGTATTTTCAAACATAATTCTAAGTAAATTCCAAATGCATATGTGGGTTTGTGGCTCTTGATTTCTGGTTGTTTGTACATGATCTCATCTTTATGGTAGATAATAAAAATTGGGTATAAAAGCAGTGCCATTAATTATTTATGTATTGCTTATGCTTTTTGTTTCAAAAAGGAATTAAGCAATCCTAACTTTAAAAATGGATTAAAAGGCTATGTAAAGCTAAGTTAGAAACACAAATGTAAAAGTATATTTTGTATTTGGAGTTAAGTTTAGGTCTTATAATATTAATAGCTTCCTCAAAGATACAGCAAATAGAGAAACCTGATAATATTTATGTGTTGAGAGAAAATTATCTTTATATAATTAATTATAAGACTTTTCATTAGGGTCTTTGTATAAAGTAAAGCAATAATATGTTTAATAGTATTTTTATGTGAGTTACATACATGTACATTATTAGTCATGAATAGATAGTGATGTTCTTATACTTAGTCTTGTTACAAGTCAAAATAGTAAATCATTATTCCATGAAAGTCTTCATATAGTAATTTAAATAATTGTAAATCTGGTTACTTGATGTGGAGAAAGCGCTTAGTACACATAGTAGAATGACTTGCCAGTCTTGCCGTTAGGTTATCTTTCTCATACATTACTTACCTCAGCTTAAGTTGGCAGGAGCTTGATTACAGAAGATAACTGTCATTTATCTCTTTGTGTGGAGTGCATGTATTCTGGGATGTCTATAGGAGTAAGACCCAAAGGGTTTATATTACAGAATTATAGTTAGCAAAATCACTAGGAATTGTTTATGGAGGGAAGATAACCACAGATATATCTGATTACCTATTTGGAGGACTGGCAGTAGAATTTCTTGCTGTTTCTCATGTGGCCAAAACTAATAAAGTAAAATAAATTTAGAAGAGTTTTGTTTTGTTTTACAGTAGAAAAGTAATCAATATACCAAGATAATCCATATATTTCAGTTGGTATGAAAAGCATCCTTTCAGCCATTGTTACTATGACACTTAGACACTCTAGTCTACAAAATTATCCTAGGTTTAGCAATATTGGAATTAAATTTTATTGTTCCTTCCCTGTTGCAGAGTTATAAAAATAAGGATTATTATGAGAGGCCGATTGTGTAATAAATATCATGAGTTAAAAGTAAAGATTGACTTTTATTATTATTGCCTTTTGCTACATGAGAGAAAATAAACTATGTGAATAAACCTGTCTCCAAGTCTTCTCTGAGATTAATTTGACAGTTTACTGGAAATAGATTAGTAATGCTCAGTGTAGGAAAGGGGTAAGGAAACAGGCACACGTGTATTACTTGAGAGACTGTAAATCGTGTACAGTTACAATGGTAATTTTAACACTCCGTGTCAAAATATGCATGTAACAATGCCTCTTGTAGACATTTATCCTCAAGTAATAAGAAGTAGGCAAAGACTATTGTATGTATTTTGACTGTTAATGAGTTGATAATAATAGTCAAGGACTAGGGAGAGTTGGTGTTTAAAACAGGCCAGGTGCGGTGGCTCACACCTGTAATCCCAGCACTTTCGGAGGCCAAAGCTGGCAGATCACTTGAGGTCAGAAATTTAAGACCAGTCTGGCCAACATGGTGAAACTCCGTCTCTACTAAAAATACAAAAGTAGCCAGGCACTGTGGCGGGTGCCTATAATCCCAGCTACTCAAAAGCCTCAGGAGAAGTGCTTGAACCCCAGAGGTAGAAGTTACAGTGAGCCGAAATGGCGCCACTGCACTCCAGCCTGGGCGACAGAGCCAGACTACGTCTCAAAAACAAACAAAAAACTAAAACAGACTAAATTGTGGTACTTGTGGTACTTCCATATATTTTTTTAATGATAGAGATATTAGCATTGAAATTTGTCATAAAACTACACATAATATAATTATTTACACATTTTTAAGTATATGAGCTAAAGTATGAAACCAACTCTGAGTAATAAGATTATAAATATTCTTTATCTCCTTGTATTTATATTTATTTATACTTTAAATTTTGAAATAATGTTATAACTTTTACAATAAGAAGCTATAAAAAACTATTACCATGAAAATAATCTAGCAAGAATTTGATTTAACATTGCTCATTTCTTGAAAGCAAGTCAAGACACTTTTTTTTTTTTTACTCATTTGAGACTGAGTTTAAGGTATTTGAACAATTCTTAGAGGATGAATTTATCATTTTAGTGCCTTGCTGATTTATGCAGGCACCTCAGTTTTAAGTAATCATGGGATTACTTATTTGTTGCTTTAGCATTTGTTCAATACTTATTATGTGCTTAATAGCACTTGAACATACAAAGAGAAATGAGATTTTTGGTCCCCAAGAATTAAAAATTTAATGGAGGAGATAATCATAAACTTACAAAAAAAGTATATGATAGGCTGTGTCAAAGTGGGAACAATGTAGACTAGGGAAATACAATACTTCTCTTGGGTGGGTCACAACTAGGAGGGGCCAAAGGGGACAACTCACTGGGTATTGGAGCGATCTGGATCCCTGGATTACTTGGTTGGTGCTGGGCTAATTCAGAAACCCTTTCTATTTTCAACTCTTCTCCTAAACATCATTATAATAAGATCAGTACCCACTCTGCTCTTACCAAGTCAGTGTTTGGTCAGTTCGAGTTTTACAGTCATGTAGAACTGCCATTTTGTCATTTGTGTCTATATTGTACAAAAAAGTAATTTAACTGAGCTTTATAACCTATAATTTGGAGAACTCGACAACTCCCATTGTTCTTTCTCAAAAAATTATTTTCAGTGCAACTTAGCTTTCTGTGTATCTCCATTGCTCATCTGCCCCAGATGGTTCAGGTTGGTTGCTGTCTCTATTAGTGTGACAAGAGTTAATAGAATGATTAATTAAAAAGAACATTAGATGTCTACTTAGAAAGCACTAGATAAATGCTAAGTAGTGTGCTTTTTAGGTGGATCAAGAGAGTCCAGATCACCGATATACGGATGGCGTATAAATTAAATCGCTGTATAAGACTGCAAAATGTCATTTTGCATTTGCCTTTTAATATGTTTAAAAGGCAAATGTTTTAATATGTTTAATATGTTTAATATGCCATTTTAATATGTTCCCCCTAGCATTTGCCTTTCTGTACATATGTCTTAGAATTATAATATTTTAACTATGGTTTTCTGTGGGTATATATACAAATAGATAGCAACTGATTTAAAAAAATGATTTAAACTTTTTTTTTTCCAATTCACAAGATTGGAGTATTTGGAGAGAGGGCTGTGTTTTCCCTTTTTTTCCTTTTAAAGCCATCCACATTTTCTTTTCTACTGCTTTCTCACTCAAAAAATGTAAGCTAGAAAAAGTTGATCTCATGGAAGTAAAAAGGAGAATGGAGATTACTGGAGGCTGAAAACAGTAGGGGGAAGGGAGGATAGAGAAAGATTTGTTAAGGAATACAAAATGACAGCTAGATAGGAGGAATAAATGAGAGTGTTCTATAGCACTATAGTATGACTATAGTTAAAAACAATATATTATATATTTTCAGATACTTAGAGGATGTTGAATAGTCCCAAAGAAATGAAAAATGTTGGAACATATGTAATACCCTGATCTGATTGGATCACTGTGCATTGTATGTATTGAAACAACCCTACGTACAATTATGTATCAATTAAAAAAAAAATCTAAAAATATATGTATACCTAAGTGTATATGCCTTATATATCCTTTAATTTCCTTATGAAACACAGCATAGTTTGAGATTTAAAATAAATATAATGGTCTTTGTGCCCTGTAAAATTAGAAAATCCTTCAGCTTTTAGAAGTTCTTTGTTGGTTTATTAGTTGATCACAAATTAATATGTCCCCTTGATTTAATCTGTACCATAAAATAAAATTGACTGTTCCCAAACATGTGCTTGGAAAAGAGAAAGCTGTTAATAAATATCTATTGACTGACTGAAAGTATAAATGAATAAATATTTTTAGCCTTTTGAAATATGTGAAAAATATCTAGAAAATATTAGACATATCAAGGCCAATGCTAAATGTAAAATGTATTTCTAAGAAAACTCTAAGTGTGCAACCATATGGGTTGATTAAACTAGTTATTTAAAACCTCTTATGACTGTATGTTTCTTGTTTTGAAAAATAAATGCAGTTTGTAGTCTCCTTGCTTAGAACTTACGTTGTCTATTTCACAAAAGTGCATGCTTGTGTTATTACGTGTCTGTGTGTGTGTATATGTGTATATGTGTGTATATATGTATGTATATATGTATACATGTATATATGTATATATACGTATACACACACACACACACACACATAATATATATCTTGATCCCTAATCTCAGCTCCAAAGCTGCTCTAAATTCATACATGTTATAGGTCACATTGTGATCTCTTAACACTATATTTTTTGGCTGAGTGTGGTGGCTCATGCCTGTAATCCCAGCACTTTGGGCAGCTGAGGCGGAAGGATAACTGAAGCCCAGGATTTCAAGATCAGCCAGGGCAACATAGTGAGACCCTGTCTCTACTGAAAATACAAAAAAATTATCCAGGTGTTGTGGCACGTGCCTGTAGTCCCTGCTACTTGGGAGGCTAAGGTGGGAGGATTTCTTGAGCCCGGGAGGTCGAGACTGCAGTAAGCCATGATCACGCCGCTGCACTTCAGCCTGGGTGACAGAGTGAGAGACCCTGTCTCAAAAAAAAAAAAAAGCCTATGTTTTTCACCAACGTGTTTCAAAATTACTTTGAACGTTAAATTAGTATTGTTTTTAAAGATTGGTCTGTACCAAAATTAGAACTTTGGCTCCAAGAACATCTCCATATGCACATAAAGAAACTTAAGTTCAGTAACTTGCTCAGGCTATACAATAAAAGAGTTAGGATTTGAACCTTGGTCAGAGGGCTCCAAAGCCCTTTCACTTTCCGTCAAAACCATTTGGTATTTTGCCAAAAATATCATGACTGTTTGTCCATTGCCATTTCATATCCTTCAAACCGCTATAAAGTGGGGAGAAATGATAACTTCATAACTCAGGCTATAGCTCGCAGACACACTTAATTAGCTTAGGGACAAACAGTTGTGACATTATGAGTGGGAGTTGCAAGGCTGAGTTGAATGTACTCATGGGGATGTTGGTTAAAAACCTTTCTATTCTACATCATGGTGATCTTTGTACTGCAAAAGTAGTAGAATTCTGAGATGTTTACTATGTATTATGGAAAAATTTGCTGATTCGAATCACAATTCAGCAATACTAGAGAAGGAGAAATCGATTTCTAAATTTTCTTCTACAGTGAAATTAAATGCTTTTGTAATACTTACTTGAGGAATGGAGTATCTGAATGTTCTCACTGAAACTCATTACACTCCATAGTGAAAATCTAGTTACAGGTAGTTGAAGTGCAGGTATAGATAGTATGTGATTCATAATTACACATATATGCCATGATTTACCTCAGTCACTGGACAGTAAGAATGTGACTAAGAAAGTTTCCTCTGCAACATTTCAAGATAAGTTAGCTGTTTTGAGCCACACAATATTAAAGTATGCATTGTGGCCAAGTGCCTATAATGCCAAAAGCACCTGTTTCAAACTGAATAATATTGTACTTGTTACACTATTGAAATCTCCTTGTTACAGAATATTAATACTACCTATTGAAAATAGTAAGAAATAAGAGTTTCCCATTTCTACCCTCTTGGATTCATTTAATCAAACGGTGTGTTGCCCTGTCTGTAAGATGAATAACTCATGGAAAGAAAGCTATTTGGACATGGATACTAAGATTCTAAAGCATTTAGGAGGTGGCAGTGTGAATATCAAATGAGGTGCCACTTTAGAGAGAGTGTGTCAGAAAAGGAGCAGAAAATCATACAGTAGAAAAGTGAAAAGCTGTTTCCCATGGTAGATAGACTCTAAATAATGATTTTAGAGACAGACATGAGAAATTAATTATTGGTTCATTGAAGAAACATCCTGAGTCCCTATGACATGCTAGGCATTGTCCTGGTGGGGACAAGGGTTGGTTGGGTGAGTAGTGGTGTATGGAGATGAAAAGATGCATCAGACATGGTCCTTGTCTTCACAGACCTTTCCAGAGGGTAAAACTGGAAAAACTCTGCTGGGACAGAGTGGGCATCTAACCCTGCTTAGGCAAGCATATCTTATCCTGTTGATATCTGTACATTGTTATCCTTAAACTAGAAATACAATCAGATGTTGTATTCTGACAATGAGTAATAATTTTCCATATTAAGGAATAGGCTAATCTCTAAATACTAGACTATTTATTTTATCTTACTTTTTCCTTTGTGTTTTTAAATGTTTAACAATTTAGGTAGCATCCTAGCAGGGCATCACTAGAGAAATAAATTGAAGCATTTTTTAAGTAAATATGTTTTACAGATCATTTGGAATTGTTTCAAAAGCTTCATTAACTTTTAATGAACCAAAAATATAGTTCACTGGAATTAAATGTTCCATGTGAAGATATTTATTTTGGAAACTACATAACTAAACCAATGGTAAGTTGAAGTTAAAAAGTGACCTCAAGAGAGGGACAAAGTCATACTATTATTGTTATAACCCATATATGTTTAATAATGACAATGCAGAGTGGTGCATACAGCAAATAACTAGGTGAAGTTTCTAGGAATTTTTATTCTATTTCTTTTCTTTCAATTCTAATGTATAGGCCAACTCAACATTTTAATACAGAGCCTAGAGGGAAAATGCATAGGTGTAATTTTCTGTATGATCACTAGATGGCGCCATGTTTCCCTTAGAATGAAGCTGCTCAGGAATTTGCAAGTGCAATTCTGAGTATTTCACATAGAAGCCTGGAAGATGAGACAATTGTATTTCCCATAAGGTTTTGATTCATTAATATCAGCAAAGCAACAATTAGCATGTGTTACCTTGCATTCAAAAAGGGAATAACGATTGGGTTTGTAAACAGTGTATTGAAATAATTGTTACTGAGGACAAAAGTGAAGTATGCCTCTAGGAGGTAATTCAGAAGGTCTCTTTTACTTTCCAAAAACATATTAGTAACAAGGAAACATCTTTTACTTGCTTGGAAAACTGGGTCCTAGTCAGTGAGCTATGTCTTAAGGAATGGAATACTGGCAAATGTCATAAAGTTTACATAGTCATTTTCTGCACACCAAGTGAAAGATAAATTGCATTCTGCTCAGTCTTAGGCAGACAGTTGGACCATTTACTGTTCCATCAAAAAAGCATTGTCAGATCCCCCAAAGCACAAGGATGCATAGAGAGTGTCCATTTAACCTTCCGGATCAAAGATTTATACTCTTGAAGGTGGAGTGGAAGACTTCTTTACAGGAGTATAAAATTGGAGACACTTAGAAAGTTGAGTTAAAAGTGACTCAAAGGACATCTTTTCATTGCCCTTTTTTATAGATGGAATAACATGGATGTAGCTGTTTCATACAATTAAGACATTAATGAATCAAAACACAATACATCTGTGGGACATCTTGTTATGATTTCAAAGCTTTTTGTCAATAAATGTGTATGTTCAATGGTTACAGTTTGGGATGGTAAGATATCATCAGCTCAGAATAGTAACATCCTTCCCTTTCTCTTTTTTATAGAACTTTAAACGTGGATGCAATTTTAAGATATCATATGCATCATTTTATCTGTATACTGATTACATCCTAGATAAATTAATTTGTGATATACTCTTTGTATTACATCAAGTTGAGAAGTCCTTTTGTGGACTTAGAAACAAAAAATCTGTGGGAATAAAATTGAAAAGAGATTATGAAAAAATAATTACTGATGACCATGTTTCTTAGGTGATGAATTTAATTGAGTGTTGGTGTTTTAAGAATATGTGCATCAAGCCAATTATAATGTAATCAAATATGCAGAAATTTGAGGAGGAATATCAGGTTATTATCACATTTCAGAACTGAATTTTTCTTCTTTGGTTCATTGACTGCATTGAATCTTTGTTTTGTGTATGGTATAAACTTTTTTATTTCATTCCTTCCTCTAGGAGTGACTCTGGGGAATCATTAGGTAAATGCTTGTTGGTTTTCCATAATAATTATCTCTGTGCCCTAAAGTTTTCTGGTTTTGGCCCCTCTTCACTTTCTCCAACTTTAGGCAGGAGTTCAGAATGGCCCTCAGTTGCAAAAAGAAGTATAAATCCAACTTACCATCTAGTCTCTTTCTGTGTGGTCTTGGCAAATTTTTTAATCCTGGCTAGGCATGCTATTACTGGCAGAAATGAGGTTCTGCCTTAACTGGAGCTGCAGCCCTGCCGTTCGCCTGAAGACTTTTCAAGATTTAGGGAGGGTCCATGAATATCTTATCTTCAAGAGTGTGCTATAGAGTTATCGAGCAACTAGGATCTTTTAAAAATCTTGAGTTTAGGAATCATACATTTAAATGTCAGTTCTAGAAAATGAAGATTTTAATCCTTTAGAAAAAAATCTAGGGACAAGGAATTCCAGCATTTCCTAAAGATTCCATCATAAAAAGTGCTTTAATGTAAAGGGTTTCTTTGAAAAAAATTCTTTCTTTACTTTTTTTTTTTTTTTTTTTGATGAAGGGTGTCCCTTTGTCACCAGGCTGGAGTGGAGTGGTATGATCATGGCTCCTGCAGCCTCGACTTGCTGGGCTCTAGTGATCCTCCCGCCTCAGCCTCTCAAATAACTGGGACCACAGGTGCACACCACCACACCTGTCTCATTTTTGTATTTTGTAGAGAAGGGGTTTGGCCATGTTGCCTAGGCAGATCTTGAATTCCTGGGCTCAAGCAGCCCTTCTGCCTCGGTCTCCCGAAGTGTTGGGATTACAGGTGTGGGTCCTCATGCCTGGCTGTAAAATTTTATTATATTTATAATATGAAGAAATACTTGGTTTCTCTTTATTGTTTAGAAAGATAATTATCATGATTGTTTTCTTTATTAACTCCTATATGATACTTTGTATTTTCATCACCTGCCTTTCACTCCAAGCTTATTTCTATAATTAGAAAGGAATCAAGCTAGCTAAAACAAGAGTTATCCTTCCTTAAGGTGGAAAAGTTACTGGTTTTTTTTCAAATGGGGATCTGCCTGCCTGAGTTGCTGTTTGGATCTCTGATGATTTCTTCCTTTGATCCCCTAACTCAAAGCAGGCAATCAAGGCTGTGCCGTTAGTTGTAACCAGATGGGAACCTGATCTCCATTTATACATTGCCTCTTGTATTGATAACAGGACCTGAACCAGGATAAAAACACTAACAGTATTTGACTCTGCTGCAGTTGCCAGGCTAAATAACCAGAACTCATATCTCATTCTACTCTACCTGTGGAAACACTCTGTATAATGAAAATGTGTATTGAAGATGTGTGGTTATATGTTGTGTGTATATGCATTAAAATTCTCATTAGCATGGGCTGGTTGTAATAGTGCATACCTGTAATCCCAACTACTTGGGAGGCTGAGGCAGGAGGATCATTTGAACCCAGAGTTCAAGGCCAGCTTGGGTAACATAGCAAGACCCCATCTATTAAAAAAAGTAAAAACTCTTATAAGAATAATAATTAAAGTAGCTATGTTGATCATTGCAGTAATTAAACCAAAATATTAATACTAATACCTGATATAGAGTTTTTTCCACTTTATTGTAATTACATTTCTCTAAAAAAATTTAAGAATCAGTGTATGTTTAACATATACAGGTTGAATGTCTCTTATTCTAAATGCCTGGGACCAGAGGTGTTTCAACTTTTGAATTTTTTTTGGATTTTGGAATACATGCATACACATAGTGAGATATCTTGGGGTTAAGACTTGCATCTAAACACAAAATTTATTTATATTTCATATATACCTTATAAACATAGGCTGAAAATAATTGTATACAATATTTTAAAATACTTTTGTGCATGAAACAAAGTTTTGGCTGTATTTTGACTGACTTGTCACATGAGGTCAGGTGTGGAAATTTCCACCTGTGGCATCATGTCAGCACTCAAAAATTTTTGGATTATGGAACAGTTTACATTTTGGATTTTCAGATTAATGATACTTAACCTTTCTTTTCAAATAATGGAATCATTTAATAATAACAAAACAATAAGAATAATAGATGACACTTATAGAGTACTTGTGTGTCAGGCACTACTCTAAACATTTTATGTGTATTAAACCAATTAATCTTCACAACAACTCTGAATTAGATGCATGATTATTATTTCCATATTTTAGAGGAGAAAACTGAGAAACAAGTAATGTAATCTGTACTCTACCATAATGCTATGTTACATTCTATCAGTTCTCCCACTGCCTCTTCGGAACTCATTGATAGCGGTATGGTGGCATAGAGTCAACAGAGTGGAGCATTAATTAATTTTGCATAATGTGAAAGTGAAACTTAAGAAACTTTTAAGGAATAGACAATGTGCAGTGTTATGGATTCATGACTATATAATTAAGGAGTTAAATGAAATCATAGCCAAAATGCTGTGTTTTAAATAGTGGCACTGACTGATAAAAATGTAGATTCGAGTTATTTAATGTTTCTGTATTCTCAAGTGAAAACGGAAGAAAGTAGGAATAAAATTCTGGACTATGGGAGGAGTCTTTAGTCTTGCAAAAAGTAAAACATAGAGATAAAAGGAAGTTTTTATGGTTCATATTGTAACATCAAAATATGGAATGGAAACTGTGGTCTCCCATGAAGTATTTCAGGTGCTAAGAGGAAATCTCCTAGACTAGGACTCTCAGCAAGTCCATGGTTCCTATTGTGTCCAGCATGCCATAGCAAAACTCCAGAATTAGTTAAATTTTAATAATTTAATGGAGAAAACTAATTTTTCAAGGGGCAGATAGTTAACTTCAGCATGAGTCAAAGAGCAATTCATCTGTCAAGAATTATGTAAATATTTATTTTGAATTATGCCTTTATTTAGAGTATTTATTTACATTAGAATAGAGGGAACTAAGGCTGGGCATGGTGGCTCATGTCTGTAATCCCAGCATTTTGGGAGGCTGAGGCAGATGGATCACCTGAGGTAGGGAGTTCAAGACCAGCCTAAACAACATGGAGAAACCACATATCTACTAAAAATACAAAATTAGCTGGGTGTGGTAGCAGATGCCTGTAATCCCAGCTACTTTTGGGAGGCTAAGGCAGGAGAATTGCTTGAAACTGGGAGGCGGAGGTTGCGGTGAGTGGAGGTTGCAGTGAGCTGAGATCGCACCATTGCACTCCAGCCTGAGCAACAAGAGCAAAACTCCATCTCAAAAATAAAGAATAAAGGGAACTAGCCATCTGATCATATTACAACCAAAACCTTTTATTTTCTTCATACCCTAATTGAATATGTCAAACAGTTTGTGATTCTGTCCTCCTAATATGCATGTATATTCCAGAAGAATCTGTGACCCTCAGTAGGCCTGTTTTTAAGTCAGTGAACTAATTCTTTCTTCTTCTTTTTTCTTTTTTTTTTCTTGAGGCAGGGTCTCATTCTGTTGTCCAGGTTGGAGTGCAATGGTGCAACCATGGCTCACTGCAGCCTCAAACTCCTGGACTGAAGTGATCCTCCTGCCTCAGCCTCTGAGTAGCTGAGTCTACAGGCATGTGCTACCTTGTCTAGCTATTGTTTTAAATTTTGTAGAGAAAAGATCTCACCATGTTGCTCAGGCTGGTCTTGAACTCTTGAACCCAACCAATCCTTAGCTTTGGCCTCCTGAAGTTCTGGAGTTACAGGCATGAGCCACCATACCTGGTAACTAATTCTGATAGAGAAGTCATAGTATTGACCATAATAGTGATGAAAATAGGTGGAATCCCAGGAGGAAGCCTCATCTGCATGTGGTGAGCATATAATAGTAAAGAGGATGATCACAGGAAGGCTTTCTATTGTGCAGACCATGTTAGCTTTAACTCTTGCTTTTACATATTCATCTCATTTAAAATTTTTGCTCATTTTAATTATTCTATGATAGATATGACAGAGGCAGGAAAAGTATTATCCTCTTCCCCCTTTACTCCCAATTACAGAGGAGTACCTGAATCCCACAGAATTGACATGTTTCCTCAATGTCAGTTGGTAAACATCAAAGAGACGTGAACTGCTGTAGTCATTATATGGAGTCTTAAGGATACACTCTCAACACTTTAAGGATGGATGGGATTTCCACAGAAGCATAAACAGAAAAATTCAAGACAGAGGAAAGAATATTGGACAAGGGCACAAAAACAGGAAGAATGGTACAATTTGGGGAAAATGCCAGTGAGTTGCTAAGCTCAAGTACAGGATGAAGAGAATTAGTAGGCAGATGTTGATGGAATGCTGCAGGAAGATCCATCTTGAATGGTTTCATGGGAACATAGACTGGGTATGCGATCTAAGAAATATTAAGACTAGTGGGTTAGACTCGGCAAGGGGTAATGTGGAGCTAAGTTTGATGACCATAGATATGGAAAGACTCAGGGACAGATGCTACAGAAATTTCAAAGATATGATACCATATTCCACAAACTAATATGGTGCTTGAAAAAGACTGAGACATGTAAGATGATTCTCAGGTTCAGGTCTGAATGACTGGGAGAATAATGAGCCAGGAACAGAAATAGGGAAATCATGAGAAGATGCTACGTTGGGAGAAGATGCTGGGTGTGATTTGTTGAGTTTGAGTATAAGCAGACCATGCAAGTAGTTATGTCTAACTTGGAAGCAAAATGGTGATGTGCACCTGTAGTCCCAGCTATTCTGGAGGCTGAGGTGGGAGGATTGATTGAGCCCAGGGGGTCAAGGCTGCAGTGAGCCGTGATCGCACCACTGCATTCTAGCCTGAGCGAAAGAGTGAGACTCTGTCTCAAAAAATGTAATACAATACAATACAATACAATACAATACAATACAGTACAGTACAATACAAAACAAATAATGCCTTCAGAATCTGCCCCCAAAAAATTTTTAGGAGGTAAGCAGGGTAAGCCTAGTGAAAATTCTCAGGCTAACTGACAATGTGTATGTTTTGCTAAATGGACTTCAATTGGCAAATCAAATTTTTGAGTTAGACATTAACAGTATTGAAATGTAATGTTCACCCACATTGTCAATTTCATAGAATTACTCTGTTTTTGTTGTTCATTTTGACAGTTCCTAAGCTGTCACTCGACCCAGACTGACACATTATCATCTGCATGAACCTAGGCTCTGCCTTATATGTATTTACAACATGCCTAGTGCCTGTAATCAGAAAGAGGGTGCTGCAGTTCATCATGTGGAAAAAGAGCTTGACTATTAATGAGGAAACACAGATTTTACTCTGACATCAAGGCTGGCCAACAGCATCTGTCATGCCCCTAACACAATCATGCTAATTATAAGCCATCACTTTCATTCTTCTTGGAATTCAGAAGTCAGGAGGGTTGTGGGGGCAAATTCCTAACGGGTTGTGGAATCTATCATTGCTAGGACCTTTTACAATTCAGTTGCTTACTCTTTTTAAAATCTGCCATTCAGCAGTCTTTTTCAGTACCAGTAAGCCATGCTATGCATTCCTATGAATAAAGTGCACAGCAACAGCATCCAAATGCAGTGACAGAACTGTATGGCTTCTCCTTGGAATAGCTTTTAAAAACCTGCTTAGGCAGGGACCCTTTATTGCTTGCTGAAAAATTCCAAAAGATTTAGAACTATGTTTTATAAATTACCAAGAACTATATAGAATTCCTTAGACCTTTTTTCTAAAATAAAATGTTGGAAATTTGTTTGTTTGTTTGTTTTTTGTTACTTTTATTTTTAGAGAAAGGCAAATTAAATTCTCTTCAGATCCCAGGGAATGGTAGAATTAGTCTTTTTGGCACTGATAGTAAGGTAGGTCATGTCTTAGTCCATTTGGACTGTTACAACAAAATATCATAAACTCTGTAGCACGGTTGAGTGCAGTGGCTCATGGCTGTAATCCCAGCACTTTGGGAGGCCGAGGCGGGTGGATCACCTGAGGTCAGGAGTTCGAGAACAGCCTGGGCAACATGGTGAAATCCCATCTCTACTAAAAATACAAAAATTAGCTGGGCTTGGTGGCGCACGCTTGTAGTCTCAGCTACTGGGGTGTCTGAGGCAGGAGAATTGCTTGAACCCAGGAGGCAGAGCTTGCAGTGAGCAGAGATTGTGCCACTGCACTCTAGCCTGGATGACAGAGGGAGACTCTGTCTCAAAAACAAACAAAAAACTGGGCAGCTTATAAACAATGGAAATTTATTTCTCATAATGCTGGGGGCTGGGGAGTCCAAAATCAGCATGCTATAGATTTGGTGTCTGGTGAGGGCCAGGTTTCTGGTTCATTAATGGTGTCTTCTTGCTGTGTCCTTACTTGGAAGAAGGGTCAAGGGAGCTATATGGGGCCTCTTTTATACGTGCATTAATCCCATTCACATGGCTGGAGGTCTAATGACCTAATTACCTCCCAAAGGCCCTACCTCCTAACACTATCGAATTGGTGATTAGGTTTCAACATTTGAATTTTGGGAGGGTGCCAATGTTCAGATCATAGCAGGTCATTTCAGCTTATTTGTACTCTCTAAATTATGCTGCAATAATTGTTGGCTTCTATACATGGGCAACATGGAAACTAAACCAATCATAAGATTTTGGTAGAGGACCTGAGGAGGGATTATTCTGAATGTGATGAAGTTATAGTCTTTTTCCTCAGTTGGATTAGGTCGCTTTTTGGATAGAAATTTTATGTTGGGAAAAATAAGTGGTTCAGTGACTTGAGGCAGAAAAAGTCTGTTCACAGGATGTAAGATAATTACTCCATCAACTCACAGTTGTTTGGAATGTCAGCATCAATAATAGTCCTCAGAACATTGTAACCTTACTCCAGCAACTGCACTAACATAAAGCAGAGAAGTCTGTCCATTAGTATTGGTGACAAGGTCATGGCTGCTTTTAAACTTTACTTGCCAAAATACCTAGAGGGAACTCAGTGTGCATACTCAAGTTTCTGCTGTGGCAAATTGACTATTGCTACCCCAGGAGACCATAGGAAGACAACCAGTTCGTGTCTGACTGGAGACATTGCAATTTTATTTGTATGAACTATTTGGGTCAAATATCAGGGGGACATGTTACTACAGAAGGGGCAAAGGGTCACGATAATGAAAAGAATCATACCTTATATTGGTAATTAGATGTATGACTCTAGAAACTTGCTTTTCCTTGGGTGTTACTAACATTCCTTTTGGAGATAGATGGCATTTTAAAACATCTGTCCACAGAAAACTGGAAGTATCTTAAGATAATGATAATGAGGGGAATATATTCATTGTAATCTGGCATACAGGATTTGCTCTGCCATTTAAGAAGCTGGACTTCTTTTCAGTATAGAAAGGTTAGATTTATCAACCTTATTTGCAGATATTATTTATGTTTTTCATGTTTTCTCTCTATCCTTAAATATTTTCTGAGATTTAGGCACTGAGCTCTCTGCTAGACATTTTCAAATTTTATTTTTTAAAAAATCAGAAAACCTGTCTTTACGAATGAAATTTTTCACAAAACTCCAATATATGAAACTGGTAAAATGAAACCATTATGGCAGGAATGAGTCTGAGATTTGCCTATTTATCTTTCTTTCTTCTTTCTCCTCTCTGCTAAATTTTCTACACACAAGGCAAGCAGTTCATGAATCAACTGTTGACTACTTCTGAAACCTAAAATGAAATAATACATATGAAAGCTGTTATTAAGTGATTTATACTTACCAAAATATACTTGTCAAAATATTAACTGATTTGTGTTTGTCAAAATAAATATATTCATACATAGCACCTTGGTAAATCACAGATCTAGTTGTATTGTAGGTGCCTAGACTGACATGACAGCTTGATTATATGACTTGAGATATTTACATCACTCTTACCACAAAAAGTCAATAAACAGAGCTTATTAATCCTTTGAGGAGGAGGAAATGAAGGGGTAAGAAAACGTGTGTGAAGTTCTACAGCATTTGTATACATCCATCTTTGGGAACCAAGTGAGCAAAAAAGAATAAAATGTTGATATCAGCATGAAACTCTCACTAATTCTATACATTTCTTGTCAATATTAGGCCTGTTTCTAAAGTCAATCAGAATGAAGGAAGTGCTTTTGAAAATAGGCAAATGTTGGTTACATTGGCTTCAATTTTAAAACAAAGTTCTACATTCTCTTCAGAATGTGAAAGGGGTTGAAAAGGAGGCATTTCCTGCATATATTTTGAGATGGGACAAGGGTAAAAAAAGGAGTGGAGCTGAATGTTATGTTATCCTATTAACTTTTGTCAGGCCCATCAGGCTTTATATGGTTCAAATTTCTGCTGTATATTTTGATATTTTCTGTTTCCATAGCAGTTACTCAGGAATAGATCCCAATAATGACACTGAAAATGCAGTGAATTTATAAATAGATCCTTCTGCTAAATAGATTCCATTATTTAGAAAATAATACAGGGTTCTGTGGGATGCTGAACATACAGTAAAATAGTTCATTTGGTTAGAAATAATTATTATAATTGTTATTATAAAATCTAATAGATTATTAGAAATATCACAGTATAACCAAGCAAGCATCAGACAGACTAAATAAAATGATTATTCAATATTTGTTTCATATGGTAAAGAAAAACTTAAAATTGATTTTCTATTTGAAAAATATCAGCAGAGGCTAGGCGTGATGGCTCACGCCTGTTATCCCAGAACTTTGGGAGGCTGAGGCAAGAGGATCACCTGAGATCAGAAGTTTGAGACCAGCCTGGCCAACATAGTGAAACCTCATCTCTACTAAAAAAAATACAAAAATTAGCCAGGCATGGTGGCAGCACCTGTAATCCCAGCTACTCTGGAGGCTGAGGCAGGAGAATTGCATGAACCCAGGAGGCAGAGGTTGCAGTGAGCCAAGATCGTGCCATTGTACTCCAGCCTTGGAGACAGAGTGAGACTCCATCTCAAAGAAAAAAAAAAAGAAAACTATCAGCAGAAGTGAGTGAGTTGAGTAATTTATAAATCTTATTTTCTATGTAAGTGATTAAGAAATAATTAACTTTGTTCTAGAAGTATTAAGGAGACAAATTGCAAAATTTAATGTGAAGCCTTGGCTCACAATATATACTTTCTTTAAACTTAGGATATACTAGACTGGAATAATATTTTCCAACTTAAAATGTAACCATTGAGGTTCTTCCTTTAGTGTGTTTGTGTATACATCTCCTTCTTTGTAAAAGGTTTGAGTAGAATTAGAAATAGCTGCAATTTTCAAAACTCTATTTTGAAAGGAAGAAAGTTAACAATAAATAGCAAAAGTAAAAGTTATCTTTCTGGAACCTAGGAATCTCTTTCACCCACTCTCTTCTTCAATATTTACCCCATTGTTTCACATATGGAATATTACAAAATTAAAATATAAAATAATGAATATGCAATTGTTCAAATTATTTTCATTGAGGGTGGTTTGCCCAGTTTCTTAGAAGCAATTAAAAGGAGAGGATAAGGTGATTTTCTTAAAATAATGCTTTCTTTCTGTTGAATTTATGTAACTTTTTTAAGAATGGCAACCTAAGTGTACAAAAGGTGTTTAATTCTCATATTTCATTTTAAACCTTGCTTTAGAGTAAACTTTATGAGTAATAAGATTATATGTGTGGGAAACTGAAACTAAAAGGATTCAAATGGTTCTGACAAACAACAGATATTCAGGGTCTGTGCAGATAAAGCTACAGATAATCACTCCATCTGCTCCATTGTCAGCAAAAACGAGGCCCAGATGTTACAGTATACCTTGTTCTTTCTCCTGAACTGTGACCATTGACAAATAAGGTTTTCAAAGAGAACTCTGAATTCCTTAGGGTTTAGCCTGAGATCTTGTAAGAGTTTCTTTCCAGCCAAAGTATTTTCTTGTTTTCCTGTCAATTCAATGGGTTGGACCGTTCCATCCATTAGAAGAAAGTAGAGGAAATGGCTCAACCTTGCACAGAGTACAGCTGGTTGGAACTCTGACAACGGAACTGTGGCCGAGGGAAAAGAGCAAGAGGCTGGGGCAAGCACGTAATGCTGCTTAAAGCCTTTGATCTGAAATGACAGACTGTCATCTCTGCTCACATTCCATTAGCCCAAGCAAGTTTGTGGCTAACCAGACAATGAGCCTCAGCAATATATCCCCCCTCCCAGAAGGCCTGAACATTCATGTGGCAAAAGAGTGAATTGTTGAGAACAATAATATAGTCTATAATAGCATATAATGTTCATAAATTTAGCATCCCAGGCAAAAAGGACAGAATGCGTATCCGCAGCCACAGCTTTATCTTGGCCTACAATGCTCATTTATACTTTCTTTCCTATATGTAATGAACCACACTTAGTTTATTTTAACCTGATTTTTACAAACCTGTAAAGAATGCAAGAGATTCAGTGAGCCAGGAAGAAGTGAGAATGCTGCCCTATGTGTGATTTATTCTGGAATCTAAGTTCTGCTTTATTCCTGGGTATCTTGATATGGAAAATTAATAGGATTGCGTGGCAACTTCCTTATGCACAAGTTTGTTTATCTAATTTAGCTCAGGAGTATGACTCAATTACTAGCAACCTAAACATGCAATAAAGAAGGGAATCTCCATGCTGCTTATGCAAACATCTAGAGTCATATGTCACTTTGTAAGTAGACAAAATGTAGGGCATGTGGGCTGGACATGTCAACATGCCGCTGACTTTATCTGTCCTTAATTGTTGTTGTGTGAATTAGCATCCTAATAACACACCCCCACTGTATTCATTCTGTGCCCTGTCTAGCCCCTTAACTTGGAGCAGGTAATGGAGTTTTTAAACATCATTTGATAATTTGCCCTCTTCAGAAAGTAATACTAAGGAAAAGCTATTTAATGTGAGCAGAATTCCTTTTATCTGTTGATTTTAAAATATTATTTATGTTGCCAGAAATTTAAAATGTTCAACATGATTATCGTTATTAAAACTTTGTAAAAGTAAAATATGTTAAATCTTCAGGAGTATCACTGTAGGAGCTAGATGACCAAAAAAATAAATAAATAAATAAATAAATAAATAACATTACCATGAAAACGCAGTGCTGGCAAACGGCTCCTGGGATTATAAATATATCAGTAAAACCACCGTTTCTCCTATGTCCTTTCAGCATTAGCCATAAAATAGACTGGCCAGTAGCGGTTACTCTCGGCATTATGATCTAAGAGTGGTAGATTAGAGTTTGAAGACATAATGAGTGGTATTTTTTAAAATAGCTATTACCTTTTTTTTTTTTTTTTTTTTAAATAGCTATTACCGTTGTGAATTTAGGTGCAATACTCAGAATTCAGAATTGGTGATACCTTGCTTTGAGCACTGTTTTAGCAGCTTTTATCCTATTCATATGACTGTCAGGCAGATTTCAGGAACATTTTACTTAGCCTTGTTGATTGTCCCTCATTAAATAAAATCCACAGGTCAAATTGTAAAGTAGTCTTTCAGTTCAGTTTGGCATCATTTTTTCCTGGGTGATATTCTCAGTCTCTAGGGTTTGAATTCCAGACATCCTTGAAAACAAAGCCTTATATGAATGTAGTCAGAACTAACTCTTTAAAAGGCAAAAGCACAACCACATTCAGTTACTCTAAAGTAACTGTAGTCAGATGGCTCTTCAATTTTAGAAAATAAATTACTTCCAAAAAGGAGAAATTAGAAAAGGGAGGAAAAAAATAATTAAGTCTCATGGACATTTGTCTTTGAGAGAGAGAAAATAAATAAAAGTAAGTGGTTTTAAATATTGGTTTCATAAGAACAAAACTTAGAAAAGCTTTTTGTCTGAAGCCCAAATGGGTACAAATGAGCTCTGCTTACGAAACATAGGGCAGAAAGACTTCATTAGGATAAAATACTATCACCTTCAGAAGAAATATGTATTACGAAGGGAAGAAATGCAAAAGTTACTAATTCAATATATATTTATTTATTTATTTATTTATTTATTTATTTATTTTAGCAACAGGGTGAGACTCTGTTGCCCAGGCTGGAGTGCAGTGGTATTATCTTGACACACTGCAGCCTCTGCCTTCTGGGTTCAAGTGATTCTTGTACTTTAACCTCCTGAGTAGCTGGGACTACAGGTGTATGCCACCATACTTGACTAATTTTTGTATTTTCAGTAGAGATGGGGCCTCGCCATATTGCCCAGGCAGGTCTCAAACTCCTGAGCTCAAGCAATCCACCCACCTTGGCCTCCCAAAGTGGTAGGATTACAGGCATGAGCTACCATGCCCAGCCTAATTCAATATTTATTTTTTAAAAAATCAAGTTTGTCATGAGAGAATTGTCAGAGAGTAGGAGTCTTCTAACTGCTGGTATCTTGATGCATTCAGAGCTCAAGGATGTGTGGTGTGATTCACACCATTTTGTGCATACTGTAGCAGAAAGATGGCCCTTTGATGGCTGGGCAAGGGAACATTATGATAGATGGCTTATCAAAATATTGCTAAAATTCTTTAGGCAGTTTGATATAGATGTTACTATAGCTGAACACTGTCAGAGAGAGGACATAGCTATAACAAAGTACCAAGTGAAAAACATTTTTGAATAGACTGTCCTTAAGACTTCTTACCTATGAAGACTCCTAATCTCTTCTTATGGCATAATTACTGGAAAGGCCTGGAGACCACACCTTGAAAAGAAAAGCACTTATCAGTTATGATTTTCATTTTCGTCACAGTTTTCTCCACTCAGCTAGCTTGCAGAGGAAACCAAAATGCATTTGGTTGCTTCTCTTTACTAACACTCAGTTCCTAAGTGCTTAGCTTTAGAAGTTTTTTCTGCCTGTTTACTTCCACTTCTTGTGTGACATAAAATATTTTTAGGGCTTTATTTTCCTTCTGTTCAAAATTGTTCTAGTTTTTGGAAAGAAAATTAAGACACTATTTACTCTATGTTTGCTGATGCGGAACCAGTAAGTTTGTTCACCCACCCAAGTGATTCATTCTAAGCAAATTCTCCCATTAGGCATTTGTTGAAAATCTGCAAAAGTTGCTTTTATTTACTGCTTCAACATATCCCTCCCCAGTATAAGGATCTTCTTTGAGGATGAACATCTCCTTGGACTGCATAGGTTTTCATTGTACAGAGAAGGCTTGACCTTAAAAATTGAAGTTGCATTAAAATTTCTTCTTTTTTAGACAGAGGCATTCTGTTGCCCAGACTGGAGTGTAGTGGTGCAGTCATAGCTCACTGTACCCTCAGACTCCTGGGATCAAGTGATTCTCCCACCTCAGCCTTCTAAAGCACTGACATTACAGATGTGAGCTACCTGCCTGGCTGAAACTTTTCTTGAAACACACACACACACACACACACACACACACACGCACACATACACGAACATTCACACACACTTTTTTCTTTATTTATAAAGACCTCAACCAACTTTTTAAACCATGCAATAAAGGAATATCTTTGGCATTGACAATGTATATTTGTTGACCACTGGAGTCATTTGGGCAACATCAAACACTCAATTGCTCATTTTAAAATCTTGCTCTCCATTTTGGGTTCTTAGGTAGATGGAATAGAATTTCCAGACTTGAGGGTTTGAATTCAGCAACCCAGGATCAACATTTTCTAGGTGTGAGACTTTAGTAAATAATATACTCATGAGATTCATGTTTTGTTTTTAATCTATAAGTTGCAGAAAATAATATCACTATCATATGCTTTTTTAAAGGACTAAATAAGATATATTTAAAAATTCATTATCCTTATACCTGGCATAGAGTAAGCAAATGGTAAATGGTATATTTATAATTATTATTTTTTATGCTGATTTCTATTTAGTAAACATTTATTAAGCTTCACCTTAAGGGTAATCTAGCAAAGGATTATTTCAGTTTTCCCTTAAACCAGCTTAGAAGTTTACATAGGGAGGTTAAAGTCAACAGGAATTTTTATGTAATAAGGAAATTCAAATATTTCAGTATCTATGATAAGAGTTGTGTTACAATTTGCAGAGGAGTAAAACAAAACATTGATTAAATTTGGATTGCTAAATGTTAAACAGTCTTTATACAATAAAAGTGTGATCAGAAAAAGCCTTATTATAACCTGCAGGATGTATTAGCACTCTTTGAAGACTTATCTTTTATTTATTTTATGAAACTGTTGTTGTGAGTTAACTAATAACATAAGTATGAACTAGTTGGTAGAAGAATTGTGATTTTATTGAATAGTATTCTGCAAGAATTAAGTATCAATAGGTTAGCAATATCTCCTCATTAAGTTAAAGTATTTAGATTGTGTGTATGTTCTGTGTATATACTATATATAAACATTTAGATTGTATACATGAATGGGATAATTACTATAAGCTTACAGGGAAATATGCAGAGCTGCTGTTATTTTTAGAAAGTAAATAATGAAATTTATTTTTTACTCTAAAACTTTCATCTGTTCAGTGATTTAGATTCATTTCAGCTCTAATGATTTGGAGAGTAAGGCATAGGCATAACCTTAATGTATTGGTGATGAAAAAATCTACTTATTGGCAAGACAGGGGAAAAAGTCACAAGTCTTATATGGAATTGTATGATTCTTCAGAGTTGCAATGGTGTTAACAATTGTGACAAGTTGCACTTTCTGGGCACCCTTCAATTTTAGCAATTAAAATAGCAAAGAATTATTATTCATAACAGTATTCATGACATAGCAAATGGTCACATTCCTTATAGAGACAGCACTTTCAAGTAGTCTTTATTTTTTTTCAAATTTGTCCTTTCAATATCTCAAAATATTTTGCGTTGCAATTACATTTCCAAGTATATATTTCGTTGGGATGAAAATAGCTGTGATAGTAGTAGTAGCTACCATTTATTGAATTCTTGCCACATGTCTCATATTTTATGTGGAGTATTTAATCTTAGGCTTTAGGACAACTGTAAAAGGCAGGTATTGTAGAAGACAATGTTTTCTGAGAGATTAAAATGACAAATTAGAAGAAAAGTTAAAGACTACTTAGAAGTGCTATCTGTATAAGGAATATGACAATTTGCTATGTTAATACAGTTATGAATAATAATTATTTGCTATTATAATTGCTAAAATTGAAGAGTGTCTCAGAAAGTATAATTTATTTGTCACAATTGGAACTCTGCAGAATCACCCAATTCCATACAAGACTTGTGATTTTTTCCCCCCAACTTACCAGAAAGAATTATTATCATAATAAAGATGCTGACATTTCGAAGTTTAAGAAACCTCCTGAAGTTCTCACAAGTAGTGGTGACAATACAGCTAAGGGGTTAGGAATGCCCACATCCTCCTATGCTGCATCTTACCTGTGGTTTAGGTTTGAGATAGGGACCCCTACTTTCTTTCCCTTAAGAGCAGATCTGTGTCGTTGGCTATAACTGCTTTCTGGTCAGTCACGTGACACATGGACTTAACGGACGCTTTCTAATAAGAGAAATGGTATATCTTGACTCAACTTACCTGGCCAGCACTGGAGAAAGGAAGGTTAAAAGAGATTTGGACAAGTGTCCTTGTCACCTTACTTCCCCTCCCTAGAAAACTTGGTCTAATACCTTGTAATGTGGTGGTGCAGACTCACAACTTTTCTTCCCTTCTGTGAGTGTGTATATATGTGAGTTGATTGTATGTGTGTATAAGGTGTGAATGTGTATGTGAAGTCTGTGTGTGATGTGTGTATAGTTGAATGTCATGTACATGAGTTTTTTTGTGACTGTAGTGTGTGTGAGGTGTCTATATGTGGGGTGTGTGTGTCTGTGAGGTGATTGTGTATGAGGTATGTATATCTGTGTCTGGTATATAGAAAGCATGTGAAGTGTGTGTGGTGTGTGCACATGCTGTATATGCATATGCATGAATTGAGCATGTGACTTGATCATTGTGTGTGTAGGAGGAGAGGGGGAAGTAAAAAGGAAAGGCGAGGGTAGAGACTGGACAAATGAACATAGCCGGGCACTATTCCTTTAACTCCTAGAACAGATATAACTTGAAGTGATCTAGACTTGAACTTTGGAGTATGAAGTTCCAGCCAGCTGTGTAACTAATATTTGGAAGCTGCTTAGCCTGCTTAAATCTTAATTTTATCAATTCTATTAGAGAAGTTTTTAACTTAAATGCTCTAAGGTGGGGGTGTCCAAGGGAGAAAATACAGTCATGGGTTCTTAGTTTCTGTTTCTGGTTGGCCCAGAAAAGGTCATTCCTCATCCCTCTTTTCCACTTATCAACAGAGACAGAAGCTAAAAACCATGGTTTCAGACTGCTAAAGCCTAAAACAAAACAAAACAGAACAACCTCATCAACAATAACAACAAAATAAAGCAGGTTGGAAATGACTGCTCTAAGGGTTAAGTGAATATGTTCAGGTTGGAGTTACTGATAAGTTGTAAACAATTACATAGATGTAAAATATTGCATATTTTTATTAGTGGCATTATTTTTCCAACATTACATTTTATATTGAAGTTCCAGAACAACAAAACACACTAAGGGTACTGCAGTGAGGAAATTATCATTAAGTGCTTCTACCTTCAAGGAATTAAGTTAATTTTTATTGGCAATATATGGAACATTGTATCAAGAAGAAAGACTGTCTAACGAATCTCTTTTGCACATCAAGCTCTTACAGCGTTAATTCATTAAACAATGAAGACATTTTTAACTAGGAGCTTTGGTCTAAGATGTGTGGCAGCAAACTGAACCAATACTGACAGAATTTGGCATTAATTTTTTTTTTCAGAGAATTATTTTTTTGATGTATGGCAATGGTTAAGAAAAAACATAGAATGTTGCAGTTCCTCAGATTGTAAAACACAGAGTTATATGATCCAGCAATTCTACTTCTAGGTATATACCCAAAAAAATTGAAAGTATGCAGACAAATGTTCACAGCAACATTATTCATAATAGCCAAAAAGTGGAAACAATCCAAATAGCCATCAACTGATGAATAAACAAATGTGGTATATTCATACAATGGAATATTATTCAACAATAAAAAAGAATTCAGTATCAATGCATGCTATTACATGTATAAACCTTAAAAACATTATGCTAAGTGAAAGAAGCCAGAATTACATAATTTCATGATTCCACTTAAGTGAAATGTCCACTATAGACAAATCTATAGTAGATTAATGATTGCCTAGGGTTGGAGGGGATCCAGGGGATTGAAGGTTGATGGCCAAAGGGTTTGGCGGGTGTAGTGAAAACATTCTAAATTGTGTTAATAGAGGCACAACTCTGTGAATGCACTAATGTTGAATTGTACATTTTAAATAGGCAGATTGTGTGGTATTTGAATTGTATCTCTATAAAGGTGTTAAAACTAAATATAGAACAATTTTCCTAAGTAGTAACCCCTCCTCATTTATTGGACCAATAGTTTGGGAGGAACCACTCATGACCTTCCTGATACAAATCAACACCTACAGATAGGGTGGGAGGCAATTGTGCTAACAAAGTACCTCAAACCACAAAGTCTGTCAGTAACGGAAGCTTTTGTCAAGGACGAATGACCAGGGGCAGGTATTAGGTGAGCAACTCTCAACTCTTTTGTATATGGTAATATAGTCTGGAACCAGTAAGCACTGAAAAATGCTAGGTGATAAGAGTCATTGTTCTTATATTCTTCTCTCTCCCCTTCTCCCCTCCCCTGTTCTCCCCACTTCCCATTTTATTTATTTATTTATTTGAGACTTGGTCTGGCTCTGTTGCCCAAGCTGAGTGCAGTAGCAGTATCTCAGCTCACTGCAACCTCTGCCTCTTGGGCTTAAGCCATTCTCCCACCTCAGCCTCCAGAGTAGCTGGGAATACAAGTGCATGGCACCATGCCTGGCTAGTTTTTATAATTTTTGTAGAGACGGGGTTCTGCCAGGCTGGTCTTGAACTCCTGGGCTTATGGGATCCACAGGCCTCACCCTCCCAAAGTGCTAGGATTTTGGGTGCGAGCCACCACACCTGGCTCCCCTCCCTTTCTCCCACCCTTCTGCTCTCCCCTTTTCTCTCTTCCCTTCTTCTTCTTTCCCCCTTTTCCTCTTCCTTCTTCCCTCCTCTCTCTCCCTTTCTACTCTTTTCTCCTTCGCCCCTCATAAATAGATATTGTAATGAATTAATTTAGAATTATAGTTAAGCATACATTTGAAGTAACTGTTCTAATTTCATAATTTTGAGGTATTTTCTGAGAATAAACTGGGCAAGTGCAGAATTGGGACAAATCCTATGTGCAATAATTGCTAATAGGAAGTGTTTTGAAGTATGAATTCTCTCCTTCTTTCTTGTTTGACTGAATCTCCTTCTTTCTTGTTCACTGAATCTCCAGTCCTACAGAGTGCCATGTCCTGCTTATGGTTTATTTACACCACACCCCACTTCTACTTATAAACAGCACTTTCACCACGGTGAATTCAAATGATCTCTTAGAAATTTAATTATATTACAGTCTCACATAAAATTACTGCCCTTAAAAACATTTGTTTGCTGGGGGGGAGTGGCGAAATCCCATCTCTACTAAAAATACAAAAATTAGCCAGGCATGGTGGCGGGCGCCTGTAGTGCTAGCTACTGGGGAAGCTAAGGCAGGAGAATTGCTTTAACCTGGGAGGCGGAGCTTGCAGTGAGCAGAGATTGTGCCACTGCACTCAAGCCTTGGCAACAGAGTGAAACTCTGTCTCAAAAAAAAAAAAAAAAAACAAAAACAAAAACAAATTTTTTGCTAACATTATTTGAAGAACAGTCGGTTTAATATGCATCTGTGTAGACCTAACCAATAGTTGTATTTTACAAGTTTCAGTTTGAAATGTTGGATAATATATTTCAGTTTAAAAGATTAGTATTTCTATGAAGTGTCTTTTTTTGGATGGAAATGTTTCTGGAATGTGACACTTACATTCTAATTACTATTATTAAATATCAATGGATTTGTTTTGCATTACCAAACAGTTGGATAGGTTCAGTTTATGTGCTGTGCAATACTAAGATATTTACTTGGCATGGAGAGAATCACTGGCTTACTAAATAAAAGAATTCAGCATTTTGTTTGTCAATCCTATGTTAATTGCATTTATATTTCTGACAGTTTCCTTGATGGAATTAAAAAAAAAATGCAATAAGATCTGAACTGAGTGTTGAAATGAGTGTTTCCTGAGTTCCAATTAGTGAAAGTATTGAGATTTGAAGAATGGTTGAGGAGACAAGGTTTTATAATTACTCTTCTGGGAAAAAGAATGAGTAAACAATAAAGTCTTGAGATCTCTCAAACAAATATGCAATCATAAGGAAATTTTAAAAGCCACAGTGAAATGCACACCTCTTAATTATGTTACCATTGATATCTATTTTAAATAGATATCAATATTAGCTGTGAACATTTTGTATATTTTGCAGGGGCAAATTCTCTTAGTGTACTCCACATGCTTATTATTACACATCCTGAGCACACAACACAAACATACCGGGCAAGCAAAGAATCTAGGATGATATGTGTGAATGCTTATGTGGCATTCTATCAAAGGAGATAGATGTGCATAAGGGGAAATATGGAGAAGTGAAAATGTGTCTAAGGTTCATTTTTTCGGTAGCTTAATTTTAATAGTAAGCTCTTGTAGGGAATGAATGGCCACAGGCAGAGACTGACTAATGGTGTACTTTCAGTGTTCTCAGTGAGTGCTTCACAGATTAGGTTTCCAAGACAAGCAGACTGCCTCTGAGGAAGAAGAGATGGGGTAGCAAGAGGCATATTTGAGACTGTTCTTGGGACCAACACCTATGGAGGAGAGGGAAGAAGACACAATCATGGGACCAGGTAGAAGAAGTTGGTCTGTAATGCAGTCTTGAGGAAGGCCTCAGCAGAGCCAATAGAGAGTTGTGAAGCTGGCATGCCCTTGAGAGTTGTCCTAAATTTGGGTGAGCGTGTTAGGCCTTTATATCCTTGGGCACTTGATAGTAGATGCTGGAACAAAATGGTGCTCTTTAAGGCAATTTGCAAAGAGGGCTGACAGCTGACAGCACTTGTGTAATCTAAGAAAATGAGTCTTTCATTCTTGAAGGGGAATCTTCACATCATCCACTACAAATGGTGCTGTATTTTGGAACCAGCAGACACTGAGAAATGCCGTGTGGATAGATTCCTTCATTCCTTTTATACTATCCTTGATTCATTCTTTCTGTCCCCTGATCTAGTGCTTCTCCAAAAATACTTTTAGGAATTAGGCCGTTAGTTATTATAAGGAAGGAAGGGAAATAATCATTTCCATAAAACTCAGCAATTATTTAATGTCAAGATATGGATTATTATTACACTCAACAATTATAATTATTAATATTTTCCATGGAAAAGTTTCATGTATCAAATGACCCAAATACTCCATGTGACTTTCCCTGTCTGTGTAAAACTAGCATTCTGTCAGCCAAATAGAATGTTGGAAGGAAAGTCAGATAAAATTATTTTTTCACTCGGTATTAAAGAAAAGAAAAAGTAAAGAACATTTATTGAGCAAGTTCTAAATATGACATAAAAGATCTTTGTTTTCTGTATTAGAGGTTGAGAAAAAAATGAAACAGTCCATTGGTTTGAAAAGTTTTGCTCTCATTTAGCAATTATTTTTATAAAATAAAAGTTTATTAATGAATGTATACAAATAGCACTTTATAAAAACTACAATATATTCATTTGGGCTGGGCTGTTGTTTGGTTGCCTCGTTAGTCACATATTTTTTCTTCTTCATTTAGCTATTGCACAGCTTCTGAGGCAACCACAAAAACATCAAATTGTGGAGAAGCAAGTGTATAGATATATGAAATCAACATTTCAAATTGGTGACAGAATGACCTTGTTTATTAAGTAGTGGTCTTTTATCAAGCTGCTACAATAAAATCAACCATAACATTAAACATGGTACACATTACTAATCAGAAATCTTAGGTATTTAAAGTTATGTTTACTTATTTTTTTTTAATAAGACTTGAAAGTGTCACTTAAATCACACTTAAGAATGGATATTGGTTAAAGGCTGCTGAGTCTTTTAAGATTCCTGTGAATTTTTTCATATTGTTCCTCAGTCAATTCAGGATACTTATGATTGCTGGCTATACAGCAGAGTGCAGAGTTAGCCCTTGCAGATACACGAAGATAACTCAAAGCACTAATTTCTGCATCTTCAGCCTCCTCATTTTATTAACTATTAAAATTAATTCCCTGTAGAGATAATTTGCATCAATCAACAGCATAGAAGAATTAGAAGAGCTTCTGAGGCTTTTCTGTGACTAAAAGAGCAATTCTTTTATTGACTACCATAAACGTTAGATTTACTAAAAGGAAAAGGTGTTTTAAATTGAACCACTCCTCTAATTTATTCATCTTAGTTCTGAAAACATGTGGGTAAAAGTTAATCATGTTACTGAATCTAATTTAAAAAGTGGGAGGGAAAGTACTGTATATTTTCCCTTTTTGAAATTACATGTTGTTTGCAATATTAGCCTGCCTGTATTTTTCATGTAAACCTTTTGTACATTGAAAACAAATTCAAAACAAAGAACGTTTGTTTGCAGGCTTAGATCTTAAGAACTGATGCTCTTTTCTTTTACTTGTACACAAAAGTCTAAGCAGTTCTGAAGAAAGTGACATTGGGACATTGCTAAAAAAAAAAAAAAAAGAAAAAAGTTCACAAACTGTCAACATTTTAACAATCTAATAGTCGATTGTTTTTTCCCAAATTGGTGATTTTAAATGATTATTTTATGTAAGAATAGAACTATGTTTTTTTCTTCATTCATGCAACAAACATTTCCTGATGGATACCAAGCACGGGTGACATGTAGGCATGCCATCCTAGATCAGTGTTACATAATGCCCAAGCTTCAGTGAAGGCCTCATTTTTGTTATTACAAACTGCCTCTCTGGGACCTCATGAAGTTACTATTCTTGTTTTGGGAATAGGTCTATCCATCCTTGTCTTTTGGTTTCCTATCTTGATTCTACAATCTCCCCTTTGGTCATTACCATCTCTAATCATTGAAAAATCCTGCCTCCCAAGGTAATCGGTCTAGCTTTTCTAATCTTCTAGCTTCCCATTACTCATTTCAGTTCCTTCTTCTGGCTCCCTATTGCTTTCCTAACCAATTTCAATTACTTATCCTTATCTTGAAGGCCATTCACCACTCTGCCCTGCTGACGTCTTTTTCTTATCACCTGAGATTCCTCCCCCAGCTCACACTTCTGCATGCAAGCACGTTCCCAAAGGATGAAAATGCTTTGGATTTATATCATGCTGTTGCCTTGAAGAGCTTTCTTCTCTTCCTCATATCTTCTCAAGAGAAGAAAGTAATTTGGCTGTGGTTCAAAATTCACCAAGGCAGTAAAATCTTGTGTTTTGTACACAATTTCCTTTCTAACGAGCTCTCTGTTTCTTCACCTCACATTTGGCATTCACTTATAACTATTTAAGGGCCTTCCTTAGGTAGCTGCCTTGTTTCCAGGTTGTGTCCTATGTAGTCGCAAGTGGCTATTCTTAATAAATCGTAGAATCATAGAATTTAAGTACTGACAGGGATTTCCTATATATAAGAATCCAACTTCCCACTCAGTGTACAAATCCATCTCAGAACATTCTTGATGCCTAAAATTGCCTTTTTGGGAGAGAACATCAACTTGTAAGACAAGTTCTTTCCTTGTTGCCTAGGACTCGTTTTTAGAAAAATATTCTTTGTAATGCATTGTTTCCCTGCCACTTCCTCCCTTTGGTATGAGGCATATTGCTAGAAAGATACAAAATAATTCTAATAATCTCTCTTAGCCTCGATAATACAAGTGAATACAGCAATAATTTCCTCCATTAAACCTTTTTTTTTTAAGGTTAGATACCTAACTTACTTCAAGGATTCTTCTTATGGAAGCATTTTTGAGACTTTTCTTGTCTTTCTGCACCTCTGATTTGATAACTTGACCAGCAGACTTCACAAGAAGCTTGCTGTCAGTGTTAGTCCAAATACAGCCTATCATTAGTGATTTTAGTCATTAATATTCAAGAGAGTTTGCATAACCTTTAAATTAATAATTAGTCATCCTCTTTATGCTTTAATGACTGCAAAAGCTCACATTCATAGTATGTTGGTTACTAAGGTATCCATAGGCTCAAAAACTCTTCAAAATCATTGTGTAATGAAAATGTTAACCGTATTTAAGAGTGTGACTTGGAAAAAGGCCTTGTTTTTCAATCTCATATTTTGAAGAACTATCGAGATATCACTGAACAGTATTTTTAGAATTTTTGAATTGTTCACACATGAGCACTTGGGGAATTGTTCAGTGAATATATCTCCTGAGCACTTTGTTCCTTGAAATTATCAAATCCTTGGAATTTCTTTTTCTCTCCTCTCGTGATGTGTGGGTGGGACTGGGACATTACCAACACAATTAGAACTTCATTTCTTTTTCTTCTTAGTGAAATTTATTTTCTAAATGGTTTCTGTGTTTTACTCTATTAGAAGTTCTGGAATCCTCCAGGAGTCTAAGTAGATGTAGCAGAGCTCTTATGGAAACTCTACATATACACATAATCACACAGAGAATTTGTATGTAATTTTAGAGTTACATGTACCACTGGAATCACATTCATGTTTCCATTACAGTGTAGTGATTCTGGGTTAGGAATCACTGATTTAGTTCTACCTCATTTTACATATACCTTTTTCTGCAAAGATATATAAAAATAAAATCATATGAATAAGTTATGTGTTTAATAGTTCCATTCAGTCATCTCATAAGACAAAATTACTTTCTAAGTTAATTTTAATTCAGATCTTTATAGAATATTGGGGTTTTAAATGTGAACACATATATATAATTTTATGATACAACCTTTTTCTTCTGAATACTTAAAGTGTTTTCACAATTGGATATATCAGAAACATTTGTTCTCTGTAAACCTTCAGCTTCCACCCTTCTTCAGTCTTATCTGCAGTTATCTCCTGCACATGTAAATGATGTATAAGATACAGTTTAAGATGAATTTTAGTTATTTAAAGTGTGTCATAACCTGAACATTTTACAGATATATTTAAACAGGTATGGGTATATTTGAAATCACTATTTAAAAAAAAACTTTGAAAAATCCCTAATTTCAAAAATATATTTAAAATGTATATATATAGGAATAATATATAGAGAAAGATAGGAAATATTACCATGAATTATACAGACCTCAGTGTATCTAAATTTACAATTTTAAAATAATAATCTTATCCTTATTATCTGAAGATTTCATTGATGATATGTTTCATTTTTACATTTGACTTTAGTTTACCAATATTAATATATAAATTACTAAACAAAAATTGGACACCAGCTCTGTGGTCTCTCCTTTGTAACATGATTTGTATAATTTGATGAACTTGATAAAAGCTTCCATTTGAATATGCCAGATTATGTGCATTTTGTAGTAAGGATTATGGAGCTGAGCAAGTATGACAGACTTGTGAAATATGTTGTCTACAATTTTTTTTTTTTTTTTTTTTTTTGAGATAGAGTCTCACTCTGTCACCCAGGCTGGAGTGCAGTGGCGTTGCAACCTCCACCTCCCGGGTGCAAGCGATTCTTCTGCCTCAGCCTCTTGAGTAGCTGGGACTAAAGGCTCGTGCCACCATGTGCGGCTAATTTTTTGTATTTTTAGTAGAGACAGGGTTTCACCGTGTTAGCCAGGATGGTCTCGATCTACTGACTTCGTGATCCGCCTGCCTTGGCCTCCCAAAGTGCTGGAAGTACAGGTGTGAGCTACCGTGCCCAGCCTGTTGTCTACATGTTTTATCACTTTTGGTAAGAAATGCACAAAGCCTATCATGATGTCATTGCTGGTTTATATATTTGTGAATTTTAAGCCAAACAAGTGTTCAAAACATTTACCATAAATTGAGGACCTAAAATCAGATTTTGTATGTAAAGATATTTAAAAATATATTTCTGCAGAACTATACATATACAACCAATACTTACAAGGCAAATTAAATTTAAAATGTTGTATAAGGAATATAATATTTTAAATTTTTAGTGTAATCAAGAAAAAGATACAGTATTGTTTTATCAGTTCATTAATTTATTGGTCATAGGATTTGACCTACTTATATTTCTGGGTATCCAACAGAATCAGTACCTTAAAATGCTGAATATCACAATTTGCAGTTTGGCTAATAGATGTATATCCATTTTATTACTTAGTCATAATATATAAAGGATGTTACCTCTTCATATCCCAAGGAAAATATGGTAGTTGACAAGGAGTGGGTCCAGGCTTTATACCACCTGAGGTGTCATACAACTCGAGGAGTCCCTTTTAAGAGAAATGGATACATCATTGGAATATGTATTGAATGTGGAGATTGAGTATTTATTTAGGATATAAAAATAAATTACACCAGATTATAAAATTAATAAAGCTGACAAATTCTGCAAGGATAACAAAATTTATACAATTAACTTCATTTTTAGAAAATTAATTGCTTGATACATTTCTACTTTTTTTTTTTTTTTGGCTCTAGTTTTGGCTGTTTATTCTCTGATTGCCTCTTCATTTTACATGATCGTGTTTTCTGTGTTGAGAATAACAAGATAATGCAATATTTTCTTTAGTATGATTGATTATAATCTGTCATTTTATTACTGATAGTTTAGAAAAGTTACATCAAGTTTCTCAATTTTTTTGGGTGATTTCATATACATTCTTAGGACTGTGACCAAACTTGGAAAGTGTCTCTCTCAAATGTCTTTCATTTGTGAACTGTGAGATTTGGAAGAATTTTCAAAGAGTAGTTCCCGGCTTTATATGTTTTGAACATTGTGTCTCCTTCACTCCACACAGACTTGTGGTGCCTGAAGCTCTTGGCACATTGATTTTGGAGTGATCTCTAGGCTTGCACTTTCATGTTGCCAGCACCGCGGTAATCAGGTGTGTTCCTGGAAGCTACACCCAGGCAGCCAGCAAGAACCTAAGGGTACGTGGAAGAGACTGAGAACCACAAGAATGTAATCACACCAAACTGAAACTAAATGTATCTTTAACTCAACTTCTAATTAGCCGGATCCGAAAATGGCCCACAGTCACCCTAGTGCTACCTAACCCAAGGGAAAAGTGTGATAAAGGCAAAATCAGTATGTAGACATTGATCTTAAACTTCTGCAGTTAAAATGTCTCACTCATGCAAAATTGCAAAAGCAAAGGAGCATGCCAACTGACCCCTCGAGCCTTTTCCAGTGTCTTAGGAAGGAGCTCATGTAGGTGAGGGGCCCTGAAGCTTCACCCTTCCTAGCCTCAAGGACAGAAACGTTTCTAGACCACAGGAAATCTGTTTGCCTAAGGAAACAAAGAAGCTGTCCTTACAGTTAAACAGAAATAGCTTTATTTTTTTTTTCCCTAGAATTCAGCACCATTTCTCAAGGCGTATTTCTTAGAATTTCATTTTATGAGGTCTTCTCCACACGCTCTTTTTGATAGTCAATAATTCACATATTACACTACTTCTTTAAATCACTCCAGTCATTGAATAGCATAATCTTTCCAGGGGGCAAATAGGTGGGCTCCAGTAGGCTTTAAATGTTCATTTGTTTTCCTATTTTTTGACTTGCGTAGGAAGAAGTAATCCCTTTCATGTGAAATATTCCCCTTGATTTATTTTAAAGAACCAAATGGCATTGTCTGATAATGGGATGAAAGCCCAGTTCACTGAACAGAATGTGCTATTTGTAATCTGGATTATCCTTTAGGTTTTTTGGCATAGTCCTCAAGAAGCTGAGGATCTGTCATTTTATTGATTAAAGTACACATAAACATACACACGTGCTTACATAAGAAATAAAAACGTTGTAAGCTCAAATAGGCAGGATATTTCACCTGAAAGCCTGAAATAAATGTGATGAGAACCTATGAACTAAGTTCCAGTGTAAACAAGTGGGTTAAATTCTCGTTATAGAAACTTCCAGTGAGCAATGCAGCATGACTGTGGGACCATAATTCAGGAACAACCTGCAGAGCAAAATATAGAGGCACTAATTTTGTTATATTTGCAGCCCACATACTGTAATACCAGATTTGCTCCTGTTGTTCTGGCCAAAGATGAGTCAGGTACCTCTGATATAGTCATTCCTAAAAGACAACAATGGATTCAGAATGTGAGACAGAGAAATCCTAGAAGTCTGACCTTCAGATCGGTTTAACTGTAGATCAATAATCCATTACTTAGACCAATGCAGTACCAAAACATCTCTTCAGCTGGCTGCCAAGGTACTGTTTTATCTTAAATAAGCTGGTTGAGAGCAGTCAATATAGATAAATTTTTCCCACTGACAATTTGCTGATTCAGAGAACATGCAACATCCAGCCACGAAATAGATAAAGCTCAGGCCAGCCCTATAGAATATGGTCACCTGGCTTTCCTGTTCTACAAATGTCTTACTGGAAGAATAGCCCTAAAGCCCTTAATGTTCATCTAAACCAAGGCTTGTTCTAAATTCTCTAGACTCTATCTCATGCATTGTTACATCTCTCTTGGCATACTTCTCTTCTTGAAGTGCGTAACATTTATATACCTTCTACAAATGTTGAGTATTATTGATATGGAGGGAGGGGGCAGACCCAGGTCTATGGCCTTATGTATTATTAGTGAATTACAGTTTCTTAGAGTAATAGGCCATGATTAAAGTCATATGTTAGGAAAACTTTAATCCAGTAGGGAAAACTTCCAATTTTTTCAAAGTAATTTACTACATTTGGATACAGATTATATAGGTGTTTTTGGTGGTATCCTTACTTGCTTTCTTCTCAACCTGAAGAGATGTAAATGTAAATCGATGCTCATTGTGCTATGCTTACACAAAGGGCTAATTTGAGTAATATCCTAGCCCATCAGTTCATTTTCATGATACATTTTTTTTTCTTTACAAAATTGTTTTTAAAACTCCACTGGAAAAAAAAATAACCTACATGTAAAGTACACAATTTAGTAAGTTTTGATATAGGTATACACATCTGTGAGAAAATTACCAAAACCAAGATAATACACATATATATATCACCCTGAAAAGTTTCCTCTTCTGTCTTTGTCATTCCTTCCTCCAGCTTTTCCCCAGAAATCTCACCTTCCTCAGGCTGATCAACACTCAGCCGAAGACTCAAGAGGGGGCCTGTGCAGATGTCCCTGAGTCCTCTCTCTGGCCACTCTCTCCTCTCTATTCAGCAAATTGTAGCTACCTTGACCTCCCTGAATTCCCAGCTCCATCTCCTCAACTTAGGGAGACTTTGGGGTCAGGCAGGGATCCCCCTCCTCCTTATGTTGGGACCTGAAAACTCTCCGGTATGTACACTGGGGCAATCACAGGCATCATCTCATTGCATTCCTTTTCTGTAATCACCATGCTTTGCTAACTGTTGCCTAAGGTCTGAAAATTGTTGTTTCATTCATTTTGTCCAGTTTTTGCCATTCTTTCATGAACAAGCATAAACGTGGCTCCTTTGGGCAAGAGGAAGAAGTCTTCCTAGTGACTGTATTTACTTTATTATTATTGTCAGCATTTGGAAAAAAAATTGTAGAGATTGACTATTTTATACTGTTTAAGTAATTTTTTGTTATATTGATTTTACCTAAACAGGAGGTTATTAGAAGTATTTTGTTATACCGCTTATGACAAATAATTGTACAAAAATTAGAAAAATCAGATGAACAAATTTTTTTTACAAGACTTCTTGTGGTTATAGAATGACTCTAACACTTTGTAGTATATTTTTTAGGATTTTGTTCTAGCACATGTATTAGTTTGTTTTCATGCTACTGATAAAGACATACCTGAGACTGGGAATAAAAAGAGATTTAATTGGATTTACAGTTCCACATGCCTGGGGAGGCCTCAAAATCATGGTGGGAGGCGAAAGGCACTTCTTACATGGTGGCAGCAAGAGAAAATGAGGAAGATGCAAAAGCAGAAACCCCTGATAAAACCATCAGATCCTGTGAGACTTATTCACGAGAAGAGTATAGGGGAAACTGCCCCCATGATTCAAATTATCTCCCACCGGGTGTCCCCCACAACACATGGGAATTATGAGAGTGTAATTCAAAATGAGATTTGAGTGGGGACACAGAGCCAAACCATATCAGTGCATATGTTTAGAGGGACATGGAAAACTATATAAATTTAATAAGAATATATACGTATTATTAAATGAAAACATTTGAAATTATAGAAATAGTAAATATTTTTTAGTAAAATTAAATATATATGTAGTAAAAAGTGACAGTGTTTTACCCTCATTCCCAGAGACAACTTTACTTAAATTTTATATAGTTTTTTCCAGAATTCTTCCTACACCTGAAAAACACACTGGATTATTTTTGTATACAAAAGAAAAGAAATCATTCTATATGTATCTCCTTTTCTTTCACTCATTTTATTTCCACTGAATTCAGACAGATAAACTTTACCATTTAAATGGCCTCTGGTGATTCCTTTATATGAATGAACCGTTAGATAGTTAACCAGTTTACTGATGACAGACATTTACATTGCTCCCAAGTTGTTGCTATTGTTCATTTATTTCTTTAGTATTAACTTCTAGACAAGTTGCTACATCAAAAATAATGTACATTTAATATTGCAATAGTTATAAGGAAATCTGTACTTTTTTCAGCAATATATTAGTGTCTACTTTCAAAAAGCTTTAAACTCTTAGCATCATATTGTCTTCTAATATTTACATTCTTAGCATCATACTGTCTTCTAAATCTTTGCCAAAAATTAATGTAAATGAATATGCTATTTTAATTGTTATTTATTTGATGATTAGTAAAATTTAGATTTAGATTTCAATCTTTTTATTAGCCATTTTAGGGGGATGAGCATTCTCTGCCTATGGACTTTGCCTGGTTTTATATTGATATATTCATCATTTTCTTATTTCCTCATTTGTAACATCATTTTAAAGTGCTTTTATTTCTGGACAATGTTTTTACATTTTTTGAGACTCCTATTGTGGTTTTTATTAAAACAGAGTTAGATTTATAGAAAAGTTGGAAAGAATTTGATGTTTTAACAATATTCGGTCTCCCTTTCCAGAATGTGTGTCAGAGAAGGGAAAAGGAGGGATTCTGAAGGAACACACGGGAAGTCGGCAGTGTGGGAGTGATGGATATGTTCATTTCCTTGCTTGTGGTGATGGTCTCACTGGTGTGAGACTCACAAGTATATATTTGCAGTACTTGTCAAGTTGTACACTTTAAATATATCCAGTTTATTTTATCTCAGTTACATCTCAATGAAACTTTTTTTAAAAGTAGCACCAAACATGCAATAAATAGCTTTTAGCCAAAAGTAAAAACTGAGTTTGATCAGAATATTTTTGTGCTATTTTGGTTAGATTTCTTCTGTCACAGTTATAATGGCTTTCTAAAATAAATTAGGAAGCCAAAGAAGGTCACTTTAACCTTCCAGAGTAACTGAACCCATAAAAAAGTGCTTTCAGGTCAGACTCAGCCTTAAAAACCTGAAAAATAAATGTGACTTCTGAGTTAGCAGTATGTGGGAAACATTTTCTATAAATCTCTGAGAATGAAGGTGAGTGGAGACTACACAAGAGGCAAATAAAGAGATACAGAATTGCCTTACATCTGAACCATAGAGTTAAAGAATGATAATGGTGTTATGATAAATTTTTAGAGAACACTGTTGAGAAAGAGGCATATTCAAAAATGGTTTTTGGCTGTTTGTGTGTGTGTCTGTGTGTGTGCAAGAGGTGACAATTGAATAAGGTTCCAAAAAGTAGTGTGGGCTTGAATCACACACATATTTACCAGGCAGGATTTGTGCAGTTGAGAAAGGTGACTGAAGAATGTAGTGGAAGGACATGCTACTGCAAAAAACTGCCAAGTGACAGACACAGGGCTGTGAGTCAGCCAGGCTGTGTCTCCACAGCGGGAACTGCCTCAGAGCACTGTGCTCTAACTCAGCCATTGTAGCACACAGGCACTTGTATAAATTTCCATGAAATGACTTGAAACCTACTTTGCCATAAGAATGAGATACATTTTGAATTCAAAACTTAAGGTATCTTGATTAGAATAATGAGGAGGAAGAGAAAGAAAAGGTAATAAAATGTTATTGATTGATTGATTGATTTAATGCCGCTAGCTGGAGGGTGAGGGGAAGAACTCTGGCCCCAGAGTGTGAAAGCCAGGGCTCAAGTTTCAATTTGAGCATCTACCAGCTGTGAACAACAGAAAAAAATTGTTTAGCTTTTCAGAACTTCGGTTTCCTTAGATCTGCAAATTAGCAATAAAAACTAATGTGCCTTCCAAGGTTATGGTAAAAATCAAATGTCGTATGCCTGTGTAAATCTTTTTCAAAAAGCAATAGACACTGCAAATATTGGGCATTTTTATGATGATGTTTATTCTTCACTGGGAGCATTGATGGATTGATTGTTACTTTTCAATAACTTTTTTGTTCCATATTCACTCCAGTTTTAAATTTGCAAATTTTAAATCAGTATTGTTTATAATAAGACTAAAGCTCTTCTTTAAGGTTGAGGCATTAATGTTAAAAAAAAAAAAAGAGAGAGAGAGAGAGAGAGCGCTGTTACATCAAATGCAGTGACTTTGGACAACAACCAAAGAAATTTCCTGTGTAATCCCCATCCCACCACACACACACACACACACACACACACACACACACACACACACAATACACACGAGACACACTATATTTAAAATTGGCAGAGGTGATATTATGAACTCCTGTAAAACCAGATTGATTTGTGTTTGTCAGGAACGTGTGGGTCTGTGTCCTGGGATGCTATATATTTCCACTGTGTACTGCCCATTGACCATTTCTACCAGGATACCTTGAAGGCACCTCAGACTCAGCAAGTTCAATTTGAAACTCATTATGTACTCCCCAGTTGTTCACGCTAGAAGCCTTCAGGCCACCTGTGACTTTTCTCTCTCCTTGTGTCTCTCCTCAGCTTCCCATTGATCAGTCTCTGTACCCTGTTGATTCTGCCTTGTGAATATCTTTTCTGCTCTACCTCATCTGCACTTCTGTTACCACTGCCTGAGTTTCAGTTACGGGCTTCTCAATCTGTAGCCTTTTCTGTCCCTCAACACAGCCATCACCACCAGCAAGAACTCTCTTTGTAAAGCACCAATTATCTTTCCAAAGCCGAAGACTTTCTCTTGTAGGAATTTAACTTTAAGGCATAGTCAGATAAATTAACCAAAATATATGTGAAGAAGCTGTTCCTCACAGTATCGTTTATAATAAATATTGTTTATTATAATAAACAATATCGTTTATAATAATAAAAAAAGGAAAAAACCCTTCACAGTATCGTTTATAATAATAAAAAAAGGAAAAAACCCTTAATATCTCAAAAATGGATCAGTAATATCAAGAGACTATACACAGTAGTCATTGAATTGGTATTATAGATGTATAATAATTTGGAAAATGATAACATAAAAATTATTAAATAATGTGCATAGAAAAATTTGTGGAAAATGCTTTATGCTATAAAAATATTTCTAGGTAATAGAATTTAGTAAGAGTTCTTCTTGTCCTACCTCCTACAAAACTAAAGCAAAATAAAACTAAAATAGAACAAACATTCTGCTATGTAGCCCATTACAAAAGATAGTGCTTCTGGCAAGAAATTGTTACTGACCAAAATCCTGTAACTCAGTACCTGTGAAATGCCATATAACAAATTTACTCATGTCCTCAAAGTTATGAGAACTGGGGACTTCAGGACATCTCATATCTGCCTCATTTTTTCATGAAAATTTGTTGTAGAATCTTTTATATAAAATACTGTACACTGTCCTTAATCCACTATGTCATGTTCCCTCTATTTACAAATGTGCGTTGTCCATAGATATCTTTAAAAACAAACACACAAACAAACAAAACTGTGTTCATACATATCTTTGTAGGCTAAAGAAAAATGATACTATAAGGGTTGGGAGGTAGAGGGTGGGGGCACTGAGGAAGCCCTGCTGCCCTCAGGTTAAGCTCCCTATCTCTCTCAGTTAAGGTCGCTGATACGAGTTACTTGTTCCCAAACATGTATGTTGGCTCTTTACTGTCTTTTAAGTAGCATTTATGATGAATTCCTTTTTTTTTTTTAATGGTGGTATTATAGTATCTGATGTTAGGCCTAGACTTGCTCAGTCAGCAATCACCTTTTCTTTTTCCCCTCTTTTGATAGACTTGAGAGACCAAGGCAGTACACACACACACACACACACACACACACTCCTCCAACTATCTTTGCAATTTGTATACATTTCGATTCTGGTGGACTATTCATCATTTTTATAGAAATGCTTTTATGAAATTCTGTCTCATTGAGTGGGTTAGGAGTTTCTTTGTTTTTTGCTTTATGATAACCCATTGCCTCAGTAAATACCTTAATTATTGCCAGAAAAAAAAAAAAATAAACCCAACTGATTAGACCTAATCCCTTCTCAAATCACTTTACTTTGTCATTTCCTATCCATCCTCTCTACACACTCAGATCTCTTTTTTTTATTATGAAATATGTTTGGCATGAGTAACAACATTAGGTAATATGAATCATTTTATTTGGTTAAATGTCTACACACAAAGATTAGTGGAGAATTTGGAAAATATAGCTAAATAATATTGGAACTTTCAATATTTCCCTAGCTCCTTGCCATATTCAAAAGATGGGTCTTTGAAGTGAAGAGCAGAATAATACCTTATTATAGTCCATAGTAAATAATATTTATGACTTTCAATAGAAGTATTGATTTTTTTGTTATAGATAGCATGTATCACACAAACTTTATTCTTTTTTTTCCTTCATGATATAAATGTATTTATTTTTATTATGCTTGAAGCTCTGGGATACATGTGCTGAATGTGCAGGTTTGTTACATAGGTGTACATGTGCCATGGTGGTTTGCTGCACCCATCAACTCATCATTTACATTAGGTATTTCTCCAAATGTTATCCCTTCCTTTGCCCCCTACCCCCTGACAGGCCCTGGTGCGTGATGTTCCTCTCCCTGTGCCCTGTGTTCTCATTGTTCAGCTCCCACTTATGAGTGAGAACATGCAGTGTTTGGTTTTTGGTTCCTGTGTTAGTTTGCTGAGAATGATGGTTTCAGGCTTCATCTAAGTCCCTGCAAATGACATGAACTTTTTTTTTTTTTAATGTCTGCAAAGTATTCCATGGTGTATATGTACCACATTTTCTTTATCCAGTCAATCATTGATGGGCATTTGTGTTGGTTCCAAGTCTTTACTATTGTGAATAGTGCTGCAGTAAACATACATGTGCATGTGTATCTATAGGAGAATGATTTATAATCCTTTGGGTATATACCCAGTAATGGGATTGCTGGGCAAATGGTATTTCTACTTCTAGATCCTTGAGAAATCGCCACACTGTCTTCCACAATGATTGAACTAATTTACACTCCTACCAACAGTATAAAAGTGTTACTGTTTCTCCACATCCTCTCCAGCATCTATTGTTTCCTGACTTTTTAATGATCGCCATTCTAACTGGTGTGAGATGGTATCTCATTGTAGTTTTGATTTGCATTTCTCTAATGACCAGTGATAATGAGCTTTTTTTCATATGTTTGTTGACTGCATACATGTCTTCTTTTGAGAACTGTCTGTTCATATCCTTTGCCACTTTTTGATGGGGTTGTTTCTTATAAATTTGTTTTAAGTTCCTTGTAGATTCTGGATATTAGCCCTTTGTCAGATGGAGACTGCAAAACTTTTCTCTCATTCTGTAGCCTGTTCACTGTGATGATAGTTACTTTTGCTGTTCAGAAGCTCTTTAGTTTACTTAGATCCCATTTGTCAATTTTGGCTTTTGTTGCCATTGCTTTTGGTGTTTTAGTCATGAACTCTTTGCCCATGCCTATGTCCTGAATGGTATTGCCTAGGTTTTCTTCTAGGGTTTTTATGGTTTTAGGTCTTACGTTTAAGTCTTTAATCCATCTTGAGTTAATTTTTGTATAAGGTGTAAGGGAGGGGTCCAGTTTCAGTTTTCTACATATGGCTAGCCAGTTTTCCCAACACCATTTATTAAATAGGGAATCCATTCCCCATTGCTTGTTTTTGTCAGATTTGTTAAAGGTCAGGTGGTTGTAAATGTGTGGTGTTCTTTCTGAGACCTCTGTTCTGTTCCATTGGTCTGTATAACTCTTTTGGTACCAGTAACATCCTGTTTTGGTTACTATAGCCTTATAGTATAGTTTGAAGTCAGGTAGCTTGATGCTTCCAGCTTTGTTTTTTGTTTGTTTGTTTTTTTCTTTTGCTTAGGATTGCCTTGGCAATATGGGCTCTCTTTTGGTTCCATATGAAATTTAAAGTAGTTTTTTCTAATTCTGTGAAGAAACGATGGTAGCTTGATGGGAAGCATTGAATCTGTAAATTACTTTGGACATTGTGGTCATTTTCACGATATTGATTCTTCCTATCCATGCACATGGAATGTTTTTCCGTTTGTTTATGTCTTATTTCCTTGGGCATTGGTTTGTAGTTCTCCTTGAAGAGGTCCTTCACATCCCTTGTAAGTTGTATTCCTAGGTATTTTATTCTCTTTGTAGCAATTGTGAATGGGAGTTTGCTTATGATTTGGCTCTCTATTATTTGTGTATAGGAATGATTGTGATTTTTGCACATTGATTTTGTATCCTGAGACTTTGCTGAAGTTGCTTATCAGCTTAAGGAGATTTTGGGCTGAGACGATGGGGTTTTCTAAATATACAATCATGTAATCCGCAAACAGAGATAATTTAACATCCTCTCTTCCTATTTGAATACATTTTATTTCTTTGTCTTGCCTGATTGCTCTGGCCAGAACTTCCAATACTATGTTGAATAGGAGTGGTGAGAGAGGGCATCCTTGTCTTGTGCCAGTTTTCAAAGGGAATGCTTCTAGCTTTTGCCCATTCGATATGTTATTGGCTGTGGATTTGTCATAAATAGCTCTTATTATTTCAAGACATGTTGCATCAATACCTAGTTTGTTGAGTGTTTTTAGCATGAAGCAGTGTTGAATTTTATCGAAGGCCTTTTCTGCATCTATTGAGTTAGTCATGTGGTTTTTGTCATTGGTTTCATTTATGTGATGGATTATGTCTATTGATTTGCGTATATAGAACCAGCCTTGCATCCCAGGGATGAAACCCACTTGATCATGGTAGATAAACTTTTTAATGTGCCGCTGGATTCAGTTTGCCAGTATTTTATTGAGGATTTTCGCATTGATGTTCATCAGGGATATTGGCCTGAAATTTTCTTTTTTTGTTGTGTGTCTGCCAGAATTTCGTATCAGGATGATGCTGGCCTCATAAAATGAGTTAGGGAGGAGTCCCTCTTTTTCTGTTGTTTGGAATAGTTTCAGAAGGAATGGTACCAGCTCCTCTTTGTACCTCTAGTAGAATACGGCTGTGAATTCGTCTGGTCCTGGGCTTTTTTTGGTTGGTAAGCTATTCATTACTGCCTCAATTTCAGAACTTGTTATTGGTCTATTCAGGGATTCCACTTCTTTCTGGTTTAGTCTTGGGAGGTTGTAGGTGGCCAGGAATTTATCCATTTCTTCTAGATTTTCTAGTTTATTTGTGTAGAGATGTTTATAGTATTCCCTGATAGTAGTTTGTACTTCTGTGGGATCAGTGGTGATATCCCCTTTATCATTTTTTATTTATTGTGTCTATTTGATTCTTCTCTCTTTTCTTCTTTATTGGTCTGGCTAGTGGTCTGTTTTGTTAATCGTTTCAAAAAACCAGCTCCTGGATTCATTGATTTTTTTGAAGGGTTTTTTGTGTCTCTATCTCCTTCAGTTCTGCTCTGATCTTAGTTGTTTCTTGTCTTCTGCTAGCTTTTAAATTTATTTGCTCTTGCTTCTCTAGTTCTTTTAATTGTGATGTTAGGGTGTCGATTTTAGATCTTTCTCACTCTCCTGTGGGCATTTAGTACTATAAATTTTCCTCTAAACTCTGCTTTAGCTGTGTCCCAGAGATTCTGGTACATAATGTCTTTGTTCTTATTAGTTTCAAAGAACTTATTTATTTCTGCCTTCATTTTGTTATTCACCCAGTAGTCATTCAGGAGCAGGTTTTTCGTTTTCCATGTAGTTGTGCTGTTTTGCATGAGTTTCTTAACCCTGAGTTCTAATTTGATTGCACTGTGGTCTGAGAGACTATTTGTTATGATTTCTGTTTTTTTCGCATTTGCTGAGGAGTGTTTTATTTCCAATTATGTGGTCAATTTTAGAATACGTGTGATGCTGTGGTGAGAAGAATGTATATTCTGTTGATTTGTGGTGGAGAGTTCTGTAGATGTCTATTAGGTCCACTTGGTCCAGAGCTTAGTTCAACTCCTGAATATCCTTGTTAATTTTCTGTCTCGTTCATCTGTCTAATATTGACAGTCAGGTGTTAAAGTCTCCCACTAGTATTGTGTGGAAGTGTAAGTCTCTTTGTAGGTCTCTAGGAACTTGCATTATGAATCTGGGTGCTATTGTATTGGGTGGATATATATTTAAGGTAGTTAGCTCTTCTTGATGCATTGATCCCTTTACCATTATGTAATGCCCTTCTTTGTCTGTCTTTATCTCTTTTGGTTTGAAGTCTGTTTTATCAGAGACTAGGGTTGCAATACCTGCCTTTTTTTTTTTTCTTTCTATTTGCTTGGTAAATCTTCCTCCATCCCTTTATTTTTGAGCTTATGTGTGTCTTTGCACGTGAGATGAGTCTACTGAATACAGCACACTGATGGGTCGTGACTCTATCCAATTTGCCAGCCTGTGCCATTTAATTGGGGCTTTTAGCTCATTTACATTTATGGTTAATATTGTTATGTGTGAATTTGACCCTGTCATGATGATGCTAGCTGTTGATTTTGCCCATTAGTTGATGCAGTTTCTTCATAGTGTCAGTGGTCTTTACAATTTGGTATGTTTTTGCAGTGGCTGAGACCAGTTTTTCCTTTCTATATTTAGTGCTTCCTTCAGGAGCTCTTGTAAGGCGGGCCTGGTGGTGACAAAATCCGTCAGGATTTGCTTGTCCATAAAGGATTTTATTTCTCCTTCACTTATGAAGCTTAGTTTGGCTGGATATGAAATTCTGGGTTGAAAATCCTTCTCTTTAAGAATGTTGAATATTGGCCCCCACTCTCTTCTGGCTTGTAGGGTTTCTGCAGAGAGATCTACTGTTAGTCTGATGGGCTTCCCTTTGTGGGTAACTCGACCTTTCTCTCTGGCTGCCCTTAACATTTTTTCCTTCATTTCAACCTTGGTGAATCTCACGATATGTGGCTTGGGGTTGCTTTTCTCAAGGAGTATCTTTGTGGTGTTCTCTGTATTTTCTGATTTTGAATGTTGGCTTGTCTTATTAGGTTGGGGAAGTTCTCCTGGAAAATATCCTGAAAAGTTTTCCAACTTGGTTCCATTCTTCCCCTCTCTTTCGGGTACACCAATCACACATAGGTTTGGCTTTTTCCATAGTTCCATGTTTCTTGGAGGCTTTGTTTATTCCTTTTCATTCTTTTTTATCTAATTTTATCTTCATGCTTTATTTCATGAAGTTGATCTTGAGTCTCTGATATCCTTTCTTCCACTTGATCACTTTGGCTATTGATAATATGGTAAGCTTCATGATGTTCTCGTGCTGTGGTTTTTTCAACTCCATCAGGTTGTTTATGTTCTTCTCTAAACTGGTTATTCTAGTTAGCAATTCTGCTAACCTTTTATCCAAGTTCTTACCTTGCTTGCATTAGGTTAGAACATACTTATTTAGCTTTGAGGAGTTTGTTATTACCCCCCTTCTGAAGCCTATTTCTGTGAATTGATCTAACTCATTTTCTGTCCAGTTTTGTTCCCTTTCTGGTGAGGAGTTGTGATCCTTCAGAGGAGAAGAGGCATTTTGTTTTTTGGAATTTTCATCCTTTTTCCACTGGTTTTCCTCATCTTCCTGGATTTATTTTCCTTTGGTCTTTGCTGTTGGTGACCTTTGGATGGAGTTTTTGCGTGGTCATCTTTTTTGTTGATGTTGATGCTATTGCTTTTTGTTTATTAGTTTTCCTTCTAACAGTCAGGCCTCTCTTCTGCAGGTTTGCTGGAATTTGCTGGGGGTCCACTCCACACCCTGTTTGCCTGGGTATCACTAGCAGAAGTTGCACAACAGCAAATATTGCTGCCTGCTCCTTTCTCTGGAAGCTTCGTCCCAGAGGGGCACTCACCAGATGCCAGTCAGAGCTCTCCTGTATGAGGTGTCTGTTGACCCCTGCTGGGAGGTATCTCCCCACTGGGAGGCACAGGCATCAGGGGCCCACTTGAGGAGGGAGTCTGTTCCTTAGCAGAGCTCAAGGGCTGTGCTGGGAGATCTGCTGCTCTCTTCAGAGCTGGCAGGCAGGAACATTTAAGTCTGCTGAAGCTGTGCCCAGAGCCACCCCTCCCCTGAGGTGCTCTGTCCCAAGGAGATGAGAGTTTTATCTGTAAGCCCCTGACTGGGGCTGCTACCTTTCTTTCAGAGATACCCTGCCCAGACAGGAAGAATCTAGAGAGGCAGTCTGGCTATAGCAACTTTGTGGAGCTGCAGTGGGCTCTACTCAGTTTGAACTCCCTGGCAGCTTTATTTACACTGTGAGGGAAAAACCACCTACTCAAACCTCAGTGATGACACACACTCCACCCCACACCAAGATAGAGCATCCCAGGTCAACTTTAGGCTGCTGTACTGGCAGCAAGAATTTCAAGCCAGTGGATCTTAGCTTGCCGGGCTCTGTTGGTGTGGGATTCACTGAGCAAGACCCCTTGGCTCCCTAGCTTCAGCCCCATTCCAGGGGATTGAATGGCTCTGTCTCATGGTGTTCCAGGTGCCATTGGGTTATGAAAAAAAAAAACTCCTGCAGCTAGCTCAGTGTCTGCCTAAACAGCCACCCGGTTTTGTGCTTGAAACCCCGGGCCCTTGTGGTATAGGCACCCAAGAGAATCTCCTGGTCTGTGGGTAGTGAAGACCGTGGGAAAAGCGCAGTATCTGGGCTGAGTAGCACCATTCCTCATGACACAATCCCTTACAGGCTTCCCTTGGGTAAAGGAGGGAGTTCTCCAACCCCTTGTGCTTCTCAGGTGAGACAACACCCCACCCTGCTTCTGCTTGCCCTCTGTGGGCTGCATCCACTGTCTAACCAGTTCCAGTGAGATGAACTGGGCACCTCAGTTAGAAATGCAGAAATCACCTGCCTTCTGTGTTGATCTCACTGGGAGCTGCAGGCCGGAGCTGTTTCTATTTGGTCATCTGTATTCTTTTCTTATAACTGAAAAATAATGATCTTAAAATTTTTGTCTCCACAAGCAGAAGCAAATAAATTATCTCAGTAATATAGTTTTAATAATAGTTGCTCTTTTTTATCATTGGCAGGGGTGTAAGGGATAAGAGAAGAAATAGTTAAGAACACAGGTGGTTTCAAATCCATTCTCTGGCACTTAACAGCTGGGGAACTTTGGGCAACTCACTGAAACCATTTAAGCACTAGTTGCCTCTTCTGGAAGATGGTAGTTGTAATAATACATAATTGATAGTGTCATTATGAGATAAAATGAGGTAATGCAAATAAAGTTATTGGCCATGTGCTTGGTACACAATAAGTACTCAAAAGCTACTTCAAAGTCATTTTTTATTCTAGGAGCCATTCCTTACAGATGGAAAAATTGTGCCTTTTGCTTACATTTTATTTTGCAGTTCACAAGATGTCTTCAAGAGTATGACCTCATTTTATCCCTACCACAAACATGAGAAATAGAAATTGTTAGCTACATTTTCTAGGGAAAAAAGCTGAGTGTCAGGAAAATTAAGTGACTCAGTCAAGGGGTCTACACCTCATCATTAGCAGGATCAAGACCAATCAAAGTACCTCTTGATAAGATCATACCTGAAGCTAACAGACATGTACAGGCCTCCTACAACATAGGTAGCCATGTTTAGTATAGGCAACAGTTGGACTTCTGTGTCTTCATTTCTGGCACTGGATACTGCTTCTATTATAGAAGTTGTGACCTTGTCACTCATCAAGCAGATGGCATTGCTTGATTAGAGTCAGGCCATATTTAGAACATTTCTATAAAGCCATTCTCATTTGGGCAAACATTTTTGCCAATTGAAGTGTTTCTTTTCACTAATTGAGCAAACAAATCATAGGCTATCCACTCATAAGGGCTTTCCACCACCCATATTTTCAGGAAGGCAGGTGTTGAGCTTATATTTTCAGAATGTATTTTCGGCTTCCTATACTCTTAAGAGAAATTGAAGCCTCTTTGATGAAGGTGAGGGTCTATAAACATGCCTGTATTCCTTATAAGGGGATTTTGTCTGTCCTCATAGAAAACTGACTTTAAGAAATAGATGTATGCTGAAGCAAGATAATATGAGTGTCAGGCTGGACACGTAAAATACAAGAGAAGGCAGTGGGGAAAAGGCTGAGAGAAGAGTACTGTAGACTTTACATCACAATACTTAAATTAATCTAAAATGTAAGCTATAAAATAGACTAAAATTATATATAGACATATGTGTGTATGTGTGCATATGCATATATGTGTATGTATCTCCATACTTGAAAGGCTAACGGTCACAGTAGATTCAAATCAAATATGGAGTTAGTTTTGAAGAAAAAGCCAAATAAGACATCTTTGCTAGACTTTAAAATTTTATTTTAACTGAAACTACAGTATATACATAACGATATAGATTAATCTATTTACTTGTAAAATTAATTGTTTCATTGTCATTGAATCAGATGTGAGTGTATTTAGATAAGTCAAGGTAGTCAAAGAGTATAATAAGAAACATTGAGACCTAGGGATCAGGCTAACTCAGACTTCTGTCTGGACTCTGCCACATCAGAGAAATATTTCCTCAGGCAAATTATTTTCATAGTTTTGAACTTGAAATTCTAATCTGATAAATGGAGACACCAATGCCTAACACATAAGGGAGCTGTGAGGATTAAATGACATGCACAATTTGCACGGCTTCCTCAAGTTGCTACTTATATTAGTTGGCTAGGGCTGCCATAGAAAATACCACAAGCTGAGTGCCTTAAGCGACAGAAATTTATTATCTCACCGTTCTAGAGGCTAGGAGTCTGAGATCAAGGTGTTGGCAGAGTTGGTTCTTTCTGAGGGCTGTGAGGAAGGATCTGTTTCAGGTTCTTTTCTTAGCTTGTAGATGGCCTTCTGTCTGTGTTTTCCCTTCGTCTTCTCTGTGCATGTCTCTGTGTCCAAATTTCCCTTTTATTACAAGGACACCAGGTCACATTGAAGTAGGGCACATCTTACTCCTATATGACCTTATCTTAACTATCTTACCTTATCTTAACTATCTTATCTTAACATCTGCAAAAACCCTATTTCCAAATAAAGTCCCATTCTGGGGTACTGAGAGGTTAGGAATTCAACATGAATTTTGATGGGGGACACAATACAACCCATAACAACACTCAGAGGTCACTTTCTTAGACAGACCATGCTTGACCACTGATGTAGTTTGACTGTGTCCCCACCAAAATATCATCCTGAATTGTAGTTCCCATAACCCCACATGTAGTGGGAGGGACCACGTGGGAGGTAGTTGAATCATGGAGGCAGTTACACTCATGCTGTTCTTGTGATAGTAGTGAGTTCTCATGAGATCTGATAGTTTTTTAAGGGGCTTTCCCCCTTTTGTTTGGCACTTCTCCTTGCTGCTGCCATGTGAAGAAGGACGTGCTTGCTTCCCCTTCCACCATGGTTGTAAGTTTCCTGAGGCTTCCCCAGCCATGCTGAACTGTGAGTCAATTAAACCTCTTTCCATTATAAATTACCCAGTCTCAGGCATGTCTTTATTAGTGGCGTGAGAATGGACTAAAACAACTACCTTTTCTAAGAACAGTCTTACCCTTTCCTGGCACACCCAGTCCCTTGCCCTATATAATATGCCAAAGGAAATCATAGAATTATTTATTTTCTTATTCTTTTTCTATCCCCCACACTAGGCTGAAAAGTCCATGGTGCCAGGGCCCTACTTGTCTTGTAGGTTGTTTTGTTCTGGGTTTGCAGAACAGTGCCTGGTACAAAATAGATACTTACTCAATATTTGTGGGAAAAAAGGATAAACTTCTGGCTTGAGGTTAGAGGCCAATATATAATAGGTGGTATAAGTATCTTTAAAAAAAGAATCTCATTCTCTATCCAAATTGGTATTCATTAGCCATATGTGAAAGAAACTAAATATTCAATTTTATTTTAATAAATCTAAATTTAAATATCCATTAGTGGCTATTGTACTGGACAGCACAGATATAGAACATTTCTGCTATTGCAGGAAGTTCTATGGGACATTTCTAGACATAGAAGCATAGATGAGGATATAATAGTTATAATTCCGTTTAGAGCCGATGCTGCCTGCTGAATTCCACAACACTGCCCTGCATTGCTGCTCTTTCATGACACTGGACAGCTCCCACTTGATTTGTTCTTCTTTATGGTACAGGTGTATTGGGTGTATTGCAAGCATTTTTTTCTTCCATTATTAAGTTAAAAATACCCCTTGAAGTTTTGAAAAGCTGTAAAGGGGTTGTTTAAAATTGTTTAAAATTAACATATTTATAGTGAATTCTGTGGCAGCAATTTTTTATTTTAATTGTTGTTCTCTTTGCTATTCAGATAAGTAAGCAGTAGGCATGGATAATTAATGTACGGATTCTGTTTTACACAACTTTAAGAATGACTCTTCGAGAAACATGTCTTTAAGAACAATGAACTGAGAAATTCATTACTTGAGGATAAAATATGGATACAGGTGCAAGGAGTCAGCAGGTGTCATGTGTGGGATCATTTCTTCCCTCAACCCTGGAAAGTACATAGATTTTCACCATCCTTGTTCAGCCTCTGCCTTAGGGATAAGCAATGCTGGGGTGATTTTATGCTCAGAAAGTAACCAAAGGCTAGCAAACATCTCTCATGGTTGGCAGTAAAAACCATTGCTATGAATAACAATCTATATTTTATAAAAACTCTTTTGGCTTTATATAAAAATCTGATGATTCAAGGCAATAGCACATACTCCAATGTGTTACTGAATCCTGAACCACACCCCTAAAGGATGCATTCCTTGATGTCACCGGCTGAACAAAAGGCTTTGGGGTGGGGCGAAGGGATAATACATAATGCAGTTAGAAAGTGATAGAAAGCATATTGCTTATATAAAATTCAGTGCTAGATAAGAATAAAATATGAAATACATGTGGCAATGAACTTAGAATATGCCCCAGTTTTGAAAAAAGAATAATAAGATAAAACCCTAGAATTTGGAAACTGTTTGTTTGTTTGTTTGTTTTTTGAAACAGAGTCTCGCTCTGTCGCCAAGGCTGGAGTGCAGTGGCACGATCTCGGCTCACTGCAAGCTCCGCCTCCCGGATTTACGCCATTCTCCTGCCTCAGCCTCGCAAGTAGCTGGGTCTACAGGCGCCCACCACCACGCCTGGCTAATTTTTTTGTATTTTTTAGTAGAGACGGGGTTTCACTATGTTAGCCAGGATGGTCTTGATTTCCTGACCTCATGGTCCACCCGCCTCGGCCTCCCAAAGTGCTGAGATTACAGGCGTAAGCCACTGCTCCCGGCCAGAATTTGGAACATTTTAAAATAACCTCTTATTACTATCATTTTAATCTTTCAACAGTGACAAAATATCAGTGCCACCTGCTTTGTGACTTTTCTGAAAAGAATACATGGTCCCAGGGTATTCTCTGTTGGAATACCATTCACACCTTCAAACTTATCACCATCCAGTTAAATTTGAGGAATGGCAATTGATAACCTTAAGTGAGTCAAGGCACATTTACTTGAAGAACTAAAAATGCTACTGGAACAGGAAGGGCTGGACTCTAAGTTGGTACTTAACTGAATTCTCATTGCCTGAATGTGGTTGTAGAGCAGACTATTCACTAGGGACTGAATAGGGGAAGTATGAATAAATGTGTACAAAATCCAAACCTTCCTGATAGGTCTTTTGGGCTATTTTGTAAAACAAGACAAACAACAGAAGTATTATAATTTGAGGATTATAGAGCAAACAAAGTAGGAGCATATTTATGAGGCATAATTCTTAAGATAGAAATTAAAGATCTTATTTATGTTTGAGGCATAGGAAGCAATAGAAGCATATATATTTGCAGGGTCTAGACATGCTTCTATCATCAGTGCATTTTAGTATTTTAGCTCACTGTTCATTAATGTTATTACCTTAATTTATTTAATCAAAATATTGACTCTGTTCTCATACTGCAAATAACCTGTGACATGATTTGGATGTTAATATGATTTTTTTACGACTGAAAGTTAAACTAATGCTCATCCTTTCACTATTAAAATATTAATGTTTTCTATTTTAGTTTAGCATTTAAAAAACAAATTTGTACAGATGGGATCTCACTATTATAAAAAAGCTTTCTCCCAATTTTTGTAAACTGCAAACTTGCAGTTAGCTTAACTAAAATTACATAATAGAATTTCCAAATTAAGAAATTAAGTCACCTATTTGTTCTGTAAAGCAGTCACCCTTGAATAAAGAAATCCATGGTTCAATATATTTTTTAACAATTCAATAGTATTTTCAGCTTTATTGGGATATAACCGACAAATTGAAATTGCATATATTTTCAGTGAACAATTTGAGGTTTTGATATACACATAAACATGAAATGCCCATCATCGTGGTTCCATATAACCATTTTGTTTAAACCATTTAATTCTCTCATTGACTTTTGTTTAAATGTTTGATGTATAGAAACTTCATTTCATTAAATACTTCAGAGACCAACTATTATTTTATGGAATCCAACACACTTTACGTTAATACATTAACAGACCCTAAAAAGGACACCAGACATTGGTTTGTAATGCCATAAAGAATTCATGAATAATATAGTCATCTACTTATTTTTTAAAGAGAATGTTCTTTTAATAAAGCATATGTTTTCCAACGTACACTTGAGCAAACTTTTATTTTAAAGGAAAATGGACAGATTTATGTTTCAGAGCTTTGAGATACCCTTTTCTTATTTAAGATATGAAGGATGCAGCAATAAATTATCCAGATGTTTTGGCTGTAGTCTTTTTTTATTGTTGAGTGACAAATTTCCATACACTTAGCAACTTAAAACAATATCCTTTTTTTTGTTGTTGTTGCAATTCTTTAGGTCAGAAATTCAGGGTAACAGGGCTGGTTTATTTGCTCAGAGTCTCAAGCTCAAGGCTGAAATTAAGGTGTTAACCAGCTGTGATCTTATCTGGAATCAAGGTCATCTCTCAAGCTCATTACTGCCACTGTTGGAAGAATTCAGTTTCTTGCAATTATAGGATAGAAATCCCTGTTCTTTTGCTAACTGTTGGCTATAGCCCCCTGTAACCTCCCAGAAGTCACTCTTGGATTCTTGCCCCATTGGTCATCTTCATCTCAGCAATGGAGGACCTCCCCTCTCACACTTCATCTCTCTGACTTCCTCTTTTGCTTCTAGCTAAAGAAAACACTCTGCTTTTATAGGTTTTATAGGACTCATGTGATTAGATTAGAACCACCCTGATAATCTTCCTATCTTAAGGTCAGCTGATTAGTAACCTTAATTGCATCTATAAAAATTCCTTTTTTCCATGTAAAGTAATACAATCATGGAGTAACACCAGGGTTGAGGGTAATAGGAGTCATCTTAGAATTATGTATTAGCCAAGATGTAGAATTCCTATCAATAAATTTAAGCAGTGTTTCCATTATAATTGAAAAGGAGAAAAGATTATAGTGTCTGATCATCTTATATTTAAATGCTAAGAAAGATGATAATAATAGCCAAAAATCTTGGTCACATGTCGACTTTTTAGCAACTCAATTATAGCAATCAGAACTGATAGAGACAGAAATCATACTGCAAAGGCTTAAAGGAATGCTGAGAGTTCTACCATTTGAGAAATAAAGAACTACCAGGCAAAATGAAGAAACAACCATGTAACTGAAAATTTTCCAGAAATAATTCTTAATGAGATGTAGACCAAATGTCTCAATAGTTGGATCAGAAGGCAAGAGGTCGCATAATTCCTCTGTGCATCAGTCTGCCCAGACATTTTCATTGTTGCAGATTAAAGCTGAGTACTACCATGTTTGTGCCATGGCGTCTATGTGGCCTCCTCCCTGATGGCTGCTTGGGAACATGTTCCTCACTGCATCACACTGCCCTTCCCACTCTCTGAGGAAGCTTAAAGGGGTAAAGCAAAGGGAAGGGACTGAAGAAAACATGACAAATTCGGGAGAAGATCTTTTGCCTTTCTGTTCGTTAAGTGAGAATTTGTAGATAGAGTGGAAAGAACCATTGTGAGCTGGGGCAGGAGTATGTGAAGGAAAGGAGGGATAGACTGAAGATGTCAGAGACAGACAAGGCCCCGAAGGATGGAACAGGGGGTGGAATTAAGAGAAAGGTCCTGAAGGGTAGAATGGGGATAGAATTAAGAGCATGCATGGATCCATTTAGTGTGGAAAGGGAAAACCTTATTTCTCTGAAATACAGGAAAAGAACAGAGATGAGTAGTGGTTTCAAATGAGGCATTAAAAGCCATTACATGTAAGAGGTCTTCTGTCCTCTCAGCACAAAGGGGCTACTTTGCATATATTTTCTCCTCTGTAAAGTGATAAAAAATAGCAAGGCCAGTAGAACACAGCTCAAATAGTATTTATGATAGTTAACTGATATGATGCATATAAACTGCTTAGAGTAGTATATACCAGGTTATAAGTGCACAGAAACGTTAGCTGTTTTTACTATCATTGCCATTACTATTTCCTATTGACAGTAAAGGAACGTGAGGTAAAATTGTGAGCTTAAAAGTAACTTCAAGCTTTTTAATCACTTGTTGAATAGCATCGCAGAGAAACATTGAACCTTCCTTAAATGTAAATAGCATGATTCATGGAACATCCAGTCAAGATGACTAATCTTTTTTTCTAGTAACGCTCAACAGTCTAGAAGGTACAGAAGGCAGTGGGTATCAAGGTTTATAAAAGGTCAGGAATTGGAACTCTGGGGACCTGGTTGTTCTCATGAGGGCACATACCAAGATCAGGGTGAGCTAGGAAGTTTAAGTGGTAGGAAGATAATGGATTTAGGTAGAGAGGGGAAGTTGAGACAGTTTCAAGCCTCAGAGATGGAGCAGAACAAGAAAGCTCCAGGCACTCCAGGCAGGGCTGGAGGTGACCAGGTCCACGACTTTGTCCTTCTAAAGTGAAGTGGAGGTGAATCTGAAGAAATTATCACTGTGATTAAGGTTGATATTGAGGGCAACAGGACAAGCTAGCGTAGGAAGAAAAAGTTTGTTCCAGGTAGAAGATGTAGTTGTCTAATATTGAACAGCACAAATTTGAGAACATTAGCATCACCACAGAAAATCTGATTGAACATCACTGTACTAGAGGTACAGGAAAGTGAGAGGGTAGGGTCTTACAGAAAATGTTGGAGCAGAAGAAACTATGCCAAATGAGGTTGTGAGCAATGATATTCTGTATTTTTGACAATTTTGAAGCATTATTTATTATTTTAACATTTCTAAAATTTGGACGAGTCATGCAATTGATGTGCTCATTTAATAAGGTTAGTGTTTATTTTTCTCCTGAAAAACCGTCAAACAATTAATAATCTCACAATCAGTGTCATCTTAATATCAATGAAATATGGTAAGAGCAAGGCCAAAGGAGGGGTTTTCATACTGGGTAGTGATCACAACGATAAAGAATCAGGACAAAAAGACTGAAGAGATGTGATAATGGGATATGAGCTGAACTGAAAAAGAACTAGCCCCAAGATATTGTCAGCACTTTGGAGGACTGATGAATTTGCCATGGTCTAAAGTACTTCTTTAAGTTCATAGCACCCGACTCTGTGTTTTCAGACCTTATGTTGTCCAAGAATTGGGCTGATGGTGAGTCTCAGGAGAATGAGGTCAGTCTTTCTAAAATAGTCTCCCAGGTGCTGATGTGCTTTGGCAACTACAGTAGGTCCTCCTTAAGACTGGGCATGGGAGAGGCAAATGTCAAAGAAAAATACCCCGCTTCTTTTGAGTGGAGAAAAGCAGAAGAAAGGGAGAGAGATCGTGGTGTGCTGAAAGCAAATAAAAAGCCAATGTGATCATCAAGATAACAATAGCCATACATTAAGGTAGCCAAGATCACAGACTTGAGATCTGAACTTGGATGGAGATGATGAGCTACACGGTTTTAGTCTCATCAAAAAGTCAGCTACATCAGATGGAACTGAAGTTGCTTTATTTTACTTTTTGATGCTGTAATAACTCTGGCATGACTTTTCACAGCAGGTTAGAATTAAGACCTTTTAAATTTGTCCCAAATGGTTATTGATACCTGCAATAATACATTTTCCCCCGGAATTATATTTTTCCCTTAAAATATATGTGTATATGCATACATTCATATATATAGTGTGTGGGTATGTGTTTGTGTGTGTGTGTGTATATATATACACACGTACATATATATATTTTAACAAAATAGTGTAGTGGAAAGAACTCTGTTTTCTAAGTCAAAGTAACTGATTTTGAACTTGGGGTCCAGTGAGCCACTTAATTTCAGGTTTAACTTCTGGCAAATTTTATCTTCTGAAGCCGAAAGTCAGTTTCTTTTAAAAAGAGGCAATACTTGTAACTCTTTTAAAGATCAGATGATATAAAAGATATGAAAATATAAACTATAACATATAAATATACTGAACTGTAAAGTGGTACAAATCTAAGTCATTAATATTACTGATTGGAGTTCATTTCTCAGATTTCACACAGTTGTTGGGCACAGAAAATTTGCAAACTTTGGCTTTCACTCTTGCACAGCCTAATTTAGCATCATATTCTTGTTCTTTGCTGATTTATCAGGTAAGGAAAAAGTCAAGTACAATGATTTGGATGCCTCACTGCCAGGGAATGCTTGATAAATTAAAAGCCTGGCTTGCTAGGGACATTCTGACTACTGTTGTTTATAACCAAGATCTTTTGCAACCTTAGACTTCCCAGGAAAAGCCTGGGCTTTGTAGCTGCAGGAAGGAGAACAGGGAGGAAAATATCTTTCAGATTTAATCCATGAGAAACTATTAGGAACTAGCCACTATGCTAAGGAATACCCAATCATTATTTTGATATTTTCGTAAGCTGAAGCATCATTTACGGGCCTCACAGGTTTGCTTTCTGATCATATTCAAAGCCTTCACCTGGGTAAACTCCTATGAGAACCTATAATTCAGGGATGCTAAAGTCACCATGGTGACAAGAAGAACTCAGCTGGCTTCCTATTCAATGCATCTCAGATGAAGGTGCTCACTCCAGGAAACATAAAGGATAGCCATTAATTTTGAGCTTTTTTGTGTGTGTGAAGCAAAGGGTAATGCTAATATACAACCTCTGGAATAGATCTGATCAGTTGCCCAGTCTCTGGGAGAGGGTGGTAATTGAAAAGCTAGTAAGGGCAGGCCCTAATCTAAGAAACTAAATCTAAGACAGCCACCTGAAGTGTGAAGATGGAAATTGCAGAGTTGAGTCTCGATTTCATAGGCCTATAGCTCTAACTTGCCTAATTGAACTTTTACAATTGAACTTTTACAAAGAAAGTGGGGATTTATTTATACTCCCAACTCTAGGGGGCCACATAAAAGAGGAAATGAGGGTATAGGAGACTTCTCTAGGTTATCATAAGAAAGAAGTCTGACAATACAATACTCGTCCATTTATCTTTTTATAATAAACCACGAAATATTTAAGAGCTGTTGGAATTCTTTGTTACTTCCCCATGCTGGCTGTTTTTCCATTCCCTTCATCTCAATACTTTGCTGAGTAAAAGTGTTAAAATCAAAAATATCCCTACAATTCGTGACCTTGAGTGACTTCAGAATTCAGTTAGACAAAACAGACAACTGAGTTCTGTGGTTCTCAATCTTTGTACTTTTAAAAAGTGTTCATGCTTTGGTTCTATCCACGAAGATCCTGATTTCACTGGGGTTGATGTGTTGAAAGATTTTATATCCACCAAATGACCCTAATGTGCAATCAGGGCTGAGAACCAAAGCCTTATTGTCTCATCTCTGCCTTCCTTAAATCCACTGACCTTGACTTCAGTTTTACCTTGGCAATTCACCTCCATGGCCACACTCTGAACCTTGTCATCAGCCAGAACTGCTCCAACCAACCTCAGAATCTTAAACTCAAATATCCCACACTCTTAGCATAGTTTCCTTTACTTCTAGCTCCTTTTATTACATTAAAGACCTAATAGTATTATTTCTAAACTGCTTTCTTGCTAACCCTTCATTGTTATCCTCATGAACCCAAATAGGAGATAACAAGCCAGGATTAATCCACCTGTGTGATCTCCCCATTTTTAACCCTTGTATTTCCAGAGGAAAACACAACCACTTACACTGGTGCTCCAGCAAGTTCATACTCTCTAGACCCAATTGGATGAAGCCTCAATGCTACCAAAATCCCATTCATGTTTCTAGTCAGCCTTGAGTCCTTTTCTCCCAATAAAAACCCTGTCTCTTGGTCACATAGACATTTCCATCCTATTTCTGTTTGAGGTGGAAACCTGCTCCTGTACCTTGAATCCCACCCGCTTCTGCCTTTTCAGTTGACTTACTCCTTCACCTGCCACTTGTCTTTGATCACCAGCTTTAGCCTTGAACTAAGTCTTTAACATGGGCATTTAAACATACGTAAAACACTCCCTTCAAAAAGCAAAGCAAAACAATGCAAAAGCAAGTTTTCACGGGTCCCCCTTTGCCTACTGCCTTCCTCCAACAGCCAAATGATTTTGCATCCTTACTCTCAATTTTGCACTTTCCTACACCAAATATACTGACATTTTTAGCACTAAATCCAGGAAATTTTTTTTTAGTCTTTGTTTCACTCAGATTCTCTTCAGTATTTGAAGGGTGTTGGCCACTCTCTGTGCTTAAAACAGTCTATTCCTCCATGGGCTCCTAGCTAACAGCCTGCAGTTTGTCAGTCTTCTTTGGGGTTTCTTTATTCTCTGCCTACCTCTGAAATGACAGTGTTCTTTTGTGTTTTGTCATCAGCCCTTTCTGCTCTTACCCCATATTCCAGAGGTATTTAACCATGGCTATGCATCAGAATCACCTGCAAAGCCTTTTAAAATGCAGCCATCCACTTGCTATGCTAGATCATCTGAATCAGAATTACAAGGGAATGGGGTCCAGGCACCTAAATTATTCAGAAATTCCACAGATGATTGTGATATACTGGTGGTCTTCTTCACATCCATGCCTTCTCAGGCATTCCTGTTATCAGTCTTTCATCTGGATCCTCTAGACCCTCGGGCTTATCTTTTAGATATGTCTACACAAGATGTCCAAACTCACTGATGTGTCCAAGAGAGCCTCCCTGCCTCCATCCCTTTCCCATCTCATCCAATCTGCTCTACCTCCTCCCCCTTTTCTCCTCCCCCATATTTCAGTCTGAATGAGTGACATCAGCTTTTATTAAATTGTACAAACCAGAAACTTGATAATCATTTTGAATTGTTTTATTCATCCCTCATGTCCAATCAACTGTCAAGTCATTTCAGTTTCACCTCTAGTATTCTCCAAAGTTTTTATATACATGGGTATTACTTTAGGTTAAGCTAAGTCAGTCTGTGTTGCTATAACAAAATACCTAAAACTGGATAATTTATGATGAACAGAAACTTACTTCTTACAGCTCTGGAGGCTGGAAAGTCCAATATCAAGGTGCCAGCATCTTGCAAGGGCCTTCTTGTTGCAACATCATACGGCAGAAGGTGAGAGGGCAGGAGAGAGCAAGAAGGGACTGAACTTGCCCTTTGATAAGGGCACCAATGCCTTCCATGAGGCTGGAGCCCTCATGGCCTAATTACCTCTTGAAGGTCCCACCTCTTAATACTGTTACAATGACTATTAAATTTCAGTATGCGTTTTGGAGGGGAGAAACATTCAAACCATAGCAGACACCATCATCTGTCTTCTGAAATATTACCACCACCTCCTGACTGTATCCTCTGTATTTAGCTTTGCTTACTCTCACTAATCTGTTTTTCACCCAATACTCAGAACATTTTTTTTTCTAAAGGATACATAGGATAATATGTATTTCCTGCTTAAGACTTTTCAGTGACTATCTGTTGCTTTCAGAATAGAGCCCAAACTGTAACATTGCATATATGGCCCATCAAAACCCGACGCCTGTTTATTCTTTTGTCAGGTCGTCTCTTGCATTCTGCACACAGTTTTTATCACAGTTCTCTGGGGTTCATGATTCTCTCTTGTCTTCAAGCCCTGTTACTTTGCTCTTTTTGCCTAGAACACCCTCTTTCCATTGGCTCAGGTGTTACATCTTCCATTCCTGTCTAGGTAACCCCTCCTCATGTTCCAGCACATATCTAATATACCACCTTTTAAAAGGATATCTGCCTAAACCTGTAGAATGGGCTTAAGAGGGCTTCCCATATATTCTCATACTGTGTACAATGAAAATCTACTCATTGATTTACTTCTCTCTCCCACCTGGCTTTATGTTCCCTTAACATAGAAACTTTTATGCATCGAAAAAAAAATTTTTTTATGTGACACATAAACTCTTGATGATTGTCGAAGGAATGAAATGAGGAGTATTCAGAACTGTTAGTAAAAAAAAAAAAAAAAAAAAAAAAAAAAAGCAGACAGTAATGATCAAGAGAGGCTTCATAAAGGGAAAGTCAGTAGTTGAAAAGCTACAAGTAGAAAGAGCTGACTGACTTGAAAAGAGGCCACTACTTAGTGAAAAGTACTTCACTGGTATGGTAGGAGTTGAAGTCAGAATGCAGGAAATTGAAGAATGAGTGGTGTATGAGTTTTCTGCTGAAACAAAGTATGACAAACTGAGTGGTTTAAACAGAAATGTGTTGTCTCACAGTTATGGAGGTGAGAATTCCACTATCAAGGTGTTGGCAGGGCCATGCTCCCTGTAAAGGAGCTAGGGAAGGAGCTGTTCCAGTTCTCTCTTGTAGCTTCTGGTAGTTCCTTTGCTTGTAGCACCATCCGTCCAATCTTCACATGATGTTCCTTCTGTGGACATGTTTGTCTCTTCACATGGTGTTCTTTTTATAAAGGCACAAGGCACATTGGATTAGGGACCTACTCCCTTGCAATATGTTCTCACCTTCACTTAATGAATCATACCTGCAACAACCCTATTTTCAATAAGGTCACATTCTCAGATAGTAGGAGTCAGGACTTCAACACATGAATTCTGGGGGAGATGCAATAAAGTGTGGTTGGACTTGGGTTTATTCATGGTGCTATTATTGTCAGACATTCGTAGATCAATATTAGCTTTTAATCTCTTATTTTAGAGTCTACATTGTAGCATAATATTTACTGTGGTTGTCATGGAAGAGAAGTTAGTAAATGACTTTCACTACACAGGGCTACCACACTGGTTTCCAAATTGAGCTCTTCAAGGTTGGAGACGGAGGACGATGGAGCTCCTCCACCACAGCACCCTCTCTTTGCCTAATTTACCTATAAGCAAAGCAAGGTTTGAAATCCACCTATCTAAAATAAGACTTTTAGGCATGTTGGAGGATATATTTTTAGTCATAATGTTGATAGCAAATAAGAAGAGAAGATACACTCTCAGCAATTGGAGACAAGAAAATCTGATGTATAATTTAAAAGAAGAAAATGACAAAAAGTACAAAATCTTATGTGCACTTATTACCTAATAGTTTAAAATCTTGGAGATTATCTATCTATCTATCTATCTATCTATCTATCTATCTATCTATCTATCAATCATTATTAGGTTTAAGTAATACACAAAGTTAAACCCTTCATTATCTTAATTGGAGTATATAGAGAGGTATAGATATATATAGATATCCTTTCCCACACTGATTTTAGCTCTTGAAATGCATAGAATAGGAAAAAAATCAGAATTATAATCTCCATGGGAGCAACTTTACAGCAAAAAACACAGAAGCAATTCTATTTGAAACCTGCTAGAGTACAAAATTCTAGATTATCTTTAGCAGTTTACTTTTATTTTCATGGATAAAATTTGAAAAGACAAGGGCCAGTGACTCATTCTACCATTTGAGAGCATCGCTAGGGAGCATGACATTTTCACAGAGACAGATATAAGGTGACTCGGAAATTTTTTGTAGGTAATTCCTATTCTTAAATTTAATATGAGTTACCAATTTGGAACACTGCAACATTATATTTATCACAGAGTTATAACTTTTAATGGTTTGAGGGATCATAGATCTGACCACATCAATATATGACTCATTTTCAAAATACAAAGTGCTGAAACACCAAAATACTGAGCTGAATTCTTTAAAACTTTAAAGCTGAAAAATGACTCATGTGTACATAAAGTGAAATAAGAAACCACCTAGTGTAAATGACTGCATTTTTGAAATTCCATTGTAATTCATAATCTAAAATATTGTTTTAAAAAGCCTGCATATTTGGAAATGGGTGTAATTTGCATTAAAATCAGAAGACATTATTTCTTGGTTATCCTACTAAGACAGATTGTGGATGCATATGGAAAATACGTTTACTTTCTCTAGACTCCTGGAAGGCCATTTTGAGGACTTCTGTGATAATTCACTAAATAGATAGAAAACTGCCTGTACCTATACTTTGCTATAAGATAGTCCTCTTTTGATCTAACCTCATTTCTGTTTAGCTAACTAGCTAGTCAGGAGTGTAAGGTAGGCTGTATAAAGAATTTTAAACTTACTAGGGTCACATTCAAAGTAAGCCTAGAGTAAAATCTGGAGATCAGATTACCCCAGCTACTGAGACTGAAATGTGAACCGTATTGTTGAAGAGCTTTTCTTCCTCACAATTCAAGGAAACATGAAGACTGGTGATATAAGAGCAAATGCGGACACTTTTGGTCACTGTTAGCTTGTGTTGAATGTGCTGACTGAGTCTATGTCCATCCTGAAAATATTGAGGAGTCAGCAAAACATATTTGAGTCTTTACCAAAATACTTTTTCTTAAATGTTTCATAGTCATGAGTATTTCATGGGGAATTTAATCTATGTGCCCATGATTCATTTACACTAGTCTCATCAAAATGACATAGGGAGATATTGAATGGCTAAGAATCCTTAAAGTTTAAGAGGCCATTTAAGGCTTTTGTTTCTGAACCAGAAAGTCATAGTGTACCAGGACTACTCACAATTCAAACCTACCAGGGTTCAATTTTGTTTTGTCTAATATATCAGGAAACCTTGGTATTTGATTCATAACTTCTAACCTCAAAATGCTGGTCTAAAATATGTGTGTGTATATATATATATATATAAATGAAGTCCAGATAAGAAGTGCGTGGCTAGAATGGGAATGTTCAACATAAAAATATCCCAGCCAGGCGCGGTGGCTCATGCCTGTAATCCCAGCACTTTGGGAGGTTGAGGCCTGCAGATTGCTTGAGCTCAAGAGTTTGAGACCAGCCTGGGCAACATGGCAAAACCCTGTCTCTACAAAAAATACAAAAATTAGCAGGGTGTGGTAGTGCGTGCCTGTAGTCTCAGTTACTCGGGAGGCTGAGGCCTGAGAATTGCTTGAGCCTGAGAGGTGGGGATTTCAGAGCCGAGATTGTGCCACTGCACTCAGGCCTAGGTGATAGAGGGAGACTCTGTTACACACACACACACACACACACACACACACACACACAAATGAAAGCCACGTTTTGAATAACTAAATTTGAATGTCAGCACAGTGGCCTGAGGATGTATGAATTTACAGATAAATGCCTTTCTATCAGTTGAAAAATAACTAGTGCTTTAAAACTTTTCATCCATTAAAGGAAAGTCATGCTGAATTACTCCTTTGGTGTTGTACGATATTCTACAGTTTTTAAAATGCTTTAAAATACATAATTTTGTCTGATTAGGTAAACAGGATTGGTATTATTCCCTCTATTTCTAAAAGGGGAAAATATATTTACATACAACTTTGTATGTTGTTGCTTTAGGTGTAGTAATATAGACTGTTACAGTTCTGAGCTATGATTGTATGAAATAGTAGAAGCAATGCTGCATATATCCCACATAGCTCTATTTTATTTTTAAATTCACTTTTCTCATACTTGTAAGAAATCTTTGACTTTGGTTTTAGTTAAAAGATAAAACAAAGCAAAATTGTAATTTCTGTGATAATACAAAACTAGAATATTATCATTGGCATAAAATTCAGTTCTAATTTTTCTCCAAAATAAGATACTTACTCCAATATAATTCTCTTCCTTCTTAATTTTACATATTTGCATTTTAAAGCAGCCTATTCCTATGGGGCTAATCTCAGGGCAGAGTTTTCTTTGAACTTAATGTGTGCTCCCCAGTCAGGTCAAGTCCAGTCAGGGCAGTGACTAAGAAATGGGTCAGAACTTATTTAAATTGTGCAGTTGTCTGGAAAAAAGTTCAATTTATATATGTGAATATGTGAATGGAGAATGGCTTCCTCCTTAATGTATAAACTGTAACTCAAAATATTCATTTTTTAAAAGAAATTTGAGCCAAGTATTAAAATAATCTTCATTGTGAAACACTACTAAACTGATTTAATGGCAATCTTAATGTAATTTAATTTTGGTTCGCTGATATGTGATCAGTTAATCTTGAAGATTTCATAATTTCTGGCATTTGTTCTTTCTTCTTTTGTTTCTCTCTCATAAATTGATCAATTCTGCAAAATATACAAATTAAATTTAATGTTAATCTATACATAAGTCGAGGCATGTGAATCTCATGACCAAATAAATATTACAAAGCAGGTGTCTCTACACTGATGCTTAATACCTACAATTTAGAGAAGACACCTCTCTTCCCCAGGGTCTCAAGGCATCTCATTCCCCTGGCTTTCCCCCTTTTCCCTTGAGGACTCTATATCCTCCTTTGCTGCGTCCTCCTCAGCTTTTCAAAGTCTTAGCATCGACATGTCCCAAGCTTAGTCCTTGCAGTCTTCTGTCCTCCTTCTGCGTATCTCTTACACTTCATCCAATCACAAGACTTTAAAGTCTATATGCCATTGTCAAGTCTCTACTGATCTGGATCTCTCCCCTGATACAGACTTTCATATTCAACTGCCTTCCTGCCATTTCCACCATGATGTCTCCTCTATACCTGAAACCTAACATGTCCAAAACCAAAGTCTTGCTGTTTCCCAGCAAACTTGCTCCTCCTGGAGCCTTCCTGATCTCAGGCCAAACTTTGCTGTTGTCTTTGACTCTTCTCTTCTTCTCACACTCCGAATTCTAATCCAATCAGCAAATCCAGCCAGCATTCTTTCAAAATATAACCCAGAAGTTGCCCATTTCTCACCATCACCATGGCTACCAGCTTGGGCCCAGTGATCGACTTCCCCCCCTGTGCTGCTGCACCACCTCCTGACCAGTGTCCCTGCTTCAACCTGTTTCCCACCCATCAGCAGAGTGAGGCTGCTCCAGTCTAGGTGGCATCAGATCACTTCTTTGCTCAGAATACTTCAGTAACTTCTGATTTTCCTCAAAATGAAATTGAAGGTCTTTATAATAATCTACTAGTTGTTCCTGTGGCCTTTCAGATTCAGCTCCTACTCCTCTTCCTCTGGTCCAGTCACTCTGGTCTCCTTCCATTCCCACAACTGTCCAAGCACAGTCCTGCTTTAGGTACTTCATGCTTTCAAGTCCTTCAACCAGAACCTGCATCAGCCTGATATGCCCTTGTTTTCTTTCCTCACCTCTTTCCTTTATTCGGATATCTTCAGAGTGAGGCTATCCTTTTATTTTGTTTTTAATAATTATATCTTCACCTTGCCTGTTCCTGGCATTTCCCATCCCCTCTTCTTTTTAAATTGTTCTTCCTGCAACCTATTATCATATAATCCATATACAGATTTTACTTTTTCTTTTTGCTTGTTTTTAATCTCTCCTACCACAACTAAAGAGTCCTAGTTATTTCATAGTTCACTGCTGTATCCTTGGCCTTTAGAGTTGTTCTTAGAATATGGGGACAGTCAATAAAAATTTGTTGAATAAATAAATGATTACTATCTGTCTTCCTCTCCTTAGGTAGAAGCAGGCCATATAAAATATAAATTATTGGATTATCAGACTTGCCCATATTCATATTCAAATATGTTATTCCAACTTGGTTGTTGGAATATGTAAAAAAAATTATAAGAACATCCATTTTTAAAGGATTAAACAAGCAGTAATTTTTTTTCCAAATCTAAAAAAAAAACCCCACAGTGTCAATCAAGGAATCAGAATATATATTGAATTAATTGTTTCTAGGTCATTAATGAACTTGACTGTGCAATTGCTCTCAAAGCACTAAAAATAGCTGATATCGAACCAAAGGTCCTTCATGATCCTTGAAAGTTCCTTGCAGTTCTAAAGAAAAACTCAAGCTTATAGGAAGAAGTTTTAATGAGACATTGTACTGTTCAGGAGAGACAAAATCATAGTTTCTGACCTCAGGGGCATTGATACAATAATAGAGCAAAAGCTCTAGGGAAATTAGTTTTTAGGAAGTGGAATCTGGTGGCTCATTGCACATTCTAAACAGCATCAGAGTAAGAATGACAGTCTGGCTGATTGGCGTTAGTGATGTGGATAGATTGGGCTGCAATATTATCAAAACTGGATTGAAATCCCTCAATATCAATGAAGTTTTACAAAGGTATAAGGACTACTGAGCTACAGTTCATTTTAGGACTTCATTTAAGTGAGAAAGGCAAGTAGGCCAAAGTGAGATCAGGACAATTTCAGGATTGAAATTTTAATCAGTGAAGCTAAGTAATCTTAAATTTGTTCTTGTATCTATCCTGATTTGATCAATCCACAAATATTAATATTTATGGAACATTTACTGTGTACCAGGCACTGTGCTAGGGAGATTGTATAACAGTGACCACAGCAGATGTAAACCCTGCCCTTAAGAAGTTTGTATCCTAGTGTGGAGATGGGCATTCAGACAGATAAATGAATATACAAGTACAGATTGTGATGAGTGTTAGAAGGGAAAATACAAGGGTGCTAGGGGAGAGAACAGGAGCCACATGGGTTAAACCAGGGCTATCATCTGACTCCTAGTGTCCTCCCAAAATTCTTATTTTGAAATCCTCACCCCCAAGATCATGGTATTAGGAAGTAGGGGTTTGGGGCGGTCATTAGGTCATGAGGGCGGGGTTCTTACGAATGGGATTAGTGCCCTTGTAAAAGAAGCCTGGATCCTTTTCCTCTTGAGCCATGTGAGCTTACAGTGAAAAGATAGTTGTCCATCAACAAGGAAGCAGACCATCACCAGATATCCAATCTGCAGATGCCTTCATCTTGGACTTCTTAGCATCTAGGATTGTCAGCAATAAATTTCTATTTCTAAGTTACTCAGGTATTTTGTTACAGCAGCCTGAATGGACTAAGACAACCAGGTTGTCATTAAAATCCACCCTGAAGGTTCAGTACGAATCCATGATGTATTTGAATAAGATTTGTATGTGAATCCTCTGTAAGGACATCCAGATTTGTGGTCTAGATCTCACTTCTTTCCACTTTCTAAGAGACCTTGTACCCCCTAGCCCCTGTTTCTTTCTGCCAGCATTTTCTGTTTTTCTCCACTGACTCCTTACCTTCTGCCATTATCAAGTTTTACCTATTTTGAAATATAAATATCACATTTGATTATTCTCCACAGCCTTACAGACTTCATGCCTTCACCACTCAAAACCTCACGTAGTCTCCTCTTCCCCTTCGTTTACTTATTGTTTCGTTGAGGTGTATTTCAATGGGTTTCAGGCATGATCCCATCCAAAGGACTAATGTGCATATACTCAAAATGTTAATTCAGCTGAACTGCTCACATTTTTGCTTCATTGCCCATGTCTTTTTGCACTGAATTATAAGCCACTAAACCTTGAATCAATGAATATGTTAAAATGTGATTTGTATAGTATCTAAAAACATGTGGCAGTTGAGAATGGATTAATCCATTCTAGACCAAAATAAGGTCCTGGAGAAAGGATTTTAAATTCTTGAGCTGAAAACTGATCAAGGTGGAACCACATAATGCCACATGATACAGTGTGATGTCAGATAGATTATTGTAACAAACACATAATTAATTAACTAGTAATGAAGTAATAGGGTTTTGGATGTTTAATCTTCAAGCTGGTAGATATAAATTAGGTCACATTAAAATCAGTTCTCCAGTCCCAATATCTCTATGCTCATCTTCTCCAGCATAAACCTCAGTAACTCACACAACCTCTCTCACTTCACATCTCTGAGACTCGGGGGGTTGCCTTTCAATTGCCCCTGCATGGATCTGCCCAGGATGTCGCTTTGTACTGGTTTCTACTCTACCAGTGACCTAGACCCAAGTTCATTAGTCTCTTGATTGCCTAACAACAGACACCAACCAATTTGTTCCAGCTATGAACATTCTCTGTTGTATCTAGGGCAGTACCGGAACACTATTCACCTGTAGAGTAGAAAGGAGAGTGCATCTCCCTTCTTATTCTCTCAGGGGAAGCTAACAGCCGTGCTGCTTCTTGAGCTCTCAAATTCTAGGAAAAAAGTTCTTTCAGATCTTACACACAACCCTTTGTATTTCCACGATATGATTAGGAGAATTCATGTGCCAATCACCACAATCTGTCAAGAACCACTACACTTTTCAGGAAGCTCAGGGTTTGTGGCTGAGGTTTGGGTTATTCATACCAGATTCCTTTTTTCTGTAGACTGAATTCTTAGAGACCTACTTTCTGTTGGGCTACAGGAACAACACCAACAGCTCAGTTGCTTAAGAGAGTAAAGACTTATTTCTCACTCAAACTACATGTTTGTGACAGGTTTGTGGTGGAGGGAGAGGGTTCTTCTCTTCACTTAGGAACACAGTTAATGGGAGACACCACAGTCAGGAAAGTTCCCAGTCACTGTGGCAGAAGACAGGGCACTTTATACACAGACCTCAGTGGTTTCCGCCAGAAGTGACATGTATTGCTTCTGCTCACATATCATTTTTCTTTTTAGTCTTGTTTCATCAAATCATAGTGATATTCAAATTAACAATACATACATATATGTGTGTGTACATATACAAATTAGAGAGATAGACATTGTTTTTAGTGCTGCTCACATTTTATTTGCCAAAGTAAGGTTACCATGCCTAACTTCAAAGGGGCAGGAAAGTGCAATCTCGTCATGTGCCTTGAAGAGGGAGAACCGAGAATGGTGACGAACAACACCAATGATGAGTACACTTTCTTTCTTGAAGTTTTGTATCTATATCCTTCTACTTCCCATCCAATCCTGCCTTTTATGACTTATCTCTCTACATATGATCTTCAGTCATGTAAATTGCTCAGAATTTCTCCATATTAATTAGTGGTTCTGGCTAAGGGTCTCTCACGAGTTGTTGGCTTGGGCTACAGTCATCTCAAGGCTCAGCTGCTTCCTCAGTGACTAACATAGTTGTTGGAAAGCCTCAGCTCCTTGCCATGTGGACCTCTCTATAGGGCTAACCACAGTATTATAACTTGTATCCCCTAGAGTGACAGATGAGAGAGACAGGCAGATAGAGACAGAGACAAAAGACAAGAGAGACATCCCAAGACAGAAATCAAACACAGTCTTTCGTAATCTCTTCTTGAAAGTGACATGTCATCACTTACGTCTGATAACAAACATCCTGGGATAAAGTGGGAGGGGGACTCTACCAAGATGTATGTTAAATGCCAGGAGGTGGGGGACTTCGTGGAAGCTGGCTGCCACTCCCATTCAAGAAGGCTACTTACTCTTATGTAAATCTTGGCTGCCAAAAATTGCTGTCTAAATCACAGCTTCTTCCAAGTAGCATACCCAGTACAGGGTAAATGCAACTTAAAACTACTCTCAAGGGGGTCACTTCATTTAGACTAGTGTTGGTCTTCTCCTATGCAATTAAATGGTTCTTGTGTCTTATCATTTTCAATGTCCAATATCCAAGGAAGTACATGCACTCATCCGCAAAACATTTTCTTTATTTTTAATGTTTTAATGCTGTTTTTAAGCCCCTTGTGTTTAGGTGGTTGTTATACTTGAAATGTTAGCAGACATAATACACAGCAAATAAATTCCTGATGGTTTTGCTTACCCTCTTCTCTAGAAGCATGAGCTGTGTGAGCTAAGTATGACTTTAAATAGGACATAGAGAGGAATTAGAAATAGTGGCAAAGTGGCAGAAACCCCACATTAAAATCCATCCTAGTCAGCACTCTCTGATTTCACATACCAGGGTTCTTTTTGGATTAATGAAAAAATTGTTGAAACGTATTAAAGGAGAAATGCAATTCTGTAGAGAGAACACAGTTCCTGTTTGGAGGGAGGGAATATGTATGGCCACTATAATAACAAATTAGGGGAATGCATGTGTTAATTTTTATGCAGTCATCGTCTTATTGAGCACAAGTAGAGAGGTTTATTTTCTTTCCTTTGTTAATTGTTCTCACAGAAATAAACCACACTGTGTAGGAAATTAGGCGCTCTTCCCTTCCTACTCCTGCTATTGAAAGAGCTTTATCTATGGAAATCCTCAAATCAGCTTCTTCTTGTTGTTCCAGTGATGTCTCTTGGATTAATTCAGACAAACTGTGCAGTGTAACCAATGCAGACAGTATGTTAGAAGCACATGGATAGCTTGCTTCCTTTTCATTCCTTCTTCCTTTATTGTTTCTGCATTGTGGTTCCTTGTATCTTACCATCTTGAATCTCTTATACTTCTAAGTATAGTATGCTCACTATATGCAAGGTTTCTTCTCCCACCTACCCCCTGCTGCCTCCTGTAGTGACATCTCACTTCATTCCCAAGAAAAACATTGCCCTCCCCTCCAAGCTCACTGTGTTTGCATTTCTCTGCTCTTTTCCTCTCTCCTTGGCATGCTGGTTTAATCAATTTTACCAAATGACTTTCCTGGCAGCTGTAAAAAGAAAACCCAGAGCAAGTTAATAGCAATCTAACACTGCACTTTCTGTCATTTCTCTAAAACGTAGAGAACTCTTTGGTCATTGGATTGATTTTTAATGATCTAAATGATCAGATGTTTCAACACTGCACTGCAGCAGCCTGATAATAAATAGGAAAGGGGAGGGGCACGGATGCTGGGCACTCACTCAATGCTAGATGAATAATCCCAAAACAGCAGCCAAGGAGACAAGATAAAATGTCAGCCTTTGCCAAATCATATATTAGCATTTTTAAACAAAGACTCCTCTTTATTTTGATATTGCATATGGGGAACTAAAACAAGATGTTTTTGATGAGGTTTTAGGAAGTCATCAATAGGGTTAGGAATCAAATTACAGCCTAATTCTATGCGTATCTTTTGACATAAGCAGAACGTCAGTAAAGTACCTCCCAATATCTGTAAATAGCCTCTTGGCATCTGAAACGTAGGGAAAAATATTGGTTACTTTTTAACCAAAAGGCACTAAAACTTCCCAAGGTATATGAAACCAGTAAATTATCAAACATGTCCCTTTTCCCCCCTTCTGTAAGAAAGAAATAGGAAACAAAATAGAGACAAATATAGGGAAAATAAGCAAATAATATTATGAATTCATTGTAAGACTTGCTAACTGGCTGTGTAACTTAGGGTGATTTGCTTAACTATTCTGTGCTTTGTTTTCCTCGCTGTAAAATGGACAAACTAGTAGTACTTTTGTGGAAGATTAAATGAGGAAAGTGAGTCAAGTATTGAGCACAGTGCCTGGCATTTACTACTTATGAAGGTTATGTTCTTTATTACTCCATCTACTCTTTCCATAATTGCATCCCCTCCAACCAGTGCTGTCCGGCCCTCTCCAAATCCACAGAACAATTCTGGTCTCCCAGTGTGGTGGGCAAAGTTGGGTTTTGGAGTCCAAGCACAGCTCAGCCATTTACTCTCCAGGTCCATGGGCAAGTCACTGAACCTCTCTAGGTTCCTCAGATTCATCATCCATAAACTGGGGGATGTTAGTACATGCTTTATAAGGTTATTGTATTAAAGGAAATAACTTGTCTAAGTCTCAGTGCACAAATTCTTCCCCAGAAGAGACTTGAAAAAAATATTAACTTTAGAACATAAAGTAAAAAAAAAAAAAAAAAAAAAAAAATTAACTTTATTTCACTCTCCCCCTGCTGCCATTTCCAATGTGCTGTTGCATGTTTCTCAATGGTATGTGGAAGGAAGCTAATTAGTTTCTGTGTTAATTGTTAATTGAATTCCTTCAATTAATACAATGTATTCTTTTGAGAAGCTCAGCTCAATTTATAGTGCTAGAAGAAACATACAAATACAGAATTTATCCCAGTTGATCTGGGGTTCACACAGATGAAAGGGTGTTCTCCTAGCACATTGCTCTGAGAATACTCTAACACTCTTACTTCATGTATATTCATGTATATACATATGTATATATATATGTCTGTATTTACACATGAATATATGAATATCAACTCTTCTTATTTAGTATAATTCTCCCTGAAAAAGAAGGTACTATTTTATTTTTAAATATTGGATCTTATTTTTAATATTGGATCTATCTATAGATATTCAATGTCCAATATCCAAGGAAGTACATGCACTCATCCACAGAACATTTTCTTTATATCTATAATAAAGTAGCCAAGTTGGGCTGATTACCTGTCTAATGAATTTCCCTTTTAGATGGATTAGTTCCATTTAGTCTGTTTCATAGCCCAGATCAGACAGTTCACTAATGAATACACTTAAATTCATGTCACTTTGGTCCAGATGGGGTAACTAAGGCCCAAACCCACTTCTGGTGAAAGTGACCCAGAGGTATTCTTTGCTGATGATATCAGGAGCATGGTCTTTGTAACTGGAAGACACTGTCTCCCATCTCTCCATTTGTTATTGCAAGAAAATTAGATTCTCGTTGAAATAATAGGCCCAAGAATTATAGTAACAGGAGTTTGAACCCCTGTTTGAGAATTTTTGTACTCCTGGGATAAATGAGATCCATTTAAGCTTATAATGATGGTGCTTTCTACATTTTTTTGATGCTAGAGAAAGTCTGGTAGCAAAGCAAAGCTTTGTATATACTATGGGAGGCAGGGTTGGAGAATAAAAGAAGAAAGAGAGACTTAAGAACAAAATTGTGTTTGATGGGATGTTAGATTTATTTTAAATACTTTGAGTCTGTAGAAATAACAAATTATTATCTGAAATATAAATAAGAAATATTTATATTTGGAAAGTTGATAAAAGTCAATTACTGTGTAAAATGTTCACAAATTTCAAATGGACAGAAAAAAATAAACTTTTGTATTGCCAATTATTGAATACTGATTTTTACCTTTGGAAATAGCACATCAGTTACAAATTTTATAAATCTATATAATTGTCTTTATACAAAAAAAAAAAATTCTGATCTTTTGTCAGCCAATATGCAGTTTTAAGCACCTTCAACCCAATTATATGTTTAGGGGTTTGGAAGTTACTAGGGAGGAGGTAGAAAAGTCTGACCTTCTCCCCAGGAATTTAGTATCTGGTCAGAGAGAAAGAAACAGACTTTTGTTGTTGTTTTGTTGGTCTTATAAGCAGCGCCAAAATGAATGTGGGTGTGTGTGTGTGTGTTTGTGTGCACTTGAACAATCATTTTTGTAGGATAAACTCTTACAAATGAAATTGTTCTGAAATGGTATGTATGGTTTACATTTTTAAAAATTTGCTGAAATTGTACTCCAAAATATCTCTCCCAATCCATGTTTCTAACAACTGTATGAGGGTGTACTGTTTCCCGCCACCTCACAATCACTGCATATATTTAGTCTTAAAAAAAAAAAATCTTAAACCAATGTGATAAGCAAAATACCTCATTGTAGTTTTATTTCTTTTTGGTTATCAGTGAGATTGAAGATCTTTTCAAATGGCTTTTGACTGTTTATAGTTCCCCTTCTGTGATGCTTATTTGCATCCATGTCCCATTTTTCTTCTGGGTTATTGGTCTTACTCTAATTTATAGACTCTCCTTCAGGCAAATGGTACCAAAACCATACCATGGCTGTTTACAGTTGACCCTGCCAGCTTACTTTGCATTAGTAATTGCTTCTTAGAAGCTTATGTTATTCATCCTTCTCATATTGCTACACTGCTGTTTTCTTGCTTCCCTAATTTAAAATTCTCACCATTGCAGTCAGCAGGTTAAATGGCAAACATATGAGGAATCAAGAGAATCACCTATGCATTGAGTACTTGCATGTGCTACATGATTTAATCTATACCTTCTAATGTAACCCTGAATAAATCTAGGAAATATGTAACATTGTTGTTTTCCAGATGAAAAAATTAAGATTCAATTAAGGTTGGGAAATGAGACTAAGGTAAATAAAGTGGTAATAAGAGACTCAGGTCGGTCTGATGATACTAAAAGCCTGTGCTCCTTCCACAAAACCATGCTTTCTTCAGAAAAACTGTTATTACAACACTGTATTCAAACATACAGCATGTCTTGCTATACAGCTAAGTAAATTTTAAAATTACATCTATATTTTTAACTTTCCAGTACAACTGTGTATTTATCATTTACAACATGATGTTTTGAAGTATATATACGTTGTAGACTAAATCTAGAAAATTAACATGCATTAACTCACATGGTTATTTTTGTGATGAAAACACTTACTATCCACTCTGTTAGCATTTTTCAAGAATGCAACATATTGTTACCAACTAGAATCGCCATATTGTACAATAGATTTCTTGAACTTATTTTTCCTATCTAACTGAAATTTTGTTTCCTTTGATCAATATCACACTTGCACCTCTATTTCCAGTTGCCCTAGCCCCAGGTAGTTACCATTCTAATCTCTAGTTCTATGAGCTCAACTGTTTTAGATTTCACATATGAATGAGATCATGCAGAATTTATCTGGATATATACCTAATAGTGGGATTGCTGGATCATATGGTAGTTCTATTTTTAATTTTTCAAAGAACCTCCATACTGTTTTTTATAATGGCTGTACTAATTTACATTCCCATCAACAGTGTACAAGGGTTCTCTTTTCTCCACATTCTTGCCAACACTTAATATCTTTTGCCTTTTTGATAGTAGCCATTCTAACAAGTATGAAGTGATAGCTCATTGTAGTTTTAGTATGCATTTTTCTGATAATTAGTGATGTTAAATAGTTTTTCATGTATCTGTTGGCCATTTGTAAGTCTTTTGAAAAATGTCTTTTTAGTTCCTTTGCCCATTTTTCAATAAGGTTCTTTTCTTGCCCTTGAGTTGTTTGAGTTCCTTATATTTTTGGGTATGAATTCCTTGTTAGAGGTATAGCTTGTAAATATTTTCTCCTAATCTGTAGGCTGTCTCTTCACTCAGTTGATTATTTCCTTTGTTGTGCAGAAGCTTTTTAGTTTGATGCAATCTTGTCCATTTTGGCTTTTGTTGCCTTTGGTTTTGGAGTCATGTTAAAAAAATCATTGCCTAGATCAATGTCAGTTTTTCCCCTATTCTTACATTTATGTCTCATCCACTATGGGCTGATTTTTCTATATGGTGTGAGATAAAGGTTTATATTTATTCTTCTGCATGCGGATATACAGTTTTCCCTTATTGAAGTGATTGTGCTTTCCCCGATGTATGTTCTTGGCACTTTTGTTGAAAATAAGTTCACTGTAGATGTAGGGGTTTATTTCTGGCTCTTTATTATGTTTCATTGGTCTATGTATCTGTTTTTATGTAAGTACCACACTGTTTTGGTTACTACAACTTTGTTGTGTATTTTGAAGTCAGGCAATGTGATGCCTTTGGCATTGTTCTTTTTGCTCAAAGTTGCTTTGGATATTTGGTGTCTTTTGTGGTTCCGTATGAAATTTAGGATTGTTTTTTCTGTTTCTGTGAAGAATGGTATTGGAATTTTGATAGGGCTTATAATGAATCTGTAGATTGTTTTGTAGATTGCTTCAAATATGGATATTTTAATATTAATTCTTCCAATCTATGAACATGAACTATCTTTGCATTCATTTGTGTCATCTTTAATGTTATACAGCTTTGTAGCTATTGTAAATGGGATTTTAAAAATTTCTTTTTCAGATAGTTCACTGCTAGAGTATATTAACACTACTGATTTTTGTATGTTGATTTTGTATTCTGCAATTTCCATTATAATGAACAGAAGTGGCAAGAGTAGCCATCTTTTCTTGCTCTGGATCTTAAAGGAAAAACTTTCAACTTTTCCTTGTTAAGTATGGTGTTAACTATGTGATTGTCATATATCGCCTTTGCTTGTTGAAGTACATTCCTTCTATCCCTAATTTATTGAGGGGTTTTTATTATGAAAGGATGTTCAATTTTGTCAAGCGCTTTTTCTGCATCTGTTGAAATGATCATATAGTTTTTGTCCTTTGTTCTGTTAATGTGATATATTACATGTATTGATTTGTGTGTGCTGAGTCATCCTTGTATCCCTAGGATGAATGCCACTTGATCATGATGAATCGTCTTTTTATTGTGTTTTTAAATTCAGTTTGCTAGTACTTTGTTGAGGATTTTTGCATCTATGTTCATCAGAAACTTTGGCCTGTAGTTACTTTTTTTGTAGTGTCCTTCTCTGGCTTTGGTATCCGGGAAATGCTAGATTCGTAAAATGAGTTTGGAAGTATTGCCCCCCATCAAGTTTTTGAAAGAGTTTGAGGAAAATTGATACTAGTTCTTCTTTTAGAAAAATTTCTACTATCCTAGCAGTACAAAGTAGCTCGTTTATACTTGGGGCTCTGAGGAAATATAATGGAGAAAGAGCTGAAATTGGGGTTCAGGTTTATAAATCTCAAGTTTTGGTTGAGCACTAAAGGAGAGGGAGTGAGACTAAATGATAAGAGGGTTAAAGTAATCACTGGATTGATTTTGGAGAAAGGAAGGAAAAATGGAATGAGCAATCTCAAAAGTGCTGAAGATTTGATGCCAATTTCAGTGAGCTGGAACACACAAACATAGAGGAAAAAGAAAGTTCAAGTATAAATTTGATTACACCTAAATGTGTGTGAATTATGGAAGAAACAACATCAAAAGAAAACAATGACAATGACATGGGCTACAGAAGAGTTAAGATTAATGATCCCTCATTATAGGGTGCCATTCAGACATAGGAGTTAAAAAAAAAAGATAGAGCAGAACCACACACTACAGCAGCTCCCCAGTTCCAAGCATACTGAAATAACAGAGGCCTGCCTTCACAGGAAGAGGATTAGTTCTACTGTGACCTGTTTATACAAAAACAATGTTGTGGATAGCAAGATTACTAGAAATGACTTCTTGGATTATAAAGGACAATTATGATAGCTTAGGCCACTGGCTTTCAGTAAATTCCATCTGGTACTTTACAAATTAGCTCATTATTCTGCTGTTCTTACGAATGTGTTAGTCTGCAAACATATCATTGTCACAAATTAGTCACCTAGTGTTTCTCTGAAAGTGATTTAATATAAGCACACCCACATCATAGGATGGAACAGTAAAATAGGTCCTTGCTTGATCCTCCAAACAGAATTCAGCATAAAGCACAATTAAATTTCCAAAGGTTTTTGCCACATACATCATCTTCTGATTTTCTAAGATGAAATGTGGTTGTTGCCCTGGATATTGGCAATACATTATAATATTAGAAACCTCTTTGGTCTCCCCATGAACTCTAGAGACCAAGCCTACTGAGAAATGATGGGTCCACAAATTGAACATAGCTTTTATTTGTTTTTATTTACATTTGTTATCGCAGGTGCTATCACAACTGTTGTTTCAATAATAGCAATTTCCATTTGAAAATTAACTTAAATATCTTATTTTAAAGTGTGTTTTGTAGCAGATGAGCTCACCCACCAGCTACTTGGAAAGAAGAAGAAAAGTGAGGAAACATAAGCTTCCTCTGCTGTCTAACTGGATTACCTACTGAGACATCCCCTTGTGTGGGTTATAATAAATATTTATGGTAAACTTCCTAAGATGCCTTTGGTTGCAAGTCTGGAGCCCCCAACTTAATGGCTTAGCAAAACCAAATGAGGAAAATGTACTGTCTTATAACATGAACTTTCAAGGTAGGCTATTCCAGCGTTGGTTATTAAGAGGTTCAAACACATCACCCAGGTTCTCCTTTGCCATCTTAGCACTTTGTCATTTTACTCAGACTTATTCTCCTTATTTACACATGATGGACAGTTCATAGCCAGACACCAGGACCAAAGGCAGAAAATGCACCCTTTCGTGCCTGAGCAAGAACTCGTGAAGATATTTTTTTAAGAGAGAGAGAATTGAGTAGTGCTGTGAGTCCAACCCTACCCTTTCTTAAAGTGGGCTGCAGTTATCTAATTCACATCAAGCTCAAAGAGAGACCTGGCCTTCAGCCATTTGATGTCCTTCCCAAGAGAACCATCTGGGAAAGGCAGTTTGACTCCAAGAGCTAAAGTTTGTAGGGATGGAACCACTAGAAAACCAAGGCCTTGGTGGGGGCTGATTAATCAGCAGCACTTGGAAAACAAGGCTCTTGCTTGAGTTAAAGGAACTGCAGCCAGCAGACCCAGCAGGGATACCAATGATAAACCCACAAAAGTAACCATGAGACAAAGAGGCAGCTTTCAACATCTGCCAGGTCTCCAACATGTGATGCCATCTTATGATGGCACTAATTCAAGAAAACAAAACAAAACTCTTTTCTTCCTTTCCTCGCCTCTTTCTGTGCCTTCCAATCCCAGAGTAGTCAATACCAACAGCTAGCCAGTCTGGATAGCCAAGGAAGGGGAAGAACAACCCAGTCTCAATACCACCCACTTACTCCACTACATGCAGAGACTCTGCGGTGGGCCCAGCTGGGAGAGGGGAGAAGATGTAAGTTCAATCAAGTTTAGAGTTTTGGGTTACAATTTGAAATTGACATTCTAATTTCTGGACAGAGTCTGAGGTGATGGTTTAGCATGAATGCAAAGCTCTCTATTGCCTAACAGTACCCAGAAAAGTCATAAGATGTTCTCTATAAATAAAGCTTAAAGGGACAGTGCAAAAGTAAATAAAATGTGTTTTACATTTTGGGAGGCCAAGGTGGGCAGATCACCTGAGGTCAGGAGTTCAAGACCAGCCTGGCCAACATGGTGAAACCCCATCTCTACTAAAAATAATAAATAAATAAATAAATAAATAAATAAATAAATAAAAATAGCTGGGTGTGGTGGTAGTGCCTGTAATCCCAGCTATTTGGGAGGCTAAGGCGGGAAAGTCACTCAAACCCGGGAGGCAGAGGTTGCAGTGAGCCAAGATTGCTCCATTGCACTCCAACCTGGGCAACAAGAGCTCAAAAAAAAAAAAAAAAAAAGAAAGAAAGAAAGAAAAACCTTTTAATATCTACTACATGTCCTCATTTTCATTTTCAACAAGTATGTTACGATACTGATATACATTTACAAGTATTTTTAACTACCCTGACAATACCATATCATATTTGTATCTTTCTTGCATGCTTCCCCTTTCTTAGTCTAATATTTGAGGGGAAAATTATTTATGCCTCCCAGCAAATATGCTTCCGATCTTTAAAACATCTATGTTCCAGCAAATGGATCCCAAAAGAGAGGTGCATTCAAGGTGTGGAAAACAGCAGGTCACTGAGGGGAATGGGAAAGTTAGTATTTTTATTTTTTATGTTGTTAGAGACAGGGTCTTATTTTGTCACCCACTGCAGCCTTGAACTCTTGGGCTCAAAGGATCCTCTTGCCTCAGCCTCGCAAAGCACTGGTATTACATGTTTGAGCCACTGTACTGGCTTAGAATTAGTATTAATAGTAATGTCCTTCTGTCCCAGTCCACTGTTTCACTTTCCTTTTTCTTCATGGCTTCCTCCTTTGGACTCCCTTGGGCTGGGAGTTTAGCACTATCACCTGCACACTATACCTGCAGTCTATGAAGACAGGCAGTCAGGGATTTGGGGCTATCACAGTTGCTCCTCCCAGAACAAAAAATATTCAACCCTCCCACACACACAGTGGCAGCAGCCTCATCTCAAATGGACTGTGCCTCTTATCAGTGAGTAGTTACAGAAGACAGGGAGAAAGGTGCATTTATATTTTCATGGACTTTGTCCTGCTTCCTGTTGCACTTTCATTTTGAAAATGAGTTGGGGATTTCAAAAATCAATAAAACTTGCTGAGGATTCTGACATCAAAAACTAGGTCCAGTGTTGCCCACTTCCTGCTTTTTATTTTTGCTCTAGTCCCTATTTGATTGCTAATCTAAAGAGAAAGGGAGGGTCAGTGAGAAAAGAGGAGAAGTCTTAAAAATGAATTTACTATTTGATCAGGTTTGCTACTTTATTTTGTGGAAAAATTTAAAGCTCTTTTGTGTCTTTATGTATTTTACAAATCTTAGAACTAAAAACTAAAAAGATAAAATCACATTATAGTCCCCATTGAATTATTTCCCACATTTCAAATGTGCTTCCCAGAGAGAAGAGCTAGGCAATTCAGTTTCACAGTGATAGTTTTGTGTCTCATCAGTTTGGGACATGTATTGTTTATGTTTTGCTTTTTTGAGTCTATTAAGTGATTTATATAGTCTATTGCGCTTTTTTTTTAGGAATGGAATATGCCAATTATAGAGAGAGGCAGGTGAGTTAAAAGTTTCAAGTGCTCAGCATTATAGATTCACCCTCGAGTGAGAATGTTAAAAACAGCAAGGAAGAGTATGTAAAATGCTAGGTGAATGAGAGGGCATCTGTCTGCAATGGGAAACTAGTATTTAATAACTAGCCTTGAATTTATTCAATACTTAAATACAAAGATTATTCTACTTAATTATACTATATGACTTTGAAACTATTAATCATTCTAAATTATTGGGTTCTAGTTTAAATAGATTTGTATATTTTTAAGCTTTTAAATGATTGTTTGAAAAAATTTATCTGAATATCCTTTTTTTTTCCTAAAAAGGAATTCTGCCTTTTGAGTACTAAATTATTCTCTCTATAAATCTAAAAATATCACAGTATTTCTCTTTTTCCATAATCTCTCTCTTTCTCTCTCTCTCTCTTTCTCTGTCTCTCTCACCTCTCCTTGTCTGAAACAAACTGAATTTTAATGAAGAAAACTGTGAAAAGGGGTTTGAGAAAATGAAAAGCTAATATTTTGAATGGAAGTGTAATAGATGTCAGTCAGAGAAAAAGAACAGTCTCCAGAACATCTAGATGTGGATGTAGATGTAGATACATTGTTAACGCCACTCTGTGCATTTTAGTTTAAGCCCCCATGTAACCATTAATTCAATGTCAAGTTCATTCTTTGTGGCTATTCAATATTACAATATAGCATTAATTTTAGATGACTTTATTTCAGGAGGGAAGGAAATAATTTATGAATAGCAACATAAGGTTTCTTATATGATGACTCATCACAATTTTGGTTGCAAAAAAAGGAAACTGACTCAGACTAGCTCCTGTAGGAAGGAGGGAACATAGTTACTATGAAGATACAGAAATTCACAGAAACAAGTGTAGCAGGGTCTATTGGATTAGGAAAACTGAAATTAAGGCAGCTACCCTCTTTGGGGCCATATAATCACCGATTTCATTTGTCTCTGTGTTTCTGCTGTTTCCTGCCTTCTCTCTATAATTGCCACTCTCTCTTTAGTTATCAGTTTGCACTGAACCCAAAATGGTAACTTCAGCCCCTGAGTCTACAGGACATTTTGGTTCAACCCCACCTTGAACTGACTAGCGTCTCAATTTCACTTAGGATCTTTCATATTCCAAAGAGCAAATATTAATATTTGCTGCCCAGTAAATGAAGCAGATGCCAGTGAGTCAAGTTGTCATGCTTATTCCCATCACATTTTATAATGGTGAAGTGCAGAAAAGGCAAGGTCTTTAGAAGGAACTATAGGCAGACATAAGTAATCATGTTCGGTATAGAGACTGATTTATTAAATATTTATGATAATAAAATACTAAAAAAGTCAATGTCAAGATAATAAGGACTCAACTGAGTCCTTATTATGTACCAGATACTATTCTAGGCATTAGAGGATATACCAAGGACAAAACAGACCAGAAAACCCCACTACCCTTATATACCCCACTACATGCTAATGATAATCCTTAGTCATCTATTTCAAAAATAACTCAAAAATGGAGTGTCAGTGTCTCTACATAGTAAATACAAGATGCTGAAATAAAAAAATATATACATATATATGTCTTCCTTGTGTGTGTTTTTTTTTGTATTTCCCACGTTGAACTTGCATAGTTTGCTAAATGAAATATTTTCATTTTTAATGTTTCATTTGTGTGTCTGTGTGTATATATATATGTAATATACATATGTTAGATATACACAAATATATGTATTTGTAAATAACGTAGTCATATTTCCTTTTATACCTAATTCTGTTAACTGTCAATGATGTGTAACTATATATATGCACGTGTTAGAAGTGGTTGATGGGGCCTTTGGATTTTCAATGGCATTTTACCTGCAGCCTCTGATGCAGCCTCTTCCAGCTTCCTATTAAAGCGACTGAAAACACTGCAAAATATATATACATATATCATTTTTAAAAGGTACTAAAAACCAGTACTGGCACAATATTAAAGAAGCATTAAATTAGATTGACAATATATATGGTAGACCACACATCGTATTCCATTCTAAAAGTAGGTAAAAATAATTTCTTAGTTTTACCTGGACCATACAATATATCTACTATGTCCTACTACTATAGTAGTATATGCAACAATATACTACTTAAGATTTTTTAAAAGAAATATACCAGCAGACCCAAAGGTGGATCAAAACTAAAGAGTTAAGAATAGAAACATCCAGAGGAATACCCTCTTGAGACTATCTACTGGTAGAAGTTCATCACAGGGGTTTTAAAGAGAATAATAACTTTTGTAAGCCCCATCTGACTGAACTGCCTTCCCCAGTAAACCTGTGAGAGTGGAGAGGTTTGAGTATTTTCATGGTAATTTCTTTACCATGTGCCATTTGGCAAATAAAAGAGTTCTTTCTCAGGCAGTACTTTTTACCAAATTCAGAGGTCAGTTAAATATTCTTACAACAACATAAAAATTGGTGGTAAATCCACTATTCCTGAAGGGGAGAAAGACTGGAAGGAAATATACTGACTTGTCTTTTGGGAGTGGAATTATGGATGACTTGATTCTTTCTTGTGTGTTTATTTTGTTTTATTTTTGTGTTTCCCATGTTGAACTTGCATGGTTTCCTAAATGAAATAATGTTTCCTCTTAAAAACGAAACTTTAAATGATATTGCATCTATTTAAAAGGAAACTATGTGATAAGTTACAGATTTTATAAATAGATTGTCAAAATGTCTGTTAAATGTTCTTGAGAAAATTACGTCTTTGCTTCAAGCAGTTGTAAAGGAAATGGAATCCATTGACATTACTAATAGCAATTTTAGCATCCATAAATTTGAAATTGTATAAAAATTTTGCATATTCTGGGTATAAAATATTAATGCTTGTCATGTAACTTTGCAAAAACTTCATTTTTTAAAGCAATTTTAGGTTCACAGCAAAATTCACAGAAAGATCCAGAGATATTCCATTTACTCCAACCTCTACGCATGCATAGACACCCCATTAACAATATCCCCCCACTAAAGTACATTTTTTACAACTGAACCTACATTGATACATCATTCACTAAAGTATATAGTTTACATTAGAATTTACTGTTAGTGTTGTACATTCTATGGGTTTGCACAAATTTATATTGACATATACCTGCCATTTTTGTATCATATGGATAATTCCAACATCTCTGGAATGTCTGGTCCTGATACCTCTTCTGTCTCTTTAAACTGTGTTGTTTGCCTTTAACTATGCATTGCAATTTTTTCTTCATAGCTGGGCATGTACTGGATAAAAGGAACTCCTGTAAATAGGCCTTAAGTTATGTGGGTGGGCCAGGCGTGGTGGCTCATGCCTGTAATCCCAGAACTTTGAGAGGTGGAGGCAGGCGGATCACCTGAGGTCAGGAGTTTGAGACCAGCGTGGGCAATGTGGTGAAACCTCATCTCTACTAAAAACACAAAAATTAGCTGGGCTTGGTGACACACACCTGTAATCCTAGCTACTGGGGTAGCTGAGGCAGAAGAATTGCTTGAACCTGGGAGGCGGAGGTTGCAGTAAGAACAAAACTCTGCCTTAAAAAAAAAAAAAAAAAAAGTTATATGGGTGGTGGTAAGGTGGGCAGTGGAGGGGAAGCTTTCTATCATCCTATATTAGGTTTCAGTCTTTTGGTGAGCCTGGGCCTCTGGATTGTGAATCTCCTAAGTGTTCTTCAGGTTTTTTTTTTCCTTATACCATAGGTGGGAGAGAATGGCTCAAGTGGGCTGGAATTGAGTATTTCCTTTCTCCCACATGGTAGGCTAGAGTGGGCTGGAGTTGGGCATTTTTCTTTCCCCAGGTCAGTGAGGCTCTGATATAACAAAACAAAATGGAACAAAAATCCCCAGCAGGTTAGGCTCTGATTAACCAGTTTCTCCTCAGGAAGAACCAAGCTTCAGCAGATTTAAAAATGTTTACTTTTTCCCTCTCTTGCTGGAAGCATGAGAGAATCTTTTCTCCAATATTTACTGTGAGAACTTGGTAGCACTCCTGGAGATAAAACACACAGAATTGTGGGGACCTCCCTATTGTTGGGTTCCTCTGGAGTTTTTCAACTTTCAGACTTGCCTGCACCCAGCCTCTAATGATTTGTCAATTATAGTTCAGGTTTTTCTACCCCAGCACTGGTTCTCTTGGAGGTTTCTGCTCCAGTGTGTTGTGATTCTCCATATCCTACTGTCTGTCTCCACCAGTGGTTTGGGCAGAAGTTTGCCGTGTGACCTCACTTCTCTTATGGATCTAAGAAGAGTTGATTTTTCAGTTTGTTCAGCTTTTTTGTTGTTAGTACAGATTGGCCACTTCCAACCTCCTTATGTGAGGAACTGAAAACTGGATTATGTTACTTTTTTACTGGGAGGGTGGGCGACAGAACTGTCATCAAAGGTTTAATTAAATTATCAATTGGTAACAATCCATTAAATCACCAATGAAAGAAAATCTATTTTGGATACATCTAATCAGGATAAATGAAAAAACAGCTATGCACTCTTACAACTTTCTTACTTTTTTTTTTTTTTTTTGAGACAGAATTTCACTCTTGTTGCTCAGGCTGGAGTGGAATGCTATGATCTCGGTTCACTCCAACCTCTGCCTCTTGGGTTCTCTCCAAGCAAGTCTCCTGTCTCAGCCTCCCAAGTAGCTGGAATTACAGGCATGCACCACCACACCCAGCTAATTTTGTATTTTTAGCAGAAACCGGTTTTGATCATGTTGGTCAGGCTGGTCTTGAACTCCTGACCTCAGGTGATCCACCCACCTCGGCCTCCCAAAATGCTGAGATTACAGGCGTGAGACCCTGTGGCTGGCCAACATTTCTCTTTGTGTTGCTCAAAATGACTTCATTCTTGGCCTGAACCATTCTTGGTATGGTTGGTCCAGCAACTATTATCTGGTTTAAAGGAGACTGGAGGTCAGGCTAAAATCTAGTTTTGCAGATACCCACACATTTGAACTGGAGTGAAATAAACATATGATAAGATCAGGATATTTGATCAGATGTTTCATCTAGGAAGTAGACATAGGTTTAACATTGATAGGATCCAGTTCTGAATGAATACTGCTTCCAGCACCAGCTACAGTGTTCATCCGGACATGGAAAACAAAAATAAATCAGCTATTCATGTATATTTTTTAGACTTGGTATTGGTTTAGCTAATAATATTAGTAGACTATCTGAATCCTTGAATATATATTTGAATTTAACTATCCAGCTTTGAGTTTAGAGGTTAGATTTTTCAAGTGTCTATCTGCCAAATGTTAGAAACTTGGGTTTGATATTCCAATATTTAGATGTTAACTATGAATGACTATTCTTCCATAATAAATATTAAATATATATTTTTCTTCATTGCTGTTTGAATTATGCAAATAACACATGAACATATTCACATTTAAAAGATTAATCTGTTTAGAAATATGTAAAATAAAAGGTGGAAATCCTTTTTTAATGTTTCCTTTTTGAATGCTTCCACTTGTACTACTTTATTTCAAGGGTAATCAGTTTGTCAATAGTTTGGTGTGTATCCTTCCAGTTCTTTACCTCTGCATTGGCATAAATTTGTATATTAGCACAGACATATATTTAATTGATAAATTTATACTCAAGATATTATTCTGCAAGTCAGAGAGTTTTTGTTTTTAACTAGCATTATTTCAAATATTTTCCCAAGTTGTTTGTAGGAATCTATAATATTCCATAATATGAGAGAGGGAAAGAGAGAGAGAGAGAAAGGGAGTATGTGTGTGTGTGTTTGTGTATAAGTGTTTTTTTTATGGGGTCTTGCTTGTTGCCCAGGCTGGAGTGCAGTGGTGTGGTCTTGGCTTACTGCATCCTTGACCTCTTGGGTTCAAGCAGTCCTCCCACTTTGGCCTCCTGAGTAGCTAGGACTACAGGTGTGTGCCACCACACCTGGTTCATTTTTCAATTTTTTTCTAGAGATGCGGTCTTGCTCTGTTGCACAGACTGGTCTGGAACTCCTGGCCTCAAGCAATTCTCCAATCCTCCTGCCTCCTGCCTCGGCCTCCCAAAGTGTTGGGATTACAGGTGTGAGTCACATGCCCAGCTGATAATATGAGTAGATTTTGAAGTTGGGCTTTATTACATGAGAAATATTTTTGCTCCTTTGAATTTTCTAAACAAATATGATACAAAGCCTTTAGAAAAGCTTAAGATATAAATGAAATGCAATTCCATTTCAGAAGTAGTTTTGACATTACATTATTTGTATTTTTAATTTTTTTTCCATTTTGATTCAAGTGAATTGCAAAACAAATGATTGGTATTTTATTATTTTACTAAGCAAATTTTAAAAGTGTGTGCAAACAACATTTAAAGAACTCGTCTTGTTAAAAAGTATTTTTCTATAATTAAAATATTTAAAATTATAAGTTAAAATTATTAAAATTATAATAATCTAAGAGTTTGTATTACTTCCATACTATAGATAAGGAAATTGTGTCTCAAAGAGGTTGAATGAGTTGATCAAAATTACACAAAAAGTAAAAGGCAGAACCTGAAAATAAGGGTTCACATCTTAGGACTCCAAGACAGTATACACGTTTGACTTTTTTGTCTTTAAATTTGCTGTGAACATTTTTCCACATTTGATTTTTAAGTATAAATATTAAGTGCCTTCTTTGTATTTTAGTATTAGGCATCCTAAGTCTTCTACTTACAAAAAAGTATTAAAAGTGAAATTTAGCAAGCATTCTAAGTATTCCAATTATGAAATATATTTCATATTATGAACTCATGAGTTTTTTTCTGTAAAAGTATTTATCATTTAAGATTAGAAGATTTAAGCTTGAGGAATATGATCCAAAATGGTTTGTTATACTAATTGAATCATGAAAAGTCCCAACAAAGCATTTTTGTTGGTTTTAGGTGATGAAACTAGGTGTTTAATGAATTTATCTTTTCTTTTCCAATTGGTGATTGTACCCTGGGTTATGAGAATATGTAGAAATTGAATGGAGTAGCTACTAGCAACTTGCTGAAACATGATGCAGTTCCCTGACTCTCAGCAATTGAAACTGCGGCTTCATGAAAGGCTTCTCTTATTTCAATTATAAATGTGCAGAACAGCATGCCTTCAGACTTTGCTAGAACTTGCCAGAAGTGGAAAGTCATGACTATCAACATGGTTATTAGTTAACATTGACTGAGTACCAACAATGTTTTTGGTGTCATAAATATAGAGAGGAAGACACTGTTCTGTTCCTAGGGGATTGGCTTTCTGTAAAAGTGGGATAGAGAATCTGGTCTTGAATGTTCTTTTCTTGCTGGGAGGTGGGGTTGAGGGCACAGTCACTTCCGGTCTCATTCTAATGGCACTCTCACCTCTTTATTGATGATATATGCAATAAAAAGAAAAAAATGTGTAATTACACATACATACATACATGTGAAAAGCACATGTAAATTTTATTTTTTATTGGTAAAAAATATATATTTATGGGGGGAGCTTGAGGCAAGAAGTCACATCCTGCAAGATATCCAGGTGACTGTAGCTTCTATATCCTAGTGTATAACATATTTATACTATTATAAATAGTATATAGAATATGCTAAGAAAAGTACATAGAGGTTTTTGTATGTGTAAATATATTTATATGAACCCAGTATGTAGAATAGAGTGACCAAGTGTTTTGTTTTTGACATCTGAGGCACAAAAGTAATCCAGTCTCTTGAAAGAATGGGGACTTTCCAAACATATCTGAACTGATTATTGGTATTCATATAAGATAAATAAGTCATCTTTTAGGTCTTTGTTGTTTGATGTCTAAATATATAGGAGTTTCAATTTTATTTCATCAAAGTTATTTAGGAGGCAAACATTGACATTAGCTATTGATTATACCAAAATGTGATGGTGACAAAACAATATACCTTAACATTTGGCATTGAAGTTCCTTTCTGAAAATGAAACTCAGGGAAAATCAATGAAGTAACTCATCACACCCTCTGATAAGTACAAGTGACTAAAGAGTTTAGGAAACACCCAACCTCAGAAACTAGGGTGTGACTTTATTATGCTATGCTTATACTAGCATAAAGGTTTAACTTAATCATTCTATTATGCTCATTGTGAAGGAAGTTTGTAAGTTGAAGGCATTTTAAGAGTATGAAATATTGAAACTGATAATACAAAGATAAGAATTTGTGTAGAAACTATTCTGTATTTGTACATTATGTTTTTGTAAATTTTTTTAAAGAGCCAGACTTTCTTTGTATATATAATCAAACTTTGAGATAAAACTAGTTAAAGCAGAAGAACTCTTGTTAAAACAGCACAAAGTACCTGGCTTCCTAGACCCAGCACAAAGTACCTTGCCCCTGAGCTGACCTGATGCAACTTTGAAAAACCGTAGGGTTCCCAGGAACTTAGTTTGAAAACCTTCACTCTTATGAGCATAACCCTATAACCATGAGAGAAAAGGGCTTTATTGGAAAAGGACATGGGACACTGACTAGTTAATACTTCTGGCTCTGATTCTGGATGCATTAAGCAATCTTTCAATGAAAGTGTTGAATTACAGTATTTTGGTTTACTCTGAGTTTGTAGTTTATCGATTGAGTTTTTTCTTAAATCAGCCTCATATAAGGGTAGTTAATATAAATTCACTTACTCTTGTGCTTGCTGTGGGATTAAAATTTTTAAAAACCACAAAACAAAACAAGAAACCAGTCTTTGTTCTAGTAGAGCTGAGATGACACCATGGCTCTAGGGACTTCACTGAGGTTATGCCAATGTATGGTACCCTGCTAATAATTCGTACTCCTGTATTGATAAAAATAATGGGGCTGAGATTAGCCATAAAGATAATCTTTTATGATTACTCCTGATATTTCTTTTTAATTTTTTAGAGACAGAGTCTATGCTTCCCAGCCTGGTCTTGAACTGGGCTCAAGTTATCCTCCTGCCTCATCCTTGCAAGTACTTAGGACTACAGGCATGAGCAACCAGAACTAGCTTCCTAGTATTTCTTAGAAGTTTCCTGGAAGGATGATTATCTTTTAGTGTAACAAAATAGATTAGCATTACCCTAGCTCAACAGCATTTTTTCATTTTTGACAACTTGTTTTTAAATTACAAACCTATTAGTTCTGCCTAACTGTTATTTCTTGAAGGCCATACATTTAGGAAGTATTACATTTTTAAAGTATCAGCGTATTAATTAGTGGACATAACTCTTAAGACCCTCTTTCTAATATAAATGGAATAAAATGCTGGGAATGAGTTATTTCTATTTTCTAAGCAAGTCTATTCTTTTACATTTGTTGCCTTGAGTCTGCAAAAATATTCAATTTTGGATTGTTTAATAATGTGTAGTCTTGATTCTCTAAACTGTGAAATAAATTACTTTTTTTCTTTGCTATCTTTCAAGCAGAAATTTGGCTTTTCTGTTATTTATCATAGTTTCTCAGTTGTGTTTCCTTTTGTTCTAATTTGTTAGACTTTATTCTAGACAGTTGCATGTATAAAAATAAAAATGAAAATCCAAGGAAAATTCACTTTAAAAATATTCAGCTAAAATATCCCCTTAGTTGAAGTATATATAGTAGTTTAATGACCAAATCATTTATATTTTATTTATAAAGTGCTTTGCTTATATCATTGCCCACAACTGGAAATGTAGCTAACAAGTATTGGATGTTGGACTGTGTGGTAGTAGAGAAAGACTCAGATATATTCTTACTATCCTATCACCCATAGGTGACACTTTGACATGAACAGAGTAGAATAGAATGGACTAAGAAAATAATGTCAGATAAATGATGTTCATTACAAAGGAAAATATATTTTTACATCTTTTAAAAAAATCTTTGCATTTGCTACTTTCCATGGAGACCTACTCTCTTGTATAGCATAAGGAATAAATGTTAGTTTTAAAATAATTAAAACCCATCATTATCATCATCATTATCAAAGATCGCTAACCAGAGTCAAATCATTTGAATTCTCTTCCAGGTCTACGGCTCACAGGATGCCTGATAATGAACAAATACAACCTTTTTGGCATCTCTAAAATGGGCATAATAAATTTCTTAATCTCCTCAGCATAATTCTGTGATGCTAAAATAATACATATAACAATAATATTTTAGAAAGTATGAAAGTATAACAAGGTGGCATTATAATTATAGAGGTGCTAGAATATTGTGGTAATGTGTACAGGCTCTGGAGCCAGACTTCCTTGATTCAGATAGTGAATCACTAGAATCAGACAGGCTACTTCATATCTGAGTGCCTCAATAGCCTCGTCTGGAGAACAGGGCTAGTAACAGTCCTTAACTCATAGTGTTGTTGTGTGGATTAAATGGGGTAATACTGTAACTCTCTTAGAATGGGACCTGGGGCATTATACAAGTTCCTAGCTCTTAAATAATAATATTTAAATATCTAATATAACATCAAAATTTTAATTACTTCATTCAAAACATTCAAAGCTTGTTAAAAACAATGTAGGCTGAAGTTTTCTGGGCCAGATTACAAATGACCTTATGGAAGAGATGTAGTCCCTTTAGCCAAAAGAGGTCGTGAGGACACTGCCTAGGCTACAGGAAATCTCAACAAATATTCTCAAGATTCTTTTATGGTGCAGCGGCATCATTCTGAACCTCCAAGTCCAAATTGCTTTTAAGGAATCACCCAGTTCTTCTTCCTCCTAGGAATACTCCTATTAGGATCATCTTTTGATCAAAATGAAAATTCCCCAAATTATGGTGGTTTTTAAGATTAGTTTTCTTTATACTAGGTTTTGAATTTATGGGACATGCCCTCCACCCAATCTTGGGTAATATTTTCTGCAATGACAGGACCTCACTGGGGAAATCCTAAGTGAAGATAATAGCATGTTATATTAAGTGTTGCCAGTATTCCATTTAATATTAAGCAATTGCATAACAGGCTTTTTAAATACCTAAGTTAAAAGTGGTACATTAATGTTGAGTATACTTCTACTGCAAAGTCCATTCTCCCACTGATTTCAAACAAATACCATTTAAGTGCCAACCTACTATTACAAGAGTTTACTATTTTATTCTTGCTCCAAAATGGCATCAACAGTGATGGGGTGCTTTTGGGGGATTATTGAACAGAATTTTTGCAACAAAGGAGCAAGCATGAGGAAATGCAAAACATCAATGATAGGGATTGCAACGTTTTATCTCAGCATTCCTCATATCTACACACCCCCTAATCAAACGAGCAGTTTTATGGCATGCGCAATTGCAATTGAAGTATAACTGACTTCTGCAGAACTGGCTTCCATAGGATTTCCTGTCCAAAAATCACCATGTGGTCATCTGCAGCTAAATGGTTACAAATCATCAAGTAAGCAAGGCTTCCCCACCCCAGTATTCTTTTTTTAAGGAGTCAAATCCACCAAACTCTATCATTTGCAAATTATCTCTGGACTTATTTTATTCCCCCCTTTTTTTTTTTCATTGGGTAAAAAGGAAAACAAGCAAACAAAAAATCCTCCCTCCGTATTTGTTCAAGGCGTAATTTCCCTGCGAGGTGTTTTACAGGCTTCTCCTTGTTTAGCTTTTCTTGCCTGGTAATTACTTACTGAAAGAAATCTGCTCTTCAAGAGCGAGCTATTCCTTTAACCCCTTTTGCTTGCTCTTCCTTGGAGGCTAGCAAGGAGTGTGCGGCTCTGCAATGTCTGGGAACCCACCTAGAGGGCCCCCTTGACGCCAGCACATCCCCTGTCAGACAGCAGTCTCTGCAGCCGAGCCAGGCTGCTGCAGAGTTAATGTACAGTACCACGGAGCCTGCAAGTGTCCTGAGCTGATCAGAGCTGGGGCGGCACAGCCCAGGGCAGACAAGGCGGCTGCGAGGATTCCAAAGGTTCTGCTAGAAATTCGGCGCTGGGGGACTCCAGCAGGAGCCTGTTGCCATTGTGTTTTAAAAGCATGCAAGGTCTGTATAGCTTGGGCATGAGAATCTTTCAGAAGATGTCAGAGCATCAGAATAAATGACACCTATTGGAAAACTGAATTTGGGGTGAAAAAAGAGATTGAGAGAGAGAGGGAAAAAAAAGAGAAAAGAAAGACATCGGGGGAAGAAATTCTTAGACAACGTCTGACTTGCAGCTGTGAAATTCATTTTCTTTCCAAGGCAAAATATGAAACGCTCCCACATGGTTTTGATAATAACAAATTAAAGGGGATTCTGCAGTGAAAAGATCAATAGCTTAGTCATTTTACTTAAAGAGAACAGGCAGCCTTATTATGGGGTTAGGCAGCAGAAAGGAATTTCATCGTGACAGCACCTTCTGAAGTCATGATGGTAGTTAATGGTAATCTTGTCCTGCAAAGCAGAAATTACTCGTTGCCTTCCTACTTTTGCAGTTGAACCAGCAATTCTGAAATCTGGGAAAGAAGTTGGCTTTGGTGATACATGGTTTGTAGCCCCTCTGCCCAGGCCTTTGTCCGACACGTCTCAGAAGGTAGCACTGCGTTAAAGTGACCACACATGAATATGTGCCTAAGAAAGAAGAAAAAGCAATATTCATTTCTAAAGGACAGCATGGCAAAGCAACCTGAAGTTTTCCATTTCCCTTCTAACACTTCTTTAACAAGGATATCAAGAAACTGTCTTTTGACGCCTTTCTTCTCACATTCCAGAGTCCTTCCTTAAGGATGCATTAATTTACACTCAAGGCGGTTAGATTTTACCAGGACAATATTTGCCACCATTTAGGATTAGTAGTTGAACTGGTTATTTTAGTGTGTTGACTAACTAGTGGAACCTAAATGGATGGACCCATACCTGCAGTGCTCTGTGATGTTTCTTTTTTCAAATCCTGGAAGGCCTTTTGTAACTGGAATTTGTTTTTATTGGTGGGGGGAAATTTTGTGTTTTCTTTTGGAATTCAATACTTGTTGCAATAATTGCCCACGATAGCTGCTCAAACAAGAGAGTTGGAATTCATCTGTAAAAATCACTACATGTAACATAGGAGACAAGAAAAATATTAATGACAGAAGATCTGCGAACATGATGCACGTGAATAATTTTCCCTTTAGAAGGCATTCCTGGATATGGTGAGTAATCAATATTCCCTTCAGTTTGTAAAACTCAGAGTTATAAGGTACCAGATGAGCATTGTCTTGAACTAGAGTATTGGTATCAAGTGAGAATGAAAAGTAAACTGTGCAAAACCGAATATTGTCTGAGAAAGTAATGGTTATGCAATAAAAATTACTTTGTTAATATGAAGCATCCCCAGATAAGTCAAGCATGAGGACTTGAGAACATTTAAATTGCTACTATTTCATGGAGGAAAAAAAGAAAAACTTTGAGAATGGCAACAATTTAATAAATTTTTTAAAAGGTGGGGCTTAGGGTTTGTTTTTTGTTGTTTTGCTATTTTTATTTGAAAATTCCCTGGGGAAGGGCACACATGAATTTCTGATATCTCATATCAATTTGTCTGAATTTCCAAAAGAAGGTTAAGGGAAACAGAATGTTGACTCAATTTTAAAATAATATGAAAATGTGTTGGTGCCTCACAGTTAAGAATATTTTAGGTATTCAAGAAATATTTCTACCAGAATGAAGCAGTAGAATTCTAGTAGAATTCTAACATATGAATCAGGACGTGCTGAGGCTCTCATAGAACTTGCTTTGTGCCTTGATATTTGGTCATATATTAAGGTTCAATGCAATACATTAAGGTCCCTGGACATGTGATATCATGTGCCATTTCTTGCTGGAGTTTATGACTAAATGTGTATAGGAACTCATTGCTGAGGGTATTTATAAGAGGAAAAGGTCATTATTTTAAAATTGCTTGTTTTTGCCATACCTTTTGGGTCAGCTGGATTCTGACTTTCATTGAAACTTTGTCAATGCATAATAAAGGCACATGTTAAGGCTTTGTGTCTGCTAACATGGGTTGTTTTGGATATGCAGTGCGTCTGATTTTGAAAGTATATCTTTCAGGTAAATGTTCTGGCTGGACTCTGGATGAATAATAGATATCTAAATATTTTCCAACTGCTTTTATGACAGTGTCTCAAATGAAAGCTCCCTGAGAGCTTAAGGTACCACCAAAATCACCTGCTGGTTTGTTACGGAGTTTTCGGCTTTCAGCTAAAAAATCCATTGCAGAGAAGGATGGGAGACATCCTCTCCCACTCTATGCAGGTGCTTATTTTCTAACATCACGAGATCCATCCAGAGTCGATGCTGTGGCGTATCTACCTTTTTTGCTGACCAGAGCTACTATCCCCAGTCTCTAGAATGCTTGGGTGACATGCCTGCAAACCTCGGTGGCCCACTTCCAACTGCATCACCAGAGTTTCCTAGTCAGGGGGAGCCTTGGTGCCATCGCCTTGCTTGTTCTGTTGGCGAGGGTCAGGCATCAGCAGTGAGGTCTTCATTATTCTTACAGACAAATTCACATCAATAGTCTTTAATCTTGAGATTAAAAGATCCTGGAAACAGTTCCTGGCACATAGTAGGCATTTGTCAATATTTTTTCTTCTATGCCTTATGCTTTTCTTCAAAGTTCATTTTATACCTCTTAAGATTTGCTTGGGAGGGGAAATTACCAGTCTCCTTTCTATCACGTGTACCTTGCTACAAAGCAACAGTTTTTGTTCTACCTAAGTTCTGTTGTTTGAGCCCATTTGTTTATGTTGTAATACATAGGATCCATGTACTCTTTGAATGCCTGCCATTATAACCACTTTTTGTTGCATTAGCCTCACCTATACTTTCGACTAGAAAGAAATAAGCTATTCAACTCTGTAGTTTTGGAAAGAATGCAAATTTGCTTATTCATGCTCCTCTAGATCTGTAACACATATGTTTGAAAGCTGAATGGAGAAGTTGAGAGTCCTGGTGGTTTTCTTTTGTCCCTGGAACTAGGTAACCCTTCATCTGTTTCACTGTATGCCGTAACAATCTGTTGTTGTTGTTGTGACCAAACTGAACCAATGTAGAATGTTAATGCTCTGTATAACTACTCTTCCCGGGCCTCCTAAAAGGATTCATTAATATGATATTGGACTCAAAGGAAGGAGGTGGTGGTTTTTTTCCAGGTGACCTAATTAATTTTGTGCTTGATTCTTGACTTTCCCAATTGTTGTTGTTTTCCTCTTATTTATAGCCTCCCCTTCCAATACTGCAGTAAGAGATTCTAGGGGTTTGTTGACAGAAAACCTTCTTTCCCTTTGTCCTACTGTAAGATCCCCTGTAGGGTGAGATTTCAGGCTCATGAATTATCGTGCTTAGAATAAAGGGCTTGCCAAATTGCTCTTTTCATCTCCAAAGACTCCCCCTATCCTCATTCTCACGTTTAGGTCCTTTTCTTCATGAAGGGGCAGATCAGAAGTTGGCAACAGACCAATACTAAGGAATAATAAACATTGTAAAAGACATACGTGCTTTGGTTTCACGAGCCCTAGCTTATGTCTAGAAAGGCTCTATACCCTTTGGAGAGGCAGGACTTGGCATGTGCTGGTCCTCTTTCTATCCTGCTTTTTGAGGAAAGCAAGAATGAGAAAAAGCTGAGACACAGGAGGTCTAGGGTCGTCTTCAAAAGTTTACCAGAAGTAGTGATTGAAATAGAAGCCTATGCACACAGTCCCTACTTGGACTCTCATCCTGCCGCCCTAGGGCTGGTGTGCTGATTGTTGAGCAATAGTATTACAAATTCACCGTTTATCAGTTGTGAGTTAAAGTTAATAAGTGGTCCTATGACTTGGCTTAATAGAACACTACCCCTTCAGTGCTAAAAGAGTGGTATGAAGAATGTGTCTTTCTTCTTTGAAGCTACATTAGAAATATTTGCTGGTGGATTTTATTGTGAAGGCTTCTTTCCATTACACTTTTCAGCCTTTTTACTGCCAAACCAAACAAAGATAAGGGTTTGCCTCACTGGATAGATAAGTACTATATAGCTCTTCTTATTTTTTCTTCTGGCTAGTTGTGAGAATGGAGAGCCTGGCATTCAGGAACAAGTATGGCATGGTCGAAAGAAGGGAAATGCAAGTCAGCTTTCTAGGAATTCAAATTTCATCTAGCAGCAATTAAGAGGACTCTTTAGAAGCATTATGACCTGGAATCACATGCCAGGGTCTAACATGACATAACACAGTGTGACTAACATGTTCAGCTTTTTGCCTTACTTAAAATATATATAATGAGTTTTTATAATCTTAATTGTAAAAATACTCTAATTTCATGCCAGAAACATTAAGGCTATATTGAATGCAATTGAATTTCACAGTTAAACAATTTAGGAGGGCATTTTATTTAAATACCTTTGCATCCTTTTAATGATGGATTCAAATGGCTAAAAGGACAGTGGAAGATAGAAGCTAAAGGCCCTGGCTAGGAGAGGCTGTGGAATGCTGCCATGGAGGGCCCCTCTGACGACACCAGAGGAAGATTTTGGATTAGTGATTGTGGAAGGTGATTAATGATTTGCTTATTTGGTGCTTAGGGTTTAATTTTTAAAGGTAGGACATCTAAATGTTTTAAACTGTCTTTGTGATACTGAGAGGTAACTCCAGTGAAGAGACAAAATGAGATGACTGTAGCACTTTCAGTCAACATGGAGGCATCTTTTTTCCTTCTTCTAGGACCCTAAATTCTTTTGTTAGACTGTCCTTTTCCAGGTATCAGTTTCTATAAGGTTTAGTCTAGAAAGTTAATTGATTGTTCCTCTATAGACCAAGTATTCAATTCGTAAACTAACTCATATTATTTTATTCTGTTTTGATCTAAATCCTTTATGGAATGAAGCAAGATATAAATCAGTATATTGATAGTATGTTCATATATATGTTCATAATTTGCATGTACATATGTTTAAGTCTACAAATATAATGAATATATATTCAGAGAAAGGCAAGATGGCCTGCCTTCTACTGAAAAGGTAATCCTTCCTATTTAGCCTCATAGAGTTTCATCTTTTAAGGTTTTCTTCTCTTCATACATTGAAACTACAGAAACTCAATCCAGAAGTGCATTTTCCAGAGTTTGTGTTTTGACCAATACATTTTGTTTTATTAGAATTTTAGTGGGTGGGAGCAATATTGAGTTTGATGACTAGGTACACATTGAAGGAAATGACGTATCAAGTCTCATTTAAGATAATGGAGCTTTGCTCATTTTAGTCAACTTAAAATTATTGCAGTATCTGCTTGTTTTCCAGTGAAATTGTAGGTAATAGCTGACCTTGCTTCTTTAACATCTCTTCCTCTGGGTTACAGAACTATCCAGAAATTCTAAAATATAAATACCAGACTCCTAGCTTAACTCTGAATTCCTGTTAGGGCCAAATACAATTTACTTGTAAACACTTAGGACCAATAAAGTTTAGATGGAGCTCATAATTATACAAACTCATCTCATTCACAAATCCCTAGGGCTCAATAGTAAAGTCAACCATTGTTTAAGGCAGAAATTCAGGCTTAGATATAATGTAGCAAAGATTTTCCATTATAGGAGATGTCGATCCTATTAAACATAAAACTTTTCTCTTGGCTTTCTATTTTACTGTCTTCAGCTGTATGCCCCTTGATTTTTTCTAGTAATACCTTCGAATTTAAAAATGAAAATACAAATGTTCATTTTTATGTTTTAGTGTTTTTAAAAATAATTTGATTAAGAATGCTATGATAGAGGAGCAAAGTTGTTATTAGTAATATCAATATGCTTACAACTTATGGAAATGAAAAGTAGTCTTTAGTTCTAGCAGCCTTTCTGTTACAGTAAAATAGTTTGTGCACTTTAAATCGCTGTGAGATTACATCTTCAGAGGACTGAGTGACATAAGCCAGGGAGGTCTTAGAAATCTTACAAAAGGAAAAAATTAAGAAATTATTCCTCATCATATGAAAATTATTTACTAAGAATGTATGATGTTTTGGCTTCTTTTAAATTCTTCACTTTCCACTCCTTTTTGCTTCTTCCTTTTAGTTGACTATTATTGAGTTACTTACACTAATGTTGACATATTTGGGTTCAGAGAAAAATAGGCAAGTAAAGGAAAATGGAAAATAGTTTCAAATTTTGAGATGCAAAGAAGAACCCAAAAAAACTAAACAACCAGTTTTTTACTTGCCATAGGTTGAATGTTCCTTTTTTAAAAAATCCCTCATCCTTTTCTCTCATCTTTCAATCATATCCCACAAACGTTAATGCTCATTAATACTCTGTCTAGCTATAGCATTATCTACATTTTTGCAGTAGCTAAATAATGTCTCCAAACCATAACTGCTGCAACTGCTCATAACTTGATGGACTATTAGGATGACATTTCGTGTTGTTTGAGAAGTACCAGCCTATAAACATAACCAAGACATTATATTGCAACTAGGGATTATGTTGTGTAAAATTTATACATATATGTCTCTCTCTATATGATTTCAAAGACAGATAATCTAGAGTCTACATAATCAGGCTGTTGGCTGGAAGCATAAATAAACTAAAAAAAAAAAAAAAAAAAATTAAAAAAAGCACTCCAGGTTTCTAATTCAACTTCTGGAATGTTAATGTTTTATGTGACCTTGTGAAAGCTCTTTGAGTTTTTACCGCTGTTGAAAACTATCACAGAAGATATTTACCCACTTCATGTTAAGAAGTAGGCTATTAAAGAAAATCTCACGGCACATTGGTAATAACAATTTATTAGAGACCAGCCTGAACAAAGTAGTGAGACCCTGTCTCTCTGTATATATTTTTAAAGGTAGCCAGGCATGGTGGTTCATGCCTGTGGTCCCAGCTACTCAGGGAGGCTAAGGTGGGAGTCTCTCTTGAATTCAGAAGGTTGAGGCTACAGTGAGCCATGATCATGCCACTGCACTCCAGCCTGGACAACAGAGCAAGACTCTGTCTCGAAACAATAAAAGAAGAAAAATGTATTAGAATGTTGACAATGACATGCCACAATCTCTTGTATAACTATCGTATTCTTCATGGAAGAGATCAACACTGTTGAACACTCCTCTGCGTGCCATATGTTTTCACATAAGTTACCTCCTTGAATGGCAATATAACTTTCTGAGAATTTCTCATCCAATCTCTGTTTGCAGATGAGGAAGGTAGTGCTCACAGAGATTAGATAGCTTGCTGAAGTTCACGTATCTATTGCTAGGGAAGCTCAAAACCAGGTCTGGCCTGATTCTAGAGCCCAGTATCTTTTAAATTCACCATATTGTTCTTGTGGCAGATGACTTAGCACTCTTGTTTATGGATCTTTTTGAAAATTAGATTAGCAGTAGACCAGAGAAAATAAGCAGATTTACCCTGTTATTTAGCAACCTGGCTAAGTATGTAGGATGCCTACTGAATGTGAATAGCCTTTCCTTGAGAAACTCTTCCCTTTAGTATCAGAACAATGACCTATACTTAGACTGTATCAGCAGCTCTTTCTCTGTTTTCTCAGAATGAGAAATTTAAAAGGAATTTGTGGTGAACTCTGTTTCCAAGTTCACTGTGGCCTATAGGATCCTTTCAGTAAAAAGGGCCTCTCTGGACAATGTGTTAGGAAAGGTGCCACACTTTGAACAGATGAAGTAGAAATGCAAACTACAGTACTTGGTGAATGGATAGAGCCTCTGTCCAAAGCAAAAATCACCCTTTCCTCTGGGCACACACTTGGTGTGTGTAGTATAGATGAATTCAACTCTATTCACCATCTCTGCGGGGCGTTGTTGAGCCCTGTTCAAACTGCCTATCTCTGGTCCTGCTTTGATAAGGGCTCCAGCTTTACTTTGTGACAGATGAAATGGTTTTGAGAATGCTTTGCCAACAGTAAAAGATCATCCACATTTTAGGTTTTGCTGCCATGATTATTACTTTCTTCAAAATATTCAACTAATTGTATGTCTTTAAACTTTATTTTGTGTGCAAGTAAAGAATATTAGTATTATCTGAAATCAGATCTACTTGCCAGTCAAAGAAGCATTTTAGTCATCATATAGCCCAATATCTGAGTTGCTGAAAAATGTCATGGTTAGTGAATTATAATGGAACAGGTGGAAGACACTTATTTATTTTTTTTCATAGGGGATGCCCAGATGAATGTGATAAGAGTCCTGCCTTGGAGATACTCAAACTAGTAAGGAGAACAGCCACAGAAACAAATAATTACAGTATAGTATGGAGCATATTAATATAGGTATATACAAGGTGTTACAGGAGTCAGAAGGAGAAACAACTTAACTCACTTGATCCAAATACCTTAAGTTTCAAAGTGAAAATATATTTGATGGATTTGGGAATTAGTAGTTACTGATAATACATCAGAGAGTGGTTTAAGGGAGTGTCTGGGGGTAAGTTATATTTCAGGAGTAATAAAAGCAGAGAAAAGTTGTGCAAACTACTTGTTTCAAAATTTTGCATAAGAACGAAGGAGGAGGAGAAGAAGAGGAGGACAGAAGAGAAGGAGAGGAGAAAAACACAGTAGCTAGTAAAGAACACCAAGTACTTTTAAGAGTAGGAAGCACCTCCCTAAGGAATTATTCTGGTATAGAGCTGGGAAACGTGTGGACATGACACCCTCTGAGATAGGAGGGAGGAAAGGAGGGAGAATGCAGACAATGTGGAGATTAGGTAGGTGGAAGGAGTGCCTGAGGGAGTTTTTGTTCTATGCCCTGTGTTTTCTCTGGGAAGTATTAAATAGAATTCAAGATCACATCTCAGAAAGAGGACAAGGGAGAAGCAGGTGAAGGAGCTTAGTAAGATCATGGAACAGCTACTAGGAGGAATTGGAAAGGTTACTGAAGAGAGAGTACAAGAAAGTCAAACAAGTTGGAAAAAGGTCAGTGATGTTGAATGAATATATCCAGTCAATAAAGGACGTTTTACTCTCCTTCAGAAATTATATACACAAAGTATTATGTCAGGGGAAATGAGTAGAGTTGTGACAGAAATGTTACAATTCTTAATTATTAAATTTGAAACTGTTTTGTGATGAGAATTTCTCCTATGGATTGTGTTTCTTGGGATTCCAAGGAATGCAGAGTTGATCTTAATTGTTGTTGTTGTTTTATTTGGTGGTGGTGGAAATGGTTTTATGAACATATTAATTAGACTGCAGTTCCATTTTCATGACCTGATTTTGAAAATGTGAGATTTCCTATGCTGCCTTGAAATAACTCTTGGGTGACAAACAGAAGCTTTAAGATGTTTGCTTTGAATTTTATCTTCAAATGAATAAAAATCACAGTGGGAAGAAAAGGCAAAATGATTCAGCTTTGCTCCCTTTTAAATAGGAACCTTTCTGTGGTTTATGTTAGAATGTCACAAATCCATATATATGTAACCTGCTTTTACAAAAGTTTTTTCAAAACCTCTGTGAAGCTTACTTGAAAGTGTCACCAGTCTCTGAGAAATGTACTGGAAATAAGGAAACATAATAAGACTTTAACTAGAACTGATATAACCCAGTTTAAATATTTATACATTTAAATTCTCTTTTATGTCTCCAAGATAAATAAGAGAAAATGACAAATAAAGTATGTAAGTTAAGGGATATTATTAAATAGCCTTATAATTTTCTAGGTCATGAGAATAAACCCTGGAGGATACTGTGACTTTAGCCGATATTATGAATTCCTTTCATCTCTTCTAATCATCTCAGCAGAGCTTCCGCTATTATTGTCAGCATTCAGTGCTCACCACTTTATAAAGAGCTTTCTTTGTAGAATTTTTGCTGTGGCTCTAAAACTCTAAATAAGATCTAAGAACTCTTAGTCACTTGTCAGGGAACTCCATCCTTTCTCTCCCTTGAGTTTCCATATTTTTGTTTTCTAAATATGAAAATGAGAAGGTTGACTTAACTAATCACTAAGGTGCTATAAAAATCTATGATCTTATATCTTATCTAGTTAATTTACTCATTTCTGTCTTCTTCAGGCATAATTATTCTTCCATTGAAGGTAATGCAGAGAAATCACACATAAATCAACACATGACTCCAGGCCTGAGCTCTGGATGCGTTTCTCAAGTATTTGGCCTCTCCTATAGAAAATCCTTAGCCTGTCTACCTTGGGTATTTTGCTTAATTCCTTCTCCACAAAACCTAACTTTAAATGGCAGCATTTTTCATGGGGAAGACAGCAACTTTATGCCCATTAATGCTGATATCCACAGTATTTAAGAAAACACATTCCATATGCAGTCTGTACATTTCTCATATCTTCCCAACTCTTCTCTTGATAAAGGTCTCAGGCCCTTCCTTTTTCATATATTCTCCATTTAATTTAAGGAAATAACATGGTATGAAGTTCTCAGTCTTAAGAACTCTGTCATTGGGTTGCTCAGTAAGTTTAAACCAAATAATTGGCATAATGATGGAGAGTCCCTAACTAGCAAGCTGACAGTGGGCAAACTGGGAAAACCACAGTGGTATTGAGATCAGTGAAAGAGACCTCTTACAAAGTCCTAAAGTAAAGCATTGGAGTCTTAAACCTTTACGTGTGTAAATTTTAAAAGAAGAAAATATTTGTGGGAAGACTCCTATTTTTTAGAAAATAATCCATGGCAGATTTGATTTTTGAGAGTGGGTAAATGCTAAGTTGCCTCAGGATATCATCATTTGAAAGGGTGGCCACATTCTGTGAGGTCTTCACTGCACACAGCCTTTTGCTTCAAAGAACTTTTTGAGACCAAGCTAGCCTCTGAGACCAGGTAGTAACATTATAATCTGTTCTATTCATTGGGGTAGCCACCTTGACTGCTTTCTTCTACTTTATACCACAATACCCAGCGTAGTGTTGCACTTAATAGGTACTTTTTAAATTTTTTCCTAATAAATAATTGTGTGTACAGAAAAGAATGATAAATAAAAATTAAATTGTCAGGGGAAATTTTAATTAAATAACCTTTTATACTTTTCAAATAATGTTATTGTGCTGTGTTTTGAGATAAGGTAGGGGGCTTGTGCTATAAAAAATAATAAAGATAATAACTATCACATTTAAAATGTTATCCATTCCAGGTGTAGAATAATTTTTTCATAGACATTATTTTACTTAATCATCCCCCAAGTCTGCGGCAAGGTCTTGTTATCTACTTACTAAGGGTGCAACCTTGGGTCACTTATCTAACCTCTCCATGATCTGTAACATAGGGACAATAAATAGTTCTCATTTCATAAGGTTGCTGTGAAGATTAAATGAGAAAACCAGTCTAGTGCTTAGAACACCTGTCACTCAGTAAGTATCCAATAAATATTGTTATAGTACAGATTAGGCAACTAGCTGTGAATGGTTAACCAGGTTGCCTAGGGTAATCAGTGGCAGGCCAGTTCCAACCTAGATCTTACCCATTAACTATAGGTTGCTTGGAGGTCTAAACTGCCACTTCTATATCACATTCTTGTTCAGTAAATACAGGGACAATACCTTGGGTTAAGTTTGAATTATGAGGGATAGTTTATTCCTCTGCATTTCTCAAGCCTCAGCAAGAATCGCCTGATGTGCCCTCCCATGTTGAGTCAGTGCCTACCTTATACAGGACGGATTTTCTGTTTATGACTGTCTTACTCAGGCCCTGCTTCATTAGATTCTCAGTTCTTAGCACAGTGCCTGACACATAGTAGGTGCTCAATAAAATATTTTAGAGTAAACATTACTTTTCCAGAATTGTGTCCTGAGAATTTATGGCTTTTAATATTAATTTCAGGTTTTTAGGTGATAGTCCATGTTTTTGGGGGGATAGATAAGATTTCTATAAAAATTGTCATCTTGAGCATAAATAATTCACACATGTCTTGATTTCTGGCACTTGGGAGAGTTGAACTGGATTTGCAAAAGCAGCCATCCTGCCGAATTGTGGGTATCTGCAAAATCTAAATGCTATTGCTATAAATCACCTTATCTAAGACTATTTCTTCAAAACTAGTAACTAGCTCATTCACTTTCATATAGGAATCTTTCTTTCCTTGAAGATGTGTATGTTTTATCTTGCTGGTAAGACAAAAGTCTGTAAATTATCTCCACAGCTGGCTCTGATGCTTGATTATGCCCCTTTCTGCATCTATAACATTGATGTTTCATTTTAATTACTTTTCATCACAGTACATGATGTGGTCTTCAGATGTAGACCAGCCTCTATGTGTGGCTCTTCGTTCTTTTTATACATCTTTTACTGTCAAACTCAGCTCTAAAAATCATCTCCCTAATATCTCTGCAGTTGCCAAGAAAATGTACTGGCTTTGTATTATATATAATACAGCGTAAAGCTTTGCCTCATCTGGCCTCCTCCTTTCAAATCTCATTGTAGAAATGATAATTTTTATTAATATTATCAGTACTAATTAATTTCTCTCATTATTCCAGCATACATATCCTATATTTTAGTTTTTAAATATATCAATTCTTTAGCATAGTGGTTACAATCACACTATGTATGTATAGAATGAGGTTTTATTGAAAGAAAATAAATAACTATATCATTATATATATTTTGGTCAGAGAACATCCTGAAAAATTAACTTCAATGTTTTAAAAAGCCATAGTTCCCAATGTGGTGGAGATGGTGAGGATTGGAGAACGTCATTAGGGAAGGCAGTTGTATCATTTATCAGAAATAACCGCAAGAGTTTGTGGGGGGAAAAAAATCAGCTGTCATTCTCTCAACCCAGTAATAAGAAAATCTGGAGGCTGAAGAGTGGGTAGGAAGAGGAAGTGGCATGTATATTTTGATAGAGCATTTGAGGGGTCTCATACCTATCTCTCTTAGCCAGTAGTACAATGCAAGGGAAAGATCCCATGCTTTAAAGATGTATTGAGCTAAGTTCAAATTTAACTCTGATGCTGACTGGTTAACTTTGAGCAAATCACCTTTTATGAGCGTCACTTAACTCATTTATAAGAGAAAAATACAATAGTTGCAATTACCTAGATTTATTGTAAGGATTCAATGAGATAATACATTATTTAATTTGTCATTTTTAAACCCCTGTTTTTCCCAGGCAGCTTTTAAGACAACCAACAAAGTTATATGTGCATAACTTATAGTGACAATGTTGAGAAAGGGCAAAGAGAAATAATGTATGATGTTCCTACTCACATATGTATGTAATGGATGAAAAAAAAAATTATATTACCTTTACAAATGGCACCAGAATCCTCTTGAGGAAGGAAGAGAAATGTCTTTGCTAGAAGATTTTTTTTTTTTTTTTTTTTTTTGAGACAGAGTCTCCCTTTGTTGTCCAGGCTGGAGTGCAGTGGTGTGATCTCATCCCACTGCAACCTCCGCCTCCCAGTTTCAAGCGATTCTCTTGGTTCAGCCTCCCAAGTTGCTGGGATTACAGGTGCAAGCTGCCATACCCAGCTAATTTTTGTATTTTTAGTAAAGATAGAGTTTCACCATGTTGGCCTGGCTGGTCTCGAACTCCTGATCTTAGGTGATCCACGGGTCTCAGCCTCCCAAAGTGCTGGGATTACAGGAGTCAGCCGCAGCAGCTGGTCTAGAAGAGCTATTTTGAACATGCCCTGGGGATAGGAAGAAAGTCTCTTGAGGATTTGACTATAGGTAGGTGCTCAAGTGCTCTGAGGGTGAAAACTTCTCTGCATAACAGAAGAAGAATTTAGTGCTAAAGAGCCAATGAGAATGATGGAGATGAGGCAGAGAAATTAGGAGAGAGGAGAGGATGAGGAAAAGCAGCCTTGAAGGCTGAGAACTGTGGGTATAATCCATAAACAGATCCCTCCCCAGTACTGACCATGGATCGAGGGGTGGTGGGTTTTGGGGAGGCTACAGGGAGTTACTAGGGTTGGGAAGACCAATAATATATGTATGTCTTACTTCAAGCCTCAGGAGTACCTTGAGTAAGTGATTTTGATGGTGTTGGTGGCATGTGAATCAAAATGAACTGTGTTGTGTTGGCAAAGCAGGTCAATGAGCCCAGCCTTTAGGAAATTATCAGAAATTTAGAGGTGAGTTTTGGGATTCTTACTGGTCATGATATTAGGAAGTTCAAATCAATTTTGTTTAGATCTCAAGGGAGGCAGAGAGCCTTCCATCTTTCAAGAGTTAAGCAGACCATGAAGTCCAAGGGTATGCAAGATGGAATGTAAAGTTCTCACTAAGCTTCCTGGGATCCAGGGCAAATCAGGAAGCTTAAACACAAATCCCAGTGTCCATTAGATAAACAGCTTGATGGCTCAGGGAAGCACACTACTTATGATACTAAGATCAGAAAGAAATTTGTCCTAAGTTGTGCATAAAGAGGAATGATATATAAATCATGGTAACCGCTCAACTTAGTGTGTTTGATATATTTTAGTTCCTCTCCTGTCCCCTTTTTTCCCCATGGGTTTCTGTGAAGATTGTAGTATATATGAAAGTTATTTGAAAATTGTAAATACTATTGTTAGTTTATAATTAAAAGAAAGCCGGTGTACCAGGTTTCATTAAAATCTGATTAAATACTATTAAAGATTGTATAATAAAATAGATAGTATAAGAAAAGGATAATCCAAATAAAAAATATGTTTCTTATTTAAAAATGGTATGTCTTGCCAAATTTTGAAGTTAAAAGCATAGCATTCTCATTTCTTTAACCCGACTTATAGCCCATTATAGCACTAGGTTTTAGAATCCTGTGTCCTATGCCATTTGTAGTAGCAACAGTCTTAAAATGTGGTACAATGTTTTGTGACTCTTAAGGAGACTTGAATTTTTAGGCAAATGTTGAGTCTATACATGGATATTTGTTGTATAAGAGTGGAAGTGGAAGTCAAAATTATGAGCAAGGTTGCTCCCAATAAGATCTGTCAGCTCACAAGATTGCTTCCCTAGGCTTGAAATGTTTCAAGCGCAAACTCAATTCATAAGGAAAATGAAAATCATGAAAACGATCATGAAATAGCAAGCAGTCTGGAAAGCGGATGTAGATGAATGCCAAAGCTTCTGGAATTTATGAAATATTTACATTTATGGGGCCAGGTGAAATAAGTTGTTCTTTCAGAAATGCGTGACATGGCTATTATATATTATCCACGTAAAACAATTTATTTGATAATAAAACAAAACAACAAAAACAAAAACACATAAACAGCAATGACAAAATAACAAAATAAAAAAATACAGTTTTTTTTTTTAATTATACTTTATGTTCTAGGGTACATGTGTACAACGTGCAGGTTTGTTACATATGTATACATGTGCCATGTTGGTGTGCTGCACCCGTTAACTCATCATTTACATTAGGTGTATCTCCTAATGCTATCCCTCCCCCGCCCCCCCACCCCACAACAGGCCCCAGTGTGTGATGTTCCCCTTCCTGTGTCCTGAATACAGGATATAAAGACTCAGTGCATTTTTTCATTTTCTTATTATTTCTTTTTCCTGGCTAGGTGAGTTGGCTGTTTTATATTGGCACTAAGAGTTTGATACCACTACTAGAATAGTCAATTATTTGACCTGGCCATGAGTAAAAGATGTTTGATTGACACATGAGTCTATTTGCATCAAACAGCTTTACCTTGAGAAAAATCACAACTTTGAAAGCCATAACACATCAAAAGAATATTGAAGATTATGGCCACTTTCCCCCACCTCTCCCCAAAATCTATTTTCGTTCAGGTTCATTATGAGCAGCTCCTTTGGGTAATTTGGGTTGCGTGCTTTCTCCACTCCTTCTGTATCCTTGGCTTCTTCAGAGCGTCAATCGAGACAAGCAAAAGGCACAAGAAAAAAAGGGAAATGATTTTTCAGTACCTGAGTCTTCACACCAATTCATCATTGCTAAGTGCTCCAAAGTATTTTGTACAGTACAGTATTTAGGAAGTATCCAGTACATCAGCCTTGCATATATTTAAATTGAGGTCCCTAACGCCTATTTCAAATGTGCTTTACATCAACCAAATGATGTGTTTAAAAACCTGTATGTCTAGCATGAAAAAGAATCTCTTTCATTCTCATGTTACCTTAAAAGATTTTCATACAAATATACATCAGGGAGGAGCAAATTTTTGTTTCATATATTACACATGTTATGGTGCACATGCAGACTAGAAATGGTAGTTATTTGTTGGGCATGTGTATGAATTAGTATGTAAAATATATAGCATTTTTTCTCTTGTAAGTTACTAGATATTAGATATTTTGATGTATTTCTTTTGCTTTGCTAATTTATTCAAATGTAATCTTGACTAATCCATTATTTTGTTAACATGTCTACTTGATTAATGTGTTTTTCCCCTCCTCTAATTCCGATCCACAAATTTTATTGCTGTTCATTGTATTACTTAATCTAAGTCCACTAAAGATTAACATTATTCATTTTTCTCCATTAAAGACAATGATAATATCACTGAGTTAGCCTAGTTCAGATAAAAATTTGGCTAGCACTCATTACTTGATTTTCTTGGAATTTTGTAATTTTTTTGCATATTTGCCAGCATTGTGTACTCCTGAAAGCATTGTGTTTAAAATACCTATTTCTTCATCAGTAGAATTGATAGAGTTGACTTACATGGATCTATAACAGGATTTTAAGAGCATTTCAATAAAATCTCTCATCTGCATTAAGTCATTTTTTTCTAACACAGTTTGCACAATTTACAAATGAAAATTTTATACTACCTTACATATTTTCCTGTAAAAATTAGAAAACTATATTCTTTGGCACCCGAATGTGTCCTTGAATTATTATTTTGTTAATTTTATATGACATCCTTATTTATTATATAAGCAGTAATATTTCTCATGGAAATGCATATATTAATACTTTCAGATGTCCAGAAAGTATCAGGAGATTAAATACTGAGATTAAAGAGTATTCTCTTCCCACCATTATGTTCAGTTCTGATTTTACAGCTGTGTAGCTAGAACAAAGAAAGAATGTGGGTTTTTTGTTTTGTTTTTAAGAGTAAGACAAGGCTAGAAGATATGCCATTCTGAGGGCACCACTGACTGTGTGTCATCACAGGAGGGCCCTGATACATGAATAGTCCGTTTCCAGGAAGCCAAGTATGATATTCACAACGACGTAATAATGTGCTAACCTCATTCACAGTAATCACAGATAATGTAGTATTTGTATCTGCCATACAGTTTTGAAGGTAAAATATGGAACCTATTTGGAAATTTCACATAGCATCTTGAGCTGTATTAATAGAACTAGAATAACCCAAAATAAAGAGGTAATGAGTGCACTTGACCCTGCATCATTCAGACCTCAGCTGGAATATTGTGCTTCCTTTTGGGCTGCAGACAAAGTGAAGAGGACTCAGGAGCATGACAAGGGAGGAAGCAAGCTCATGCCTTGTCACATATATAATGGTTGAAAGACTGCAATTGTTAGAGAAAATGATGCGGTAATTGAAGGATGGGTACTGGGAAGAGGCTAGTTCTTTGAGGCTGCTAATCTGAAATGTAACAAGTGGATGCACCTGCAGTAAAAGAGATTAAGCCCCAGAATGAGTCTGGATGTTGTAATGGTCAGAATAGGCATTTCATGTGACATGGCCTGCATTGCTCCAGGTGGGGAAGTAAGGATGGATAAACATGCATTGTTTACAATGATAAAAATCATTAAGTAGATGATAACGTCAATTTGCTGAAAGTTTTCTCTTTTTTGTTTGGTGTAAAATTTTACATGTCATACTTTTTGCCCTGTGGTTTTTTTGTATCTTAGAACAAAGGTATTCTTAATCCGTTTCTTTGTCTTCTTGAAAGATTCAACCATGCAGAAAATGCACACCTCCTGTACATTGTTTCCTGTCTTTTAGTAAACCTTTGTTTAAATGAGTCATATGTTTAGCAATTTTAATATTTTAACTTGGCTCTAATTAATGATATATAGCGTGATTTATGATCTTCTAAAGAAATGTAGACATAGAAAAATGGACATAGAGGTTAACATATGAAGAATAGTTTGTATTTTGGGTTAGAAAATTAAATATTGGCTTAAATCAGTAAGATTAGGCCTTACTATTTGATTGTACGAGTTTACTTTAAATTTCTAGACTTTCAGGGTTTTGTAGATAAACTTTATCTTAAAACAGTTTTAGATTTGCAGAAAAATGGCAAAGGTAGTGCAGGGAGTTTCCATATCCCCCTCACCCACTTCCTTTCATTGAAGTCTTATATGAGTATGATATTTTTGTTACAATGAATGAACCCAATATTGGTACATTATTATTATTTAAAGTCCCTACTCATTCATATATCCTTAGTTTTACCTAATGCTCTTTTTTTCTATTCCAGGGCCCCACTCAGGATACCACATTGCATTTAGTTCTCATGTTTCATTTCTCTTCGCTATAGAATTTTCTCAAATTTTCCTTGTTTTTGATGACCTTGGCAGTTTTGAGAAGTACTGATTAGGTATTTTGTAGAATGTCTCTCAGTTGGAATTTTCTGATTTTTTTTTTTTTTTCATGATTAGACTGCAGTTAGTGTTTTGGGGAGAGAGACCACAGAGGGTAATGTGCCATTTTCCATCACACTGTCAACATGACTAAAGATGTTAATCTTGATCACCTGACTGAGGTGGATTTGGTCAGGTTTTTCCACTATAAATGTATTATTTTTCCTTATTTTTATTATTTTCATACTTCATCTTTGGAAGGAAGTCTTGATAAACAACCCACACTTAAGAGAGTGTTATATTCCATCTCCTTGAAGGCAGAGAATCTACAAAAAATATTTGCAATTCTTCTGCACAGAAGATTTGCTTATTCTCCCTCATTTAATTATTCAGCATTTATGTATATCAGTATGGACTCATGCATAGTAGTTAAATCCACTACTGTTATACTCATTGTACTGTGAAATTGTTCCAGCTTTGGCCACTGGGTGCTGTTTCTTATGTCCCTTTGACACACCCCCCCACAATTGTGGTGGTTTTGTTTTCTGTTTTTTGTTTGCTTTGTTTTGATGCACTTTCATCCTTTCTAGCATTACACAATACTTGAGGCTTATCAACAATATAACTCCTTCCTCATCATAGATTCAGCCATTTCTCCAAGGAGCACAGGTTCCTTTCATTGGAAAATGGTATTAACAACCAAGATTTAAGCAGTAGGTGTGTTCATTGCTTTTGGGTTGTCATTTCCTTTTGGCCTTCTTGGCTGACAGAGCAAGGACATATATTTGTGTATACTAATCTGTGTATGTACACATATCTGACAATCAGGAAGCATAAATAGATAGATGATAGATAGATAAGCATTAGTTCATACTGATATTTTCAACTCTAACTCACTACCACATGGGTCATTCTAGCTTCTTCCTCTTGCTTATCTATAACCTTCCACTCCAACAGTGAAAAACTACCATCCATCATTTGCTTACTTAGTTGTTCAATTCCAGTGGAGCAGTTCCATTTATCCTTACTGAAATTGAAATACATAAATATAAGCTAAATTTTTCTCAAAGCCTTAGAAAAATTAGTTATTTTCTCCCCAAAATGTTTTTACCCTGAAAACTCTTAAGATTTTAAAATATATTTGTATCCCAAATGTTTATCTGTACATAAAAAATGATATAGTCAACTTTATGTTGTTTGCATTTAACTTAGGACATGAATAATGGAAATTCTCAGATAATTCCACAATTTAAGTTTATTGCTTTCATCATTTCTAATCAGCATACCCTCCATAAGACAACTATATCTATGAAAAGAAAATTGACTTCTTTACCTATAAATCTCTGTACTTTCTAGATAGACACCACAGAACTACATGTTTACTGTATCCTGCTGGTAGCTTAAGGAGAATAGTAACTTGTAGTTTCCACCGTTAGCAACTGGACATTGGCCATACTCTGATTTACCAAGAGAGTCCTTGTAATCACAAAGGAAAGGAGGGATTTGGCTTCAGCTATTAAAGCAACTCTTTTTGAGGTGGCTAGATGGTTAGGAACACACTGAAGAATAGATTTTCAGTAATGAGCCATACTTTCAATGAATGTCTTAAGGAAAACAGTTTTAAGATCTTGCATAAAATAGTTAATATGCCTCAAATTTGCATTTAATTCTTACATTAGGTTGAAAGCTCATGTAGAAAACATGTAATGTAAAAATTGGAGAGCTCAAGAACACAGTCATTTCCCCTTGGGCGCTAACAAAAATATACTACCCAACAGTGCCTTTGTTTGCAGTCTAATATTTTAGAAGGAAAAAAAACCCCACACACTAACATGCTTTTTTTTCTTAGTCCAGAAAGAATAAATATAGTGTGAACATAATACTTAGGGTAGGCAAAATGGCCAAAATAGATTAAGTTGGCATCCTTTTTAGCTGCAACTCCCTTAACCTTGTACCACACCCTGACATCACCTTCCTACATGACCACACCTCATGCCCCCATAGCCACACATTATTTGCATTCATCACTCATTTGTAGATGCAAAATCAGACATGGTTCTTGCCCATATGGAGTTTATGATTAACTGGGGAAGACATGATTAATCAAATTCTCTCTCTCTGTCTCTCTCTCTCTCTCTCATTCTCTTTCTCTTTCTCTCTCTCTCTCTTTCTCTCTCTCTCTCTCTCTCTCTCTCTCTCACACACACACACATGAAACTGTGACTGAAGCAGATGCTACAGGAGAGAGACACACAGGGTTTTCAGAAATCTGTGAGGGGTTTTTTGATCTTGTCGGAAAAATCAGGAATGTCTTCTCTGAGGATGGGTAGTTCAGGCTGTGATTTGAAGGATCAATAAGAATTAACCATGAAAAGAAGGCAAGAGAGAGAACGTTATGTGGTGAATGAACAAATGTTTAATAGAAAGACAGCAGAAGAGCCAGGGTGGAGGCAGGCACAGAGATGGGAGATAAGGCTCTGGTGGCCATGCTAAAGATCCTTACTTCACCCTGACAGTGATGGACCGTCATGACATTTCCAAGATCAAGAATGCACTTCCCATCTGTGTTTCCCCTAAAGTCAAAATATGGCCCATCCTTCAAAAGGAACATTCAAATGTTACCCATTCAGTCTTCTAACACATTCATTTCCTAATCTAATTAGAAAAGATCATTCTGGCTAAGAGGTGGTATAGTTCTTTAACCCACCCACACATATGCATGTGTTTATATTTATATATAAAATTTTATTTTCACATTTCTTTTTCCTAGTGGCATTAGCAAAGGCACTTCTGGTTTCCATGAGTCTCTTTTAAGTTTTGCTTCCCCTCTCCTCCTCTCCTCACTATTCTCTGCTGTCTTGGTATCTCTCCACTACTCATGTACTCCCTCTCCATTTGTCAATTCTCAGATGAGGGGAGGTGCCCCAGAGGGTGGCGAAGGACAATGTGGCAGAGGATGGGAGGAAGAAAACATAGGCAGAGCTGCACTTCGGCATTCTGAAGCTATAATCATCCTGAGCAACTGTTCAGGGCCTTGCTTGACCAATTGCTTTGCCATTTGTACTTGAAGCCAAGGAGCATCAGGTGCTTTGCTTTTCCTCACGAGGCTTACGCCACAGCCTTTTCACACCACTACCTGCACCTCCCAGTGATGCTGCAACTATTTCTCCTCTGGGCTCCATGTAGTAACTTTCCAGGTTTTTTGTTGTTGTTTTGGGGCATTTTTGTAGACAGGGTCTTACTCAGTCACCCAGACTGGAGTACAGTGGTGCAGTTATGGCTCACTGTGGCCTCAGCCTCCTGAGCTCAAGCCATCTTCCCACTTCAGCCTCTCAAGTAGGTGGGACTACAGGCGCACACCACCATGCCTGGCTCATTTTTAATTTTTTTGTAAATATAGGGTTTTTCCGTGTTGCCCAAGCTGGTTTTGATCTCCCAGGCTCAAGCGATCCTCCTGATTCAGCCTCCCAAAATGTTGGGATTACAGGCATTAGCCACCGTGCCTTTCCCAGTACCTTTCTAAATAGTGTACAGGCCTCCAGTCTTACCACCTGCCCCGTTCTCCTTCTCTTTCCTTCTACAAAGATCTAAGAGCCAAGCTGAGCCCATCTCCTTCCTACACATTCTTCCAGCCTTTTTAGGACCTGATTTCACAACCTCATGTGCCACACCCCAGCTGCACCCTCCTGGTGGAAAGAGTTTTGCAGTTTCTTAAAGATATCATTCTGCTTCATTCATCAACCTTTGTACATGGTGTTCCTTCTAACCAGAATATGTCCCCCAACCCCTCTGCCTGGTGAGACCCGCCTCTTCCGTTGAGACCCATCAGAGGGCTTGTCTCTTCTTGGAAGCTTCTCACCCCACTCCTGTGCTGCATCCCTAGTTCCTGTGCATTCCCTGCAGCCTGTGCATCACTTTTTCAAACACCGCTCCCGAAGTAGCATTGTGCATGCTGTTTTCTTGCCTCTCTCACTCACACAAATAGGAGTTTCCTGGGGGCCCTTTGTCATCACCACCTACCTGACTGGATACACTAACACTCAGCCTACCTGCCACCTACTTGGAACCTCACAGATGTTTCTTCAATTAATAAATTAATTCATGTTTTCTCCTCTTCTGATCAGTTCTTCCACATTCCCTGTGCTTGTTTGGATATGCAGAGCTCTAACTGATGAGAGTGTCCTTCTGGCTAGATGGTCTCACCACAAAGAGAATGGGTTTTACCCATCCGGGTGTCTCTTAACTTTTTCTTCCACTCATGTGTTTGGACAAAATTATTTATTGACTGGAAAGACCACATAGCAACACTTCATGGCTTTGAGGCCCCTTAGTGAGTGTCCAAGGGAGATTCTTTCTCACTTCCAAGTTCGTGGCAGACATTCACCTACCTAGTGAACTTGAACTGAGCTCATAAAAGTTTTATTTCTGGCTTTTGCCTATCATTTTGCATGCTGTTCCTCTCATCGGAAGCTCCCTTTCCATCTCTCCCTAGTTGGATAATAGTACACATATTAAATGTGTACCTTATACCAGGTATGCTAAGATCTGCTTATAACTAATTTTGCTTGATCTTCATGAATATCATTTTGAAATAGCATTTTTCTATCCCTGCAGATACGAAAACTAGAACACAAAGAATTAAATAACTTACCCAAGCTCACATGACTTGTAAGTGGCAGGGCTGGGATTTGAACCCAAGCCCCTCTGAAGCTAAAGCCTGTAGAGTGCATGCTCCGTTCCTCCACATCACACTGCCCCTGCTTGTTCACACTCAATGGAAGAATCCACTTCCCAAGTTTGTCTTGCTTATTCCAACCTATTTTGCAATGGATCTCTTTCAACAGCTCTATAGTTCTTGGCACTCACTTGGCATCCATCATTTTCTATGTTCTCATGTTTTGTATCTTTTCATGTATATAATGTGCATCTGTTTTTAGGAGTAAGACCAGAACTCTTCTGTTCTGCAGTTTTCTCCCTGTGAGGGATGGTGAAACTTGGTGGTTAAGAGAATGGTTTGTGGAGACAGGCTTCTTAGGTTTATATTCTGGCTCTCCTCTGTACTCGCTGTATCAGCTCGGGCTGATGTCTTCACATTTTTATGATTCCATGTCTACATCTGTACAATAAGGCAAATAAGAATACTTACCTCAGAGTGTTGTTGTGAAGATTGAGTGAATTAATGACCATAAAGCACTTACAACTGTGTCTGGAATGTAGTGACCGCTCACTAATGGTCACTTATAATTCCTTCACATCCTGTAGGGGTCCTTTCCACCCAGGTGATGTCCCTATGTCTCAGTGGAATGACTGGTTAGGGATATCTTTCCATGGGCTACTGTGGCTGCAGAGAATTGCATTCTTATTTCAGAGTTATGTTAACGCGTGGGCTTTTATTTGCTTCTCTCTTTCTATCAATGAGTCCTGCTGCTTCAACCCTGGGTAACTGAAATTTGAAACCTTTTTCTACTCAGATTTCTTTGATGCTGAAATTCCTCTAGGGTCACAGCTAAGCACTTTATGTGGTAACCTTCTCTTCTGTCCTCAGGCCTGCTGAGATCATCTGCTCAGCAGCATGTCTGACACCTGTTGCTACCTCACCCAGCCACTTCCTTGGTGACCTGGCAATGCCCAGAGGGGCCCTGCCAGCTTGGAGCCCTGTGGCAATGCTGTTTGATTCAGCAAACTTAACAGCTTTCTGACATCCTTTCTTCATTTTAGCAGCCAAATCACATGCACCTTAATATTTATGAATAGCTAAGCAACACTGGAAGGAAGTGAGACAGAGCCTCTGGGCTAATCACTATCTCTGATTTTACAGACTGGTTAAGCCAGGTGTAAAATATCTCACAATAACATGCCTTATTGTCCTGAGGATTCAACTCCACTGAGATATAGTTACCATAAGAGAAATGAGAAATAGGGTTTCTTTCTAATACACAGAAAATAGACAATAAGATGCTTTTCTTGGCCACTGTTATCAGTTTCCTGTTAAGGTTCTGCTTTGTTTAAAACAGTCCTGTTTTTCTTAAAAGCAAACTCTAAGGAATTTTTCTAAAACATGACTCAACCTAACGAGGTAAATATATTGTACTTTAAAGTGAATGTATTTGAAATAATTGTGAGTGACAAAGAGGGAAAATCATAGATTTTGAAACTAGCTATTATTCTAATGATTTTTATCCCAGTGGTTTATTTGGAAATGAATTTCCATTTACAACATCTTCATTTGTCTTCTAATTTTCATGCAATTTGAAAGGGTTAGGTTCCTTACCCATGGGATCATCCTGGTCACATCTCAAAAGATTGGCTAAGGCATTCTGATTTTACAGGCAAATTTACATGTTGCCATTTCAGGAAGTATTTCCTTCATTGTTATCTTTTTTAAAAGAGCTTATTTGTATAATATATACACATAGTATATATCAAGTAAAATATCTGATTTTATAAACGTAAGAATAAGCAATTTCCCTTTTGTGATAGGAATATGAAATTCCTGCTGGTAGAGGATGTTTAAGAGCATGTCCAAGAATGACTAATCAACGAATTCTCTCATTTTGTAAGGAGACACTTAGATGCATTTCTGGAAAAAAAAAAAAATCACTTTGGGCTTTCTCTGTATTCTCCTAGCATTTCTAAACATTTATTGACATATGAGGTAGAGATAAACTGGTGTCAAGAGGAAGGTAGTAAGTAGCCAGCAGTCACAAGGTACAAAGAATAAAATGCATACAAATGTGAAGTACTCACTTTTAGGAATTAACCCATGTATTATTTAATTTTTTTTTTTTTTTTGACAGAATTTCGCTCTTGTTGCCCAGGCTAGAGTGCAATAGTGCGATCTCAGCTCACTGCAACCTCTGCCTCCTGGGTTCAAGTGATTCTCCTGCCTCAGCCTCCCAAGTAGCTGGGATTACAGGCATATGCTACCACACCTGGCTAATTTTTTTTCTATTTTTAGTAGAGACGGAGTTTCACCATGTTGGTCAGGCTGGTCTCAAACTCCTGACTGCAAGTGATCCACCTACCTCGGCTTCTCAAAGTGCTGGGATTACAGGCGTGAGCCACCGTGCCTGGTCCCTTTTAAAATATTTTAACGCTGAGACCATATTACTGATGTACTACTTCTTTCTAAAAGTAATTAGAATAAATGTATACCCTCTTCTTTAAACTCTGCATTTTTCAAATTTCCAAAAACAAAAACTAATTACAAGTAATTAATTTTATTAATTACCACTTCTAAAATCTGGACATGGTGACTTGATTTACTAAGACAAGATACTTTAGACAGGTGAATACTTTTAACAGGGAACATACTTAACTTTGTCTAATTGAGCAAATTACAAATCAGAGCTAGTAGCTTGTTAACTATAAGAATATCTCCATTACTTGAATAAGTATATTAGTCACGGTAGGCAAAATAATACTGCAATAACGGACAGCCCCACTGTGGATGTGAGAACCCCGCAGGCCAGCAGTCTCCATGTGATTGCCGAAAGCAACGCCTCCATGTAAATCACAGGTGTCTACCATCACCATGACAGAAGAAAGGGTTAGATATTCCAGAAGTCACAATTAAAAGTGGATCATATTGCATTTTCCAAAGCAATGCAACTTTGTCAACCTCAAAGAGGCAGGGAAGTACAATTTTCCTATGGGGTCGGAAGAAGAAAACTGGAAATTAGTGAACAGTTGAAATGTCTGCCATAACTTTTAAGTGAGGAACTTAGTGTTATCTTACTCTGTCATGTTTTTAAATATCTTTTTTGCTTGAAATCTTTCAAGGCTTTCCAGATCCCTGAAGATAAAATACAAACTCTCCAACAGGACCTTTTGGCTATCAGGAACACAGTGCCTGCCTCTCTCATTAGCATCCTCTCTCTCTGTTTGTCATGTCCTATTAAGACTGTCTCCAGAAACAATGAATTTATTGTTGCCTGTTTCCTGCTAGCTTTTCCCTGTATTTACACAGTTTGCTCTATCTACTGGGATTGCCCTTCCCTAACTATGCTCAATCTCCATCTCCCTTGGCAGTTCTCCTCCAGGCCCCAGACCTGAGGACTGGACTGGTGCTCTGCTCTCTCCTCTGAACTTCACCAGCACCCTGAGAAAACTTGAACCTAATTCTTACCAGGTTTTAATCAACTGTTTACCTGTCTTTTCTCCCCACTAAAGAGGAAAAGTCACAGAGACAGCAGAGAACAAGAACCAGATCTCACTTACATTCATGGTGCCAAAAGAGTATCTAACCCTGAACTGGGGTTCGGTACATACTTGTTGAATGAATGAGTGACTGAATGAATGAATGGGTTTTTTTTTCCTACTTTAATCTACCTGATTGTTTGCATTTTCAGGGCAGTATGTTTTTCTCACATCTTTTTACATGCTATAAGACATAAAATGGATAATGCGTGTATTGGGTTCATAATAAAGTTTTAAATAAATTTTACCTACAGTTTTATCACTAGGAATACATTTCTGGTATCTATTACCTTTGCACTTTTTATGCCAGATTATGTTTAAAAACGTAGTGTCGCTCATAAACCACATCTGGGACTGATTTTCATGGATTGATTAAACTTTACATTTCTTCGGAGTATTCACTGCCAAGCCCTCTGATGCCATATCCTAACCAAATATTTTGGAAGCATTGCAAAACAAGGCTGCCCTTGTGCTTTGGAAGCCCTTTCAAATTACATGCCATTTCCTTCACCTTGAATCTGTTAAAGACTTAAAATTGTAGCAATCCATTGGACTATATGTCAAGAAACTGGTATTTTTAAAGGGTGGCGTGTTTCTTTATTTATATGTAAATTATTTCCATGTGCTTTGGATAGAAAAATGGAAATTTTGTGAACATACTTAGCCCTTAAAGAATGCAGTTGATCCTTGATGACGTCGTTCCAGACAACAACAAATACACAAAAACTCTTTTCAAGTGCTGTAAGAAGCTTCTCAAAATTTCCGATATAATCCTAGGAAAACATTTATTTTTTAAAATCTTTTCTAATCAGGAAGTCTTTAAAATGTATTTTATCAAAATGTTCAGTATTGTAGAAACATACTCATGAGCTATTAGCTATAGTTGACTTTTGAGGTTATAGGTGAAAAGTTTTCACATCAGGAAGTTTCATGTAGAACAACCAGCGTCATTCATGCTCATATCTATGGCTTATATCCAAGAGGGCCACTGAAGGCTTAGGGGCTTTGAAGTTAACAGCATGAAACTTCTCCAAAACAAACATTTAATTTTTTTCTGTTAGTTTCCTTAAACAAAGTCCATGTAATAAATAATTTTGAAGAACATTGTAACGAATCCCACATATCAGTGGCTCCCAAATTACTGGGAATCATAACATGGCTCATGTGAATAAAGAATTATATTATTTTCAAGTTTTTGTATATTAAACTATTATAGTAAGTAGCATAATTGGCATATATTTTAGGCTATTTTTTCAATAAATCAGTATTTTTGCTTAAAGGCAAAATTTAATAATTTAATAATCTCATAAGGGGAAGGATGGACAGGTACCATGTTAGGAATTTGACATGTGTTATTGCTAATAGACTCATTTAATGAATGAAGTAAATGAAGTTAAGCAGTTTCCTCATGACCACAGAGCACAGAGTCATGATTTGATTTAAATATGAGTATTTCTGGCTCATGCTCTTTCTCTTTCCACCTATTGATATTAGTGAAGGCTGCATTTAGTTTTTTTTAAGAAATGTCTAGCTTACAATTTGAGGTTCACTACCCCCAACCCCACGCACACCTCATGTGACTTAGAGCTATAAAAAATTCATATTTTCTAAGTACTTCTAAAATTGGACATTCATGTGATGTCTATGATGTTTTACATACAGTATGAGTGCAGTGAATGTTAGTTTCTTTCAGTTTTCCTGAATTCAGCCATTACTCTAGCATGACTGCCTCAGCAAAGAGATAAGAGCTTCTTTGACTTTTTCCACTGGAATTTTTCATGCCAGAAGAAATTGAACATGTGAGCCTGGTGTCTGGAAGAGTAGCCTGGAGTTATGGTATCAGATGCACATTTTTAACACCTTCAGTTTTCTCTTTAAAATATCTCTCCAATCCCTTACTTTTCTCTATTTGTTTCAACATTAAAATATGTTATTTTTCTTCAAATTGTTGGCATTGGCACTTCTACAATTCTCAGTCATCTGCATGCTACTGCTTCAGAGGAATAGTCTTATATATAGAAAATAATTTTTTTTTCTCAGCACATTTATATCCAAACGAGAGAATGATATGCTTTTCCCCAATTATCTGCATGGCTCACTTCCTTCAAGGCTTCACCCAAAAGCTACTTCAATGTAACATTTTCTGTCCATTAGATTGAGAACTGCAGTCTTAATCCCTAACCTCACTCTCAGACTCCCCTGCTAAAGTTTTCTCTATTGTCCTTGTCATTTTCTGACATACCTTCTAATTTACCTATTTATTTTGTTTAATATTCATATCCCTTCGACTGGAATATGAACTCCAACAAAAGTTCATATTTGTTGTCCTGTTGTATCTCCACAGCTAGAATAGCATTTACTATATAGTAGGTGCTCAGGAAAGATTTATAGGAAGAAAAAATGAAATCATGGTTTGCAGGAAATCTAAATCTATAAACATTCCTTATTTAGTAGTATTGCTAAACCTTAGGGTTCCTGTACAACCAGGTGTTTGCCCTCTGGCGCCACCAATAATATTCCAATATTAAATGTACATAATTTTATAAACAGGTGTGATTTTAATATCTCTAGACCTTTTCAACCAGAAAAGCTGAATCCGGGTACTGCTGGCCTTTTTCTTTCCGTAGATTCTCATTTTCCCTGATACAGTTATTGCCTTTTCTGCTTATACTTTCTTCTCTTTAGGTGACTTCACTTGCAAATATATGATTCATGTTTAACATTGTGTGGTTTCAGTATTTATTTTCTGTATTTCCACATTACTATTTTAGCTCATTCTTTAATTAAATAAAATGGCTTATTCTCTCACAATATCAACAACTAAAAGGATACATCACCTTCAACTGATAGTGTAAACTGCTTATATTAACTCATAGGATATACATTGGTAGACATAAACCTACTGACTAAATTATTTCTAAAGTATACTCTACAAACCATCATTGTATTTTTACATTTGACAAAGTGAAAAAAAAAAAAAAAATGGCCACAAACTTTAACCCTGCCCAGTGTCTCTGGCTTTTAGGCACACAGCCAGTTGGCAATGGCGGCAGGAGTGGCATATAAAGATTCTAGACCTCAAAATGCCAACCCGGCCAGAAAATAAAGCTCACTATATGGTACCATTGGACCAAACTTCTATAGCAATGTAGGGGGTGATGGAGGATAATATACATTGCAAATTTATGTAAAACCAGACCATGTGGTATTTCCAATAGTTGTTACAACATTGCTAAAAATGATATAAATGGCCTTATGGATAAAAGTAGAAGTTTAATTTTAGAATAGTTCCTATTTTAAGACTAGATTTAGCAAAAAATCCTTATGGCATATGTTTACTCTTGGGGAACCTTGAGAGATAGTGAACAAGAAACATTAGATCAAAGACTTCTTGGCTGCAAAAAGTTTATTTATTTCAGCATTTTACTCATATTCCTTTTATTATTTGAAAAGCTTTATATAAAGGATTTTTAGAGATGGCATTTCATTAAGGTTGTATTTATTAGAAAACAAATAATCTAAAATTACAAAAGGTAAGTCATTTTACGTGTTTGCCTACTTGTTTTTGTTTTCTCCCTGCTGCCCTCCCTTTCTTCCTTTCTCCTTCCCTTCCTCCCTTCCATCCTTTCTTTATTCATGCCCTGCCTATTCAGAAAAGGATTTGCAGCAAGTTACAAAAAGTACAAAGTCAATAATTTTTTTTTAAATTGAGAATGTTAAAAAGAGAAAATCAGTTGAAGAGAAAGTGAATATTTCAATAATAAGAGTCATAGTGCTTCCTCTGAAGGAGCCCAGAAACCCATCTGATAGTTACATGGTGGCCAAACTTAGCAGGAAAACAAGAAATGCTAGATGAGAAGAACACAGCATCCATTTCTCAGGAAAGACAAAGTTTTCCTTGTACAGAACCCTGAAATGTATTCTCCCATGGGAGACTGGATAAAGAACAATGAGTGCTGGAATAGTCAATGTCTTTGCCCCACTGCTTCACAGCAAGGCAGAATTCCCAAGGTAAGAATGTGACCATGCATAAGTCTCTTAACCTCATTGCCTCACCGTTGTTCTCTCCACTCTAATATTTCAATATAAAATGTGTCTGTCCCTTAGGGTTGCTGTGCTGAATAAGTGAGAGTCACCTGGCACAGCAGACATCTAGTGTGTGCTAAAGAAATGTACAGAGAATGACAGAGAATTTCAATAAAAAATTGAAATCAGAATATTATACAGAGGTTAGGAATTAATTCACAAGTATGTAAGAGATACTGTATCTCAGATGTGCAGGCCACTAGTAGTGCAGTGTGACACTGCCTCTCAAAAGAACTTAGCAGTCAAAAAAGTGAAGAAATAACATACCTTTCTTACATTATATTATGTAGAAAGCTTATTTTTTAATGTTAACCAAGAGCAAGGTCCATACATTCTAATACCTTTCGGAAAGTATAGAAGACATTAGGATAAGTTTAGAAAAATAGAAGAAACTGAGCTATATATTCACATGAAATAGGATCATTCCACATCTTCCAGCAAATAATTTGAGGTGACCAAGGTCCCAAGGAGCACAAATTGTCACATTCTAATGAAGCTCTGTCTCAAAAACAACAGGAGCTGAAAGCAAGGCCAGGATGCTTCATTACAATGTTCTTTTGTAGAAGTGAGGATTAGTGATCAGGGTAGAAGTGGAGGAAGAGACAGAGATTAATTTGCATAGCCACCTTGGAACCCAAAACTGTCAATGGTGTCAGGGACGCTGTTTGCTTGAGTCCCTAAAGGGTTGAACGAAACAAGTTAACTAGATACAGAGTTCACAGATGGCCAATAATATTAGCTGTCCGACAAGTTGGAGATCAGGGCTAAGGAGAAGGGCAGACCTTAAGAAAAGAGTTGTGATTATTGCCAGGAAACAGTGCTTCCTTTTGCTCTTTTTCCACAAATAAATTTACTTTGCCCTATGCATTTCATCTCATTTTATAAAACAAAACTTTTATTTTAGGTTCAGGGATACATATGGAGATTTTTTTTTACTATAGGTAAACTCCTGTCATGGGGATTTGTTGTACGGATTATTTCATCACCCGGGAACTAAGCCTACTACCCAGTAGTTATTTTCTCTGATTCTCTCCCTCATCCCACCCTCCATCCTCTAGTAGGCCCCAATATGTTGTTCCTCTTTGTGTCCATGTGTTTTCATTATTTAGCTCCCACTTATAAGTGAGAGCATACAGTATTTGGTTTTCTGTTCCTGCATTAGTTTGCTAAGGATAATGCCTCTAGCTCCATCCATGTTCTTGCAAGGGACATGATAGCATTTTTTATGACTGTATAGAGTTCCATTATGTACCTGTACCACATTTTCTTTATCCAGTCTACCATTGATGGGCATTTAGGTTGATTCCATGTCTTTGCTATTGTGAATAGTGCTACAGTGAACATATGCGTGCATGTGCCTTTATGGTAGAATTATTTATATTCCTTTGGGTATATACCCAGGATTGAGATTGCTGGGTCAAATGGTAGTTCTGTTTTTAGCCTCTTCAGGTATCACCACGCTGCTTTCCACAATATTTAGTCTTCTTATACTCCTAACCCCCTCGGAAGTTTAGAATGGAAACACATTTATTCAGATGATTATTAACTCTTTGCTTTTTCTGTTTTTACTGCATCATTTAAATTACTGTGTGGAACATCGAAAAGGGCCCTAAAGCCTCTGTTGTCAAATATGACTGACCTCTCTTGGTAAAGTGAGACCTGCTTCTGACTGAGATTCCTCCAGTCATTTCATGGTTAACTTTCCATGCACAGTTTCAGTTGTATTTCATTGTGTTCCCGGCCCAGTGGAGATTCAACAGAGATGACACCTAAGGCAAACTGCTAGTCATAGTGTGAGAAATCATAGCCCTCTCTTCATATGCTTTTATTCGTATTCCTTTGGGCTTGATTTTAGATATTGCTCCCCAAATTCAGCCATCTTTCTTGATAACTATTTCTGAAACTTTAGTGATTAAAAGCTTAGAGTCTAGAGTTAAGGAGTCTAGAGTTAAATAGTTTGGGTGTAGACTCTGGCCTGGTCACTTGCCATCTGTGGGCAGGCCACTTCTTTAAGCTTCACTTTTCTCCCCTATAAAATGGAAGGGGATGGAGGCCATCATGATACTTATTTTATAAGGTGGTTGTGAAGATTCAAGGAGAAGTTGATACATATAAAGTTCTTACAACAGTGCTTGACAGGCAGTAAACAGCTATAAAAAGTTAATCATTATTTTCAGAAAAAAGTGTTGAGTCAAACTTGAAACAGTGGTACAATGTCAAGAGCAGGAACTTTGCCTTATTAATTGTGTCTTCCTAACTCTATGGACTTAGGATCTGAGACTGTAGTTCCTACAAACTCATCCATCCTGGGGCCTCGCATATGGGAGGTATAAACCACGTCAGCCCTCCTTTGCTCTTTTTCCTTAGGGCTGCCCTGAGGAAGAAAGCTAATGTGTATAACATCTAGCATTATGCCAGGTATGTGGCCAGAGCTCAAAAAACTATAGCTATTATTGTATTATATACTTTGCTCTATTTGTTATACCCTAGGTTAATGGCAGAGAGCTCTGTGAGGGTCTGCTGGGGGGAAGGTTCAATTATTTTAAAAACTTTAGTTCTCCCAGGTTTCACTTTGTAATGTTTGCCTTGCCTTTTATGTATTAAACAATAGTTTACTATACTTGTTCCTAAAATATTAAGTATAGCTTATTATGCCCTGTTAATCTTTCTCAGTTAGTGGCATACAATAATTTAAATATCTATTTGAAAAATCTCACTAAGCATTCATTTAAATGTGGCTCAGAATGTTATATAATATGAAAAAGTACATGTTCTTTCAGAAATTAGTTCCAAAGAACTCCCTATATCTAGAGACAGGCTGTGAGGATGGAGACAAACAGTTGAGGAATGTCTCTGTTAGGAATCTTACTACTGCTTTTAAATTTCATGGAACACCTATTAAATCGCTTCGCAGCTAGATTATGAGGAAGGGGAGCCCTGCTCACTCTTTTAAAGTTAAAAGTGGAAAGTTACTTGCGGGTGATTAGGGAAAACCATCTCAGAGGAGTGGACTGTTGGCATGGAGACCCCCACATAACATCTCTTGGGGGATGGCAAATCTTGAGAGAGGATGCTTTATTTCTCACTTCCTAAAATGTCTTTCCCAGCTTTCTGTGGTGAGAGAGAATGAGACAGCAGTCATACCTAACAGTTGGTGAAACAGTTCTATGGGAGTGAGGGAAAGTGAGGGGCCTAGGATGAGTCAGAAAGATGTACATATGGAAAGGGAGAGAGAGAGAGATACAATCTTGATTAAATTATGCCTTCCTACAAAAAAATATGTATTTCCACATTTGATACAAATAAAAGTATATAACCTTGATAAAGCAAGATCTGTCAGGAAAAAATTAGAAAAATTGCTTTAAATAAACAGTCCTTCAAAAGATATCAGACCCGGAGACTTTCTGAGAAAATGTTTCCAAACTTTTAAGGAACAAATAGTATGTTATATAAATTTCCTCGAGTTTGTGAAAAGAAAATCAACTTTCTAATTCATTGTATCAAGTAGACCTATTTACAATAGGAAGTCCCTCAACAAATCTTACTTCTCAGTAGATAAAATCTTAAATACAACTTGGTAAATTGAATCTTGCGTTTTGTGAAAAGATTCATGCTCATGTCAAATAAGGCTGAGTCTGTAAATGTACACATAGTTAATTTTGATAAAATCTGATCACAGAATCCATCATATTAATATGTTGAAAGAGAAAGCAATAGACTTGTATTGACAGGTGTCACGGTGGCATTTGACTAAAACTTAACATCCATTTGTTGTTAGTTTTTTTTAAAGGATGTAGTGAAATAGCAACAGAAGAATATAGTGTTTATTTCAATGGTGAAACCAGTTTTTTAGTGTGAGTCATTTCTATTAAAGTCAGCTTAGTTATAAGCAATATGACGTAACATAATATTTGTATGTAATATTTGGGAAGTCATAGTATAGTTATTGTCAAGTTATTGTTCTAGTACAATAACTTGAAACATAAAATATAAAATGAAAACTGACTTTGTAGCTGTGTGGATATTTACCTGGAAGAGCCAAAGGAATTAGGTGAAATGTTGTTAGAAATGATTCAGTAATTCAGAAAGGTAGCCAAATACAAAATTACATATAAGAAAGTTATTAGCTTTTTTATACAAAGTAATAATCAGTTAGAAATTGCAATAAAAAAATAAAATACCTCTTTACTTACTTTCTTACTGTTGTCTAGGCTGGAGTACAATGGCACAATCTCAACTCACTGCAACCTTTGCCTCCTAGGCTTAAGCAATTCTCCTGCTTCAGCCTCTTGAGTAGCTGGTCTACAGATATCCACCACCACCTCTGGACAATTTTTCAAAAATATTTTGTAGAGATGGGGTCTTGCTGTGTTCCCCAGGTTGGTCTCAAACTCCTGGGCTCAAGCAATCCACCCGTGTTGACCTCTCAAGGTGCTGGGATTATAGGTGTGAGCCACTGTGCCCAGCCAATTCTTTTTAAATAACACAATATTCCAGTCACAAAAACATACTACACCTATATTTATGAGTGAAAATTAGAAATCAGAAGGTGTTTTTTTGGTATTGTTGTGAAGAAAACAAAAATGTCTTAACTAATGATAAACAGTCCACAGTGTTCATTCTATTATAGGCAATTTAAATTGGATTTTATTTTTGATTTTAATAAAATATTTCAAAAATCAAGCTAACATGGGAAAATCAAGAAAAAGTTGAAGTAAAGCACAGTGGGTAAAGGTTGGAAGGATGTAGAACACACTATTCCAGTGATTATATTATAAAAATTATAGTCATATATATTATGTAATATATAATATTGTAAGAATTAGGACAGTGTCTCAGGTGAAGAATTAGATAAAGCTGATTTGGATAGACTATAGATTTCAAATAAGACTCATGTATGTATTTGTGTGTGTGTGTGTGTGTGTGTGTGTGTGTGACTGAAGTAGCATTTTATTCAATGAGAAAAGGGATGATTATTCAACAAATGGTGTTGAAAGCAACAGCTATCATTTGGGAAAATAATACAAAGTTAGATTCCTTCTTTAAACCTTATATAAAAATATACATTGGATATGTATTTTATTAAATATTTAAAGATTTCATTAATATATAATATAAAATTTTATTAATGTAATGACTAAAAAGTAATTTCATTAAAATTACTAAAATAAAGTAAAAATGAGTATTTAAATTTCAAGGTAGGGAAGATATTTCTAAGCATATGGAGCTAGAAAGCATGAAGAAATGTTTCATAGATATGTATACATTAAGGAATCAAATTTTTCTACACATCAAAGACACCATAAAGAAAACGTAAAGGCAAATGACAAGGCTGGGATTCTATTTCCCATGTTGCTAAAGAGACATTAGCGTTAATGTCTTAAAAATCCTTAGAAATCGGCTGGGCTCGGTGGCTCATACCTGTAATCCCAGCACTTTGGGTGGCTGAGGCGAGCGGATCACAAGGTCAGGAGTTCGAGACCAGCCTGACCAACATCATGAAACCCTGTGTCTACTAAAAATACAAAAATTGGCCAGGCGTGGTGGCACATGCCTGTAATCCCAGCTACTTAGGAGGCTGAGGTAGGAGAATCACTTGAACCTGGGAGGTGGAGGTTGCCGTAAGCTGAGATCGTGCCACTCACTTCAGCCTGGGCGACAGAGCGAAACTCCATCTCAAAAAAAAAAAAAAAAAAAGAAAAAGAAATTCTTAGAAATTAATAAGGAAAAACATTGACCTTTCTTCCAGAAAAATGAGCACAATCAATCTATAAGAAACACAATTGGTGAGTTACATGAATAAAACCCCAACTTTAAAGAAATACAAATTAAACAATAGTGAACTAACATTTTCTCTAATGAATATTCAAGATTAAAAAACAAAGTCGAAACTAGATGATAACAAATTCAATGTATTGATTAAAGTCAGGACATTCTTATTCATTAGCAATGAAAGTGAAAGTTTGAGTCGCCTTTTAGAATTCAAGTCACACTATGAACCAACAATTTTACTTCTAAGAATTTATCCTAAGGAAATAATTAAGAATATGTGAAAAGATTTAGCTACATCATTGTTTATTATAGTGGAAAACTGAAAATGTGCCAAAAAAAAAAAAAAATGAGCCAAATATTCAGCAGTGGGAATTAGCACAATATACCTTGATATGTTATCAAGGTAAATGTGTATGATAGGATACTGATGCATAAGGATAATTTTCAACATGGTAGATTTTTATTATGTTAAATGAAAAAATAAAAAATACATAAAATGGGAGCCCATTTTTATAATAAAAAATATATTTATATTTATATAGTTATTCAAGGAAAAACATCTAGAAGGACATCACAAAATACCAACAGTAGGTATGGTTCCAAGTGTTATAGGTAGTTTTCAGCATATAGATTACTCCCAGCAAAGAGACCTCTCTGACACTTGGTTTCTTCATCTGTGAAATAAAGGAATCATACTAGATTAGTTCTAAATGTTTTTAGAAAAGTATTTCATAATTCTATAAGTAATGATGATTAATAACCTTGAGAAAATTGTTATTTTTTTTCATTGAACTTTGGAGTTAGTAGAGTAAAACCAAGTTTATCCTGAGCTATCCCTTGTTTTATTTAAAATTCACATCCTGGTGTTTATATATATGTATGTGTGTATATATAGATAGTGCTTTCTCACAAATGCTTGTTTTGGTATGGAGCGGGTTGGGCGGGTACAGACTTTCATTGAAATTAGGTACAGAATTCTTAGAGACACAAATTAAATCTTGTTAATATGTTATATACATTTTCATGTTTCATCTACCATTTGAAACCATATAACCATTTGAAATCTTGGTTTTGGTAGGTTTCTTTAATTAACATTCACATTGAAAAACTGTAAGAGATTCAACCCTTGAAAAAGTCCTTTTGCTAAAGAGATTTTCATGTGCTCTAAAAATTAGTGGAAAATAGTTCTGCTCTTATTATCAAATGAATGTCGCTCTACTCTTATTTCTAGCTAATAGTGAAACCACCTGGAAAATGATAACATACAATAAATATCTCAAGTGGTCATTTAGTACCTTGTTGCGATAATGAAATAAAAAACACACTGAGTTTTAATTTGCTGTTAAACACTTAACATTTCATAGTGGCTGTTTGGAGGCCGTATACAATGGTAGAAAAAGTGGCTTTCTAAAAGTGCTTTGCCTCATTCTTGCTTAACCTGGCAGACGTCATGAACTTCCAAGAGGGAACATATTTTATTTGCCTTATACCACCAGAGGATTTGGCCAATTATTGCTATTTATTTAATGTTGGTGTTGACATAGTGCCTTTTGCCCTGAGGAGCTCCAGGTGCTTTATAAAATTAGTCAGCAATTCACATCACGGTCTTTACGCCAGAGAGTGAACACTGAAAATAATAATGATTCGTGGAACCTACAGCCACCCCTAACTCGTATTTCTGTTTGCCCAGTGAAACAAAACAAATATGCCCGGTTCCCTCAGAGAGCTAGCAGCAAAAAGTTCTAGTGGGGCATCATGGGAGTTTCTCTCTTGTGTAACTAGGTGAACTCTTGTGAGGAAAATTTGCCATGCACCCTACAGAGCTGAGACTTACTATTCTCTCTTCTAGGACTCATACCTTCTCTGTTCTAGGACCCAGTAAGGAGCTCCAGTTTTTTCAGGCCTTTGCTCAAATATCATTTTCTTCATAGGACTTTTCGTGACCATCTATTTTTAAAAACAGCTAATCCAAACCTATCATCAAGTGCAAAGTTTCTGTATCGTCATTCCTACATTATTTTTCTCTGTAGCACATGTAGCTATTCAGCACACTTAGATTTTTATTTATTTATTAATTAAGGGTTGACTCCCTCCCACCAGATGAAGAACGTTTGTCTATTCTGTTCAATTATGAATCTTTAGTACCTAGATGGGTGCCTGGTACCTAATGGGTGTGAAATAAGCATTTGTTGAATGAATGAGCGAAGGAATGAATGAATAAATAAATTTTCCCCAATGGAGCAACAAGCAACAGTTGGAGTCCCTTGTTGTCAATCAAATATAAAGACAGCAAAGAGTAAGTAGGCAACAGTGAACTTGCATCGTATCAAGACTTCTTTTATATTCCTTAACACTGAAAATATTCATGTGGTGAAATACAGTAGAAGAGTTTTCTCCTTTAGTTGCAAATAATATAAACTGAATTTAAACTGACTTACATAAAATAACAGTTTACAGGATCTTGAAACTCAAAGATTCAAAGGGTACAGCTAGTTTTAATGGTTGTGAGGATTGCTGCAGGCCCTCTCATGATTTGATCAGGGTGTTTGTCTTTGTCTTTCTCTTTCTCTCCTTCTATCTCACTGTGTTTCTAAGACTTTATGTGGTAGCGAAGAAAGCTCAGACAGCACAAGGCTGCCTGTAGTAATTCTTGTGACATGAGAGCATACATCTCCCAGTGGTTCCAAGGAAACCCCAGGGCTAACTTGAAATATGTGTGCACTTGGATTATAGGTCAGCCTTGAGTCAATTGTGACTGATTGACCAGGCTTCTGCGTGCCCCGGTTGTGGAGGTCAGTTCCATCAGTAGGAGGGGGATTTGTCAAAGGAAAATTGCAATTCTGTTATCAGAATAAGATGAGAAGATGCATGACAAGTATTCAGAGATGCACTGTAACCAGAAAAAAAAATGATCATATGTGAAGAATATCTCATTACAACAAGGAGGAATATAGTTCTAAGTCCTTTAAAGTTCTGCTTTCCTATAATATCAGGTGACCACATATTTCACAGCATAATTGTGAAAATGATATTTTGAAAGGAAAAAGGAATTCTTGTCTGAGATAAATGTCAAAAAAGTCAAAATTTGGCTGTGAAAAAAGTTAACATTTACTTGAGGTTGTCATTACTTATTTTCTTCTTATATAATTCATATAATTCTATATTATGACTTATATAGGCAAGGTGTTAAATTCTAATTTGCTTTATAATTTTTAAAAAGAGACTTAGAATGTGCTAGAAATCCTAAAAATTTCTGTTCCAAATATTGGTATTTGAACTGTGTATATACTACCCCCTTTTTCCTATAAAATACTGATGGAAGTTCATAGATATATACAATTCACAGATAATGTTACAAATTTATTTCAAACGTTACTTCTTGCCTTCTTCTATGCCAAGATACTTAACAAATACTTCAAAATTGAAAACATTTTATTTTTACTCCTTATTTTATCTGTTCCACAGAATACTTAGAGCTAGAGGAAGAATTAGATAATATATTTATCAATAAGTCAACATCCTATTAATGGATGAACATAGAACCAACTCATAGAAAGCACAGTCAGAAAATCAAGGTGTGGCTTGCTTGGCATGAAAACATAATGCCCACAAGAACTACTGTTGTTGATTATGCTGTACTGTATGAGAAAGCCATTTCTGACATTAGCTTTGATACTAGCCTTTTAGTAATTGAGTAAAGTTAGTTAGTATACTCACCCAGTTCAAATTATTAATTCAGTACTAACTCAGTAATTTGGTGTTACTACATACTGAGATATCCAGCTGGATTCAGGATTTGCTCAATTCAATTAACAAATCCAGTGTTATGGGGGAAAAAAGCTTTGTGGGTAAGCATTTCTAAATTAGTGTTTTTATGAAGCCACAATATTCTGGTAGTTCATCTTTTCCTTCAGTTCTCTGAAATTGTAATCATTTCTGAATTGTTGCTTTCCAGGTAAAAGATGTGAGATAGGGAAAACGAAGGCTTTCTTAGGAATTTTTTCCTTTCATTGCCCAGTTAAATTGGATTTATGATTTATATCCATTCACCCTATCCATACCCATCATATATCTGTCATATATCCATCCTATTCATATCCAATCCAATTCATAAGACTTTTCCATCTTTTTTCATGAGATGAGATTTATTTTTTAGCAGGTGAGAAGAAATAAAAGGCACATAACACTAACATGTTCCTTGCATTCCAACAGATAATAATGCCATAGCAATTTTATAAAGATTAAAAATACCCTAGCTCATTTTGACTTTGATGGGCCCAATGCACTTTTGGCTTTGTGGGTCCGCTCCTCATAAAAAATACAAAATTATATTTTGTAGTTGCATTTATGTAAAGATAAATATAATCTAAACTGTATTGTACTCTTTTTTTTTTCAGATTTTAAAAGAGATTTAACATTTCTATGAGATCCTAAAATTATCATGAGCTCTAGGAATAGTGCTTACTATGCTATTGGATAAACTAAGCTGGCGTTGTCATAGCTAAATTGGTTACGTTTTAAGTTGTGAATGAAGGGGAATTTGGTAAACCAAACAACTATTTTATGCCAATTGTTCATCATTCCAGTATAAATATATTTTTACTATTAACATTAGTTATTACAAGTGGAGTGTGAAGGAATGGAGTCAGGGTTTGGAAAAAGCGCTAATGCAAGTATTTGACTCCATCAACAAAACTTTATGTAAAAATCTTCAGGTTTTGTGCCTGTAATCTTCTTATAGGATTTAATGCTATTTTACTTTGTCAAAAAATTTTTTCTTCAAAGATTTGTATTTTTAAATGACTGATGCTGGGAAAGAAAGTGCCCTCATGATTATATTTGTATTGTGAATTTTTACAGTAGGGACAAACTAGAATTTTTCATGCAGAGAGCACCTTGAGTTTTACTCACTACAGCTCTTCAAAGTTCTTCAAAGTTCAAAGTAAAAATTGATGCTAGAGTAATTTTCCTATAATCTAGGTGAAAAGCCCACATATCATTTAACAAAGTAGATGCTCATTCATATTTAATACAAACTCTTTTTTCTTCTGTTGAAGCCGACTTTATCCAATTTTTAGTTTCCAGTTATCTATGGTTCTGGGAAACAGAGCTAACTTGGATTCATTAATCCTGTAAACAAGTGTTTCTTGAGAAGCTCCTGGTTATGAACTACCTAGAATGAAACTGGGTAAACTAATATCAACATCCATTCTTTTGCCAAACATCACTGATAAACTGCAACTTTTTTTTTTTTTTTTTTTTTTTTTTACATGAATGGTCTTGGAATCACATTTCTACATTGAAAACCCAGCACTGTTGCTGACTGGCTGCATGGCCTATATCTACTCATGTTTCTGACCCTACCAGGTTCCAGGCACTGTTCTAGGCACTGAGGATGAAAAGATGAATAATATGGAGTTCCCATCTTCAAAAAAGTTACAATTTAAAGGAAGACAGGCAAATGAAAGTTACTCCACAAAATAATAAAAATGCAGGGGTAAAACTAGGGCATAGTTATATTTTGGCTTGTCTCTTTACCTCTGAGATTCTTTTGCTTTTTATGTAATTGGATTTTAACCTCAGAAGACTGTTAGGTTTAAAGATGATAATGTATAAAACGTATCTAGCATAGGACCTGGGAAATGCTCATACAACAGATTCCAATTGTATCACTTTTTTTTTTTTTATAAAGAACAAGTCAAAATGAAAAGACTGAAGAAAAATAAATCATCAGTTAGCTAACTGGTCCCTGAATGTGAGAGGTAAGACTATATATAAATATGTTAGTAGTTCAATAGACAGTCTGTTAATACATCTGTATATATTATTTAGCCCAGGTATAGAAATAGAGGCTTCGTCTGATCCACAGCGATTATAAAAGCAATACAAAGCAATAGGCTCTTACACAATACTTTGAGTAATGATCAGAATTTTCTGTTGCCATCCACACATTTGGGTGAGATGTAGTGAGTGCTAGAAAATAAAACAGTTTGTATTAAAAAGGGTGTGTTAAAAGAAATAAACTAATCCTTGAGAAACATTGTCATGCAATCTCATATCTAGAAATTGTGCCTATGTTCTGGCTATAAATTGTTGAATTGGGAAGGAGTTATATTTAGGACACACATTGACACTACATATGACATTTGAAAAAACACTTGCTAATTCAACTAACAGCTCGCTTCTCCCCACTACTCACTGTGGAGAGAGCTTCCAGCTAATAGCTTAGAATCTCGCAGGCCAACCACTGATGGAACCGGGTGCTATGTGATTGTAGGAAATTCTTTCTCGCTCTGAATGTAACTAAAAGTAATGGGCTTCTTATTTTTTCCTTTTCCTTTTGTGTTATAGATGGCAAAGACTGTTTCTCATCAGTCTCATATAGCCTATTTAGGTTTATCTCTCATGCTGACTGATTAAAAGTGTTAAATCCTGGGCACGTTGTCTCCTGAGTCCTCTGAAATCCATGTCAGAATAGGAGTGCTCATTACCAGACTCGATGAGGAGCTCCTTTTCCAGAACTTCTCTCTATTACACACTAAGGACAAAGCAACTCTGCCTAAATTCCAAGCAACCATGACCTGTGGCTGTCTTGGAACTTTTGCCCTCTGGCGTGGGTAGAACTAGCGTCAATTGGGTAATTCAATCCCTGAGTTCCTCCTTCAATGAATGAAAGAATCCAGGAATGTGTTGCCAGTTGCCTTTTCCTTGTGCCCAGTTTTCCTTGCTGCAGGATGATGACAGTCTATTTCCACACCTCCCCTCCTGCCACTACAGGATTTATGATCTGCATGCCCCAGTTGTGAAGCTGGCATGTAGCATTTTGTTGCCACAGGCCTGTGAGTGTTTAGAAGTTTGTGTTTGTATTTCCAGGGCTACAGTTTGAATATTGAAGGAACAAACAGATAGCAAACAATTCAGAGGTCAAGTTGTGACTGCTTCCTCATTTGGAGAGCTTATTTTATGTCTGTATATTCTATACTCAGATTCCCACATAACTTCTGTTTTTTCCACCTTCATTGCTTTGGTTAGATGCTTTCAAGTGCATTTTTTTTCTGCGAGAAATCCCCATAAAAGAGTTGTTTACTTGAAGTGATGGGTAAGCAAAGTTTGCCTGACGTGGAACCTCAGAAACTTTCCCCTAAGGAAAAGGTCTGGCGTGTGGGTGGGCGCTCTTCCATCCAGACGGATGGGAATGTAGCCAGGCAGCCAGGAGACACATTGACTTGTGACCACTGGGAAGGATGCCTAGCCAGAAAAGTCCCAGCAGCTGGCTCTGTTAATCTTTTCTGAATGAACCAGCAGGCATTTGACCTCTCTAAACCTGTCCTGGATTCCTTTGTATCATTGTAATCATCTTTTTACTCCCTCAAGAGTTCCCCTATAAAGTTGTTCTTAATAAAACTCTTTTTGCCCACTTCCCCCTGACCTTCTGAGTTGAATATGAATTTCACTAATCCGTGAAAGAAACCACCATGACCTTCATAAAGCCATTTCTACTCTGTTTGGTTCCTCCCTTCTAAGAATTTGTTCATTCAAGCAAGTATTTGAGTCTAAATGGATCCACTTGGACATTTTAACAATTATCATGAACCTCAGTATCCTTAAAGTATAGCTAAAACAGGCTCAAAAAATTCAGATAGCGTAATCTACTTTTTCTTTCCCTCCTCCAAATTTGAGTGGATTAATTCACTTCACCATGCCAGCATCTGAGTACAGAATAATTTATTTCTGTGTCATTTCATGATGAAAGCCCAGCTGGCACTAGCTCAAATTATGCCGCTGGCTATTAATTGAAGAGAACTTCCCTGTCACTCCTCAGTCAAACACGATCTGATTCAACAGATCCTTTTCACTCTCATCCCTTCTACTCTACCAGAAGAACAAATGTAAATAACTTTCACTTGGCTCTGCTTATCATGGATTATAAATTACCTGGCAGCATTCAGACTGACCACATTACTGTTTTGGGGGCTGCTTGTTTCAGTTGATTAGTATTTCTAGAAGAGTTTCATACATTTCATCTCTGAGGCGTTAATGATGTCCACTAGAAGGAAATATTGTAGCCTGCGTTTGTTCTTACATACTGTATAACTAATTTTCAATCTAATTTCAACAAGATGTCAAATTCTAGCACCTGTAGGGCAAGTGTTGGTCTTCTATGAATTGATGATATGTTTTTCTATCATACTCGATGGTGTACAAGCCCAGGTTGTATTTTAAATAGAACCCCAGGAGAGAGATTTGTTCTGGAATTTAGAAATATATATTATGTGCCAAAATTATTTGATGAGTGAATTTTGTAATTCTTAAAATACAAAACTACTTGGCATGAAGAGATGCTATAGTATGTTAAAAATTGTGGAACTTTTTCATAAGATGAAATTCTGTGCAGAAATGAGGTAGCAGAATTCTTGTGGGAGTGCTAAAATGGTTCATCAATTTGATCCTCACTGCATATGAGAATTCACCAATTATATTACTCTCTGAAAATACGTTTCAGTATCGAGGGCCTCTTTGCCCTTCCTCCATCCCAGTGTCTATACTCTCCATACAGTGTGATCACTGGGTGCTGCATGACTAGTCATTATTATACGCTCAGCCCTGAAAATGAACTTAAGATGGTAAAATCATACCTTGCCAGGGTTTGGGTGGCTGTGAGGGATTCAGTATGATTTTAGCAACAGGGACTGGAAAAGAAATCAGAACTTGGCAGAGAAAAAAATAGCACTAGGATACTAGAAGAGACCTGGGAGAACTAGCTTGACCTTAGAGGCTCGTCTTGTGAGTCATTTGAGAAATAGTATCAAAAGGGCATAAGAGGGCCTGGTGTGGATTAGACTATTTGGGGTTACGGGAGATCCAAAGCTAGAAGGGGCAACAAAACATTGTGATATGAGGCCATCCTAGTTTGAACATCAGGTACAGGATCTAGTGTTCTCAAAGTAGATCTCAGGGAATGGGCAGCCTGAGAAGAAGAGTAGATCATGCAGAAGCCAGAAGTTACCCCTAGATCCAGATCTGAGTGTCATGACCTAGACACAGTTAGTCCTTAAATGGGCCCCGCCCTGGCAGGGTTCTTTCATGAACTCAGGCTGAGCCTGAAGTGAGTAGATTCAGCTGAAGGGAAGGTAAAGAACTATAAGTTGATAGACTTGCAAAATGGAGAGGCTGCTTTCAGGAAACCATTGATAATGTTATCAATCACTTTGATAATCTATGTGATTGCCCTTTTATAAGGGTATGCGCTTTCTGCACAATTATGAGAAAGTATTTAGCCAAACCTGTATTCCCTATATAAAGGGGGAGGAGATAGTATCCCATGGGGAATTCCTTCCCATATTATAAACTGGTAGACAACTTTGGCAAAAATGCTTTTACTCGTGTGAACACTGTTGAAGTATAAAGCCAGGGATTTAAGTCATGATAGGTGTTTATTTATTTTGAACATTTGCCAGAAGTTTGATGATGGATATATTTGTAGACTGGGTGTTAGAGGTTGTTATATTCTAAAAAGATACCTTCTGATTAATTTCCTTCGTTTGTAACAACAGTCTATTTTGGTAACATTTAATTTATGAACTTTGGTGTCATGTTAGACTTTATAAATTTTGGTTGTACATTCCCTGCAATACTTACAGAGAGAGCCAGTCAGGCAATAATTGCTACATATTGAGTGCCTTCTATTTTCTGAGCACTGTTCTAAATTCTAGAGATAAAGCAGTGAACCAGACAGAGTCTCCATCCTAAAAGAGCCTAGTAGAGGATGGGAACTGATGTAGTATCTTGTAATTGTCACAGTATAGTACACTTGCTTCTTCAGATGCCATTATTAAGGGCATCCCTTTCTTTAAATTCTGAGATCCCTTACTTGACTCAGCTTATGCCAGAACTGATGAGAATTAGACCTTCCTAAGGTCTTCTTTCTTCCTAAAGTGAAGATTGAAATAAATCTATAAGATAAAAATAATCCAACTACCAAGCCCCACTTAAGACTGGATTTTTAACTTGCTCTTCTCAGCACAATGACACAACAGAGAACATAGAGGTTAATGGAAAGTCTTTGGAGCAAAGGAGATTTCAAAACCACCAGTTTGTTAGATTTGATGATCAGCTCTGCAAAATGTTTAAAGAAGATTTCTTACTCATATCTTATAAGTTAAGACTATAAATGGTTTAAATGGGGGAGGATGTGACAGGATTGAAAATCTTCCCCTTCCTTCGTGGCTATGAGAATTCACACTGAGCAACAGGGGAAGAGAAGGAACTAGAACTTGGAATGAGCTTATGTGTGGGCCCTCATTGTTCCAGGATTTACAAAGGGCTACGCTATCATCATATTAAACAAATGGCTCCTGCTCTTTGTGCCAGCTTAATTGCCACCTTGGCTCCCAAACAAAGAAATCACCACTGAGGCAAAACATGTTTGCTATTGAAGGCAAAACCCGCTTAGAGCAATTTTTGGGTTGTTTTTCCATTTAATTTTTTAACTTGCAGAAATAGCCCTCTTTTTTCTGGTTTTTGTTGGTTTTTTTTTGTTTTGTTTTGTTTTAAATGATGTACCCTTGTGCTGTTAAGTTTTAACATGGAATACAGGCTTTATGTATTTAGGCAGTAGTGCTGAGTTAGATACTGGTACCAAAAAAAGGAAAGAAAGAGAACAAGAGGACGGCACATGTCAAAATGCCTGATAGAACTGCATGGACAGAACTAAATGTGCTTCCCTACTATTAGTTACATGTATAAGTCACATCTCAAAGTGTGTTCCCCAGGTCAGCATCAATATAACCTAGGAACTTGCTGGAAATGCAAATTCTCTGGTTCCATCTCAGGCCTAATGAATCAGAAACTCTGGGTGGAAGGGAGTGGCCCAGAAACCTGCATTTTACAAAGACCTCCAGGACACTCTGATGTATGCTAGAGTCTGAGATCCACTGGTGCAAAGAATACCACAGGACAGATGTAGACTAACTAAACTAGTTCTGTTTCTCTTAAAATGACGTTGACAATATTTAGAATTTTGAAGAATGGTATAGAAATTCATAGCTCGTGTGTGTGTGTGTGTGTGTGTTTTAGCAGAATTCTGTTTTAGAAAATATGGAGTAGACTTTCTTTTATCTAGTTTTGTTATTTTTGTTATTTTTTAAAAATTAAGAAGTAAGTAGAGAAGTATAGCCAGCCACTTCCATAATTTCGTAGAAATAATGAAGTTTATTCTAGCAGAAACGTATATCTTATGGAATAACTTCCCTAATATTCTGTCTAGACATATATTCTTTTTTGAGTCAAGAATACAAAAGAAAATTGGCTTCTTCATCAAGTTCAAAGAAATGGTGTTTTAATTCTGTAGAGAAGTAATTTCATTTTCTCAGAGAAATGGGTAGACAGATATTAGTAATTTAATTCTCTTCTTAAATGATGGCTGCTATAGTTCTTACCAACGCTGAAAGAAGTAGAGTCAAATAGATTTAAATCTGGCTAGTGATTAGAATTTTTTTGGGGGGGTAGGGTGGGTGAAACTGTATTGCAGGGAGGTCTGTTGTAATAAGCTGACAGCTAGTTATCATGCTCTACCCTGCAGTTCTTTGACATGATAGCTAAGGGCATAGACAAAAATCTGAACTCTATGGTCTTTGTACATAACTGCATTCAGATTAATTCACTTAATAAATATTTGTGGAGCACCTACCATGGACTTATCACTATAATGGGCTAAGGTTGTACAGTGAGCAGGATACTCACATACATGATTCTCGTGAAGCTGGAGGTCCAATGGTAAAGCTAGATGAGTAAACATCAATTATAGTGAAGTATAATCACTTTCAGGATGAGGCAGAATATAGGATGCTATGCAAGCAGTCATCCTTGATTTTAGGACTGGGTGATGTGGAGTTCAGGAATGGTTCATGGAAGAGGCACTAAAGCTACAGGCTGAATAGAAATTAGCAAGGTGACGGACAGGGCAGACAGAGAGAAGAACATATGCAAAGTTGGAAAGTGGAGAGTTCTTGACGTTACCACGTTACTGAACATGCATATCGTGGAGTTTAGGATGCAGAGAGGACAGTTGCACATGGTCTGGAGAATAATGGGAGATGAAGCTGAGAGTAATGCAAGGAACAGAAAATAGCAGGCCTTGCTATCCATGTTAAGAATTCTGGACTTCATTCCAACAAAAGGGAAAGCCTTTGAGTTTGTAGTATTTGGCTGTGCTGTAGAGACTGTATTGGGGAAGGACAGTGCTGAAGGAAAGGAGACCAGCTGGGACATTGCTGCAATAATTCAGACAAGTCAGTACTCATAACTTGGACCAGCAGCAAGGGGAGAATGAAAAGTAAAGAGATTTAGGAAATAGCTACTTAGGAAATAGATTCACCGGGACCTGGCATTTCAATATATATGACAGCAAGGAACAGGAAGACACTTGGGACAACTAGATGAACAGTAGGCCATTCACTGAGTTTGGAGTCCAGCAAGAGGAGTGGGTTTGAGGGTGAAATTATGTGTTCTATTTGGGCTAGTAGAGTCTGAGAAATCTGTGGTTGTCCAAGTAGAGATGTCCAATAAACTGTGGAAAATGCAACCCCTTATGCCTCTCTATTCTCATAAATACTTTTCATGCTTTTTCACAGCAGAGGCTAAAGCCAAACAACTTTTACAGTCATTGATTACTTCTATAGTGATCGGGCACTACTCTTGATGTCAGTTTAAGTGTTATGTGAATTTTAGAGTTGCAGAATTTTTCTGCACAAAATCCTAGAAAGCAACTTGGTTTACTCAATGAAACCTGCCTGCCAACTAACAAGACCTATTATCTTTCAGTTGGGATTTTATTTCAACAATGGAAACTATGACAGAACTGAGATGGCCTAACCCCAATTTGAACACTCTATTCTCGTTTTCATTAGGAATCACTTCCCTGTAATCATAAAACATAAATATATTTACTATAGACGTGTTGTTTGGTGAAAGCAACACTAAAAATGAGTAGATGAATATAATAGCTAAAGGATAAAATAGGAGTTCCCATTTTTAAAAAGAAGGACTATGTTTACAACACAACTCTCCTTAATTCTATAGTGTTATTATAGCAGTGAATTTTCAAATAAAATGTTAAAATTGGAATGCTAGAAGTTTTCTTCTATCATATCAAATAAGTGGAAGGTCACCTGTTTGATGATTACATATTCAAGTGATAGTTCTCAAAAAGTAAATAAAAATCTCATATGAATTATAAATCATTCTGCAAAGTTTTACCTAATATTTTCTCCATAATTATGAAGCTTCTGAAGTTATTTTACTTTTGAGAAGCCACAGATGGTCATAAAAATTAATATAAATTCAATAAATTTCAACTAGCCTTGAGGAATAAAGAGAGCAAGGATTGTCATCAACACAATTAAGAATGGCCAAATCCTATTAATGTTTTCAAATTACCAAATTAGAAAAGTTAGGAAGCATGAATAATTTATTTCTGACAACATATCCTTTTTAGTATCTGCATTACTGTGGTCTGCTAAGGAGACAAACCTACTCATGTGACATACCATGTGTAAATGTTTTCCTAATTAATAATTGGAAAGCTTCTGTGTGAAACACAAACTTTCTAATCATACATAATGTAGACTACAGGCAGATAGTTAGGAGTTGGTCAAAGCTGTCAAAGCTTCTTTTATGGAAATCTCTTTTCCTGTGATCTTTATCCTATTCCAGATACTCAGAACTCTTTTTCTCTATAGTACTTAGCTAACACAGTGTTTATCCTCACATCCTATCATAGCTTTTATATTAACCACTCAGCAAATATGTGTGCATGCACAACACGCACACCCATACATATATATATTTAACCATCTAGAAACTATATTAAATCTTCTGTAAACTTCAGATAAGCCTGCTTAAATTGGGGGTGGGTCTTATTGTAGCATACCAAATGGTTCATATACTAAGTATATATTTGTCATACTATGTGGAACAGTATTATATTTAAAACTGAGGTCTTATTTCATGTAGGTTGTACCAAATTTGTGGTGGTAAACATTGCATTTAGCTCATTCACAAAGAGTGCAGAAATACAGATTATCCATGTTTTTCTGTAGTGCCACTCAGTGTAATAGGTAAACAATACATCTCATATTAAAGAAAAAAGAGTCTTTTCAAAAGCTTGTAAGGGTCTGAATAAAGGTCTTGGAAATGTGTCATAACAGCTGAAATCTAAGAGATTTGAAAAAAGTGGGAGAAGTTAAATATTGCAGACGCATAGAACTGAGACTTCTTCATTGGAAGTTGGGTAGTTCCAACTTTCATGTTGAAAATCTTTAAAAGTAGCCAAAAGCTAATTTTTTAAATCACATATTACAGATAGAACTGCATGTGTATTTGATATATTCCATATTTGTGTATCCAAAATTAGCAAACCCATGGTATTTTTATTCTTTGTTTTAGATATTCTAATCATTTCATAGCATTTTCATTACACATCTGCTCAGATTTCGTATTGCTAAATTTTAGACACTATTCTTTAAGTCTTGGAAGAGATCAACTTTTTCAGCACAACCCAGCCCAAACAATGTAGTGTTACTGTACTATATGAAGATAACACATGTGCTGGTCTTGTTCAGGCATTTACTGCATTTTTATTGAATGCCAAGTATGTGCCAGGCAAAGTCCATCTAGGGATTTTAGGATTTCCAGGACCTGCCATTTATAAACTTCCTGGAAGAAAAATTAACCCCCTCAAAATGGGTGTTGACATCCAGTTTGCCTTTATCGCTCCTCTGATGCCTTTTAAAAACTATATTTACCCATCTTATGTCAATAAAAAGGATGTATTTATTATAAGTTATGGCAGATAGTATTTTATAGACAACTTTATAGCCCACATGTTAAAGGTAAAAGTGAAGAAATTATGCTACTTTGCTGTATTTTCCCAGTGATTTATGTAAGTATTTACTCCCAGCAGGAAAATGCTGTAACACTGTTGCTGACAACAGTGCCCAAATAAGTATCAGCTTGATGTTCTGTAATACCTATTATCTTATTTGTTTTTGCATAATCCCTAGGAGGTAAATATATAACACTTTGGTTTCATTAGCATCACAACAGATTATTAGGCAAATCAACAGAATGAAATTAAAGTTATATTATCTAATTGAAAAAAGCCTTCACTTATATTTTCAAGCATTAGTTCTTATCCACTTTCAATCACCTGGGGAACTTTAAAAAATCTGATGCCTGGGCCAGACACCCAGAAAAATGACATCAGGCTTTCTGGGGACAGGACCCAGGTGACTGTATTATTCTAAATGTCTTTCATGACTCTGCTGCTTTAGAGGTTCACAGACTTCCACTTAAAGAACTGCTAGTTAAGAAATGGATCCATACTTGCTCTGACTCCCAGAGATATCACTTTTCACGTGTTCCTATCATTTAGAAAAAAATGATTTGAATCAGCTAGATACATGATAGAGGAACCCCCACTACACACACACACACCAATCTAAGCACAAAATTATCTTGTTGTCCTCAATAGTTTGCATGGATAAGTAATGCAAAATAAGTATCATACCCAATATTAAGAAATTCTTAACAAGGAGCCCAACTTTTCACCTTGTTTCCTATTTTTTCCTTCAGCCATCACGTTCAAACCTGGCCCAAAGGTTTCTCACATTCTAGCCTCCATCACCACCACTATTGCTTTCGCCTGGGCTTTTGGCAAGCTAGAAATTGCCAGACTTTCCTGACAACAGGCTCTGTAAGATTCAGTTTAAAGCTTACACTTTGGCTGGAGCTCATCCTCCTAACAAGAGACTGTAATATGTAAATCCACAACCTGAAATCTCATTGGCTCTCCATTGCCTACCAATAACCCCCAGTCCTCTACTCTGGAAGTCCTGGATGGTGTAACTCCATTGCACACAGGTTCATCCCTTGAGGGCTCTTGGTAATGGAGTACTTTCATGTGCATGCTATTCTGCTGCTCTTGTGGAAAGAGTCTTCAACCCCATTCTGTATACCCTGGACACTCACCTTGTGAGACGCAGCTGAAACAGACCTCATTGTCTGGGACACTGTCCTTGGTTCTGTTGAAAGAATTAGCCACCAGATCCTTGAGGCTGTCTCAGGACTTTGGCTTCACCTTTACCATAACAATTGGAATGCAGGCAAAATAGTGTTTCCAGTTACTAAAATAAGACTATAGACCATATAATATGTTTGTTTTGTGCTTATTTAACTCACAGGGGAAAATACCCATATTTTTAAGACTCTGGATTTAAAAAATCTAGTTGATTAAAAGAGAATATTGTTGGCTTGTCTGTTTGGTTTTGTTTTTTGGGGGGTTTCCAATACAATTGTGGAGCAAGAAAATCAGTCTCTGGAAAATATGTCTAAAATGCGAGAGAAGATTCCAACAAAATAAGTTAGATTTCAGTTAATATGTGAAAAGCATTTCTTTATATATACAATGTTTATTTTACATGGATAATTTATGTAAATTATTGAATAAAACTTTTGGGTTTGGGTTTTAGGGGAGGTTTTAGGTTTGGGTTGCAGTGGTGGCTTTTCAGCTGATTCAAATATCTAGTTTTCAGAATACTCTGCCCACATGATTTTTAGATATGACTTGGCCCTAATTGCTGACTCAGATTTTCACATTTTAAAAAGCAATTGTGCATTTTCATATACATTATCAAACAAGATTATAAGACATTTTAAGGTAAGAAAGTAAAAGGGCATTCACTAATGATCATCAGAATCACCTAGAAGGGCCAGTAAACCACACATTACCGGGCCTCTTCCCCCAAATTTCTAATTCTGTAGATCTCTGGGAAAGCCTCCAATTTTATGTTTCTAATAAGTCCCCAAGTGACACCAATGCTGCTGGTCTGGAGACCACACTTTGAGAATCACTGCATTAAATTAACAATTTTATTGGTTGAGTTTTCACCACAATGTGCATATCTGTTGACTAACCATGAATAGCTTTGTTGTCGCCAAACACCGTAATGTTTCCAAATATCCATATATAGTCATAGGCCCAGAGAAATAAACCACATGTATATTAAGAGTGCTTTGTTGTTGTCATTTGACCCCCACTTTAGTGTTTTTAATTACATCAATCCTGGAGAAAAATAACTGTTTTCTAATTTTGGCATTACAGATTTGCTAAGGCAATAGAAAATTCTCTTAAACCTTTAGATTTTTAGTCTTCTAGTAAATATAAGCATATGAGTTCCAAGCAAATTCTGAGTTTTAAAAAATTCAATAAAATTGACAAATGTTTTCAATAAAATTGGAGAGGCTCATTTCCTTGTACAAACATTCTAAAAATACATGATAAAAGTTCTAAGTGCCATTTGTTGAAAGATCAGCAAAATAATTCTACAAGTATTTGCGGGCATGTTATATTTTATGTGATATTGGTTATAAACTTAAGTTATATGAAGACAGTGTGTTAGTTAAATTATGTTCTAGTCCTACCTTAAGGAAATAAAAACAATAAGGCTCTTAGTGACTTTCTTCTGCACCACTGCAGTACTTGCTAACATGTCTTAATAATATGTAGTTGAGAATGATGAACTCTAGGCAGCAGGGTGACTTGGAGATACTAATGGAAATGCCCAGTCAAAAAGAGCCTGGACTAGACTGAGCTCTGAAGACTACAAATAACTTTCTGTTATCCCACCATCTTCTTAGATGGTCCAATCATGCTACCCTCAGTCTAGGGCAGTGACCCTGAGGAATGGTATGTTTGGCAAAAAAGAAACCAAAGAAGGCTATTGCCATGCTTTAAGATTTTCCCACATCTTTTTCAGCATCTTGAAAGTCTGAGGAGTGAACTGTGACCAAAATTGCTGATATTTTGAGCTCAAAGAAACTCAAATTTTTAGGTAAGAATACTAAGACCAACTTAAAAAGTATAGTATCAATGATTTACATTTCTTTAGCTGAGAATTTTCAGACCACTTTGATGCAAATCACATTGATTGATTGTCTAAACCACTCTATGAGGTGGGCAAAGTGATGGTCTCATTTTTCAAATGAGGACTAAGGTTTATTTAATTAAAGTGGTTAACTCTTCAAACATCTAGTAGAGGCTAGCCAGATACATTGGCTCACACCTGTAATCCCAACACTTTGGGAGGCTGAGGCAGGCAGATCACCTAAGGTCTGGAGTTCAAGACCAGCCTGGCCAACATAGTGAAACCCTATCTCTACTAAAAATACAGAAATTAGCTGGTCATGGTGGCAGCAGGTGCCTGTAATCCCAGCTACTTGGGAGGCTGAGGCAGGAGAATTGCTTGAACCCAGGAGGCAGAGGTTGCAGTATGCTGAGATAGTGCCACGGAACTCTAGCCTGGGTGAGAGTGAGATTCCATCTCAAAAATCAAAACAAAAAAATCTAGTAAGGGTCTATGTCTAGCACCTGCACTTCAAATATGTGTTTGTCATGATATCATTAGCCCAATTCAATTTTCTTTCATTAATTTGCTGAAATAAATATTTTTTGAGTTTATACTGTATACCAGGTGCTGCTGTAAGTGCTAGGAATATAACAAATCAAACAAATAAAAATCCGTGACCTTTTGGAGCTTACATTTCAATGAGTATGGGCAAAATAATGGCCCCTGCAAAGAGTTCTACTGCCTAATCCCTGGACTATATGAACGTTACCTCACATCCAAAAAAGGATTTTGCAGATTTGATTAGGGGCACAGACCTGGAGATGTAGTGTCTATAATAGCCCGGTGGGCCCAATCTAATCGCACAAGTCCTTCTAAGCAAAGACTTTTCCCTGGTTATGTTAGAGAGATATGTGATAACAGAAGAAGGGTTAGAGAGATGCAACTTTGTTGGCTTTGGAAATGAAGGAAGGGAGCCAGGAGCCAAGGAATGTGGACAGCTAGAAAGGTCAAGGAAGCAGATTCTCCCTTAGCCCATTCAGAAAGGAATGCAGTCCTGAAGACACCTTGATTTTAGCCCTTTGAGACCTGTGTTGGACTTCTGATCTACACAACTATAAAATGATACATTTTAATTGTTAAATCACTAAGTTTCTGATAATTTGTTACACCAGCAGTAGAAAACTACAGAAAAGATAGACAATATTCAAGAAAAATAAGTAAAATATATTATATGTTGGATAGTGGTAAGTGCTAAGGAATAAAGGGAATGACATAGGAAGTATCAGTAGGGATGCAATTTTGAATAGCGTGGCCCCCCAGGTTGACATTTGCATAGACTTGAAGGAGGTGAAGGGCAAGAACATTTCAGATGAAGGAAACAGGAGGCTAAAAGCTGAGACTAGGACAATGATCAGCCTGACTAGATTCTGAATATCACCGCTAAAAGGGCAGTTTCTACTTCAGAATATATGTACAAGCTTCCCCAGGAGTCATGTGTGATGATTTACAATAAAGTTTCAAAACTCCACAGATGACATTCTTACTTTTCTATAAGGAAACAGTCTTGCCTGGATAACATCATTTACTTTTTCATGTTTGCTGGAGAATTCATTAAGAAATTCAATACACCGTATTCAAAGAAGATGAATTCTTACACTCACTTAAAATTTGGTCTAAGGCAAACAATTGAAGATGTTCAGACTGAGTCTTTTTGGACCATCTACTCAACATCATTATCAACCAACAGCTTATACCCCTTCAAAGGGATCTCAAATTATATTTGATCCTGAGTTGTTGCTATAATAAATTTAGAGCTGGAGAAAAATAGTCATTGTAATTATTTTATTATTAGAGACCAACTTACATATGCTGAATAAATAAAAACAAAATGAGAGTTAATTCTGTGCAAAATTCACCATCAATTTTGATGAAATTTCCTATTGATACTTCCAAGTACAGTAGACCTTTTGTATCCATGGATTCCACATCTGTGTATTCAATCCAAAATTGTTTTTTAATAATATGGTTGTGTATATACTGAACATGTACAGACTTTTCTTGTCATTCCCTAAACAATACAGCATAGTAACTATTGACATAACATTTACATTGTACTAGGTATAAGTAATCTGGAGATGATTTAAAGTATATTGATGTGTGTAGGTTATATACAAATACTATGTCATTTTATATAAGGAACTTGAACATCCATGGATTTTGACATCTGCAGGGAGTCCCGGAACCACTCCCCAGAGATCCTGAGGGACCACTGTAATCTAATTGAGGCCAAGTTTCATGGGTTTGTATCCTCTTAAGTACCTGGGGGGAAAAACTGTCTGATTTTTTTTTTGAAGTTTTAGTATACTGTATATTTTAATTTTCAAAGAAAGGAAAACGGAAATTTTATGATCTGTGTCAATAGAAGTGTTAATATAAAAAGCAAAGAAATGCCTAGGTAAATATTGGCCTGGTAATAAACATTCTGCAATGCTGCTTCATGGGAAATATGCTTTACCTTGCTACTCAAAATGTGATCCATGAACCAGCAGTATGAACATCACCTGGACTTGGTAGAAATTCTTGGACCCCACCCTGACCTAGTGACTCACCATTTGCATTGCAGTAAGATCCCGGGTGATTCATATGTGTATTCAATGTGTGAGGCACTGCACCGGGGCCATACCTGGGGCCCGCATGAAACACACCAAGCATTGTATGTTCTTTACATCCTGACAAGTCCGTATGAACTCACATTATTCTGAATACAGTGCACTAGCATATCTATCATGTTTTGAAAAGCTATTTTCATCAAGGGAGTTTAGTTTCTGGTGCTCAGGAGATACCTACAGAGAAGTAGACAGTGTCATGCTGTTGAGAATCTATCAAGCCTTTTGGTCGTATAATGTTTGTATTTCAAAACCTTAAATTGGTCAACATATTTTTTAATATTTAATAGTTGAGGGATGAAGAGGACAGAAGTTTAATTAGTTCAAAGGAAGGTAAATTGGGAAGGAAACAAATTTTTTGTTGAACCCGAATTTTCAGAATGAAAGAAGACACCAGTGCCCTGTGGTTCAGTGCTAACACAGCTGTGATGTGACCCTTCAAAGGTCAATGCTTGTGCCCCCATTGCTGGCCATCCTTCTCCTGGTCAATGTTGATGTGTCATTGGCTGGCTCTGTGTTGCTGGCTTGGTCTTGCTTTCACTGAACTTTGGCCTCCACAAAACTTCTAAGTAGCATTACTCCTACTTGTTAATCTTGGAAACACACAGGGTGAGTGAAATTCCATTTTCTTTCTTTTTTTTTGAATGATTAATAGATGATTTATTTAAGTAAGAATCCATATAGTCATCATTGCCAGACTTAATATGAGATGTTAAATGTTCCATCCAATTTTCCTTCCTGGATAAGTTTTTCTTTTCTATCCCTGTCAGTTTTGAAAACATAATACCAGAAGAAGAGGGGCCCAATTCCACACAGAGCTTCCAAGAGTGAGTTTTTAGGAGTGAGTCTGAAATTAGGATAGACATTTGCTGATCTCAAATCAAGGCAAGATCTTCAGTGAGCTCTTGGCGGTTAGGGTTGTTGTACTGAAGCAGGTAGTCTTGTTTCAACTGGGCTCTTATGGCCAACCGTTCAGCTTGCATCTGCCAGGCTTCCAGAGATATGTCATATTCAGCTGAGGGTCAAGGACAGAGTGGTGAGGTGCGACGGAGTATACTTTGGGAATGACATTTTGGTGAGCCAGTGCACAACTGCCTGAAATTCCATTTTCATGTGACACTTTTGTTTCTGTAACCATCAGGTCTGTTCCCTATGTTTTTTATTCCTTAAGTTGGCTACCATTATACTATCACATCTCTTTCCTTTTCTAGTGACTCCCCATTAGGCTAGCTCCTATCTCATAACCTCCTTTTGTAATTTAACGGCCCAAAGATGAGCAAATTCCAGAAATTCCTAAAGTAATTCAATTAGCTCACGGCATCATAGAGACTCTTTTTTTCATTGCCTCATCCTGGGGGTGATTTATCAATGAAAATGACTTTAGTTTAGGTACACGCTGGCTGCCTCATCGTATCATTGTGACATCATGCACTTAACTAAAAGGGCTTGACTTAGGCATCATCTCCTTCTCTCTCGGCAGCTGCTCAGTTAGATGTTTTTGTTTTAACCAAAGGGCAGGACTTCAAATATGAACCTATTTAACTCCATCTGGTTATATTTAGGCCTTATGCTCTTTTTATATCCTGATTCTGTCATCCATTCTCTTAGCTGTCCTTCCCAGTTCGATGTAATATTATTTTCTCAAACTATACCCTTTTCCATAATAAAGATTGTCACTGCTCCCTCAGGCTTCCTTAAGCAAGCTTTATAATATGTCTGATGGAATCTCTGTTTCTGATTGTACTCAGTATAGATTTGTTTCCTGGCACACATGTATGTGTTCTTCAATATGTCACTTAATCACAGTGCCCCTTTTAGATTACAAACTCCTGTCACCAAGGGTTTTGTTCCCTCTTTTCAAAGCAGAACTTAAAAGAATTTTGCTTACCTTTACATCATTGACTTTAACTGTTCACATCATTGACTTTAACTGGATGATGGTTGACGACTGATGGCCAACTAACAAAAAAGGAGTTGAGGAATTGAGGTTTCGGATATAACAGAAGGATACTTAAGACTTTTAATGAATAAATAAACTAATTTTTCTTAGCAAAATGGTTCAGATAAAAGTAAGAGTGCGTCAGAGAAGGCTGTCATTGGTTTATTTGTTATATTCCTAGCTGATGGTGATTGTATGTTAGCCAAATATCTTGCATTTGATTTTAAAACAAATCAGAAGTAGATGACTCAGAAATGGTGACAATAAAATTATAGATAAGCCCCTTGCTACAGCAGCTCTTATTAATTAAATATCTGAGACAGAAGAATTAAAAGAGAAGAAAGTGGTATACAATTTGGAAGGCTGGCCATAAAAGTATTTCTTTCAGCTGGAGACACTTTACCTGCTTAAATATATAAAATTTTTGAAGAAATAAGAATAGATCTTATTTTACTTTGCAATGAAGGCTTGAAATATTTGAAAGTTCACTTTATTGCAATAGGATTAAGTACATCAAACTTCATTCTTATCTCTCAAATATTAGGAGTGTAACTTTCAACTGAACTTCTTTACCTGCTGTAATATACTCTACTACAGTGATATTTTAAAATGAATACTTTGCGAACATAGTACTAGAATATGGATAGTGTTTTGGATATTTTAATAGCCTTACAGGATTAAAAAAAGGATCTTATAAAAAGTATGTGTAGTACCATTCAATTTTTACAAATTTATGCATTTGCTTATTCATATATGTAAATTGAAAATTTACATATAAGCTTATACTGAGAAAAAGATAAATGTTGTAAACACACTTGCACGCATGCACACACCATAACAACCACCATGCCGTTCAGTGATTATTTCAGGGTAAGTACAATTGCAGAAATTTTACATAGTCACGTTTTGCCTGTATTTTCTGTTATAAGCTTTTGTTTTGGCATAAGAAGAAAATAATCGGCCGGGCGCGGTGGCTCAAGCCTGTAATCCCTACACTTTGGGAGGCCGAGACGGGCGGATCACGAGGTCAGGAGATCGAGACCATCCTGGCTAACATGGTGAAACCCCGTCTCTACTAAAAAATACAAAAAACTAGCCGGGCGCGGTGGCCGGCACCTGCAATCCCGGCTACTCAGGAGGCTGAGGCAGGAGAATGGCGTAAACCCGGGAGGCGGAGCTTGCAGTGAGCTGAGATCTGGCCACTGCACTCCAGTCTGGGCGACAGAGCGAGATTCCGTCTCAAAAAAAAAAAAAAGAAGAAAATAAATTTTAAAATTTCCCAAAACCATTCTTTGTTATAGTCAAAAATTAAAATGAACAGTGTCTATCAATAGGAGAATGGCTATACAAACAAAAAAGGACAAATAAGAAATAAAATTGGCCAGGTATGGTGGCTCATGCCTGTAATCCCAGCACTTTGGGAGGCCAAGGCTGGTGGATTGTTTGAGCCCAGGAGTTTGAGACCAGCCTGGGCAATATGGCAAAACCCCATCTCTACAAAAAAAATACAAAATAATTAGCCAAGCGTGGTGGCATGCGCATGTAGTCCCTAGCTACTAGGGTGGCTGAGGTGGGAGAATTGCTTGAGCCTGAGAGGCGGAGGTTGCAGTGAACAGAGATCACGCCACTGTACTCCAGCCAGGGAGATAGAGCAAGACCCTGTCTCAAAAATAAATAAATAAATAAAATTAAACAATGGGAAAAGATTCCTGTTGCCATTTTAAATGTTGATCAACATTCAAATTTTCTGTGGTTTTAGATAACAAGACATGTCAACCTCCTGAAACAGTCATTGATGTAAATAATAAGAATATATAGGCATTTGACTTTACCTGAGTTTAAAAGTAGAGAGAAAAGATGCACTGAAGCACGCATACAATTATTATCTAAACATATCCTCCAGTTTCAGTGTTTTTTAATCAAACCACCAGGAGAATGGTGCAGCAGACAATGCCAGTCCATGTCTCCCCCTTCATGGTCCCTTAGTTGTCATTGATGGGTGACTGCAGAGAACCATAGGGATTTGAAGACCTAACAGAGATATGTTTTACATTGAGAGTGGACATAAGCTCCTCGTTGCCTCATTGTGGTTTGCACTTCAAGCTGCAGCGTATACTTTTTCTAAGCTGTGTGGTCTGCCTTCCTAGAACTGCATGCCCTGTACTGTTATTTGAGAATGTTTATCTAGTGAGGAGTGCTGCGTTGCTCCACTGTGCATCACAGGGCACAGGAAGCAATGGTATGACATTTTTGCTGCACATCTATTTTTGAATATTCTTAAAAGATGAAAATGTTAATCACTACAAGGGTGTATTAGTCCATTCTCATGCTGCTATAAAGAACTACTTGAGATTGGATAATTTATAAAGGAAACAGGTTTCGTTGACTCACAGTTCCGCATGGCTGGAAAGTTCAGGAAACTTAAAATCATGGTGGAAGGGGGCACAAACATGTCCTTATTCACATGGCAGCAGGAGAGAGAAGTGCAGAGTGAAGGGGGAAAAAGTCCCCTATAAAACTATCAGATCTCCTGAGAAGTCACTCACTATCATGAGAACAGCAGGGGGAACTGCTCCCATGATATAATCCCCTCCCATGAGGTTCCTTCTCCCAAAACATGGGGATTACAATTTGGATTACAATTCGAGATTTGGGTGAGGACACAGAGCCAGATCATATCATTCCACCTTTTGCCCCTCCAAAATCTCATCTTTCTCACTTTTCAAAACACAATTATGACTTTCCAACAGTCTCCCAAAGTCTTGACTCATTTCAGCATTAACTAGGTAGTCCAAGTCCAAAGTCTCAACTGAGACAAGGCAAGTCCCTTCCGCCTATGAGACTGTAAAATCAAAAGCAAGTTAGTTACTTCCTAGATACAGTGGAGGTACAGGCACTGGGTAAATACACTCATTCCAAATAGGAGAAATTGGCCAGAACAAAGGGGCTATAGACCCCATGCAAGTCCAAAATCCAATAGGGCAGTCATTAAACATTAAAATTCCAAAATGATCTCCTTTGACTCCATGTCTTACATCCAGGTCACGCTGTTGCAAGAGGTGGGCCCCCACCACTTTGGGAAGCTCCACCCTTGTAGTTTTTCAGGGTACAGCCCCACTCCTGGCTGCTTTCATGGGCTGGCATTGAGTGTCTAAAGCTTTTCCAGGTGCACAGTGCAAGCTCTTGGTGGATCAACCATTCTGGGGTCTGGAGGATGGTTGCCCTGTTACCACAGCTCCACTATACAGTGCCCCAGTGGGAACTCTGTGTGGGAGCTTGCACCCCACATTTTCCTACTGCACTGCCCCAGCAGAAGTTCTCCACGAGGGCCCCGTCCCTGCAGCAGGCTCTTGCCTGGACATCCAGGCATTTCCATACATCCTCTGAAATCTAGGTAGAGGTTCTCAAACCTCAGTTCTTGACTTCTATGCACCTGCAGGCCCAACACCACGTGTAAGCTGCTAAGCCCTGAGGCTTGGACCTTCTAAAGCAATGACCTGAGCTGTATGTTGGCCCCTTTTAGCCATGGTTGGAACTGAAGCAGCTGGGATGCAGGGCTGCACAGAGCAGGGGGACCCTAGGCCCACCCTACAAAATAAGGTCTTTCCTCCTTGGCCTCCAGGCCTGTAATAGGAGGGGCTGCTGTGAAGGCCTCTAACAGGCCCTAGAGACATTTTCCTCATTGTCTTGGTGATTAACATTCAGCCCCTCATTACTTATGCAAATTTCTGCAGCTGGCTGGAATTTCTCCCCAGAAAATGAGTTTTTCTTTTCTATCACATCATCAGGTTGCACATTTCTCAAACTTTTATGGTGCGCTTCCTTTTGAATTTTCTTCCACCAGATACTCTAAATCATCTCTCTAATTCACAGTTCCACAGGTCTCTAGGGCAGGGACAAAATGCCACCAGCCTCTTTGCTAAGCATAGCAAGAGTGACCTTTGCTCCAGTTTCTAACAAGTTCTTCATCTCCCTCTCAGACCAATTTAGCCTGGACTTCTTTGTTCATATCACTATAAGCATTTTGGTCAAAGCCATTCAACAAGTCTCTCAGATATTCCAAACTTTCCCATGTCTTTGTGTCTTCTGAGCCCTCCAAGTCTCTAGGAAGTTGCAAAGTTTCCCACATTTTCCTGTCTTCTGAGCCCTCCAACCTCTTCCTGTTACCCAGTTCCAAAATCGCTTCCACATTCTCAGGTATCTGCAGTAGTGCCACACTACTCTCAGTACCAGCTTACTGTACTAATCCATTCTCACACTGCTATAATGAACTGCCTGAGACTGGGTAATTTGTAAAGGAAACAGGTTTAATTGACTCACAGTTCCGCATGACTGGGGAGGCTTCAGGAAACTTACAGTCATGGTGGAAGGGGAAGGAAACATGTTCTTCTTCACATGGCAGCAGGAGAGAGAAGTGTAGAGCAGAGGGGGAAAAAGCCCCTTATAAAACCATCAGAGCTCCAGAGAAGTCACTCACTATTATTAGAACAGCATGGGGGAATCTCTTCCGTGATCTAATCACCTCCCATGAGGACCCTCCCCCAAAACATGGGGATTACAATTTGGATTACAATTCAAGTTGAGATTTGGTTGAGGACACAGAACTAGACCATATCAAAGAGTTTGCTTTGGTAAAAGAAAGTGTATCTTTTTATTTACTTATTTACAAAGCAGCTTATTAAAGTAATTAAATAGTTTTCATAGGGGCAGCCTTTTTTTCTACTTTCTATATTAGTAAGTGACCATCTATGATTGTAATACAACTGAGGTTTCCCAAGAGCGAATGTAGCACAAAATAAGGTGTACTATCTACCCTGTAAGAAATGTTGTGCAGTGAACCAACTCCAGCACAGATGTGGAGCTCTCTCAGAAAAAATATGGGAAATTTAAATATGTGAAATTCAAATGGAAACAGAGAACTCAATTTAGAGTTTAGTTTGCATAATATCTTAGAAATGTTTTCGTGGTTCAAAACTGGTATTTGATAACTGTGTTAGACCTATAAACATTCACAAAACATCCCTATAATTTTCAGGTACAAAACACTAGTATGGATTTTAAAGTTCAGTGTGGACCACAGGGCTTCTGCTTTTGCAGGTGTACCTTGATTTACATCCTTTCAATTCAGGGAGGGTGGGTGTATGAGAGCAAAATGTATGTATAAGGTAAGAAGAAAAGAGAAATGAGAGAGAGAAGCAGAAGATAGTGAGCCATCAATAATGATATTAGTTGGCATTCATTTCAAAAGCCAACCACCCCAATTTAGAGGATTTGCATTTAGGACTAATTAAATTATAACCTAATTGAGCAGGGACTGAGTTAGGCCTACTGATAGTGCTTCATAAATATTCACATTAACAATAATACAAGATGTTCCTTTTCAAGGCTAAAACTTTGTCTAAATGGTATATACACCTTGTGAGTCTTGGGAAGTCAATATTGTTCCATTCCTGAATTTTTCTATCCCTTTTAAGGTTAATTCTTACTCAAGTGAACCGAAACTTTCCCTATAGCAATAGAGGTCCTCTGTAAGCAATTTTACTCCACAAGATTCTTTGCCCAGGTGAGAACAGATATTACAAATTGTTGGCGATTCTTCCAGGTCTCTTGGAAATAAAAGATCTTCTCAAATTGTAGCTTTGGTGCATTAATAGTTACTCTGGGGGCCTAAATGAGTTAGTTAACATGCAGCTTAAACATCTGTGGCACACCCAGAAGTAACTCAGGACTGGGGAATTTGCCCTCCCCTGCTACTCAATTGCCGTTTGTGTAAAATAGTGGACAGTGACACTGTTTGTTTGTGGCTAGCAACTGTCTCTAAGTCTTGGGTTTAATTGGAGAATAAAGTGCACTCAAATACCCTGAGCATACATATAAGAGTATTTACCATGATTCATAAGACTTGCTTTAAAAGTATACTCCAAATAAATACCCTCTTAAATTTAATTTTTCTCACATTTCTATGTGGTTATTCATAGTTCAAGAGCAAATATTTAAAATATGTAAATGATAGCCATTCAATTAACTATTCCAGATTTTAATTTTTTTCACCAAGGAGCTGAATTGATTCTCAAATATACGTTACATGAACTCTGTTTAAAGTGTACTGTATTTTTTAAATTTGTGAACATGGGAAATTATACAATGTTCTATAGTAATTTCAAACCTGAATTTTCTTTTAATTTCAGTGAAAACTTGTTCCTATTCGATGTTCTTTTTAACATCTCTAAGAGCCAGTTGTACCTTATCTGAAATGTAAATTAGTGTAAAAACCCTTTCATTCTCAATAATTATCAGCTACTATCTTTTTAGCTTCGTGTTCATCAATAGTAAACATCCAACCTTCAACGGTTAACAAATATTTAAGTGTTTACCATGTACCAGACACTTTTATACATTCTGGGGTGACAGATCTAGAATTACAAGTGTATCAAATATTATGACAGACAGGTGGAAGCTGCCACAGGATCAAATAAGAAGAGGACATAAACTTAACTGTAGAGATAGTTTGGGGAGGGAGGAAGAAGTTAGTGTTAGAACAGGCAACTTTTAAAGAACTGACCAGGAGGTTATGCAATTTGGAGTAAAGTGGGGAAAGAGTGTCAGGAAATGAGGTTGAAACAGATAATATAAGATTTGCTATTTATTCAAAAAGAGTTTAGAGGCCAGTAATTGACTGGGAGAAGAATGGTGCACAAAGGGACAAGTGTTGACCTGCCAGGCCGATTAGAAAGCTGTATCTATAGGTAAAGGCAAGAGATGAGGATGACGTGGATTAGGAAACAAAAAAATCCTCTCTTTTACCTGCAAAAATAGCTGTTGGCTTTGTGTCCCTTCCATACCAGTCTTGGGGTCTCCACATTTCCATCAAGAGACTGGGTAGTTATACATCTGTTTTTATTTTCACTCTGACCTGACTGCTTTATGCAAGATGGGCCAAGTCTCCCTTATACATGAGGAATGCCCTGATGTAAAGACAAGACATCTTCTCCTCCAACCACCTTTCTTCCAGGTGTACCTGCCTTAATTCCTCTTCCCCCATTCTCAATGGTGCATCATTCTCTACTGCTCTCCTAGTCCTGCCTCAGTTTTCAATTAGTTTTATTTTGCAGCAGATATTTTTTTTAGTAGTGATCTCCTATTGTTCCTTTATCTCCCTTGAAAGGTACCTAATTAACCCCAGTAAACCTTCATGATGCCAGCATGTCTGTTCATCCTAGGAGTGTAAATGATCCTTGTATATCTATAGGAACGTTTCTATGCCAGTTTTTGAAACTGAGGAATTTCTTATACACACACACACACACATACACACACACACGTGTATATATGTATATATGTATATATATGTATATGTGTGTATGTGTGCACATACATATTCCATTAGTTATGAACAGCTCTTTTTTATCACTTAAAAGCAACAAAATAATCAAAATATTGACATTATTCAGTGAATTGATAGTTGAAATGTAAAGATTTCAGAATGTTTTACTGATTTAAAAATGAAAGTTATGTAGTAAATACTGAGCCCTTTCCTAATCCTGATTTCCTAAATCTAACTTATATTGAATTTCTTTTTTTTTAAATAAAGTTTCCATGAAACTTGGCCTCTTTCCTGTCATCTTAAATCTATTCTCCTCTTGTACTTCTCTTAGTTCTACTTCTTTCACGTGAAGTACATTCTAATGTGAACCTCAGTTTCTCTGAGAGGCCCCTCACCACAATGTCCATGCCTTTCTGTGCTTCCCACATAGATCTTCTTGCCCCAAATACCTACTGTGAGCCTTCTTTCCTCTGTGCCTGTCGTTATTCCACTCATCTGAAATCAGTCGCACAAACCTTTTAAGCACCTTTCTCAGGCACTGTGGTCAGTAAAGTTTACAAACGATGGCCAGTCACTGACAACAAATTTGGGGCAGGGAGAACAGCCCCATCCCCATAAATGGTCTCATGTTTCTTTTTTTCTTTGTTTGTTGTTTTGACAGAATCTCACTCTGTTGCCCAGGCTGGAGTGCAGTAGTGTGATCTGGGCTCACTGTAACCTCTGCCTGCCAGGTTCAAGTGATTCTCCTGCGTTAACCTCCAAAGTAGCTGGGACTACAAGTGCCGGCCACCACACCCAGCTAATTTTTTTGTATTTTAAGTAGAGATGAGGTTTTACCTGACCTCAAGTGATCCCCCCACCGCCTCAGCCTCCCAAAGAGCTGGGATTACAGGCCTGAGGTACCATGTCCCACGCATAGATAGCCTCATTTATAAACCATAAATGTATAAATGCTGAGATAGAGATTTGTGTGTGTGTGTGTATTTGGGGGGTGGTGGATACACTTTACCCAACAAATCCAATATTTCTTACTACTTCCTATGCTTACCACAAGACTATGATATCATCTTTCTCTTAAATTGATGGAAATGCTCTCCTAACCAGTTTTCTGACTGGTGCTTTTGCCCATCCAGTCTAATCTTCTCATAGCAGAGTTATTCTACAAAAACAGCAATTAGTTCACATCGTGTTGCTCTCTGCTCAAAGTCATCCAATGGCATGCCATCTAGAGTCAAAGTCAAATTCTTGCTATGTCTGTTAAACTTCTACATGATCTATGTCTACCACACCTTTCAAGTGACCTGGATCTGACATCTTCTCAAACCACTGTCCGCCTCACCCACTCACTTCTCCACTCTGACTTCATTAGTGTTCCCTGAATGTGCCAAGCATGTTCTACATCACAGCCTTTGCACTACCTGTTCCCAGTGCTGGGAATTCTCTTCTCTAAGTATCTGCATGGCTGGTTCCACCCTGCCCTTAAGATCGTTGCTCATATGTTACTTTAGCAGTAATCCTTTCCTATTCATACTTTTTCTTCACCTTGACACTCCCTGCTGTATTTTTCTTCGTAACACCTATGACCTACTGTATCTTTTGTTATCTGTTTATTGACTGTCTTTCTCCAACAAGAATGTAAGCTGTATAAGGGCAAGAGCTTTTGTCTGTTTTTTCACTGTTGTATCCTCTGTGCGTAGAATGGTACCTGTCACGTAATAGGTGCTCAGTGAATATTTGCTAAAGGATGGAAAGAAGAAGGGAAGAGGTGGAAGGAGGGAGAGAGAGAAAGAGGAAAGTTGAAAGAAGAAAGGAAGGGAAGAAAGATGGTAGGGAAGAAGGAAGGACAGCAGAAAGTCTCATGTTGGCATTACTAAGTATCTAACACTTATTAATACCTGCTTTGTCTTATAAACAGAGACAACACTGGCTTCTAGCCTAGTGCCTTTGTAAGGCAGCATTATCTGGATAGAAACTATTAAGGTTCTGTTTACGCTGTGTTTATGGCAAGAGGTACTGACTTTCCATTTATAGTTGTGATATAAAGTTTCTCCTTTAAATGAAGGCATTTTATTTCAGTTTTTAAAAATCTAATCTATTACAGAATTTTTAAAATAAATAATAGTATATAGGGGACTCAGATACAACAAAAATCATGACATAGAAATGTGGATATGGCAGAATCATGAAGCTAGTAGTCGAATGCCTGAATTGGGGGTAAGTGACCCCTTCAACCATGAAACATTCCCTGACTATTGCCATCTTCCCCTCCTTCATTCCTGTTGTTTATTCGACTCCTGTACACTATCATGGGTTGAAATGAAACCGTTTGGTATTGCTAACTGTTGTTTTGGGTGTTTTGGTTGTCTTCCTAAATTGATATAAGATCCTTGATGTGAGTGCTCAAGTCCTTCATCCTCTCCTCCTGGGCAGCCACCACAGTGCACAGCCCAGCACTGACACAACAGAACATTAAGGATGTGTATTTGTCGTATTCGTCATGACTCAGCTACACAATAAGGCATGAGGTTAAAGAGTATGCAGACAGTAAAAATACTCGAGCGTGCTTTATTTTTTATTTTTAAGAAAAGAAAGACAATAGGGAGCAAACATCATTTTACCTTACAAACTGACAAAACAAAATCACTATTTTGCCACTGGTATAAATTTATATTTTATATACACACACACACACACACACACGCATACATAGATACTTATTCAATCTGGTAGGATAAATTAATCACTAGGACAAAATCATGAGTTAATAGGAGCCAAATTCTAGCACATCCAGTTGGAATGCTTGAGAATTAAACCTGCTAAAAGTACTGACTAGAAGAGGATGACATTTATAAAACTATTAGGCACATTTTAGTGGAAGTCAGCAACAACCAATAATAAATTGATTTAAGTAATAAATTTAGATATTTAAATTGTCAAGGAATTCTTTATTCTGTTTTATAAATGGTATTAGCATTATCTATTTTACTGAAAACTTTAAAAGTGTAAAATTCTGTCAAGAGCAAAAGCAACTTAGATTGCCTGTAATGACCATTGCATTGACACCATTTTCTGCAGTATGATTTGCTATTAAATGTGAATAATGTAAAGAACAATAACACTCCTAGATCACCTGCTATGAACCAGGCACTGCTCTAAATAGCTCAGGTATTTTAATTCATGTAACTGCTACAACCCTATGAGATATATCCTCCTTTCAGCTTCATTTTACTAGCGAGGAAACCAAAGCTTAATGAGGCTCTGTTAGTTATCCCACATCACACAGCTAGTAAGTGTCTGAGCTGGGTGTTGGTGTACAGTGATCTAGCACCCAAGTCCATACACTTGAACACTACCTTTGAATGCAGCTCTGTACCCTATATAAGGAAACTGTGGACTAAATAGGCAAATCTGTGACAAATGAATCCTAGGGTCTAAAACAAAGGTTGAAAGGTGACTGTAAAAGTAGGCATTTCATCTTTAAAAACCAGGTAAATTTGACCTGCCATTCTTGATGGCATTAGTAAACATTACATTTCTTATAATTTACATTAAAAATCTAATACTTCTTTTACAAAAAAGACTTTTAAAGAATAGGCATGCATTTTATACAAGGTTAAAGAAGTTTTCAGTGCAGGATAGTGAAATGGGGGTTAGATGCCCTTTCTATACTACATTTTTCATCAATGTAATCTTAAAATGAGACGACCTTGTAGCCAAGCATTTTTTCTTTCCTTTATAAACAATATTAACTACACTAAATCAAGAAAGCTAATAGTTTTACATATTCCTCAATAACCATTAAGTTCAAACATTGGAAGAGTTTAATATTTTACATGGAAAATCCACAGGCAATAATTTTAAGTGACTTAGAAAATGTTTACCATGTTTTAACCTTACGTGACTGTGTATGTGTGTAAGTGCGTGTGCCTGTGTGTGTGCATAAGTATGTATATGAGTATGTAAGTTTACAATCTAGTGGTTCCCAAGGAGTGTTGGAGAAAGAATATGTGATCACATACAGTTTATAAAAGCTCTCTTATGTCTTTTGAAAGACAAATTTTTTGTCAATCTAGTGATAAAATAATATTAATTTCTTTCTTAATTCTAATTTCCATGATAAATAATACATTTGAGCCTTAAAAATATTGTTAGTGATTCGTGTTTCTTTTTCTATAAAAATTATTTCTAAGCCTTCCTCATGTTTCTTCCAGGCTCTTTTTTCTGATTGATTTTTAAGAATTTTAAAAATATTCTGCAATTTCTCTTGATCACAAATGTTGGAAATATCTTCTCCCGAAGAAAAGAATGATTTTTTAAGAAAAACTTTAGTAGCAGGTTTTTTTCTATGAAAAAACTAGAAGTGGCTTTTTCTTGGCAACATTTTCTTCTAGAGCAATAGGAAGGAAAACAGAAAGCTGTAGACTGTTATCTTCGTCCATGCATATGTTAGTGCTGGAACTCAACTCCAAAAACTTTGTTCCTTTGAAAATCGTACCCCTCCAAAATTGGTGGAGTGGTGACGGTGTGGTGTTGAAGGCCTGTTGCCAGGACTGAGAAGGAAAAGCTAAAGAAAGAGGGGAAAAAATCCAAGAGAAAGTGACTGCCTGGGGAGGAGGGACAGGCAAGAGACCAAACATCAATTCTAAAGGGAATCTTGCAAATGCTTTGGCAAGTCCGTGTGTGGGAACATCGTTTGCCTAGATGTTCCCCTTTACCTCCTTTTTCCCTATTGAGTTGGTTTAGAGATCAATAGACTTTATTATTTTACATCTAGTAATGTCCCAGATGAAATAAAATGGTGTTGTTTCCATTCTATCGTATAGTTCATGAATTACAATTAAATCAATGTTTTCCTTCTAAAAATTTTTGAAGTTTTTAATTTTACTGTAAAGTTATTTTACATATGGAATTCAATTCTGTGTGCAGTGTGAGAAGAAATCCACTTTTATATATGTTTCCCATATGGCTAACTAGTTATTTTCGCACCATCGATTGACTGCTCCATCATGTTTCCACTGACTGGTAGTGCTACCTTTGACACACATCAGTATTGTTGGTCTGTTTTACCTTTCTAACTGTAATTGTGGCATAACTCTCTATTAATTGCCTCCTTTAGTGTTATTCAGTACATTTTATACATTTTGTTACAAAGATCTTACACATTTTTTATTCACATGCACCGTAGACTTCTGTTGCTGTTGCAAAATGGCAACAATTTTCAGTTATATCTTCCAAAAGCTTGCTGCAGCTATATCCAAATCTAATAATTTTTATATCGAACAAATATTTAGAAACTTTTCTAACTTTGATGTACTTTTAATAATGCTGCTTCTGATTATTTTAGGTATTCTTTGTAGACAATCATATCATCTGTGAATAACAAAAAATGTGTTTCTTCCATTCCAGTTTTTATACTCTATATTTTATACCACATTTTAAAATGATTTATTGACTGGCTGCATGGATGCTTCTCTGACTTTAAAATATGAATCCCTGAGGAATCCTTTTAAAATGAAGATCTTGGTTCAGTGGTAGGTCAGGCACTGAGAGTCTGCATTTCTAACAAGCTCCTAGGTGACAGTGAGGATGCTTATCCAAAAAAAGCGACGCTTTCAAGACTGTTAAATAGAAATGGAGAGAGCAAGCGTTCTTTACTTGTGTCTACATTTAAAGAGCATGCTTCCACATTTCACCATCAAGATTAGGTATCTTTGATCAGTTTTAGTAACTTCCTCCTATTCCAAATTTGCCATACATTTTTATCATGAATGGTTGTTTAAATAATTTTCTGTGGTTTTTCCCCTTTAATCTCTTAACATCATGAATTATTAGAACATCTCATGTTTATAGCCTTTCATGCCATACACACACAAACATACATGCACATATATGTACATAGAAAAATATGTATTTATTGCTGCTTTATTTGCTAACATTTGGTTTAGACTTTTTAACCTGTCTTTATGATTCAGATCGGCTTCATGTAATCCCTGAGAATTCTTAATGTTTTTAAGTTTCATTATTAAATGAATTAGGTGTACACCCTCTTATTCTAAGCTCTTTACATGGAACTCACTTTTATACTAGTTTTTGAGACACATTCTATTATAATCAGCATCTTACTGATGAAGAAACAGAGTTACATGGAGGTTCAATAACTAGCCCAAAGCCACATAGCTAGTAAGTGATGCAGTTCGTTGGTTTGTCTGTTGAACAATGAGGAGAATGATTTCTTAAAAATTGTTTTGTTTAGTCACTGATTTCACTAGTTCAGTCTTAAATGTAATTCAGTAATTCAGTCCTAGACACAGTTTTCGAAGCCACTAAAAACAGATTTAGATCCTGGTGAGGTAAAAATAAATAATTAATTAATTTAAAAAATGTTTTTGAGGCCACTGGGAAAAGTGGGGCTCCTAGTAATTTGTAACAACCTCCCACTCCCTATCAAGAGGAGGTGGTAGACTGAGATTCTAAATCGAAAAATGTAAACACTTACCTTGGTTTTGTCACTTAATGGCCTATGTCAAAAGCTTAATTTGCTTCATGATTTCATTTAAAGTATAAACTTTTCACTGAATTCTGCAGTGATTTTGCATAATTAACTAATAGGTATATGCCTATCATTTTCATAACCTTTCAGGAAATCATTTGGCCCTAGTATACTGACTTTCCCTTTAAGTTTTCCTTTATACCTGAATCTCAATCTCTCTTACTGAGATTTAAACCTGTGTCTTTACAGTGAACTTCAGAAACATCAGAAAGACTGTCATTATCCTTCATGAAATCCTGTGGTCCACACGGGAGCATGTTTATTTTATTACCACTCAGTTTGATTTCTTTCATACTGTTTCATTAACATACGGTTTTTCTTAAATTCTTACTTGTTAGCATGTGGAATCACTGTCTTTCAATGTAAGACATTTTACTTTAACAATTCAAAGAGATCTTTTTTCTATGCTACGTAGATATTAGGGTACAGAAGAATATACAGGAGACATTAGCCTGCTCATGAAAGTTATGAACTGCACAAATCATGTGGTCTTTTACAGGTTCAATTGCCTCATTAACTAGGCAGCCTCTCACCTCTCTGTCAGCTCTGATGTTAAAGGATTTTGTTCATCCTTACAATGTTTTCTCATTAAAGCTCAAATATGCATAATTAATGTAATGTATTATTTTTAGGAGATCGAAAACCTATCATCCAGATGATATGATATGCTAACCTGATTTTTGTCGGTATCATTCTTGATTCTGTTTTTATATCTCATATTAATATGACATAGAGTTGCAAAATATTTCCAAGCTTTGATCATTCTTTTGGCCATGCTCCTGTAGACAATTTTGAAATGATGTATTTACTGGAGAAAATGTAAAAATAATATTAAATCCTTCCAAGAAAAAAACAAATGTATTAATAATTAAATAGCTGCACTGTAAACCAATATTCACTGTTCAATCATTGATTACTAAAAAGATAGGGCATGAAAAACCTCTATATTTTTATCTCTTGGTTTAAGATGAATATTTTGCCCTTCATATTTATCATTTTTTTAAAGAACACATTTAGACTTTGAAAACCATATGTAATGTGCTTCTACATTAATAGGAAAAACAACCTAAACTGTATAGTCAAATAAAATGTTAGAATTTTATACTTTGACGTATTTTTTAAACTAGAGATCATCTAATTTTTAAAAAAATAATACAAGTAACTTTTTATCTTTGTCCTTGGTATTACTTTATACTTGTTTGTTCAGTGGTATTGCTATTCTGTGATAAGATTTTATTAGAGAAAATGTCTCTATCTACTTGAACATGAGTCTAATTTTTTTTTTACAAATGTTCCTTGATTTGACATCTGTCAACTGATTTCTGAATTAATATTATCCTTTCAGTTTGCATTCCTTTTAAATAGGAAATCTAATATTAAACCCTTCAATAAAGATGAAGTCTACATCTGTATATCCAGAATTTTGGTTTTATCAGTTCAATGGGGTTGAACATTGTTGAAGTGAAATTGGAGAGACATTTGAACACCTTTACCCCAAGTTCATTCATCTATACATCTTCTCTTTAATTAAGTCTGTCTGAAAAAAAGCTCTCATTGATTGTTAGTAGCTTCCTGGACTATGTCCTTTTAAATATCATAAAGCATACAGAGCTCCATGACTCATCAGAAAAGAGCATGTTGATTGATCAGTGATTCTGCATTAGACATGCATGCTGCAAGTTTGATTTCACTGACCCAGAGAGGAATATAACCTTAATGGAAACAGAGACAGAGAAAATATCTTCAGGTCACTTGACTTAGCCTGCTCCTTTCAGGGAATAGGTTGCCAGAGCATTCGAAAGGGTGTAATCTATCAATATTTTTAGAATCTCTAAAGATGGGGATTTTACAAACTAGTATTTAACAGCAGAATTTAATTTTTCAGTTTTCTCACTTAACACTGAGTCATTAATATTTTAGACATTTTACATGACTGAAGGCAGTTGAGCACAAAAACCAGATGTTAAGATTGGGTACATTCAAAAGTTTAGACTTCCGCATCCGTGTTATGTTTTGTTTATATTCTGGAGCACCAAACTTTGTTACATCTTTGAACCCACTTCAGACCTCAGACTACCACATTTTTTAAAAGCCTCATTAGAATAGTATCATAGAGTGCTGAATCCGTGGAAGAGAAATTCAGTGTTTTCAGATTGCTAATCATGTACAAAAGTTTCTGAAATCATATTGTCCAATGGGCTGTAACTTGGCCTATTCTTCTATCACTTAAGGAAATTGAATTGACTGGACACTTTTCATTATAAAGATACAGCAGGTATTTCCATGTAACCTGTGCTATACATATTTTGAAAATTATTATTTTCATATTTATCAAAGTGAAAAAGCAACATAACTACTGTACTTTTATATCTCATTTTAAAGAATTTTATACTTGTTTTCTAGTTTTGTGAATTTCTTATGAATTCACAAAAATAATGTAAAAGCTAATGGTCTGTCCCTGCTACTATTGTGCATATTAGTCAACAAGTACAAGTAGAATAGGTAAAAAATTAGTTCCTAATCATATATAAAAAAGGACTTTGAAAATTACTTAAGCCATGATTCTACCACGATGTAACAATTTTTATTTTCTTTTTTCCTTCCCAGTGTTGACTGGTTATATGCATATTCATGTAGCTATAATAATAATTGTATACTTTTTATCTTACTTTTTAAACCACATTGTTATTCCTTAAATATTGCTCTTTCTTCTGACCTAGTCTTCTCGTGTATCATTTTGATTACTACGTAATATTCTGACTTAATTGAAACTTTTTGTAGTTTTTGATGTTCAAGCTTCTTTTCTCATTGGCTACTATTAGAAATGATGGCTCTAGAAGCATCCTTAGAAGTTTTCCTTATCTTTTAAATTAAACAAACTGCTTTTATTTTACTAAGATAATCTTTAAAAAGTGGGATTACTAGGTCAAATTCCACAATCATATTTGTGTCCCCTGTCATTTTGTAATAAAAAAGATGCTATTTGAGTAAGACCTGCTTGATAACTTACTTTTTAATCTTATTTTATTTTGTCTTTCATCACAAAGGAGTCAAATTCTATCTTTCTCTAATTAAATCTTATGATCACCAGTACTTGGATTTAAGTTTTACAGTGAAACAGAAGGAATTTTAAAAAACGGTTTAAGTAGGACAAATTATATTTTCAGATCTCCTTGCCTATCTGCTGGAATCAGTAGTGCCACCACTTTTCATTGGTGCTCCTTTTGCCTCACTTAACTGAAGAGTTTTCACTCAGACCTGTATGATTTCTCCAAGATGCATTACATTTTCCTGCTGTTTCCATATACATGGGAAATAGTTATTTCATTTACATCTTCTGTTTCTATATTTTTCCAGGTAAGTCATGCCTCCTTTAAATTTTTACAATTTTTTCTCTATCTATGTCTGTCTATCTCTACTAAGACGATCTCTATCTCTGTATCCGTCTACTAACTAGCTAACTACCTACCTACCTATCTAAAACTCTACCTTTGTCTCTTATACTATGCCTATTTTTCTCTTTTCTCTTTAAAATTTTTTTTGTTGCTGTTTTCTCTTTTCCTCTATTTCTGTATCTCGTTTGTGTCAAATTGCCCGACTACTTAATTAGTATATTCATATATTTGTTTTTAAATTTCTAGTATTGTATTTTCTGTTATTAGTATTTGTTTTTGTAATTATTATTTTCTTTCTTTACTTTCTTGTGTTTATTTTCCTATTTTTTCTAAGTAAATTGCTTTGAGCCTTGAGTTGTGGCCTTTAATTCTAATATAGTGATTTGATTATATTGCTTTAGTGACAATCCCACATATTTGATGCATAATATATTTATTCAGTTTTAAGTATTTAACAAATCCTTTGATTTCTTCTCTGGCTTAAGTGTTATTTAGAAGTGATTTTTAAATTTTTTCCAAAGGAATGAGTTTTTTAATAAATACATTGTTATTAATTTCTAATTTTGTTTCATCTTTAACAGAGGAGGTATTTGTATAGTACCTATTCTTTGACATTGTTGAAACTAACTTTAACTGAAAATATTAGTTAATTCATGAACACTGGATTAATTATAATGATAATATTCAAAAAAATTATATTTAAAAATATAATTATACATTTATATAATTTATAAAGTTTATAATATAAAGTTTATAATATAAACGTATATTTTATATATTTATAACTTAATATAAAATTATAAAGTGTATAAAATTATTATAATTATAATATTAAAAAATATTAATTTAGTCTTCCTATTTATCCTGCTTTCTAATGTTTGTTTTCTTTTCACTTATTTTCTGGCATTATTTTAGATCAAAGTTATTTCCTCCTTTTTCTCGTTGTCTTTTTCCTTCTAGTTTGTAAGTTTTAAACTCTAATTCTATTATTTTAATAATAACATTAAAATTTTTTCTAAATATGTAGCTTAAGGCTAAAGTTAAATATCTTTACCCTTTTACTGTCCTCCTGAGAAAATATGAAAGAATAGATTTTTGTTCTCTTCATATTTGCATTACATTGTAGACATTATTACTATTATTATTATTATAGTTGTAGTAAGTCATCTTTTGTGAACATTTTCTAACACATTTTCCATTTTCTTTGCTCAGCTTTTTTTTTTTTTTTTTGCATCTGAGACCATCCTTATTATTAAAAAATGTCTTTTAGAAGTTTCTGTAGTGACTCTATAGTAGTAGGGTATTCTCTTCATGTATGGTTTTCTTACGATCCTGATTTTGTACTTAGACTTGAAGGGTAGTTTTGTTGTATATACATTACTAGGTTTACAATTACTTCTTTTCAACTGTTTTTTTTTTTTTATACTTAAGTTCTAGGTACATGTGCACAATGTGCAGGTTTGTTACATATGTATACATGTGCCATGTTGATGTGGCACCCATTAACTCATCATTTACATTAGGTATATCTCCTAATGCTATCCCTCCTCCCTCCCCCCACCCGACAACAGGCCCCGGTGTGTGATGTTTTCCACCCTGTGTCCACATGTTCTCATTGTTCATTTCCCATCTATGAGTGAGAACGTGTGGTGTTTGGTTTTCTGTCCTTGCGATAGTTTGTTGAGAATGATGGTTTCCAGCTGCATCCATGTCCCTACAAAGGACACGAACTCATCCTTTTTATGGCTGCATAGTATTCTATGGTGTACATGTGCCACATTTTCTTAATCCAGTCTGTCACTGATGGACATTTGGATTGATTCCAAGTCTTTGCTATGGTAAATAGTGCCACAATAAACATACGTGTGCATGTGTCTTTATAGCAGCATGATTTATAATCCTTTGGGCATATACCCAGTAATGGGATCTCTGGATCAAATGATATTTCTAGTTCTAGATCCTTGAGGAATCACCACACTGTCTTCCACAATGGTTAAACTAGTTTACAGTCCCACCAACAGTGTAAAAGTGTTCCTATTTCTCCACATCCTGTCCAGCACCTGTTGTTTCCTGACTTTTGAATGATCGCCATTCTAACTGGTGTGAGATGATATCTCATTGTGGTTTTCATTTGCATTTCTCTGATGGCCAGTGATGATGAGCATTTTTTCATGTGTCTGTTGGCTGCATAAATGTCTTCTTCTAAGAAGTGTCTGTTCATATCCTTTGCCCATTTTTTGATGAGGTTGTTTGATTTTTTCTTGTAAATTTGTTTGGGTTCTTTGTGGGGTCTGGATATTAGCCCTTTGTCAGATGAGCAGACTGCAAAAATTTTCTCCCATTCTGTAGGTTGCCTGTTCACTCTGATGGTAGTTTCTTTTTCTGTGCAGAAGCTCTTTAGTTTAATTAGATCCCATTTGTCAATTTTGGCTTTTGTTCCATTGCTTTTGGTGTTTTAGACATAAAGTCCTTGCCCATGCCTATGTCCTGAATGGTATAGCCTCAGTTTTCTTCTAGGGTTTTTATGGTTTTAGGTCTAACATTTAAGTCTCTAATCCATCTCGAATTAATTTTTGTATAAGGTGTAAGGAAGGGATCCAGTTTCAGGTTTCTACATATGACTAGCCAGTTTTCCTGGCACCAGTTATTAAATAGGGAATCCTTTCCCCATTTCTTGTTTTTGTCAAGTTTGTCAAAGATCAGATGGTTGTAGATGTGTGGTATTATATCTGAGGGCTCTGTTGTGTTCCATTGATCTATATCTCTGTTCTGGTACCAGTACCATGCTGTTTTGGTTACTGTAGCCTTGTAGTATAGTTTGAAGTCAGGTAGAGTGATGCCTTCAGCTTTGTTCTTTTGGCTTAGGATTATCTTGGCAATGCAGGGTCTTTTTTGGTTCCATATGAACTTTAAAGTAGTTTTTTTTCCGATTCTGTGAAGAAAGTCATTCCTAGCTTGATGGGGATGGCATTGAATCTATAAATTACCTTGGGCAGTATGGTCATTTTCATGATATTGATTCTTCCTATCCATGAGCATGGAATGTTCTTCTATTTGTTTGTATCCTCTTTTATTTCCCTGAGCAGTGGTTTGTAGTTCTCCTGGAAGAGGTCCTTCACATCCCTTGTAAGTTGGATTCCTAGATATTTTATTCTCTTTGAAGCAGTTGTGAATGGGAGTTCACTTCTGATTTGGCTCTCTTTTTCTCCGTTATTGGTGTATAGGAATGCTTGTGATTTTTGCACATTGATTTTGTATCCTGAGACTTTGCTGAAGTTTCTTATCAGCTTAAGGAGATTTTGGGCTGAGACCATGGGGTTTTCTAAATACACAATCATGTCATCTGCAAACAGGGACAATTTGACTTCCTCTTTAAATATAATACTAACTTGTCTTTTGAGAAATCACTTTTCAGTCTGACCAGTGTTACTTTGTTCTTTTTGGGTGCTTTTAAATTCTTATTTTTATCTTTGTTGTTGTACAATTTCACTCTAATGAGTCCAGAATTTGGGTTTTTCAAAAGTTTACTTAAAATGTATTGGCATTCCTACGTATGAGTGTTAGTGTCTTTTATTTATTTTGGAAAATTCTCAGCTATTATTGTTTCAAATATTGCCTCATTGCCTTTCCTTTTAATCTATCCCAACCCTAGTAAGACTTATGTTGGCTCCACTCTGTCTTTCACCTCTCTTAACCTCTCTTTCACATTTTCCATGTATTTTTCCACTACATTCTGAATGTTTCATTCATATATGTTTTCTGGCTCACTAATTCAATCTTCAGCAGAGTCTAATTTGTTGTTTCACCTGTTTGTTGAATTTCTAATTTCAGTTATTAGACGTTCAATTTTAGAAGTTCTGTTGGTCTTTATTCTAAATATGTGTGTTGATTTTTATGGTCTTTTGCTCATTTACTGAATTTTCTATCATTTCTTTAAGCAGCTTAAATATTTTATTTTAGTTCCTTGATAGTTCCAGTATCTGTAATCTTGTTAGTCTACCTGTGCAGTTTATTTCCACTGATTGTCTCTCAGGGAAGTTTATTTTTTTATGCATTCTCTATATATTTTTTTATACATGTGAGCTCATACTTTTTAGTATTTTATCTCTGGAAATTATCTGTGTTGAAAGTGTATTTTTCCAAAGAGGATTTGCTTATAATTTAAGTAACTGCGTGTCTGCTAACTATAGATTTACTTTAAACCAAATGTTCAACTTTTGGGCCATGCAAATATCCAGTGCCATATTACATATCCCAAGTATACACTTGTGATTAGAAATTTTTGAAAGAAATATTTGCTTTAAAAGCCAAAATTGACAAATGGGATCTCATTAAACTAAAGAGCTTCTGCACAGCAAAAGAAACTACCATCAGAGTGAACAGGCAACCTACAGAATGGGAGAACATTTTTGCAGTCTGCTCATCTGACAAAGGGCTAATATCCAGAACCTACAAAGAACTCAAACAAATTTACAAGAAAAAAACAAACAACCCCATCAAAAAGTGGGCAAAGGATATGAACAGACATTTCTCAAAAGAAGACATTCATACAGCCAACAGACACATGAAAAAATGCTCATCATCACTGGCCATCAGAGAAATGCAAATCAAAACCACAATGAGATACCATCTCACACCAGTTAGAATGGCGATCATTCAAAAGTCAGGAAACAACAGGTGCTGGAGAGGATGTGGAGAAATAGGAACACTTTTACACTGTTGGTGGGAGTGTAAACTAGTTCAACCATTATGGAAAACAGTATGGCGATTCCTCAAGGATCTAGAACTAGATGTACCATATGACCCAGCCATCCCATTACTGGGTATATACCCAAAGGATTATAAATCATGCTGCTATAAAGACACATGCACACCTATGTTTATTGCAGCACTATTCACAATAGCAAAGACTTGGAATCAACCCAAATGTCCATCAGTGACAGATTGGATTAAGAAAATGTGGCACATATACATCATGGAATACTATGCAGCCATAAAAAAGGATGAGTTTGTGTCCTTTGTAGGGACATGGATGCAGCTGGAAACCATCATTCTCAGCAAACTATCGCAAGAACAGAAAACCAAACACCGCATGTTCTCACTCATAGGTGGGAACTGAACAATGAGATCACTTGGACTCGGGAAGGGGAACATCACACACCGGGGCCTATCATGGGGAGGGGGGAGGGGGGAGGGATTGCATTGGGAGTTATACCTGATGTAAATGACGAGTTGATGGGTGCAGCACACCAACATGGCACAAGTATACATATGTAGCAAACCTGCACGTTGTGCACATGTACCCTACAACTTGAAGTTTAATAATAATAAATAAATTAAAAAAAAAAAAAAGAAATATTTGCTTTAAACTTGCTACCTGAAACCAAGACAAGTCTTGTTCTGCATGGGAGACTGTATGTAGTAGGCCTACTTATAGGTATTGACTTTTGGGTGTAAGACTTTCTGTGAAGTCTGAATGTGAGTTCTTTCTCTGTTTAGGCCATTTGGTTAGATTCTTGCCCTGGCACCCAAAGGATTGGTAAATGCCTTCAAGAAACAAACAAACAAACAAATAAACAAAAAACAATTCTAGTTCGTAGTTATCCCTGTGGGACCGAACTTTCTTAATTTCAAGCCTCAAAAACTTTTAATTTAATGATTTAAAGCAATCATCCAGTATAATTTTAGAGCAAATTTTGTTGAATTATACCATAACAGGAAAAAGCACACAAACCTAAATATTAAATGTGGCAAATTTTCATGAAGATAACACACCCATGTACGCAGCAATTAGATTAATAAGCAGAATATTACTAAGCTGTAGAAGCCCCCCTTTCAGATTCTGCCCCTACCCCAAAGAAACTACTGTTGTGATTTCTAAGATAATATTCATATTATTTACCAAAGAGAGTGTATTCTTTGTTCTCTAGCTTCTTTTCCTCAACATTGTATTTGGAAAAGTTATCTTTCTTTTTCTTTTTTTTTTTTTTTTTGAGATAGGGTATTGCTGTGTCACCCAGGCTGTAGTACAGTACCATAGTCATAAGTCATTGCAGCCTCAAACTCCTGGGCTCAAGCAGTCCTCCTGCCTCAGCCTCCCAAGTAGCTAGGACTACAGACGTATAACAACCCACCTGGCTAGTTTTATTTTATTTTTTTGTATAGACTGAGTCTTGCTTTGTTGCCCAGGCTAGACTCAAACTCCTGGGCCTAAAGCAACATTTGTCTTTATATATGTAATTGTAGTTCATTTTCATCTTCATATGAATATGTTATAAATTATTTATTCATTTTGTTGTTTTTTTTTCTTTCTTTCTTTTTTTTTTTTTTGGGAAAGAGTTCTACTCCTTTGCCCAGGCTGGAGTGCAGTGGCACGAACTCGGCTCACTGCAGCCTCTGCCTCCAGGGTTCAAGCAATTCTCCTGCCTCAGCCTCCTAAGTAGCTGGGACTACAGGCACCTGCCACCACACCGGCTAATTTTTGTATTTTTATTAGAGACAGGGTTTCACCATTTTGGCCAGGCTGGTCACAAACTCCTGAACTCAAGTCATCCACCCGCCTCAGCCTGCCAAAGTGCTGGGATTACAGGTGTGAGCCACTGTACCCGACCCATTTTATTGTTGGTAAATATTTGTTTTTTTAAATTTGAAACTATTACAAATCATGCTGCTGTGAACATCATTGTATACCTCTTTTTGTATAATGTGTATATATTTCTGATGGGTATATAGCCAGAAGTGGAATTGCTTGATTATGAGGCATGCATTTTTTGAAGACTAACAGTTTTCTCAAGTAGCTTCTTCGTTTAGAGTCCAACCAATGTTGTCTATTTTCTAAAAGCTCCACATTCTTGTCAGCACTTCGTATTATCTATCTTTCTCATTTTAACCATTCTAGTTGAGTAATATGTAGTGATATTTCATTGTAATTTTAATTTTCATTTCCCTGATGTCTAGTGATTCTGTGCATTAGTTTTTTTTGTGGACTTTTGAAGTGTTTTGTATGGGAAACTATTCCTCTATTTAGCTAGCTATTTTGCTGGAAATTATTGTATAAAATATCTAATAATTTAATAATATATTCTTCCTTCTTCTCTTCAAAATTTTATTAAAATAATTTTTCAGTATTCGTGAAGTCAACTTTTAATTTGTCCAACCTGTCTTTGAGCTCCCCCTGCTGTTATCCATTTAAACTATGTACCTGTTGATCATGCATAATTTTCTTTGAAATGATGGATTCTTAGTCAATAAGCTATTTTAAGCAAAAGCATTTTTTTTTCCAGAGACTGAGGGTATAAAATAAACTTAAATGCTAACTCAGGACATAAGAATTATTAAAATTAGTGCTTAAAAACTAGTATGTTACATATGGGAAATCTGCATACCTTCACAATTTCACTGTGAATCTCACTTCTCTAAAAAATGAAGTCTTGAAAAGTTACTACTTTAAAACACTTATCTTACTTGTAATGTGAAACCATTTATATTAATGTAGCAAATCAGTGTTTCAAATTATTAAAAACAAACTACTGAGCCATATGTTAGGTATATTGTAAGCACGTAGAAGTCAACAACATGACTTCTACTCTTTCTACTTTCTCATAGTTCCCAGAATATTTGTTTTGACATAATTATTGAAAAGAATTAAAAGCATTTATTCCATTGTCTTGCTGCATCTAAATTCATGGTGTTATGTTTCTTTAGGGCAGTGGAGCTAAAATGAATAATGGATACCATGTAGCGTTTTTATATATTTCATCTATCAGCTATGACAGATATCTCCCTAATTCCAGTAGAAAAAAATGTGTTTCTTTCCTAAGCTTGCCAGCTACTTAACTTCATAAAGGCCTATTAGACATTCAGAAATCATCAGGAAGCAAAAAAATTCATAGTCTTAACAATGTAAATCTGAAGTCTTAGAATGAGTGCATCAGAATATAGACATTGAATATGGGGGAAATCGGAGTTGAAATTCTATCTCTAACAACTGCTGGATGTATTAGGATCTGTTTTTAGTTTCCAACAGTAAAATGGCACTAATAAGGATATATTTTATAATGACATATGCAAAATGTAAACTGCTTAGCACAGTGCTTGGCACTTAGTAGATTCTAAGCTGTAGTTTAAACAGCTATTGTGTTATGAATAAGCCATAGGTTGACACTTTTTCTCTTGAGAATGTGCTGTTTAAGTGTAGAAAGCCTACTTTCCCTGCCCATGTTAATGTCCTTAACATTCATCTTGAAAATGTTGCCACATACCCTTATATTAATGCACTGCAAGAGGCCAATCTAATGTAGGCATAAGAGTAATCTGCTCTTCTCAGCACCCTCTGCTAATAATGCTGTTAGAACGTATTCTGGAAAGACTGTTGATGCCAGAGCCAACTCAGATTTAGGCAGGTGGATGTTTTCAACTTCTGCTAATAATAATATCACTTCTGCACTCTCCTCTGAGTTCTTTTTGCTCTATTAAAGCTGCAGTTGTCTTAGGCTAGCTTCTGTGCATAACCTGGGAATGCATATTTTAGCTTTTTACTTCCCTCCCAAAGAAGGGAGCAGAAGAGGAGAACCAAATAGCCAAGATTTAGGAGATGAAACTGTTGTATCCATTGTGTGGATTCAGATAAGCCTCCATCTAAAATGTGGTTCAAATGTTAAGACTAATGAGCAACCCTACCCTTCTCTCTCTCTCACTTTCACACACACACACATACACACACACATACACACCTACCAAGAAAGTATGAAAATATTTATTGCTTATAAAATTGTGAGGTTTTCTGGGGAGAGCAGAGCAGGCCTCCCAAGAAGGTTTCAAATAGCTTGAGAGAGCGGGGGGAAATGACTGGCTTGAGATTGTATGACTTTTAGTGGGTGAGGCTGTGCTGAGAGTTCTGTGTGGGCGGACTCTGGTGTGGTTTGAATTTCCCACCATCACCAAAGGAGAGAACACATGGGCTTTCTTAACAGTTTTCCCAAATGTAGGACAGAGGGGAAGAGAGAGGTATAACACTTTAAAGCTATCAGCAGTGACACATCAAAAAATGGACATCGATTTTTTATTACAGAAATGAAAATATATGAGAACAGAAATGAACCCCAGTGCTACACAACTGACGTTTCCTAGGAATGAGAACTAGGGTAGCTTTTTTAAAGCATGTGTTTATATTGATTGGCACACACTAGTTAGCCAGATTTAACTGGGTTGAGATGTTGGACTTTCCCTTTGAACCTCAGTTAGGTAAATTGTAAGAACTGTGTTACCTTCAAATTACTTAAAATAATACTCAATTTCTTACAAATGCAAAATGGATTGTGGCTTAATTTGCATATGTATATAACAGATACTTTGTTCAACTATATTATGAAATACTATAGTATGTAACCTTCTTAAACAGGATGACAAATCAGTGTTAGGATTCAAATGGGCCCTATATTACTCTGTATCTCTCATAGGCCAACTGTTAATTCTGGTACACATTACATTTAGCACATGCTATTACATTTATTGTTTGCATATTTTTATTTGTTATTTTTTGGTTCATTTAACAAGTATTTTGTTGTTTCCCTAACTCATCCTAGACCCAATATATAAAAATAAATGATATTTTGTTTTGTCTTAAGAAGTTCACAGTATTTCAGGAAACGGGAATACAGAATAACAGATAAGAAATATTATAAGACTTCTAGTAGAGAAATATGCTTACAATCCTATGTATGTTCCTTTACACTTAAGAACCTTTAGAAATAAATACATTTTAACTGTTCTGGAGAGTTTCAACTCCAAAATAGCCTTTGCTCGTATCAAGAAAGTAAACCACCTTCCACTTCAGGTGGGCTTACTCACCATACCTGGGGACACATTACTGTTCCAGCTCACTGAAAGGTCATAATGCAGGATGAAACCAAACTTGAAAATTATAGTGAAACATAGTAGAATAATTTAGAAACACATACTCTGATGTTTTTAGAAAGTAAGGAAATAAAATTTTAAGTTAATTGAACTTGGAATAAACTCAGTTCTGAGCATTCCATTCTACTCTGCAGTTGTCATTTATAGACAGCTGTTAATCATAGTACCTACAGACGAGATATTGTTATCTACTTATTTATATTGATGACAGGATATCCCTGGGAAAACAGGATCACCATTGTACTGTGTAGTCTTGGTTGTCATGGGAACTTTTGCTGTGAACCAGTAGTGAGAGCACTTTCATTGAATAAAGCTGCCTCTGGATAGCCATGAGTTGCGTGAAGCTATTTTACTAATTTTATTTGCCTTTTACTTGAAAGCATAAGTTTCTGAGGATGTAATTACAGTTTCTCCTGTATTTCTACAGGAGTAGTCATAGATGATGGACCTCCTGAACTTTTATCACTTTGCCATACTCTGTAAAATTACCTAAGCGCTCCAGAGCATGAAATTGACACTCAGGGATATTGTAGCCTAACCTTTTTTCCTATCCTGAATATTACTGAATTGAAGGGTCTTCCACAGCAAACCCTCTTTAAAGTATGCTTTCTGATGCTTTACCTAAGGCGATACACTTGTCTTTAGATTTTTCTAGATTATTTTCTCCTAATACAGAACTTAGCATTTAAATGACAATTTTAAAAATTAAAATCAACTCTTCAAAAGAAATTAAGTAAAAACAATCTCAGGAAAAAAAAGCCTTTTAATCTGCTACAAAACACCTCTATCCTATCAAGATATTGTGATTGAGAATTAGAAATAATGTGGAATCAGATGTTAGTTTGTCCTTTTCATTGGAATTTCTCCATGCTTTAGTTTTTACATCAAGAAAAACAATCACTGCAATATTCCCTAAGGAGAGTTTTACAAAAAAAAAAAAAAAGAGAGACAAAACAAACTATACACACACACATACAACCTTTAGGAATAAAGACATTATCTCAGTCGAAAATAATGGTGCTTTCAATTTTCCTAATTGAATTAAAATAATTATCTAAGTCTTTTTCGTCTTGTCCCAAAGTGAATAAAATGCCTGTTTTTTAAATTTATATTTCAGTAGATATGTCTCCATCTTTTTAGTACTCACCCCGTTTTAATTGGGTGGAAGAATATGGAAGAAATTCCTATTGCTCAGATGCCATGTTTAAGGCTTTCCGAATGTGATCTGATACCTCCATAGGTTGGAGGTAATTAAACAGAGATCTGTTCTTTTTAACAACTATTTGAGTGCTTTAAATCTGAAAGTCATGTCATAAATGTCAGACCTCTTTCTCTTTGCTTTAGTCGTCTCAGAAAGACTTATCTATTAATGGAACATCTGCATATAGGTATTTTGTTGACCACTGGTGTTCCACATAAGTTTAGTCTTCCTATTAGTTATATGTTCATGCTACTGAGGACCTTTCAATAATAAACTTTATTGAGTGCTTACTGTCTTCTAAGAGTAATGCACTATGCTAGGAGACATGAGAGATATAAAGGTAAAGAAACCATGACATGAATCTTCAGGGAGTTTATAATTTAGTGGAGAACACCAGTGAAAGGAGGCAAAGGAATTAATAGAACAAGACAGTTTCTCTGAGTCTCCAAAGGCACTTAAAAAATTCCTAGGGAAACTCCAAGTAAGTACAAAATTTTAGCTATCATAAGCATTCTCATGCATCTTCAGGTTTTATCTTCATCCCTAAATTTCCCCATTAAATTTAGACTCTCTACTATCTATTCCACTTGACATTCCAATTAGCAGCTCAGCCTCAGCCTATCAATATGAATGCACATCGCTTCCCTGTTCTCTTGCTGTGCCAGTCTTTCCCCAGTATAGTTAGGTAATGCCTCCAATCAATCACCATCACCATACTGTGCTGATTTTATATTCTGAGTATTTTTTAAGCTTTTTCCTTTTTATCAATTGATTGCACTAATTTAGGTCTTCATCATATTATTGTACACAACTGCTGGATTTTTTTCTGTCTAGAAAATCTATTTTCCTCTTTCCTCCCCAGCTGCCTCTTTCTTCTGCTTCTGGATGCATTTCCTCATTTTCCTGCCTTCCAAGATGCATTTAATACCTTCCTCTGTGCTCTCATGTGCTGATACATGTCTCTCGCTGTATTTGCTGTATAATATCCAAATTATTTACGCATGTCTTTGTTTTTCTCCAAAAGTTGCAGGCTTCTTAAGGTCAGGAGCTATTCTTTAATATATCTACTCTACCTAGTGTAGTCATGCTTAATATTTGTTGAAGTAAACAAATCTGAACCCCAAATATATTATGTAATCTCCATATCCCAGCACAGATAAAGGATATGCTCCTGAATTGTTTTATTGGAAGGAAATGGCTGACAGATTAGGCTACACAACAACCAAAAACTAAAAAATGACTACATGATAAATTGTAATGAAAATCGGAAGGCAGACAGAATGAGGAATGTATCTATAACAAGTATTCAAAGATACAATTTTGTTATTGTTAGAAAGAATACAATGAATGGAAAGAAGGTTTGGATTTCACATTCAGGACTTCTGAAGACCAAGTCTAAGAGATTCAAAAGTGATAATGTGAATCTGATTAGAAAATTCAATTTTGGAATTTAAACTAAATAAGAAAAAAACTAATTGCTCTAGCAGGTGAGACTATAATACGGAAAAATGAGAAAGGGATACAGCACTGAACGTGAAAATGTGGAAAGAGAGATCAGAAGGAGGGGAAAAAGAAGAAATAAAGGGTTAGAGTTTATGAACTGTACCAAAAGAAGTGATACAATGACTAGTCCTGTGAGGGGAGTAGAGGGATCTCTTTGTTGTATTTTCTTATTTTATTTTTATTTTAGATTCAGGGAGTACATGTGCAGGCTTGTTAATGGATAAATTGCGTGAAGCTGAGGTTTGGGCTTCTAATGATCCCACTGCCCACGTAGTGAACATAGGACTAATAGGGAATTGTTCAACACTTGCTCACCTCCCTCCTCCCACCCTTTTGGAATCCTCAATGTTTAGTGTTTCCATATTTGTGTCCACGTGCATCCAATGTTTAGCTCTCACTTTTAAGTAAGAACATGTGGTATTTGGTTTTCTGTTTCTGTTTCAATTCACTGAGAATAATGGCCTCCAGTTCCATTGATGTTGCTGCAAGGAACATGATTTCATCTTTTTATGGTTGTATAGTATTTCCTGGTATATATGTAGCACATTGTCTTTATCCAACCCACCATTGGTGGGCATATGGGTTGATACCATGTCATTGCTCTTGTGAATAGTGCTGTGATGAACGTATAAGTGCAGGTGTCTTTTTGGTAGAATGGTTTATTTTCCTTCGGGTATACACTCAGTAGTGAGATTGCAGCGTCAAATGGTGGTTCTATTATTAGTTCTTTGAGAAATCTCCAAACACTTTTCCACAGGGGCTGAACTAATTTACATTCCTGCCAACAGTGTGCAAACGTTCCCTTTTCTCCACAGTCTCACCAACATCTGTTACTTTTTTTATTTTTTTAATACGCTAGCCATTCTGAGTGGTGCGAGATAGTATCTCATTGATTGAGTGTGGTTTGCTAATATTTTGTGGAGGACTTTTGCATCTGGGTGCATCAGAGAGATATTGGCATATAGGGTTTGTTGTTGTTGTTGTTGTTGTGTCTTTGCCAGATTTTGGTATCAGAATGATACTGGTTTTGAATTAGAGAGGAGTTCTTCCTCCTTGAATTTTTTTTTTTTTTTTTTTTTTTGGAATAATTTCAGTAGGATCTCTATCAGCTCTTACTTGTATATCTGGCAGAATTCAGCTGTGAATCCATTTGGTTCAGGGCTATTTTTGGATATTCGGATTTTTATTACTGATTCAACTTCATTATATGTTATTGGTCTCTTCAGGATTTCTGTTTCTTCCTGGTTTAATCTTGGGAGGTTGTGTGTGTCCAGAAATTTATGCATCTCCTCTAGATTTCCTAGTTTTTGTGCACAGAGATGTACACAGTAGTGTCTGAGGATCTTTTATGTTTCTGTGGGATTGGTTGTGATGTCACTTTTGTCATTTCTGATTGTGCTTATTCATATCTTCTCTCTTGTTAATCTAGCTAGCAGTATATCAGTCTTTTTTTTTATCCTTTACAAGAACCAGGTTTTCATTTTGTATATCCTTTGTATGGTTGTTATGGGTCTCAATTTCATTTAATTCTGTTCTGATTTTAGTTATTTCTTTTATTCTGCTAGCTCTAGGTTTAGTTTTGTTCTTGTTTTCTCTGGTTTTTTTAGGTGCGAGGTTAGGTTGTTAATTTCAGACCTATGTTCTTGATGTAGACATTCAGTGCTGTAAACTTTCCTCTTAATGCTGCCATTACTGCACTCTAGAGGTTATCATATGTTGTGTCTCTATTTTTGTTTGTTTCAAATAACGTTTTGATTTCTGCCTTAATTTTTTTGTTTATTTTAAAGTCATTCAAGAACAAGTTGATTAGTTTCCTGTATTTGTGTGGTTTTAAGAATTCCTCTTGCTATTGATTTCTGTTTTTACTCCACTGTGGTCTGAGAAGATGCTTCGTATGATTCTGATTTTTTGAAATTTATTAAGACTTGCTTTATGACTGTGTATGTGTTCAATCTTGGAATATGTATCATGTGCAGATGAGAAGAATGCATATTCTGTAAATGTTGGGTGGAATATTCTATATATGTCTATTAGGTCCAATTGGCCAACTATCAAATTTATTAAATACAAAATTTTTTGTTAGTTTTTTTGCCTATTGCTTTCACTCATGTGCTGAATTTCCCCACTATTATTGGCTGTGAAAGTCTTTTCATAGGTCTAAAAGCAATTATTTTATAAATATGCATCCTCCAATGTTGAATGTATATATATTTAGAATGTATATATGTATACATTCTAAATATATATACATTCTTATTGAAGTCTTCTTATTGAACACTTTATCATTATGTAATGCCTTTCTTGGTCCTTTTATACCGTTGTTGTTTAAAGTCTATTTTTTCTGATATTAGAATAGTGATCCTTGTTCTTTTTTTGTTTCCTATTTGCATGATAGATCTTTCTGTATCCATTTACTTTGTGCCTAGCCTATGGGTGTCATTACAAGTGAGATGGGTATCTTGAAGATAGAATTTTTTTAGTCTGATTTGCCACTTTTTGCTTTTTAAATGGAGTGTTAAAACACTATGACAAGAATAAAACCTTACATATCAATATTAACTTTGCATGGCCAAACTTAATATTTTATGTTAAAACTATGACAGAATAAAACCTCACATATCAATATTAACTTTGACTATGCAAAAGTTAATATTGATATGTAAAGTTTTATTCCTTTTATAGTGTTATTAACTGGTTGCTTTGTAGTATTGATTCTGTCACTGCTTAGGGCCTGTGGGCTATGTGCTTGCATGTGCTTTCAGGGTAACAAGGATCATCTTTTTGTTTTCATGTTTAGAACTCTCTTAAGTATCTCTTGTAGGTCTAGTTTGGTGGTGATGGATTGTTTTAGCAATTGCTTATCTGAGAAAGAATTTATTTCTCTTTCATTTATGAAGTATAGTTTGGTGGGATATGAAATTATTGGTTGGCATTTCTTTTCTTTAAAAATGCTAAAAATAGTCCCCCAATGTCTTCTGGCTTGTATGGTTTCTGCTGAGAAGCCTGCTGTTAGTCTGGTGGGTTTCCCTTTATAGATAATATGACTGTTTTCTCTAGCTGCCTTTAAGATTTTTTCTTTCACATTGACCTTGGATAGTCTGATGATTGTGTGCCTTGAAGATGGTCATATTATATAGTATTCTTCCAAGAATTCTCTGGATTTCTTGTATGTGCATGTTGACTTCTCTAGCAAGATTGAGGAAATTTCCTTGAATTATATCCTCAAATACGTTTTCAAGTTGCTTAGTTTCTCCTACCTCAGAAATGCCAATAATGCATAGATTTATCACTTTACATAGCCCCATATTTATTGAAGGTGTTGTGAGTTGTTTAAAATTATTATTTTTTCTTTATTTTTGCCTGCCTGGGTTGATTCAGAAAGCTAGCCTTCGAGCCCTGTAATTTATTCTTCTGCTTGGTATAGTCTGCTGTTAAGGCTTCCAACTGTATTTTGAAATTCCCATAGTTAATTTTTCAATTCCAGAAGTTCTGTTTGGTTCTTTCTTAGTATAGCTATGTTGTCTTTCAAATCTTGGATCATTTTTCTGGCTTCTTTGTGTTGGATTTCAACTTTCTCTTGGATCTCATTGAGTTTCTTTGCCATCCAGATTCTGAATTCTATATCTGTCATTTCAGACATTTCATTCCCGTTCGGGTTCACTGCTTGGGAGCTAGTGAGATTCTCTGGAGGTGGTAAAACACTCTGACATTTTGTATTGCCAGAGTTCTTGTGCTGGTTCCTTCTCATCTGAGAGAGCTGATGCTTTTTCCTTTTCTTTTTTGAATTTGCTATTGTTTGGATGGAGCTTGTTGATTTTAAATTATTTTTTCCCTTGTGGGTATGACTATGGTGTATAATGTGTATGGGTGGATCAGCTTCATTTCTGAGTGCCTTCAGGGCGCCAAGGCTCTGTATGGGTTCCTTGGTCGCAGATAAGTTTGTGCGATGGCTGAGACATCGCTTGTTGTTGTGATGTAATTTTGTTTTGTGGTGTAATTCAGGCTGCAGCCCAGAAGGTGGCGCTTAAGAGTAAGCGCCAGAAGGTAGGGGCAAGGGCAGAAGCAACGGAAAAGTCTGCAAAGTGCCCTGCCTTGGCGCGTTTGCCTTCAGTGGGAGTAGAATCTCTGGAGAAGCCCAAAAAGTGGTCTCTTTCCACCCACACTCCCTGGGTTCTGCTGGGGAGAGCCACCTTCGAGTCCGCAACAGTACAGTGAAGAGGGATGAGAGAGGTGAGAGATGACCCCCTCTCCACATCCATTCCCTGGCTTTGGTGGCTCCCACTTCAGTGGCTGGTGCAGGCGCCTGTTTCCTTTGACGCAAGAGGGGCTTTAGCCGACTGCATCCTCCTCCCTTAGGGGCCGCTGAACCGAGGGTTAGATCTCCAGGGGGATGGGTCCCTCCCCTTACCACTGTTCAGAACTGGTAGGTTACTGACCCCCAACTGAACAAAGAAGTCAACTGGGAAACCCAGTGGTTGATGTGTAAGGGGTGCTGGGAAGTGCTGGGTAGAGAAGGGTGCATCCCTGGCGAGGGCTCCACCCCCAGGCCTGTGCCCACGGACCTAGGTGAGGACAGGCACTCCAGCCTTTGCTCCCAAATGTTGCATTTCCCAAGACCAACCTAGCCTACCATGCCCCCTACCATCCTGTGCCTATAAAAACCCCAAGACCCGACGGGCAGAGACACAAGTAGCTGAAAGTGGAGAGGATATCGAGGTGAGCACGGTGGTGGAAGAGCACACCAACAGATGCTGCCACCTGGCAGGCCGTCCAGCAGTGGAATGACGTGGAGTTTGGTCGCAGCAGTCATAGGAGAGCCCGGGCTGCTGAGCAGCTGGACTCCAGGGGAAAACCATCTCCCTTCTGGCTCCCCCATCTGCTGATAGCTACTTCCACTCAATGAAACCTTGTACTCATTCTCCAAGCCCAGGTGTGATTCAATTCTTCCGGCACACCAAGGCAAGAACCCGGGATACAGAAAGCCCTCCGTCCTTGTGACAAGGTGGAGGGTCTAATTGAGCTGGTTAACACAAGCTGCCTATAGACGGCAAAACTGAAAGAGCCCATGGGAGCACATGCCCACTGGGGCTTCAGGAGCTGTAAACATCCACCCCTAGACGCTGCCGTGGGATCCAGCCCCACAACCTGCCCGTTTGCATGCTCCCCTAGAGGTGTGAACAGCAGGGCATTGAAGAAGCGATCCACTTCCCCAGTTGCATACCTTGCAAGGGGGACAAGGGAACCTTTCTCATTTCATAGCGACACACGCAGACTAGTTCCAGTTCTCAAAGCTGCCCCTGGCTGCATGTCTTGCCACCCAGAAGAAACCTGGCTTCAGGAACTCTCCTGCCCCTGCAGTCTTCTGATGCTTTATGTCTCTTCTCTGTCGCATCCAAGCATTCTCTCCTAGACTATCTGCTCAGAAGGTGTCCACTTACTATTCTGGGGTTTCTCTGTTGGGGAGCCACACACTACCTGCTTCTGCTCAGCCATCTGGATCCCTTCCGTGTCTCTATTTATGAAGGATGAAAATGGAATGGAGATATGGAGATTGAGGATTTATGATGAGGCTTGTTGAAATTTGATGATAAATTTCACCAAAAAACTTAGAAACAGGGCCAAGTGTTGATAAATGAGAGACACAAAGAGAATGGAGTAACTAGATATGATGGACTTGCAAAGGAAAACTTTGTTGAAGAGTAGACGTGAGCTAATGGGCTAAGAGAAGCATGCAAGTGGGGAGACTACTTCTGATAGTAAACATTTTGGAAGAGTGTGCCATCAGGAGAAAGCCCGACTTCACTGTGGTCAATGAGCTGAGCAAGTTATATCCAGAAGTGATCAAGGATATATGCGAGTTTGCTTACAATATCATAAAGGCAGAACAAGACCCAAGGAAGATTCCTAGGGAGGAAACTGGTGGGGAAGTCAAGGCCAAACTGAGCTGAATAAGGTAGAAAGAGCATATTGATGAAAATAGCAGCCTTAGCTGGGAATTGTAGAGGGTAACATGAAGGGGATTTGAATATAGGAACCTGTGTTAGAAACTAGTTTTTTGTTTTTGTTTTTGTTTTTTTAAGAAATGTATGGAACATATCCATTCATTCCAACACTCCAAGTGAGGAATAAGGTTTGGGCTCAGCTTATATTGTGTACCAATCACTGAGTATTATTTTGGGGGGCTTGTTGTTTGGGAAGGCACATTGCTGGTGGGATTGCTTCAAAGTCCTAAAGTCCTAATGCAAATGCCTCAGGTCCATTGCTAGACATTTAGAATTTTCTTGGTTTTTTGAAAGATAAAAATTAGAAATAGTTAACAATAGTTTAAAAGATTGTGCAACCTTAGTAACATTTCTTTGCAATAATTAATTAAAATTGCAAGGAAAATTTTTGCAAAAGTTTGGACATATAAAATAAATGAAAGTTATGACTAACAGTTCAACTTTCTCTTGATGTCTCACTTTTGTAAGAACTGATGTAGACCAGGAAATAAACTTCTAGGTTTTTTTTTTTTTTTTTTTTGCTTAGGTTGACAGATCTAATTTTCATGTCAAATTAGGATACTGACTTTCCCTAACAGATATTCTGGAGCTGAATTTGTATCCTAATTCTAGTCTCACTAGTATTTATTTTGGAGACCTGCAATCCATCATTATACTAACATGGCAATGCCTAGGAAGTTTAATGGCTCTACAACTTCTAGAAAGTGCCTTTATTACATGTCTGACACATTGCAAATTCACAAATGTAGTACAAACAATTTCAGCAGCTTAGATGACATTTTCCTTCCTGCTGATGGTCTGAACTCACCAGGTAGCAACACCCAAAGCATTACATTCTGTCTCCCTGAGTTGCATGGTATTTTTGATACCACAGCATAAACTCAAAGGAACTATTTATCTAATTTTAATTGGGGTTACTAGGGTCAAAGCCAAGTTTCCAAAGCTCATTTTGTTCTTATTATCATGCATTTATATTAAGCTATTTATTTTTTTGAAGCAATCCTTATTATAACTTGGAAAAAAGAACGATTTCATAATGTGGTCAGATGTGATTAGATCAGTGTTTTATGCTCAGACGTATGTTCCACCTTTTCCCATAATGCTGTGACATTTGGGGTTTGTGTAGCTTCGTGAATCTAACTTAAACAGTAATGTATTTTCACAAAGAAATAGAATCACTCTTCTTACCTATCATGATGGATCTTAAAATATCCTGCCACATCCCTCTGGTTATTCATTCGGTTTCTGTCCTAGTAATTTACCTATACATTAAAACATTGTAATTAGATACTTAAATCACCAGGACATCTATCATTTGGTCTCTAAAACTGAGTTGCTGGTTGTTAGAGAAAAATGTATTTAACTTGTATTTATTAATATAACTGGATGAGATTCTGGTTATTTAATAGGCAATTTAATTTGAGAAACAGAGTAGATGGGAAAAATGAGAACTTATTGTGCTTTAACAACTTTACATTAATTTTTTGGTTCATTGTGAGCTAGTTTATTATAGTATATTGAACTGTTTACCAAATAGTAAACTCTATTCAAGTGTTTAGAACATGCTTTTTAAAAGTGACATTCTTAACCATTTTGCCTTATTGTAAGGCATTTACATATATACACTGAGAAGCTATATCTGATCATGTTTCTGCAGAGATGTGTTGTGAGCTGCTTTAGTACACTAATTTTTGAATCTTAACAAAGGATTTTAGCCACCTGCAAAATAAGAGGTTTTTATTCTTTTTAGAATGGTCTTTTTTTCTGGGTCCCCAGTGTATATTTTGCCAAAATGCCTAAAATAAACTATTGCAATTAAAAAACTCAGAGTTTGGTACTAATCTGACAATTACATTTTTTTAAGCCTTTGAGAATATATAAACAATTTTAGCCAATGGATACTTCTCACTGAATTGACTATACAGACCATATTAGTCCATTTTCACACTGCTGATAAAGACACACTTGAGACTGGGAAGAAAAGAGATTTAATGGACTCACAGTTCCACATGGCTGAGGAGGCCTCACGATCATGGCAAAAGGCAAGGAGGAGCAAGTCACGTCTTATATGGATAGTGCAGGCAAAAAGAGAGAGCTTGTGCAGGGAAACTCCTCTTTATAAAACCATCGGATCTTGTGAGACTTATTCACTATCACGAGAGCAGCACAGGAAAGACCCACCTCATGATTCAGTTGCCTCCCACGACACATGAGGATTGTGGGAGCTACAATCCAAGATGAGATTTGTGTGGGGACACAGCCTAACCATATAATAGACCTATCAATTCCCTACACTAATAAACTTCCCTGGCATTATTTCTACAGCACATGTACGCTGGAAAATTAGCTCCAGGTAATGAGAAATTCAGTTGAGGACAGTAAAAATGAAACCAGATATTTTCACACTAATTTGAGAGTTTAATCTCACTAGGCCTCCTGTTTGTTTGTTTTTAGTGCATTGGAGGAAAATTAGATTTTCTGAGTAAATAGAAATGAGTAATGTTCCTATGTACATACACTTAACTCTTCAAAAAGACAGAACAACATAGGTCTGTACTGGCACAAGCAAAATGTTGTAGAAATTAGGTCAGGTGCCAAGTGTGAGCAACCTCACCCTCCCTAATCAGACAGCATTTCTTATATTATTCCTGGATTAATATAAGTAGGTTATCTTGAATAAATAGTGACCTAAAATTGTGAATGTTCTACATAGTTTATTGTCAGTGAATGTACAAATGGGATAGTCCCAGTAATTTTTTTTAGAAACCCAAACCATGTTCAGGATCATGGACACTTGTACTCAAGGTTTCCAAGGGCATTCCAGGAAAAAAGAGGTAATGCCACATGCCCTAAGCCAGATTCTCTGGAAAACAGACTTGGAGGCAGAGATTTAGGCCCAGGAAATTTGTTTGGAGGTAGGGTTCTCTTAAGATCAACACCTGTGTGCAGTAGATTTCGCTCTCTTTGGCTAAAGGCAATTCCAGGAGAGAGACTTAGCTGAGAAGACTCCTAGCTGCTGGGGGAATGAATGCCTCAGTCCTGAATGGGTGTCTAGGTTGCATATTTGAGCAAAACATCCTAACTTTAGTAAATAAAGCTATAGCTTTTTCTTATTTCTCCTATCTACTTCTTGCCTGGGGAACCTAAAATTTATCCATTATGCCTGCTATCTCACCAGGAAGAATATAGTGATAAAGACCAATTTCTACATCTTATACATTATATTTAACTATAACATTTATTGTTATGATTAGATAGTTAGATGAAGTAAGAAATAAGGTATTCAAGATTCTTTTGAATCTATGTGAATATAAATATAGTTAAATAGTGACATTGAAAGTATGGTGAATTTTTATCATCATTCTTGAGAAATACTGAGGAAAATACTTGAATTTTGCATAACCAAGGTATCAGTTACTATTCACAATGAGAGTACAGAGAAAACTTTCCAAAATATTTAAATGAAATATGCTTTCAATGTTATGTGATTTTCCTGTATTGTAGCTACTTAATTAGCATTTTATCAATCATCACTGACATCAAATATGATAACTTGCTTCACTGGAAAATCACTGCTCAATCTCTTGAATGAAATTGATGAGATAGAAGGTAATAGTGTATTGCCAATAAAATAAGAAAGAAGGGAGCTAAAAACTGAGAGTTACCTACTCTGCAGTATCTACTTTATATATGATATCTGATTTCAGTTTATCTCAACCTTCCCCTAGAAGTAGCTATTATCAACGTTATGTTATTTACTTACTCATTTTATTCTTTTTAAAAAGAATAATGAGATGTTTTAAACATATAGAAAAGTGCAGAGGGCAATATTAATCACATACATAATAATCTCCCAATAGTAACTAATGCCATTATAGGTAAAGTTTGCTTCATATCATTTTAAATATAAATATTACAGATATACTTGAATTACATTTTAGGCCCTTCGTGTTCAAGCTGAGGAAAGGTAGGTTCAGAGAGAAATGAGCTTGGCCAATCTCACTCCACTAATAAGTAGGGCTAAGACTTGATCATCTATACGTGGATCGTGGAACTCATGTTCTTTTCCTCCACTATGTATACTTCTTCTGTATTCCCTGAAGACTTAATCTGGATAGAGAAACATTGCCTAGAGTTTCTCTATAGTGGGAGAAATGAGCCTTTTACTTTTATGGTACCATGTCAGTTGCCAATTAATTTTGGCACATAAAAATGTATTATAACTTTACCTGTTTAATTATTTTTTATACCACATCAAGAGAACAAGATAATTTGGTTATAATAGTTTATTTTACTTTAATTTACTGTTATTAGTCATTACCTTACACAAATGCAGGTGTCTAAAGGGATGCACAAACGTGGCAAATGTGGCGTGTAACAAATAAAGCAATGCTACATTTCTAAGTGGTTTGCATTATGTGTATGAACATGAATTATCTGCATGGATTTTTTTTAAGTTCAGAAACTATTTTTAGTTGGTTTTATTTCTTTTCTATAGCTGTTATTTATCTCTCCAGCTTCATCTACAAAGTGGAGATCATAATATTTATCTCATAAGACTCTTAAGAAAATGAGATAAAAGCACTTGATGAAAGCATATGAAAGCATTTGACTGAGTGATTAGTATAAAGGAGCTACTTAGTACTTATTTGTTATGGTCACCTGAAAAGAAAAGCTATTTTGAGTGCAGTGGTAGGGTTGGGAAACAGCCAATATATTAAATATTTTAAAATATTTTTGTTTAACTAAGTTCAACTACCTACATTTTAGAAAATCACTTAGCATATGAAACTTACTTTAAGAGGGTACTTACTCCACAGTTGCTTTAAAAGAAAGAAAAAGAAAATCAGTTTGTAAAATGAGATACTTGTAAGGGTATCTCATTTTTGTGGCCGTATGAGAGAATCCAAAGAGGTAAGCAAATATTTGCGAAATGATATTTTTACTATACTGGCAGTAATAAACAGTTAAAATGTTATTGTTATTAAGGCAGTGCTGTTGCTACAATTTTACTATCTCTAGAGGAATACCAGAGATCTTATTAAACACATAATTTTTTAAAGTTGAAATCTTAGATAACTATTATCATTACTGTATGTGTGAGAAAACAACTGCATGGGGAAAGATGTGCTGTATAGAAAACTGGTAGGTTATTAAAATATAAACAAATAGGGAGAAAACTGATATTTGCATGATATTGTCAAGTCTCCCTTGAGACTCAACCACAAAACAATTCTTTCATTATAAGTTTCTTTTCTCCTTAATGAGTCATTTTGAGTTCTTTTCAATGTGGGCACAAGGAAACAAATAAGAATTCTCCCATGCAGCTAAGGCACCCCAAATCTTATTTATTCAAATGTTGAGCGCATTGAAGCAGTAAAGACAATAAGAATACTGAAACACCATGTATCTGCTTTCATTTAAATAACCAAACAATTCTGTATTTTCCAAGTGAGCTTTCTTAATATACATATCTTAAACCTTGTGAGGTAATTCTCCCGAGAAATATGGATGTCTAAAAGACAAAGTAATTCCGTTTATCACCTTGAATCTCATTTAATTAGGGAATAATTCTGATGTATCAAGAAAGCAACTAATTACTATCTTCTAGAGGCTTGTGCTTTTGTAAGAAACAAAAGAGCCCAAGTAAGTGGAAGTCTCAGGAAGAGAGCAGTATTACAGAGGGACCACAGCAACATTCTTTTTTTTTTTTTTTAGACAGAGTCTCGCTCTGTTTCCAGGCTGGAGTGCAGTGGCGTGATCTTGGCTCACTGCACCCTCTGACTCCTGGGTTCAAGCAATTCTCCTGCCTCAGCCTCCTGAGTAGCTGGAACTACAGGCGTGTGCTACCACTCCCAGCTAATTTTTGTATTTTTAGTAGAGACGAGGTTTCACCATATTGTCCAGGATGGTCTTGATCTCTCGACCTTGTGATCTGCCCTCCTCAGCCTCCCAAAGTGATGGGATTACAGGCATGAGCCATCGCACCTGGCCAACAATTCTTATTAATATTAAAATTTAAAAATTGGTTTGAATTGGAGAACACTTCAAAGTTCATTTACCACAGAACTTTGTCATTTTTCTCCGTATTTGACTCATCTCAGTTGGAAAGCACAGATGTTTTATGCGTCTGCCTTGCTCCTACTCTCCCTAAAATTTTACTTACCAGCTAACCCGCCAATCCTAATACATCCAACAATATTTTACCATGAAAATGCATTCAATTTTTGTATTTAGATGCATAGAAGTTTCCTGAAATTGTGAACAACTCCAACTGTACTTGGAAAGCTCTCTGAAGATCCCCCTCAAAAAAAAGAAAAATAAAGATTATCTCTAGTGGTTATATTTTTGAAAGGTTTATTGTTCTATTGAATATATATCTAGTTCTTTTTCATAAAAATTAATATCCTGGCATTAAGCAACTGTTTGCTAAGCACAGCGTGTACAGCTATGCATACACTGATGTCACCATTGCCAATTTTATTAAAAGAACCACAATACAGAGCAAAGAGAAAAAGAGAAGTGTTCCTATTAATGGTATTTCAAATGCGTATTTAAACAACTTATCTACTCCAAGCTCATTTCTGATAGATTAAATAGCTATATTCCAAATCTTACAAGATGCACATCTCTCCTCTCTTTCTCAGCTTGCTTCAGCTGAATAGCTCAAATCGTTTGGTACTGGTAAAGCATGAAAATGTTTTACCAGAGATAAAAAAGGAAATGAAGCTACAGCCTGAGTGGACTACAGGCCTTAGAAATTGCAACACTTTAAAATTCCTTATATTGCTTCAACTGTTAGATTTTTTTTTTTTTTTTTTTTTTTTTTTTTTTTTTGGCTCTTGGTGATGTCAGAAGATTTATCTGGGATGTCTGTCTCCATGGGTAAATAGTGACTGGGGTGAAAACTGAGGAAACTAGGGAGCACCTAGACCCCAAGCCTTAGTAGTCAGCTCTAGAATGCTCCCTGCAGTGTTGGGCATGAGCGTGGTGTCTCTGTGTCTGTACACACTGTGTGTCTGATGTGCAGAGGGGAAGGCAGGGAAGAAATGCTATGGCAGACAGTCACTTGTGGTAGCTCTCTAAAGGGAGCTGGCACTTCCTGCCATTGCATGGAAAAGAGGAATGAGAAGGAAATAAGCATTTGTTACATGTGGGGTCTCACTGGATCCTTTCAGTGCTAGGAGGGAGCTATTTCTCCTCCTGAGGTCTGTAACTCACCAGGTTTCACTAATTCACTGGTTGCTTTGAAGCTCAGGGTCAAATTCATAGCCAGGGACTAAGTCTTCATGATGTGCCTTTTTGTATTAGCCTGCTTTCCGGCATGTTTTTTGTGTTGCTCTCCTTCCTGATTACTTATTACTAGTGCTATCTTAGCTTATATATTTTTATAAACTGCCTTAAGTGCTTTCTGGAACTACTGTGCATATAATCAAATAGACCAATAACTAACTAGGAAAATGATATGGCTGATAGCATCATCTCACCCATGAGGAAGCATAATTTAAGTAGCTTGTCCAAGGTCACTCAGCAAGTCCCTTGTGAGAGGGCGCTGTGAATCTGGTTCTTGGCTTCCAGTCGATATTTTCAAGTTTTACCTATTTATTTCCTCTTAACTGAACATGAAGAAAATCACAAATGATTATTTCTTTAGCCATTTCTATTTATCGGCAGTTAATGTCCTGTCAACTTGAAATTCCTCCCCCGCCTTTCACTCCCAGTAGAAGTTTCACTCACCTTTCCCAGGACACTTGAAATACCTTCCCATGAAGCATTTCTTATCCTGAAAAAGCATCATTGTTACATCTCTTCTTAGATGCTCCTTTGCCTTCTGTTTTCAATCTAGAAATTTCTTTATCCCCCATCTCCATAATGACTAGGATTTTGTTCGCTTGTTTTGGTTTAGATCACAGGTGCTAAAAAGATGATCTTGCGTATTTAAATGATAGACATATGATTCCTATTATCTTCTACTTCTAAGCATTCTTGAATTAGACAACTCTTAGGCTGGAAACTAAAACAAGAAGGCCTATTAACTATTTTTCAAAATAAAATTGTATTCTTAAAGTTCTTGATGCAGGGAGAAAACATTTTATGATTTCGTTGTATTTCTCACTATGATACAAACATGTCAGGTACTGACCTGCAGTAAATGCTTAATAAAAACCTAGCATTTTTCAGGCGAATTACCAGGGCATTGTATATTTAATGCTGTAAAGCTCCGTAGGCCATTTCTCTTATGTACTTTGTATGCTCAGAAAGGGAAGTAATATATACTAGTGGTTAAGAACATAGACATTTTAACCTGAGTACACGATTAAACCTCAACGACACTCCTTGCATGTTGTATGACATTGGGTGAGTCATTCAACAGCTATGGGTCTACATTTCTTCACCTGTAAAATGGGGATAATAATGATGTCTATTTAATAGATGTATTGTGAGAGTTAACTGAAGTATTACATATGTATAAAGCATGCGATAGGGCACATGGGAAGTATCTTATAAGTGTTATATATTATTGTTATTAATTTGTAAAGAATTCATGCAAGAAGGCACAGAAAAACGTCGATTGCAACTAAGGTGAAAAGTTGGTTGCTGTTAGAACGGGAGTAGTTAAGATGGTATGTATTTCAAATATCCAAAAGCCTTTTCTATTTCTGAAGAGCAACCTTGGGAAGTCTATTGTGGTTAGATAGTGCCACAGAGAAAAAACAACAGGATGGTGAGGACAGGAGTTGGGAGGGTGGAGCCAAGGAATCAAATAATATGGTTTCCTAGGTGACATTCTTTTCAGAAGCCCACAGGTGCCACATCTATTACAAAGCCTGTAACAAAACTATATCCATGAAACTATACAAACTAAATTTTAACAGAGTGCAGATTATCTTTCACTCTACATCAAACTATAGAGTCCAGAAAAAATATTTTATATCGTGATGGTGATAATAATTGAAGGAATCAGAAGGAGTTGATCATTCTCTACAAGCTTGTTGTCATGAGGAGGGAGGTGAAAAGCATTCAAAAAAAGCTTAAACCCTTTTCCCAATATTTCAGAGTAGCTTTGATGGTATTTAGATAGCAACCTCATTTTAAAGAGAATAGGATTTTCACAAAACGGGAAAATCAAGCAGCTGGCATAGCAAGTTATCTGAATTTGATCTGAATTGACGTCAGGGAGCTGGGAATGCCCCAGGCAATCCTGCATTCTGTCTCTTTGTGCCGTATTTTGACAGTAGTGAGAATGTCTGAGTGTTAATCATTTTCTGACAGTGTAGGCTCTAATCTTATGCAAAACGAAAGCATTTAGAGATTTTACCTTCTTGGTTCCAATCAGGGCATTTCTTCTAGAAAAAATATTCTGCAGTAAGATTGTGTATAGCTTATTTTACATTTGTATATGTTTATATATATTTATATAATAAATCTAAAAATATGTAACTGCTACGTTTGGTAGTAGCCTTTCTTCAAAGCATCGTTCTTGAATAAAGAGGTTATTTTGTAAAACCTTACTGGTAGAGATTTAAATCTGAAAAACAAAATTCAATCCAGACTTTTGTATCCAAATATGAATGTTAATTTCCTGGGTATATCTTTTTTAAAAAAAACTTGCAGTGTGGGTATATAAGCAGGGCCAGATGTCTCTGTGTTAATCATTTCTACTCTTTAATAAATAACGATGGCATACAGTGAAAATAAAGCCCAGATGGCTGACACATTGCACAAATCACTGGACGCACTGTATATTCATTTCATAGCTTCCTGAATACTAATAGATGATAGAGTTGTCATCTTTTCATCTATTCCTCAGTCAAATAACAAGTAACTACTTACTGTGTCTTCTAAGAGCCACTGTGCTAGTGGCTAGGTAGGTTATAAAAACCCTCCAGATATTGCCAGATAGTACCATAATATAATTAGCTTTCATCTCTATTATCTTCAGAATCTGTTACATCCTAGTCTTCCCTAGGAGACTGGGCTTTCTTGGAATTATTTTTAAAAGTGATCCAAAACCAGAGCTGATTTTGCCATGGTGATTGCTTAACTAATTCGTTTACTAGCTTGAGTGTCACGCATCATGGTGGATATTGCTGGTTGTCAAGTGGTGGTTGGTGAATCATAGACTTTTAGAACTCTCAGAGAAATTCAGAGCTGACCCACATTACATTTTACAGATGAGAAAATGTGAAACAAATGACTAAGTGGTTTCACTAGAGCCAGGCAGTGAGTGTCAGAATTGAGGCTTAAACTACAGGCTGCTAACTTGTAGTCTGCAGCTCTTGCTAGTATGTATGTTACTTCATCTCAGAAATGTAGTGAAATTAAATGTAGTGAGATTAAACTGTAGTGAGATTACAATCGGTATCACAGAAATGAAGGTGTAGTAACTTTGGATTTGCTGCTGCCATTGACTCGGGGTGGGATGAAGGAAGGGGAACAAGCATCATTGTACCTGCTTCATTTGTTTGTTTTAGGAGGAAAATACGGAAATGGGATCTGGCTCCACATAGTGTTTCAGTGGGGGCTTTGACTGGTCTAGATTACCTAAAATTTTTCAATATACAGAACTTTATAGGCACAGACTCTTGAATGATAGGGAAGTCAAATATTCACAAAGACATGACATTTACAGAGCCAGTCTGGAAAGATAAAGATATGCTAAGTGGTTGGCTGTAGACAATTATAGTCCATTACAAGTTGAGCATAAAAACATAAGCATTATTCATCAGATACTGAATCACTAGTTAGTGCTGGTATTTAAATGAAAACATTTGGCTTGGATGGGAAGCCCCTCAGCAACCATAGCTTTGACTTGTTTCTAAGAACCTGCCTCTCATGGAGAAACCTAGACCCTAGTGGAATTCCCCAGGGATGTTTTACGTAGTTGGATTCTCAGTTGTTGATGATATTGGGAAGCTGAACATAAACAGGGGAGCTGGGAGTCAGCCCTGCCCAGGTGGGGCCCATGCAAAACCCATACTGTGCCTGTCCGCAAGTCTCATCAAATTGTGTTCTGCTAAATTGTAGTTACGCTGCCTCTTGAAACAGAGACCATAATAATCTTAGCTGCATTTATTCAATTTTGGTGTTTACGCTACTGATGTTTGCCACTTAGTTAAAATTAGCTTTAATATGGAAGAAGATGGTATACCTCTTTCTCGAAACATAACACTCAGCCTTAAAGGTAAAGGGAGCAGCAAAGCGGTCCCTAAAAAGCAACTTGTATCCTGAGCACTGTGTGTATAGAGGCCACTGTTGCCAGACATCCAGCCTTAGCAGGTCATGCATGCAAACCGTCTTTATATGTAGTCATTTTGGTACCATCCAGAAACCACACTTACTCTCCTGCTCTTCCACCACCACCTCCAGTCACTGGTTGCAATGAGCCATGCAAAACAGAGGAAAGGCAAAGGGCATTACCTTATTATCAGCAACGCTGGGATATAGTTCTGCTGGTAGCTCCTCTTAAAAATACACCCCTAAAAAATGAAATTGTGAGAAAAAAAGAATTAAAAATAAAAGTGTCAGTCTCCTTGCCCTGGGCAGGTCCTTGGAACTGTACAGGATTTTAAAGGCTATGAAATTTTTTTTTTTATGGAATTCCAGAGAAGGGGATGGGCTCAAGTTTATGTATGTGGGATACATATTTACTTATTTAATAGATTTAAAAATTTATTTCCATGTTTCTTAGGGTTCTTCAAATGACAGAACTTACATTTTATATATATATATATATATATAAAGAGATTTATTTTAATGAATTTACTCACACAGCTGCAGAGATTGAGAAATTCCAAGATCTGCAGCCAGTAAGCTGGAGACCCAGGAGAGCTGCTGGTGTAAGTTCCAGTCTGAAAGATGGCAGGCTTGATACCCAAAAGGAGCAAATGTTTCAGTTCATGTCCAAAGGCAGGAAAAAACCAACCTCCCAGCTCAAACAGTCAGGCAGGAGGAATCTTCTCTTACTTGTGGAAGGATCAGCTTTTATGTTCTAGGCAGGCCTTCAGCTGATTGGATGAGGGCCGTTCAAATGTAGGAGGTTAACTGCTTTCCTCAGTCTACCAGTTCAAATGTTATTCTTATCCAAACACACCCTCACAGACATACCCCAGATAATGTGTTTTGTTTTGTTTTGTTTTTTTTCTCTCTCTCTCTCTCGGCAGATTCTCTCTTCATTGGCTTATTTGTTTTTTGTTTTTTTTTTTTTTTTTATTATTACACTTTAAGTTCTAGGGTACATGTGCACAATGTGCAGGTTTGTTACATAGGTATACATGTGCCATGTTGGTGTGCTGCACCCATTAACTTGTCATTTACATTAGGTATTTCTCCTAATGCTATCCCTCCCCCACCCCCTGACCCCACAATAGGCCCCAGTGTGCAATGTTCCCCATCCTGTGTCCAAGTGATCTCATTGTTCAGTTCCCACCTATGAGTGAGAACATGTGGTATTTGATTTTCTGTCCTTGTGACAGTTTGATCAGAATGATGGTTTGAGCTTTATCCATGTCCCTACAAAGGACATGGACTCATCTTTTTTATGGCTGCATAGTATTCTATGGTGTATATGTGCCACATTTTCTTCATCCAGTCTATCATTGATAGACATTTTAGTTGGTTCCAAATCTTTGCTATTGTGAATAGTGCCGCAGTTAACATACGTGTGCATGTGTCTTTATAGCCGCATGATTTAATTCTTTGGGCATATACCCAGTAATGGGATGGCTGGGTCAAATGGTATTTCCAGTTCTAGATCCTTGAAGAATCGGCACACTGTTTTCCACAGTGGTTGAACTAGTTTACAGTCCCACCAACAGTGTAAAAGTGTTCCTATTTCTCCACATCCTGTCCAGCACCTGTTGTTTCCTGACTTTTTAATGATTGCCATTCTAACTGGTGTGAAATGGTATCTCATTGTAGTTTTGATTTGCAATTCTTTGATGACCAGTAATGATGAGCATTTTTTCATATATCTGTTGGCTGCATAAATGTCTTCTGTAGAGAAGTGTCTCTTCACATCCTTCACCCACTTTTTGATGGGATTGTTTGATTTTTTCTTGTAAATTTGTTTAAGTTCTTTGTAGGTTCTGAATATTAGCCCTTTGTCAGATGAGTAGATTGCAAAAATTTTCTCCCATTCTGTAGGTTGCCTGTTCACTGTGATGATAGTTTCTTTTGCTGTGCAGAAGCTCTTTAGTTTAATTAGATTCCATTTGTCAATTTTGGCTTTTGTTGTCATTGCTTTTGGTGTTTTAGACATGAAGTCCTTGCCCATGCCTATGTCCTGAATGGTATAGCCTTGGTTTTCTTCTAGGGTTTTTATGGTTTTAGGTCTAACATTTAAGTCTTTAATCCATCTTGAATTAATTTTTGTGTATCCAGTTTCAGCTTTCTACATATGACTAGCCAGTTTTCCCGGCACCATTTATTAAATAGGGAATCCTTTCCCCATTTCTTGTTTTTGTCAAGTTTGTCAAAGATCAGATGGTTGTAGATGTGTGGTATTATTTCTGAGGACTCTGTTGTGTTCCATTGGTCTATATCTCTGATTTGGTACCAGCACCATGCTGTTTTGGTTACTGTAACCTTGTAGTGTACTTTGAAGTCAGGTAGCATGATGCCTCCAGCTTTGTTCTTTTGGCTTAGGATTGTCTTGGCAATGCGGACTCCTTTTTGGTTCCATATGAACTTTAAAGTAATTTTTTCCGATTCTGTGAAGAAAGTCATTGGTAGCTTGATGGGGATGGCATTGAATCTGTAAATTACCTTGGGCAGTATGACCATTTTCATGATATTGATTCTTCCTATCCATGAGTATGGAATGTTCTTCCATTTGTTTGTGTCCTCTTTTATTTCACTGAGCATTGGTTGGTAGTTGTCCTTAAAGAGGTCCTTTACATCCCTTGTAAGTTGGATTCCTAGGTATTTCATTCTCTTTAAAGCAATTGTGAATGGAAGTTCATTCCTGATTTGGCTCTCTGTTTGTCTGTTACTGGTGTACAAGAATGCTTGTGATTTTTGCACATTAATTTTGTATCCTGAGACTTTGCTGAAGTTTCTTATCAGCTTAAGGAGATTTTGGGCTGAGACAATGGGGTTTTGTAAATATACAATCATGTCATCTGCAAACAGGGACAATTTGACTTCTTCTTTTCCTAACTGAATCCCCTTTATTTCTTTCTCTTGCCTGATTGCCCTAGCCAGAACTTCCAACACTATGTTGAATAGGAGTGAACAGGAGAGAGGGCATCCCTGTCTTGTGCCAGTTTTCAAAGGGAATTTTTCCAGTTTTTGCCCATTCAGTATGATATTGGCTGTGGGTTTGTCATAGATAGCTACTATTATTTTGAGATACGTCCCATCAATACCTAATTTATTGAAAGTTTTTAGCATGAAGGACTGTTGAATTTTGTCAAAGGCCTTTTCTGCATCTATTGAGATAATCATGTGATTTTTGTCTTTGGTTCTGTTTATATGCAGGATTGCATTTATTGATTTGTGTATGTTGAACCAGCCTTGAATCCCAGGGATGAAGCCAACTTGATTGTGGTGGATAAGCTTTTTGATGTGCTGCTGGATTCGGTTTGCCAGTATTTTATTGAGGATTTTTGCGTCAATGTTCATCAGGGATATTGATTTAAAATTCTCCCTTTTTGTTGCATCCCTGTCAGGCTAGACCCTGTTTGCCTTGGTATCACCAGCGGAGGGTACAGAACAGCAAATATTGCAGAATGGCAAATGTTGCTGTCTGATCATTCCTCTGGAAGCTTCGTCTTAGAGGGGCACCTGGCCGTGTGAGGTGTCAGTTGGCCCCTACTGGGAGGTGCCTCCCAGGTAGGCTACTCAGGGGTCAGGGACCCACTTGAGGGGGCAGTCTGTCCTTTCTCAGATCTCGAACTCCGTGCTGGGAGAACCACTAGTCTCTTCAAAGCTGTCAGACAACGACGTTTAATTCTGCAGATGTTTCTGCTGCCTTTTGTTCAGCTATGCTCTGCCCCCAGAAGTGTAGTCTACAGACTGCTGCCTTTTGTTCAGCTATGCTCTGCCCCCAGAAGTGTAGTCTACAGAGGCAGGCAGGCATCCTTGAACTGAGGTGGACTCCACCCAGTTCGAGCTTCCTGGCTGCTTTGTTTACCTACTCAAGCCTCAGCAATGGCGGGCGCCCCTCCCCCAGCCTCGCTGTCGCCTTGCAGTTAGATCTCAGACTGCTGTGCTAGCAGTGAGCGAGGCTCCATGGGCGTGGGACCCTCCAAGCCAGGTGCGGGACATAATCTCCTGGTGTGCCATTTGCTAAGACCATTGGAAAAGCAGTATTAGGGTGGGAGTGACCTCATTTTCCAGGTTCCGTCTGTCATGCCTTCTCTTGGCTAGGAAAGGGAATTCCCCAACCCCTTGTGCTTCCCGAGTGAGGCGATGCCTCACCCTGCATTTGCTCACGTCTGTGGGCTGCACCCACTGTCCTGCACCCACTGTCTGACAAGCCCCAGTGAGATGAACCCGGTACCTCAGTTGGAAATGCAGAAATCACCCATCTTCTGGGTTGTTCACGCTAGGAGCTGTAGACTGGAGTTATTCCTGTTAGGCCATTTTGGAACCCATTATCTACCCCAGATAATGTTAATGAAATATCTGGGCACCCAGTGACCCAGTCAGATTGACACATAAAATCAATCGTCCCACCATGTATATTTATTCATATGTAAAACAGTGGATTTATGTAGGAAATAGAAAAATGATGGTTATTATTAGAGAGGAGCTTAAGAAGAAAATTTGTGATTTGAAGATTTGGAGCCCATTGTTGCTGATGACCATTAAGCAAGAGTGAAAAAATTTTACACTGTTATGATAATAATGTGTATACCATTCTAAAAATAATCGTTTTTGGTAAGGTATCACAATAACTTCTGTGGGCGCATTTCAGATAGAACAAGGGAGAGTCACCTTTCTCCTTTTATTTCTTTGACTCTGTTAAATATTTTTTATGAAAAATATTGAATTTCTAAGGGCATAATCTTTTATTACTACAGGGATGATTTTGTCTGAATATCTGAAATGGCATTGCAAAATGATTTTCTTTAGCACTTACCACTGTAGAAGAAGGTAATTTTAAAGGCAGTATTTAAAAGAACAATGCCACAAAAAGTGGCTCTTCTCATTGCCCTTACTTTCATTCTCTAAAAAGAAGAGACCAGTAGACAATAGCTAAACCAGCATGTTTTAACAAACACATAATCACTTAATTAATTGAAGCAACTTTCCAAAAGTATTAAGGAACTAAAATACGTAATGCTCTAGAACAGGAGAAGCCTAATAAGCCAAATAAGTTCAACTATGAAAAAATATCTGTCATTTTGTTAGTCGACAAGCTGGAGCGGGTATGAATGTTAAGGGGATGTTGTAGCTAGCCTAGAGACTTACTCTTAGTTCTAAGGCATGTACTTAAAATGTGAGAGTTGAAAAGAAAGTTTTTGTGTCATTTTTCTTTTTTCCTGAAGAAGTGGGTTTGTATGCACAAAAGATGTAGAGAAAAACCTGCTTTTTGATGCAGACTACAGTGGGGAGAGTATGCAAATTAACTTATAATTTCTATGCCAAGGATTTTTTTTTTGGCTGTTTCTCTAACTATTTTACTGATATCTTATGGCCTACAGATTGGTCTTCAAACTTGCAGGAGACATTTTTTGGAAGTTGTATTTTTATTTTTATTTTTTTCAATACTGAAAAATGTTATAGGGGAAATGAGAAGACAGATGATGAATAGCTTCAGCCAAGGGACTGTGGTCAATAGTGACAGTGACGGGAACAACAAAATGACCCAGAGGTCTTGATTTCCAAGAAAAGTCAAATCATGAAGCCTTCATATTGGAAGTGCAGGGACTCAGGAAGGTTCTGGGATTTTAAAACTCTACCCCTGGAGCACCGGTTCCTTACCACCACCCATATGCACCCACAGAGCAGGGAATAGGGTCAGAAATTATGGAGATTTCCACTTGAAAGGTTCCACAGGTCTAATTCAACTCCCATTTTAGAGATGAAGCAGCTGAGTCTCAGAGAAGTGAATGACAGATTCAGGACATGCGGCTAAGGGGTCCACTTATTTGCAGACAAGGCTTCTTGATTCAAATTTTTTTTTGTTTTGGACTATGTTGTATTACTCGCCAGTCTATTAAAAAGTTTAACTGCCATATTCAACAAGCAAGATTCATACAGCAAAGTCAGAAAACATTTCTCTTTCCCTCTACTGTCATAGAATAGCTGTGCCTTTGCAGGTCCTACCAGATGTTGCAGCAACTCCAGAGTATAGGAGTATTTGCCATCTATTGTTTTTTCCTTGGCCCTGTTAGGACTTCACTGCAACTAGAGACAAAGAGCCTTCAGGAACATTCTGCTGTGCAAGTGGCCACCAAGTTCATGTGCGTGACACTGCCCTCGTCATTGCTGCCATGGTTACTCTGCAAACACTGAAGCCTATTGGCCTTGACTTAAAGTTCATTTCAAGGGAGGAAATAACATAAATTGTTTTAATCAGGGCAAGTTTTATTGTAATAAAGTAAATGACACAAAGGCAGGGACTACACTGCCATACTGGTTATTATCACCTGTCTGGCACACAGTAGCTGCTCAATAAATGAATGAGTGAACAGAAACCTACTAATTGAATCAAGTAAAAAGATATTTATTGAAAAGATACAAAGTAATTTAAGAAAAATGACATATTGGAAAATAATGCCTGGCTTCATGGGGTACTCCCATCCTGGCATACTGGACCCATTAACCTCTCAGTGAATCTCAGTGACCCAACATGGCCACATGCCATGATAATGTGTCTATAGTGCCCATCGTGAATGAAGAGAAGCAGAAGCACTCTTGAGTCGTCTGGGCTGGACCAGAACCTGGGTGTTGGGTGGTAGTGAAAAATAGATAAGGGAGGTAATCTGTGACATCGGCAGATGGTGCTTTTATTAAATCTCAGACTATTCAGAGACTATGTGGGAACATTATCTTCATTGTTACACTATATAATCTTCTTGAAAGGATAGTTGTTTAAAGAAAAATATATACTTTTCATGTATATGAACAATAATGTTGCCATAAGAAACATCATTTATTCTAATATAAACTATTCTACCATTTTTGATAACTTTGCAAGCTGAAAACTATTACTGAATAGTTTGAATTTAAAAAATAAGCTTGGAGTACCATAATATTCATGAACAAAAATCTTGAAGAATTTCTTCTTTAATAAAGTTATTGAAATGCTCACCCCTGTAAAATTTTTCAATATTGAAAAGAAATTAAAAATACAACCTCCAAAAACTGTCTCCTGTAAGTTGGGAGACCAATCTGTATGCCATAACATATTAGTAAAATGTTTAGAGAAAGAGCCAAAAAAATGCTTGGCATAGAAATTATAAGTTAATTTGCATACCCTCCCCACTCTAGTCTGAATTTATAGGACATATGCCATGATTATTCTGTCAGAAGGTTTTTCATGAATTCAGTACTGTCTTGATTAAACTTATGACTAAATAAATTTCTTTTCATGATATCGTTGAAGTGTATCAGTTTTCAGACAGTGAGAAAAGGGCAAGCAGCTGGAATCAGCTGAGAACCCAACAATCTATTGTAAAAATACAATTTATTTGACCACTCAGCATGTGTATTCATACACGTATACGTACATTCAACTGAGACAAAAGTTTCACAAAATCATGTGATGATCTCTAACATATTGTATTCTGTCTGTTTTAAAGTTTGTCACAACACATGAAATTTGTTTCACAACCTTCCTGTTGGTCATAAACTCTGTTTGAAATATGCAGACTCAAGGCAAAAATTTAAATGGAAAATTTGGAATTATCCAGGTTGGAAGGATTAAAAAATAGAAAATGCATATGATTTCACCTTTCTTCTGAGGCCAGATAAAGGTAACTAGTCTGAAATCTAGTTGTTCATTTATCTGGAATTGTTTAGGGTTAACCATGGCTAGGAAGGGTAGACTGTGGATGTTTTGGAGTAGCTACTTAAAAGCTGTTATGTCATGAGCCTCCCAACCATAACAGTGCTTAGGAACTCTCTGAGCATGGGGCCTAAACATCAGTATTTTTAAGAAATTCCCAAGTAATTGTAATATGAAGCTGGGACCCAAACCTTCAATATCAACTCTGAGTAGATGCCTTTGCCTTGTGCATTGAATACTTTTGTCATGTTAACAATGCTTTTTTTTGGTCATATTTTATTATGTGTTTCATGTGTATCACCCAAGAGCAACAGATATTTTTGAATAACAGAGGTCACTATGAGCATAAAATTATGCACATCATTGAACCTCAAATTTTAAGATACTTATTACTAAAATGTTATAGCTGTAATCTGTTTATTAAAAATCTCATAAAGAATTCATTGACAGGAGCAGGTTATATGTTAAGTGCTACTTTTCTAGTTGAATATGGCTCAGGAGAAATCTAGTTAACTAAGTCGAATAGAGAGTTTTGAATACTTATATTTATTTAGTAGACTTAAATAATCCTGTTATTTTATGTTCTCCAAAAACAAAAATAACTTTAATTGATGTCCATATGCACACATACACAAAAACTGTAGATTTAGTGTCTGTGGTATGTAATTGATGAACTGTTTTCTAAAAGGATTTTGAACGTTTAGAAAACTAATTAAGATATTTAAATTATTGACAAATAGAGGATCTTTCTGCACCCAATTTCAAAAGAAGATACAATGATTTGTAGTTAGTGTATCCATTTTTCAAAGATAAACATACATTTCAGAAGTTCTTAAAAACAGGTTGTCCTTTTAGATAATTTCTACAATTCCTCTGAAATCTTATTTCTCAATTCATTCTAGATGTTTACAATCTATCTGAAAAAAGTAATGTTGCTATAAACCTCAAATCTGTGCTCATACAAATTCTTACCATTTCCAGTTAGATAATACTCTGGCAAAAATTACTAATGCCTGAAAAAATAGATATAAATATTCCCATATGATGGTAATTATTAAATGTTATCAACTAAATATAGTATTTTGTTTTAATTTCAACTTTTATTTTAGACACAGGGGGCACGTGTGCAGGTTTGTTACATGGTTATATTGTAAGATGCTGAGACTTGGAGTAGGGACCCTGTCACCTAGATAGTGAGCATAACATCTAATAAGTAGTTTTTCCACCCAAACTCTCCTCCCTCCCTTCCCCTTCTAGTAGTCTGCAGTGTCTGTTGTTCCCATGTTTCTGTCCATGTGTACTCAGTGTTTAGCTCCCACTTACAAGTGAGAGCATGTGGTATTTGGTTTTATGTTCCAGCATTAATTTGCTTAGGATTATGGCCTCCAATTGCATCCATGTTGCTGCAAAGGACATGATTTTCTTCTTTTTTGTGGCTGCATAGTATTTCATGGTGTATTTGTACCACATTTTCTTTAGCCAAACCACCACTGATAGGGTGGATTTCATGTCTTTGCTATTGTGAATAGTGTGGAGAGAAGCACATGACTGCATGTGTCTTTTGGTAGAATGATTTATATTCTTTGGGCATGTACCCAGTAATGGGATTGCTAGGTTGAATGGTAGCTCTGTTTTAAGTTATTTGAGAAATCTCCCAAGTACTTTTCACAGTGGCTGAAGTAATTTACATTCCCACCAACAGTGTATAAGCAGTCCATTTCTTCCACAGTCCTGCCAGTATCTGTTGTTTTTTAACTTCTTAATAATAGCCTAAATGTAGTATTTTAAAATTATCTAAGAGTTTCTTACCTGAACCTAACCAATGTATTTTTTTCATCTTATTAAATTACATACACTTTTATTTTAGCCTTCCTTGATTTATTTTATTAGGTATATAAGTAAGCATATTTTGTAGAGATTCTTTAATATTTTATAGCACTAATAATATGTCCCTTTGTTTTTTAAGAATAAAGTAGATGAATTGTTTTATAAGAGTAAAATCAATATGATAGCTACTGCTGCTCAGTACAATTAAACAAGTTACAGAAATCCTTTACTCAGTATCACTACCAAGCTTTTCCTAATATTCTCATTTTAATTTTTTGTAGGTGGTTTTTACAGTTGCCTTAATATATTCTGTCAATTGTGAATAGAAATTCAAATTCTTGAATTTGATAATTGTGTCATTTTTGTGTTCCCTAGCTTTTATTTGTAGACTGATGGTCCTATTGTTCTTTTTCATGTGTGACTATTATCTCTGGATATTTCCTTATAAATTATTGAAACTTATTATGAGATTCAATTACCTTCTCAAGTGATTTATTGTTACATGTTGTAATGCTACTAATAAGTGTAGTTTGCAAACAATGTTTCAAAATTTTGTCTACTTAAAATTTAGAACAGGCATTTATTTTGTAATTATTGGATAGATAGATTAGAAAATCTCCTTTCTGCCATCATGAAACTGATAAATGAGTTATAGGGATGGAAGGAGATAGACATTTGACCACATGCAATGCAGTTTTCCAAAGTATATAACCAAAATCTATATTAAAGGTAAATACAGTGTCAGATGGGCATTACTTTATGCAAGATTGTGTTGCTCATGAACTTACCAGCCAAAGAAGACTATCTCTGACTAAGGCTTATGTAAAACTGCCAGGAGAGAATAATTCCAGTGGGAGTAAATTTGAACACATTCAGTAGAATGTCCAAAAGTTAAGCCTCTCAGAGAAAATGTACATATGCCTGGATTTTACAAATGATGTATTTCCAGGTATTCACTAGGCCTGCTAAAATAAGTTAGCATTTTTTTAAAGATAAAAATGTTACTTAAATATATCCTACATAAAGTACCAAATTATAGGTGTACAGTTTGATGAATTTCTGCAAAGTGAGCACATCTATGTAACCTCCATCCTGATCAAGAAATAGCACATTATCAATTCTCCCAGAAGCCTCTGGTACCATATCCCAGTCCCTCTCCCACCACATCACATAAGATTAGCTTTTGTCTGTTTTGTTTTTTACCATTTTGTGTTCTTGGTGAGAGTGCTGCTTTTCCGTAAGCAATTTCACTGTATCCAGAAACAGAACTCAGTTAAATTTTAAGGCCACTATTTCCTTCATAAAATAGAGGGAAGGGAGAATAGGTTGGTGGGAGGAAACTCGTGCTTCTGATTCTTCCCCTAGCCTATGATCAACACAATCATGCCTTAAGAACCTTGCTTTGTGTCTTTGAGTGATATGCTTGGAAAAGTTTTTGAAAACATCAGTTTGGGTTCTTTATATATTCATTGTATAACTCTATTTTATATGGTATTAATAATAAAATGGAAACAAACAGAATTGTGGAGGGAGAGAAAGAGTAGTTTTAAAGACAAGTCTGCTCTCTAATTTCCTTTTTGCCTTGAGTGGTCAGTGGGAACACTCTGGGAGCTTGGGGACATTGAGGCATACAGCAATCAATAAGCCTGAGCCCTACAACCACTGAGTCTGGAAATTTTAGATTCTGAAAGCCTAAAAAAGCACTGTGTAAGAGGCTAAGCCAACCTTTTTGTTGTTGTTAATCTTGTTTTAGGGGAGATAAGAGTAGACCTTAGGGATAGGGTAAAAAACTGAGAGCCCCCAGCCCCTTTAAGATATTTTTTCTAAACCTCTTAAAGTTAACTCTGATTAATTAATTTCTTGGTTAGAATTCAAGTTAGGGTTCCTGCTTTGCAAAACTAATATGAAGTTTAAGGTGGAAAAAGTAAAAATTCTTGGCATCTCCCATACTGACTTGAGAGTGACAGTAAGACTACAGATTTGTTATCCCCAAGAGAGTTGTAGAAAACTGAGATTACGCTTTATAATACCCTATTTCAAGTGGGGCTGATATCTAACCATGGTTCTTAGCCTTATTTGGGGTTAAAGACCCCTCTGAGAATTAGAATAAAGCTATAGGTCTTCTCTAAAAGGCCTACCTAGGTACACATAATTTAGCCACTGGCCTTGTCTGTTTGCATACCCCATAAGCTAACACAAAACTCCCTCTGAGGATCCCTGAGCAAAGTCTAAAATTCTCTAAAGGTTGCCAGTGGAAACAATCTGGGAGTGATAGAGGTATGGTCCTTACTACAGTTATCTAGGAAGGATACCACACATTCTTCATCCTTTACCCTTCCTTGGTTTCACCTTCTTCCTTCATGAAGATTCCTTTATTTTCTCTTACTTCCAACTCAGAATTATCTTGCTTCATGCTGGTTTCCTCTGTTTAACAGAAATATTCTTGCAAAATGGTAAACACCTTTTTAGGTGGGAAAAAAACCCCAAACCAACCAACACTCTTTCTACAATCGTAGATAGTAATTAAGTCAATCCCTTAGTTGGTTTTTGTTTTTGAATTTAATACTGCAAAAAATTAACTTTTGTGCATAAAACTTTTTATGACTTTAGTTATTAATACTTTATTATTTTGATTAATTTTATGTAAGTCAAGATAGTCTGGGTTATTCTGCAGTAATCCAATATCTAAGTGGCTTAATATAACAAATTTTATTTCTTATGCTCATATGTACCCAAGAGGGATTAGCAAGAGGCTCTACTTATTGTATTAAACCTGGGACCCAAGGTGATTGATGCTTTATCTCAACTCAGGCTTCTTCACCAGAGAAAAACGATATAATGAATCAGTCGCAGGTTGCCTGAACTTTCACCCAGAAGTGACACATACCACTTTTGCTTAAAAAAATTGGTCAAAGTATATCCCATGTTCATGTAGGATATCAAAGGGGAGGCTAAGGACAATCTTACCACGTGACCAGAAAAAGGAAAGGTAGAAGTATTTGGTAGACACATTCACTCTTTTCTGTACTCCTTTCGAAAATCTCCTTTTTGGAGATTTGATTGATGTTAAGCAGAAAAAGAGGGGTTGAGTCTTATTTTTGGTGAAAGAAAATACTCTTGGTTAACTTTGTCATATAATATATCTGAACTTAAAATAAATACACAGTGGCATATAATGATTAAAAGAAATAAAATACTAGCAGGAACGTAAAAAACCTGAACATAACACTGAATCACTCTCATTAGCGTTATGCCACTTAGTTCATCTACAGTCTAGCCCTTGTAATAACACACGCACCGTGATTTTAGTTAAATAGGAACGTGCCCCTTTCTGTTTCATGTAAAATTCTAGTCAACACAAATTCTTCTAGAAAAATGAATTAAGAATGAGTACTATTCCCAGAGTACATTCTGGTTTGTCTATAAATTATAAGCGAAGCTTTCTGTGGGAACTGTCAAAGACACAGTTGCAATGCTGCTCCCTTTTTCACTCAGGAGAACTGACTTCTGTTGTTCCACTTGGAGTGACATGTTGAGTGATGAGAAGCTGGGCAAATCTCCTCAGTCATTTTCTTCTGATAGTTTACTTTATGGCTTCCTTAGTGGTCTGCATCATTCTTTCAGCCTGACCATTTGCTTGAGGGTGATGAAGAGTAATGATGACAGGTTAGATGAGCTCTAGCTTCACAAATTTCTTAAATACATCTGAAACAAATGCAGATTCATTGTCAGAAATAATAACATCTGGAAATCTGGACATTGAAAATCACTGGTACAGGGATGTTCTTGTTGAAGTAGAGACACTATAAGACATTTTGGGATGGTAGCCACAACAAACAAGAATTTCTGCTCCTTGAAAAATAAAAGAATTATTGATCAAATCTTCCTGATCATTTTTTACAGAAAGGAAAAGTGCCTTTGGTCGATTATATGGAGTTGTTTAGTGTTGTCTACAGTCTTCTAAATGACATAATTAAGTACAGGCTTTAGATATAATTATTAGTGTATATATTATTATTTTAAAATTCCTAGGTGAATTATAAACATTATTGTAATAATATGATAAGTTATGTGATTTCTCTATTCTGACCACTGAAAATTAAGAATTAAAGCTTTGATTAGAAATTAGAGTCTATATATGTGACAGGCATTAGTATAGTTGAAACTGTGAGAGTATTTTGGTTTACTGAGATAGTTGATGTGAGAAAGCAAAAGACCTAAAACAGTCTTTTTTCAGTATGCATTGTATTCTAGACTTTTTTAGGTCATTCTTTCTTTCCATATTTTCTCTTTTTTTTTATGAGAAAGCAGAATGATTCAAACTGGGTATAACTATATTAAAGGCCATGAACCTAGCTTTGTCTGACAATAAAATTCATACTCTTATTACTAGATTAAACTTCCTCCTGTTTACAGTGTCTGATGGGATTAAAGAGGGAGGATCTTATGTAAGTAAGAAAGTAATCTTTTTCCTACAATCTGCTTTTAGCCCTTACTTTCCTCCCATGTTGAGAGCATTTCTAGTCTAAAGTTCTTTTTTTAAGCCATTAAGATGTATTATTGAATCTAAAGTAACTTTTAATCCCTTTGTAAAAATATTAGCTCTTTAATTAGACCTGGTATGCCTCGCCAGCTGTCTCCAGCATAGTTTTGGGTAGGCATTAGTATGTTAATATGGAACTGGTTTATAATCTTAATTTCAAAACATACTGGAAGGCAAGTTTTATGAATAGTATGAAGAGACTTATATGACCTGTCAAATCAATTCATAAAATTCCTATTTTGAAGGGGAAATTAAAAGTCAAGGTAAGGGAAAGGTTATATTCGTGTATTCGCAGGAGATGAATGACATAGATAGGATGTCTTTGAAAGTTAATGAGAAAGCTACTTGCCAGGCACGTTCAAGAGCAATGTTAGCAAGTGAAATGGGTTGCTGCCTTTGGGGAAATGATTTATGACGATGAAAACCATCTGGGTTTAGGAGGTTGGTTGATTGTGACATACCTCTCTTCCAGCCTTTCCACTCTCTCTTCCTTCCTGTGTCCAGCACAAAATCAGCCTTTGCATATGAAGAGCACTATGCAAGTTGGCTTCCAGTCATACGAATATGTGGTATGATTTCAAATAAGATTGTCATTGGATGCTTAGGCCAGCCAGCATATTTACTTTAGATTTGTATTTACTTACTCTTTGTAGTTTAACTGGATAAACTCTAACAAAGTATACTTAATTTGACCTTAATAAAATATTGTATTTCCAAAGACAGTATGTAGTATTAGCAGAAGGTGTGATTTCTCTGTTTGCATAAATTGGCTCTCCCCTTCTCTTTCTCTGTGTTTTTCACATCTCCCTGCTGTCATATATACTCTGACCTGCCTCTGGTAGGGCTATTTATGTCATATCCATAATTGTTATATATTAACCATTTGAATGTGGAATAAGGCAAGTACAGTTTGTTAAACTTTTTTATATAAAAATGTGAAATCTACTGTAAATGAGTTATCTTAATCACAGAGTAGCTACCTCTGAAAGCTGTAGTCCTTGGTGTTGGGCTGTAATACTACAATCTTAAAAATGAAGAAGACAAAAAGACAACCCTCTGTGCTACTAGAGAAAGGCTACAGTTAAAGCCACACTGCTTGTCACTTCATATTCTTCAGGCCTTTTTAACGACCTTCCTTTTGGGTGATGCATTTTGTAGCTGTTGTCACTTGTACAGTGGAGAAGGAAAAGGAAATGAATAATGTGATTTGAAAGGGTGTAGAGGTTTGTGAATCTTAGGAATATCCTTAGGATTTACAGAAGCTATAAAGCTATTTGTGCTGCTTTGTGGTGCTTTGCACTCTGTGTCACTTAATAGTTCATCTTTACCCCATTTTATGCGCTAAGATATAGAAGATGTCTTAAAAATCGTTCTCATGGTCTTCTTCCCCCAAGCCCCACCCCAAGTTTTCTAGCTCCCGACCAGCACTGTTAGCTTTTTTAATTTAATCTTCACAGTCTTCTCATTTATGAAATACAAAATGAATGCTGTGTCAAGCCAGACTTGGAAAAATCTTTCAAAATGACAATACAGGCTCACCTGCAATTAAAGTCATTTCCATTCCATTTAGTGTCTTTTTCTTTTTGAGACAGGGCCTCACTCTATTGCCCAGGCTGGAGTGCAGTGGCAGGATCATGGCTCACTGTAGCCTTGATCTTCTGGGCTCAAGCAATCCTCCTGCCTCCACTTCCCTAGTATCTGTGACCACAGATGCATGCCACCATTCCTGGCTATGTATTTTTTAATTTTCAGTAGAGACAGGGTCTCAATATGTGGCCCAAGCTGGTCTCAAACTGCTGGGCTCAAGCAATCCTCCCACCTCAGCCTCCCAGAGTGCTGGGATTTTGGGATCCCAGATACGAGCCACTGCACTCGGTTCCATTGAGCTTCTGATGAGTTTAAATATTCAGTTTGAGGTCAGTTCACAGTTTGTTGATATTATGACAGATTTTTTTAAAGTTATATTTCACTTAATAGTGGAACACCTTAGTCAGGAAAAAAAATCTCTTTATTTATAGAATTAAATTTGTGAACTTTTGTGAAGTGCTTTTTTATCCTTTTAAATATGCCACAACATCTATCCTGTAAGTACAATAAATATTTCTAAATGTCTAAAGCAAAAAAAAAATCATAAATTAATGAAAACATTTCCTGATAAACCAATTTCTCAATGTACATTATTCAGATAAAAATAGCTGAAGAACTAGCTAAACAGGATTAGTGAAATTGAAGGTCAAGAGATGCAGAAATTAGTCAACCCAGGTTTATGGAAGATCTTACTATATACTCTGTAATATTAAAAACTATTTCTAGGCTTAATTCACTGATGGAATTGTGGTATTTTGTATTTTGGTTGTTGGAATTATCAACTGTCTGCAACAGTATGAACCAACAAGAAAATAGTGCCCTCTATGAGTAGGAGGCAGGGGACAAGAACCAGGGGACAATAGGAATGGACAACAGCGTTGGTTAGTGGCACAGACCAATTCAAATAATATATTTTATATGAGATTTTTTTCCTTACCAGCAGTTTGTTGATGAGGCAGAATTAAGTCGAGAAGAGAAATGTACATTCCCTATCTCTGTCCCTGCAGTTTCATTAAATTCTGACCAAATGATGTAGCTCAGCATTCTCAGAGAATAGTCTCTGACAGGCAGCACTTACAGGAGACAGACCCACACCTTCTAGTATGTGATTCCTAAAACTCTGCGTGCAGACTGGCACCCAGCTAGCCACATAAAATTCACCAGGGGTGCTTATTAAAAATGGAAATTCCAAAATCTCACCTCCAGAGATGCTATCTTGTGGGCCCTGAGGACATCATGTTTTTGACCAAGTCGCCCAATGCCTTTTTGGCTTAGTCAAAAGCAAGAAGCACAATGTCTTTTTGTGCTTTCTTGGTTTTGACCAAGTCACCCAGGTGATTGTGGTGCAATGCCTTTTTGTGCTTCTGCCTTTTGCATTGGTTTGCCCAGCCAGCACCAGATCAGGCAGCTCTATGAGCTGCTGCCATCAGCATGTAGATGTTCTCTCCTCTTCGTAAATGAGATCTCCTCTACTCTCCCAAAAGTCTCATTTTCTTTTGGGACTCTTTCCCTTGTTAGCTCTTGCTTGTCAAGAATGGAATGGGGAAATCATTTCTTATGAAGGAAGTTTTTCTTTGGCTTCTGGTAACTGACAGAGTGAACAGATTTCTTCACTGAGTATGCACTGTGCCTTCTCCCACCTATTCCAGAGCTGTCACTCAGGAGCATTGCTCAAGGCCATGCCCTGCCTTCCTTGTGTAGAGGGCTTTCTGTGACCAGCAGACAGTCAAAGACATCATATCTATACACAGCTGGCACATTGATGAAAACTACTGATGTTTGCCACTTAGTATTTATTTGTACCTTTTCCTAAATATTTATAAAAAGTACTTTTCTCTTTTGTATGCCACATCTGACTATGTATGTTAGGCTTTTTTTGTTTTTGTTTTTTGAGATGGAGTCTCGCTCTGTCACCCAGGCTGGAGTGCAGTGGCACTATCTCAGCTCGCTGCAAGCTTCACCTCCCGGGTTCATGCTATTCTCCTGCCTCCCAAGTAGCTGGGACTACAGGTGCCTGCCACCACATCCGGCTAATTTTTTTGTATTTTTAGTAGAGACAGTGTTTCACCGTGTTAGCCAGGATGATCTCCATCTGCTGACCTCATGATCCGCCTGCCTTGGCCTCCCAGAGTGCTGGCATGACAGGTGTGAGCCACCGTGCCTGGCCTTGTGTTAGTTTTTATGATATCTCTGTTAGTACTGCAAAAATGTCTAAGAAAGTGGACCTTTCTGCCAGCACTACAATGTTTCATGTTGAAGGAGCCCTCATAGTTAGGAAGACAACTGTTAGCAAAGCCCTTGTTTCTCTCATGACCCACCAGAGTCTGGCGTATCTCAGTGCACTCTTCATGATGCTGTTGGGAGACATGCGTTGAAGCTCTAAGTTAGGCCTGTAGTTAAAGTCTTCTGGCTCATAATGATAAAAGACATTATTGTAGGCAGTTAGAACCTGCTAAAGGACAGAGACATGATGGATTGGAGTCTGAGATAATGTAAGTTGTTTAATAAAGCGAAAATAAAAGAAAATCAAAACTTTGCTTTACCTATTCATTTTTAAAATAACCAAGACATACCCCCTTTGCTAGCTTAAGTTTCAGACAAGGGCACACCCTCTACATTCATTCCTTGGTGGCTTTACATGCTTTATTTGCCATGGGCCATTAGGTGCTGTGGGTGTCTTCATCCCCACTTTGGTGCTTTGTCAAGACTTCAAGCATCCCCGTGAATATACTTTAATCCTTCCCTTTTTTGTGTTTTGTTTTTTAGGTAAGTACTTTTGGTATTCTTCTTCCTTAATGCTGAAAGAAAATGCAACTGCCTGATATAGAACAAATGGCTTTTGAAAGCAAACACCAAAAGATAAAAATAATGTGAACAGTAAAGAATGACATGCTACCAGATACCGGTAAGAATTTTAAGCGGCATTCAAACACCCCTCTCTTTTCGGAGAGAGGACTAACAGTACAGGAAGTTGCAGGGAGGGTGGGGAGGGATTGTCGCCGTGCAAGTAAAAAGAAAATTACAGAGAGTGTTCATGAAATATTCATTTACACCTGCTTATTGGTTAGATGAACAGCCTTTGGTTCTGAGCTGGCTCACCATTCCCAGGGTGGAAATTATTCACTTAAATGCAGCTTTTAAACATTTTCTTAAAATCCTCAATGGAAACAGATGTGTGCATGCTGAGGGAACGTTTTTGATCTGTTTCTAGAAGAGGGTTAAATTAGAAAAAAGCCAGTATTTTTAATATTTAATTTCAGGTGTATAGCTATGAAGCTATATACTTAAATGCTTTGTAACATATGATCATGAATATATGTATAAACTTCACCCAGAAAAATCGATAAAGCTTTTGATAATAAATGTGTATAATCTGGATAAATGAAACACCAATGAACGCAAACATAATTTATTTCATGTTTTATGTCTTCTCTTTCTCATTTTCTATGTACAGTTCCTGTGTACTTATGAAATAACATACAAAATACAATTGTATTTATAATGATTCAATGGTATTTTGCCCAAATTCATAGTCCTTTTTTATATGGCCGTGGATTTCGAGATTTAAACATATATGGTAAATAGTATGTTTCTGTTAACTTCAGCATAGCCCTTTTAGTAACAAGACATTGTTACTATAAATTGAGATTATCTATCCAGTGTGAGTAAATACATTATTAAAAATATGTTAACATTTAAGATGAACAAATTGCAAAGGTTAAAAGGTTTCAGAGACCATTACCTGTTACTAAATCATTTCTCTCTCCTCTTTACTATTCTTATCTCATTGAGTTCCCTGCTGTCCTAGAATATCATCCCCCTCTGTCTCTGCTTTATTTAGGTTTTTTCTATATTCAACTCAGACCCTATATCATGTACAAAGCCTTCTTCAAGTCTTTCAACACAGACTGGTTTATTCCTGCCCTAAAATCATTTTTTAATGGAATCCATGTGTTAATTTTCCGGGGCTGCCATAACAAAGTGCCACAGACTGTGAGCGTAAATGGTATGAATTGATTTCCTGATAGTTCTGGAGGCTGGAAGTCTGAAGTCAAGATATCAGCAGGGTTGGTTTTTCCTGAGGTCTCTCTCCTCAGCTTGTACATGGCCATCTTCTCCCTATTCCTTCACAGGGTCTTCCCTCTGTATGTGCCTGTGTCCTTAGCTCCTCTTATAATGACATCAGTCACATTTGATTAGGGCCCACACTTAGGACCTCATCTTAACTTAATTACCTCCTTTCAACCCTGTCTCCAAATATAGTCACATTTCGAGGTACGAGGACTTCAGCGTATTGATTTTGGAGGTGTATGTATGAGGACTTCAACATATGAATTTTGGAGGTATATGGTTCACCCTGTAACAGTCCATGTTAGTTTCTCACTTCATTATTCTCTGATTCTTCCATGCATATTAGTTCTATCTCCCCTAACAAGTTCATCAAGGATAAGGACTGATCATATTTTAAGTTTTATTTATTTCATTCACAGTTCCCAGTGGGCCGGTATATAATATTAAATACTACATATTTGTTGTTTGAAATTACTGGAAGAAGTAGTGTAACAGGACCAAATGAGAGTCTCTTTTTCCAATTATTGCTGACTTTAGCTCCCTTATCTGGACAGAAAAAAACAGTAGCAGAGGTTTGGGTCGGGCAGTGGTCAAATGAACTGTCTCTGCTTTCTTTCTGGGAGGCCCATCAGCATGCTGGTCAGCAGGGGCATTCTGGCGAAAGGAAATGCTGATCTCTGCAAATGGGCAAAAGTGTAAAGAGCATTGAGCCCAGCCTCATACCACAGAAAACCATTTGGGCTTGTGGAAAATAATTACCTAGTGAAGAGTCTTCTGAACTAGAAGCAGGTTTTTGGAAGGGGAAATCATAAACACATTTGTGGTTGCAAGGTAGCAGATTGGGTGAGCTGGAACTTAAACAAATTTTGGTTCAAGAAATTGTCTTTTAAGTTCTGAAGTCACACTTAATTCTTAATAATTCTTATTGTACACACGCTAATTTAAATGTAAGATGTTTACTTCATTAAAATGTCAACACTAAAATGCTGGTTCAGTTTGTTGTATTACTTTCTTCAGGTTTTGTTATATTCTATTTTCATAATTTCTAGAGCCAGCATTCAAAAGTAATTTCTGTGCTTCAAAAGAGGATCATCCTAAATTCAAATTATATGTAAATGTCATTGAATGCAGATATAAACATGGTACCACAATTTTATAGAAAATTCTAAAAAAAAAAAAAAAAAAAAAAAAACCAGAATAACCTTATTGCTCTCGTACTAAACATGTGTCTTTGGGCGGGTTACTAAGTCCATGTGAGTCTGAGATTCTCCATCTGTCAAAAGGGAATCAGAATACCTACTTTGAGTAGTTGCTGATATTAACGGTAAATAAGCAACGCAGTTAGCCCAGTCATGGCAAAATAGTTGAGGCCAACAAATGTTCTTTTTCTTTATCTCTCTTCAGGTTGAATTTTGCCCAGTAGATAATCCATCTATCATAGAGATATGCAGATGTGATTGATTCATTGATTGAAACATTCATTGTCCCATTTAAATAATGTTTAAGTATTATTATCCAGTGTATCCTGGTTTCATGCTGGATGTTGGGTAAATAATGATGAGAAGAAACAGACAATTCCAACTTTAATGGAGAAATGGACATTAACTAAAGGTCTAAAAATATGTATAAGATTTTAAAAAATCAGTGTTGTAAAGTAAATATATACAGTGCCAGGAGATTTTATAACAAGGAGAGCTGTCTTTTTGGAGGGTATGTATAAAATGTCAGGAAATATTTCTCCTAGGATGTAACAATGAGCAGAGTTTCAAAGTATGCATGTGTGCACATATGTGTATGTACCCATGTATGTGTATGTGTTCTAATAGTAATAGTGGTTAAGGTGGTGATGGTAGTGGTGGTGTAGGTGATGATGATGGTAGAAGAAGAGAATAAAGAGAATGAAATAAATAAAAAGATGAGTGTCTGGGAACAGCATGTGCAAAGTCCTGAGGTAGGAAACAGTACTGAATGGAGAGCATGGTTTACCAAGGGAAGGCTGGTGAGGCTGAGATGAAGAGAGTTAACAGGAAGCCAATAACTTGAGATGAGGCTAGAGAGGAGAGCAGAGGCCAACTGGGGCAAAACCTTATAGACATATTAGGTCTTCTACCCTAAGAACAATGGGCAGCCACCTGATTTTAAGAGAAAGCTTAATGAGTGTGTGTGATTCAGTGCAGGGACTGCTACTGCTCTTAATCCTCGAAATATCCTGCAAACCAGGTTGGCTTTAGTGGGTGGAAAAGTGAGGCCCATACATATTCAAATTTGTATTTTGAAAAGAGTTTTTTTTGTCCTCCAATGCTTTTGCCAGAAGATAGAAATTCAGAGTATGTGTATTTATAGCAAACACATAGATGTTTCTTACCTAATAGGTGTGTTTTCATCACATTATTTTTGCACATATGATTCCTGCATGATCTGAGATCTTTTAATATTCTAACATACCTTATGTTCTAAATCTGTGACACTTAGAAAGAAATGTTGATTTGAACATCCAAGTACAGGTGCTAATTTGACCTAGCAGAAACATTTTTTAAGGAAATCTCTCTGCACTGATCACTTGCATTATCTAGCAATGGAAAATTCAAACAATAGAATGATTATCATAAATTCCTTGGGACACCTTTGTTATCAGAGATGAAACCTTGGTCACCTGGCTTTAAGGGAAAGCTTAATGAGCATGTGATTCAGTGCAGGGACTGCTACCCCTCTTAATCCTAGAAACATCATGGGAACCAGGTTTGCACCAGTAATGAATTTTAATAATGTGAATCTTTGATTTTGTTTTGCTGGTAAAAAATCCTTATTTGGAGATGCTATGTATGTGAGTTTAATCTCATTTTCCATTCCTTCTTGAAGTTTTCTGAAACAGTGGTTACTATAATCAGTAAATATTTATAACAAAAGTATAAGGAATTGGGGAATTTCCATGTGGTATGTGTCTTCACAACAAAGGTCATGTTTCAATATGATATGAATGCATCTCCATCCAAACTATTATTTTAACTGTATGTTTTTCCCTCAGTCAGCAATTTATGTAACACATATATTTCATTTCATCCAACTCCTAATAAGAGGCCCCCAAATTAACCTTGAATTATTATTTACACCTTCTCAATATACAGTAAATATTAATTGAATTTAATGACTAACCAAGGAGATTTTAGTCATTGCAACTGATCATATGATTATATGTAAAGGATTCAGGAATAAATAGAGGGGTCTCTTAGTATGAAGTTTAAATAAATACTTAATGATAAAAGAAAAATTTGTCTGCAGATTTTTTGCAATTAACTTTTAAAAGTTATTATCCCCTTAGGCTCATTCCATTCTGTTCCCTTTGTTTTGAAACACTGTTATGACATACTATTGTCAGTAATGGAATGTCAGAAAATAGTACATATGAAAGACACAGTTCATTCCACTGTTAAATATTGCATCATTGAAGGGTTTAATCCTAAGACATCTCTTTGATTTACCAACCCAGCCCAACTTCCTATTTGCTCTCTGCTCCATTTAGTAGGTTTCATGCTGGATGTTGGACTAGACAAGTCAAACACCTGCAAGAGCCCTCCATCTGTGGTCAGAAAAGTGTTGCTGGTGCTATATTTTTGATGCTTAGGAAGAAATATTGATCTGCTTAACTAAGATGGTCATAAGGTAATAGGGGGTTGTACTCATCTGATTCTCACAAAATCCCAGGATGCTCAGAACTATACTGATGTGCTGGAGATGCTACTTAGGAAGTTAGAGGACCAGCATGCATGTCCTTTCGACTGATGTATGCCACCCCATCATCTGCTTGACCAACAACTTGAGCCAAGACACACCTGGGATATTTTGGTACTACGTAGAGACCCTAACTAATTTTGCCAGGGTAGATTGGTAGAATCCAAGGAAATAGTTTTGCAAGTGACACAATTGGTGGATGATATAATAAGATAATGAAGACTAAAATAATTTGAAGAAGGGAAATGGAGATATTTAGGCTAAGTTGCTCTACTTGCTATTCTTAGAAGTGTTTTCTTCCATTTAGAAGAAGAACAATTGATTATAGAATCACAGCTTTGATGCATTAATTTGATCATTCTAAACAAGTGATGAATATTGTCATATGTTATTTGCCTCCATTACTTATCCTGACTATCATAGAATAGCTAAGAATACTTCTTAAGAATGAGAGTTTGCAACTACCAGTCACATAGGCCAGTATCCGTTAACAAAATGCTAGTAATTTTGTTCATTAAATTTTAAACACTCAGTCTATTATTCCATTAACACCTATTAAAATGGACAATAAATAAGGGCCAGATATAATCATGAGTAGGAAGGCTCCCTTTCTACTGAGAGCCTATGGAAAGGACAACTAGATTCCAGAAAAATGTTCAACTTCCAGTATGGCATACTAGGAGAAATAAATTGGGAGTCTAAAGAATAATAAGCAGGAAAAAATCTGGTTTTCTCTGAGGCAATGATTAGTTAAAGCCTACACAAATAAACCAATTACAACATTTTGACTGAACTGAGAATAGTTAGCCTCTGGTGGTCAACTCTTGTGGAAAAATTATGAAGTTCAGACTGTAAACTGTCTCGATTCTTATTAACTTGCATTGTTCTTAACTGAACTGATTACAGGCAAAAAGGTCAAAACATTTTGGCCTACCTAGGTAGCCAGATGGTCTAGAGATAATTTTTTAAATACCAAATAACTATATTTTATAGTGTCCCTTAGGAAACCAGGTTTTAAAACTGTGTCCAAAGAGAACTTGAATAGTTTTAGTTTTTTGATGTTTCTTTTATTTTTTCTTGATTATATATTATAATCATTTTGTTAAAAAAATCCAAACACTACAGAAATATAACTAGATTGCATGTTTATAATCTTCCCTTCTCTCTTAGATAACTGTTTCTAAGAGTGTTTTTATACATATTTAGATTTTTGATACATGTAAATATATATAATCTTTTTGCTAAAATGGAAATTTACAACATGCTTTTCAACAAACTTTTTTTTGCCTAAAATTTCTTAGCTATTTATGTCAATACATGTCGCTCTTTGAAGTTGTAAACAGAACAAAGCAGCGTGCTCCCCAAGAGGACTCTTAGATATTTGAAAGTTGCCCATAATGATAAAGTAAATTTATGCCTGACTTTGCTTGAGGAAACTAACATCCTCTCCATCCTGCCTTGAGGACAAGTGTGTTCCTTCGTGGCTGACACATATCTTGGCAGAGCTCATGTGCTGCAATAGCACACAGTATGGGGTAAGGAACAGGATTTAAGTGACTTACTACTCAAGTGTTGGCAAAAAAAGAGGAGACTTATAGCACCCCAACCCTGCATCATCCCTCTTGCTGTCCTCTTTAAGGTGAACATAAAGGGGAATCTTCCCAGCTGGGGTATAGATAAACCTTTTGGTTACCAGACTGTGTGGGTTTAGATGTCAACCCTTTATAGGAATTGTCTAGGAAAGTCAGCTGTCCAGGCTTGGAGACCTTAAGCAAGCATGGGAAGTTGCGGCCCCCTTTTTCCAGGAAAAGGCAGTCACCAGTCTTCTTGGAAGCTGCAATTCGGGGAGGCCTGTCCAGATGGGGTGGGGGACACTGCCAACAGTTAGCATATTGTCCAGACGACCCAGCATGAGCTATCTAGGTCATGTTCAGACAGTACCACTCATGGTGTTCTCTTGCTTAAATCATTGTTCCTGAGTAGCCTTGAATAGTAACAAATGTGATATCTTGACATCATCTGGTGGTTGGGTGACAACTGTTTAATTTTCTAACACAGTTGCTTTCTGCAATGCTTTTTCCCAAGTAATTTAGTATTGTCTTATCCTGCTATGTCTTCCACAAAGGGAAGATAATAAAATCCTTTTAATTAGCATAATGTTTGTCTACTTAAAATTTGCATTAAAAATTTGTTATAATTTTATTAAAATACTTTCACAGTAAAGTTTTAATCCATTTTCCTATGAATTTTTCAGTTTTTAATATTTCTTTCCCATTTATATCCATATAACATATATTTAATAAAAGTACATAGAGTATATATCGAGTATATATAGTATACATACTATGATTTTGTCTATTTTCTACTTTTTTTCTATTTATGTGTATTTTCTGTATTTTTTTTCCATATGGTCATCATTTTTCACATTTAATGTCTTCTTAACATTACAGGGCCATTCTAATTGTTAGAAGGCCTCCTTACACTGATGTGTAGTTTGACTGATTATAAAGTCCATTATTGTTCTTGGTTTTATGTCTTAACAAGGCATCCCCTCCTCAAACCTTAGAGGAATTGATATCTGGCTTCACATGCTCTAGGGGATGCCATGTAAAATTTTGTAGAAATGTTTAGTATTCTGGCATGTGGTCTCTAGCTTTGTCAGATGGTTAGAGATCTATGATTAGTTAAGAACCACACAGGACTGAGTTAGTTTCCTTCCATAACTAAAAGAATTGAACAGATCGAGTAAGTTAAGTGGATGCCTCATTAGCACTACAAAGTTTATTAAAATTAGAGTCACAATCTAATACAGGGCTTTGGACTACTAATATCTGCTAGCTACCTTTGGCATGACTTCAGTATCATAGGATCATCTGACCAAACAAGCTGTCTCAAATTCCTGTTAGATTTAAATCTTGGCTGTATATTGGTTTCACCTGGGTAATATTAAAATACTGATACCTGGCCCCAACCTGGATAGATTTTGATTCTATTAAATTGTCAGGGTTATGGTTCAAGCCAGGGTGCATCCAGAGTTGACAACCACTGGATGTGAAGTCAAAATGTATAGAACGTGAGACAGGTAAGCACTGTTGGAACTATCAAGACAGAGACAAATTCCAGGCACTAGCCTCTGCTTCTGTCTTTTCTGATGTAAGAATATTTCACCGCTCAGAAAGATGCTTTCCAAATGAATACTTTTAAAAATTAACTTGTTTTTTTCAGTACCATAAGACAGGGCAAGGAAAAAAAAAGTTTGCTTGGTTTTTAAAAATACTATTGTTTAAACTTTAACAGAATTATCTTCTCAAAATACTTAGAAATGAAGTGAGTAAATGTTTCTTCTTTGATAACAGTGAAACCAAAGTTAAAGAGTACAGTTAAGAGCGCCATTAAATAAGTTTTTCTTCTACAAAAATAATCATCAAACATTCATTATATATTCAATCATGAAGGAAAATACACTTTAAATTATTTATACTAAGATAAATATAAACTTCTATTAGCAAACAACTTCATAGTTAATTTTTCTAATTTACCACTTTCTGCATCTCATGCATATTATGTCTTCCTACATTGCCAATAAAATATGAGATTGGGGAAGGATGCTGCAATATCCATGAGGAAGTTTCATGTAAGTGCAAGCAATCAGATTTCATTGCAGATCTAGAGTAGTAACACTGACAGAACTATGTCAGTTAAGCGTTCTGCATTATTTTTATGTATTGTCATTTTCTTTTGGTAGAGGAGAGATTGAGGATTTACCTTGTCCAGAAATAGTTGTAGATTAACAAGGTACCAATCTGTTTTTTTTTTTTTTTTTTTTTTTTTTTTGTCCCTTGCTTAACCATTAATTTCCAAAATATACTATTTTTTAACATGCAAAGCAGTCCAACAACGATGGAAGCTGCAGGGATTCCAGCCACAGACAGAGCCTGAGAGAACAAAGAAAGCAGAGCATAAATTCAGAAAGCAGGCAAGTAGTGCCTACTTTGTTTCAGTGATATGTCCTCTGCAGTTCAAAATCATTCAGTATCTCTTAATTAATTCATACACTATTTCCAGTGAGGTTTCACTGATAATTCCTTAATGTCAAGAGCTCTCTCTGTATCTTAAGCAGTTAGTGTCATTGAAATTTACTTACGCAATAACTCATTCACCAAATATGTATTGAAGGCTTATTATGTGCAAGGCATGTCCCAAGTTCTGGTAATACAATGATGAACAAAATTAATAGTTTCTTTCTACACAGTTTTTGGTTTATCAGATTTATTAGATGTTTAACAAATGTTCATTAAGTGCATAAATAGTAAGTAAAAGAATCAAAGCAGCAATCTCAGCACCATGTGTTAAAACCACAGAATGACTGTGTGTTCTTTTTAAATCCATGTATTGTATTATATTAGAAGGCAAAATAATAAGAAAGCAGATCAGAAGTCAGTATGGTCCAGTAACAAGAATAAGGAGTCAGATTAGAATCACATTAACGGTTCACATTTTCCTAGTTATGGGACTTGTAGGTCATTATTGTCTTTTCTTTCTTTCTTTAATTTTCTTTTCTTTCTTTTCTTTCTTTCTTTCTTTTTTTTTTTTTTTTTATTTTTTTTTCAGACAGAGTTTCACTTTTGCCGCCCAGGCTGGAGTGCAATGGCACGAAATTGGCTCACTGCAAACTCTGCTTCCTGGGTTCAAGCGATTCTCCTGCCTCAGCCTCCCAAAGTAGCCTGGATTACAGGCCCCAACTACCACGCCCAGCTATTTTTATTTTGTATTTTTACTTGAGATAGGATTTCACCATGTTGGCCAGGCAGGTTTTGAGCTTCTGACCTCAGGTGATCCACCCTCCTCAGCCTCCCAAAGTGCTGGGATTACAGAGGTGAGCTCTATAGGTCTCATTTGCATTATCTGCAAATGTGAACAATGGTATTGTGTTCATTTACCTATTCAGCCAACTTTTCCTAAACATCTCTTAAGTATAGGGTTCAGAGATATTGTAGGTTGGGTTTCAGATCACCAAAATAAAGTGAATATTGCAATAAAGTGAGTCACATACATGTTTTGGTTTCCCAGTACATACAAAAGTTATGTTTACACTATAGTCTATTAAGTATTCAATAGCATGTCTAGAAGACAACATGCATACCTTAATTTAAAAATATTGCATTGCTAAAAATTGCTAATGATCATCTGAGCCTTCAGCAAGTAGTAATCTTTTTGCTGGTGGGAGGTCTTGCCTTGATGTTGATGGCTACTGATTGATCAGGGTGGTGGTCGCTGAAGGTCAGAGAAGCTGTAGCAATTTCTTAAAACCAGGCAACAATAAAGTTTACCACACTGATTGACTCTTCTCTTCATAAAAGACTTCTCTGCAGCATGTAATATACTGTTTGATAGGATTTTACCCAATGTAGAACTTTCAAAATTGGAGTCAATCCGCTCAAACCCAACTGCTGCTTGATCAGCTAACTTTATGTAATATTTTAAATCTTTTATTATCATTTCAACAATTTTTGCAGCATCTGTAGCATTAGTAGATTCCATCTTGAGAAACCACTTTCTTTGCTCATCTATAAGAAGCAACTTCTCATCCCTTTTTTGCTGAGATTGCAGCAATTCAGTCACATCTTCAGGCTCTACTTCCAATTCTTGTTCTCTTGCTATTTCTACCATATCTGCAGTTAATTCCTTCACTTGAACCCTTCAAAGTTATCCAAGAGGGTTGGAATCAACTTTTCTCAAACTCCTGATAATATTGATATTTTGAACTCCTCCCATGAATCATGAATGTTCTTAATGACATCTAGAATGGTGACTCCTATCCAGATTTTTAATTTTCTTTGCCCATATACATTAGAGAAATCACTATAGGAAGTAGCCTTCCCAAATATATTTCTTAAATAATAAGACTTAAAATACTCTTTGAATCATGGCTGCAGAAAAGATGTTGTGTTAAGCATAAAAACAACATGAATCTTCTTGTGTATTGTATTAGTCTGTTTTCATGCTGTTGATAAAGACATACCCAAGACTGGGAAGAAAAAGAGGTTTAATGGACTCAGCTCCACATAGCTGAGTAGGACTCACAGTCATGGCAGAGGGCAAGGAGGAGCAAGTTACATCTTACATGGATGACAGCAGGCAAAGAGAGAGCTTATGCAGGGAAACTCCCATTTTTAAAGCCATCAGATCTTGTGAGACTCATTCACTATCAGGAGAACAGCACAGGAAAAACCTGTCCCCATAATTCAATCACCTCCCACTGGGTTTCTCCCACAACACATGGGAATTGTTGGGGTTATAATTCAAGATGATATTTGGATGGGGACACAGCCAAACCATATCATTCCACTCCTAGTACCTCTCAAATCTCATGTCTTCACATTTCAAAACCAATCATGCCTTCTCAACAGTCTCCCAAAGTCTTAACTCATTTCAGCATTATCTCAAAAGTCTGCAGTCCAACATCTTATCGGAGACAAGACAAGTCCCTTCCACCTGTGAGCTTGTGAAATCAAAAGTAAGTTAGTTACTGCCTAGATACAATGGGGATACAGGCGTTGGGTAAACACCATACTAAATGGGAGAAATTGGCCAAAACAAAGGGGCTACAGGCCCCATGCGAGTCTGAAATCCAGCAGGGCAGTCAAATCTTAAAGCTCCAGAATGATCTCCTTTAACTCCATGTCTCACATCTGGGTCGTGCTAATGCAAGAGGTGGGTTCCCATGGTCTTGGGTAGCTCTGCCTTTGTGGCTCTGGAGGGTGCAGTCTCCTTCCCAGATGTTTTCACAGGCTAGTGTTGATTGTCTGCCACTTTTCCACACACATAGTGCAAGCTGTCAGTGGACCTACCGTCCTGGCATCTGGAGGATGGTAGCCCTCTTCTAACAGCTCCAGTGGACAGTGACCCAGTAGGGATTCTGTGTGAGGACTCCAACCCCACAATTCCCTTCCACAGTGCCCTAGCAGAGGTTCTCCATGAGGGCCCTGCCACTGCAGCAAACTTTTGCCTGGGCATCCTGGCATTTCCATACATCCTATGAAATCTAGGCAGAGGTTCCCAAACCTCAATTCTTGACTTCTGTGCACCTGTAGGCTCAACACCACATGGAAGCTGCCAAGGCTTGGGGTTTGTACCCTCTGAAGCCATGGCCTGAGCTGTACCTGGCCCCTTTTAGTCACAGCTGAAGTGGCTGGGACACAGGGCACCAAGTCCCTAGCCTGCACACAGTATGGTGACCCTGGGCCTGGCCCATGAAACTGTTTTTTTCTTCCTAGGCCTGCAGGCCTGTGATAGGAGGGGCTGCCATGAAGACCTCAGACATGCCCTGGAGACATTTTCCCCATTGTCTTGGGGGTTAACAATTGGTTCCCCGATACTTATGCAAATTTCTGCAGCTGGCTTGAATTTCTCCTCAGAAAATGGGATATTCTTTTCTATTGCACTGTCAGGCTGCAACTTTTCCAAACTTTTGTGCTCTGCTTCCCTTATAAAACTGAATGCCTTTAATGGCACCCAAGTCACTTCTTGAATGCTTTGCTTCTTAGAAATTTCTTCCACTAGATACCCTAAATCATCTCCCTCAAGTTCAAAGTTCCACATATCTCTAGGCAGGGGCAAAATGCCAGCAATCTGTTTGCTAAAACATAACAAGAGTCACCTTTGCTCCAGTTCCCAAAAAGTTCCTCATCTCCATCTGAGACCACCTCAGCCTGGACCTTATTGTTTATATTACTATCAGCATTTTGGTCAAAGCCATTCAACAAGTCTCTAGGAAGTTTCAAACTTTCCCACATTTTTTGTCTTCTTCTGAGCCCTCCTAACTGTTCCAGCCTCTGCCTGTTATCTAGTTCCAAAGTCACTTACACATTTCCAAGTATCTTTTCAGCAATGCACCACTCTATTGGTGCCAATTTACTGTATTAGTCTGTTTTCATGCTTTTGATGAAGACATCCCCAAGACTGGGGAGAAAAAGGTTTAATAGACTTACAATTCCACATGGCTGAGGAGGCCTCACAATCATGGCAGAAGGCTAGGAGGAGCAAGTCGTATCTTACATGGATGGTGGCAGGCAAAGAGAGAGCTTGTGCAGGGAAACTTCTGTTTTTAAAACCATCAGATTTTGTAAGACACATTCACAATCATGAGAAGAGTGCAGGAATTACCTGCCACCCATAATTCAATCACCTCCTACAAGGTTTCTCCCATGACATGTGGGAATTGTGGGAGTTACAATTCAAGACGAGATTTGGGTGGGGGCACAGCCAAACCATATCGTGTATCCATCAGAATTCTTGGATGACCAGGTGCATTGTCAATGAGCAGTAATATATTTTTAAAAATCTTTATATTTCTTAGCAGTAGGTCTCAACAGTGGGCTTAAAATATCTAGTAAATCATGCTGTAAACAGATATGCTGTCATCTAGGCCTTGTTGTTTCAGGTACAAAGCACAGGCAGAATAGATTTGGTGTAATTCTGAATGGCCCCAGGATTATTGGACTGGTAAATGGGCATTGGCTTAAAGTCCTCAGCTGCATTAGCCCCTAACAAGAGGATCAGCCTGTCTTTTGAAGCTTTGAAGCCAAGCATTGACTTAGTCTTTCTAGTTGTGAAAGTCCTAATGGCATCTCCTTCCAATAAAAGTTTGTTTTGTCTACATTTAATATTTGTTTTTTAATGTAGCTTCAATGATCTTCTTTCTGGATAACTTCCTATGGCTTTGATATCAGCACTTACTGCTTCACTTTACACTTTCATGTTATGGAAATGGCATTTTCCTTAAACCTCATGAAACAATCTGCTGGCTTCAGCCTTTTCTTCTGCAGCTTCCTCATCTCTCTCAATCTTTATAGAATTGAAGAGAGTTAAGAACTTGTTCTGAATTAGGCTTTTGCTTAAAGGAATGTTGTGGCTGGTTTGATCTTCTATCCAGACTACTCAAACTTTCTCCATTTCAGCAACAAGGCTGTTTCAATTTCTTATCATTTGTATTCACTGGAGTAGCACTTTTTATTTCCTTCAAGAATATAACTTTTGCATTCACAACTTGGCTGTTTGATACAGGAGGCCTAGCTTTCTGTCTGTCTTGACTTTTGACATGTCTTACTAAGCAAACTTAATCTTTTCTAGCTTTTTATTTAAAGTAAGAAATGTGCTACTCTTTACCTCAGTTGAACACTTAGAGGTCATTGTATTAATTTACCTAATTTCAATATTACTGTGTCTCAGGGATGGGGAGGACTGAGGATAAAGAGAGAGATAGGGAATGGCCGGTTGGTGGAGCAGTCAGAACACACATTAATTGAGTTTGCCATCTTATATAGGCATGGCTCATAGTACCCCTAAACAATTACAATAGTAACATCAACAATCACCAATTACAGATCACCATAATAGGTATTAAAATAATTTTAAAAGCCTGAAATATTACAAGAAATATCAAAATGTGATACAGAGACATGAAGTGAGCACACGCTGTTAGAAAAATGGTGCCCATGGACTTGCTCAACACAAGGTTGCCACAAACCATTTTGTTAAAAAAAAAAAAAAAAAAAAAAAGGCAATCTCTGCAAAACACAACAAAACAAAGCACCATAAAATGAGATATGCCTGTTTCAGTCACTTTGCTATTTAAAAGAGAAAATCTGTTAAGCTATATTCCTTGTCTTCATGATTCTTACAGTTTGGAGTGGAAGCAAATCTTTAGGAGTAATGATGTTAAATGTGATGAATGTTTTTGTGCTGGCCTTTTACCTATTTATTCTCAGACCACAACTTGGCCTTTCTCTGCCCTTTATTGTCAGAGGCTACCCTCTGAAGGCTGTGGTCTCAAGACTTCCATGTCTGTTGTTAGATAGATGCAGTACATTGGGAGCACTGGTGGGCATTTGGGGAGAGGCAGAAAGAGAGAAGCCAGAGTGTTTTACTCTCTCTCCTGAGGCAGCACCTCAGGTAGTAGCTGTGTCTCCTCTATGGCTTCACCCTCAGCCAGGGGACCCTAATACCTGCATACATCAGTCCTCCTTTTTTGCTCTAGGCCAAGGGTGGTAGTTGCTTCCTGTTGTTTCTAACTCCTAAGTTGCCTCACAGTCCCCTATTTGGCATCTCAACTCTTCCATCACCAGTGCAATGAATTAGATCTATTAAATCCACTACTTTTAAAATGTATAGAGTGTTTCTTGTATCTTAGTTGGAAGCTGTTTGATAAAGCCTTGATAAGAGTGGCAGAGGCAGATCTTATATTAGAAGTAGTCAATGAAGTTTTACTGAGAAAGTAAAATTTAGGCTAAAACCTCAAGTGTGAATATAAATGTATCGTTGGAGAGGGGAAGAATATTCTAGATCAGAAGTGTCCAATCTTCTGTCTTCCCTGGGCCACATTGGAAGAATTGTCACGGGCCACACAGAAAATACACTAACAATAGCTGATGAGCTAAAAAAAGAATCACAAAAAATAATCTCAATGTTTTAAGAAAGTTTCCCAATTTGTATTGGGCCACATTCAAGGGCCTCATGGGTTGGACAAGGTTTTTCTAGATCATGTGCAATGGGAAGGAAAATGAAGCACATTTTAGAAACTAAAGATGTAGACAGCTGGAATGTGACATACAAGAGAAAGAAGGTCAAGAATATTTGAGGGCTTTCAAGCTCATTGGAAGACATTACAGTGGAATGACCTGCACATTTGTGTTTTTTAAAGTCAGTGGCTGCATTGTATAGAATTATTTGGGAGGCAAGCAGGGAAACATGTAAGATTATTACAGACAGTGGTGTTGGTGTGGAGCAGAATGATAGCACAGGCAATGGAGGGAAGTGAGCTTATCTGAGAGACAGAGGTAGGAGGTGGAGTCTGCATATCTTGGTAATTGATAGACTCTGTGAAACAAGGTTGAGGAAAGGGTTAGGATTATTTTCAGGATTCAAAACAGAGCAACTGGGTAGCTGGGGTTCTAATCACAGTAAGAAGGAATATTGGAGGAGGAAGAGTTCCATGGTTGAACTTGAGGTATGTGTCGGTTATCTCCAGGGAGAGCTAGGAGTCAGGTGTGCTATATGTGTCTGAAGCTCAGGAGGCAGATGCAGACCAAAGAAATTGATGGGGAGCTATCCATCTACAGATGGTCATATAAGTTATTTGAGTAAATAAAATCAACTAAAGGGGGTACAAGTTTAGGAGAACAAGAGAGACCTGCTTCAAGCCTAAGAACTGCCAATATTTGAAGGCAAAGCTGAAGTGAAAGACGTGAACAGAGACTTAAGAAGAAAACCAAGAAAGTTAGATACTATGAAAGCCAAAGGAAAGGAGTGTTTCAGAAAGGAGGGAGTGGCCAATAGCTTTGGAAATGTTCATTGGTTTAGTGAAACGCAAGTCAGTTGGTGACCCAATGGGAGAAATTTCCATATAGTGGGAGCATAAACCAGATTGAAGTGGGTTGAGGTGTAAGTACGAAGGGGGAATCAAGATAGTGAATATAAACAAAATTATTTCAAGAAATTATGCTCAGAGTGAGGAGGAGGTAAGAAGTATCTGGATAGAGAAGTAGGAATTGAGAAGGATCTTATTATGTACAGTGAAAAATAACTGGTTCCATCTGAGTGCTTATGGAAAAGATTTGGTAAAGAGGAAGAAAAGAATAAGAGAAAAATGGATGAAGCTGAGTATCAGAGAATGTGAGAAGGACAGAGAACCAAAGCACAGGTGGAGGATTTGCCTGAGTTGGTAACCGGAGGGAAAATGGAAATGATGACTGTGGGAGTAGATGTGTTTGTCACTTTGATGGCTGGACATGGAGAATGTTCCTTTTTGATGGTTACTATTTTCTCTTTGAGTAGGAATATCATCTGCTGTGTGTGGGAAGTGGGGACTCAAGAATTTGAGAAGAAAGAAGAAGGACGTTTGCTATAGTCTTTGCAGAAAATGAAAGTGATTTGATTAATAGTTGTTAGAGTTTAAAAATGTGTGCACAGTGTTTGGGTTAAAGTTGTTTTAGAAAAACCAGCCACCTTGTGTTTTATTCTTTATGCTGTGAAACCTCTTTAGAGCGCTCACAGTCACCTTTTGGCCACTACATGGACACAGTGCACTCAGTGGTAAAGTGCTGACCCGCCAGGTTCCTTTTGTTACCAGCCAATACTGACAGAGTGATTGAGTTGTGAACTTATTGTTACGAATTGAAACTTTATTTTAGAGAAAAAAATCTTAAATAACACATTCCTCAATCTTACATACAGTTCATAGGTCAGAGAAAGACTGTGGTGCCACAGAAACATTAGCCAATATATTATTTCCTTAATGCTAAGTGTAACGTGCGTAACATGCTATGGCTTTGAAATTTTTTGCCTTGAAAATGCTAATCAGTTGGCACTAGGTGATCATTTACATAGTCAGAACAGAGCTTTTGGTTTCGCGTTTTATCTTAAAATAAGGCAGAAATGGCATTGCTCTGGATGTCAGCATGGTGCATATAACCCAAGTGGTGGAAAATAACTGCTAAATGGCAAACACATAGAAACTGAATTCTGCTCGTCAGCTTCCATTTGGTAGAGATATGTGTGCCCTTGGGGAGCTGCAATGTGAGCTATTATTAATAGTTCAAATATTTGCTTCATAAAAATTCTGCAAATAGTGTTGTACAAATTGAAGTGATTCAAGGAAATCATAATTCTGTGGAGCTTCCTCCCTGTTTTATAGTGGAGATTGGGAATGGGGGTGGACCATAAAGTAGGTGTTTCTTTTCCTGCCACTCTTAACTAATTACACACCCTGCCATATCCCCCACCAACATAAGACTTCAGACTGAGAAAACCTACACAATTTAACCAATGTTAGAATATAGGCATTTTTTAACGTGCTGAAGACAGGGTTGTTCTTTTGGTTCCTAAACTAAAATCATTTGATACATTTCTCTGTCCTGTGAAGGAAGCCATGAATGCTATGAGTAAAGATATTTGTGGTGGTAAGAAGAGGGAGTTAAGTAAGGGAGTTTAATACAAAAAAGTCATATAAAGGCTCCAAGGTTAAATAAGGAATACTTTTGTACAATGGGTTCAAGGTTTTACTGGGTAGAGCATTTCTAAAGTTTTATCACGACTTTAGAAGGAATTGATTTGGAAGAAAAACTACACATGCTTAATATGAGGGAGCACTGTGGAAAATTCCCAGCACAAACTTTTCCTGGGCCTCAACATTTCTTAGTAATGAACCTAGATTTGGAGTGATCAAATAATTTGCCATCTCAAGTAGTAAAAGGGGAACTATTACTGACTTCACAAGAAGACAGACATAAACCCAGCAACAGGTACAAAGCAGGGTGATCTCAGGTAACTCAGGAAGATGCTGGAACACTCTGGGTGAAGGGCATTAATGCTGTTCACAGTGGAACACAGGACTGCTAATGGTATTTGTATGCTTTGGTGCATCAAAAGCATTATTTTTTGATTTGTAATCTCTCGCATATGTGAAGCAGGGCCCTTCAATTTGGATTTGGGGTCAGAAGACAACATGTGGATGGGAGTTAGAAAATTGTAATAGACTCACCTGGGGAGCAGTTTTTTGTTGTCGTTTATATTCCCAAGCTGCTGGGAATGGTGGCTCACTCCTGTAATCCCAGTGCTTTGGGAGGCCAAGGCAGGAGGATCACTTGAGCCCAGTAGCTCAAGACTAGCCTGGACAACATAGCAATACCCCATCTCTACAAAATATAAAAAAATATTAGCTGGGCATGGTGGCACACACCTGTAGTATCAGCTACTCGGGAGGCTGAAATGGGAGGATCATGTGACTCCTGAAGTCAAGGTTGCAGTGATTGTGCCACTGCATTGTAGCCTGGAAGTCCCTCCATCTGCCCCCGCCCCCCAAAAAGGGATATTCCCAAACTACAACATTCTACTACATTATTCTACATTCTTCCCTTTTACTCTCCATGTTGATACAGAAACAAAACAGAACACATTTGATACTTAACACTGCAAAAGAGTGTTCTTTGAATTGTGGCTGCAATTATTTCTGTTGCAAACTTTAGTGTATTATTGTTATAATGATGCTTGAAATAATACCCAGATGTATTGAAAATTCAAAAGACTTCATTGCCAGTTCAACCTTCACTCTCAAGCACTGCTTACTAAAGGAGTAACAATGGGAAGAGACAGGTATGAGAACAGACCCCAGAGCCAGGGAAATGAACATGGAGAAGGGAAATAGGCAAAAACTCCTCATCAGTGTGGTCGAGGGAATACTGGGGCATGGCCTGGAGAGTCCCACATTACTTAGCAGCCAGAGAATCTTAAAGCTTATTGTCAAAAACCTCATGAAAGATTAGAGAAGGTACCATTTTATTTTACAAAATACTTTACCAACTCAACATCCATGTGTCAGCCTGCTTTGAATAAAGAAATACACATGTCTTCTTAAAATCTGCCCCTGACTATGATGAGCTTCTTAGTTTCAGCTTATTTTGACTAATTAGGCTGAAGTTACAAACCACCCTGATATTTCAGTTGCTACAGCCACAGTCTTATTTCCTGCTCTCATTACTTGTTCTTGGCTGGTTGATATTGATCTGTTCCTTTCATTCTGGAACCAACCCTAAATGAACTGCCCATCCTGAGGAGGCAGAAGAAATTGGGAGGTGGCAGGGGCACACAGTGATTTTTTTAAAACTTCTGTTTAGAAATGCCACAGATCTCTTCCATGCGCATGTCACTGGCCAAAGTGGGCTGCAGGATCAACTTGGTATCAGTGGGGCAGGAAGTATAACCCTGGCATAATAATGGCCTCAGAAAGCTGTTAAACATTTTTACAATAACACAGTCTATCAGATTCTTTCAACTTAATTACAAAACTACTTAAAGTTTTTAGCTTACATTCTGTGCATTGTCCCAATGCTATATCTAATGTTACTTCCTCATTCTGATGAATTACTATTCTTTTTCTTCTTAGCTATGTTTAAAAGCCCATACATCTATCCTGTGGTACTTTGTACATGGTATTGTGCTTGGTTTACTTGTCTCTCTCCTTCCCTCAATGATGGGTCCTTGGAGGGCAGGAGCAATGTGATATTAATCCATGAGACCCAAGTATGTGATTGGTGCACAACGGACACCCTAAAAAGTGTTTCTTCATAATTAATGAATTAATAGCTAAATGAGGGAGTATTTGCTTTACCTTCCCTACATTCACCTTTTCTCCATTCCAGCAAACAATATTGCACATGGAGTAGAAATCACAGTGGAATCTTGAAGAATAACTAGGAGTTTACCAGATGAGAAAGTACAGGGAGGTAAATCAGGGAAAGAGCAGCTGATGGATTCAGTTGTAGCCTTGTTGAGTGAAGGTAAGATTCTTGTATTTTGCTTCATGAACTCGAAAGTCCACATAACATCAAGCTTGGCCACTGCCAAGTCTGACCTATCTTACAGCACCAGAGAATTGGGGTAGTAAACTGCAGAATAGCATCCACAGGCTGACCAGTCTGACCCTCATTATGTTCCCCAGAAAGCAAATCTCTAATGCACCTGCATGGATGCTGCAAAGGAATGTGCACTAAAGAAATGTGAAAGCAATAACTATTTTTCATTATTTCTGATGTGACATTTTAGTGATTGTGTTAAAATCTGCACAACCAAAAAGTCTAAATAGAGTGTGAACCTCTGACATTGACTCTGGAAATTACACACATTTCGTTTTACTATTTTAAAAACACACATGAACCGAAGAGAAAAGAAGCAGAAAGACTGGCTAGAACACAGCAGAACTTACCAATTAATCTAATGGAGTTTGAGCCTTTCTAAATGATGCCTTTGGGGAGCGCTGTACTAGTAATATCTCAAGGATATTGCCATTGTTCAAATATTTCAGGGATTCTGGTTTTTGAACTTACCTTCAAAAGAGCCTTTGCTACATGTTTTTGAAATTCATTGATGACAAATCTCCATCTGTTGAAGGTTTATCTGGTTCTATAAAGCTGCCAAAAGTCCTTTGGCATTAAGCCTGATGATTAAAGTTGATGATCCAGTTAGCGAACGCTATTTTGAGTCAAAATTGGAAGTAACTATCAAATTAAGAGGCAGTTTTCTTATGCACACTGGAAGTGGCCTGTAATGATAATTCCCAAAGAGAATGTCAAAAATGTCTTAATCCTAGTAGAATTCACTATATTTTTTTCATTGAAATAAATATTTAGGAAACATTGGTTTGAATTTGCATATGGTTTACTTGTTTGAAGAATCAGTCCTGTTACTTTATAGGTAACACTTACAAGTTAAAATTATTAAATTACTTAATAAGTACTTAAAACAAATATAAATAAAATGATCCATCGATATTTGTCTATAGATTTTTATACATAAAAGATTGCATATGTTATATAATACATGTGTATACATATAGCACAATGACCAAATTAAATTGCCTTTACAACTATTTTTAATTAAAAAATGTTCACATTATGCTTTCTTAAACAATTGCCTCTGTTAGATCAGAAGCCAAAACTGGCAAATTATATTATATCAGTTATTTAGTTACTGGGGACTCTATCTTTAAACCAACCATGGGAATTCGTTTATAACTACTCAACACTCAGGTATGTATGACCATGGGGCAGACAAAAGACTGCTTTAAAAATCACTGATGTGTATCATGCTTTCTCTTCTTCTTTAGTATTTCTAGCCATCAAAAAGAAATTATATTGTGAGGCAGATGATAATAATATATTTTTCAAAAGTGAATTGTATCCTCTTTCCACATATAGGTAGATAAATACATAAATTATATATAAGCAACATGACATAATTCCCAAACTATGAATTTTTTTGCTAATCTGAAGCATTTGATTAAGACTGGATTTAGACTATGCTTACATGTTGCCAGAAAGTACTCAAAAAGGCTACATCCTATTAACTGTGTTATTTTTGTCTGTATTATGTCAAATAATTTTGACTAAATCATTGGTATTATCAAGGTCATGTAGAAGTCTTCATAAATTCTGATTAAATAATTGATTTTCTTTATAACCACAGACAAATTGCAACAGAGTCTACATTTTCAGGCAGTTCAGCCTGCATAGGGTCAATTTAATACCATATAAATGTTGGGAACAGAATTATCAGAAACTTCAGATATGTCACCATAAGCCAGATGAACAATTTATGTCAGTACCATTGGGAGAGTATTTGCCGGCATAAACTGCATATGTTTCTTGAATGTGTGAAAAGTGTGCTACTGAATGATTCTTCCTTCACTAAAATTGACTTATTGGTCTTGATTTAAATATAGGTCTACATTGGTAAATAAAACCCAGGTTTTTTTCATAATTTAATTAGAGAATTTTTGATACATAACCATTGTGGTAATTCCAGATTGATTGGAATTCAGGTTTAGTGCTTCGTAAAGAGTTGAAAATAGTTCCTGGTAGGTAAGTAAATTGGGAAGTACAGGACATTCTCTAAAAGTGCTAATGTTTTGGTTAGAGTTTGACCAGGTGGTAGCAGATTTACTTTTTCCTAACTCAGTTTGACTTGAAAGGCCTTCAAATAAAATACTTATAGAACCAGGAAGAAATGTATCTGAGTTACAGAACTTGAATGGGGATTGTCAAACTGGAGAATGCTTGCCCCATCTGAAGGAGATAGCTGGCACTATATAGGGAGGGGGACTCAAGGTTTTTTGTTTGTTTGTTTGTTTTTTGAGAAGGAGTCTTGCTCTGTTGCCCAGGCTGGAGAGCAGTGGCGCTATCTCAGCTCACTGCAAGCTCCGCCTCCCAGGTTCATGCCCATCTCCTGCCTCAGCCTCCCGAGTAGCTGGGACTACAGGCAACTGCCACCACGCCTGGCTAATTTTTTGTGTTTTTAGTAGAGATGGGGTTTCACCGTGTTAGCCAGAATGGTCTTGATCTCCCGACCTCATGATTCACACGCCTCAGCCTCCCAAAATTCTGGGATTACAGGCATGAGCCACCACGCCCAGCTGGGAATTCAAGGTTTTAAACCTCGTAAACATTCAAAAGAAGACCAGATCTCAACTTTAATGTGACATTTTCTGTGTGCTTTAAATGTTGGATCAAAAGGGAAAACAAAATTAAAAATATGTTGGGCAAACTCAGGCCTGCTGTCCATATGTGATCCAAGGAGGACCAATTTACCTATTCTGTCCTACACTTTTCAGGTTATAGCATTTCCCTTTGTTTCCTTTCTGCATTAATACTGCATTAATATCACATTCTAATTTATCCATATCTATGAGCAAGGCCCAAGGTCTGTAGCCAAGCCCAGGGTTTGCATGTGATATCTTTAGAAAAACCCCAGAGAAGCTCTCTATTGTTTGCTCACTATGCTCTAAGTATGAATAGCCCAAAGCAAAAAGACAAGTACCCTGGCTATCATGATCTCTGAGCATTCATGGAGCTTACTAAAATTATAGTTCCCTCTGAAAAGCGTGTCATTATAGGAAAGCACTGGGGAGTGGGCGTAGGTACTTTCCTGTTTGATCTCAATAGTTTAATGCTTACTAACTCACTGAGAAGAGACTGCCACCTTAGTGTTACCCTCTTGTGCCACCCAAGGCAAGTCATATATTTCTCTTGTTTTCTCTATTTAAAAAAAAATTCCATATGAAATTCTGTGATCTTTTTTCCCGTCATTACATATTTTCTATCATCATTGTGTCCAAAAGGTCAAAAGAGAGAAAAGGACACTTCTCGGTTGACTCTGGTTATCTCTTAGACTGTATGATAGCAAAAATATGAGCAAGGGTTAAATTCCAAATGCATATACTCTGCTAATACACATTTGTGATTAGCACACACTTCATTGAATAGTTTAAAATGTGGTTGTACCATCTGTTCTTTTGGGGATTAACGTTGTTCGTGATAGCAAAATAATCACATGTTAAATAAATTCTAGATACTGCATTCTATTATTAATAATAGCAATGATATTGTTAGTTCAGATGACCTGGCCTTTTCTGTCTTCATATAATCACACTATCGATTTTCCAGTATTGGAAAGGAGAACAACGGAGTGCATGCTTTTATTTCTAAGTGGAACATGCTGTTCAGGAATTCTGCCATTTCTTTTATGGAAATAAAAAGTAAAGTGCAAACATATGCCATCTTTGAAGGTAACATTATGTAGGCCTTTGAGTATAGCATTTGCTGTCTTTACTTCTTTGTGTCTATTCATAAGAAAAATGATCAGATTATCATATTCATATTCTAGAAACTACGCAATCAATTTTTTTCAGGCATTCCGTCATCTGCCTGGAATGATATTAGCAAAAGAGTCGTTGTGTAAACTGAATTAATTTACTTCATGCAGGCATTGATTTTACATTCCCTGAACTCTTATAACATTTTATGTTTGAGCTACACAGTATGTACAATCTCACATTGACTGTAAGTTTATTGTGTTTAAGTCGTTTCTTCTAAAAAGTATTGTAAGCTTGGGCTTTTCCTCTGTGAACTTCTATGGCAATTGGGTGTGGACAAATGGGTCCTTGAAGATATTTTGAAAATTTCCCCCGCAATAACCCACTGCTTAATGACCCTCTACTGCCAGGTAACCTTCCTAGTTTGCTGCATCTATTCCCTCTGCTTTTCTTTAAAACATGTTGTTAAGTCACCGCTGTCTTCTCATCTCTAGGCAAAAAGGTACCAACTTTTTAAAATATTCAAATATTTAACCTATGTTAACTTATTTAAATATTTAAATATTCATTCACACTATGTGCTCCTGTGAATTTTCTCTGGGTGTCACTCTTCACACTGAGTATGAACTCTCATTTAATCTCTTTCAAGGGAAAATGAGCTCAAAGACCCTGATGCTGCAATTTGACCTCCTCGCGTGTGTATGAAGCTGTTAACTTGCTGATTTGTCCCTAGCTTATCTGTTAGGTACACTTGATGTTGTCAAACCACATTTTCATTCCCCAGTCTGTGTTCACTATTTGATGTTCCCCACAAGTTACACTGCCTTGGTCTCAACTAAATTGATTTTTCATGTTACAAAGTCAATTTAATATCTGAATGATCTTCCAAGATACTGCCTATCATTTCTTTTACTTCTCTCTTCCAAAGCCATATCTCTCATTAATAAAAATGGTCCCAAAGCCCATTGTTATCATTTGTATTCCCCACTTGACATAAAATTAGCCATAATCTCACTATCACTTTCCTGGTAACTCAGGAATATGCTGTATAAATAGTGTATTTTTTATTTTGGTAAAATATTTGGAAAAGTATCTTGTGGTAGCTATAATGGATGTATGAATTGGATAAAAATGTTATCAAGTGTGTTTCTTCCTAGTTGAACAACATAGATAAAGAATACTGAGTAAAGACTAAATATTTGCCTGGATGGAAGACCATTCATCCAATCAAACAAATATACAGAAACATAAAGAGATAGTAAATACACTGGCATGCAAAGTCAGGGTCAATAGTTATTTAAACTTGCTAATAAAAATGACTGCAATTTCAAGTTCACAGCTAATTAGAATTGAATGGTAGAGGCCCAAGGGTGATGGCACGTAAATTAAGAATATGTGTCTTTAGCCTTATTCATAGATGTACAGCAGAGAAATGAAGCTGACTGACATTCTCTGCCCTGAAATAGTCAAATCACACCTGGGGTGTGGGATTCATTTCAGATACCACAGGTTAAGAGGAAATCAACAAGGAGCAGTCAGTCCAGAAGTGTGTTGCCAGGATGGTGAAACGTCTGGAAATCATGACATATTAGGAACTGCCAAAAGAATTGAGACTGATGTGGCCTGGAAAAGGAAGAGAATAAAAACTCCTCTTTGGATAATCTGAGGCTATCATATTAAAAAGATTCAGGGCCAGGGGCGGTGGCTAATGCTTGTAATCTCAGCACTTTGGGAGGCCAAGGCAGGTGGATTGCTTGAGTGCAGGAGTTCAAGACTAGCATAGGCAACATGGTGAATTGCTATCTCTACTAAAAATTTAAAAATTAGCTTGTGCAGTGGGCCATGCCTGTAATTCTAGCTACTCAGGAGGCTAAAGTGAGAGGATTGCTGGAGCCCAGGCTGTGGAGGCTGTAATGAGCCGAGATTGCACCACTGCACTCCCACCTGGGTGAGAGAGTGAGACTCTGCTTCTAAATAAATAAATAAAGCTTGGGCTTGTTTTTGAATGACTAGGATCAAAGAATAGCACTTTTAGAAAGGTGAAATTTAGTTTGATACAAAGAACTTTTCAATATTTAGATCTGCTCAAAGATAAGCATACTACACCATGAAGCAGGGCTCCTCATGCCAGAACCAGATACTTGCTTTTCCTTCATGGCTGTTCATGCATTAGGGGAAGACTACATTTCCCATGGCTGCTAATGAACCTTTTAACTATGAGGATCTGTTACATGAAAAATTCTCTCCCTCTCTCTTTTTTTTTTTTTTTTGAGATGGAGTTTCGCTCTTGTTGCCCAGGCTGGAGTGCAGTGGCACAATCTCGGCTCACTGCAACCTCCGCCTCCCAGGTTCAAGCAATTCTCCTGCCTTAGCCTCCCAAGTAGCTGGCATTACAGGCATGCACCACCACACCCTGCTAATTTTGTATATTTAGTAGAATTTTTAGTAGAGATGGGGTTTCTCCACGTTAGATAGGATGGTCTTGAACTCCTGACCTCAGGTGATCCATCCGCCTTGGCCTCCCAAAGTGCTAGGATTATAGGCGTGAGCCACCAAGCCCAGTGTTACATGAAAAATTCTTAGAATAGCGCTTGATGGCACCAAGTAAATGTTCAATGAATATTAGTTATAATTGTTATCAGTAGCTACTATTCTATGCATTTGTAACTGATTGTTTTTTGGATGGGAATAAGTAAAGGTGTTTGAAATGTCAGCACTGGTTTCTGTTGCTAAATAATTAAGGTAGTTAGTAAGGTCTTATGCTACTTGTAACTAATTTACTCTTAATTTGTCACCACTTTATGTTTTCCGTAATTGCCTTTACATTCTATACTATCTGGATTTGGTATTAATTCATCAAATTTAATATGAAAACTTTAAGTGACTGCTAAATCACGATTGCATATATTACATTAGTGACTAAAGTAGCAATAGTCTATCAAGAAAGGAATGAATCATGACAGAAAAAATGAATCTCTTTCACTAATTAAGAGAGATGTTTTAGTTTAAAAACTTACAGAATCTTAATGATTAAGCTCTAGGTCACATTAGCTTCATTGGATTAGTTTCTCAGGTAACAGATTTGCTATATCTTAGGATGGCAACTAATATCTATTGAAGGTGTTCATTCATTCACTCACTTCCTAATTTATTTAACAAGCAGTATACCAACCATTGCCCATGCCTGCACCTACCTGCTTACCTCTACAGAGTCTCTTCTACCCTTTTATCCCCTTTTGAGTCAGCCATCACAGGAAGACCAGCCTCTCAGTCATCCCATGTCCCCTATACCCCAACCCCAAGGGCTCCATGGCAGCAAAGCAGTCCCTGACCCCATCCCTGAACTCCTTGGGCTCCTTCCCTGCTGTATTTTCCTCCGTATCAGTTATCATTTCTCTTATATATTTTACTTACTCTGTCCATTTACCTATCTTTACTGAAATGTCAGCTCCATAAAGGCAGGAATATTTGCATGTTTATTTGCCACTGGGTTCCCAGAACCTAGAATAGTAACTCGATAAATATTTGTTGAATGAGTGAATGAGGCCTAAGTGTCATGGAAACTGATACCAGAAAGGTGTTATTTCTTCCCCAGGGTTACCTAAGCCGTTTATGGCAGCGCAGGGTTGTAACCCAAAGTCACTTGGCTCTGAAACCAACATCCCCATTCTTTTTTTTTTTTTTTTTTTGGACAGAGTCTTGCTCTGTCACCCAGGCTGGAGTGCACTGGCATGATCTTCACTCGCTACAACCTCTGGCTCCCAGGTTCAAGCAATTCTCCTGCCTCAGCCTCCCAAGTAGCTGGGATTGCAGGTGTGTGACACCATGCCCAGCTAATTGTTGTATTTTTGGTAGAGAAGGGGCTTCACCATGGTGGTCAAACTGGTCTCGAATTCCTGACCTCAAGTAATCTGCCCACCTCGGCTTCCGAAAGTGCTGAGATTACAGGTGTGAGTCACTGCACCCAGCCCCAACATATTCATTCTTGATCTCTCTCTCCATACAAATAACTTTGTAATTGTGCTGAATAAACTCAGAGATCTAGAGATATTTGACAATGACAATGATATTTCACTGCTGAAGGAGACAACTTTTGTATCATTTACATTTAGGAGAACATCCAGGTCAATATTTTCCTGCCTAATTTATCTCCATGTGGATCACTTTTTTTCTTTTCTAGATGTATTCAGTCTGATTTAGTTTATTATGAGTTTCTATAGTATCTGATTTTTTTTCCTTGGGTCTTTGATGCAGACACTAGAAGAGGTGGAGTACACACACAAATTTGGAGAAGTAATAATGAGTAAGCTTCAGTCTTTGCCTCTGAGGTGCATTCAGACAAGTGGCTGAGGCAACCTTGTAAGTGTGCCGTTCCAGAGCCAGAAGATAACCAGATAATTTATAATTCAAACAATAATATTGCAAAAGCAAAAGGAGGCACTATTTAATCATCATTCCAGGACAATAGTTGTATATTATTCAGACAAACTGAAGAGTAAAGTCCTTTACTTTAAAACTTCAACAAACATAAAATATGGTTGCACATCTTTTTAGTAACAAATATTTACCTTGTATCTACTATGTTCAGAGACATATACTAGACGCTGTAGCAATATGTATAGAACAGTGTACAAGGCACTGTGGTGAATTTAAAGACAAGTCATATATCTTCCTATCTTGTGGTTCAGAATTCACTCTAGGACAGAGAACTTTAAAAATACAATAAAAGCAGTAAATGATGGTGTAAGCTGAATTAAGCTTGATGTGATGTTAGCCAACCACAAGGTTTCAAATGGAATCACTGATATGATTGGCTGTGTACCCACCCAAATCTCATCTTGAATCAGTTCCCATTGAATTATAGTTCATTTCTATAATTCCTATAGTTCCAATTTTATAGTTCAGCCAATAATCCCCATGTGTTGTGGGAGGGACCCGGTGGGAGGTAATTGAATCATGGGAGCAGTTTCCCCCATGCTGCTGTCGTGATAGTGAGTTTCTCACAAGATCTGCTGGTTTTATAAGCTTCTGGCATTTCCCCTGCTGACACTCATTCTCTCTCCTGCCACCCTGTGAAGAGGTGCCTTCTGCCATGATTGTAAGTTTCCTGAGGCTTCCCCAGCCTTGCAAAACTGAGTCAATTAAACATATTTTCTTTATAAATTACCCAGTCTCAGGCATTTCTTCATAGCAGAATGAGAACAGACTAATATGCTGATACTATACCACTTTTATTTCTATCTCATAATATTGTCAATTGAAATCAGTCCTGTCTTGATGCATGAATTGCACATTAAATGAATTGTATGCTTTTCTTTCCCCCCTAGATAGGAGTTATGCCATCTACTTCTTGTGTGTATACATAGTAGATGCTCAACTAATGTTGACTGGCTGGTTGGGGTAGAAGAATGAATTGACAGATTTTTAAAAATCATCTGGCAACCAAATATAGAGCCTTGTTTGCCAAAGACCCCTCCTCTTTGCTGAACCAGCTAGTTGACAGAGTAAGAACTCGCAGCATGATTATTTTTTATCTTACAACTTTATAATGATACATTTGGTTATTTGGAAATAAGTTTAAAGTATTTTAATTCTTTCCACTGGTTCCTACTGTTGGAAATTCTTTTGCAGCTGAACATTGGCAACAGTTTGTATCTTGGCAAGTAGACTGTGCTTTTTAAGGATGAAAGTGTGGGAAGTAGTATAGGACATCTGTCGAAGAAGTCATGTTGTCAAAGCCTGTTGTGTATATTAAACTCATTTGTTTCCATTTCTATACATTCTAAAGCAAAATGCCACTCCATTTAACATTCAAACAGCTTATAAAGAGCTTGGAAATATGAATTGTGTGGGCCTACCTGAAATTTCAATGAATGAGCATCATTTTATTCAGTTGGTTTTGTTGCTGCTTTAGCTCAGCCTAAACTTTGGATATACAATAGGTTTGTTGCGATAAGATTACCAGTAGCTAAGAGCTTTTGTTGGATGGGAGAACTGAAACCAACATAATTTCTGGTACCTTTTAAATGGCACTTGGACTAGGCCTACTTTCCTGTCCTTGTATTTAACAAAACAGAACAAACAAAACTTACTTAGATACCCGATTCACTAACTTCCTCTTCTAAGCTATCTGTCCACGTGGTTTTCTGCTTTACTTCAGTAGGTTTAATAAACTTACCTTTATGTGACCAACGGGTTTCTGTCGGGTTTTGGAGGCAATGACAGTTAATAGTAAAATAATATTTTGAGAGAAACCACTCTCAAAGAGGCTCCATTAGCTGGAGAATAAAACATTTTAAAAAAGATGAGACCTTATGGTTCATTCATCTCAAACTTACCTGCTTAAAACAGTTGATTGATTTGATCAAAAGTTATCCTTGTTATAAAATTAAGTGGGCCTGCTGACTAGCTGATTTATGGGATTTTATGTTCTTTAACTTCGAAAAAGACATACAATGCAGTCTCAACTGTTTTTACAATCTGAGAGATTGGGTCATGCTAATAAAATTTCTGAGAAACTACTTATCCATCAAAAAGTTAACATCTTTTACTAGAATAGTATATTTGTTTCAATTGATGAAGATTTTGGTTTGGATGTAAGTTTTCAACTCATTTAGCTAAAAACGAAGGGACGTTTTTCAACATAATTATTTTGATGGATTCATGATATTCACATTGATTGGCTATTCCATATTTTAAGTAGTTGGGCATTAAAGATATTTACATCTTTTTATTATTTTGTAAAACGTTGTGATGACCTTCATGATAGTTAAATCTTCATTTACACTGTTACTTCCTTCTGACTGTAGCCATTGTGTGTAAGACTGTGCAAAGTGTAATATATGCAGTGTTTAAGAGTAGATTAACAAGAAAAGTTAATGTATGAACATAAGTAACTGACCCTTAATAGAAGATTGATTAATTAATTAATTTTGAATTTGCCAGTACATTCTCAAAACACAGAGCATGCTTAAATAATGGCATTATACTGAGCTTATTCAAGTATTTGGATAACTTTCCTTTACTGAACTGAAACTGATAGCCCAGGCAGGCACATCTCCATCACCTCTAATTAAAATCCACACTCATCCCTTGCTTCCTGAGAAAAGATGTTGCTCTCATGTTCCTTTGGGCACTCTTTGTGAAGTTGTTCTGTTTGATTGCATATGATGAATAGTCCACTACTTCCAATGTATTTCAGTTGCCAAATATTTATAATTATTATTCTGGGGACAGTAACTGAGAAGGGAGTTCAGGAAAGACTTGGACAGGTCTTTAGAGCATCAGGACCTTACAATTTCAGCTATCTTATTCAATAAGCAAATGTTATTTTAGGTTCTGGGATTACAAAGTCAAAGAAGGCAGAATTCCTGCCCTCAAGAAACTGTAGTGTCATGGGGAAGAGTTGTAACTGCATGAACAGCTATGAAACAGTGTGCTAAAGTCATGTGAGTTGGGAAAATAGATGAGAGGCATCTACATAAAGCTGAGGAATGAAGAATGTTTTTTGGAAGAGATTACACTTAAAAGGAGTTAGCCAGCCAGAGAAGAAAGAGAAAAATGTTCTGGGCAGAGTACCTATCATTTGGGAAGCCCCAGTGAGGCAGAAGAACAGACTGTGCACAGGAAGGATACTACTAAGTGTTATTTGTGGCTGATACAGGAGAGGAAGGGAGAGCAAGACAATAGAGCATCTCTGGGCTGAGTATTGGAATTTAAATTTCAAACTTTGTTACTAAATAATGTGGAACTATTGGATAATTTCAAGCAAAGGACTCACATGTTCATGTCCCTGCATGACTTAGATAAGATTTCCATTTTAAGATAATCTTGGTAGGCAAGTGAAGGATGGATTTGAGGAGGAAAAATTGGAAATATTAACTCTAGGTGAAACATGGGGGGAAAAGATAATTAAGAGACAGATTAAAGAATATGTAGAGAGGTAGAACATATAGCCTGGTCTCTGGAATCAGATGCATTGGTTCCTAACTCTGACTCCACCACTTAACACTCTGTGTGACCTTGGGTATATATCTTATCCCTCAGTGTCTTGTTTTTCTCATCTAAAAAATGAGTATAATAATAGTGCCCAACTCATATTTTATAGGAATTAGTCAACCTACCAACCATATTGAATGTATCTGATCAGTGTTAGCTATTATCTATTGACTATTAATATTATTGTTACTATCAATAGTATTTACATCGCTAGGGTTGTGACCTGATTAGCAGTTATTGTTGGTTATTGGCTGTATGGTGATAGTACCAGGAAATATAGGAAGAAACGTGGTGAGGAGAGGGAGTGGAGGAGGGGAGGAACAGAGTTGATTTGAGTTACATTATAAATGCTCAAATGAGATAGCTGTGGAACTTCCAAGTGGAATTTTCTCATGTGCAGTTGATGATAACAGCAGAAAAATGTGAACTCTGAATAAAGAGGTGGGAGTTTTTCAGCACATAAAGAAAATTTAAAGCCAATTCATTGGATGCCTTGACCAGTAAGTGTAGAGATCAAAATTAAGAACAACTCCAAGAATTGAGAACAGAAGCAAACCCCAATTTTCATGGGTCTCCAGTCCAGGTGTAAGCAGAAAACACAAGGTTTGGGGAGGGAAGAGGAGAGTCTTCCAAGCCATAAGCCAGGGGAAATCATTCGGTCAGTTCTTAATGGTCTGATGTGGTCATTAACAGATGATACCCTCATCCTAAAGATAAGACTTGTTTAGGAACATCCTAAAGAAGTTCCTCCAGCATTTAAAATTGCTAAACATAGGCCAGGGTAGAGTTAAAGGCTGAAAGAACCTTAATTAATATGTATCATTCCAGTTATTAGAAGAAAAGTTCTATGGCTTGAAATTGCTACTTGCTAGCAATTACTTTTAATTGCTGTGCAGGACATTGTTAAGGTTGCAATGTCTAGCATAGGGATGAAAATTGCTGTTCCAGATACCTTCATTGTGAGTTTAATATTCTCAAGAGCTTAGAATCACGGGAACTATAAGTGAGATTTGTGCTAGACTCCATGCCTGTCTTCCACAGAAATCCCAGTATGCAAAAACAAACAAAACATAGATGGGTAATTGTGGCCATTCCTTAGTGAGATTTGAGCCTTATTTGGAGGTAGGCCTGGTTTGGATGGTAGCTCTAATCTTTAGATGAAATTAAACTCTGCAGTGTGTTCTTATTTTCCTAATGATGAAGTTCCCAAATAGCTCTCTCCAGCCCTGGAGAAAGGGAATTGTTGAAAATAGAAGGATTCCACTTTCTTCCCTTAAAGGCCACCTCCTGCTGTTGGCCAGAGTTCTCACAGATTCTGAATTCTTGGCAGGCTGGAGTTTAGCGGTAATCTCCTCTCATCCAAATTTAAGTACAGGTAATCCCCAGGAGCCCCTGCGAGGCTCTTGTTAAATAATTACCTGGGTACAAGCAAAAATGCCCCTGCTAAGAAAAGTATGGAATTTTACCCATCACAGGACACATAGGTCTCTACCATAGAGGTTTATATCTTATTCTTCAATTTCTGATTGTTACCCCTCCTTGGAAAATCTTATGTGACCAAATCTTACTCTCTTCTACTGGGAAGTCTCCTAAATTAGCTGGCATGTGAAAATGCTTCATTGCACTTTTGTTCTTCAGACTCTCAAATGAAAGAATATGTCCAAAGAGCCTCTTCAAGCAAAATCTACAAATTACACACAGTCATACATCACAATTAGTTGGCAGTCATTAGGCATTACATTCATATTGTAAAATTAGTGATGTTTCTCCCAAATTATGAAATATTATTCCCATTAAGAAAAATATACTGATTTCACTATATTTACTCTCTTCATAATTATGCAAATTAATAATGATTTACTATTTACTAACTTTGCGTTGGGTGTTCTCTCATTCTGATGAGACTCCAGACTTCTGCCTTTGTACACCTGTGCAAAGCCTTTCTAAGCCATTGCTTTATGTCCCAATATATATTTCAGTTCAGAAAGGCTGTCCTTACTTTTGCCGGCACCTTAATAATAGTTTTATTTCAGCAAGGAACTGTATGCAATCACTGGATATTTCAGAGAGCTGCCTACCTTATTTTCATACTATAAAGAAATAAACTTGAATAACAATAGACAGTCTTGGCAGGAGTGTGGGGGAGTTGACATCTTCCAACACGACTGTGGGAATAGGAACTGCCATAGCCTATTAAAGGGAAAAATGTTCACAATTTGTAAGCTAGCAATCCATTTTCAGAAATACAAGCACCAATCAGTAAGAATATATTAGCAAATGTGTTTATTGTTTATATGAGTCCAAAATTATATGTCCATCAATAAAGGACTCATTGAATAAATAATGGTACATTTATGCCATGGAATCTTATGTAACTATTGAAAAGAACTCACTAGGTCTCTATGCATTCACAAAAATAATTTTTTCATGATTGATTTAAATAATAATAATATTAATAAAGATTATACATCATATGAGCCCACATTATTTGAAAAGGAAGGAGAATCCCTATACATGTGTGAGGGTTTGTGTATTGAGTGTGGTATATTTATATTTGTGTAAATAAAAAGTTTGCTGTCTTTTCCCTCCCATTAATCCTACCAAGGAAGGGAAAAGACAATCTTTTTTATCTACATACTTCTGTGTCATTTGGCATGTTAAAAAAATAGTATGTATAATTTTGTAATTGAAACATAAAATATAAGAAAGAAAGACAATTATTGAATAGAAATGGTAAATACTATGCCATAAAAAAGAATGAAAGCATGTCTTTTGCAGGAACATGGATGGAACTGGAGGCTATTATCCTTAGCAAACTAACACAAGAACAGAAAACCAGATACCACATGATCTCACTTACAAGTGGGAGATAAATGATGAGAACTCGTGAACACAAAGAAGGACATAGACCCTGGGGTCTACTTGAGGGTGAAGGGTGGGAGGAGGGAGAGAAGCAGCAAAGATAACTATTGGGTACTGGGTTTAATATCTGGGTGATGAAATAATCTGTACAACAAACCCCCACGGCACAAGTTTACCTGTGTAACAAACCTTCACATGTATCCCCAAACATAAAATAAAAAGTTAAAAAAAAGGAAAAGTATCTACTCTTTCAAACTTAAAATTTCTGGATTTGAACAGTGTCTGCTGTTTAAACCCAAACAGTGTCTGAATTTGGCTACTGAAAAATAAAATGTAGCCCCTTTTCAACACACTTTATGTTTGCCCAGGTCCCAGGACTCTTAAGTAAACTGGTGTGTCTATTCAAATTCTAGATAAGAAATAATTTTTCAAAACAAAAATTATCTCACAGAATACTCTGAACACCTTCTACTCTCATTACCCTGAACACTTGTGGTTTTGTTGCTGTAACTCTAGCAAATGGCAAAAAGGCTAGAAAAACTGTGAACTAATTAAAGATACAGCATTTCTCTAAGACTCTGCTGCCTTTAGTAGAATTATTTAGTATCCTTTCTGATTTCTCCAACTTATTTTTCACTGTTATGAAAAAACAGCTTACAAAGAAGTAGTAACATTCACTATCAATTTTTCCATAGATCTTCGTTCAAAGAGCAGGTAGAAGCTGCATTTCTCAAACAGTGTTTTAAACGAGGAAAAAAATTTGTATCATCATCAACATTTTAGTGAATAAAGACATTTGCTTACCGTTTTTATGTTCCTGAGAGGCTAACTTCAGTTCAATTGTGAATAGTAATTTATGAATAAGAACCCACAATTTTTTGACCAGAGAATTGGAAAACCGCCCATAACATTTCCATGTGCCCATCTCATTTTCTAAGTATCTGTAACAGTTTAGTGAACAATATTCCCTCTTTGAAAATATAGCAAATAATTATTTCCTTCCTATCAGATATGCATGCTTTGTTTACAGGTAAATAATTCTGATTACCAAACTACTATTACGTTAAGTTGACGTTCTTTTCGACGTTAGACAAAAATGGATAAAACCTTGCTGCCTACTCAGAGGTTTGGTCTGAGTGGAAATAGGCTTTTGTGGAGCTACAGAATTTCTACTTCATCTGCTCAGCCAATAACTGGTCAGAGCATGAGCCTGGTTAGAAATAAGCAACAAGCTTCCTGTATCCATGAACAGAATGAACAAAAAACAAGATAGTACATTTAGCCTCCGAGAAACACGTATTTACTTTTGAAGCAAAGCAGCACCGGGCAACCAGTGAGCGGCATATGTCTGAAATCCATTATCTGACATGTTCTTTCCAGCCTTCCCAGGAATGCTGGTCTGACTACTCAGATTTGCTTTTACTTCTTGCCTTTTGGATATAATGAGTCTGCCAAGCAGCTGTGAGTACCTAACTCTGGGGAAGGTGGCTAGATTCCGAAGCGCTTATGTTCATGGATCACCATACGCAATCAACATGCCAATTGATATTAAGCCACAGAGGAGACGGTAACTGCTTTCCTTTCCTCTAGTTGTTTGTCAGTGAAAATGTGTTTTGTTGCCCTTTGGTAACTGCTTTGGACGTCTGCTGAGCTGGGAGGGTAAGGGTGAGAAGTCAGTTTTTATTCAATACACTGGATAGTTGGGAAAAAAATTAACCAGAGAGGAAAGCTGGAAATATTCTTAGTTTAGCCATTTAGCAAAAGCTGATCTGGTTTCAAGGTTTGTAGATTTTAAGAATTTGAGGGCTTGTCAGTGCTTGTATTGCCATCAGAATCACCCATGATGAGAATTTGAAAGGGGATTTAGCCAAATAATGGATATATTTATTGATGGCTATATGGCTATTTATATCAGATGCCCTGTAACTCATAATCTATATGTGACATTCCTTAATGCATTATAACACATTAATGCAATAAATGCATTATAGTTCTACAAAAACATTTGTTTTCCTGTAGTCACTAGGGAGGGCAGAACAGGGTTATATATTTTTCCTATAAAAAAGTTGTCATTTTAGATCTGTGTTCTACCCCCACCCCACCATTTTTATGTAGTGTTGGAATAGCGATGATATAGTTAACTAATATGTCCAAAAGTCACCCCTCAATTTTGATATTATACAATGTCATTTTATTCAGCAATTGACAATGAACTTCAGAAGCATTTATAAAGGTATTCCATTCTCTCTGTGAAAATTCCATTTCTCCCTAATTTTATGAATCCTCATAGTGAAAATCCACAATTCTAAAAGCAATGTATTTTACTTGGAAACTGTCACTACTATCTTACTCTTCTACTTTTCTTTTTCTAATTATATCTACACAAACTCACAAAAGCATGCATTTTGCCGGATTTCACCTTATTATAAACATGAAGGGATGTTTAAGTGATTAAAATGTTTCTGAACCTTCAGAAAGGTTTCTGATTTTTGTGAGAGACAATATTTTATTCTTTCCTCCAGAGTATCAAGGCTTTTCTGTCCAGCTCTATCATCATTTGACTTTATGACAGTCTAGCAGCACCAAGCAACTGTTTTAAAATATTCAGAAAATGTGTCCTAAGACACCCAACATGGCTCAGTTGCTGTCGGTTTCCTCATTCCCTTCTTTAATTCGTGGGAGGATACTACAAACCCATACGAGTTGCAAAATCCACATGGATATCTGACGTCCCTGTTCATGTTTCCTTAATTTTTCTGCTTAAAAGTAATCAACTTTTTGTACAAGTCAGTCAAATTATGTTTTTATGCATATTGTGTATATGTATAGACCCAGAAAATTTCAGACATATACCTATTTAGGCTTAAAATTGGGCATTACAGTATATTTTACAAGAAAATATATTTGAAAGGCATTTTACAATAATTAGTATTTAATTGTATAGATCTTGGGATTTGTAAAAATACCAGATCAACTTTTCTTTCCGTAGAATACATTGCTTTTCTATGGCTAGTAAATCCATTAAATAAATTTTATATAAAAAGTTGCCTTAAATCATTACATCTGGAGCTTTCATTCTATGAAGGGATAAATATGACAACAAACATGTAATGAAAACAATAGAGGGGTGGATGAATGAATGGAAGAACATCCAGATCACAGAGGTTGTCTTTTCATTCTGTTACTCATTTTTTTAAGTTGTACATTTTAAAACCTCAACTTCATTTGAATCTGTTGAGAAAATAATACACTTGGAATGGTGGGTTATCATCTTAGATTCACTAAAATCTACCTAAAATTTGAATGGTTCGTTTTCAGAATGCTTGCTGCGACTAAGATTTATCTAAAGTAGCATATTTATGTTTATTTTCATATAATCTCGGTTGTGGTTTTTGGCAGAAAGAAAAATGTTTTCTAATTACTAAAAAAATCTGAGGAAGGAAGGATGGAAGGGAGGGAGGGAAAGACATCTAAAGAAGAGTAGCTATGAGTTGATATTTCAGCCTACACAAAGAAGCAGAGATTGTGGTGACAAAAAAAAATCTGCTTTTCACTAAAATCCATAGGGAAAATGAAGTAGGAAATGAAATGCGTAAGTGCAAACTATAGCTCAATTTAAAGCTAAGTATATCCTTATAGAATAATGACTTCTTGAAAGAACAGCATGTTTTTCTTGAAACACAGGGAAATAATTTCCAAATTATTGGAAAATCAGTTAGATTAGACACATGACAACATGGTCATTTAATCGCTCTCAATTTTAATTTCAAGAGCAGCAATGAAGACATTAAGAAAGCAGTTAACACTACTAAATCTTAAGTGAACTCAGCATTGCAGAGAATGACAACCCTACCATCTGTGATTATAATTACTTTCTATATTTGCGATTTAAAAATTTTTCCTTTTAATTTTTGGTAGCCTCTGTAAATTCTATTGTTCCACTTTTCCTTGTGTAAGAAATATAATTTTCTTTCAATTTTATGAAGCTTTTATGTCTCAATTTTAATATAGCAATTTCTTTTTTTTTTTTCTTTATTTTTTGAGATAGGGTCTCTCTCTGTTGGCCAGACTGGAAGGCAGTAGCAATCATAGATCAGGGCAGCCTAGAACTCCTGGACTCAAGTGATCCACTTCAGCTTACCAAGTAGTTGAGGTCACTATGCCAGGCTAATTTTTTTTTTAATTGTTTATAGAGCCTGGGTCTTGTTATGTTGCCCAGGCTCTTCTCAACACTTGGCCTCAAACGACCCTCCTGCCTTGGCCTCCCAAAGTGCTGGGATTACAGGTATGAGCCATCATGTGTGGCCCTTCATACAGAGATTTAAAAATTGGATTTAAAAATCAGATTTAATCTGGCTCTTCTAACCCATCCTCACCCAGTTGGACTGTAAAGCTTTTGAATGAGTGGATCACATCTTGGTTGTTGTTACTTCCCCAGTGTCCAGCATAGAGCCCAGAACAGGTTAAATAATAAATGTTTGTTTAATAAATAAATGATTAGAAAATGCATGTTGCTTATTTTGGCATAGGGGTGTGTGTGTATGTGTGTGTATAAAATCACTTCCCTGTATGCCACAGTATGGAGTCTTTGGCAAGATTTTTGCTTCTGTTATTCTTTTGGATCAATTAAATTCCCTTTCCTTGTTTCCCTGTAGAAACTTCATGTAGCACTGACTTTAGATTACTGGCTTAAGTGGTTGGGGATCATGCATTTTGTCATTACCAGGTCAGCAAAGGAGAACCTGAAATAATTCACTTCTGTATTCATAAAAGTATATATTTGTATATATGTAGTGTGTGTGTGTGTGTGTGTGTGTGTGTGTGTGAATATAGCTTCAAGTTGTGGAAACGAGGAGAAAAAGTCACTGTGGGAGGTGGCAGAGGGGAATTTCCTAGAGGGAAACAATAGTGCAACTGTAAGAAAATGTAAGAAATGTGATAGAAGCACAAAATTTCATAAAATCAGTTATAAAACTTGTGACATATAAGCCCCAGTTCTGTTTGTCTTGCTATAAGGTAAAGTCACAATTTTTTATCAAAATGGAAAATAAAAAGTAGTAGCAGTGAATGTGGTGAGACAGTAGCCACTGGCACCCCAAGGGGATAGAAAGCAAGTGAGCTTGAGCACTACTTTTCACAGCCAGGTGTCATGTTGTACCTCCCCCAGCCACCTTCTTTCCTGCATTTCGGTAGCTTGACACCATTGCTGGCAGTGGTGGGGGTGGGGGTAGGGGTGGGTGGCAGGGTGCTGGTAAGGGTCCTTCCCTTGCTGCCTGCTCTGTGCTCCCTCTTGCTGGTGATGCAGCTGTTCTGGTATACTCTCTGGCCTCTGTTTTTCTAAATCCTTTAGGTAGACTTGCTCTCCGTATTATCCCTGGGATCAGAAGAAAAGCAGGGTACAAAGATCCAGAAGACAGGAAGGAATACAATGAGTGTGAGTGAAGGTAAACCAGCCTGCTCTCTCCTTGTGGAAGGATCACAAGGTCATGCACTTAGATTTATGACCAATCATCAAGCTATGAATTTACTCAAATGATGTATTAATTTGTTAGGACTGTCATAAGAAAATACTACAGATTTGGTGGCTTAAACAACAGAAATTTGTTTTCTCACAATTCCAAAAGCTGTGAAATCCAAGGTCAAGGTGTCAGCAGGTCTGGCTTCTCCTGAGGACTCTGGTTGTCTTGCAGATGACCACCTTCTCACTGTGTTATCTCATGGCCTTTCCTCTGTGCACTGGCATCACTGGGATCTCTGTATGTGTCAAAATTTCCTGCTTTTATAAGGTCATCAGTCAGATTGGATTAAGGCCCATCCTAAAGGCTTATTTAAATTTAATGCCCTCTTTAGTGGTCCTGTCTCCAAATAGTCTCATTCTGAGATACTGGTGTTTAGGGCTTCAGCATACAAATTTTGGGGTAGACACAATTCAGCCCATAACAAATTGTGTTCATGAAATGATTTGCTAATAATGATTGTGGAGAGAGAGAGTAATTGGACTGTGAATCCTGAAAAGTTGCGTGGCTTCATGTTCATAAAAGTGGACTCAATAATGGGCATGAACCTGCACGAGGGAGGCATTGCAGAGAATAATACATCCCATTTTCTGTACCAAAGAAAAACAAGTACACATTACAAACATAAAAACAAGTACACATTGCAAACATACATCTTTATCAAATTCAACCACTTTAGTTTGAACTCTATAATTGTTCAAATGTGGCCTAGACTAACATTTGCTTTTTTATAGCTTTTATCAAGAGGAGTGGAGGTATTAAAATTATTATTGAGGGCCATAGTGATTTTCAACTGGGGCAATTCTACCCTCCACCTCCCATGCAGGGGACATTTGGCAATGTCCAGGGACTTTTTTTATTGTAATAAGTGGGAAGTAGCTGATCATTTCAAGTAGGTAAAGAATAGGGATGTTAAATCTCCCATAATATACAGGACAGCGTCTCACAACAAAGAATTATTTGACCTGAAACGTCAGTAGTGCTGAGGTGGAAAAAACCTTATGTGAATCAATTAAATCAGGGAGAACTTCAGAGCTTTTTTAAGACCTTTATTTATATCTAGACAATTGATATTTTTTAAGTATTCATGAAAATACTTTCTTTTACCTTTCTTGTGGTAACCAAAAGATAACACTTCCTTGCCTGGTTAAAAATGGACAACTGCCACACTTTTAAAATAATATAAAGCATTCAGTAATTCAAACCATCCTGTCTTCTGATTTGTCTGAATTAATGTGGCTTTACTGCATTTTCAGGGCTTATTATTCTTTCAATAGGGAGATTACTAAGACTTCATTAAAGATACCTGAATAAATGATCAATTACATTATTGTAGCTCCAGACTAGGTAATAAACATTGAGATATGCTTTTCAAGTTGTGGTGAAAATACTAGGCAAAATTACACATACACTTACATATACTAAGCGACCATCCTGTTGACCTGGTCTATGAAGCTCTGCTGAACTCTTGCCTACATGCATGAACCCATCGATTGTGAATGTGTGACTACAGGTGTGTTTCCATCATAACCAGCTCATCCTAATAGCAAATGATATGGTTTGGCTGTGTCCTCACCCAAATCTCATCTTTAATTTTAGTTCCCTTAATCTCCACATGCCCTGGGAGGGACCCAGTGTCAGGTAATTGAATCATGGGGGCAGTCCCCATGCTGCTCTTATGATAGTGAGTGAGTACACATGAAATCTGATGGTTTTGTAAGCGTCTGGCATTTCCCCTGCTGACACTCTTTCTCCTTCCTGCTGCCCTGTGAAGAAGGTGACTTTCTTCCCCTTTGCTTTCCACCATGATTGTAAGTTTCCAGAGGCCTTACCAGCCATGTAGAACTGTGAGTCAATTAAACATCTTTTCTATATAAATTACCCAGTCTTGAGTATTTTTCATAGCAGCATGAGAACAGACTAATACAGCAAAGAACACATTTTATGAAGGAAAAACTTTGAAAACAAAGGACTGCTTTCTTTGATGAGAGGCCCTTCCTTTCACTTTAAACAAAACTTCAAATTATCCTCAGAATTTGTTCTAATTCTAACTTGAATGTATACCTCCAGTTCCTCATTTTCTTCTCTATATAGAGCTGCCAAACTCAATAGATTTGAAACAAAAATTACCCGGGGACCTTCCCCATCTCCCATGTCCTTTTTCATTATGGCCCAGACCTGGAAGTCCTCCTAAATGCTTCCTCTTCCTCAGTCTAACCGCTCTACCACTATCCAGTTGCAAGTGCATTCTTCCTCCTTCACCTCACCATTTGATGCCATCTCCACTACTACCATCTTGGGTCCAACGCTCATGTTATCTTGCCTGAAAACTGCTAACTTTATAACTGGTCTCTCTGTTCTGTCAACATCCTCTTCCTGACTGTCATCCACAGATCCACTTTCTGAAATGCCATCGTGATGCTTCCATGCTTATACCACTAGCTTTTCAGTGGCTACCAAAAAAAAAAAAAAAAAAAAAAAAAAAAAAAAAAAAAAAAAAAAAGGTTAAATTCTAAAACATCATGATCTTTTCCCTTCTGTGTCTCTCCATCCTTGTAAACTTCCCTTGTCACCCATGTATACTATATATTTTAGGTATAAGTAACTACTAGCTATACCTGTTTTTTGCCTACAGTTCTATTCTCTCCTCATTTTGTGATGAATCCCCACTCATTCCACAGATCTTTCCTGTAAGACCTTTCATAATTTCCTACTTCAAAATGGAAGTGCCCCCTTAACTAGCTGTTTTCCTTTTCTTATGTGTCTGTTACTTCACTATCATAATGAATCTTAATTTATATATTTTCTATCTTTCCTCCTCCTTAAAAGTGGCATGATGGAAAGAGTTGTTTTAGCAATAATTTTGCAATGGAATGCTGCATTAATTCGAATGGAAAAGAGTGAATCCCTCCACCAACAGAAGGAAGCAGTGTGAAATCCTGACAAGGACAATTTCATTACAATTACAAAATACATAAATATGTGATTACAATTGTGAGAACTGCTCAAAAGGAAACAAGGGCCCAATGAGAGTATAAAAATAAGTACCTAACATAGTCTGAGCATTTGGAGAATGCGTCCCTGGGGATGATGAGGCCTGAGGATGAGTAACAACATGCTCTGCTGAGAGCCACATGAATGAAGCCCTGATGTGTTAAACTAAAAGGATAAGGTGTCTGAAGTGTAATGAGGCAGAGTGGAGAGTGGCAAAAATAAACTGGAGAAGATGAGTAGGGGAGACTACTGTTTTTTCACATGCTAATTCATCCAATAATTCTTTATTTCATTTTGGAGAGAAACAAGTGATTATTTATTAATTTATTCATTGGCAATAGAATTTAAAAACATATTCTTTGTGTCTTATTTATCACTGAGATTTTTAAAACATTGAAATAAACAATAGGTAATATTTTCCAACTGAGGTTTAAAAAAGAAAAAGGTCAGTTTTCAAATCTATTCCCAACTGCTAGAGTTTAATAAAAACTGTCATAAATGTTAACCTTTTTCTGCAATCGGTTCAGCATTTATCCATCACCCAACTGTGCAGCCTCTCACTTGCCAAAAGGAGTGGAATGAGAATTGTTAGAGTACTTGGAATGTTTACTGTCAGCAAAGTACAAGGCACTACACAATCTTGATGACCTTTTTATGATGGTCCCATTTCTATATCCATTAAGAGACATTAAATTACTTAATAATTTTTGGAACTTTCTTTTTAGTTTTTCATGGCTTTGCTCTTATGTCGAAGGAAATTATCACATGGATGAACTACAAATGGAAAGTTTCTGTTATCACCTTTTATCTTACTTTGTAAACTGTGGTAAATGAAGTGGTGAATGCTGACAACGCATTTCAGGCTCAGGATGGCACCTTTCAAAGGCAAAAAGATGGTGAACAGTCAATCTGCTAACAACCTTTGAAACAATAGTCAGGACTTTGGACTTGGCCTATAATGTCGTGTTTCATATTGCCCTAACAAGGTTGCTCAGGGAAGGAAAATAGTTTAGTGGTGATGGAGAGAAGGGCCCCAAAGAGAAGAAATTTGATGAGAAGGATGTTACAGGTGTCTAAGGAAAAGATAATCAGCTCCTCAGACAAGATGGAATGTGCATTGAATTTGAAAAGATGGTCAGGGCTTCATTCATGTGGTTCTCAGCAGAGCATGTTGTTACTCATCCTCAGGCCTCATCATCCCCAGGGAAGCATTCTCCAAACGCTCAGACTATGTTAGGTACCTATTTTTGTACTCTTATTGGGCTCTTGTCTCCTTTTGAGCAGTTCTCACAACTGTAATTACATATTTATGTATTTTTTTGGCCTAAGGGTTTCCTCCCACATTCAATCATAGAACCATGGAAACAAAGTTGAAGTCTATGTTTTAAACCATTATGTGTCTGGTGCTTTGTCTGGGTCCTGGTACATAATAGATATTCAATAAATTCTTGTAAAATTCATTTTTTTTTTCAACTGAGAGTACAAAAGTAATCAGATGGTAAACACATGTGTACCCTTTTGGAGAAACATATTAAATTCATTCCATTAGCAGGCAATGAGTTTTTTATTTAAAAAAAGTTACTTCAGCAACATCCAAAGGTGCATCTCAAGCTCTGACCACTCCTCCCCTTTAAACTCGTACTGACTGCTTGAAAATTATTTCAGTTGTTCTCATGGCCAAAATTGAACTCATCACCTTACTCTTACAATCTGGTCTTTTTCTTCTATTTCTTGGTTGGATTGATTACTACAGTTATCTAAACTAGAAACATAGGAGTCACCTTAGTCATCTTCCTTTACCTTAACACTGCCTGTCATCATCAAGTCTTCTTTTACCTGTAATGTTCTTATATCAGTCCCTTCCACTCTGTCTTTATTAATATCGCCAACTGATATGAACTACTGTAAGAGCCTCTGAAGTGATCTCCACATTGCTGGTTTTAATATAATCCACCCCAAAGGTCTTTGTGTTTGTTGGTTGGTTTTCATTGCTATGGCAATATTAACATTTCTGCAGTACTAGTAAATTACACTAAAACATACTCTGTTTGATAATTGACCTCGAGTATAAACATACAAATTCTACTGCTCTGATGTTTCTTTCTAAGCAACCGTTGAATCAAAAAACAATGAATTTGCCTAATTTTCATGATCAAAACGTTCAAACTTCTCCGAAGATTTCTTGAAATCTAAGCTTGTGATTGTATGAGAATTCACAATAAACCAGCTCACAAAATGTATAAACTTCAGTTTCTCATAATCTATGGGGAATTAGTGAAACATACGGCATTTATTCATTGATTTTTTAACTCAGGCAAAAGTTAGAAATACACAAACACATACGTAACGCATACGGAGGTCTCAGAGTAAGTTGTGTGATAATAAATTATTTAACTCACCCTTATGATAGGTAAACAGTTTTCCTAAATAGCACTCCTGCCCCCTGCTACCCTGACTGAAAATATGTGCTCTTGTTTGTGCTGTTATTTTTGAACAGTGTATGCCGGTATCCAATGTAAGATGATTCATATGATACTGGTGTTACCATGGCAATCCATCATGTATATAGCAAGAACACTGTGAATACCAGCAGCTCTTTGTTCTCGTCAAGTTTCCATTTTCTTTTCTTGTTTTTTTTTTTTTTTTTTTTTTTTTTTTTTTTTTTTTTTTTTTTTTTTTTGTGCTGATAATCCAGTGGCTATGACATCAAGAGTAATACAATCTAATTTTCTCCTTCTGTTGCTTGTGGTAGGATTCATACTCTGCTATCAAGGGAGTTCTTGGCCATTTTGATTTGCAAGATATTTTGCTTCTGCCTGATGTTTCATTTTGTCAGCAAAGTCTTCCCTCTGGGGAAAAACCCACTTGAATTCTAAGGCTGATAGATGCTGGGAATCCAGTATGATGAGTCCTGTGGAAGCAGGACATTCCAGCCCTCGGGTTGCTGTTGTCTCTGATTTCAGTATATACTCAAAGTCACCTTAAAATGGAGTAGGAAGATGAGTGTTAACCTGAACATCACTGGCAGTTTTTAAAGGTAAATTGCCATTTTTACTTACCACACTGGGTTCTCCAAGTCAGACTAGGATTTGGGTTACAATGGGGATCATTGGGATTAAGTTACTCAAGGGATAATGAGGTTTACACAGACCCATTAATCTTTCTAAGCTATTGGGAGATTTTACATGTACTGTGACTGAGGAGAACCTGACTGATACTGTAAAAGAGCAATTCAGTACAGTTTCACCATCCAAGCACTTACCGATGCAAATTCAAATATACATGCTAAGCAAAATGGGAGAGATAGAGCAAGGGAGACATAAAAATTCCGATAGAGCAATTCCAGTTACCCCATTTGCAACCACATGCAATGGATCTATGTTCACTAGTAAGTGTGATTGAGGTAGGAGATGTGAATCTACCACTCTGTTCCCATCTCAGTTCCTTTGGCGAACTGTCGAGTGGGAACATCTTGCCTTACTTTGGGTGATTCAAGGGATTCTCCACGGTAAAAGTGACTATGTCAGATTTTTGCCACATAACCTAACATATGACTCCACTGAAGTTTGTGTTACTCTACCATCAAAAGATGTATCTATGTTTACAGACATTCTTTTATTCAATTTGAAAAGAAACTTCAATGTCAATAATAAATATTAGCCTCATTTGTGAATTAAACAGATGTTAAGATTGCATGCACATTGGTAAAAAACTGTTGTACAGGAAGCTCTATGCACAGGAGCCTCCTACCATGTCATCTAGCTCAGCAACCTTTTTCTATTCAGCTTTCTGCAAGTATTTATTTTATGTAATGCACATGGAACTATAAGGATACAAACATTGATCATACAAAGAACCTGCCCTCATGGAGCTTAAAATCTAAAGACAGACGATAATTACTAAACATAAATAACTGTCCACAACATTAAGATATCAGTACATTCATTCATTCATTTAATTCACTCATACATTCACTTGTGCAGCAAACGCTTACTGAATAGGAACTGATTTCAAAGTTTTCAGCTAGGAATGCAAAACTGAGAAAGAAAAATTCTCAGCCTTCGAAAAATCAAAGTCTAACTGCTCAGGCAAAAAATTCAAAGAAAAAAATAAATTATAACCAAATAAGGACCTTAACAGTCCTCTAGGAGCACATTAGACCAAACACCTACCACCAGCTGGGCTATTCAGGGATGATCTTACAAATAAGGTCATGAAAGAGGATGAGGCACTCTCCTGAGAGGCAGTGCCAAAAACAGAGTGGCTGGCAGAGAATGAACTCATATTACCTAGCACTTTGCAGTTTGCAAAGTAGATAGTCATATATTGTTTCTTTTGACTATCACATCAGCTGATAAGAAAACTGAGACCCAGCAGATTGAAAGGTCTTGCTGAAGACCATAAAGTTAGTTAAATGTGGCCAATGTGGCCAGGTGCAGTGAGTGACTCACACCCATAATCCTAGCACTCTGGGAGGCCGAGGTGGGCAGATCATTTGAGGCCAGGAGTTTGAAACCAGCCTGGCCAACATGGTAAAACCTCTACTAACTAAAAATCTAAAAATAAAAATTAGCCAGGTGTGTTGGCATGCACCTGTAATCCCAGCTACTCTGGTGTCTGAGGCACGAGAATTGGTTGAACCTGAGAGGCAAAGGCTGCAGTGAGCTGAGATCGTGCCACTGCACTCCAGCCTGGGAGACAGAGTAAAACTCTGTCTCAAAAAAAAAACCAAAAAAATTGTTAGGTAAATCCTAGAGTTGGGACCCAAGCACTAGTCATCTGTTCTCTAAATATTGTCCTGTGTGTTCTGTTAAGTACCATGGAGAGAGTAGGAGTAAAATATTTTGGGCAGCTCTGAGAAGGGAGAATTTACTTCCAACTGGGAATATCAGAGAATGCTTTGTAGATAAAATGACATTTATTCCTGCAGCTTGCATTCAGTTATGCAGAGTTGAGGATGAAGGGTATTTCAGGCTGGGAGAACAATCTCACAAAGATATATATGTAGGAAAATACGTGAACGTTTATAGAAAAAAATTGAGTGTGGTCAAAATTTGTTGAACTTGAGAGGCAGTCATGGAGATAGTAGATAAAACTGGAAAAGGAGAATGAGATTGTATTGTTAGGTCATGAAAATTAAGCAAAGGAATATTTTCTAAACTAAGGCGAACTATTAAAGATTTTGAACAGAGGAGTCCTCTGATCATAGCTTTGCTTAAGAAAGAATGAATGGCAGCAGTGAAGACACACCTTGGAATACCAGAAGACTAGACTGAGGAGACTAATGAGGGGACTTATAGCAATCATTTGCTTTACAGATAATAAGGTGGTAACTAATACAAGATGATGGATCACAATGTTAACTTTTGTATTCTTTTAAGTTCTATGTTTCTGCAATGGCTAAATGCAAATATATCAGGAAAAGTAAAGGGTTTTGTTGTTTTTGTTGTTTTTGCTTTTCAAAAAGTGCAGGTAATTAGGGCCTAACATGGAATGGTGCATGCTAGGAATAAAGTAGATAGGAGGGAATGTTTGCTAGAGACATTGTGGTGGAAGGATTTACAAGTCTTGCAAACTTGTATGACAAAAAAGGATGCTCTTTCCATGATGATACCAAGACACCATGATGAATCCTGGATTTCTGGCATATGAGTTGTACAATTAACAGAAATAGGAATGAGGAAAAAACAAGCAACAGGTTTGAGAACAAAGATAATGATGTATTGATAGATAAACTGATTTGGGGAATTTGGCAGGACAAATCAATGAAGATAAGCAGACAAATATCAAGCAATGATTAAAAAGAGGTTGAGGTTGGAGATATGAACACAGAAAATGGCCAAGCCAAGATTCTTGGGGATACATCTACATTGTGGATTAGATTTAGAATTAAGAGTCAATACCTAATGTTTTTAAAAGTCACAATCAATATCTTTTTTTTCTGTTTGTGTGTTTGTTTCCAATTCAGAACATTACTTTCACCCTATGTTATATTGTGCAGACCTTTCAATGCAGCTTGAATAGAAGATAAATAATTTACAAAAGGTCCAAAATATATTTCTAAATATTTTATGACTGAGATCACTCAGACCTTGGGTGAATTGTAGTATATATGGCAAGTGCTTTGTAAAATGACACTCATTTTGAAACTGGTCATCAATTTTTAATTAAAAAATCAAATCATCATTAGCCTTGATATTGAATCCTGAACTTAACCAACAAATGCTTACAAAAAGTAAATATTAACAGCAAGACACAGATGATTCAATGCTAATCTGCCCTACTATTACATCCTCAGCAATAAATATGAATGTTTAAGTGGTACAATTGCCAGAAATCAACCAAAATTTGGCATAATTGTTAGAGATGTGTTGACTGTGGATAGAACTACGTAATTTTGGAATCGTAGAGGAGAACAGAGAAGAAACCAACAAAAAATAGTACTATTACCCTGTCACAGGAAAGAAGTATGTTTATGGCCACACAGTGAAAGTTAGCCATGAGCTTGAGTGCTCTATCATGTTTCATTATGTTGTTGGTTTATATATTTAAAAAAAGGTAAAATACCTTTTTCTTTTTAAACAAAAATTTCTTACTGGAGGTTCAATAGGTGTACAGTTGTTTTGCTTGGCTAGACATGGATATTTTTGTGTTATTCCCTTTCAGTAGTTCTGAAAACCATTTTATCAGTCGTTAGATACATTATTTTCCCAGGAGCTTGGGTATTTTATTGAGGCTGTTTCAAATGCATTTAATGTCCTTTGTAATGGATTTCTTTATCTCTTCCCCAATGCTCTTGGCTAGAGAAGTTCCTTTTTATTTGCCTTATCGGTGTGAGGACCTCATTGCTATGATCTATAGATACAGTACTTTAGCATTCTGTACATTTTAATACGATATATACTATATATAATGTATAAATGAAAAGTTATAGAGAATTTTTGCTGAAGTTTTCTTTTATAGAGAATTGTTAACAAAGGATATACAGTCAATACGTTAAAATAATACCTAGAAATTAAAAAGGAGTAAAGTAGAATAGTTTATCTATTGCACTGAGACTTCATACACAATATTCTGAAAAGCTGGAATATCTCTTGGGTGAAATACTTCATATATGTATTATATGTACATACATGCAATATGTGCACACAGAATTATATACAATAGATGTATATATATGTATATGTATAGAACATATAATTTTATTAGCATTTCTTATAATGGCATTTTACTATAAATCCAATGACCTGAATTATTCTTTTTTTTTTTTTTTTTTTTTTTGAGACGGAGTCTTGCTCTGTAGCCCGGGCTGGACTGCAGTGGCCGGATCTCAGCTCACTGCAAGCTCCGCCTCCCGGGTTTACGCCATTCTCCTGCCTCAGCCTCCGGAGTAGCTGGGACTACAGGCGCCCGCCACCTCGCCCGGCTAGTTTTTTGTATTTTTAGTAGAAACGGGGTTTCACCGTGTTAGCCAGGATGGTCTCGATCTCCTGACCTCGTGATCCGCCCGTCTCGGCCTCCCAAAGTGCTGGGATTACAGGCTTGAGCCACCGCGCCCGGCCGACCTGAATTATTCTATGGGAAAGTGCTAAGTATGTCAAGAGAGCTGGCATAGAAAATGGAAAAAGCACTAGACCCCTTAGCTCGCAAGTAGATGTGAATTTTCTGCCTTTGACTTTGTTGAATCTGTGATGAATCAAATGTTTACTCTGATTAACATAAAACATCTGGATGATCTAACTTTGAGGACATATTGCTTCATATGCACTGAATGCCTGAAAATTGGTAGAATTTTAGATTATTTTTCTTTATAAATGATACTACCCTAATTTCTGCAGTACCTAGAGAGTTACAAGTGCTTAGCTCTGACCTTTTATTCCATTCAATTAAGGTTGTCCACCTTTAGTTTATTACACTTATAACTCTTAGTAGAGCAAACGTCTGGATTATTGTCAACAGTTCTCAAACACACCATTTGGATTTCACTATCAGACTATGAACCCCCATGGAAAAAAAAAATTCAGGCATACAGGCTACACCCAGATTCTGAATAGCCCCTAGTTTTCTCAGGCCAGATCCAAGAAGTCCTCGCTGGGCTCTTCTCTGGGATTCTCTGATGAAATCGGCTTTAGATTGAGACTGACGTGAAGATAGAGCTGGTCATTGAAAGAAACAGTTGTGAATGAAATAATTCTCCTTTGAGACATAAACAAATACAAGATATACCAAGAAAGGGGAATTTGAGTTGTTGTTCATTTTCTGACAATTGTGAAATTGTTGACCCGGACAAGACAGTAGGGAGATTAATAATGTGATCAGGTTCAGGGCCCACTGTGCCATTGAATTAAGACAATGTTGGCATTCTCCTCAGTCATCTTCTGAAAATAGAGATTTAGAATTGGGAAAGGAATAGACTGTCTCATTAACTATGTCACTCATCTCATGGGGGTGACCTCTCATTTATGTATTTCTCAGGATATGGACCAATGCTGGAGTACAGAAATATTATGAGAGACACTTTGTAATTTTAAGTCTTCTGATACCACATTTAAAAAGTCAAAAGAAATAGGTAAAAATTTATTTCAAGGATATATTTTATTTAACTCACTGTATCAGATTATTATTTTAACTTATAACCAATATATACAATTATTAATGAGATATTTAACATTCTTTCCTCATACTTTGTCTTTGAAATCCTGTGTGTATTTTTTACTTACATCACATATTAATTTGGATGCCCAATTGTCACCAATTATATTGGATCTTTATTCAATTGACATTGTGATCTCATAAAATTTAAAATTAGAAATACAGATTCACTTCCCAAGTTGTTCCAAATATAGTATTATTAAATCAACTATCAGTCTTTTAATTCATAAATATTAAATAAGACTAAAAATTTAGTCCTTCAGTCATACTAACCCGCTTTCAAGTGCCAAACAGCCTCTGTGGCCATTGGCTGCCGTATTAGACAGTTCATATTTAGATTATCTGGGTTTGATCTCAGAGTCTGCCACTCACTGACTGTATTGGCAAGTTGTTGCCAACCTGGGAAAGTTTTTTCTCTTTTTGTGCTTCAGTTTCCTTACCTGAGCACACCTTTTTCCTTGAAGAAGCTCTCCTGAAGAAAATCCCATATTTTTCTCCAGGACATTGCAGTTTTTCCACTTAAACTCAGAACCTTAGAGTCATCACTGAATCATCCTCTCCCTCATCAGCTTTGTCTGCCAGAAAATCAAGTCCTTGGAGATGTTCACTGTAAAATCGCATGCTTTCCTATGACTTCATTTCCTCTGCCACTACCCTCTCCTCTTACATAGATAGCAGTAATGATCTCCTATTTAATTAGCCTCAGTCTCTTAGATTGTAGCCATCACTCCACATTATGCCTGCTGGATGCTGCTACTGAGTTCATTTTCTGAAAATGATATTTTTATCATACACTCCACGGTTCAAACTATTTCTTCATTGCCCATCATTTCCAGCATAAATCCATGTCCCCTGTGAAACCTTTCTTGACAACTTCTATGCCAGGTCCAAATGACGGCTCCCTTCTTTGTGCTGCCATGGCCCTCCACACAGACTTCTACCATAGCCCCATAGTCCTGTTCCATATATAGGAGTATATGGGCTCTAAGCCATACACAGACTATTTTATTGTTGCCATTTTTTTGTTTTGCTGTTTGTTCGATATCTTGATATCTCTGTAACACAGCACAGTGATTTCTTGACAATTTCTCATTTTCTGTATGAGCTAGTGAATGACATTCCTTTGTCTGGCATTCTAGGCCTTCAGAATTAGCTCCAATTGACTCTTCTGGCTCCTTCTTTTGCTTTTCATCCACACAGATCTTCTGCCATAGAGAAACTGGTATATTACTGTCTCATAAATATGTCCCCAATGTTTGTGTCTCCATACCTTGGCTCACATCCTCTCCTTTTCTGAAGTATCCCCACATTCTTCTTGATCCTCCCAAATTCTACCCTTTCTTCAAGGTCCAGTCCCTCCCTCTTCCATGATGAAGACTGCAGAGCATGACGCAGTTCACTGTGTTTCAAATTCAGGATTGGGTGGCCTGATGGAAGGAGGCCAGGCTTGGGGTCCAGGTGGGTCTGTTTCATCTGTTTTCCACCAAGTTGCCTACCCTCTCTGAGGTTCATATTCCTCATCTTTGAAATTACAGTAACAAAACATAAGGTGCAGGGCTATCTTGAGTATTAAGAATAACCTATGCCCTGGCATTCAGCGAAGGTTCAGATGGAGCACGTGAACTCTGTTACTTTCAGTACAGTCATAGGATATGTAATCATGTAGCTTTTAAAATGTCTTTCATTGTAAGATTTCATTGTCATTTGGATTGCTATATAATACACACTTGATTTCTAAACTAGACTGCAAGCGTCTGGACTGAAATAAATGAATAATTGAATTCTGAGCAGATATGCACAAACAGATGTGTGTGTGTGTGTGTGTGTGTGCACATGTATTTGTAGATATCAAGGGAGAGAGGCACTTTCATGTGTATTGATTCATTCAGTCCCCACAAGAAAGCATCATTTCAAGAGAAAGTTGAAAATGTCCCTGTTTTATCTGTGAAGACTCTAGACTTGAAGCGTTTGAGTCCTTCCCAAATCAATCACACTCTTAAAGTCACAGAAGCAAAAAATTCAAACAGTGTTTACACATCTTTCCCAAAGCTGTTCGATGTTATTATTTCTCACATATCACATCAGTGAGATTGTCTGCCTAGATCAATATATGTGCTAACCATCTGTCAATCTTTATCTACATGTAATTGTACCCAGGTTCAGGGATTGTGGGAGGGAGAAAGGTTAGGTGGTTGTAAGAAAGACACTGCATCGCGTGGCAGGCAAATACAGAATACCTGCAACAGACAACCATGGCATTTTTTGTTAAGTCATTCAGCACTGATATCAAGAATAACAAATGACACTTGAATTTCTGTTTCCTGAAAAAGGGCAGGAACAGTCTATTAGCAAATATAATTAATAACCATACACAATAACAAGCTTTTGCTACAGGCAGCAGTGTTATAACTGGAAAATCCTAAAATATAGTTAATTTTCCCCCAAATGCTTTCTAACAAAAGATAGACAAGTTTAATTGTGGCTGATTTCATATCTACCATAATATAGTACCAGCAATACCGAGATACAGAAAACTGCCTAAGAAAAACAGACTTAAGGAAACTTTGGATAAATTATCATCTTAAGCTTAACATTATGCCTATAAAAAATTCAGGGATAACAGTTAGGACTTCTCATTGAGTAGTCTCATGTTAGACCAAAATGATTTCTCATATTTTGGTGGAGGACCAGAATAACTTACCAGTAAATGAAACAATCATTTTCTTTTTGCTTTATACTCATTCTGCATGTGATTTGTATAGAGGATCAAGTCAAAGATTGCCAGTACAAAGTAACAACCTCTCCTTGTATTGCTTAAGTTAATCATTAATATTTTCCATGGATCAATACCCTGTAGAAGCATGAGATGCAGCAGTGATCTTCAATTTCATGTACCTGCCAAGTAAGAACAGCCATGGGCCAGATTGTTGGGAGCTGTGCCATGAGCTACAGACCCTCAACTCCCCTCTATAATCAGTTCTTGCCCCACTCCAGTGCTCCCAACTTGCCCTAAGCAGAGGATAAATGTGGATGTGTAACTAGAGCAGAGGGGAGCATGCTTTTTTATGTTGTTCAGTTCTTCACTTTCTCTTCTTCAATTGAAAGTTGAACTGTTACATTTCCTGAAATGAAATGGTGACAAGCAAAAGTAATAGAAGTAGCCTTTATAAGTGCCTGACTTCTGGGTAACAAAAGTGACTTAAAAAAAAATAAAAGTGTAAAACGTTGCATTTAATGTAAAAGATGAATGTATTAGTACCACCCTTGAAAACATTCAAGTTCTTTTCAGAATAACCATCATGAAGGAGTTGACAAATATTTTATGTTTTAAAGTGTCCTATAAAAATTCATCACAGAAAGAAAAAGCCTCCTGTTCTTATCCTTCTAACAAAGCCCTCTGGAATATAGATATTGAGTCTGGCTTACCTCTGTATCCCTTGTGCTGATAAACCAAGAACCTTGCAGAAATAGATGCACAATAATTGATATTTAATAAGTGAGAGAATCCATTAATGAAAAGAATGCTATTTCAGAGAACAGTGTGCATTTAGATAGAAGGTCCCAGTGTCATTAAGTAAAAGGATAGAGAATACTTGCAATATGCTTGGAGTAGTGTTAAGAATTTTTAAAAATGTTTTAAATGTGATCTTTTTTATGGGCTGAATTGTGTCCTCTCAAAGTTAAAATGTTGAAGTCCTAACCCCTGGTACCTCAGAATGTAACCATGGAGATAAGGTCTTTAAAGAGGTGATTAAATTAAAATGAGGTCTTTAGGGTGGCCCCTAATCCAATCTGAATGATAACCTTATAAGGGGAGGAAATTTGGACTCACAAAGAGACATTAGACACATGCACACAGAGACAACCATGTAAACACAGTAAGAAGGCAGCCATCTGAAAGCCAAGGAGACAGGCCTCAGAGAAACTAAACCTGTTGACACCTTTGGTCTTGGACTTCCAACCTCTAGAACACTGACAAAATGTATTACTGTTGTGTAAGCCACCCAATCTGTGGTATTTTGTTATGGAAGCCCTGGAAAATTAATACAGTCTTTTTCACTACCTTTGAAAGCCCTCTTGTCAAATGATGATAAAGAATAGAATACTGTAAAGTGTCAATAATAAAGAGTGATGAGAGGAAACAACTAGAGATGTGAGAGGAGCAATTTAGGAAACGGAAAGGAGAGGAAAAAATCAACAGAGTTGAGAATGCAAATTACAAAGTGCCCACAGAGGAGGTCAAAACCAGGAAACCATTCCCTTTGTCAAAATCTTGAAAGACGGAAATTGAGGAACAAAGAGCCTTGAAAAGAGGGGAAGGTGGATGAGAAATCTGCATATGAAGGGGGGTCCTCCATATGTTCTCCTCTCACCCTGCTCAGCTAGGAGACCAATACCACTTTATCCTCATTAGAATGGAAATTTATGCTGTAAAAATAAATAAGAGACGTCTTAACCTGGGGGTACTAGGCACATTGGAAGGTGAGAGAATAAATGAAAGTCTGCCAAGTGAATAGTGAAGTTCTGGCTTCTCTATAGCACCTGGGAACAAGAACTCTGTCAGCCTTTAATGCCAAGATGGGAGATAGAAAAATCGTTTTTCTATAAAAATTGTTTGTCTAAAAAAATATTTGCACTCCCATGTTTATTGTAGCACTTTTCACAACAGCAAAGATTTGGAAGCAACCTAAGTGTCCCATTGACAGACAAATGGATGCAAAAAAAAAAAAAAAAAAAAAAAAAAAAAAAAAAAAAATGCAGTAAACAATGGAATACTATTCAGCATACAAACAATGGAATACTATTCAGCCATAAAAAAGAATGAGATTCTGTAATTTGCAACAGCATGGTTGGAAATGTTAAATGAAATAAGCCAGGTACAGAAATTATGTTAAATGAAATAAGCCAGGTACAGAATGACAAACTGCATATGTCCTCACTAATTTTTGGTAACTAAAATAAAAACACTTGAACTTGCCAGGTTCAGGGGCTGACACCTGCAATCTTAGCACTTTGGGAGGCTGAGGCAGGCAGATTGCTTGAGGCCAGGAGTTCAAGACCAGTAGGGCCAATATGGTGAAACCCCATCTCTGCTAAAAATACAAAAATTAGCCAGTCATGCTGGCGCATGCCTGTCATCTCAGCTACACGGGTGGCTGAGGCACAAGAATCGCTTGAACCTGGGAGGCAGAGGTTGTGATGAGATCATGCCACTGCACTCCAACCTGGGTGATGAGGTGAGACTGTCTCAAGAAAACAGCAACAACAACAACAACAACAACAAAAATCACTTGAACTCATGGAGATAGAGAGTAGGATGCTGTTTATCAGAGACTGGGAAGGGTACTGGGGAGGAAGAATAAGATCTAGTATTTGATAGCATAAGAGGGTGACTACAGTCAACAATAATTTGTTGCATATTTAAAAGCAACTAAAGAATGTAATTGGAGTGTTTGTAACACAAAGAAATGATAAATGCTTGAGATGATTGCTTCCCCATTTATCCTGATGTGATTGTTACACACTGTATGCCTGTATTAAAATATCTCATGTGACCCATAAATTCATATACTTACTATGTACTCATAAGAATTAAAATTAAAAATAAAAATATCCAAGAAGAATTCTTCTTCAAAAAAATGGAATTACCACCCAGAGAAAAGACATATAGTACTGGCATTAGATGGTTGCCCAATAAAGAAGCCAAGGGTCCTTATTCCTCAATTACTCATGTATTAGGCCATTCTTGCATTGCTATAAAGAAATACCTGAGACTGCGTACTTTATAAGGAAAAGAGATTTAATTGGCTCACAGTTCTGCAGTATGTACAAGCATGGTGCTAGCATCTGCTCAGCTTCTGGGGAGGTCTCAGGGAACTTGTTGTGTCAGAAGGCAAAGGGGGAGCAGGTGTCTCAAATGGTGAGAGCAGGAGTAAGGGGGTTGTGGGAGTTAGAACATACTTTTAAACAACTAGATCTCATGAGAGCTCACTCACTCACCAAGCCATAAGAGATCTGCCTACATGACCCGACACCACCCACCAGGCCCCACCTCCAACACTGAGGATTACATCCCAACATGAGATTTGGAGGGGACACGCAAACTATATCATTTCACCCTTGGCCCCCTAAATCTCATGTCCTTCTTACATGGCAAAATGCAATCATCTCTTCTCAGTAGTCTCCTAGAGTCACAATTCATTCCAGTATTAACTCAAAAGTCCCAAGTCCAAATACAAAGTCTTGTCTGGAAATGAGTTCCTCCCACCTATGAGCCAGTAAAATTAAAACAAGTTATTTACTTCCAAGGTACAATAGAGGTACAGGCATTGAGTAAACATTCCCCCCCACCCGCCACTTTTTTTTTGAGATGGATTCTCGCTCAGTTACCCAGGCTGGAGTGCAATGGCGCAATCTCAGCTCACTGCAACCTCTGCCTCCTGGGTTCAAGTGATTCTCCCATCTCAGCCTCCTGAGTAGCTGGAATTACAGGCACCCACCATCATGCCCAGCTAATTTTTGTATTTTTGTAGAGATGGGGATTTTCACCACATTGGCCAGGCTGGTCTTGAACTCCTGACCTCAGGTGATCCACCTGCCTCAGCTGCCCAAAGTGCTGGGATTACAGGTGTGAGCCACCATGCCTGGCCAACATTCCCATTCTAAAAGGAAGAAATCAGCCCAAAGAAGGGACTTCAGGCCCCATCCAAGTCTGAAACACAGCGGGGCAGTCATTAAATCTTAAAGTTTCAAAATAATCTCCTTTGACTCCGTGTCCCACATCCAGGTCACACTGATGTAAGGGTGGACTCCAAGGCCTTGGGCAGGTCTGCCTCTATGGTTTTTGCAAGGTGAAGCTGCCATGACTGCTGTCATGGGTTGGAGTTGAGTGTCTATGACTTTTCCAGGTACAGGATGCAAGCTGCCAATGGATCTACATTCTGGGATCCACAGAACAATGGCTTCCTTCCCACAGTTCCACTAGGCAATGCCCCAGGGAGGATTCTTTGTTGGGAGGGCTCCAATCCCATATTTCCCTTCTGCACTGCCTTAGTAAAGGTTTTCTGTGAGGACTCTGTCCCTATAGCATGCTTCTGCCTGGACACCCATGCTTTCTGATACATCCTCTGAAATCTAGGCAGAAACTAGGATCACTCTTTCATTCTTTGTACCCGAAGGCTTAGCACCACAAGGAAGCCACAAAGGCTTACAGCTTGCATGCTCCAGAGTGGCAACCTGAGCCATATCTGAGACCCTTTGAGCCATGGCTGGACTGGATGGACCATAATGCAAGGAGCAGCCTCCTGAGGTAGACAGGGTAGTGGTGCCCTGGGCTTAACCCCTAAACCGTTTAGTTCTCCTGTACCACTGGGACTATGATGGGAGGGACTGCCTAGAAGATCTCTGAAATGCTGTAGAGGCCTTTTTCCCATTATTTTGGATATTAGTACTTGTTCTCTTTTAGTTATGCAAATGTCCCTAGCAAATGATTTCTTGCAGCCTGCTTGAATTCCTCCCCCAAAAATGGTCTTTTATTTTCTTTCACATAGCTAGGCTGTAAATTTTCTAAACTTGTAATCTCTGCTTCCCTTTTAAGTAAAAATTCCAGGTTTAAGTTATTTATTTGCTTCTCCATCTGAGCATAGGTTGTTAGAAGCAGCCAGGTCACATCTCAATTGCTTCAGTGCTTAGAAATGTCTTCTGCCAGATACTCTAAGTCATTAACTCTTTTTTTTTTGAGACGGAGTCTTGCTCTGTATCCCGGGCTGGACTGCAGTGGCCGGATCTCAGCTCACTGCAAGCTCCACCTCCCGGGTTTATGCCATTCTCCTGCCTCAGCCTCCCGAGTAGCTGGGACTACAGGCGCCCGCCACCTTGCCCGGCTAGTTTTTTGTATTTTTAGTAGAGATGGGGTTTCACCGTGTTAGCCAGGATGGTCTTGATCTCCTGACCTCGTGATCCGCCCGTCTCGGCCTCCCAAAGTGCTGGGATTACAGGCTTGAGCCACCGCGCCCGGCCAGTCATTAACTCTTAAATTCAAACTTTCACAGGTCCCTAGGGCATGAACCTAATGTAGCTAAGTTCTTTGCTAAGGTATAACATGGGTGAACTTTGCTCTGGTTCTCATTAAGTTCCTCACACCTAAGACTTTGTCAGCATGGACTTTACTTTGCAGATCACTATCATTTACTTTGCAGATCACAGCATTTTGTTCACAACCATTTAATCAGTCTCTATCAAGTTTCAAACTTTTCCTCATCTCCCTGCCTTCTCCTGAGCCCTCTAAATTCTTCCAACCTCTGTCTCTTACCCAGTTCCAATATCATTTTGACATTTTCAGGTATCTTTATAGCAATACCCCACTCCTTGGTATCAATCTTCTATATTAGGTTGTTGTGGCATTGCTATTAGAAATATCTGAGACTGGGTAATTTATGAAGAAATAGAAATTTAACTGGCTTGCAGTTCTGCAGGCTGTACAAGCATAATGCCAGCATTTGCTCAGCTTCTGGAGAGGCCTCAGGGAGCTTTCAATCATGGTGGAAGGTGAAGAGAGAGCAGCTATCTCACATGGCAATAGGGGGCGCAAGAGAGAGAGTGAGGAGGAAGGTGCTACACACCTTTAAACAAAGAGATCTTATGAGAACTCTCTCACAAAGCCATAAGGGAACCACTCCCATGACTCAAACACCTCCCACCAGGCCCCACCTCCAACACTGAGGATTACATCTCAACATGAGAATTGGAGGGAACATTCAAGCAACATCACCTATAATGAACTCCAAGACTCTACAAGCCCAGTTAAATCATTCAAGTCTCCCAGTCAGTATTTTAGTGTCTCCCTGTTGAATATGAATAGATAGCGAAGGCTCCACAAAACTCTGAGGAAATTCTTCAACAAAAAGCCTAATACGGCCGGGCGCCCGTGGCTCACACCTGTAATCCCAGCGCTTTGGGAGGACGAGGCGGGCGGATCACGAGGTCAGGAGATCAAGACCATCCTGGCTAACACGGTGAAACCTCATCTCTACTAAAAATGCAAAAAATTAGCTGGACGTGGTGGCAGGCGCCTGTAGTCCCAGCTACTCAGGAGGCTGAGGCAGGAGAATGGCGTGAACCCAGGAGGCGGAGCTTGCAGTGAACCGAGATCGCACCACTGCACTCCAGCCTGGGCGACTGAGTGAGACTCTGTCTCAAAAAAAAAAAAAAAAAAAAAAAAAAAAAAAAAAAAAAAAAAAAAGCCTAATACAAACAAATGAAAATAATAATGATGATTAGGTTGATATAAAAAGAGTTTAAGAAACAAATAGACATTTCAGAAAAAATAAACTTAGTAGCCCTAGACAGATGACAAGTTATCACATTAATGGAACAATAGGATACTATACAAAATTATCAAGTAAGAAAAAAGAGAGTTAGAATTTAAAACAATGAAAGAAGATGCTAATAAATAAAATCAGAGATGAAAAGGGAGATGTTGCTGGGCACGGTGGCTTACACCTGTAATCCCAGCACTTTGGGAGGCCAAGGCAGGCAGATCATGAGGTCAGGAGTTTGAGACCAGCCTGACCAACATAGTGAAACCCCATCTCTACTAAAAATACAAAAATTAGCCAGCACGATGGCACATGCCTGTAATCCCAGCTACTCAGAAGGCTGAGGCAGGAGAATTGCTTGAACCCAGGAGGCGGAGGTTGCAGTGAGCCCAGATTGCACCACTGCATTCCAGCCTGGGTGACAGAGCAAGACTCCAACAACAACAACAAAAAAGATAAAAAGAAAAGAAAGAAGGAAAGATGGAAAGATAAGGGAGACATTACAAGCAATACCACAGAAATTCAAAGGATTGTTAGATGCTACTAGGAGCAACTATATGCACATAAATTGGAAAACCTAAAAAAAGGATAAATTCCTAGACACATACAACCTACCAAGATTTAACCATGAAGAAATTCAAAACCTGAAAAGACCAATACCATCAAGATTGAAGTCATAATAAAAAGTCTCCCAGTAAAGAAAAGCCCAGGATCCAATGGCTTTACTGCTTAACTTGTCAAACATTGAAAGAAGCAATATCAATCCTACTCAAACTATTCTGAAAAATAGAGGAAGAGGGAGTACTTCTACACTTATTCTACAAGGCCAGTATTACCCTCATACCGAAACAGACCAAAGGTATATTGCAAAAAGAAAACTACAAGCCAGTATTCCCAATGAACATTTATGCAAAGATCCTCAACAAAATACTAGCAAACCAAATTCAGCAACACATTAAAAAGATTATTCATCATGACCAACTGGGATTTATCCCAAGGAAGCAAGGATGGTTCAACATAATGTAAATCAGTCAGTATGATACATCATATCAACGAAGGACAGAAACATATGATCATTTCTATTTATCTGGGAAAGAATTTGATAAAATTCAACATCCCTTCATGATAAAAATTCTAAAAACTGGGGCTAGAAGGGACATACCTGAACACAAAGAAAGCCATATATGACAGACCTAGTATCATATTGAATAGGGAAAAATGGAAAGTTTTTCCTCCAGGATCTGTAACATGACAGGATGTCCATTACCACTTGAGCAATCAGACAAGAGAATGAAAGGGAATTCAAATTGGAAAGAAAGAAGTCAAGTTATTCTTGTTTGCAGATGATTTGATTTTATGTTTGGAAAAACCTAAAGACTTCACCAAAACACTACTAGAACTGATAAACAAATTAAATAAAGTTGCAGGATACAAATTCGACATACAAAAATCGGTAGCATTCCTATATGCCAATGGTAAACAATCTGAAAAGGAAATCAAGAATGTAATCCCATTTGCAATAGCTACAAATAAAATATCTAGGAATTAACTTTCTGAAAGAAGTGAAAGAGTTCTACAATGAAAACTATAAAACACTGATGAAAGAAATTAAAGAGAACACAAAAAATGGAAAGATATTTCATGTTCATGGACTGGAAGAATCAATACTGTTAAAATGTACATAGTACCCAAAGCAATCTTCATATTCAATGCAGTCTCTATCAAAATACCAATGACATTCTTCACAGATATAAAAAAAAAAGTCTTAAAATTCATATGTAACCACAAAAGACCCAGAATACTCAAAGCAATACTGAGCAAAAAAGAACAAAACTGGAGGAATCATATTACCTGACTTCAAATAACACTACAGAGCTGTAGTAACCAAAACAGGATGGTTCTGGCATGAAAGCCCAGAAACAAATTCATACATCTACAATGAACTCATTTTTGCAAAGGTGCCAAGAACATACATTGGGAAAGGACAGTCTCTTCAATGGTTCTGGGAAAACTAGATATCTATATGCAGAAGAATGATAGACTTCTATCTCTTGCCATACACAAAAATCAAATCAAACTGGAATAAAGACTTAAATCTAAGACTTCAAACTATAAAACTATTAGAAGAAAACATTAGGGAAACTCTCCAGGACATTGGCCTGAGCAAAGAATTTTTTTTTTTTTTTCCAGACAGAGTCTCACTCTGTTGCCCAGACTGGAGGCTGGAGTGCAGCAGTGTGATCTCAGCTCACAGCAGCCTCTGCCTCCTGGGTTCAAGTGATTCTTGTGCCTCAGCCTCCCAAGTAGCTGGCACTATAGGTGCACACCACCATGCTGGACTAATTTTTGTATTTTTAGTTGAGACAGGGTTTTGCCATGTTGGTCAGGTTGGTCTCCAACTCCTGACCTCAAGTGATCCACTTGCCTAGGTCTCCCAAAGTGCATGGATTACAGGTGTGAGCCACCTGCGCCTGGCCTGGGCAAAGATTTTTTTAGTGAAAATAAATCAACCAAAGCACAAGCAACTAAAGTGAAAATAGACAAATGGGATCACATCAAGTTAAGAATATCTGCATAGCAAAAGAAACAGTCAACAAAGTGAGGAGATAACCCACAGAATGGGAGAAAATATTTGCAAACTATCCATCTGACAAGGATTAATAACTGGAATATATTAGGAGCTCAACTCCATAGGAAAAAAAATCTGATAATCCAATTAAAAATGGTCAAAACACTTGAATATATATTTCTGAAAAGAAGATATACAAATGGCAAACAGTCAGATGAAAAGTTGTGCAGTGTCATTGGTCATCAGGGAAATGCAAATCTAAACTACAGTTAGATATTATCTCACCCCAGTTAAAATGGCTTTTATCCAAAAGACAGGCAGTAACAAATGCTGACAAGGATGCAGAGAAAAGAGAATACTAGTACACTTTTGGTGGGAATGTAAATTAGTACAACCGCTATGGAGAACAATTTGGAGTTTCCTTTAAAAAGCTAAAAATAGAACTCCCATATGATCCAGCAATCCCACTGCTAGGTAGGTATATACCCAAAAGAAAGGAAATCAACATATTTGCACTTCCATCTTTATTGTAGCACTATCCACAGTAACCAAGATTTGGAAGCAACCTAAGTTTCCCTCAACAGACAAATGAATAAAGAAAATGTGGTACATATACACAATGGAGTACTGTTCAGCCATAAAAAGGAATGAGACCCTGTCATTTGCAACAACATAGATGTAAGTGGAGGATGTTACAGTCAATGAAATTATCCAGGCACAGAAAGATCATCTTCACGTATTCTCACTATTTATGGGAGCTGAAAATTAAAAGAATTGAGATCCTGTAGATAGAGATTAGAATGATGGTTACCAGAGGCTAGGAAGTGTAGTGGATGGGAGGAAGTAAGAAGTGGGGATGTTTAATGGGCACAAAAATATAATTAGATAGAACAAATAAGATCTAGTATTTGATAGCTCAACAGGGTGACTACAGTCAACAGTAGTTTATCATACATCTCAAAATGACTAAGATAATATAATTGAATTGTTTATAACTTAAAGGATAAATATTTGCAGTAATAGATACCCCATTTATCCTGATATTATTATGCATTGTTTGCCTATATGAAAATATCTCTTGTGCCCCATAAATCTATCTATCTGTCTTTCCATCTACCTACCTACCTATTTTGTACCCATAGAAATTAAATTTTTTTAAATTATGTTTTGGAGACTTCCAGAAAAATTGGTGATAATGCTACATAATCAAATAAAGAAGGCAATGTATAACTCCAGAAAAAACAAAAAGTTATTCAACAAATAAAACATAATCATGGCACACCATTTGGTTTATCAGTAAACATTACTTTGTAGGGATGATACAATAGAATCCTGAATGTTTATTTGGCCAATAATTGTTATATAACTGTATCAGGAGGATAGAAAGAGGGAAGTAGAGAGGTGAGATGGTGAAAGAATGTGAAATCTTAATCATTCATAATAGAAAGTCAGTTAGAAATATGGAGTTTTAAAAAAAAAAGTTCGAGAGTCTTATAGAGAGGGTGGCACAAAAGACTCCTCTATCTTTTTCTAAGCTTTGTGTATAGAATTTGGGGTGGGTGGGTTAGTTTAATAATTATTTTGTAAATATAGAAGGAACCAAAGCAACCAAATTTCTAGATATAAATGTCCTCTGTTTATTATCATGATAATAGGTAGACATCTTGGATTGGGATTATTTCACATTTGAATGGAATATCTCCTTTCCCCTTCAATATTTGATAGGTTTAACATGGTCACTAACTGTAGAGCAGGGACTGGTGGTGCTCTTTATTGGCAGAAGTGTGACTGGCTACCCCTGACCTTTCAGGAGAGAGATGAGACATGTACACCTGGCCAATCAGACCAGCAGATTCACTGCTGGTGATGATTAGGTTGCAGATGCCAAAGACAGTTTGTGCTGTTCAGGTTAAATTACCCCACTTCAGTTCTCACTCTAAAGATGATTTATAACTAGTATTCTCCACCTCCAGTCTTTTCACTAGCAAGCAGGATACTTCTGGAAAATAATTAGGATGAAAAGAAGTCACTCTATCACAATAATGAGTTTTTGAATTCACACTTTAAATGAGATGATCCTCCTTAGGAAGAGTAAAATAAAATGAATTTCCATGCCATTGTTGATTCTACTTGAGTTAAACAGTAATACAAAAAGTTGGTTTTCTGTTCATAGCCTGGAGAACCTTGTCTCTCAGAATTATCATGCCCCATGCCATTCCTTGCAGATTTTGAATTCCCTTTGTCTCAGAAACATCCAGAAAATCTTTTTGACCTTAGGTGGTTGGCAGAACACACATGTTATGAGGGTGCCTCAGTTTGGCAGAAAAGCCCTGAACTTTGTCCAAAAGAAGGGCTTTCCAGCATGCTGGTTCATTCAACTTAGGACTGCAAGGCTTCCTGAAAGACAGGTGTGTCAGAAAGAAAGCAAGCAAACAGAAATTCACAATGTCCAGACTTTTCCCTCCAGAGCAGCACAGTTCCCTTGCTGAGCAGCAACAGCCAAGGCTTTAAGCTGTTCCCTCTCCCTTTTCTATTAATTGAGAAAACCAACTGCTGCAAGAGCAACATCAGCAGAGCTAAATGTAAATGGAGTTTAATAGAAAGAGACAAATAGCCCACTGAGAACCCCTAACATTTTGGTGTAATACCCCAGAGTTCCACACCATAAACTTGGTATTCCAGTATAAAGTTCATCTCTCAATTGCATGCCACCCTCTCCCATCTTATTCACTCTTTTGCATTATTAATGGAGTGATCTCCCCCATGGAATCAAAATGATAGATAGATAGATAGATAGATAGATAGATAGATAGATAGATAGATAGGTAGGTAGTCTCTAATATATGTATTAGAAACAGAATCTATGTTGCTCAGGCTGGAGTGCAGTGGAATGACCATAGGTCACTGTAAACTTGAACTTTTGGGTTCCAGCAATCTACAGGTGTGCAGGTCTATAGGTGTGCACCACTATGTCCAGCTAATTTTTAAAATTTTTTGTAGAGACAGGATATCTCTATGTTGTCCAGGCTGGTCTTCAGCTCCTCTTCTCAAACGATCTTCCTGCCTTGCCCTCCCAAAGTGCTGAGAATACAGGTGTGAACTACCATGCCCAGCCGTAAACATGAAATTTATTTATGTTTTATGTACACCGTGTGCACATAGCCTGAATATAATTTTACACAATATTTTAAATAATTTTGTGCACAAAACCAAGTTTGTGTACATTGAAACATCAGAAAGCAAAGGAGTCACTATCTCAAGTCAGTGACCAAAAAGTTTTAGACTTTGGAGCATTTTGGATTTCAGAGCATCTTGAATTTTGGATTTTTGGTTTAGGATGCTCAACCTGTATATATGCATACATGCATATTTATGTAACATACATATGTAATATTACCTAAAACTTAGTAAAGACTCATATGTTAACTATTGTTTTTGTTGGTATTACTATGAGTAATAACTATTAGCATTTTCTCTCATATCTAAAATGCAGTTGGTAAATGCTAAACTCATAGGGTTGTTGTAAAGATTTTTAAAGTTGATAGATTTTAAATCCTTGGAACTGTGCCTTGTATATGGTGAACAATATTAAAGTGTTATCTTTCGTTATTTTCACTAATAGTAATAAAAAAGCACAATTGTATAGTATAGTAAACCTGTAATATAGTATCTGCTCAATAAATTGTTAATTAACTTTTTTTCATTTCCGTGTGTGTGTGTGTGTGTGTGTGTGTATCACTAAGGGAATTGATACTAATGTCATTTCATGCATTAGTGGTAACATTAATTATCTTTTTACACATTGGGCAAAAAAAAAAAAAAAAAAAAAAAAAAAAAAAAAAAAAAAAAAACAAGGCTGGCAAAACATCTTGGCCCAGAAGACTGCCTTCAGCAAAAAGACAAAATGTGAGTGAAGAGAATATGCCCATGAGAATTGAGAGGGTTGCATTTTGCATATTATGTATAGAGATTTGCCAGTTTCCCTTTCACAAACTATGACAGTGACACTGATTTTGGATGAGCAACCTGCATAATGCTTCAGGGGCACATCTCTTCTTCTAAGGCTGCAGGCTTGCCGATGAGACAGAACACAGGCTCAATTCCATCTGCTGTCATTTATCTGCCAATACAGATAGCAGACCTCTGTGGGTCTATTGGACAGCTAAAGCGACAGACTATATTTTAGCAACTGAAGAGGAACCACTTCAGATCACTAAAGGTGGAAAACACCTGATGACACCTTCAATCAAAAGAAATGAGTATCCAAAATCTGAAACATTAGGCCCCACAGTAAAATGGCTCTAGTGACAGAAAAAAAATACTACTTCTAACCCTTATAGAATGAACTTGTATTAAAGAGCTCAAAGAAAACTTTTATCACATTTATCTTCCACTTTTAATTAAAAGGCTTATTTCTGAATGCTAAAACTTTTGCTTTATTCACGTTTTAGAGGAAAAGAGAGGAAGAGAAACCACCTGTTACCTTCTTGATGCTGTAGCCGGCACCTGCCCTTGGTTGAAGATGAGTTTTGTGTGGTGTCTGGACCAAAAATAACGAGGCTTTTAAAAATTATTGTCCTAAAAACCAGCAGATTAAACTACTTTCTTTTTTCTCAGAGGTTTCACAAAGTATATGTTGTTTGGAAAGGCGAAGTCAGTGAAGAAAAAAGAGGAACCTCCCTAAATATTGCTGTTGTCATTTATAATGTAAGACTCGCTAGAATGAGATTATCTTAGGTATGAATGGAGAAAGGTAGGATGCATGCAGTGTGGAAGCAGCCAGATTCAACACACTAAAATCATTAACACATAAGTTTGTGTAGTTGTGTGTGCTTTTGAGAGGGAGAAGAGGAATTTTGCGTTCTTCATTCTAACCACTTGACCAATAACTGGGAATCATCTCTTTTATCCCTTATTTTTTCCCTTTGTTCTTTATGTTCTGTTCTTGAGGTGGTCTTTATCATAAAGTGCCTTTACATAGGCAGTATATAAGCTGTATGCAAAATTGAGTCCCCATCTCTGGCACTGATCTCAAAGTCCTGTTTGTTGTTATCAAATACCTTTGAATCTGTGTCTTCAAACTCTGCTTGGGTTCACTCAAATCAGTATATTTCTTTTCATATGTAAGTCTTTTGATTTCTGTCCTAGGTTGACTCTTTTCTGAGTTTCCTTTTACATCAGAAATTAACGTTTTCCTAATTATCCAATCTAGAAATTTTAGTCATCATTACTTTTTCTTTTCATTCGTTTTTAATATCCCATCCATCCTCAGGTTCAATTAATCCTTTCTTCAAACTCTACTCCCCCTGTCTTTCATTCTGCAGCTGAGTTCACATCACACAGGTCCTCATCCATTCATGCCAGGACTTCGACAGCAGATTCTAACAGATTCTAACCTCCAGACTCATTAAATTAATCCTACACACTATTTCCAGGTGACTTACTGAAAGTCTTCATTTGATCCTGTCACTCTCCATTTCATGACTCTCCCAGCAGGTCACAACTCACATATCTGCAGGAGACAGGAGCTATTCAGTGGAAAAGGTAGGGGGATCCTGGGCAAGGAGGGTATAGATATATCCTCACCTGCATAAGCAGTGACTTCTGAGCTCCTCACAGTTGTTAGCATGTGAAAACACAGGCCGGGGTTGTCAGGCTTTCTGATTTTTCAAGAGAACACAGAAATTAGACTTTTAAAAAGTTGATTCAATAAATATGATGGAAGGTATATTAGAGTTCTTTAGGAGAACAGAATTAATGGAATATATGTACACACACACACACACACACACAAGAACACACACATTTATATATCTATATAAAGGGTTGTTTATTAAGTATTAACTCACATGATCACAAGGTCCCGCAATAGGCCATCTGCAGGCTGAGAAGCAAGGAGAGCCAGTCCAAGTTCCAAAACTGAAGAACTTGGAGTCCAATGTTTCAGGGAAGGAAGCATCCAGCATGGGAGAAAGATGTAGGCTGGGAGGCTAGGCCAGTCTTTCTTTTCACGTATTTCCGCCGGCTTATATTCTAGCTGCCCTGGCAGCTGATAGATTGTGCCCATCCAGCTTAAGAGTGGGTCTGCCTTTCCCAGCCCACTGACTCAAATGTTAATCTCCTTTGGCAACACCCTCACAGACACACCCAGGATCAATACTTTGTATCCTTCCATCCAATCAAATTGACATTCAGTATTAACTATCACAGAAGGCATACTATGTTCTGAGCTTTCTTATCTGTACTGTAAAAAAAAAAAAAATACAGCAGTGAATGAAACCAACAAAATACTTTTGTGGACTTTATATTCCAGGTGGGAGTGAAAGACAAGAAAAAAATTTATATATTTTTTATATATGTAATATATATTTATATATCTATATTTAAAAATATATATGGGGAAGATTTTGTGATAAATACTATGAAGAAAAGTGTGTTCGAGAAGAGGTTAACGAATGTGTGTGTGGTGGGTGGTGGAATTTTAAGAGGTGTTAGGAACGACCTCATTCAGAAGGTAGCATGCGAATAAACATGAAGGAGGTACAAAAAGTTCTCCTGCCATCATAGAGGGATGGTAAGGTGCTGGTGGCTGGAGTGAAGAAGCAAAGTGGAGAATAAGGGAAAAAGTTGTAGATGAAACATAAGGGGACTCGTAGCTCTATTTATCTTACTAGTGGCTTTGCTTTATTAAACAAAGACCTTTAAACAGATGTTAACAAGATCACTCTGACTCCTAATTTGGAGATGACTTTAGGGAAATAAGGGAAGAAACAGAGAGACCAATGAGAAGCAGAAAAATTCTTTTCCTCAGGGTCTTTCTCATTGTTCTTCTCACTACCATCATCCTTTGGACAGACAGGTACTCTTTTTAACTCAATGTGATCTAAATGTGGGTTTAAAAAAAAATCCTTTTCTTTTTTTAACAACTGAGACAAAGCAGGAATTTTAAAGCAACACTTTACTGACAAACTATGTAGAATCAAAATAACATGAAACTAGATAATTTGTCCTATAATAGGAGATATTTTATTCAAATGAAGTCCCTTAGGAGAAACTCTTCTTCTGACTCCCTCTTCACACTGGACAGCAGAGGCCATCTTTAATCTTCCCACAAGAGAGGGCTCTATAAGACATAGTCATTGCTCAAGAGATTGAGAATCAAGACAGAGAAGTTTAGTCTCCTTCTGTGCTTACTTAAGGCTCACCTCCTTAACTCTGATTTCCTCTCCGGGAAATCCCTATTGCTCTGGTGATTGTATACTGGGATTTATACAACGTTTAGGGAAGTGTAACCTACTCAAAATATCCAAATATAGCAGCATAATTCTAATACTCTAATAAGAGGCACATCGACATATTTTTGAGGATGGGGAAAGATCATTAAATAACAGTATGAGTCATATTATGTCCTCAGTAAATATTAGTTACCTTGTCTTCCTCTCAGAGTGACTTTCACCACCCTCTGTAACTCATCTAGCCTTATCTAATGGGAGGCCTCTTTTTTTTGGATGGCATGACTACATAATTTCAAGCTATTTCTTATGTTATTTGCCCTGTCTTAAATATCTTCCTCTTAACTCCTTCTCATACAAACCTTAAAGCTCTTCCATAGGTCACAACAACTTATAAGGTCTTTTACCTAATTGAACTCAACACTGATGTCTTCTCTTTGCTGTACATTTGTATGTCTAGACCAATCATTTTTCATATAATATGAAACTTTTGGATATAAAAATATTAACTTCTTGAAAGATAGTAACCCTGATTTGCTCTTTATACTTTAACTCCTTTTGTTTCTTTGTTTTTAAATCCACTGTGCAAAGCTGTTTATGCAACAGAAATTTAGTAAATACTCTGTGAACGTCTGAAATATCCATTCATCGATCCACTCACTCAAAAACATTACCATACACTTTGTCATGCATTGCTAGATATTCAAGCATGAAAATCAAACAATAGTGAAGAATAATTTATTGTAAATGTTATTTTTCAGGGAAGAGAACACTAGAAATAACTTCTTGAGAAATTGGTTTGGGAAAATAGTATATCCAAAATTAGAGAGCGCCATCTTGTGGGCAAGTGAGTATCTCACACAAATAATTTTAAGTTGCAAAACTAGTAGAATTTCTTCTCCTTTTTTCTTACAATTCAAATCTCCTTTTTACAATAAATATTTGGATTGATACATAATTATACATATTTAGGAGGTACATGTGATATTTTGATTCATGCATACAATGTGTAATGATCAAATCAGGGTATTTAAGGTTACCATCACCTCAAACACTTATTATTTTTTACATTGGGAACACTTCAGCTCTTCCAGATATTTTGAAATATACAATAAATTATTGTTAGCTATAGTCACCTTTCTGTGTTATCAAACACTAGAACTTATTTCTTCTATCTAACTATATGCTCATACCCACTAACTAACCTCTCTTCATCCCACCTCTCTCTTCCCAGCCTCTGGTAACCATCATTCTACTCTCTACCTCAAAGAGATCCACTGTTTTAGCTCCCACATATGAATGACAACATGCCATATCTGTCTTTCTCTGCCTGGCTCATTTCACTTATTGTAATGACCTCCAGTTCTATCAAGGACACTTAGGTTGATTCCATATCTTGGCTATTGTGAATAGTGCTGCAATAAACATGGGGGTGCAGGTGTACTTTTAATATACTCATTGCCTTTCCTTTGAATAAATACCTAGTGGTGGGATTGCTGGATCATATGATAGTTTTATTTTTAGTTTTTTGAGAAACTCCCATACTGTTTTCCTTTGTGGCTGTACTAATATACATTCCCACCATCAGTGTATAGGAGTTCTCTTTTCTCAGCATCCTTCCTAGCATCAAATAAAATCTTTTAAAGAGGCTCTCTCTGTCCTAGCTGAAGAACAGAAAATATATATTAAAATTTTATATAATTATAAACAATCCTTAGAAACTAATTGTATTATTTACAATTTACTTTTAAATTTCTTGAATATATAAAAATGAAGGCTTAGCAAATAAATTACTAAATATCATAAACATGACTTATACTTTTCATAAGAAAGCTTATAAAACTGTTAATGAAAAGGAGACAGAATTCTTAGAGATTATCTCTTTAAGGGATCTATCACTTTTTGGGTATCTCAGGGTGCTTTGAAAATTTGATTAAATCAAATCTCTCTTGAAAAATGTAAACATACACACAATTTTTCAGTTTTAATTTTTCAATTTTTCAATTTTTTAGTTTCAAGGGCTTCACCAACTCCCCTGCGGTTGACTCATGAACCCATTCATGAACTTCATATTTTAAATACTTACATTTTACATAATACACCATTAAAGTCTAGAAGATTTGGGGGTAAAAACTAAAATTAGATTCCATTATCTCTTCATCCCCAAAACCTCATGCTCACACAATTTTATAAGATAGATCAAATCATGATGAAATGTATTTGAGTTCCTAAGCTAAATCTTAAAACTTATAGTTTCTAGGCTATTAATGTTCCTTACATCAACAAAAATAAAAATTTAATATTAGGTTCATGTCATTCATGGTATATCTGTCACAAATACCCTTGATGCCCATTCTATCCAAAATAAAAGATATGTTATGGATTTCCTTCTTTTTCAGGGCTGGGTAGAATTCCAGTGTGTGACTGTGTGTGTGTGTGTGTGTGTGTGTGTGTGTGTCTGTGTGTGTCTGTACCACATTTTCTTTATCCATTCATTGTTGATGAACACTTAGGTTGATTCCATATCTTTGCTATTTTAAATAATGCTATCATGAACATGGGAGTGCAAATATCTTTTCGACACACTGATTTCATTTTCTTTGGATATATACCTAGTAGTGAGATTGCTGGATAATATGGTAGTACTATTTTTAGCTTTTAAAGAACCTCGATGCTGTTTGCCATAATGGCTATGCTAATATACATTCCCACCAACAGTGTAAACGTCTTCTGTTTTCTCCACATCCTTGCCATCTTTCATCTTTTTTGTACTAACCATTCTAACAGGTATGAGGTGATATCTCATTGTGGTTTTAGTTTGCATTTCCCTGATTATTAAGTGATGTTGAACATTTTTTCATATACCTGTTGGCCGTTGGTATGGCTTCTTTGGAGAAATGTCTGTTTAGATCCTTTTCTTGTTTTTTAATTAAGTTATTTGTTTTCATACTGTTGACCTTTTTGAGTTCCTTATATATTTTGGAAATCCTGTCATTTGGGATCACATGGATGAATCTGGATGATGTTACGTTAAGTGAAATAAGCCAGGCACAGAATGACAAACACCACATGATCTCATTTAAATGTGAAAGCAAAAAGGTCAGACTCATAGAAACAGAATAAAAAGGTTGTTACAAGGGCTGGTGGGTGGGGGCTGAAGATTGGGGCAATGTTGGTCAAAGGACACAAAATTTCAGTTGAACAGGAGGAATAAGTTCCAGAGATCTGTTGTACATCAGGGTGACTATAGTTAATAACAACACATTGCATACTTGAAAATAGCTAAAAGAATAGGTTTTAAGTGTTCTTGCCACAAAAAGAAGATAAGTTTGTGAGGTAATGCATAGATTAATTAGCTTGATTTGGCCACTTCACAATATATACATCTATCAAAATAACATGTTTTACATCATAAATATATAAATTTTTATTTGTCAATTTTTAAACATATATATACATTTTAGAATTATGGCTTAGCCTTGGGTTAATGAAGTTGTGACAGCATGAGGTTTATAAAACTGAACAAAGAACCCCGAACCATACCCACCCTAGCTATGGAAATACAATGGAACTGTTAGTTTTGTTTCCTCTTTCTTTCTCATTGAGAAATCGTGTCCCTTCATAAAAACCATTTCTCCTTGTCAAATCACTGGGGCTCTTTTTTCTCCATTATTATTTATAATATTTTATGTTTTATTCATCTCTTGCTAGTATGAACCTTAGTAATCTAGGTTAGTATTTCCCAAAGTAGGTTTTGTGGAATGCTAATATCAACAGGTACTACATGCAAAATGGTCGCATGGTCAAATAAGCTGAGCTTCATAAAATTAAACTGATATATTACTGGAAGCTAAATAAATATTGTAAATCTCCAGGAAGGAGATACACATGCGAAATATTGCAAACTTTATTAAACATGTAATTTTTTGTTTGTTTACAGAGTATCTAATGGGGTTGGGTGCTCCCCAGAGAACATTATGGCACGTGCTGAACTAGAGATAAAAAAAGATAGATTTATACATACGTGCAGATTGCTTGGACAAGTTTCAGCAGGATGGTGAGAAATTGATTTCTAGAGTAGAATATTCTGGGAAATGAGGTTTTTTTTTATGTTAAATGATCCTAATTCAAATATTATGATTAATTTTAAGTTAGCAGGCAATTTGATATAATGGAGAAAGCACTCACCTGAAACAGAGTTAACGTGTTTTATTCCTTGGTACAGTCATGCTGGTTTTTAAGTGATTAGCAATTCATTTTACCTTTCCACCTAAGGTAAAGGAATTCTTGTAGGAGTAATAGAAGCCCTGTCATTTATATAAAACTTAGATTAAGATGCTTTGTGCAGCAATTCCCATGGCATATTTCTTTTTGTCTTTTCTCTTTCTCTTTGTTTCCCTCCCTCCCTCCCTTCTTCCCTTCCTCCTGCCCTGCCCTTCTTTTCTTTTTCTTTCTTTCTTTCTTGACGAGGTCCTGCTTCGTCCCCCAGGCTGGAGTACCTGGGCTCAAGGTATCCTCCCACCTCAGCCTCCCAGAAATCCTGGGATTGCAGATATGAGCCATCATGCCCAGCCCCAAGTCATATTCTAAAACATGGCTTACTCTGATATTAACTGCCATCTACAGGGGAATGGCCTACTTACTCTGCAGATGCTCTCTACCTTCTAGAATAGTCACATTCCAATTAGTATATTTAAAGTTCTTAGAAGTTGTGTAATAAAAAAATATTTTCTTTAAGATTTTGAAGTCAATATTTATAAATTATTTGACTCTCTAGTCTTTTTCTTATTTTTATTATTCAACTGGACTTTTACCATCTCAAAAACTAGTATTCAATGTACCAGTTTGGAAAATGTTCTTATGCCTTTTCTACTTTTGATAGATAAAATTGTTTTTAATTCATGCTAACAGATGAACAAATAATCTAAAAAAATGGACTCCTAATTAATTGTGAATTATGAATTAGTAGTGAATTGATCGCATGTTCATATTATCTGTAATTAAATAGAGGAATTTAAAAGAAGAGGTGTGAGAATGGGAGAGAAGCCTGCCTCCCTGCATCCTATCTAAGGCTCCTGTTTCTACCCACGGCCCCTACCACAGAAACACCCAAGATTTATTTTCTAGAGAAATGTTCTCAGAAAGGGTCAGGATTCTGAGAGAGAAGATGTAGCACCCTGCAGGGATGAGGTGAAACAAGGAATGAAGAGAATGTCTGTGTTGCAGGTCTGGTTCTCTGAGAGACTCTGAGATAGACAGAGATTGGGATACACAGTGTTTATGGGGAAATGCTCTCAGTGTGAATACCACTGGAAGAAGAGTAGGAATAGGGTTAAAGGCTCAGTGGAGGCCTCTTCTGGCTCAGTTGGGGTTTCTAAAACTTAGGGGAAGAGGTTAGGACTCTATACTACCTCCTTCCCATTTATTGAATAGCCATTGTTTGCAGGCTGCTCTGTATACATGGGTATAATCTTGGGCAGGAGCAGTATACCCTCTACTGGAGAAACATATGCTGAGGGGAATCTGGGCAGTGCATTTCAACATCAAGAATAGCATCATGAATGCAGAAACCTCATCTCCTCCCCCACCCTCTACCTAAAATGAAAGTAATCAGATTAATGATAAATTACCTAAAAGAATAGATGCTGGAAAACAATAGAGTAATGGCTTCAGTATTTTGAAGGAATTTAAACTTCAACATAGACTCCTTTAGCAAGTCAAACTATGAACTAGTGTAAAGACAGAATAAAGTCATCTTTAGCGAGGCAAGATCCGAAAAATGTAAAATATTAATACTATTCACTTCATTTGCCACTTGAGCTTCTATAAAATGTGACCCACAAAGGCAGGAAGCTATCAAAAAGGAAATCATGAGATCCAATAACCAACACAGGAGACAGCAGAGAGAATGCTTAGGTTGTCAGGTTTCTAGCGGGCCTAGAAAGCAACTAGCCAATAAGTACGGATTGAAGCAAGAGTATAGGATGTTGAGGAGGAGGCCTGAAAAGAGAAAATGAAATAGATAGATTATCCAATTTGCTAGAGCATCTGAGGGGGTGGCAGATATGAGTACCATTTGGAAAAGAACCAAAGCAATTATTAACTACAAGCAAAACAGAAGTTGAGCCATAAAGCAAATATGTCGGTATTACATACATAGTAAATAAGATTTTTATGTAGTAAAAATATGTAAACAGTGATAGTTAATTTACCTAAAAATTATGATGTAACTAGGTGAAAAAAGGGAAAGGGAGATCAGTATAAGATAATTAAATCTTTATTATGACAAGAAATGAATAGATAATGGCTAAAAATATTGAAAATCAAGAAATAAAAACAGTATAAGCATATTACATAGAATTACAAAATGACTTGAGAAAGGGCATTCAGCATGAATATATATAGTATAGTTTTGCGGACTGTTTTTTAAATAAGGCTTTCAGTATAATTTTAAAATTATATGTGCACAATTTCTCTATTTATCCTGATGGGTGAGTTAAATTGCCCTGACAACCTCTAAATCTTGTAACAACAAAGGTAATAGTGATTGTTGTTTCTCATACTACATGTCATCCACAGGGAGCTCTGCTGCACAGCCTCCTCACTCTGGTACAGAAACTGACAGGGTTACCATCATGGACTTTGCTGACCCTTCTGGCAGAAGGAGAAAGGGGAAGAGGTGGAGAGTCTCACACCAGCAAATCAATGCTTGGCCACTGATTGGCCAGAATCAGTCATGTGGCTCCATTCAACCACAAGAGGGTTATTAAGTACATCTACATGTGTCCTGAGGGTGGAGAGCTAGAAAGATAGAGCCAGCAGCTCTAATGGTTGCCCCAATTTCTCTTATGATAATTGTTAAGTAAAAATAAAATAGGGCTTGGCACAGTGGCTCACACCTATAATCCTAGCACTTTGGGAGGCCCAGGTGGGAAGATTGCTTGAGTCCAGGAGTTCATGACCAGCCTGGGTAACATGGCAAGACACCGTCTCCTCAAAATATAAAAAAATTAAAAAAAAAAAAAAAAGTAGCCAGGCATGGTGGCATGGGCCTGTAGTCTCAGCTACTTGGAAGGCTGAGGCAGGAGAATCACTTGAGTCCAGGAAGTTGAGACTGCAGTGAGCCGTGTTTGCACCACTGCATTTCAGTCTGGGTGACAGAGGGAGACCCTATCTCAAAACAAATACAAGAACAAAAATGGTTTACTTCTAGTTAAAAATTTTATTTAAAATTAAAAATTCCTATGGATAATAAGCATGTAAATATTTGTGTGATAAATATGTATGTATATGAGTAAAATATGTATATAAACAAATATACATATGGATTTTATATATATATACAGTTTATATTTTTATATTTTTTTCATGTATGTATTATTGAGTCCTTAAACAAATGATTTTTGAATGACTTCTATTTACCAGGCATTGTTCCAGGTTCTAGGTATTCAATAGTGAACAAAACAGACAGACACCCCTTTTTCTGTGTAGCTTATATGGAGTGGTAGGGACAGAGAGACTCAGTAAGCATAGTAAATAAATACATTGTGTAGCGTGTTATAAGGCTATCAGTGCTGGAAAACAAATGGTGCAATAGCAGGGGAGTTCAAAGTAGAGGCTGAGAATATGGTTGGAATTTGCAATAGGGAAATAGAAGGGGTCCTTTGAGACAAGAATTGATGGGGAGTGGGGATATACTTGTGGACAGAATGGGCAGGGAATGTAAATATCCTGAGACTGGAGCAGGCTTGCTATTTTCCAGGAATAGCTGGAAGGCTAGTGAGGCTGAAGTGAGGTCGTGAAGGGGACATAATAGGGGGCATCATGTGAGTATATGGGATGCAGAGACCATGCTAAAGACTGCCATACTCTCAGTTAATTGATTGAACTCCGAATGAAACACTTGAATTCACACTGGGAAATAAATTGCCCAGCATCTAGAAGATGATTAATATTTCATATAAACCAACTTGGTCACACTATGAAGATGGAAATGTAAAACTTGTTACTTTTCTAGCCATTATTAATTGCTTAAAGCTCTTCCATGTTTTATATACTGCACTAAGCATCTATGTTTCAGCAAAGTATTGGCGTAAAATAAAGCTTACAGGATGGCACGAAGGCAATATTTTTTGAGTTTCTACAGCATGCCACAAAATGACTTCAATGCTTACAATAACTCAATTACATAAATATAATGTCCCCATTTTATAGGCGAAAATACTGAGGCTCAACAGGCATAAAATGACTTGAGTTACCAGGCTACAGTAGAACTAGGATTTAAACCCAGGTCAGTCTGACCCCAAAACCTTTTCTTTTTTCCTTGTTTGGATTTAGTGCCCCCAAAAATGTCTTGTAATGCAGATTTCCTGGGTCCAGGGAATTATTTAAGTTTTTGTTCTAAAAACTTCCTTATGAAGCAGACTACATATGGAAAATGACCCTATGCACAGTGAGATTTAGATTTGGCCTTTAGAGAATGTCACTGCCAGCCCTGTTGGTATCTATAAGAACCAATAAGCATTATTTACAGAGAATGATATACACAGTGATAATTAAGAAATAACAATATTTATGATGACAGTTTTGCCAAATTTACTAGAAAAAAAAATCCTCTGATTTGAGATTTATTGTTCTTTTCTTTTGCAGGTAAGTTTGGAATTTTTTTGCTTATGGAATAGAGGTATGGTATCACTTTTTTCTGAATTTTATTTTAATTGCTTTTAACATTGGGCACCTTTAATAAGTAATATGTTTCAGCACCCATTCAGTTGTTGTTGTTGTATATATTTGGAAAGTAACATTGTGGGTTTGCATTATTTGATTCAGAAATTTGACATATGTGATTCCATATGGTAAATCTATGCAGTGTTTGTATTTGGGTTTGTGTTTAAATGATTTCTGTGTCAAATACAGGGAAGAGGATTGTAGTGGGTGATTGGTGTCAGGGAAATGGGGGACTGTAAAGAACAGAGTAAAGAATATTCATGTAATGAAAGATTGAAAGGCTGAGAAGGGCAACTCCAGGCATGTAATCTACAATGGCCATGAATGTATGTCACGAGAAAAATATGTCTTTTCATGAACAAAATAATCAACCAAAAACTGTTTTCATTCACTTTTCTAAGCCCCTAGTTTTTCGTTTTCTCCTATTATTGTAAAAAATTTCTGGCCAGGCTATTGCTGATATGTACCTTTGAAGAAAAGAATGGCTGTAACTATTCTGAAACAGAAGTCACATATTAAGTTAGAAAGCGATAAAATAGATCCATTTCCTGGAAACCATATTAAAAAAAAAAAGCTCTTATGAACTATACGTCAACTATTTCAGATAAGGAGTAAGATGTTTCAATAAAGCTTCCAGATACACAAAAGAGAGGATAAAATATTAGAGGGACTTAGAAAGACGTGATATTTGCACTGAGGAAAGAAGGTATCCTGTAAGTTGACCACACAGGACCGTGGCTTTATTATTGCGCACTGTGCTTTCGTTAGTATATAAAAGAGGTGATTGTGTGAAATTTAAATCAAGCATGGACTTAAACTAAATTCCATATTAATTATAAATGGTATGTTTACTTTATTTGAGAAAGATCATGTATGTTTCTCAAAATAATTGCAAATATTATTATTAATTGTCTAAAAATAGGAATGAGGATACTGATTATCTAAGTTCTAGCTAAGAGATGAGGTAGCAAAGGAGGAAAAAGTTCTTCAGTTCCTGGTCTTGATGGGTAAAGAGCTTTCATCTCATTATATTCTCTCCAATATAATCATATTAATGTCAAAGTCATCAGAACAGAGTTGATATTATCATGCTAAGTAAATATTACAAAAATAAAAAACAATGAATGGTTTCACTAAAACTACAAAGTTTGTACCTGGACCACAAAACTAATGGACTGGCCCACAAAGGTCTTTGTTTTAACTGGTATTCCGGGGGTCGATGGAAAGGGAGTGGAATCAAAGGACGTTGTAAAATGTCATGGTATCCAATCTAATTATCAGAGCTCTAGCTCCAGGGTCAGCAAACTTTTTCTGTGACCAGCCAGATAGTAAATATTTTAGCCTTTTGGGATCATAAGAACTCTGAAGTAACTACCTAACTCTGCTGTTGCAGAGCAAATGCAGTTATCCGTAGACAATCTGTAATGAATGAGCCTGATACGTTCTAATAAACTTTCTTTACAAAAAGAAAAAAAGTAGTAGGCAGGATTTGCCCTGTGGTCGTTTCCAACCCCTACTCTAGCTCCCTTTGAAATAAAAAAAATTAAGTTAGCCTTAAAAATTTTGGAACAAGATGTATGTTGGTCCCCTTCAGATACAGATAAACACTTGGTCTAAGAATGAAATGGTGTTCAACTGGAGTTTAGAAGCAAGATATGAACTTCTCAAAAGCTTTGATGAATTTAAACACTAGAGGGCACAAAAGGACATTTTTAAAAAAGTCAAGGACCTCTTGTAAACAGAACACTACAATTATGAGAAACTGCCTGAAGTAGAGCAATATGACCTCAATGTGCATAATTTGTTTGAAATGTCAGCCTGTAGCTCTTGTGACCTCACTGACCACAAAAACTTGAAGTGGTTGACCAACTTCATGTTGCTGTAATAATAGCCACATGGCTTTCTTCTTTTTTTCCTACTTCTTTCTCTCTCTCTCTTTTTTTTTTTTTTTTTTTTTTTAAATTGCTTTTGGCCTTTTCATAAAATAGGGCCAAAATTGAGTATTTATATGATGGGATTTTTTTTCATCTTTTAATAATTTTTTGTTTGTTTGTTTGTTTTGTTTTTGAGACGGAGTCTCACTCTGTTGTTGCCCAGGTTAGACTGCAGTGGCACGATCTCAGCTCACTGCCAGCTCCACCACCCGGGGTTTATGCCATTCTCCAGCCTCAGCCTTCCGAGTAGCTGGGACTACAGGTGCCTGCCACCACGCCTGGCTAATTTTTTGTATTTTTAGTAGAGAGGAAGGGTTTCACCATGTTAGCCAGGATGGTCTCGATCTCTTGACCTTGTGATCCGCCCGCCTCGGCCTCCCAAAGTGCTGGGTTTACAGACGTCAGCCACCATGCTGGGCCTCTTTTAATAATTTTTAATTGCCTTAGATTCTGACTAATTTTCATGTGGTAAGTCTTCTTTGTAGTAAATAAGTTATTTTGAATTATGTTGTGTCAATATTTACAAAATCATAATAAAATGCATATGATTTATGCATATAATAATGCATATTGACAGATGTCATCTGTTACATTGATTTTTGAACTAATTTGAAAGTTTTATTTCAGAAAAATGCTTAAAAATCAGCAGAAGCCTGAAGCCTCAAAATTACTCCTACTCTTTAACATATGGACACAAAGATGGTAGGAGTAGACACTGAGGACTCCAAAAGCGGGGAGGGGAAAGGGGAATAAGGGATGAAATACTACCTACTGGGTACAGTGCTCACTACCAGGGTAATAGGATCAGCACCGCCCCAAACCTCAGCATCACACAATATGCCCATGTAACAAACCTACACGTGTAGCCCCTAAATCTAAAATAAACATTGATATTTTTAAAATTCTACCCTTTAGTAATTCTGGTTGTAGATATTTGGATTATGGAAGTAATTTGGGATATTAAAATATTTATGTTCAAAGATACTCACCATAAAAATGCCTATAATATTGAGAACCTAGGTATATTTTACATATTTCACATAAACTAATGTTTAAATAAATTTTGATATTAGACCCAGCCAATAGAATCTTCTCAGCCATTAAAAATGTTTTCAAATGACATCAAATGATAGAGAAAATGGCTTATAGTAAACCATGAATGCAAAGCAGAATCCAAAAATTATATACATCAAATCTCAATTGAATGTTAAAATTAGATGCAGAAATATATGTATATACATATACAAATAAAGAAAATGAGCCAAATTTACAAGTTGCCTCTGGGTATAGGTGATTTTTTTTTAAATTTACTTTTCTGAATCTTCCAAATTTCTGTCATGAATATTTATCATTTGTATGGTCATAAAAAATAAATATTATTCAAACAGAAAACCATTTTTGCATTCTGACAGCACTTTTTTTGGTGTGATTCTTAGATCAGTGGTGCTAAAAGTCAGAAGGTTATAAGGAAATTACTTATGTATCAGACAATCAATTTAAATGAACTATTGATTGTTAGGCAGACACATCATTAGAGTCACTTTTTTAGCCCTGGGATGGGATGATTTGTCTCAGGTTTGGGTGTTGTGGCTTAGTTGCCATGCACTAGGCAGTGAAGACCAGGAAGGAAACAAGGGCCTGCTGGAGAGGCCTGAAGTGCTGATATTGAACACAGACTTCCCTATAAGCTGCCTGGACTGTGGTAAAGCAGGACACATCTCACACACACACAGACACACACATGGACACACACACTCGTGCTCCTCTATCCTTTTTCTCTTCCAAATCTGCTTTCTGCCCTTGCCTTTCCCTATAAATGGGTGTGTGTGGAGAGGAGGTGGAGAGACAGCAGGGGTCTGAAAGATGCTAACTTGGACTTTGTCCTGAGCAAAGAATTCCTTAACAATGACCTGGTATAAAAATTTTGAAGAAATCTCATAAATAATATGGGCAAAAATGTGACAGCCATGTGCCACAATGCAAAATCTTGTCACTAGTTTCAGCCCAGCTTTTCCTCATGATTGTTTTGAGTAGCATGAATTATCCTCTAAAAATGTTGGGTTTTATTCCTTTTTCATTTTGCACAAACATACCTAAAAGGGTGAATATAGTATAAGCAAATACACAATGTAGGAACTATGAGGAATATTTTTTCTTAATTCACTATGTATTTTTCTAACAGTTTTCTTAGAGCTTTTAATCCTTAGAACCTAGGAGACGAAGGACTGTATACTTGTGTTTACTTTTCTTTCTTTTTTAATTCTGAGTTCTCTTTTTTAACATTTAAGTTCAGGGGTACATGTGCAGGTTTGTTATATAGGTAAACTTGGGTCACAGGGGCTTGCTGTACACAGTATTTTGTCACCCAAGTATTAAGCCTAGTACCCATTAGTTAGTTTTCCTGATCCTCTACCTCCTCCCACCTTCTGCCCTCTGGTAGGCCCTAGTGTGTGTCATTCCCCTCTTTGGGTCCATGTGTTCACATCATTTAGCTCCCACTAATAAGTGAGAATATATGGTATTTGGTTTTCTGTTCCCGCATTAGTTTGCTAAAGATAATGGCCCCCAGCTCTATCCATTTTCCTGCAAAGGACATGATCTCATTGTTTTTTATGGCTGCAGAGTATTCCATGGTGTATATGCACCACATTTTTTTTTATCCAGTCTATCATTGATGAGTATGTAGGTTAACTCTATGTCTTTGCTATTGTGAATAGTGCTACAATGATCATACACATGCCTATGTCATTATAATAGAACAATTTCTATTCCTTTGGGTATACACCCAGTAATGGGATTGCTGGATCAAATGGTATTTCTTTTTTAGGTCTTTGAGGAATTGCCACACTGTCTTCTACAATGGTTGAACTAATTTACACTCCCACCAACAGTGTATAAGTGTTCCTTCTTCATAATCTCACCAGCGTCTGTTATTTTTTGACTTTTTGACACTAGCCATTCTGACTGGTGTGAGATGGTATTTCATTGTGGTTTTTATTTGCATTTCTCTAATGATCAGTGATGTTGAGAACTTTTTCATATGATTGTTGGCTGCATGTATGTCTTCTTTTGAAAAGTGCCTGTTCATGTTATTTGCCCACTTTTTAATAGGGTTTTTTTTTCTTGTAAATTTGTTTAAGTTCCTTATAGACGCTGGATATTAGACCTTTGTTGAATAAATAGTTTGCAAAAATTTTCTCCCATTTTATAGGCTCTCTCTGTTGATAGCTTCCTTTCCCGTGCAAGAGCTCTTTGGTTTAATTAGATCCCATTTGTCAATTTTTTCTTTTTTGCAATTGCTTTTGGTGTCTTTGTCATGACATCTTTTTTTTGTTTTGTTTTTTTGAGACAGAGCCTGCTCTGTCACCCAGGCTGGAGTGCAGTGGCGCGATCTTAGCTCACTGCAACCTCTGCCTCCAGGGTTCATGCCATTGTCCTGCCTCAACCTCCCAAGTAGCTGGGATTACAGGTGCCTGCCATCACGCCCAGCTAATTTTTTGTATTTTTAGTAGAGAGGGGGTTTCACTGTGTTAGCCAGGATAGTCTCGATCTCCTGACCTCGTGATCTGCCTGCCTCAGCCTCCCAAAGTGCTAGGATTACAGGCGTGAGCCGCTGCACCCAGCCTGTCGTGACATCTTTACCTGTTTCTATGTCCAAGATGGTATTGCCTAGGTTGTCTTCCAGGGTTTTTAAACTTTGGGATTTACATTTAACTATTTAAATAATACATCTTAAGTTTTGTAAATGGTATAAAGAAGGGGTCCAATCTTCTGCATATAGTTAGCCAGCTATCCCAGTCTCATTTATTGAATAGGGAATCCTTTCCCCAGTGCTTGCTTTTGTTAGGTTTGTCAAAAATCAGATAGTTGTAGGTATATGGTCTTATTCCGAGGTTCTCTATCCTGTTCCATTTGTCTATGTGTCTGTTTTTGTACTAGTACCATACCGTTTTGGTTACTGTGGCCCTGTAGTATAGTTTGAAGTTGGGTAGCATGATGCTTGTAGCTTTGTTGTTTTTGCTGAAGATTGCCTTAGGTATTCAGGCTCTTTTTTGGTTCCATATGAATTTTAAAATAGTTTTTTCTAGTTCTGTGAAGAATCTCAATGGTAATTTAACAAAAATAGCACTGAATCTATAAATTGCTTTGGGCAGTATGGCCATTTTAACAATATTGATTCTGTCCATGATCATGGAATGTTTTTCTATTTTTTTAATGTCATCTCTCATTTGTTTGAGCAGTGTTATGTAGTTCTCCTTGTAGAGATTTTTCACCTCCCTGGTTAGCTGTATTCTTAGGTATTTTATTCTTTTTCTGGTGATTGTGACTGGGATTGCATTCCTGATTTGGTTCTCAGCTTGACTGTTGCTGGTGTATAGGAATGCTAGTTATTTTCACACATTAATTTCATATCCTGAAACTTTGCTGAAGTTGTTTATCACTTTAAGAAACTTTTGGGCTGAGACTATGTGGTTTTCTAGATATAGGATTGTGTAATCTGCAAACTGGGATATTTTGACTTCCATTCTTCCTGTTTGAATGCCTTTATTTCCTTCTCTTACCTAACTTCCCTGGCCAGGACTTCCAAAATGATGAATAGGAGTGGTGAGAGAGGGCATCCTTGTCTTGTGCCCATTTTCAGCGGTAATGCTTCCAGCTTTTTCCCATTCAGTATGATGTTGACTGTGGGTATGTCATTGATGGCTCTTATTATTTTGAGTGATGTTCCTTCAATACCTAGTTTATTGAAAGTTTTTAACATGAAGCAATATTGAATTTTATCATGGTCTTTTTCCACATCTTTTGAGATAATTGTGGGTTTTGTGTCTTTAGTTAGTTCTGTTTATGTGATGAATCACATTTATTGATTTGTATATGTTGAACCAACATTGCATCTCAGGGAAGAAGCCTACTTGATTGTAGTGGATAAGCTTTTTGATGTGATGCTGGATTTGGTTTGCCAGTATTTTATTAAGGATTTTTACATCAATGTTCATCAAGAATATTGGCCTAAGTTTTATATTTTTGTTGTATTTCTACCAGTATTTGTCTCAAGAAGATGCTGGCCTTGTAGACTGAGTTAGGGAGGAGTCCATCCTTCTCAGTTTTGGGGAATAGTTTCAGCAGGAATGGTACCAGCTCTTCTTTGTACGTCTGGTAGAATTCGGCTGTGAATCTGTCTAGTCCCTGGATTTTTTTGATTGGTAAACTATTTATTATTGACTCAATTTCAGTGCTTTTTATTAGTCTGTTCAGAGATTCAGTTTCTTCCTGATTCAGTCTTGGGGGAGTATATGTGTCCAGGAATTTATCCATTTCTTCTAGTGATTCTAGTTTATGTGCATAAAGGCGTTCATAATATTCTCTGATGGTTGTTTGTATTTCTGTGGGGTCAATAGTAATATCCCCTTTATCATTTTCTGATTGTGTTTATCTGAATCTTCTCTCTTTTCTTCTTTATTAGTCTAGCTAGTGGTCTATGTAGTTTATTAATTAAAAAAAAGAAAAAAGAAAAAAAAAAAACGGCTCCTGGATTCACTGATCTTTTGAATGGTTTTCTGTGTCTCAATATTATTCACTTCAGCTCTGATTTTGGTTATTTCTTGTCTTCTGCTGGCTTTGGAATTTGTTTGCTCTTGGTTCTCTAGTTCTTTTAGTTGTGATGTTAGGTTGTTGACTTTAGATCTTTCTAACTTTTTGATTTGGGCATTTAGTGCTATAAATGTGTGTCCTAACACTACCTTAGCTGTTTTCCAGAGGTTCTGGTATGTTGTATCTTTGTTCTCATTTGTTTCAAAAAACTTACTGATTTCTGCTTTTATTTCCTTATTTACCCAAAAGACATTCAGGAGTTCAGGAAGAAAGGCATTCAATTTCCATGTGATTGCATGGTTTTGAGTGAAATTCTTAGCCTTGACTTCTAATTCGATTGCACTCTGGTCCAAGAGATTGTTTGTTATTATTTCAGTTCTTTTGCATTTGCTGAGTAGTGTTTTACTTCTGATGATGTGATCAATTTTAGAGTATGTGGTTGTGGCAATGAGAAGAATGTATATTCTGTTGTTTTTGGGTGGAGACTTCTGTAGATATCTATCAGGTCCAGATGATCCAGTGCTGAGTTCAGGTCCTGAATATCTTAATTTCCTGTCTTGATGATCTGATTTTTTCGGTGAGATGTTAAAGCCTCCTGCTATTATTGTGTGGGAGTCTAGGTCTCTTTGAAGATCTGTTAGAACTTGCTTTATGAATCTGAGTGCTTCTCTCTGTTGGGTGCATATATATTTAGGATAATTAGATCTTCTTGTTGAATTGAACCCTTTACCATGATGTAATGCCCTTCTTTGTCTTTTTTATCTTTGTTGGTTTAAAGTCTTTTTTGACAGAAACTAGGATTGCAACCCCTGGTTTTTTCTGTTTTTCATTTGCTTGGTAGATTTTTCTCCATCCCTTTATTTTGAGCCTGTGTGTATCATTGCATGTGAGATGGGTCTCTTGAAGACAGCATACCAATGGGTCTCGGTTCTTTGTCCAGCTTGCCACTCTGTGTCTTTTAATTGAGGCATTTAGTCAATTTACATTTAAGATTAATATCGTTATGTGTGAATTTGATTCTGTCATCATGATGTTAGCTGGTTATTTTGCAGACTTGTTTATATGGTTGTTTTATAGAGTCATTGGTCTGTACACTTCAGTGTGTTTTTGTAGTGGCTGGTAATGCTCTTTCCTTTCTATATTTAGTGTTTCTTTCAGGAGTTCTTGTAAGGCATGTCTGATGGTAACACATTCCCTCAGTATTTGCTTGTCTGAACAGGATATTATTTCCCCTTCACTTATGATGCTTAGTTTGGCCAGATACGAAATTGTTGGTTGGAATTTTTTTTTTAAGAATGGTGAATATTGGCCCTCAATCTCTTCTGGCTTGTAGAGTTTCTGCTGAAAGGTCCACAGTTAGTCTGATGGGCTTCCCTTTGTAGGTGACCTTACCTTGCTAGATGTCTTTAACATGTTTTATTTGATTTCAACCTTGGAAAATCTAATGATTGTATGTCTTGGGGATGACCTTCTTGTGAATTATCTTACCAGGGTTTTCTTCATTTCCTGAATTTAAATGTTGGCCTCTATAACTAGGTTAGGGAAGTTCTCATGGATAACACCGTCAAATATGTTTTACAAGTTGCCTTCATTCTCCTCATGTATTTCAGGGACACCAATGAGTCGTAGATTCAGTCTCTTTACATAATCTTGTATTTCTCAGTTTTGTTCATTCCTTTTCATTCTGTTTTCTCTATTCTTGTCTGGCTGTCTTATTTTAGAGAGCCAGTCTTCAAACTCCAAGATTTCTGAGATTTTTTCCTCCACTTGGGCTATTCTGTTATTAGTACTTGTAATTGCATTATGAAATTCTAATGTTTTCAGCTCTGTAAGGTTGGTGACATTTTTGTCTATGCTGGCTGTTTGTCTGTCAGTTCCTGCATTGTTTTATCATGATTTTTAGCTTGCTTCCACTGGGTTTCAATGTACTTCTGTACTTCAATGATCTTCATTCCAGTCCATATTTTGAATTCTATTTCTGTCATTTCAGCCATCTCAACCTGGTTCAGACCCTTGCTTTAGAAGGGATGCGGTTGTTTGGTGGAAGAAAAGGCACTCTGGCCTTTTTTGTTTTCAGGGTTCTTGTGCTGATTCTTTCCCATCTTTGTGCAGTTTTCTACCTTTAATTTTTGAGGTTGCTGACATTTGAATTTTTTGTCCTTTTATCCTATTTGATGACCTTGAGGGTTTGATTGTGGTATAAGGTGGATTCAGCTGACTGGCTTCATTTCTGGAAGATTTTAGGAGTCCAACGCTCAGCTCCCAACTTCTGGAATGTGTGCACTAGCTCTGGGGTACTTGTATGAGGCCCCAAATTTGTTCTCTCGCTCTTCAAGGTTTGGAATCCACTCAGCTGGGGGGTGCTGAGATGGGACAGCTGCAGTGAAGTGCTAGTGGGTGCAGGGGTGCCTGCCTCCCTGCAGATGTTCACCAGAGTGGCAGAGGCAATGCAGCTTAGAGAGGTGGGCAGGAGGCACTTGCTGGAGCCTGTGTGCACAGTCACACTGGAGGTGGTGTTGGCTGGGGGTGGGGTGGTGGCAGGCACAGGTCTGAAAGCCTTCTCTGTGCTCCACAAGCAGGAATAATAGCTCAGGATCCACTGTTCTCTGTGCAGCCACATGTTTACTTTTCAAATAATTTGATGAACTGAGTGAAAATATTGAGTTGGGAGTAGATGATTTCATTCAACTATGCTTAGAACTTTAACTTCTACTTACACAATTTTTTCTTCATTTTAAAACTTTGAACCAAATTGGCTTGTAACATAAACTAATAGATTCAATTAGTTATTTGGAATTATTTTCAAAGATGTGTCCAACATTCTAGAATTTAAAGTTTATATCCTCAAATCATAATTGCTTGTAAAGTTTACTGGTTTATTTCCTCAAATGATCATTGCTGGTTTATGTATATGAAATATTCTCAAACATATCAAGGTACAGATAAAGCTATGAGACACGTAACCTTCTTCTGTTGTCCATTGGGTAGGTAGAGAAATGGATGACATGGTTTATTTAAGCTAATTACTAAAGGAAATAGAGAAGCCTTGAGTCCTTTCTGGAACAAAACAGAATTAAATATTCATTACATGAGGGAAGGCAGAATTTCAAACAAAATAATGAAATTTTCCTGGAGTCTATCTTCTAATAAGTTTGATGGATTCATTTAACATACATTTATTTCACTCCTACTGTGCTGGGCAGTCCCAGGGTTATACAGCCCCAGGAGGTTCAGAGTCTAGTAGAACATGAGCGTATTCCACTCTTTTTCTTTACAACACTCCTTTAGAGAAAAGAAGACTGCAGTTTGCATTTTGCTCTGGGTAAAAAACAAATTAGAGGTGTAAAGAAACTTTGCTGAGCACTACAGATGCATTTGACGTGTTTATTCCTGTTGACTCATACCTATATCTCACCAGATAACCTATAGCATATTCATGCCCAAATTTATCTTTTTCTAATACTTTAGTTATACACTTGTCAGATAACCTGAAGAAGAATGGATATGAGCTTTTCACATCTATAGTAGGTTCACTTTCAATTCCAGAGAAATCATGGGCAGACCTTTTTTTCAGCTAAACAAGGTATGGTAGTTTAACATCCGCAGTAAGATCAAAAACCACCTTAACTGAGTATGAAAAATATTTGATGACACAGTAGTCTTCAAACTAAGTTGAAAAGATGCAAATAGTACATATATGCCAGTACATATGCCAGTGTCTTGAATATTGGGAAAAAGGAGGATTCAAGGTGGGAAAAGTTCATGACATTGTTTCTCTAACTCCAATCTTTCCTGCTCAAGTCCTTGCAAGTAGAATCAAAATATCAATTGTTCTGAAATGAATTCTGCTTTTATTATTTCACTCCCTTGTTCAGAAACACTTGGTAACTTTTCACTTCTAAATGTAACAAAAGTCCCACTCCTAACATATCATTCAAGTTCCTTCACATTCCAGACTCAACCTTTCTTTCCTTTCTGTTCCTAACTACCATTGCTCATAATAGAGTGACCTACCCTCCCAGGGATGTTCGATCTTTTGGCTTCCCTGGGGCACATTGGAAGAATTGTCTTGGGCCACACATAAAATACACTAACACGACAGCTGATGAGCAAAAAAAAAAATAAAAACAAAAAACAAAAAATCTCATATAATGTTTTAAGATAGTTTATGAATTTGTGTTGGGCCACATTCAAAGCCATCCTGGGCCATGTAGCCCATAAGCCGTGGGTTGGACAAGCTTGCAGGTCCTAAACTCTGGTAATTTCACTGCATCTTGGATATTCATACTTCTGGAGAGCAGAGGCTGGTTACACTTTTTATAGAGTAATATCAATCATAACGTTTAAGTGTTTAATAAGTATCAATATTTATCTCATCTGGCTCTCAGAACAGTGAATTAATTCACTTAGCAAATAATATCAAACCATTACCACTATCCAGCCTATTCTAGTTGTTGGCCAAACAGCAGCGAATCAACATGTCTCTCCTCTGAAAGAATGTAATTTGTTTGTGGGGAGGATAGTACAAAACATATGAAATACATAAACACATTCAAAATGTGTGTCATGATGGTTAGTTCTATGAAAAAAAAGTTAATGCAGAGTAAAGAAATAGTAATGGAAGTGTGATTTTAGACCAAAAAGTCAGAATAGGTATCCCTGTCTGTTAAACTGACATTTAAATCTTAACAAAATGAGTGAATTATGCAGATTCCCAAAGGAAGAGTGTTTCAGGAAAAAGAAATAGCAAGTGCAAAGCTCCTTAGGAGGAGACACATTGTGTTTCAGGAACAGGAAGAAGATGAGTATTGTGGGAACCAAGTAAGCAAGAGAGAAAATAGAAAAGGAGTCTAGAAAGAGAGGAGAGGTCTTTTGAAAACCAAGGTACAGAGTTTGGATTTTATCCCAAATGGAGTGGGAAACCAGTAAAGGGTTTTGAGCAGAGAAATGGCATACATTTTCAAAGGATCACTGTGGGTGCTCTGTGAAGAATAGAGTTGCAGCAAGAGTAGAAGCAGGGAAAATGGTTATGAGGCCACTGCAATAGCCTTGGAAGGAGACAATAGTGATGGCAGTGAAGATGGCGAGAAGTGATCAGATTTTGGCAATGTTTTGAAACCAGAGCTAACTGTGTTTGATGATGGATTTTTACATAGAGAGAGAGAAAAAGAGATGAGTCAAAGATGATTCAAGGGTTTTTGGCCTGAGCACATTGGAAATATGTGTTTTTATTTATTGAGCTTGGGGAGTTCAAGGGAGGAGTAGGTTTAGTGGTGGGGTGGTTCTGTTTGAGCATCTCGAGTTTGATAGTCCTGTTTGTGGAAAATGCTTGGAGCACTACCCCATTTACATCCACCCACTCTAGAGTTCTCCTGAGGCTATGGCAGACTCAGTCACTTTCCCATCTCAGGCACCTGGGGGCTTTCTGCAGTACAAAGAAGCCTGCTGAGACCATTTACAGGAGTTTTTAACATTCCCAGCGGCAACACTCTAACATTGAGGGTCCAGAGTTGGTGCTCATATACCCCGGGTTCCACATTCTCCAGTGGGACAGTCCTGAGGCATGTGTATATATGGTCCCTCAAAAGGTCCCTGGGGAGATTGGGCCCCATCTACCCCTGCTTATTAATACGCATTCTATTAACTTTTCTTCCTTGGCTATCCCACTTCCCCGTCACCTAACTTTTGCTTCCTAGAATCGCCTTCCTGCGTCTTCTCCAAATAAATTGTCCACTCCAAAATTTTGCACAATCTCCCTGGAAAGAATTCAACCTAAGACTATTGAATATCCATATGTCAGTGTCCAAGAAGGAGATTGATATACTATTCTGAAAACCAGGCAAAATGTCAGGGATGGAGATACAGTTGGGAGGCGTTAGTCTTTTTCACAAACCTATTCAAAAGTCCATTGCACAAGAACTAGATATGTGTAGCTTTCTACACAGACTTATTCTCATCGTTGTCTGCCTCATGTCATCTCTTCCACATGAATACAATGATGTTCATCAATGAATGCTCTGAACTTTCGGCAAAGGCCACAGTAGAATTTCTAGATAGTAGTACATTGAGAAGTGATGATAATTGATTGGAAGCCAAGGGATCTTGGGGACTTGTCTTGAATTTGCATTTACATAGAAAGCACATCATTTTTATTTTTGATATGTTTATTTGTGGTGGGTTTGGAAAACCTTGTAGTGGTTATGGAGGGACACCCCAGCCCATCCTTTGGTGTTGCCATTGCTTTTTAATTATGATTTGTGCTAAGCCACACATTCTCATTTACCTAGCTCAGAGTTCTAAGCATGTTTTTCATGATGGTTTGATTATGAAAGTGAGTAGCAATGAATGAGCTCCTCAATAAATACATAGCAGAGACACTGACTGTACTCACTTCCTAATCAATTGTTCAACTGAATGTGAGAAGTCATTTTCTCTCCTGTTTTGAGTCAGCATATCACATAAAGCACAACTCTTCCTGCATACATTGTACCATATTCCACAGTAATTTATTTTTTTGCGAGAAGTATCTAAAATTTGGTTTTTCCTGCTGAGCAGTTATCCAGATAATTGCAAATCAGTGGAATCATTTATATGAATAAAGATTTTTATTCTAATTAACATGCTAAATCAAGCCCACCAAATGTCTCTAATTCTCATATTACTCAAATGGTAATATTTTTGTCAGTGACTATCATATGAAATTTCAGGTGCCTAATGCATTTTCAAATGGCACTCATAAGCATACTAACGTTTTATAAATAAATGTCTCCATATTTTTAAGATGAATGGACAATTTTTGATTTTTAATATAGTCCCCAATTTTCAATTTTTCAATTTTCTTTTACCATTTGGAAAAACAGCATTCATCAGAGCAAAAGAGCAAGTTTCACAAGTCATGGGAACAAACATAGATGCTAATTTCCTATTTTAGGAAGTTCTTTTTAAAGCATTATCATTAAGAAGCACAACTCTGTGGAATATTTATGCGCACATTTAATAATAGAGAATTCGGATGTCAAGTCTGTGTGTTACTCATACCCATACATGCATCCTCAAAAAGCCTTGGAAGTTAATCCTCAGCTGATGAAAGCTAAGCAATTGCTCTGGAAGGATACTTGAAGCTCTTGGCTCTTGGGGTGAAGGTACAGTCACGAAAACCTCTCTTCACAAGAGGGCGCTGTGCAAACATCTAGCTCCTCATAAAGGAAAATATCCTTGCAGACTGGCACGAAGTGGGTTTCTTTACCTGTGTTAAGAGCTCTGCTCTTCATAAAGGAAAATTTCCTTGCAAACTGGCACGAAGTGGATTTCTTTACATCTATTAAGAGCTCTGCTTCTTTCTCTCTCTTGCTTTTTCCTCGCCATACCTCTTCTTAGGCTCTGTAAGGCAGACTTCTTGTCTTCTCTAGTTGTGCTTCTGCAAACTGCATCATGCTGCTTCTATTAATGATTTGATTTTAAGTAATACCATCATAGGTGTTAAATGATATGTATGCCTATCTGGCTTCTCAAGACTTCTCTCTCTGACCACTTAACATCTCACCAATGTGTAAAATATCTGTGAGACATGTTTAATTTAATATGATTCAAAAGTCTTACTCTTGACCTTTGTTTGAAGTCTAATAAACTAAAAACCTAAAATTCCTGGTGGGAAAAAAAGAAACTTGACTACTCCAGTTTTTTAATAACATGTATTTCATTTATTCTGATTATAAAAGTCATCTTTTTTTATGTAGAAAATATAAACATTATGGAAAATAAAATTTTAAAATGTCTATCATTCTATTACCCAGAAATAACTTGATCAACATTTTGGTGCATGTTTTAATTAATAGATTTTAAATGAGAAATGCTTTTCAGGAGTAATTAGATTCTACTTAGTATTGACAATTTTATAATATGCTTTTAAACAAAGTATTAACATTAACTTTTTTGGAAAATGCTACTTTCTGCTATTTGTAGCTGTATTAGCTATTTTCTCTGAACTTCTGCTTTAATGAGTTTATATTAGAGTTGCAAATACACATTCTTTGAATGTACTTGAGAAGTCAATAGTCTGAATCTGAGATTTCCCACAGCTCTTGGAGCACCTGAGAGCACACTAGCTTCTTGCACGACTCTCTGCAGTACTTGCTCCTTCCTGATAGGATGCCTTTGCAAGCGTACAACTCCAAACACGGGCTGAGTGTTCAGTAGTCATTTGTGTTGAGTTCTTCAGTTTCATGGAGACTAAAATTAGGTTTTCTCTGTCACTCTTGTGATGTCGTCTGACCTTGACCTGCATTTCAAATTGCTGAGAAGTTAGCAAGCTGACTTTTACACTAGCCATATCAGAAATAATTGAATAAAAATAGAGTTATCGAGGTTGAGATTTTTTTCGTTTATTAGAAAAGTACGATGTCTTGTTCATAACAAGGCCGAATGTTTATATAATGTTCATTTAAAATATATCAAAAGGAAACAAAATAATAAAACCCACAGAAAACCCAAAAACATCTTGCTTACTAAAACATCTCTTCATTTATAAATATCATAGTTTAGTTTGTACAATATCAGTAACTGTGGAAAGTTACGAATCATCTCATTCCCAAGTGCTTGACTGACTTATAACTTACCAACAATTTTCTTATTTCAGAGAATTCCAAAAACATATTACCTAGGACTAAACTGGAATAAAACTTCATGGTTGATAGCTTTTATCAGTTAAATGGGTATTGATTTGGATAACTCATAATCTTGAGCGTATCTTTAGATTTACTTTTTATCCTGAATTTATTTTTGTTAGTAAGATTTAGAAATTCCAATTTATTTTGTGCTTTATATGACATAGAAAAAAACACATTGTCTTTCCTGTACAAAGTCCACTCTTCAAAATAGACTCCAGAAGAAAACATAGAGGCTTATAACTTAGGTTCAACATAGGCACAATCCTAAATATTATTCAGATGAGTCTCTTCTAAATAATTGCTCACCTAATATGATAATCACCTGTTAAGAAGCAGTCTCTTAAATGTCACTGTTGGAATCTAAACAATAGATACACAGGTGTTCACTGTAAACTTGTTTCAATTTTTCTGTATTTTTGAAAATGTTCATAATACCATCTTGGGGGGGAAAAACTCTTTTTGACATGGCAAGTAAGTATCCTAAATATTTACTCTGAAACAGGTCTTATATGCTCTATCAAGTTTATATTTTACACATCCCTAATTCAGCTCATTCTGGACTATTCCAGGACTGATTGCCCTACTAAGGCATGCTTATTTTTTTCTTTATGTGTATAAGAAGGATTCAAAGGGACCATTTGTCAGTTTTAATGTTGTGAGCAGTACTGATATGTTTTATTGAGAAAAAGCTTACTACCACAGGTTACAGAGATATTTTTTCTGAGGTAAGATTCTTTCTGGTTTGCAGGCTTTTGTAAGGAGGCACCAGGACCCATCTCTGTACCCCTGGTCATGAAGCCCTTATTTAGACCCACACTGGGCTGAAATAGGAACTTCCGTACAAATGTATCTCTCCTGTGCTCTTTCCACTCTAACAGAAGGGTAAGAATTGACTGGTTGAGGCCAAATATTTCCCCCAGGCCAGTGTTACAAACTAGCATTTCACCAAAAATATCTCACTGGATTTGTTTTTAATGTTGATGATCTGAAAAATCATCTTCTTGGGTTGTTTGTTTGTTTGTTTTTTAGAGATAAGGTCTCACTCTGTCAGCCAGGCTGGAGTGCTGGAGTTCAGTGGCACAATCACAACTCGCTACAGCCTCGATTTCCCAGGTTCAGGTGTTCCTCCCACCCCAGCTTCCCAAGTAGCTAGGACCCCAGGCATGCACCACCATGCCTGGCTAACTTGTCTCTTTTTTGTAGAGATGGGATCTAGCCATGTTTCCCAGGCTGGTCTCCAACTCCTGGGCTCAAGATACCTGTCCGCCTTCGCTTCCCAAAGTGCTGGGATTACAGGCATGAGCTTCATACCTGATCACCTTCTTCTTAATTATATACATTTTTTTCTTAAATGTATATAATTAAAATGTTATTTTTTATTTCTATAAATACTTTCTATTCCTTCTTTTCTTGTTGCCCTGATACTTTAAATAAATGTAAGCCCAGTCAAATTTTTTATTACCCTTGAGTTTCAGTTTTTGGTTCATTCAGCTCTAAGTTCTCTTTGGGCATGAATCGTGTTCACCATTGACTACTAGCAGGCAGCTGGCATAGCCTGGGGGCACGTAGGAGATGCTAAACATGCATTTGTGGGTAGAAGGAAGGAGGGAAGGAAGGGAAGGAAGGAGGGAGGGAGGGAAGGAAGGGAGGGAGGGAGGGAGGAAGGAAGGAAAGGAAGGAAGGAAGGAAGGAGGGAGGGAGGGAGGGAGGGGAAGGGAAGGAGGGAGGGAGGGAGGGAAAGAAGGGAAGGAAGGAAGGAAGGAAGGAGGGAGGGAGGGAAGGAAGGGAAGGAAGGAAGGAAGGAAGGAGGGAGGGAGGGAGGGAAAGAAGGGAAGGAAGGAAGGAAGGAAGGAGGGAAAGAAGGGAAGGGAAGGAAGGAAGGAAGGAGGGAAAGAAGGGAAGGGAAGGAAGGAAGGAAAGAAGGAAGGAGGGAGGGAAAGAAGGGAAGGGAAGGAAGGAAGGAAGGAAAGAAGGAAGGAGGGAGGGAAAGAAGGGAAGGGAAGGAAGGAAGGAAGGAAGGAAGGAAGGAGGGAGGGAAAGAAGGGAAGGGAAGGAAGGAAGGAGGGAGGGAAAGAAGGGAAGGGAAGGAAGGAAGGAAGGAGGGAAGGAAGGAAGGAAGGAGGGAGGGAAAGAAGGGAAGGGAAGGAAGGAAGGAAGGAGGGAAGGAAGGAAGGAAGGAAGGAGGGAGGGAAAGAAGGGAAGGGAAGGAAGGAAGGAGGGAAGGAAGGAAGAAGGGAAGGAGGGAGGGAAAGAGGGGAAGGGAAGGAAGGAAGGAGGGAGGGAAGGAAGGGAAGGGAAGGAAGGAAGGAAGGAGGGAAGGAGGGAGGGAAGGAAGGGAAGGGAAGGAAGGAAGGAAGGAGGGAAGGAGGGAGGGAAGGAAGGGAAGGGAAGGAAGGAAGGAAGGAAGGAGGGAAGGAGCGAGGGAAGGAAGGGAAGAGAAGGGAAGGGAGGAAGGAAGGAAGGTGAGCGATAGGGAGGAAGTAAAGAAGGAAGGGAGGCTGGTTGGTTTGATTAGCTGTTGAACAAAATTCCATGTAGAAAGTAGCTTCCTAGTCTATATCTTTTAGCTGTGTTTATTTCGAAGCATTGTGTGTTTTTGTTAGGGTCACTTATAGAATATTTAGAAGAATAATTGCTGCCTCATGCATTTCACCATCCAGTGCCTGGTGAGACTTAAAAACCCATAGTTATAATTTTGTTTCTTTGACCAAAGTTTGTTTTATTTTCAAATATAAGTTCAATCCCTTAAGACTCATCTATAGCATATATATCAAACAAAAACAAGTCAAATTTAACTCAGAATTTTGCTATAAATGATTTTACTGAATATCATCTGACCAATGAAATAACAATTATGTGTTCTGAAATGACTTCGACATTTTTAAGGTGGTAAGTTTAACAACAACAACAAAAAATCTCTGATATAAAAATGGCTTATTCTCTATAATTTAGAGGTAAGCTAAAGTTTTCACCAAGAGTCCATTATTTATCACTTTCCAAACTTGGAAAAGTCACTTAACTCCACTGAACCAGTAGAAATAAAATTAGTGGTAACGTTGAAAGCAAAAACCAGAACCAGTCCTATTGCCTTGTTAATAATGGCCTAATTGTGTAAATGACTGTTACAAATTTCTTACCTGGTCCTGAGAGATAGCTAGTATGTGGCACCCTAAGTTTTATATATTCTGTTACAAAACAAAAACAACAACAATAAGCTGTTTTCTTTTGCCGTTACTCAAACATCCGGATTTCTATTGTAGCCCCTAGAACATTGTTACCTTTGGTTGGATGGACTGAAAAGTGTTGTGATTTTTCTCCTATGTAGAATATTCAGAGGAAAAGTGCAGGGCAGTGCACAATGCATACAAACACTGACAGGATCACTTTTCCTTAAGCCGAACTATACTCTAGGCCTTCTCTCTCTCTAGTTACCACAGTTGAACCCACTCAGCCCCTACTTACAGCCTCAGTCCCACCCCAGGCTCACAGGCCAGTTTTGTCCCTAAAATTAGGAATTGAAAGATCTAGGGTAAGCCAGCCACAATGGAGACAAGATTTAGAGATAAGCAAAAGTGACTTGGACTCACATGTCTGTCATATATTACCTCTGTGGTTTTAGCCAAGTTCCTTAACCTCTCTGAGTCTCAGATTTCTCATCTATAAAGTGATGATAATAATGTCTGCTCGTGAGTTGGAAGATTAAGTGACATTATGTAGATCTTATACCTGACACCAATTGCTTTTCCTGTGAAAGTTCAAAACTTCCCTTATGATTTAATTCTTCAAGGAAGGGGACCTGACATTTTCCATTCCTGTATTTACTTATATTCTAGGCATGTATTGGTTAACCTATAGGTTTTGCAATTAAGAGGGACCTCAATTTTGACCTCAGATCTGCTACTCATTGGCTGTATGATCATAGGGGCAAGTTACTTCAACTTCGTAAGCCTTCATTTCCTCAGTGGTGATACAGAATAAAAATAACATAAAGCACATAGATAAATTATTATGAGGATAATGTAATATATATTATAGCCTAAAATTCTGTGCAGAGTCTTCAGAATGCTTTCATGTAAGTTACCCTATTCAGTCCTCTCAAAAGCCCTTTGCAATGGCTGTCTCTCAAATGAGAACCAAATGGATAAGACATTATAACTCAGCAAGGTCAATAAACACCACAGAATAAACACCAAATAAGTGGATGATATCATCATAGTAAAATGAGGAATTAGAAAAGTTACCCTGACATTATGGTGATGTTTGGTTCACAAACTCATTCAGTGCACAGCAAGTGTCCAAGTAAGGAAGGGGTCTGAGGATGACAGGTACTCAGGAATGGGAAAGTTTATGACTGTTGGCTCCAACAAATGGATAACCAGATTTAACAAGATATTGAACAGTCATAGAAAAAAATCCACAGCACCAAAATTTAGCACGTGAGATTTTTATTTAGGGATTCTTGGTATTGGGGGTCTTTTTTTTTTTTCTCTCAAGGGAGTGATTTTGTTTCTCGGCCTAGCAATTTCATCATTGCTTTTGCTTATTTGTAAGCATAATTCAAAAAAGTCAGAAGAAACCATTTCTTTCCTTATTTGGTGCGTGGTCAACAATAAGGGTAGCATGAGTTGGAGTCAGTGTTGCAAATGGTTTCCCAATTAAACAACCTGTCTCTAGGATCCCATAAGTTTTCAAAAAACAAATAGAAATATTTCTGTATTTAGGAGAAGCTTAAGGTTTTAAACAATCGAGAAATTCCATCACCTAGTTTTGGTAAAATTTCTTGCCACCTAATTTTTTTAGATCTTGTAAACAAAGTTCATAAAGTGTTTTAATGCTGCAAATAAAACATTAACATTTCTTCATATGATTAACCTTCAAAATATAACAGCTAATATTTTATTCTTACACACATGGGATATAAAGATTTCAAATAGAGAAAAGTGTTATCTATCAAAACTGAAGACTGATATTGTTTTTGACACTGATAAAATGGTATGCCTACTTACCATGCTCATGAAGTAACCAATTGGCAATTTTTAGAACTTAAAAATGTTTCTAACAGTATAAAAATAGTTTTCCTACCTCTCCCAAAAGCTTACAAACATCAGTCGCATGTGCCTAAAATTTTGTGCAGTTTTCAGAATGTTTTTATATAAATTACTTTATTCAGCCCTCTCAAAAACTTTGCAGTGGCTCTCAAATGAGAACCAAATGGGTAAGACACTGAAACTCAGCAAGGTCAGGCAACGATTTTCAAGGTCACATGGCAAGTTCGTGGCATAACTGTAACTCTAATCTCTAATCCCCTATGCAAGTGCTGCCCTGAAAATTTGCCCAATGGTGTTTTAATTAAAAAGTTAATCAATTGATCAAATAGGAAAAAGAAACTAAATAAGCCCTACCTGAATTACCTGTTGTGAATTTTCTGCCCCTATTTAGGCACATATAAGAATATAATGTAAGTGGTCCATCTTGTTTTTAAGATGCCCTGAAAATATTGGTTTGTCAATTTATTAAACCAACATAATTGTGGTGTTTATGTCTCTAGACTATTTGCTAAGCACTGAGCACCCAGATGAAAAGCAGACGTAATCCATGCTCTTATAGTGTTTAGGTCTATGAGGGGAGCCAGACACTGAATAAGTCTTTACTAATGTGATGACACTGACAAAGAGGAAGTGCAGAGTGCAGTGGAGACATCACCTGGTGTGAGGAGGCAGGGAAGACTTCCGGAGGAAGTGAATTTCAAGATGTAATCCTATATCCACCACTCTTTCACTCACCAGTCAATAGCTAAGTAGAATTTTTATTTAAGACTGCATTCATGAATAGAATATTAAATAGAAAGAATTTTTATGACCTTTAAAATTTTCATATGCAGAGAATTGAACAAGACAATTAGTGACACCAGAAGACTTTAATACATTTGTTAGAAAATTGTGTTAAATTCTTTATTTCAAGTGATTAGTCTACACTGATTTCAAGATTTTTAAAGAATTTGAGTCTAGAAATATTTTTTGAATAGTTAGAAAAATATCTTAGGAGCTTGTCAGTCATTTAGTAGATACTCAATAAACATAAAATTTATTTTCTTTTCCTTCTATTTCTTCCTCCGTGATTTCTTTCCTTCAACCCCATTTATCCAAGTATTCAGAAGGAGCTTTGTTAGTTTAGTGAATAGAAAAGCTTGATTTAGTTATTTTCCAAATTGCTAAAAAAATTCCTAAACATAATGTAGATGGAAACCTTAAGTGTCTAGTAAAACATTTTGATTCACAATCCGTAGTTGTATTGATTTTTTATCCTTATATTTAAGCATGCCTCTTATTGATTGTTTTAGTCTATATCCTGATTTTAGCTCTTTAATTATAATTTGTGTCTGTTTGTGTCCTGGGTCATATATGAGTAATGAATGCAATTGTAGACACTTAAAGCACAGAGCATGCTTTCCCAGTGTTCTTCAGACCATGAGGTTCCTTCAATTCTGTTAATGTTTTACTGTTGCCAAATCTTAAAATAATTGTCTCCCATTTCAGAACATGGATTAATTGATTTTTCAATCAAGTAGACTCATATAAGGTTCAGAATGAATATTTGAAAGCAATTCAAAGAAAATTCTAGTATTATTTTGCAACACTTCATTTGGAGAAATAACTTACAGTTGATTATGATAAGTAATGTAATAAAAAACGTTTTTTACATTTACTTGTACTGAATGGACATTAGTTTTAAGGAGTACACAAGTCGCGTTGTCAAACTGCCTTTTGTCACACTCTTTTGCAATCTATCACTCTGAAGATAAAATTACGACGACACCCTCATCAGAAGTAGATGGTAAATAACAGTCTGTTATTTGCTTCCACGTTAACTTCTGCTGGCTTTGAGTCTGTAACCAGAGACTATTTCAAAATACAGCACTATCCTGAAACCCACTATCTGCCTGCTCTGGTTTCCTGAAGCAATGTCTTTCAATGTAACGCAACCCCACTGATATAACTGTTTATTTCTCTGAAGTTCAGTTCAACCCTCTTCCCTCCGTATGCCTGTTAACTAGAGACTTGATGTGCAAGTAATTGAATGCCTGTGTGGATTATGTTTAAATTATCCCACTCTCAAATTTGAGAGTTTCATTTTTATTCATAGTAGCTATCTCCTATAAAGGAAATTCTGAGTTTCTGTGTCAGACACCGAAACCCAAATTTGCCATTTGTAACATCTGGAATCTTGGAACCAAAATCCCAGAAATATTCAAGAGACAAAAGAGATGCCTTATTTAGAGCTCTGCAGAACATAAGAGCTAAGTTATTGGCAAGAGATGGGCACTTTGCTGATACTTTAGGGGGGTTAGGACTTACGTGGATAACAATTGGATGGGAGCAATGTTTAGATTGCCGAATCCGGTTTCCCTGGGACATATAAAATTAGTTTGCACAACTTGTAAACAATAAATTATCCCAGGGATGGAACATCTCTCCTTGCTCTTCAATCGTGCTTTTACTAAAATTCATCTGGAAAAATAAACACTTAATAAATGACAGTAATTAGAATGTTCAAAAGATGTCTTCTTTGTTCTTTTCTACTCTTTGATACCCATGAAGTAAAAATTATAAACAGCTTATTGTAATATAAATGCTAGTAAAGATTCATCCTAGAAAATCATTGTATTTAATTTCTTATTTTTTCCAAATGTCTAAATTCTCATGTCTGTGAAATATTAGCCAGTTCTTAAAAACAATATTGATACTTATATTTGAAATCAAGGCTTAATTTTGCTCCCAATTAATCTCAGAAATAAGTAGCTTATTTCTATGACCTTACTGAGGCCTGGTAACCTAAGCGGGATTATGTGTAACTGTGTGGAAGAAATGAAAAGGAGGCGGTAAGTAATTATTTAAGAAAAAGTAACATTAATGTTGGCAGACACTTCTTGTGTCTGTAACTGATTTCACACTGGGAAAATGAAGCAGAGTTTCGATTTTCCTGTTCATAATTTCGCATTTACAGTTCCATTGTTTTTATCTTGCTTAACTGTTCTAGATGTCTGCCTTTACGAAGCAGGGGGGAAAGAAGGAAATGTTTTTGACAGTAATGAAAACAACAAAATTGGTTCTCTTTCCTTGTACATTTTTAGAAAAAGTTGAACATTCCCTAGCAGATTCATTCTAGATTATTCTTATGTCCTTATAGTTTATCAATTAGATATCCATTAATTGAATATCCTTTAAAAAATGTAAATTGGTAAGCAAAGGCAGTTAATTATTTGTGAAAATGTGTGCTGCTGGCTGTAGCCTGAATAGAAAGATGACGTTTTTCTTGCTATCAGTAAAATTGGGATAACAATGAAAATATTTTTCTGCTTCCAAAGTCATGTACATAGACTGTAGCTTTTATTAGAAATCAGTGACACTGTTTCACCTACAAAATTTTAAACACCACCGGACAAAATGAGAGCTTTGTGTTGCCTGGAGGGTGAAAAAAGTCCATCTTTGCCAGCAACATCCCTTCCAGTCTTCGGCTTGTCTTCGTGGCCTCCCTCCCCCTCCCTTTCAAGCCACCCCACCCCACCAGCTCTTTACACAGATTCCTCCCCTCTTCACACAGATCGCCAGTTATCTTACACTGTCTGGCTTTAGTTTCAGATGAAGACATTCTACTAAGCACCAAGTCGTTCAGCTCAGTGCTAACTCTGCCAGGAATGTGTGCATTTCCTAAGAGCTGCCCAAAATGGAAATTAAATAGTTTGAAAGAATTAAATGATAATGGTAGCATTTCAGGCACCAGAAGGGCAGATTGGCATCAGTATAAGCACCTTTTCAGTCCTTCTTTGAGAACACCAGGAAAGTGGCTACGTGTTTTGCCCATGCGAAATTTGGATCGCTATACAAAAGCAAAAAGACAGTTTGTGAAGTATTACAGTATTGCAAGTTGATTCAGAGAGAATGTGTTGTGTTTATTTTTGAACTCTGTGCTCCTCCAAGGTTGCTGCTGTTCAGGGCAGTTCTCACTCACCCACTTTCTTTGAGTTCATGTGTCTGATAAAGAAGAGGTGAAACTGTAAAAATGTTTCCTATTACTCATCTCCAAAGCTGATATGAAACCTGTAGCATTCTTAAGAACCCCTGGTGTGCTGGATGCTGTTGTGAAAATAAGCATAATGTTTAATGTCTTGAGCTTTTACTGAAATTATATGAATATGCAAGACTCCCTTGGTGTACAAGAGACAGATAGAGCTTTAGAGGACTCAAAATTTGCAGATATGGTGATGTTCACTGAGCTCAACTATTGGTCAATTTTGTCCAGTTCAGAGAGGGTTAAATTCACTCTTGGACACTTGAAGCCTCTCTAATCTTATCCTGGAGAAGTGGCGCTCTCCCTTGGTTTACAGTTGAGGTTACCCGCGGGGCAGTGTTTGGACACGGACTGATGAAATTATGCTGCATTGTTAACATTGAATACCACTCAGTGGTGAGGACCGATGACGGCACTAGGGTCCTTTGACTCCATGGGTACAATATCTTGAAATAGATGCTTTCCCAAAATGTCCTGGACTCATAAAACATGTGAAGGATTCTATTTGGCTTTCATCATTTATTTAATTTGAAAGAAAGTTGTTTTAACGGATTTATCAGAGTTAAGAAATGTTTCTAGGGAATAGAAAATGGACAAGATAATTGATCTTTGTTGTCAAAGTCATGCATTGTAATTCACTCTCTAAGGTGACGCAGCAACTCCTTGAGGGAAAAGCTGCCAAAAGCTCTGAAAGTGATCTGCCTGTTTTTCTCACACTGACTTGTAGAGAGGCACTGGTATTTTCAAGATGACTAAATCCTGTTTACATCCTGTGGAAGGTTGACTAAGAATTATATCCATCTCTTTTTAAGAGAAGTTGAAATAAGGAAAATTATAGTTGGCAGTTAGCTGTGTGAAATTTAGTAATCTTTTTCAGATGACCCAGTCATAGGCATGTATTTACTTTTTAAAAAGTTTTAATAAAGCCCTCTGGGTTTACAGTTTTTAAAGTTCACACTGATACAAAGGTTTACCCACTTCAGTTACACCTTTCATTGTGTGTGTATGCATGTGTGCATGCGTGTGTGTGTGTGTTGTGCTTTTCAGGAGTGGCATGTGACTATGCTGTTTAATCAGGGCTATATTTAAAAACAAATTTTCTAGGGAGTGTTTCTCACATTAATTATGAGATAAGGCCCGAGTGAAGCAAGCTCTGTTGCAAAGGCCAAGTGTCATGCAGCAGGAAGTCCTGGCCATCCCTTCCAGCCCTGCCTCAGCCAGCCTGCCACCTCTCTGTCAGCGCATACTACTGCACAAAGGAAATGCCCTCACTCAGCTACAAGTGCCTCCTGCTCCTGCTCCCTGCGGGGCCTCAGGGCCCCAGGGCCCGGCACCAGCTCTGACTTCTCGTGGTTCCTGTGGATCTTGGCATCGTCCTTACAAATGGCTTTTGTTTGGGATCCTCTGGGAGCCACAGTGCCAGGACCGTCTACAGGAGCCAAATCAAGATTGCGTTTCTCAAAGTCCTACAGGTATTGCTCTTTTCCTTTTGTAGCTAGGAAGAACTGCTTAACTGCCTTAGGCCCCTTGCAAATAAGCCTTTGCCCTATGTTGACCTTCTAACTCCTAATGCTGGTTAATTTGACAATATATGAAATAAGAGCCAAGAAGATGATGCAGAAGTTGAAGAAAGTTGACTAACTTTAAAAGCTAATTCTGAGAGTTAAATGGCAAACTTAACAAAGCATTCATATTACTGCCACCTGAAAAACAGTGTATTAACTTGTCTAATGGCTTAATATAGTCAACCTAAATGTTAGGGAAGGGTTCTTGTTTGACTAACCAACAACAAGAACACTACAGTATTCTTTATAAGTGTTTCAGGGCACATCCACATGAAAAAATTGAAACTAATGCTGTTTCAGGTAGTAATTCAGTGTTAATCTTGCCCAGCAGAATTAGATGCCATGAAGTCAAACTAAATATTTTAATAATCTTTTGTTTCTGGAAATAATATTAAAAATCTTGACCTCATGACTTCACTAAACTGTCAATGACTGTTTTACAAGAAAATCAGCTTATTTTAACCAAATAACTGGAAAAAAAGAAGACACTTTAAAAAATCTTGGATTTCCTTCTCATTTGAGTATTCTAGGTATTAATAAAGATAAGATTGATTATTCTTTATTATTGTTTATAAATAAAAGCTTTTTTTGTTTTTTATTGATTAAAATTTATAGCACTGAAAGGTATCTATTTAATCAATAGTAAATAGAAGTGACATTGTTTGCAAAATTTTGGATATAAGGTCTTTCTTATTTAGACCAAATGTAGCACATCTGGAAGCTGCCAGGCCTATGTAGAAATGTACATTAACACAGGATTAAAATGTGTTCTGATTTTCCTGCATGGAAAACATTCAAAATTTGAATTAAAATGATTTATAAGGATTATTTGCTTTAGACAGTAAAGAAGACAATGTCCTTGGAACTTTTAGGGAACTATAAAATCAGAGAAATCAAATTAAAAAATTTGTTATAACAATGCAAAAGCAAACTTTGGCAAGAGATAAATATAATTTTTATTTGAAAAGAAATTAACGATTTATTACGTTAGTTTGTAAAAGCTATAAAATTTGGTTGAAAATTTGAAATTATATGCCTACTATGTGCTTTGCATTCTGTCGAATGTGATTCTCATGTTTATTATATGCTAAATTGTACATTCAGAACCTAACATCAATTATTTGCTAACTTTACTGTGCATATTTCCAATATATGGTGGCTTCTAGGCTCTCTTCATCACTGAGATCTGATCACAAGCTCCTTAATATCATAAATCTCCAACTGCTGAATAAAGTAAAAGCAGTAGCTTGATGGACTAAAGAATTTGAGAAATCTCACGAAATGCAAAGTTTAAGCTCTACTCTCAGTTTGGCAAAGATATTTTTATCTGAGGTGTTATGGTATGATAAAAATTTAAAGCTATATGATAAATATATTTTTTCAAGGTTCCTTTGGTCAAGTTCTGGCCCTTTCCAAAATATAAGCATTAGCAGCTAAGGATAACTTTTTCATGTATTTGAATACCTCACATCTGTAATTTTAACAAACTTAATTTGTAACAAGTTTAACAGGTAAGGATGACATCTCTAATATCCATCATGAGCCCATTTCCTTTGGAAGCTTCAGAGACAGTCCTTCCTTTATTTCCTCTTAATTTGAATATACAATTTCCCACATAATAATTAATTTTTTATATGTGCTGTTTTCACTGTTTGGAGGTTCTAGTTTATCTTTCCAGTTGCACTGCAAACTCTTTGAGGTTTGAAGCTTCTTTATATACAACAAGAATGCCAGTAATGTTTATTTGATAAAGTATCCTGTTACCCTTTCTTATTTGGCATCACCCCATAATGCTTTATTGGCATAACCAACTTGATATGATCATATCTATCATAAGTTGAATTGGGTGGAAGGGTTAGGGAGGTAGGAAGGCAGTTGGCCACTGGCTCTCGCATTTCTGCAGGTCCCTTAGTCATCCAAAGGAGATTATGCATTCAGCCACAACAATCTACTGACAATAATGCATAAAGGTACTTATTATATAACTTAAAATTTTTATCATACCGTAATACCTCAGATGCACCATGAGTCACTATATATATATACAGACACATATACACACCACACACAGGCACATGCACGCACAGTTAAATGCTATAATTATCTTCTGAAGAACATAGTTTTATTGCATAGCATTCTTGGAATTAAAGGTGTTAAACTATTTGATGTAAACATGTAAAATATCTCATAATGTCACAGCCTTGTTTTTGCATTTCTTAATTTAAAAAAAATATACAAAATCCTTAAATGGCGAAAGTAACTTAAGCTTATCTTGACCTTTAAGATGCTTTGGATATGATTCCATTATTGAAGCAACTGAAAGAACTGGACATTAGACAACATTTCTTCACTGAATTTCTCCCATATTTTTTATGAGCAATATTTTATATCTTGTAAAATCTTCAAATGTGCCTATTGTAGTGTCATTTTTCTTTGACTATCAAATGGATAATAATGCATGATACTGGGGGTACACTTAGCTTTAAGCTGGAATATTTTTATTTGGCATGGCTTTCGCTCCCTGGTAACATTCAGGCTAATGGAAAGCCAAGTCTGTAAGATATGAAATTCAATTAGTGTCTGATTTGTTAAAGTAATAGCAAATCATATACATTTAATGAGTGTTGACTCTTGAGAAATACAATCTTAAACAGTTTACAATGCTCAAAATAGATTTGAAAGTTTTTCAGCTGTGACAGTTTTTTGTCTTATGTGGTTGAAATAGATTTTTATAAAAAAACAAAAATGATTAATATATAGCTTATTAAGTTTGGTTTGAGGCAGAAAGAGGGATTGAAAGAGAAAAGAAGAGGGAGAGGGAAGGAAAGGCAGGAGAGGGGAGTGGAGCAGGGCCGTGGGGAGAGGAGTGAGGAACAGAAAAAGAGAGAAAGCAGAGGATTACATAATAAGGAAGCTACTTTTTCTCTGTGAACCCAGAAGAGAGTGCCAACCGTGTTTTCAGTAATGGGATCAGTGTTAGCATTAGGGCACTGCTTACAAAGATGAGTACTATTTTTGAGGGCAAGGTGCTGATTTATCTGCCTAGGTTCTGGCACATGTGTTTAAAGATTCACCTAATTACGTTAGAGCAATGCGCCCCCAAGTATTATAGAGAAGAAAGAGGAGAGTGATGTGCTCATGTTAAATTTGAGAAAACAATGTGGATAAGTTTATATTGGTTGTTTAAATATAGTACCTAAAAAAAGATGGGGAAAAACTATCTGGGAAGTAAGGAAAGAATCAAGGAGCAAACATTTAGCAAGCGTGTGGACCCTGACAACTCCAATAAGAGAACACTAGGGAATTTTGTATTTTAAAATACATTGTTGTTTAAAACTACAGTAGTGTTCAAGGAAACTTTAAATAGAAAATTACTCTTCTTGAGATGATTCTGTCTTCCAAAGAGAACAAATCACAAAACATTTCCTGCTTTCTGTCTTCTTAAAAAGGGATGTTAAAAGGAACATTTTATGTGATGAGTATAGGGTAGGTACTACGTAAATAGAAGAAAAAGTCACTCAGAGTACATTTGAATGTAGGGCAGAGATTATTCCATAGCATTCCACAGACCAGAAACAGAAAGTGTCTTCTAGTTTTCTTGCCCTTTATAGTAATAGGGGTCAGGGGATAGAAATTCTCAGAAAATCTCCAAATCTCATTTTTGCCAATTGTTTCAACATCTTTTCCTTCCCAGCATTTTAGGAGAGCTACCAAACAGGTGATTAATTAAGCATGTATGTGCATGCTTATACTTGATGTAGAAGGTCTAATGAGTAAATTTGTTTGATATGACATAGACTGAACAGTAGAAGGAAGGAGGAATGACAATCACATCAATAAACAAAAGTACAAATGATATCTGGGCTATGAAAAGATAAAGCAATATTTGCCCAAATAAGAAGATCTAGATATCCCTAAATTATCCCCTGTATTCTTAGGAAGTAAAGATCAATCTGCAACTTTGATCTGGAAATTATATAGTAGCAGATATGAGCAGGGATCATAGGAGAGTGTGGTCTCATAGCTACTCTTGGCCACTTCCAAAACCTAAGTGGTAGCACATCAGTGATTGCCCAACCAAACTGCACAATTCCCATGAGAAAAAGCTGTCTGGAACCCACATCTTAGAAAGGGAGTGAGCACCACCTGAATCAATACACTAGGACGTAGTGTCTGCATACCCCAAGAATACCTCCTGTTGCATAGCACTTTTTAGTTTTCAAAGCTTTTCAGATGTAACAGATTTGACAACTGTTGTTTTTAGTGTGCCACAGCTCATCTCACTTAATGCTTTAGGGTAAGTGAAAAGGATGGATGTAATTATTATGAAATAGGAGAAGAACAACTGGAGGTTCAGGGACTAGAGACCACACACACATGTGGTTAGAAAGTCCAAAGTAGGCCCGCGGGACCGGGTGCGATGGCGGCGGGTGCGATGGCGGCGGTGGCTGCACGGCAGCTGGGGCTGCGGGCGGCGGGGCTGGGACGGGCCCCTGCCAGCGCCGCTTGGAGGAGCGTCCTCGGGGTCTCCCCGCGCCCAGATGTGGCAGTTCTGCAGCAGAAGCATCTGCCACAAAAGCGGAAGATGACTCCTTTCTTCAGTGGGTCCTGCTCCTCATCCCTGTGACTGCCTTTGGCTTGGGGACATGGCAGGTCCAACGTCGGAAGTGGAAGCTGAACCTGATTGCAGAGTTGGAGTCTAGAGTTCTGGCTGAGCCTGTCCCTCTACCAGCAGACCCAATGGAACTGAAAAATATGGAGTATAGGCCAGTGAAAGTCAAGGGGTGCTTTGACCACTCCAAGTTGCTGTATATGATGCCCCGGACCTTGGTGGACCCTGCCTGGGAGGCCTGGGAGGCTGGCCGCATCTCCTCCTCAACTCAGAGTGGGGCCTATGTGGTCACTCCCTTCCACTGCACCGACCTGGGAGGGCACAGTCCCTGGAGGACCCATTGGAGGGCAAACCAGAGTTACTCTGAGGAACGAGCATCTGCAGTACATCGTCACCTGGTGTGGACTCTCTGCAGCTACATCATACCTGTGGTTTAAGAAATTCCTACGTGGGACACCTGGTGTGTAACAGATCAGCTGCTAAAGCCCTGTCCCTGAATAATGAAGTAAAAAGACTGCCTTTATGCTGGATCATGTGGTATAAAGTTCTGGCCTTCTACCTTAAAAAAGAAAGTCCAAAGTAAGAGCAATAGAGCTAGTCTGTATTGGACACTTACTATGCACCAGGAAGCATTCCCAATCCCATACATGCATTAGCTCATGCATGTCATCCTCCAAAACAGCCTTGGGAAGTGGATCTAGCATTACCTTTATCTTACAAATGAGGAAACCAGGCAGAGCAAGTTTAAGAAACCTGCACAGGTATGAATTCTGGAAGTCTGTGTTAGAACCGGGACTGCTGGTCACTCTCCCACCTCCAGCTTCCTGACCAGATCCTGTTAGCACACAAGGAAAAAATTCCGTAATGACAGGTATTATTCTAACAGATGTACTGTCTTCTCTACTTAGCTCTGAATCTTTCTCTGAAGACAGAACACCATGTGATTTGTTATAGAATAGGGCTTAGTAATCAGTTAAAATATAAACTGATTAAATAATATCTAAACTGTCCTCTAACCTAATTGATGTTGGTTTAAAAGAATGCTAAGCAAAAGCATCAAAATAAAAATATTTTTATATTAAAAAAAAGAAAAAGGAAAATGAATCAGTGATTTTATATTGTCTGCTTCTGCCCCCTCCTGGGTTTTGCTTCATGGGCTTCCATCTGGCTCATTTCATCTGGCCAAAAACATTGGTCATGTGGTTGTATTTTACTGCCAAAATATTACTCCTTGGCCAGCTGTTCAGAGGAGCCAGAAGATTCTCTGAGCTAGAGAGGTCAACTTCATCCTGTGTCATGTCTATTTATTCTACTGGCATAGTCTTGACTATTAAACTAGGCTTCTTAATGATATTTCAAATTGTGAGTAATGTTGGCTAAATTGACAATGAAAAAATAATTAGTGTATAGGCAACATTTATACCTAAGAATAACAATACTGCTAACAACCATTGCATATTGTTGGAAGAGGTAGCATGGTGTAGGAGAACTTTGGCTCTACAGCCAAACAGACCAAGCTCCAGTGCCAACTCTGCTTCTTTCTTGATTGGGCAGTTTTTCCTAACGTCTCTGAGCCATTTCCATGTACATAAATAGAAAATAAAAATATCTACTTCATAAGGCCGTTGTGCAGATTAGATGAAAGCAGGTACATGAGTGTAGGACTACCTACCACCCCTTTCATAGCATTTTCCAAGTCTTCACTAACATTTCACAAATTGTGTGAAGCTTCTTTTGTGAAATACATTTTCAGATAAACTGTCATCATTGGTACCTCTGTTGGTCACAGAATAGTACAATAGAGCTGCCTTATAAATGGTTACCTTATAAGCAACTTGCACATACAACCCAGACTCACCTTAGAAAGGTAGTGTGCAGGAATGATTGACAGTTGGCTAGCTCTACAGTCACACTGCTGCTGAGGTTCACATTTTCACATTATCGCATGTAGCTATGAGACTTTGGGCAAGTTACTTCATGTGCCTCAGTTCCCTTATTTGTAAAATGGGGTGTTATGAGGATTAGGTGTGTTAGCCATGTAAAGTGCCTGGCACATAGACAACACTAAAATAAATTTCAGCTATTATTAATAATAGAATGTAAGCTCCACATGGCAGCAATTTTTTTGTCCTTTTTTCCACCTTTGTATAGCCAATGCCTGGAAGAGTATCTGGTACATAGTAGGTGCTTGGCGTATATGTATTAAATGAATGAACCTATTAGCAAATATGTTCCAATTCATGGCAAGCGTAAGGACACTGTGCTTCCTTTTGCCACATTCGTGGGAACAGGGGGTTAGAGATGAAGGAACCTGATGGTTCATTTGTTCAAACTCATTTGTCTTACGTTGAAGAGCTTGAAGATCCTGAAAGGCCCCAGGGTCATGCAGCTTGATAGTGGCCTGGCCAGAGCTAGAACCCTAGCTCTGTGTGCTTCTGTGAAAATCTTTGTTCCATTGTCCCACCCCCTGACTTCAGTACATATGCCATCTAATTCAATGCCTTCAGTAAGGCAGCAAAAAGAATGAATGATTTGGAGCACACTTCTTGCAGACAGGAGAGAGTATAAGAGTCATAATTGGGCAATGACCATGGAAGGACAGGTTTCTGAATAATAGACTTATCCAAGTAAAATTATGCTCAGACATTTTACTTACAAGTCTAAAAATCACTTGCTACGACAGCTACAATAGGATTCTTGTAGGGAAGTACCACTTTGTAAACATTTTTGTAGAATGCGTTATATGCATTTTTTTTCAAAATTGAAGGAAAGCCCTATCTCTAACATTCAAAAGAATCTGTTCAATTATCAATGTAGACTAGAAACAGGTAGAGACGGGAAATACAGTTTGAGTGTTTTCTGTCTTATCATGACAGCGCGTGGAACAACCACAGGCAGAAAGATTACAAACTTCGCAATAAATATAAAGGTATTGATTTTATAAGGTAGCCTGCAGGCTATGGACCAGCACAGAGCTCTGTCAAATGTGCTGCCAGGAGATGTACAAAAAAATCAAGGTGACTAAAGAAGAAGAGACACTCCCCACTGCCAAGGGTTTAGAATCATGCTGTGGGTATTTCTGATCATCAGTGTGAGAATGGTTTTCACTGTTGTTAAAACCATACCATTTCTGAATGTGTAATAGGTATGAGTGTTTATGCTTAAATAGTGGTTTGTAAAATTTATACTGTTTATTTTCATAATGTTGATTTTATGATTTTCAACGAGTGCATTTTTGTCTTTAAGTCATGAAGTGGTTGAGCCCCCATCAGGTGATTTTAAGAGACGGTACCTTGACTGAGCAGCTGAATCAAGGCCTGTCTGATCTGGGCAGAGCAAATAAGGAATACTTCTCATGAAAGAGGAAGCATTCAATTCCATACACTCTACCTTGGTACTCCTTGTTCTGGAGCCCTCAGTATCTATCATGTTCTTTGCCACAGTCATATACCCACCTTCTGTCTTGGCTCTCCCTCCTCCTAACTTCCATTACTTTTTCTACCTTTGAACTATAATTGACAAGCCTTTTTGCCTTTGACAAGGGGCTGAAGAGAGGTGTCTGATTTTCCATAAGGCTGGGTTATATAAGTACACAGAGTTGAATCAGAGCAAAAGAAAATTCCATTGGCAAAGGAAGAGTACTATATGGTACTTTAAAACTTGTCCAATTGTATTATTTTATTTATTTATTTTAGAGGCAGGATCTCACTCTGTCATCTAGGCTGGAGTATGGTGGCATCATTATCACTCATTGCAGCCTCAAACTCCTAGGCTCAAGGGATTCTCCAGTCACAGACTCCTGGGTAGCTAGGACTACAGGCGCAACCTACCATTCCTGGCTTAAAAACAAATTTTTTTTTAGGGTCAGTTTTGCCCAGGTTTGTCTCAAACTCTTGGCCTCAAGTTATCCTCCCACCTCAGCCTCCTAAAGTGCTGGGATTACAGGCATGAGCCATGTTACACGGCTCAAATTATATAATTCATTAGCTGGTAATAGTGTAAATTTGAAAGAAAAAAACTAAAATGATAAAGAGGAAAGATGGATTTGTGAATAGAGTAAATATATATTACTGTAATTATGTTAAGCCAATCAAATGCAAAAGACAGTTCAAAGATAACAAGTATGTAAGTCACATTCCAAAAAGAAAAGAAAAGAAAAGAAAAAGAAAGCTTTGAAGTGAAACTTTGAAAAGATAAGTTTTGTGGTGAGCTAAAGAAATAAACTCTATAAAAACAAAACCCTAAAATTATTATAACAATGAATTAAATATTCAAATATGAACAGAACAGAATGTAAAAGATCATTCAGGCAGTAAATGTTCACAACCAGCTCTCCATGGGGGAGGGGGGAGGGCACTATTTGTAGTAATTGCTTATTTCTGTGCAAAAAAATTCTCTCACCCGCCCATTTCAAACTGCAGAGGTCACTAAATGTGGAGTTGGCAAGAGATACATAGTACTATATATGGTGTTTCTATCATATAGATACAATAGACATAAATTGCCCCCAAAACGTAATAATAGTAAAATGTAACCAAATCATTCAGAGGTTATGAGTTTTGAATACTTATTTCCATTGTTTTTAATGTAATTTAATTATAATTAACAACTTTTATGTAATTTATTTTTTAATAACTGTTGGGTGTTAACAACTGACTTATAAATACTCCTAAAAATGTAACAGGATGTAGTGAGGGACAAAATGGATGTGGTCTCTGCTTTCATCAAGTTTACATTCTGGTAGAGGAAGAGAGAAAATTAGTTAACAATAAATAAAATAAATAGAGACTGAGATGAGAAGTTCTGCTTGGGGAAGCCAGGGAAGCCTTTTTAAAGAAATTGATAATTTATTTGCATATAAGTTCAAACATATCCGTTCCATACATCTGTGAGTACGTTTGTAGTTCTAGCCATGAAACTCAGAATTGCACGTCAATGGAACCATATAAATATTGACCTCATTACTGACTTGTTTTCAGTCTCTCGTCTCTTGAGTGAATTTGCCTTTGCTTCTCTGTTATTATAAAAATACAATGAGGGAAAGTAAAACAAGGAGGAAGATGAAAAGATGTAGGGGAAGGAGGAGCAGTTTACAATATACTTTCTATTACATTGTTTCACACTATCTCAAAAATTTTTATACATAGAAAATACTAAAGCAAAGAAAATTGGAAGTTAAAAATCAATAGCAGTAGTAATAGCCCTATAGTAGGAACCTTGTTTTGTTTGAAATATCTGTCTGTGACTGCCTACAAAACATACCATCATAAGCTAAGAGTAATTATGAGATTACTTTTTTATTTTCAAAGAAATAATACAAATTTTAAATCTTGAATTAAAAAGAAAGCTAGCCGGATGAAACTTTTCCAACACACAAAGTTTTAGGATAGCGCCCATAAATATTATGCTTCTAATGCTTGTCACTTGATCCGTTTTTGGCAATTAACTTGCCTTTAATTGATTTGTGGATTACCCACTGGAAGTTGCTATGGATAAAGGAATGTAGTGGCAGAGTTTATTTATATAGGGTAACAAAATAGACTGGCTGGGAGGAGGGGTTTAACTGCAAAATATCCTTGATTTTCAGGAATTTTTCTTTTCACATAATGGCAGTGTTTAGACAAAGAATGGAAAATTAGATGAATCTGATTAATGTTGTCATCCAAACGGAAGATTTATGTCCTGTTTAAGAATCACATTAATTTGATGACGTAAGTACATTCTCTAGTGAAAGAGTGGCCACTTGAGTAGAGGAAAAAAACAAGCAAAAAAACTCCTTCTGCCATCTTCAGGTTGCACCTGATGAAAAGCTTTTATTTGTGGGTTCTATGAAGTATCACTGCCCTCATCTCAGATGAACTAAAAGATGAAAACATTTCATTACTCAAATAATTGTTTATCTCACATCTTAACTGGTTCTAGAAAAGGACTATATATTTTCCATCCTAACTTTCCTCAGTTTCTTTTTATAAAGTTCAAAATGCCTTGAGTAGAGATGTTGAGGAGGTTCTCAGTGGCACTGCCACTCACTGGTGGGGACGTTTTTGTTCTCTGTCCTCCCGTGTAGAAGATGACAAGGATGGCTTTGTACAACTTCTGTTGTATGCGCTGCTTTTCAACCCCTTGGATGAGATACTCAGGGACAAGGAACATCAGGTTTTTTCCTGAAAGCAAATCCATATAAACTGAAACAACATAAACCTTAGGGAGGTCTGACACACCAAAATGCCAAGAAAGGAAAGAAGAAATTATTATCAGTGGGGGAAACAAATTATCCTTTATTTTGGAGTGAATTTAAAAGGCTTATTGTTTGTTTTAACACTATCCGACTTAAAAAAAAAAAAAAAAAGTCTTGCAGTCTTGTCTTCCTCATGTTGGTTGGAATGGAAAGGATTCTCTTTCTTTGCTGTTTATATATAACCCTTAGCACTCTACAAGGATCTAATTGGTATAAAATAATAGGTGTGAATATGCCACTAAGTGAGAAAAAATACTTAGCCATTTTTACTCATATAACCAACATCTAGATCAAAATCAAAATATTACCAGTTCCCAAGGGCACCCCTTTATGCTTCTTTCCAGTCACTATGCACCCAAAGATAACCACTAAACTGACTTCCAATAGCATAGATTTGACTACTTTTAAATTTTATATGAATGAAATTGTACAATGTAAACTCTTATTTTATTTCAGTCAATATTGTGTTTATGGGATTCATTCATATTGTTTTGTGCATTCTTCATTCTCATTGTGTTAATATTGCACCAAGTGGATATGCTACAATTTACTTACTCATTCTATTATTGATGGATAGTTACGTATTCCAGTTTTAGGCCATTATGAATTAGAGCTGTAATGAACATTACTGGATATATCACTTGGTAAACAAATGTACATGTAGTGTTGCAGGGTTTTGTGCATACATGTGGGTTTGGGTATATCCCAAGGGGGAGGATTTCTGGGTCGAAGGTTGTGCCTTTAACTTTAGGTATTGCCAAATGTGTTTCCAAACTGCTTGCCACATTTATGTCACCACCAAAGTGATGTTTCAGTTCTCTACATTTTTACCAAAGTATAGGTCATCCATTTTCAATGATGGCATCTTAATAAATGTTTGCCTAGTAATAACAATGTCATCATGCCTTTTATGTATGCGGTTGGGTCTTTTAATCTTTAGGACCTGTTTTTCCAGGAATAGTGTGGGTAACAGTGAGCCATTCACACTCTGTCTGTTTCTCCTCTTGATGAATACTATGTAACTGTGAAATAAGTGACTAAAATAAGAAACAATCTGATATGCAGAAATAGAGTTTTCCCTGTTTGGTCCATATGCAGCTTAAATATGTGATGTTATTCTACATTTTATCCAGATTCGTTTTTCAAACGAATAGTAATCATTGTTAGCAAAAATCAATAAATAATCTTTTATTCTGTTTGAAAATTTCCATCTCCTACTTTGAGTTCTTGCTATAGATCCTGTGCTCACTTTAAATCAGGTTTTCCTTCCCATATATTATTTCTTGGAAAATATGTTTTGGACTTTTCCTAAGCCACCTTAACCTGTTGAAAAAACATTAGTAAATGCATAGCCAATGTAAGGCATGCTAAAATAAATGTGTATTGCTTTTTCGAGATTTTATTTACCCGTGCATTTAAAGAAGTTTTTTTTCCTTCATTTTCTTTCTTTTTTGTCATCATAGTCATTATGTCTTTTTAATGTTAAGATTCTGGCGATGTATGTATTCCTAATTTTCTATGTCACCTCCTCCGAAGCTCACTGTAACTGATTGATGATGTCAATCCGGCTTCTGGCATGTCAAGTTAGTTGACCTGGTTCAGTTTGTACCATGTCAAAATGTGATCATTCATTATTAGATGATGTCCAGAAAAAATAGTGTGTGCGATAACTGTGGGTCCCATTTCTTAAAGCTTTCAAAATCCAATCTTAAGGCTCTCTGCTTTGTGGCATATTAGGGAACATAAGTAAACATTAGGGCAATATCAAATGTATTCTAAGGATTTCATGATGTAAAACATCACTTTATTACCAGACAGATACTTCACATTGTGAAATTTGAGAAAGTATACGAGGTGGGACACAGTGGTTTACCCTGTAATCCTAGCACTTCGGGAGGCTGAGGTGGGAGGATCGCCTGAGTCCAAGAGTTTGAGACCAGCCTGTGCTACAGAGTGAGACCCCCATTTCTACAAAATTTAAACAATCAGTAGGGTATGTGGGTACCTTCCTGTAGTCTCAGCTACTCTGGAGGCTGAGGGAGGATTGCTTGAGCCTGGGAGGTCAAGGCTGCAGTGAATGTGATCACAGGGCTGCACTCCAACCTGGGCAACACAGTGAGACCCCATCTCTGAAAAAAAGAAAAAGTATGTAATTTTTACATAAGAGTCACTTGATTCAGAAGTTAAGGATGTATTATATTGTCTTTCAAAGTTTAGTATCTATCTTAGTGGCCTCTGAAAGTTATTATTATATTTGAGTTTTGCCTTTAGATTTTTTCAGAAATAAGGATTTCTAAAAAATATAATCCTCAAACCCAGTGTTCTTCAGTACCCAAATAATTTCTCACTAAATGGAATTATATAGTAATTCCTGCTAAATGTCATGTTAATTCTCTCAGATTACTAAAATGTTTTTTTCAATACATACCAAATAGCAGCTTAGAACAGCTAACTTTTTTGTCAGTGATAAATGTGACATGGTAAATTAAAATCCAGAGCATTTATTTTAACCAGTATTTTTAACCTATCAAATATTTTAGCAAAACTACTAAAGAAAAACAGAATGGTTCATCTTTCCTTCAACTGCCTGTTGTTCTGTCCACTGCAAGGCACAATAGCAAGATACGAAAGCAAAAGGGGTACCCCTTTATAAAATCATCAGATCTTGTGAGACTTATTTACTATCATGAGAACAGTACGGGGGACACCACCCCCATGATTCACTTCTCTCCCAGCGGGTCCCTCCCACAACATGAGGAACTGGGGGAGCTACAGTTCAAGATGAGATTTGGGTGAGGACACAGCCAAACCATATCACTAATGCACTAACGAAAGACCTACACACAAATCATTTTTATAAATGTTCAACATAAATATCTATAGTTTTTGATTGTTTATCTTAAGGAGACAGTATTGAGAGGAAAGATGGGCACGAAAGAAACAGAAAGTTAGCTATTTTTTTTTCCCTGAGAAACTCGTAATGAACACCTGCTTTTGCATTAAAAGGTTAATGACTCTTAGTTTTTCAAAAATGATTTAAACCACTGATAAGTGCTCTGAGGCAACTAAGTAAGAATTTTATTTTATTTTATTTTATTTTATTTTATTTTATTTTATTTATTTAGAGACAGAGTCTCACTCTGTTGCAATGGCACATCCTCAGCTCAAGGCAACCTTTGCCTCCCAGGTTCAAGTGGTTCTCCCACCTCAGCCCCGCGAGTAGCTGGGATTACAGGCACCCACCATCATGCCTGGCTAATTTTTGTATTTTTAGTAGAGATGGGGTTTCCCTATGTTGGCCAGACTGGTCTTGACCTCCTGTCCTCAGGTGATCAGCCCACCTCACCCTCCCTAAGTGCTAGAATTACAGGCATGAGCCACTGTGCCGGCCTTAAAGTAAGAATTTAAAAGACTGAATCTGAAACCTGGCGCCATCAACCAAGATTACTTTCATTCTCAGAGAAGAATTTGTTACACTTCTAAGAAAGCTGACTATCATCCTATCCCACCTGAGATATCATGAAGCTTGTTCTAAAAATGGAATCATTCAGTGATCATGGGCTGCTTTTCAAGCATTTTTCACTCACCCTTTACCATTATGATGGTAAACTTTGGGGAAAGGGGAAGGCATGAGCCAATATATCTTTTAGTGTTTCTTGGTTATACTAAGAACAACTGAGGAACTACTAAGAAATGACTAAATGGATAAAAGTATTTTTATTATAACCCTTGTGAAAAACCTCTTCCCCCATAAAACATTTAGTATCTTGTATGAAGGCATAATGTATTTTTAAACATTCAAATCCAATTCCAGATTTCATTTGTGTACTGTGTACTATGTAATCCACCATGCAAAATGTAATTTCTTGCTTTTAATATAAATTTTCATTATTATCATAAATGAAGTCTCAGGCCACAACATTTTGTGAGGTTGCATTCAAATGGTAATCATAATATGACCTATACCAGTTTTTGCATGGAAAGGCAGCAGCCAGCTGAACTAGATTTCCACTTTTCTCTTGGCTCATTGAACAACAATGGACAAGTTACCTTAACTTCATGGGTCCTCAACCTTCTCATTTGAAATTGAGTGTACGGACTGTATAATTACTCTTTCCTTTTAAGTTTACAGAAATAACATTATAGAGGTATAAGAAAACTATAAATGATCCAAGACATGTGCCTAAATATTTCTTCATACATCAAGTATGCATTCATGACATCAACACCAAGCTCAGGAAATATCAAAGAATAGCTCAATGTCCCTGTGAACTTATATCCAATTCAGTAATTCATCCAACAAATGTATATTGAATCTGCTAGACTTATGAAGCCTTAAACTTTATGCTGTACATTCTGATAGATGTTGTTTAAACCAGGGGTTGGTCAACTTTCAAAAGCAACCCTTTTGCTAACATTGTTCTTCTGGCTGAAAGCTAGTAAGTATAAGCAAGAGGAGAGATGTGTGTATGATCTCACTTCTATTTGGAATCTAAAATGGTCAAACTCATAGAGGCAGATAATAGAAGAGGGTTACCAGGGGTTGATGGGAACAGGAGGCACTGGGGAAATGGTGATCAGAGGATATAAAGTTTCAGTTAGACAAGAGGAATAAGTTCAAGAGATCTGTTGTACAACATGGTGACTATCATTAAGAACAATGTATTGTAAACCAAATATCATATGTGGTTACTTATAAGTGGGACCTAAATAATGAGACCACATGGATACATAGAGGGAGGAACAACAGACATAGGAGGCTACCAGAGAGTGGAAGGTGGGAGAAGGGACAGAACCAGGAAAAATAACTAATGGATACTAGGCTTAATACCCCCATGACACAAGTTTACCTATGTAGCAAACCTGCACATATACCCCAAAACTTAAAATAAATAATAACAAAGAAAACCAAAAAGAAAAAAAGGAGAAAATTTCTAAGAGAGTAGATTTTAAATGTTCTCACCACAAAAAACTATGTGAGTTAATGCATATGTTAATTAGCTTGATTTAGCTCTTCTATAATGTGTACATATTTCAGAACATCGTCTTGCGCACTATAAATATATGCAATGTTTGTCAGTTAAATATTTTTAAATGAATTTTTTGAAAAGAGGAGGAGTGTGAAAGTGAAGACTAGTTTGGACTTTATATTTTACATTCTGGGGTTGCAAGAATGAGGCCTCCCTGATGCCTACACGCAAATGGATTAATGTGAAACTGAAGAGCTGTTTTCTTGCCCAGTTGATTCAGCTGGTTTATGTATAATTGTTAGCAATTTAAACTCTGTCACATTCCCCCCAAAAATATGTATATGCTTTAAAAATAGATCTCATCATTTCAACATTTCAATTTATATATGAGAGAAATAAGGACTAGTAAAAATTATATAAAGAAGTAAGTCCAAATATGGTAATTTATGGTTCAAAGGAGATAGGTATTTGTCTTCTCTCAAGAGCCACTAGACCACAAAATATCAACATCAAAGATGAATGCAAGTACTAGGGGAAATGATACAGATCAGAGGCACCATGTGTCGTGCATTCTGGTATTTGTCAGAGATAAGGAATGAAGCTGAAAGTTTTTCTTGGATTGGTCTTGGAGTAAAATAAAATAAGAGGTTATGCTAAGTATAAAACTATGTTTACAAAGTTCCTTTCCATTAAGACCTTCAAAGATATGTGAAATCATAGGAAATATGAGAGTTGCTTTTAAGTACCTAATTCAGGTTAGCTAACAAATCATTATCTAAAAAGAGAGTACTTAGAATGCTATGCATTTAAAATGAGTAGTTCATTTCATGATTGAGCAGAAATTCCTGAGTTCAAATCATGGCTCTTCCAATTGCAGCTTGTATGACGTTTATGAAATTCCTTAAATGTGCTCTGTTTCAGGTGCCTCTGCACCTACATCATTAGAGTTATTTGAGTATTAAATGAGATAATACATATATAACCATTAAACTAGCACCTGGCATAGAGTAAGCACTCAGCTTATATTGGCTAGCATTATTCACAAGAATAGGCTATACATTTCTTTCCATCAAAGATAAGTGCAAGTTTGAATAGAAAAACTAATTTATGAAACAAGACTGATTTTATGCTTTTCTATAGTGCCCATGATTCAAAGGAAAAGAAGGAAATAATCACCAACGAACTGACCCTGTAAAATAGATAAGCATTATGCCATGCACGCATACATGCATATATATGTATTTTGGATATATATGGATATAGTATATGTGTGTTTGAATACGCATTATATATACATACATACCTTTGCCAAGAAAATTGAATGTCTCATATCTAAAACTCAGTGTTAAGAACTAGCCAAGTGTCATGTACACGATTTGTATTCAACATATATTTACAAAATTTAACTTTGTGAAAATTTCAAATCACTGTTACTGCTTTTCCTACTTGTAAAACAATTACAGAAATCCCTTGGCTTTTGTGGTGTAGACTATTGAGGGACTCTGATGCTTCATGACAGGAAGTAATTTGATCCAAAGTACAACAGAGCTCTCGTGTGGGTTTAAGTTACAGAACTATTGAATGCACACATGCACCACCAAGTATTCAAATCACAATATAGTTGTATTATTCTCTACTCTCCCTTGCAAATTCCATAGCTCTGAACTGATAAACACATTGTGCCTGTGTAGAAAATTGCCACCCAGAAGGAAGCTGACTGCTAACTTAGGCCTGTGTTGTCCAACAAGAGAGCTATTAGCCACAGAGCACTCGAACTGTGGCTAATTCAAATCAGATGTGCTGGAAATATAACATGCACAAAGGATTTCAAATAATAGTGTGAAAAAAAGTGAAAACTTTCTCATTTGTAATTTTCATAATGATTACATGTTTAAATACTAATACTGTGTATAGGGTTAAATAAAACATATTTAAATTAATTTTGGCCCAGCACGGTGGTTCACGCCTGTAATCCCAGCACTTTGGGAGGCCGAGGCAGGCAGATCACAAGGTCAGGAGATCGAGACCATCCTGACTAACATGGTGAAACCCCATCTCTACTAAAAATAGAAAAAATTAGCCAGGCGTGGTGGTGGGCACCTATAGTCCCAGCTACTCAGGAGGCTGAGCCAGGAGAATGGCATGAACCTGGGAGGCGGAGCTTGCAGTGAGCTGAGAATGTGCCACTGCACTCCAGCCTGGGAGACAGAGTGAGACTCTGTCTCAAAAAAAATAAATAAATAAAATTAATTTCACTTGGTTATATCTAAGTGTCCATCAACCAATGACTAAATAAAGAAAATATGGTACATACATACAATGGAGTACTATTCAGCCATAAAAAGGAATGAGATCCTGTCATCTGCAACAATTTGGATAGAACTGGAGGTCATTATGTTAAGTGAAATAAGCCACACACAGAAAGACAAACTTTGCGTGTTCTCACTCGTTTGTGGGAGGTAAAAATGAAAACAATTGAACTCATGGAGATAGAGAGTAGAAAGATGGTTATCAGAACCTGGGAAGGGTAGTGAGTGGCAGGGGTGTGGGAGTGGAGATGGTTAATGGGTACAAAAATATAGTTAGATAGAATAATTAGATCTAGTATTTGATAGCACAAAAGAGTGATTGCAGTCGCAATAATTTATTGCACATTTTTAAATTACAGAGTGTAATTGGATTGTTTGTAACACAAAGGATAAATTCTTGAGGTGATGGATACCTCATTTACCCTGATGCAATTATTATGCATTTTTTGCCTTATATCAAAATATCTCATGTACCCCATAAATATACCTACAATGTACCCACAAAAGTAAAAATAAATACATTAATTTCACCTGCTTGTAAAAATAACTTTTCGTAATATGGCTTTTAAAAAATTTAAAATTACATGTTGTGGCCATCATTCATGGTTCACATTATATTTCTCCTGAACAGCGTTGATCTAGACAGTAGACGCAACATGAAAACAGCTAAGAAAATTATTAATTCTTGAAAAGTATAAAATTTAAAGTGATAAATGAGATCAAATTTTATAAACAAGTCCACCATAGTTCACTCTGTGCTTGTTTCTAGAAAAAAAAAAATTGGAATTTTTTGTAGAGTGTGCCAGTCAGTGCAAAAGTACTCATCAAGGGAGAATTAAAACATTAGCAAACAGGTGCTGTTGATGAAAATAAGATTCCAGAGAGGGCAAGAAAACTGCACACATTCCTGTAAAGCAACAGGGATTAACACATCAATGAGAGTTGCTTTTTAAAAATAATAATGATAATAAATAAATAAATTTTCTAGGGGAAAAGTAAATGCTAGAGTGATATTAGTGAATGAGGGGATTTGTGAAGATGCATTAGAATGTCAAGAATATAATGTAGTTTTCTTAGTGTTTTTGAATTTACTGACCTTTTGTCAACCTCAAGAGACTGAGGCTAAGACACCAAGGTTTACCATGTGCTTCTATCATTCTCTCAAGGATGCATAGCTCCTCTGAGCTGTAACAGGAATTCAGGTCTGTGTGACTCCTGAGCCCACATGACTGAAAGTGTGCCCATGGAACACTGGTCCCCGCGACTGCTCTGCAAATGATGGTTCTATGCTTAAATCATTTTAAGAAACGTTGCATGTATCATTACCGTCTTGAACATGATTCATTCATTTGCATATTAAAGGTACTGAGAATTGCTAAAAAACTGTTTAACTTTTAAAGATCTTTTTCTCAAACTTCTTTTGCCACAGAACACCTCCTCCCCTGTGCATGCATCTATATATCATTTACCACCTTTTTCATGTTGAAACTAACCTTAGACAGAATGCTATTTGGAAATGCTGAGATGCCTTAAACTGCCTTCTATCATCTCTCATTATTGGTTATGAAGGAAAATGGCTTTGAGAAAATATAAAATATTTCAGGAAAATACATAATTTGATGCTCAGATAACTCACTTTGTGCTAGATCAGAAAAAGCAAAACTAGAATTTAAAAATATACTTGGATGCATGTCTTGGTTATTCTTATATTCATAGTGTGTGATCCAAAGGGAGTCAAAGAAATCTGTAGCGAGGCTGCTCACAGTCTAGGTCTCTTTTTGTGTAGGACAAAGGTAGGGCTTGGCTTCTAGTTGAAGCTACAGTTCTGTAGGACTTGGGATTTGGAAAAGTAATGACAAGATAAATAAGTTATCACCATCAGAGACCTAAATGGTTGCAAAGTTGGCACTGGTTACATAATGAACAAAAGTTTCATAACATATTTCATAAGATATTTTCATAACATGTGTCTTACATTTACTTTTTTATTTTCTGAGGTTTTCTCTCTAAATTATGCCAAAAATGTCATCGAGGAGCATAAAAACAGATTTTCATTAATAGTTGCTATAGTAGTGGGAAATTTTTGTAGAAATTTAAGTAAAAAAACAAGTTATTTAGCAGTTTTGTTCAAATCAGACATTTCTGCCATCAGCCTGTCCCCTGGGAACTTGGAAAGTACATACTTTCTCTGGAGTTCTGCTAGTGTCCCAACCACACACCTTTCATGTCTACCATACTTCGATGATCTTGAATTCAAATATGATCCTCTGCCTTCCTCACAGAAAGACACAATTTAGGGACATGAACTCAGTGGTAATGACTTTCAAGAGCTAATGACATGCAGTCTCTCAGCACTGCCTAGCCAGACACTCTTTAGACAACCTGCTGCTTTAGACTGGACATGCACGTGGTTCCTAAGATACAGTAAAAGAGAATATGAGATGCCGAGTCCATGGTTTCTTGTGCAAAATTCAGTTCTCCAGGAATACTATTTTCACCAAGAAAGCCATAGACTGTGTATAGGTAAAGAACTTTTACACTAATGAAACTTGGTATTGGCTGGGACTAGGGGCCTAAATACTAGTTTGAGATTCTGTTTCCGCTGTGCCATATAGTGTGGGATCCCACTTTTGCCTCTATAAAGCAGTGCTGTGGTTATTTTCCCTTGTTACCTCAGTTGATTGTTGGCTGTGAGAACCAGATAAGATATGTTTCATGGAATAATAGAAGAATGCAAGATATTTTCACAGGAGGCAACATTTTTGGGGGTATCACATATTAGTGGAAACTTAAAGATTATTTGAGAGATTATCTTTGACACTTACATAAAACCATGTATGAAACAAGTAGTTCTTGTGTTTTTTAACCTTTGAACTTTTTCAAGTGTTTTCTCCACAACATTCCTCTCAACTACCAAAGAAAACCAGTTTACAGTCCTGTGTTTTGTAAAAGCCTAAATGGGAATGAAGGTGGTAAGAGGGTTCACAAGATGGAGAGGCTCCCATGACACTAGTAGGTTTAAGCTCATATCCCTGTGACTTCTTAAAATGTCCCCAGGCCCACTCAGAATTCCCCAATTCACTTTAAAGGCAAAAACATAGTGACATTGTGAAATCATACCAGATGTTTTAGTAGAACTGTGTTCTGGTCCTATTGAATTCACCCAGGAGAGGCATCAAACTGCAATCAGAACAAATGAACGCATGGCCTGTTAGCTGATTCTACCACTTGGTAGCTGTATATTCTCTCTCTGTTTAGTGTCCTCATCTGTAAATTGAAACAATAATAATAATAGCTCATGAGGCTTTGTGGGGATTAAGTGAGATAATCATGTACAGTGCCCAGCACAGTGTCTGGTGCATGGTAAATACTGCAAAAATGTTAGCTGTTGACTGCTCCAATTTGTGACCATCATTATTAAAGAGGGGAACTTATGAATGCCTTTCACTTATACTAGCATCATTAAAAATTTACGGTTTTTAAGAATCATGAAAAGCTAACCATTGACAATTTAAGAAGCATGCAAGTTTGATTTACGAAAGAATTGGACAAGCTCAGAATGGGCTAATTCGGTAGAATGACTGATGCAGAAGCTCAGGTTTTGAGACCTTCCTGTCTTTTTCCTTCATCCTTCTCTTTCTGTGTTCTCTCCACACACTTTTCCTCATCAAAGCCAAAACCTTTGTTCTTTCTATGTTCTCTTTTTAGAACCTGCTCACAGTAAATTGTAAGACATGAAGAAGTGCTGAAAGTATAGATAAGCAATTAGACATGAGTTAATGCTTTTTATTTTCAAGAGCATTTGCTTTCTAATATGAACTGAGCATTAAGTAAACAGACAGACTCCTGACTCCCTAGCAGGGCTATGTCTTGTGTCAGGAAGCCAGCGCACTGGGCTTCTTGGTGGGCAGGAGACCCAAGTCATCATCTACTGCTTAGGCTGGTTCTTGGAAGATGGAGAAGGCGGTGGAAGAAAGGAAAGCCAAAAAAAAAAAGCGAGAAAGGAATGAGATTTCGATGTATTAATTAGCTCATACCATAAGCCTGAGCTTTTGCTAGGCATTTTCCATGATAATTTGGTTATACATGAAAACAATTCTCAACACTATTATCACTGCCACCACTTTTGTTAACAGCTGTGAGAACAGAGTTCATGTGGGTGAGCAGTTTGCTAAGGGTTGTATAGCTAAAAAAGTAGTCAATAAGCTGAGGTGTGAACCCTGGGGTGCCTAGCCTTCGCAGCTAAACTTTTATTAATTACACCTGCTTCTAATAACAGCAACCCTGGCTAAACTTTCCTTAACCTACCAGTTTCTAACAACAACATTAACAAAAATATTTTCAAAAATATAATAATAGTCATCAATAGGAATAAAGGGAAACAATCCAAAAATAGCTCTGTTGAGGTTACTGATGGATAGGGACAGGGAAGTGCAAAATTGTTTCTACAAAATTTCTCTTTGAGGATCACTTTCCTTGGCTGTCTGGCCTTGTGAAATTATACCTTCCCTAATGGCTTGGAGCTGATTGTACCCTTCTTTCTGTCAAGGACAGCTTAAACTTCATGGAATAGTTTATTTGAAGCTCGTGGGTACAAATTCCAGGCAGCAAGATACTACTTTCAGAGATTCAATTAACTTCCTTCAGAGTCACAGCAAAAAGTGATAGAGCTAAATTGATTACCTTGAAGTGCCTTAACCGTTTTGCTGCTGCTGTTGTTACTTCTTGAGCCAATTTATTCTCCCAGCAATGTCACTGTTACTGAAGTTGGTCTGTTCTTTATTCTCAGTTTATGAATAGGAATCATCTGAATATAGTTATAGACATCTAGTTTAGATCATTTTTCTTAGAATTACAAAGATGGGGAAATTTCCAAGCCATAGTTACTCCAAATGGCTGGGAGTGCCTTAGAAACTTATTTCTGGAGTCTTTTGAACTATTTATATTATTGATATGAACAATGCCCCTGATTGTTGGTTAGCAATCTATTCATTGATAGGGACATGAAAGGCAGTCTGCTGCCATCTAGCTGTTTTGTTTCTATCTTTAGGAATTTTGCGGTCGTTTTACAGAAAGATATTTTTTAAAGGAGCAATTCTTACTTCATCCCTGAGAGGGAGACACTTATGAACGTACTGCAGAATCTTAAAAAGAAGTCTTCATCATTCTTTTACTCGTTTTTGTCTTTGAGTTGGTCTTAAATGGATAAAAGTGATAAATATAGGTTGTGTAGTTCAAATCCATTGCAGTGACTAAGCAGTGACCACTCATGGGGTAAAAACTATGTATTTTTAGAGGCAAAGATTGATAACCACAGCCATGACCCTGAGCAAGACTGTGAAATAGATGCAGTTCTTTGCCATCCTCCCTTTTCTTGGGTTATGGTCACTTTCTGCCTTCACAGCGGTTTTCTTGGCAAAATGGGGATTTTACTGTCAGAAGGCTCCTATTGCTATTGCTTCTTTGAGTTGATTCTCATGCTCTGAGCACAGGAAAGCAATCTGAGATCTTCACTACTAATATTTATTGAGCACATATACTATGCCAGGACTGGACTGCGCTCTGAGGTCAGAGTGGTAAACATATCGACATGGTTCCTGCTCTCATGAGCCTTACAAAGGAGTAGGGAAGAAAAACATTAAGCGTATCAGCCTATGATTAAATGCATAATTAGCTAAAATACGTTGAAGAAGTAAAGATCCCAGGAAAGGAGAGAACCAATTAATATGATGGATGGGAAATCAAGGCTGCTGGAAGGAAGTAATGTATAAGCTGAAAAATGAAGAGTGAATAGGAATTAGCCAAGTGAAAAGCAGAGGCAAATGGGTTTCAGGAAAAGGAAAAATATATGTACCACTAACATTTCAAGAAGAAATGGGAAGGATTAGATGATGTCTGTTATTCTTACTAGGTTGATCTCTTCCATGGAAGAGACACACAGAATGTAATTAATTAACAGAATATAAAAATAATTTTTTGGGGGGAATGAGGAAGTGAGGAGAAGGCCCACTTAAAGTTCTGTTCCCATATTAATATGGTTTTGCTTTCTCTACAAACCTAAGTAAAACAATGGTGATACCAAGGGGTGGTTGGGAGGCAATAGTTTTCCCAATGTACATACTCAAAACTAACATAAAAGCAAATACAGTATAATCAACATGCTTACACTACAAACACAGCTTCAGATAAAATCCACTAGATCGGCCAGGCACAGTGCCTCACACCTGTAATCCCAGCACTTTGGGAGGCCGAGGCGGGCGGATCACCTGAGGTCAGGAGCTTGAGACCAGTCTGGCCAATGTGGTCAAAACCCCATCTCTACAAAAATACAAAAATTAGCTGGGCATGATGGCAGGTGCCTGTAATCCCAGCTACTAGGGAGGCTGAGGTGGGAGAATCGCTTGAACCCAGGAGGCAGAGGGTGCAGTGAGCCAAGATCACGCCATTGCACTCCAGCCTGGGTGACAGAGTGAGACTCCGTCTCAAAAATAAATAAATAAATAAATAAATAAATAAATAAATAAAAAATAATCCACTAGATCCTCTCTTCCAACTTTTTCCCATAATTTCTTCCCTTAGCACTGATATTATCAAACAAGTTGCCAATCCTATAAAGGCTATCAGACTCCAATTTAAAAAAAACTCTATTAAATTTAAAAACACTCAGAGATGTAATGATTGTATGCATTTTATGAGTAAACTTAGTACCTAAAAGAAAGCCTTATAACTTAACATTAAGCATATGAAGGCAGCTATTATTCAAATAAGCAGCAGTAAAGACTTTTCAGCTTTGGATCCTTGTAAACAAGACCTGCCGGTTTAAAGATTTGCATACATCTTTTAATAATGCATCATTTTTATTATAGAATATTATATACTATTTTATATTTACTTAATGAGATTACTGACCTGGAGTTTCAAGATATGTATGGAATATAATTAGGACATTAAAATTAAAGATAAATTATCCCCACCAGAAATAATCTTAGCAGGTATTTACTAAAGAATCTTAAATCTAGCAGATCAAGAAAAACTCCCCAAGGAATCTTTAATTAGAACTCTTTAGGACTTGGCAGGACCGGAATCAAAATCTCTCCATAAAAAATGAATCTTGCCTTATGCTACATAAATTACAAAATCTGAAGCCCTTTAAGCAGCATTAAAACAGCTGATTTTAATTGCTCTGATAATGAGCTGGAGAGAGACACACGAAGCTTCCTGGATTTCTGTTGGAAATGAATGGGATTCTTGCCAACTATGGATCACAGTTATGAGGTATTCTGCCCAGGGAATGTTAAAAAGAAAGCAGATGGACCTTGACATGCTATGCCATACTATGCCTTCTTCCTTCCCAAGAAGCATATTACAATAACTTTAAGTGAAGGTTATCACAAATTTAAGGGAAAAGTCCCCCCTTTCTGTCTAATTTTTAATGTAACTTTCCCCCTTCTTGATATATCCATAAAATAGTTAATAACAATCCCTGAGGGAAAAGAAAAATACTGCCCTTCGTATAAAAAAAAAGAATAGCAGAGATCCCCTTAGTGGTGAGTGATTTATGTGAAAATAGCCAACTCATTCTCTTTTGCCTCCTTTTGACCTAGAAAACTGGATTCGTGGATTTGGAACTGGATTTTGATTACAGAGTATGTTCTATGGCTACAAAATAATTTTTCTTTGTGGAAAACTCAAACTGCCAACAGATAATGCTTGGTATATCAGTTTTCAATGCTTTCAACTGTAAATAACAGAAACCTGGACTTACAATAGCTCGAACAAATAGGAATTACTTTTAAGTAGGTAGCCACTAGAGGTGTTTCGGTTGTTGCATGATGTTATCGCCATTTGCAAAGAGGCAGCAGCTCCACAATTTTCTTGGCCTGTTCCTCTGATGGCAAAATGGCTACTGCAGCTCCAGACGATCATGTCTGTGTCACAGACAGTGAGAGGGAAGGAAGAAGGATGAGAAAGGATGGCCAGCTGAAGTTGTATCTACCCCACTTATAAGAAACACAAAAGCCTTTCCTGGAGCCACCAGAAGACTTCAGCTTACAGCCCTTTAGCCAGAATTATGCCACATGGTCATCTTGAACACAGAAGATGGAAAGTTAACATTTGGTTTTCTGGTCTTTATAATAAAGATAGCAAGGATGAATAAGTTTGGAAAAGGCTGTGGGCTAGCCAATCAAATTGTCAACCACATTTGGCCTCTATATCTATTTAAAAATGTATGGTTTTTAAAGCCTAACGTCAATTTGTTAAGGTGTCTTAAGGACAGGGAAATGGAGAAGAACTAAGATTTTTATATCAAATACAGAGTAAATCTTAGAGAGGGTGAATTAGAGTGGAAAATAAACTAAATCATTATCTAACAGTGCCTTGAAGTCAGATCTTGCAAAACATTAGGCAAGCATGTCACTCATAAAGGACCCCAGGGCTTTCCATCCCATAATGTGGATAAAAATAACAGTGTTCCTCTCAGTTTTTAAAAATATCACCAAAAATCCGATAAAGTATGTACATACATATTGTAATTGTTTAAAGTAAAAATTTTATGCTATTTTGGGAAGAAAAATAATCAGCTGAAAAAACCATTACTGACCATTGGTCATCAAAACCTGATTTATGCCATGTTTACAAGATTAAAAACAAGAATAAATAATAATTGTTTGGAATATTTTCATCATATTGCCTCTGAAATGATTGATGTCATACTGCCTGGATTTAGTCAACTCAGTGAATGATTTATCAGTAGCCATGCTGTAAGGAGCTCTCTATTCAGAGATACTTATGATTTGGTGAACTGGGAAACCCATAGAGAAAGATTAATGAAATAGGAGAGCCAGGTAAATGGGCCATGGCTCTAGGAACCAGGAATCATGATTGTTTGGAAGAACATACCTCAGACTGAGGAAAGGTGGCGCTAAAGTAAGCTAGCATTTGATTAGAATGTTGAAGGATAATTTCATTCTTGGAGACAGAAAACCTATGTAGAAGCAAAATAAGTAGGAAATAGAAGCCTGTGTTTGAGAGATTCAGAGTGACTGTGTTTTATTAGAATTGTAAGAAAGGGAACTTGAAAATATAAATTTAACATGGGGCAAGAGGCCTTTGGACTCTCAACAGACGGACTTTAAGGATGGCTCTGTGGCTGTGGGACAATTTTTCTATAGATTATCAAAATGATTCTGGAAAAGAAATGTCATCCTGGGCTGAGAGCTGATACCATAGGGAAAACATGAGGCTTATGGGCTGAACTGTGTCCCACCCAAAGTCATATGTGAAGTCCTAACCTAGGACCTCAGAATGTGACTGTATTTGAAGATGGAGCCTTTAAAGAGGTGGTTTTGATAAAATGGGATCATTAGGGTAGACCCTAGTCCAACACGGCTGGTGTCTTTATAAGAAAAGGAGATTAAGATGCACGTGCACACGTGGAGAAGCCTAGGTGGAGATGAGGAGAAGATGGCCATCTACAAGCCAAGAAGAGAGGCCTCCCACAGAAACCAACCCCACCAACATTTTGACCTCGGTCCTCTGGCCTCCGGAACTGTTTTAAAATATAAGTTTCTATGGTTAAAGCCACCCAAGTCTGTGGTATTTTGTAATGGCAGCCCTAGGGAAAAAATACAATAAGCAAGTATTATTTGTATTTTAAGAAGTAATGATATTATAAACTAAATTTATGGAGGTGAAAATAGAAAAAAAAGGTCATTTCTGAAAACATTGTATAGGTGTAACATAGTTGACACTAGCCACTACTACAATGGGGTGAGGAGACAGAGGGTCAGTGATAACGGAGCTCTCAAGACTGGAAACTGGGCAGTCTGGAAGGACAGGAAATGATGGGCATCTGGAAGGAAAGGAAATGATGAGTGTGGTTGAGACTGTGTTCTCCTTGAGGAAGTGCTGGTGCTCAGGGTACAGGCATCCATCACGATGTCAGAAATGTATGTCAGACATGAAGGCAGGAGTGAGGTGGTCGAGGAAGCCATGGCAACATGAACAGAGAAGTGCCACAGCCAGACAACCAGCCAATGAGTTGTGTCGTTTCTTGTAAGTGACTGAAACAACATAACTAAATTGTTCAATTTAGTCTGCATATGAAATTTCAATGTCAGAGAAGGGCCTTTAATCTCAAAACAAAATAAACAGACTAGAAGACATTATTTTCCTGACAGCTAACTCTTGAAATTTCTTTTGAGAAAGAAAAAGAATAGTTTTTTTGTTTTTGTTTTGTTTTGTTTTTGTTTTTAACATGGAGGTAAATCAGTAAGTCAAACACCTCAGGGGAAGGTAACATAGTGATTTGAATGTATATGAGTGTGAATACCTGAGATTAGAATCTTTCCTGAGAATAAATTTTCACGAGCATCATTGGAGAATGAGAGAGCATGAAGACTTTCACCCTTCTCTCTGCAGGGCGCAGGAGGAGGTGGGGAGAATGCCACCAAGAGCAGGTTGCCTGGGGCCAATTTAGTGATGGGATCCACACGATCTCACTAATGTGAAAGGATCATAGTTACCTTACTGAGGAAAAGTAGGCTTCAATTATATATTTCACTTCTGTGCCGGATTTTGCTTAAATGCTGCTCTTTGGAGAATGTCAAGAAATTTAGATGAGTTTACCAAATCCAAGATTGTGTTCCCTGCTTTTAACTCTTGTTACTGAAATAGCCCACTGATCCCCAAGAGTAATGCTTGGCTGAGGTGCTTACATGAATTGTTTATATCATTCATTAATTAACGTGATGACATATTAAAAATAGGACTCCCAGTTTTCATCCCGAGGGCTTACACGTAATAGCAACAACCTTTAGAAAAGTACTGCATTATTTATTTATAGAATTGCTTTGACTCAATAATGGTCCGTAATTAATTTGTAAATTACTTTTTGACTTTGCACGATTATAGTTTAACATTATATTTCTGCAGAAGAAAACATTTTTGTGTTGCTAATGTTAATTTCCCTTCATATATTTGAGACTGTTTTGTCTATAGATAAATTTAAAATGTCAGTGTGGTGAGAATGACTCAGCTTCTCAGATATTCATTTATCCTATAAATATTTTTGAATACCTACTATGTTTCAGGCACCGATCTAAGTGTTGAATAAGTAGACAAGGAGAGCCTGCCTTCAGGTTTTTTATATTCAAATAACACAAGATGAGGAAGTAATTTTTAAAATAATCTTGTTTCATCTGGCAGGTAATATAGATATGTTCTATTTTATACATTTTGATACCCAAAATGTTGTGATAATCCAAATCATGACCTTTAGACATTACGCTATGCTTATTGATTGAAGGTTGACATATTTTAGTATATTCTCTTACAATGTATTTAAGAACTTCAATGAGTACACAAAAGAGTTAAACTTGATCAGACAATATAATTTCTGAGAATAGACTCTTTCTGGAGCAAGCATTCTGATTAGATTTAACAGGGCTTCATAAAAAGGTATATGTTTATGTTTTTTGCTAATTGGGGGTTTCCTAGCAAATGATTCCATGAAAACATTTGCAGGGAATTCCCATCTGTGCTATATTTCGCTGATATGGGGGTTCTGAATCAATAATGCTGATGTAACAGTTGGCAAATTAGATAAGAACAGCCCGAGACTTCCTTTTCCATTAGGTGTAGTCTCATGGAAAATCACCCTTGAATCCATCAATGGAATGAAGCAACTAGGTGGAGCCCATGGGAAAATCCTGGAGGAAGTCCCCAACTAGTCAGCCTCCCCTCTCTGCCTTGCACTCTTGGATTCCTTAGTGAAACATCCAAAATGGCCTTCTTGCAAGGAGGATGCAGTCAGTGATCCACGTACTGACCAACAGCTGTGTGTGGAAGGCACCGTGCCCACCACAACAAAAGGCCAGTGAGGTCTGCTGAGCAGATGCGTCGCTTTTCTGGACCCTTCCAGGCTTGCAGTTGGCTCAGATGAAAAGCTCAGGCTTATGAGCTGCCAGAAAGTATTTGGCAAAAAGCCCACCTTTTTTCTCAAGTACAAGCATTCAATTGACTTGATTCCTCGGAGAGATTTTTGAAGGTGAAAGCAAGTTCATTTTCCACTTTTAATGACCCTCAACTTCTAATGACATAATAGATGTGAAAGTTATTTTTTAAAATGCAATGCAAATGCAAGGTGTTTTAGTCATTATTTCAGTACCTGAGGAAAATGTAAGAACACAAAGCCATACATGTACCAAGGCACCACCTGAGTGTACTTGGTTTCACGATCTACTTTAGCCCTCTGAAGTGTAGACTCCATTGAGGCTATCCTTTTGTGGATTGTGTACTGAAGTTGCTTTTCTTTGTTTTCCCAGCATACACTTGTGACACTTCCAACCTCTTATATGTATATGGTAAATACAGGCTGTTTTTCAAACAAGATAAATCAAATGCTAGCTAGAAAGTGTGCCTAGAGTTTAAAGCATTCTAGAATGTACTCCCATATAACAGCTATACTTATATAATACCTACATTGTGCCAGTGTTTTATATATGTGAAGTGCTTTAATCCTCACAACAAACGTAGGAGGGATGTAGTATTATTACCTCCTTTTTACAGATGTGAAAACTGCAGTACACAAGGTGAAGTGAGAGGCCCCAAATCACACAACTAGTAAATGGCAGTGTCAGACCTCAAATCCCACTAGTCTGTCTTCAGAGTCTATATAATTAACCACTGCTCCCTGTGCTTTTAAAGATTAGTTTTATGGATATAGTGCTATTTCTAATAAAAGGATATAATTTTTGTTATATATGTTTCTTCTTAGTCTTCACTTTTGGATCTTGGACCACATGTGCTATTATCATATTTTAGCTCATAAGAGACTTCAGTGATAATTTTGTGTAAAATACATTTATAGAACATTTGTATCTTGTAAATGTAATTTTTCTTAGCATTATCTCATTTGATCCCCCTTATCAACCACTAGAATACACAGAGCTTTATCCTCACTTTTCAGATGAAGAAACAGACCAAAAAAGACTAAATAATTTGTTCAACTCCGTATCACCAGTTTGTAGCAGTTCTGTGACTAGAAACCAAATTTCCTGGCTCTTAGTCCTGTATTCTTTATAGTATTTCAAATCATCTCTTCATTTCTCTCCCTTATGCTTTTGGAAAGAAAATTGAGAAGAACATAAGAACCCCAGTAAAATTGGAGAGGCATTTCTTGAGAAACATTTAAAATAATTTAAGAAGTCTTCACAAAAGTAGTAGGCAAAAATGTGTTACATTAACAACGAATCTCATTAAGTCAGTGCATGCAGCTAAGTTCTGGTTTATTAATTTTCAATTTTTTCATTTTTGGACCTGTCTAATCTGAACACTTTGCAGTACAACTCTGAGTGCTCTCATGCTTTGTGCTATTGCTTTTTTAAGGTAGCTCATTTGTACTTGTTCATCATCCTGATCCTTCCCCCAGTCCTCTGGGCTCTGTTGCTAATTATTGACCCAGGAAAGCCTCAGAAGGGGCAAAGGCAGCTAAAATTGGAGTGCTCTTTACTTAGACTTATAATGCATTTTCCATTTTTCAGAAAGACTAAAGCATTTTTAGCTGCCAGATTCAGAAACCATTCAGTTATATGGGCACTTGAGTTTCTGCTAAAGAATCACTACTCAAATAATAATAATTATTATTATTTTGGTATTTCATTCACAGCCAGTCTAGGGAGTGTGTGTGTGTGTGTGTGTGTGTTTGTGTGTGTGTGTATTTCTCTTTCTGTATTAACATATAAGACACAGCAGAATAATAATGTGTCCATTCATTCCATAGATATTTCTCAAAAAGTTGCCAAGAATAAAGAATAGTACTAAAAAAAGGTGGAGGATGGTTAGGTGTAAAATTACCTCCTCCCAGGACCTGGCAAATGATAAGTGCTTCAGAAATATTTATCAAACTGAAATGAGCTATTACATGGACTGTATTCTCTGTCTTTGGAATCTATTGGGGAAATGATGAAGTCATTAAATATATGAGAATTGGAAAGGAATTTAGGAATCATCTCATGCAGCCCTTTTATTTTAAAGATGAAGCAATGGAAATGCAAGAAAGTTATGCGTCTTTTCCAAGCAAGATCACACATCTGTTTAGAAATAGTATGCTTTTTTCATCATGACATGTGCTTTAGAGATTACACATATGTCAGTGTCTGCAGTGCAGGGCATAATGTGAGGAGAGCTGATGAATGCTTTAGAACAGTGCTACCCAGTGGAAATATAATGCACACTCCATATACAATTTTAAATTTTTAGCAGTAACCACATTTTAAAACGTTTAAAAATCAGTGGAATTATTTTTTTCATACTAAGTCTTCAAAATCCAGAGTATATATTATATTTTTGACACATCTCAATTTGGACTAGCCATATTTTAAGTATTTAATAGTTACATGTGTCTTGGGGGGCTACTCTATAAACTATATGACTCCAGAATCACAGAGATGGGAAAATAATAATGTATATTTAAAGCTGCAATATTTTTACCATTGGTTTTTTTTTCCAGTTTGATTTTAACACAAAGTACAAAAATGAAACTTAAACAGACTCAACAAATTAAAATAAAAAAAACTAGAGTAGACCTATACCATTTGACAGATTGCATCAACAGTTACAATTTTAGACACCCTTACCCCTCCACACAGAAATTAGTGAATAAGCAGATTGTCAATAGTACTGGCTCAAATGGTTCTACATATAACTTCTACCAAACTTTCAATGGAGGGGTAACTTCTGCCTTATACAAATTATCTCATTTTACAAGTAACTATAAGTATACAATAAGTTCCATTTGCAACACTATAGGAGCTTGAACTGTCTGCCAATTTTTAAAGAATATACTCAAGCAATAATCTTGGTTGTCCATATTATCTTACATTTCCTTATGAATATTGAGAGTTTGTTCTATTATTGATAAATACAAGGGTACTGCTGTTTAATAGACTGCTGCATAGGTCCTTTTGCTTTGCATTTACTGTTTAAAGCATAAAAATGAAGGTAGCAAGAGGATTTATCTTTCTGGCTATTCTTGAAATTCCTGTTTCTAACAAGATATTCTGCAAAAGCAAAGATACTACTGCATTGTTCAATGTTTCCACAAAAGGTTAATATAATTGTGGGTTCAGCTATCACCTTGACCTTTTCTTGGATCTTTGATCAGAGTTTAGGTAAATATGTTGGTAAGTTTCCCCCTTTTAAGTTCCTGAGCTTTTGAAATAAAACCAGAGCTGAGATAGGAAAGTGAACAGCAAGGGGCAGAGCACAGCAGAAACTGAATTAGGTCACTTTTCTAGAGGCTTCTGAATTTGGTACAGTAGGATTTCTGTGATCATGTTAAACCTAGCTTTTCAAAGAGCTACTACTGTTCCATTTTATTCTCTGTCCCAGAAAGTAAATCAGAAGACTTCTACATCGTTTTCCTCAAAAGCTGATTCTGATTCTCTGTATGATACCACATTAATAAAGTTTTCCCTATTAATCACCATAATGCCATGCAGCCTTCTAAGATGTTTTCTTTAGTTCTTAGTTCCTTTGCAGTTCCATCTCCAAGCATAAATTCTCATTAATATCAGTACAGTGAGGAAGGTAGACATGTGTCCGTCAGTGAGAATGCTTGCAGCTGTAACTGCCAGAAAGTCGTAACTTAATTGGCTTTAGCCATAAGCCATCCTGAGGTGGGAGGCTCTAAGTCACTCAGTAACTCAGTGATATTATCAAAGGCATCCTGAGTCTTTTTCTTCTTTCTCTTCTGCCATCCTCAAGTGTTGGTGAGTTTTCTGGTTTGTTCCGGTAATCTTGAGATGTCAGTCACAGGTCCAACTATTACATGCAGATAACTATGGCCAGTCGGAAAAGAGGATCTTCTTTTTAAGTCTTCTTTTAAGAAAGAAAAACATTATTTCCAGATGGTCTTCCCTTTTCCCACTTCCCTTCAATGTCTCATTGGCCAAAATTGTTTCACATGCTTATGTCTTAACCAATCACTGCCTTGGAAATGGTACTTTCATGATTATCTGAGACAATCAGGTTTCCCTCATGGTGGCTGGGGCTGAGGCCCACCTCCCTGTAAGTATGTGGCTGCAAGGGTAGGCGGATATTTGAATTTCACTGGGGGCCTATTAGGAAGGAATGGTTCTTGGGTAGGCTACCCATAGAGTCAACTACAAGTAAATCAGAAACCATAGTATCATAAGTGCTACAGGTAAATGCAGGATGCTGTAGTAACACGCAAGAAGAGCCCCTGGCCATGCTTGCCTGAGCAAGAGGGAGAGAGGAATGTCAGAGTGGGCTTTTAAAGAAAATGTTATCTGATCTGAGATATAAAGTGCAAGAGGAGATAGCCAAGGAAAGGGTGGTGGAAGGAGAGAGAGGGTATCAGGTAGACACAGTATCATGTGCAAATGACTGGGAATAAGATAAATTGTGGTGGTTTGGGGAGATGCAAAAAAAGATTAGTTTGCCTAAGGTATAGAGCATAAGTTGGAAAGTCAGTCAGAAATAGGGCCAGAGAGTTAAACTGTAGATCATAAAAGATCTGATAAGCCACATAGAAATTTCTACTTAATTCTGCTGCAGTGGGGAGCCAGTAAAAGATTTTTAACCTGCAAATGACATAATCAAATATGCACTTCAAAAAGAATGACTTTGGCTGCTGTGGGAAATTGAATTGCATATCTTCAAGACCAAAAGTAGGTAGAACGTGTGAGAATCAATTACAATATTCCAGGAAAAAGTGGTGAAGGGCTTTAAGATAATGTCAGTGGGGCTGGAGAGAGGTGAATAGGTTTGATTGCTATGTAGGGGTTTTAACTAAACGAGACTTGGTTAATAGGTAAGAGAAATAGGGATTAATAATCACTTAGATTTCTGGCTTGGAGAACTAGGAGGATGGGAATGACATTTACTGAGTTAGGATATCCAAAGGAGAAGCAGATTGGGGGCATGAGGAGTAAATTAATTTAAATTATAACTAATGAAGGACTTATTCTGTATGAAATTCAAGAGATGTATTCCAGTCCTTAAAGCATTTTCAGATCCAAGGGATGTATTAACCAATAAGTGGTATAGAACAATACTAGGGGTACTATAATTTATTACAGATGGTGATCAATAAGGCAAGAGAGAGATAAAAGAGCTTAAAGAAGAAATTGCCTCTCAGAAAGAATTAATGGGAGAATCTGATGTTCTTCATGAAAGATAAAAAATTTTAGTTGAATCTTGCGTATAAAGATGAGACAGATGGGAATTGTCGAGGGGTGGAGGCACTGTGCACTACATGAAGCATATTTAAGGAATGATAAGAGTCTAGATTGCTAGCAAACTTGAAAAGGCAAAATAAAATAGAAAGTTTAGGGACTAGTTGAATTAGTCAGAACTGTTGAGATCCCAAGAGAAAAACAAAATTCACATTTTCTATGTTGATCTATTATTGCAAGGTGCGTTAGTCAGCTTTTGCTACAGTAATGCTACTGAACAATCAACCACAAAATACCAGTAACATTTGCTTCTTGCTCATAGGCCTGCTAATGGGTCAAAATAGTGCTCTTCAGGCTGCAGGTTGCCTTCATTCTTGTTCTTCATGTTTCTCCTTCTTGGGCAAATGATCTCCCAGGGCGTGTCCTTGTGGCACAGTTTACAACTCCCAATGTGGCAAGTAGAAACATTCAATACCTTGTAAGTCCTCAGCGTAGAAAGCAGTATCATTTGTGCCCAAATTCTGTTGGCCACAGCACATAATATGACTAAACCCAATATCACTGAGGGAGGGGAGCATGAGGAAGAAAAGGATGGTGAATATTTGCTGCAATGCCTAATGCATAATGTAAATATAGACAGCATTGGACTTGACCCATAAACCATAAAGGTTCTAGAAAACCAGTGTTCCCAACTGTGGAGTGCCCAGTGAACTTCTTGACAAACTCAGGAGAGTAACCTCCATTTGTGTGACCTCCTTTCTTTGCTCTTTATTTGTGCTCTTCAAAGGGATAATATGAGCCCATAAACTACTCATTGGGTTGCTTGGTCAGAATCAGAACCAGCTACTTCAGGACTGTCTCACTTCATGATTAGTTGCCTTTGGTCTCATGCAATGGTATCAGTTCATTCCTTCAGAGGTTTATGTTCCCTCCCTCACCAGCAATACTGAGTGAGTGATAAGAACTAAAGCAATAAAAAATGATTGAACTATTTTCCTTAGTATGTAGTTATTGGACTTATTCCAAAAATCCAGCACACTTATAAAAACCAAACTAAGGCATTTTGCTGGCTATTGTGCCAATAGTGTATCTGAATTAGTCCTGAGAATTTATGCGGCCCATGAAAGAGGCATAGTTTTCCTAAGATTGCACAGCTAAGTTGCATATCTGAGACTTGAAGACATCCTCAGATTATGTTATCTCTAAATCTCTAATTGCTACGTAAACAAAAGATTTTAGCCATTTTTAAAATTCCTGAATCAAGGATACATAACTAAAGTTGTATTCAATCAATCCAAAAATTCTCAAGCCCAAATAATCCTAGGACTTGAGCAGACCTTATGGTGTGTGTGCACACATGCGCATGCATGTACTGTATTTTTAGATTATTTTTTAAGAGGGACCAGTGACATGGTCATACAATACAACAGAAGAACTCTCTCCCTGTTTCTCTTTAATTCTCAAATTATACTCAGCACTTGTTCTTTCATTCTGTGGCTTCTGTGCTGCTAACAGTGACCAGTGACTCAGGAAGGCTGCATATAGTGAAGAAAAAGGTACCTTTCCAGGCACAGTTCAGTCCTCAGGCTCCTTTTCACACCATCTCATAGACATTTCAGAGCAAAACTCTAGCTTTTTTTTATGACTACTTTTCCATTCCACATTTTTCTTAATGTTGCAGAAGATATTTGAGAGAAAGGAAAAAAGAACAGGGAGAACACAAAGGCAAGAAGACGAGCAAGACGCCAGATTTCAGAAGTATATTTATATTTAGTTCTTTACAAATTAAATTCTGCTGAGACCCTTAAATATTAGCTGTCACAGGGGTTGTGCTTGAAAAACTTGATTCCAACCCTGAGCATGAAAATCTTGTCTAGGCAGGGCAGTAGATTGGAGGGTTATCATTAAACATTGTAGGAGGAAGGCCCTGTTCAATGCCAGGTTCCAGGAGTGCCCTCTCAGGGAGCCAGGGAAAGACATAGGCCAGATAACACGTCTGATGTATGGAGAAAAGACCTGCGGGTTCCATGTTGGAGGAACAGGAGCAAAAGGGAAATCAGACTGAGAGAATGAAAGCTCAATAGATGCACAATAAACAGACTGAACAAAGTACAGTACAGATGGAGTCAGGTCAAGTTTAATATGAGTGTCCCTGGGCCCTGTGTTTCATCCCGGTGTTAAGTGCAGGAAATGATTGGATTTCTCCAAGGATGGGTCTTTAGAGCAACAGACTTTAGAAATTGAATACTTTAAAATTATTTTCTGTAAACAAATTTATCAATAGAAAAAATAGATTACTTAATTGGTTTATCTTAATGAAAAAACAACAAAAAGCTTCAACAAATAATTGTTGCTGATTGGTTGGTGGGTTGGTTGGTGAATAATAAAAAGGAAAGAAGGAAGAAAAGAAAGGAAGGAGTAGGGGAGGAAAGGAGGTGAGAGAGGGAGATTTGAAAGGGAAATAGGTGTGCTCTAAATTCACTATTTTTAAAAGCCTGTAGTTATTAGCAAATTATACCCTCAATCAGATTTTATATAACTTTTTTCAATCTTCACAACTTAGATTGTCATATATTAATGTGCTATATTCATAAAATGATTTTGAGATTTTAAAGCAATGATTAACAATATAGTAGCTCATTTAACATATTTACAAGTTGCTGGAGACAAAATATGGATAATGAATTATATCAAATAGGTAAAAATATAAGTAAATGCTTTTAAGTTAAAACTCAGTAAGTTATTATGATTAAAATTGTTCACCTTATTTTCCTCCTGTGTATGGGTTTCTCATAAATAGTAACTTATACCTATGAAAATATAGGGTTCTATAAAGTCTGGAAATACATATATTTTATATCTTAACAGACTGAAGATGCCTTTTCTGATATTATGTATAGCCTATGATTCCAGACTAAGTGCCAGGCGCTATTCTAAGTGTTAGGCACCATTCTAAGTGTTTTACTGTTCATTTAGATTGTCTGGCTAGTGTTTTTCTCACCTTATCAGCACCCCACTCTTTTTAAGTGAATTTGCCTAAACACACCTGCACACGCACACATACACACTTTTGCATTTCAAAGCCTGGCTATTATGGAACTCTAAAACATGAGAGCTCAGGGTCAAACACCAAGATTCAATAAGGTATGGCTGGGGATGTGACCAGGACTATCCTAGCATTTATGGCTGTGTACTGAGTGGCTTCTCCACTGACCTTTGGAGGTAGTTTTGCTTCACTGCTTTAGAAGTGGTGTGGAGACTTAACTTATTTCACTTTTTGGTGTTTGTCTGGGTTCCTGTAGAACTGGCTTGAGGTTGAGAAGATATCCTCCCACCTGCATTTGGAAAAATACGTTTCTAACACTTCTCCTGATATGGAAATTTTTAAGTCATTGAAAAACTCATACTGCAGCATTTGTAGAAACAATTTCAGAACAGAGTACTTTATGGCTTTTCCTAAAAGAATTTTAACTGTGCATGTATAAGTATTACCAATGCATAAAATATATAGTTGGTTAATCCAAAAGACATAACTATATCATACATAGTAGTTACAGGTCACCTCAAAGATATTAGTTACATCTTTTTGTAGAGACTCTGTTGTTATTTCACTCACACAAAAGAATAAACACAGAATTAAGGTTGAAATTTATATAAGACCAGTCTAAAGCCAGCCATAGCTATGTAATTTCCATGATTTTCTCCCAATCAATGGAAAATTACTGTCAGCTGAGCCAGAGTCTGCAGACTGTGAGCAAATGTCTGTTTCCTTCCCACAACTGAGTGTTTGAAACTATTTTCAATCAGTAAAATTACCATTAAAGGTCAGAGATTAGTTTTTCATGCATGATGGATTCCATTTGCTTTAAAAGTATTATACCAGGAGAGTAGACTTTTTTTCTGACTTTAGAATCAAATTAGAATTCAAATATTCAGAGTTTTGAGTCAACCTCAAACCATTTTATTTTGTTTATTTTCCCTTGACAAACTATTATTGTTTTAAATAGGGTAGGAGAAAGGGTCTTGGGAAAAAATATATATATATACACACACACAAACACACACACACACACATATATATATGTACTCTCTCATATTTGAAATTAGCATGTAGTTTAAGGATACTACACACAGCTCTGTGACTTGAATTTCCTTAGATTATGAGCATTTTGAAAGCAGGGACTTGATTTTTTTAACTATAAATACCTTTCATATTTGATAACCTGTTCCTTTTCCTGTGCGTATTGTCTTAACTAATGACTGCCCACAATGAACGTTAAGGGCTATGGTCTTCCTTTTCATAAAGATAAAAGAATTTCCCAAATCATTGTTTATAAAATAAAAGATTAGAAAAATTCACCTGTGTGAAAATTGGGCTAGACTTCTATAACATAGCAGCCATCTTGTGCGGAAAGAGGCTGCTTACATGGTTTATTTCTTTAACGCATGGCTGCTAATTACAAAAACAGCATACATCCAGAGATTGTGAAAAAAGAAGTGAAAAATATCTTGCCTAGTATTCTACTACCATAACACAATTATGTTTAACGTTTTTCATATTTTTAATTTATTTTCTCTTTCCAGAAGTTCTAATCTGTCTGTAAATGTACTATTGGGGTCTGCTTCACTGACAAACGGAATATTTTTCCCTCTTTCAGAACTTTTTTTTTTAATGGCTTCTTTTGTGTATTTGAAACAATTTCAACTTAATCCTATTGCATATATTCTATAAGTAGCTGTCCTTCATGAAACAGACACCTTTTTCTTTTAAAAATCAAGGAGATTATACAGAACTTTGTGCTTTTAATTACTGCATGGCAAACTAATTCAGTCTCATATCCTTTCCAGTTAATAGGGATTTGTCCCTAGTTATGTGACCTAAGCAAGCTCTTTAACTGTGCTCCACCTCAATTTGCTTATCTGTAAAACATGGATAATATTATTTTTTAGTCTAAAACTTCCTCTAATATGACAGAAAAGACTAATGTGAAACAATTCCCTAAATTTGTCAATAAACCATGTTACATTTATAAAAATGTCCCCAGTGTACCCAGACCAGAGGAATCTGTGGCTTATCCTAAAATGTGTATTATGTATTCATTCTCAAGGTATATGCCAACAGTTAAGTTAGAAATCCATCCCTTTCTCTGTCATTTGTCCAAAGTCTATTACTCCATGCTTCTTTTACATAAGGAAAACTGTCTTAAAAGGAGGAAGTAAGATCAGGGACAAACAAAAGTTAGTCAGGTCTTTCATTTTACTGCCTTTCAAGATGTTAAGATCAGAGAACTTAGACATGCATAAGCTTTGGTTTGAGGAATAATTGAGTCAACCATCATAACAGAGGGCCTGAAAGTATCTGAAGATAGAATGAATAGTTTCTAGTAAGCCAGTCCACTCTCAGCTCTGAGAACATCCAGCTGCATAACCTCAAGGGAACTGCGTGGAAAAAATTAAGGGAAATGCTTTGGGCTTTAGAGCTTTTCATTTCCTATGAGCAAGGCATGTCCTGCCCTTGTCTCACCCATGTCTCCATTGTCCTCGTGCAGTCTTCCTGCTGGTTCACTGTGTGCCTGGCAAGTCAGGTTCTTCTGCGAGGGAAAGACTGGTTTAAGTTGTTTTTGAATAGAGAAAGCAAATTCAGTCAGACGTAATCTGACTCTGTATGCCTGCAGGGGTTGTGGCCTTTGTTAGATTATTATGCCTGTAATTTGGGATGTCATGCTCCAGAGATGTAAAGTGGGATGGGCCTGAAATAGGTCTTGTAATAAAAAGGCAGTTAGGAAAGCCCGCTGGTCTCCTGCCTGGTTACTGCTATCTAAGTGCAGCAATGTGTTAATTGATTTTAATAGAGTTGAAATCATTGTTAACTGGCCTCCCTCCCACTGAGCGAAGAAGGCAGGTTACACACGCACACATTTGCTTCCCCTAGTGAGTGGTGTGAATGCAGCTGCTTCTGAAGGGCCAGCACGTGGCCTTCTTAAAACTTTCCTTGGCTGGGGTTTTCCCTTTTTGCCAATTGGTGCCCACCAAGCCAGTGGATGCTCTCAACATCTAGGCAAATGCCAAAAACATCATCTTTGGCTCAGGTGTGCACTGGCCTGTTAGAGGCAACTGCCATGCAGAGAAGGAATGTCATCAGCTGCTAGAATTATCAGCCTGGATTGACAGCTGCAGGAGGTAGTGCCGGCCTATAGTACTGAGGCCATGACCCACCTCTGGAGGGACCACAGCCTCATCCCTAGAGTAGAACTGGAAATTCTCTATTGAGACAGGAAGGCAGCACTTGAAACTGGCAGGTTTTGGAGTGAAGTGTCTAAGGTCAGAATTTCTCATTTCTGCACCTCTGCCCATGTATAAGGCGGCAGTGTTTTTGTAGAGGTGAAGAAGGCAGGTGTCCAGTGGTTATTATGACATCTGTTTACCACATTCCAGTCACCGTGCCATGTTTCACAGCCATTGTCAACTACATTTGGTGAAGACTGTTTCCTCCTTCCACAACTGGAACATTGACACTAACCACATTCTAGAGTTCATTACATAGAGCTGTGTCTGTGGATAAGTTAATAGGTAGTTTTAAATAACTAGAAATAGTCTTTTCCTCTTCCATGTGAGCCAAGATAATATTTCCACTTCTCCTTCTGCCCATCTGAGTACAGTTTATATATAAACCAACAGCAAGATGGAAATTTACTCTGAGTTTTGTGATGTTTTCACTTTAAGATGCTGCAGTTCTAATCCTTTATACATTTATTTCCTTTTTCGCATTTCAGCCCCAGTATACAGCATCACTCACCTGCTCTCGAACATGATTATCAACTGTTTCGGCTATTGCTGTAACATTTAACAAAATGTCCTATGTTCAAAGACTAAAGGAGCCCAGGTAGTTTCTTTTAAACAGAAAGACTAGTTTTCATGATCATAAACATGTAAAGAAAAATGTCACTTTTGAAATTTCATGAATCTTGTGGCTATACTGATTCCAAATCCAAACTCACACTGGCAATCTGCCTTTATGATTGCAAAGTCCTGTAGCTTGTTATCTTTATGTACCTCTTGACTAAGTATTTAAGTGAAATAAAGAGTCTAAATATTACGGAAGGTGAGTCCAGGCAGGTTCTACGGCCCTCAGTTTTTGTCTTCTTGGAAGAAAAAAATTCAGCCAAGAGACAGATGTAGATTTAAGGCAGAAGCAAAAGTTTATTGAAGCAAAGTGGATTTGGAAAGGACCAAGTTTGCAACTGGAAAGATTGAGTGTCCTGCCTGATTGTTGGCTCAGGACTCTTATAAAGTTACCATTTCCTGATTCTTCCTGATCTCCTCCCTTCATACTTCCTTTTGGGCAGGCTGTTGGCTAATCACCACATGCTCAGTGACTTGCCAGTATCTGGGAGGGGTTGCATGCACCATTTGGTGGTTGTAGTTACGCACATGTACTCTTCAGTCAATTTTCCTTTACTGATCAAATGCCCCCAGAGGAAGGTCATATACCAGTCAAACTCTGCCATTTTGCCCCTTACTGTGCATGCCTGCTCAATTCCTAGGATTTTATCACAAAGTTGTTGCCTACAAGCTTAAGATGTTTCCTGTTTGTTAGGAAATTTTCCCCTCCCTGGTGCCAGCCATGACCGTCTATCATTCCTGAAGAGGCCACCTGCTAATCACATGACAGTCATTTGACTGTCTCCTGACATTCCTCGGGGCCCTATCCTGCCCTGCTCATATCCGCCTATCTACCTACCCTAACATATCACCCCCTCAAGAGTTTGAGACTAAATTATTTGGGGCTAGTGAATGAAGGTCAGTCTTCTGTGGCTGCTTCCTGCTGAAATAAGGGCAGTATTTGTCCTCTGGGTCTCAATCTGTTGCTAATTGTCAGAATAGGATGGTCCTATGCATAGGTAGAATTGGTGTCCAGAAAGGTCCAGGGGAAACAGGTGTATGTTTTGATCACATTTGGGTAGGGAGGTAGATAGTCCTGTATTGCAGAATTTCTGCTCCTCAGTTCAGCTAAATCCAGGTTCTATGTCACGACCAGGAAAAGTGAGGCAAGCAGACATGTGGAAGGGTGAGGGGAATGGAATGTATTATTTATTGGGTGAAAAGGAAAAAAAGAAAACTTTCAGCAAAGTGAGAGGGGTTTCTGCCAGCAGGATCCCATCTCACAGAATGGATTCCAGGCCCCCACACACAAGCTAAAGATCCCAGGCTCCTTCCCCCGCACAAGGCATGAACTTCCTGGTGGCTTTACCCCATCCTCCCAGTGCACAGACTGGCGGGAGATTCTCCAGGGATCCTCCCTCTTATCTGCCTCCTGCATCTATCACCTGCATTATTGGGAACTTGATTTGAAATTATATCCTGGAGAAGACAAATGTATCTACTAGGTTAAAAGGCAGTGGCGAAAAAGAAGAAGTAGACGTATGAAGACAGCTGATTGCAGCAGGGGAGGAACCATGTGAGCAATGGGAGAGCAGATTTTACAGAGTTCCAGATGGAATCTGCTGAGGGATTTTCTTTCCCAGAGTCATGAAGCCACTTAGCATGGTTACAGATTCTCTTTATATGTACCTCTACTTGCCCACTATTGTTGACATACATGCAATAGGGTTTATTGATGACAGCACAGACTCTGCCCTGTTCTGCAAGGAGGTAATCTGAAGCTAATCTATTGTCCATGACTACATTAGCTACTGAATTTAGTGAAGCCTTGAGTTTAGAGATTCCGTTGCCAGTTCTCTGACCTAGGTCTCCAATTTGTGTAGAGAGGTTTTGGAGGGTGACTTTATGGTAATTTAATCCTTGGTATGGGGCAGATAATCCTATGGCAGCCCCTAGCCCTACCATTATAAGGCTGAGAGCTCTCCTTTGTTAAGAATTTGTAATGTTATAGATGGTTATACCTGTTCCTTGTGGCCCCAGGAGTCCTAGGGCACATCCCCTGTATATTGGGTGTTATCTATGCAGATTAAAAGGTTTGCAAGTGAGGGGGTTGCATAAGTTCTTTTAGAACTTCCCTCATAGGGCAGTTTATTTTGTTTAGGTCCATATAAAAATACATAGCCTGGAGGGTGTAGGCCCATTGGGGAATGTTGGTTTTGAACCAAGTGTAAGCATAAGCAATCCCACCATGAATAAGATCCAGAGTACTGGGGCTACCTTATGTTGAGGTAGCATTTATTTGAAAGAAAAGAAGGCATTACTTATAATTTCATTGAAAGAGATATTATAGATCTTCCAGTGACTCACAGGAATACTCAGGTGCTGGTCCTATTGTTGATTCTTCAGAAACCTCCCGAGGTTTTATTTAGGAATGATGTATCCAACTAGAGATGCCAGGAACTTTGATAGCTGTTGCAGTGGAAAGTAAAACAGTAAAAGGGCCTTTCCATAAGGGGGTTAGTTGAGATTTTGTAGATCCATCACTTTAGGTTTTAATAAGGACCTGGATGGGTACACAACTTGGTTGTTAGAAGGATCTGGAGCCAGCAATACTCTCTGTATGCATATTTCATTCTATGTATGAAATTCTCTGTCTTGGATTTGAATACTTTGTACCCTACATTTTGCTAAGAAGTTTAAGGTTTGTACTGCATATTGTTGTGCAAGCTTTATGGAGGGGGAGCAGATGAGTAAGTCATCCACATAGAGTAGAAGTTGTCCCCACTCGAGATATAGCTTGGTTAAATTTCTTTGCTGGGTCTTGTCCAAATAAGTGTGGGATATCTCTAAAACCCTGAGGTAGGACTTCTGGTTTCCTGGGAGAAACTGGGATATTAGGGGGAAATAGCAAGTCACATGTTGTGTAAATATTAAGTGGATACTCATTTTGGAAAGTATATTCCTACTGAAAAGCAGTTGAGGCATTTAGACATTGCCAGGGACTGGTGGGAGAATAGTAATTAGTCCCATAAGCAATATAAATAAAGGGGATGTGAATCTTTAGAGGGAGGGGTTGCTACTTGCTCCTATTACCCAACAGAATTTGGAAGAAACTTGCCTAGAGAAAAAGGTTAGCACAAAGTAGGCAGCTCTTGTGTTTGAAAGGATATTTATAGCCCTACCTGTCATTTCCAGAGTTTCCCTTGGCTCTGTTTCTTTAATGATGATGTCTGAATTAGAAGCTGACCGGAGTGGAGGGCCCCTTCAGTTCAAGGCCATTATTGGATGAGGGTTCAACTGGTGGACCTTTTGGATCCCAGGGCAGTCCCTCTTCCAGTGGGTGAGCTTATCACAAAGGAGGCAGGCTGTGTGGGGCTTCTTCCCATTTGGCCCATTTGGAAAATTCCTTCTCCAGTAGCCTGGTCTTTCACATCAGTGGCAGTTACCTGGACAAGGGTCCTTAGGGGACCCTGGAGGGGGCTGGTGGGCTTGTAAAGCAGCCAATGGTTGAGTCTGCATCTTGTCCCTGCATTTCTCCTTTTCCTTAGCCCTGTCCTCTTTGTCCAGATCTCAGTTATAAAAGACTGAGAAAGCTAATTTGAGGATTTCTGGCATAGGGGCACTGGGTTCTAAGGCTCTTTTGTAAATTTTCCTAATGTAGCAGCTTGGGTAAATTTTCTTTAGGACTAGTCCCTCAGGAGATTCTGGGTTTAAGTTTGGTGTGCTTATAAGAGTTTCCTGTAGCCTTTTCAGAAAGGCTATAGGATTTCCATTTGGCCCCTGGTTTATGGTGGCTAATTATTGTAGTTTAGTGGCTTGACCTTCCTTCATTTTATTACCTCTATTAGACACAGGAGCGTATGGTTCCTGGCCCATATTCCCACTCTGGCATTGTAGTCCTGATTGGGGGTCCTGCTGGGGAACAGCTGTAGCCCCTCCAGGGAGGTTGACATTTTCCAGGTGTAAGTCATTCCCACAGTGGATTGCTACTTCACAGATGGTCTGTCTTTCCTCTTGTAAAAGGGTTTGTCCCAGGAGTACATTTATGTCCTTCCAAGTTAATCTAAATGTAAGAACCAATTTGGGGAAGCCCTCTATGAGCCTCTTGGAGTCATCTGAGAACTTTTTTAGGTTTTTTCTAAGTTGTCGAAAGTCCTGCATGGAAAAGGGGATCTGGACCTGGACGAGTTCAGTTGGCTCACTCACCTCCTGTAAGCCTGGAGAAGAGAACTTAGGGGCCCGGTGTAAAGTGGGGTCAATTCTAAAGGTCTGGGAGTGGGATAAATAGGGGGAGCATCCAGGGGTGGCTGGTTCTCCCTCTTTCGCCTCCAAAGGAGGAGGTAGTTTTGCCTTTGGCTTCTGGAGGAAGAAATGTTGTAGGGGAGTCAGCAGAGGAGTCTCCAGGACCAATGCAGGGCCCTGGAGGAGGTGGCTAAGCATAGCTAAGATGTGAGGTTTGCCTTACAAGCTTTACAAGGATTAGGGTCTTCCCTTTAGGCCATGAAGGTTTGTAAATAGGGGACCTCTGGCTTTTTGCCCTGATAATGGCAGAAAAGGTCTAGCTAGAGAATGGTATTAAAATTTGTACTTCCATTCTCTGGCCAGACTTCCTCTGCAATGAAAAATTAGTTTTTCCATTTTAGGATTTGGGGGTTGGGTTTATCCCAGTTTTTAAGGATGCATCCAAGGGGTGAGTCCCAGGGTATGGAGGCACAGTTATCTATCTGTAAGACAGAACAGAGGAGAGTAAGGAAGAGGAAAGAATCTCTTCTTCATCTTTTTTTTTTTTTTTTTTTTTTTTTGAGACAGAACCTCTCTCTGTCGCTCAGCTGGAATGCAGTAGTACAATCTCAGCTCATTGCAACCTCCACCTCCTGGGTTCAAGTGATGCTTGTGCCTCAGTCTCCCAAGGAGCTGGGACTACAGACACATACCAACAAGCCCAGCTAATTTTTGTATTTTTAGTGGAGATGGGGTTTTGTCATGTGGGCCAGGCTGGTCTGGAACTCCAGACCTCAGGTGATCCACCCACCTTGGCGTCCCAAAGTGCTAGAATTACAGGCATGCGCCACCACGCCCAGCTGAAAGCCTCCCTTCTTGATCCCCTTTTACCTTGGATCCGAGTAGTGAGTAGGGCATCCCCCATTCATCCTGGAGTTCTGGAATAAGCCAGTGATTACCAGGTACCACTAACCCTGGTCCCACATTTTCCTTCCAGGACCAGCCTTCATCTCTGTCCTAATGGTAATCTGTCCTGCACCTGTGGCCTCTGGCTGACCTGTAGCTTTGACATTGTGATCTTACAGTGACCTTTGTTCAGAGCATTCCAGCAACGAAATGATCTTCCATTCTCTCAAATTCCCATTCTCCATATCCCTTTAGGTAGGTGAGGATCTTGTCCCTAGCCAGCAGCTGTAAGGGAATTGGGCCTTCCTTTCTCTGGATACAGCACTGGAGGTCCCAGTATACGTTAAGAATGTAGATGGCCAGAGGAGTGGAGGAAAACCTGCATCTGAGTCCTCTTGTCATTCCTTCTGTGGATTCCTGGGGAAGCATGGAAAACAAGTATTTAAAATGACAGGACAATCCATCTGCCACCCGTGGGAATGGTAGAAATAAGGGATATTCATGGAAGGCTGCTTTTGTGCAGTCTCACAAACAGCAGCCCTTAGACCTAAGAGGACATTGCTTATCAGCCTTCTCACTATAGAGGAGGAACCGTCAGAGGGTCACAGAGTTTGGGATGAGAGACCACAAAAGGCAGAGAAAGAATTGTCCTCTCCCCAAAGCACAGATAGTTCTAGAAAGGAAGTAGGAGTTGCTCTTAATGGACCACATACAGATGCCCTATAGAGGCAAACAAATGACCTCAAGAGCCACTGGAAAACCTGGTCTCAATGTGTAGCAGGATTTAACAATTCATGATAGGAAATAAAGAATTGGTGGAGACAGAGTCTTTCCAGTATTAAGCAGAGAAAGAAGTTGCACAATATGCAGAGTGGAAGCAGGGAAGAGGTTGACTTGCCTCCAAGACAGACAGTGTGGCCAGTATGCAAGGCTATCTCAAAGTCCACAGAAAAAAAGGAGGCATAATAGGGTGTGAACTTATTGAAGAAAAGCCTGTTTTGGTTAAGGAAATGAAAGTCTCCAGTCTTTGCATGTCCTAGGCTCAAGTCCTATCACCCTTGTACGCCACCTATCCAAAAGGACCACAGTGACTTAGGTCCTTAGGTCTACTCGGTACAGACTCTGAAGTCCTCCACCTCTGCTGTCGCCCAACAGGATGAACTGAGGAATCAGCTAGGGGGAACAGTGACCAAAGGGAATTTTTCTGGAGATGGGCTGGTGAGTGAGACAGCAAGAGAAAGAAGACCTCACGTAAGCAGAATTGGGTGCCTCCAGCCAAAGATGGCAAGGCACAGAGGGTCTTACTGAGAAGCTGCAATATGAGTCATGACACCAAAATGTTACTGGCCGCGAGTTTGGGCAGGATACATAGTCCTTGGTTCTTACTGTCTGAGAAGAAAAAATCCATCCAAGAGACAGTAGGTTTAAGATGGCAGAAAGGAGGCAGGACTAGATTGCAGCTCTGAACAGAGCAGCATATGGAGTCTCGCATTGTGAATTTTAGCACCAGATTGACTGCGAGAACAAACCAGTAATCTTGAGAGGACTCACACACCCTCTGAAGGAAGCAGACTGCTCCTGCAGGACCTAGAAGACACCCCAAATACTGTGAGTGCCCCAACTGTGAAAGTGGGAAAGGGAGACCCTCCTCTTCTGAACACACACCCCCACTGGAGAAGCTGCAGGTCTGTTTGCAGGAGAAGTTTCCGACTTTACCTGAAGCTGAGTCAATTTGGAGAACTGAGCAAAGCACAGGGGGTAAGGAAAGTGGCAGAAAGGCCCTGGAAGCTCTCTGAGTCCCCTAGCAAGCCATCCCTGCCTGGCGTCACAGGGATCCATCCAGAGGGCAGCCAGAGGAGCAAGGGGTAAAACTCCACAGGAGAAGGAAATCTCTAGCTGAGCTTTGTAACAATTTGAATGGGGTGAGAAGCATCCTGGCCAGAACTCAGGGGAGGTCTCACATCTGGTGTGCAGACTCCACAGGTGGGGTAGAATCAAGCCCCTTCATTCACAGCTGGGAGGTGGGTAGCCTGGGGCAGATTTTCAAGCTCTTCTCGCCCCAACTGAAGATGGATTCGGGCCTGTTAGCAGGTGGGAGACACAGTGAGAGTGAGACCAGCCATTTGGTTTGGGTTTGCGTGGGAGCAGGGTGAGGCCTGTGACTACTGGCTTTCCCCCACTTCCCTGACAACCTGCATGATTCAGCAGAGGAAGCCATAATCCTCCTAGGTTCACAACTCCAATTACCTGGGACTCTCACCCCCATCCCCCACAGCAGGCCTAGCAAGACCAAGGAGAGTGTGAGCTCAGACACACCTAGCCCTGCCCCCACCTGATGGTCCTTCCCTATCTACCCTGGTAGCAGAAGACAAAGGGCATATAATCTTGGGGTTCTAGGGTTCCTCCCCATACTACCACAGCTGATGCTCTTTGGAAGGCAACACCTCCTGTCAGGAGACCAACCAGCACAAAAATAGAGCATTAAACCACCAAAGCTAAGAACCTTCACAGAGTCCATTGCACACCCCACCCCACCCCCACCCCCTCCACCAGAACAGGCACTAGTAACCTATAAAGGAAAATCTGTGAGATTAACAGCAGACTTCTCAGCAGAAAGCCTACAAGCTAGAAGGGATTGGGGCCTTATCTTCGGCCTCCTCAAACAAAACAATTATCAGTCAAGAATTTTGTATCCAGTGAAACTAAACATCATATGTGAAGGAAAGATACAGTCTTTTACAGAAAAACAAATGCTGAGAGAATTTGCCATTACCAAGCCACCACTACAAGAACTGCTAAAAAGAGCCCTAAATCTTGAAACAAATCCTAGAAACACAAGAAAGCAGAACCTCTTTAAAGCATAAATCACAAAGGACTTATAAAACAAAAACACAAGCTAAAAAGCAAAAACAAAACAAAACAAAAAACAAAGTATACAGGCAACAAAGAGCATGATGAATGCAATGGTACCTCACATTTCAATACTGACATTTGAATGTAAATGGCCTGAATACTCCACCTAAAAGATGCAGAACTGCAGAATGGATAAGTACTCCCCAAGCGGCTATCTGCAGCCTTCTGGAGACTCACCTAACACGTAAGGACTCACATAAAGTAAAGGGGTGGAAAAGACGTCCCATGCAAATAGACACTAAAAGCCAGCAGAGGTAGCTATTCTTACATCAGACAAAACAAACTTTAAAGCAATAGCAGTTAAAAGAGACAAAGAGGGATATTATATAATGGTAAAAGGCCTTCTCCAACAGAAATATGTCACAATGCTAAACATATGTTCACCTAACAATGGAGCCCTCAAATTTATAAAACAATTACTAATAGATCTAAGAAATGAGATAGACAGCAACACAACAATAGTGGGGGCCTTCAATACTTCACTGACAGCACTAGACAGGTCATCAAGGCAAAAAGTCAAGAAAGAAACAATGAATTTAAACTATACCTTGGAACAAATGGACTTAACAGATACATACAGAACATTTCATCTAACAACTGCAAAATACACATTCTATTCAACTTTCTCCAAGTTAGACCATACGATAGGCCATAAAATGAGCCTTAGTAAATTTAAGAAAATTGAATTATATCAAGCACTCTGTCAGACTACAGTGGACTAAAACTGGAAATCAACTCCAAATGGAACCTTCAAAACAATGAAAATACATGGAAATTAAATAACCTGCTCCTGAGTGAGCATTGTGTCAAAAATGAAATCAAGATGGAAATTAAAAAATTATTTGAACTGAACAACAATAATGATACAACCTATCCAAACCTCTGTGATACAGCAAAGGCAGTGCTAAGAGGAAAGTTCATATTCCTAAATGCTTATATCAAAGAGACTGAAAGAGCACAAAAAGACAATCTACAGTCACACCTCAAGGACCTAGAAACAAGAACAAACCAAACCCAAACCCAGCAGAAGAAAGGGAGTAACCAAGATGGGAGCAGAACTAAATGAAATTGAAACAACAAAAACCATACCAAAAAAAATGAAACAAAAAGCTGGTTCTTTGAGAAGATAAATAAAATTGATAGACCATTAGCAAGATTAACCAAGAAAAGAAGAGAGACAATCCAAATAACCTCACTAAGAAATGAAACAGGAGCTATTACAACTGACACCACTGAAATACAAAAGATCATTCAAGGCTACTATGAATACCTTTATGCACATAAACTAGAAAACCTAGAAGAGATGGATAAATTTTTGGAAAAATACAACCCTCTTAGCTTAAATCAGGAAGAATTAGACACGCTGAACAGATCAATAACAAGAAGAGGATTGAAATGGTACTTAAAAAATTATCAACAAAACGAAGTCCAGGACCAGACAGATTCACAGCAGCATTCTACCAGACATTCAAATAATTGGTACCAATCCTTTTGACACTATTCCACAAAGTAAAGAAGGAAGCTTCCCTAATTCATTCTATGAAGCCAGCATCACCCTAATACCAAAACCAGGAAAGGATATAACCAAAAAAGAAAACTACAGACTAATATCCTTGATGAACATAGATGCTGAAATCCTTAACAAAATACTAGCTAACTGAATCCAACAAAATATATCAAAAAGATCATCCGCCATGATCAAGCGGGTTTCATACCAGGGGTGCAGAGATGGTTTAACATACACAAGTCAATAAATGTGATACACCACATAAACAGAATTAAAAACAAAAATCACATGATCATCTCAATAGATGCAGAAAAAGCATTCGACAAAATCCATCATCGCTTTATGTTTAAAGCTCTCAGCAAAATCAACATACAAGGGACATACATTAATGTAATAAAAGCTGTCTATGACAAACCCACAGTCAACATAAAACTAAATGGGGAAAAGTTGAAAGAATTCCTTCTGAGAACTGGAACAAGACATTGATGCCCACTCTCACCACTCTTCTTCAACATAGTAATGGAAGTCCTAGCAAGAGCAACAGACAAGATAAAGAAATAAAGGGCATCCAAATCGGTAAAGAGGAAGTCAAACTGTCACTGTTTGCTGATGATATGATCATTTACTTTGAAAACTCTAAGAACTCCTCCAGCAAGGTTCTAGAACTGATAAATGAATTCAAGAAAGTTTCTGGATACAAGGTGATGTACAAAAATCAGTAGCTCTTCTATACACCAACAGTGACCAAGCAGAGGATCAAATCAAGAACTCAACCCATTTTACAATAACTGTAAAAAAAAAAAAATAAAATACTTAAGAATATACCTAACAAAAGAGTCGAAAGACCTCTAAAAGGAAAACTACAGAACACTGCTGAAAGGAATCATAGATAACACAAACAAATGGGAAAACATCCCATGATCATGGGTGAATAGAATAAATATTGTGAAAATGCCCATACTGCCAAAAGCAGTCTACAAATTCAACACAATCCCCATCAAAATAACACCATCATTCTTTACAGAATTAGAAAAAACAATTCTAAAAGTCAGATGGAACCAAAAAAGAGCCTGCATAGCCAAAGCAAGACCAAGCAAAAAGTACAAATCTGGAGGCATCACACTACCTGATTTCAAACTATACTATAAGGCCATAGTCACCAAAACAGCATGGTACTGGTATAAAAATAGACACATAGACCAATGGAACAGAATAGAGAACCCAGAAATAAAGCCCAGATACTTACAGCCAGCGCTGATCTTCAACAAAGCAAACAAAAATATAAATTGGGAAAAAGGATACCCTTTTCAACAAATGGTGCTGGGATAACTGGGTAGCCACATGTAGGAGAATGAAACTGGATCCTAATCGTATACAAAACTCAACTCAAGATGGATTAAGGACTTAAACCTAAGACCTGAAACTATGAAAATTTAGAAAATAACATTGGAAAAACCCTTCTAGACATTGGCTTAGGCACGGATTTCATGACCAAGAACTCAAAAGCAAATGCAATAAAAACAAAGATAAATAGCTGAGACCTAGTTAAACTTTAAGAGCTTTTGCAGGGCAAAGGGAACAGTCAGCAGAGTAAACAGACAACCTGCAGAGTCGGAGAAAAATCTTCCAATCTATTCCTCTGACAAAGGAGTAGTATCCAGAATCTACAATGAACCAAAACAAATTGGTAAGAAAAAAACAAACAATCCCATCAAAAAGTAGGCTAAGGACATGAATAGACAATTCACAAAAGAAGATATGCAAATGACCAACAAACATATGAAAAAATGCTCAACATCACTAATGATCAAGGAAATGCAAATCAAAAACACAAAATGTGATACCACCTTACTCCTGCAAGAATGACTATAATAAAAAATTTTAAAAAACAATAGATGTTGGCATGGATGTGGTGATCAGGAAACACTTCTACACTGCTGGTGGGAGTGCAAACTAATACAGCCATTATGGGAAACAGTGTGGAGATTCCTTAATGAACTAAAAGTAGAGCTACCATTTGATCCAGCAATCCCACTACTGCGTATCTACCCAGAGGAAAAGAAGTCATTATTCAAAAAAGACACTTGCACACATATGTTTATAGCAGCACAATTCACAATTGCAAAATAGTGGAACTAACCCAAATGTCCATCAATCAATAAGTGGATAAAGAAACTGTGGTGTATATATATACAATGGAATACTACACAGCCATAAAAAGAAATGAATTAACAGCATTTGCAGTGACCTGGATGAGATTGGAGACTATTATTCTAAGTGAAGTAACTCAGGAATAAAAAACCAAACATCCTATGTTCTCACTGATATGTGGGATCTAAGCTATGAAGACATAAAGGTATAAAAATGATACAATGGACTCTGGGGACTTGGGGAGAAGAATGGGAGGGGGGTGAAGGATAAAGGACTACAAATATGGTGGAATGTATACTGCTTGGGTGATGGGTGCACCAAAATCTCACACATCACCACTAAAGAACTTACTCATGTAACAGTATACCACCTGTACCCTAATAACTTATGGAAAAAAAATTTACAAAAAGAAATAGATTTAAGGCAAAAGTTTATTGAAGCAAAGTAAAGTACATTTGGAAGGTATCAAGCAGAAAACTTGAAAGATTGAGTGCCCCACCTGATCATTGGTTCAAGGCTCTTATAGAGTTACTGTTTCCTGATTCTTCCTGATCTCCTCCCCTCATGCTTCTTGGGGGAACTGTTGGCTAATCACTGCATGTGCAGTGACTTGCTAGTATCTGTCAGGGGCTGCATGTGTCGTTTAGTGGTTGAAATTATGTGTATGCTCTCCATGACAATTTTTCCTTACTGGTCTCGTGTCCCCAAAGGAAGGTGATATACCAGGCAAACGCTGATGTATTGCCCCTACTTGAGCATGTCTGGACATATCCCCAAAGGAAGGTCAATCTCTGCCATTTTGCCCCTTACTGCACATGCCTGGTCATGTTTGCTTAGTTCCTAGGATCTTATGAGGAAGTTGTTGCTCATAAGCTCAAGATGTTTCCTGTTTGGGAGGAAATTTTCCCCTCCTTGGTACCAGCCATGACCATCTATCATTCCCAAGGAGGCCCCTGACAATTGCATGATAGTCACCTGACTGTTGCCTGACATTCCTTGGGACACTCCCTTACCCTGCTCATATCTGCCAATCTGCCTACGTAACATGAAGACATTTTAAACCTTCTCAGTGGTTCTCCCATTTCTTCTCTCTCTCTCTCCCCACTTTCCCTTCAAACCACCTCAAAACTCCTTTTTATTTCTACTCAGCAAAATGGAGATTAAAACGTCACTAAAATGTGTCTTTGCCCACCCCTGCCTTCCCATTTCACAGTGTACTTCTTTCTTTAACAGATTTAGATTTACAGAGGAAAAAAGGCAGAAAGTCTCTTTACTGGCTTCAGACACTTAAAGAAAATCTGTCCTTTTCATCTCTGTAAGTTAAAATATTTGCTATAATAAGTGTAGATTCAAGAGCCATTTGGACATATCTGGCTTTTAAATAGTGTTGACTGATGACCAACCTAACTTAGATCTTTGAATCTATGTGTGGTGTTATGATATATATTAGTTTTCATCTGAGGTCTAGCTCATAACTCCCACAGCCTTTGTTACAGTCTTTTGTTATAATGTTGGGTGTGTTAGATCTCAGGGGCAGGCCCCTGACCTTCTCCTTCTCTCCTTTCACCTGTTCCTGCCTTTCTGATTGTGACTGTTAAGACCTTCCCCAGAGAGAGTACTGCCCTATTCCCTGGGGGAAGGAATGCTGATGTCATGAAGCCTCCATAAAATCCCAGAAGGACAGGGTTCAGTGAGCTTCCACATAGCTGAACACTTGGACATTCATGGAGGTTGGCACAGCCAGGTAAGGCATGGAAGCTCCATACCCCTTCCCCCATACCTCACCCTTTATGCATCTCTTCATCGGTAACTTTGCAATATCCTTTAAAATAAACCAGCAAACATAAGTAATTGTTCCCCTGGGTTCTGTGAGCCACTCCAGCAAATTAATTGAACCCAAAGAGAGGATTATGAGTATCCCAACTTGGAGGTGGCCGGTGAGAAGCTCCAGAGGCCCAGATTTGTGACTGGTGTGGTGGGGGGGCAGTCTTGGGAACTGAACCTTCAACCGGTGGGATCTAACATTATCTCCAGTTAGACAGCGTTGGAACTGAATTAGAGGACACCCAGCTAGTGTCCGCTGCTTGGTATGGGAGGGAAGAAACCTCACATGTTTGTTCATAGAAGGCTTCATCTGTGTTGATGATTGCTGTGGTGTGAGAGTAGAGGAAAAATACCATTAGGGAGAGTTTTCTCTATACCCTACAGTAGCCCCTAGATGCTTTTTATTTAAGACATTAAAACCTTGTTAAAAACAAACAAACAAAAAAAAACCTTTTTATTTAAGATAGTCAAACCTTGTTAAAACAGCACAGATATTAACTCAGAATTTAGGATTTATTATTGATTAATTGACATTATCTTCAATCTGTTCATATTATTAAGTGATATAAGTCAGGCACACACACACATGTATGGGGAGTGTGTGTGAGTGTCTGCATGAAATATACTGTCAGAAACTCATTTCAAGGAAACACTGATTTAGACCCTGGCAAATAAGGAAACATTTCCATTTCTTCTAGAAATAACATATCATTTGCCAACATATGATCTATCCATATGACCTCTTAACACACACATTAAAAAATAACATATATTTTTCACTCATGTAACAAGCATGTGATTCATGTGACACTGTAAGCTTTTTTTTTTTTTTTTTTTTTAGACGGATCCTCTTTCTGTCGTCTAGGCTGGAGTGCAGTGGTGTGATCTCTGCTTACTGCAACCTCCACCTCCTGAGTTCAAGCAATTCTCTTGCCTCAGCCTCCCAAGTAGCCGGGACTACAGGCTCGGGACACCATGCCTGGCTAATTTTTTGTATTTTTTGTAGAGACAGGGTTTCGCCATGTTGGCCAGGCTGGTCTGAAACTCCTGACCTCGTGATCTGCCCGCCTTGGCCTCCCAAAGTGTTGGGTTACAGGTGTGAGTCACTGTGACCGGGCAAGCATTTTTTTTTTATTCCAATGTTTCTCATTAAGCTACCCCATGGCATTTTATTTCAGGTTGTGTGTGTGCCAGAGAAGAAAAAAGGCAAATGACAGAAGAGCAAGTAAATGGAGAAAGATAGGAGGGACTTGAGAAAACTTGGCAATTTACTAAAATAGAACAGCATTATTTCCATATTTACCAAAAACAGACAAACCTAATAACTCCTCTCATTTTGATCAGCTTTCATGAATATTTTCCAGTCCTAATCAAAATCTTCTTTGGTGTCACAAAATAATGGAAGAGACATGTATTGGTTTAGGTTCCTCCAGCAGTAGACCCCAAGATAAGGAATATAAGTTGTTTATTTAGGAAATTCAAGAAACATAAGTAAAGGAGTAGGGAAGTGAGACAGGAAATGGAAGGATCTCTGAAAAAAAAAACACATCATCAAGTCAGTTCCCATGGAGGGAAACCGGAGCTCAGTCCCCGTTGCTGGGCTTTGGAAGACAGTGTGGAACAGACCTCAGAGTTATCCCAATTGTGAGATGAGGAAGCTGGGGTGCTTTTCACCAACTCCCCATCCATCACCTACTCCTGGGGGTCATAAACAATCCGCCACTCCCAGTTTATTTATGCTCAGGCCAGACATGTAACTGTAGCCAGAAAATAGCCCTTGCCAAGACTCACAATAATTAAAAAGCTTCAGGCAGGGAGATACTGGTGTTTGTAGTAATAATCTTTGAGAGGTGGGTATTCAGAGGCTATGGGCACCAATAACTTCCCTTATGTGAGTCATAAACACTAAGTTAATTTTGTTTGCATGTGTATACAAATATTTTCAATGAATGTTTCTCTTTGTTTTGTATGTTTGGAAAATTTAAACAAAACTATTATTGTTTTTGTATTGGTATTTAAACATCTGAATATATAACATCAAAGATGATATTAAAAAATATAAAACAAATTATCCCAAAATCAGATGTGCAGTTACATGTTTACTTGAAATTCTCTCTAGACTACGTTTGAAATAGGAGCTTCCATAGGGGGAAATTTAAAGATTTTTTTTACAAGCTGTTTAATTGTAATGTGCTTTAAAAACACTTTAGCATATCATAGACCTTCAAAACAAAATGACTAATCATCTTCTGAGATCTATAGAAAATGGTTCTTTTTTGTTTTGTTTTGTTTTGTTTTGTTTTTATTGGGACGGAGTCTCCCTCTGTCACCCAGGCTGGAGTGCAGTGGTACGATCTCAGCTCACTGCAAGCTCCGCCTCCCAGGTTCATGCCATTCTCCTGCCTCAGCCTCCCAAATAGCTGGGACAGCAGGCACCCGCCACCACGCTCGGCTAATTTTTTTGTTTGTTTGTTTGTTTTTTTCAGTAGAGACGGGGTTTCACCATGTTAGCCAGGATTATCTCGATCTCCTGACCTCGTGATCCGCCTGCCTCGGCCTCCCAAAGTGCTGGGATTACAAGCGTGAGCCACTGTGCCTGGCCGAAAATGTTTCTTAAATGTCACTTTCAATTACCACTTCTAGAGCTAACTTGCAAAACAATTGTTTCTCCACCAACTGAAATAATGAGTTCACCAAATATAAGATAACCTGCGGTCAATGTGAACTTTGTCTTGATTTAGGAGGAGGAAAGCAAAGTTCCATTTATGAATACTTCAAAAATTTTAAGAAATTCTCCTAAATTGTTTCAGCAACCAGGCCGAAAGAGAGGCCTGGAATCCCAGGGTGAGAGGAAACTTTAAAAGTTCCACTTATGGCCGAGTATGTGGCTCACGCCTATAATCCCAGCACTTTGGGAGGCTGAGACAGGTGGATCACTTGAGGCCAGAAATTCAAGACCAGCCTGGCCAACATGGTGAAACCCCATCTCTACTAAAAATACAAAATTAGCCTGGTGTGGTGGTGCATACCTATAATCCCAGTTATTCGGGAGGCTGAGACGTGAGGATCAGTTGCACCACGGAGACAGAGGCTGCAGTGAGCAAGATCGCCCCACTGCACTCCAGCCTGGACAACAGAGTGAGACTCTGTCTCAAAAAAAAGTTTCACTTGTGCCTTGGGGTTGACTGCCTGCTATCATATTTTTGTTATGTGTTCTTCTACCCGAAGCTCCAGTACCTTTCCTGACAGAAATCACCTCTCCTACCAACCCCAAGGGAACCTGTTCCATTTTTATTAGAGTTCTTCTTTACATGACCTCAAGTCTTTTTGTCAAGATTTACTGATAGAATAGCAGTAAATCCACATTACTCCAGGTGTCTCTTTGCCCTTACCTAGCCTTTGTGTCTATGCCATTCTTCTCAAAGAAACTGCATTCCTTTATCAGCTATCTAAGTCCATATTTAGAATCCCCTCTCCTGGAAACATTCTCTGACTATCCAGCCCAGATAATTTTTTTTTCTCTGCTTTTTCATTATAACATTCATGATCTATGTCATTCATTCATTCATTTGTCCAGTATTTCTTGAGTGCTTCCTAAGTTCAGGCACTGTTCTAGGTACTAGGGACATAGGAGGATAGAAGCCAGGCAAATTTTACGCTCATTGAAACTCTACTAGGTAAGAATCTATAGTTAAAACAAAAAAGAAAAAAAAATTCACATATGAGGCCTATGAAGCAAATAAAGCAATAATGTGGTGGTTTTCATGGACATTATGTCTTTCACTACCCATCCCTCTTTTTATTGTAAACTCCCTTAGGCAAGTATAACCTCATCTATTCATTAGTATTTATTTACCACAAGAACCCATAAGTATTTATTGATCTATCTTCATAAGTATGTGATAATATTCTAAATAGTTAGTAGATTTAATCATTGGGATTTATGTGAAGTTGGATTAAATTGATTACATGATCATTACATTTAGTATTGCATGGAAGGACACATTTTCTCACTTATAGAAGCCTAAACAAATGTCACAATGTTGATAGATTCCTTTATAGGATGTTAACTCTGAAGCTGTTGTGAAAATGCGTGAAGTAGTTTCACTTTCAACTCGATCCTTTTGGAATCATGACAGATTTTGCTAGTCCTTAATTCTTCTCCAATCTTTGTTGATCCCTCCTATTTCAATCCCATAAGACACTTATCTCTCCTCCAGAAAGATCTGAAGGGTTAAGTCACCTATTTACACCTAATTACATTGAGCCCTTTGTTGGTTTTTTAGGAATAAGAGGAAGTATCAGATCTCAGTTAATGTATTCACTGTCTACAGTGTCTAACAATGACACAGGATGACTCAAGGGGAAAAAGACTCCATTTATCAGCACAGAATTCTTCCCTTTTAACTATCATATGGCAGCTAACCTTGCCTAACCTAGTGAGTTTAACCTTGTTTTTTACCTGCGCGCATGTGTGTGTTACTAATTTCTAACTGTACTAGCTCCTGAATTAATATTTGGCAACATCAACATTGGTCGTATAATGAAAAAGCATGGTCCAAGAGAGTTGGACGTGACCTCTCTAAACATCCACTTACAGCTGCAAAATAAGGAATAAGTTGTAATTATTATTCCTTATTTGTAACAACTACCTTACAGGGTTATTTTGAAGATTAGAAGAGAAAATATAGATAAAGCACCCAGTGGATAGTGGGTATTGAATAAATGTTAGTTTCCTTCCACTTTCTCTGGCTGATGTAACAAAATTACTCATTCTACTAGTCACTCAGACTTTGGTTAATCATTAGCTAAAGAGTAACAATGCAGGATTTTTTTCTTTTAAATAAATTAGGATTGGTTTTATGCCTGGATGGAATAGGCACTTGCCATTTCATCACAATTCAGAATTCCTCCTGAAGGCCTGAAGGCCTGAAATGTTTACCATTGGAAACTAATCCCACCGTACGGTTACTATTATTTATTATATCTACTATTAACAGATAAAATATTAAAATATGAAGTAAATATTACCCTACTGATGCATTAGCCTCTCAACATAAATGAGTTTCTTGGAGATTAATAAAACAGTACATCAGTATGTCCTAAACAGTGGCTAAAAGGAAACCTGGTAACCACTCCCACCCCAAACTTGTTTTGTTAGGCCAGGCAGATTTTTTTTTTTTCCATTTTGAATTAGCATCACGATTGAAAGTGGAAAGATCTCACATATAATTTCACATTAGAAACGTTGGCTATGTTGGCTCTCTGAGTAGCAGCTACCTCCTTTTTTTTTTTGAGACGGAGTCTCGCTCTGTCGCCCAGGCTGGAGTGCAGTGGCACGATCTCGGCTCACTGCAAGCTTCGCCTCCCGGGTTCACACCATTCTCCCGCCTCAGCCTCCCGAGTAGCTGGGACTACAGGTGCCCGCCACCTCGCCCGGCTAATGTTTTGTATTTGTAGTAGAGACGGGGTTTCACCGTGGTCTAGATCTCCTGACCTTGTGATCCGCCTGCCTCGGCCTCCCAAAGTGCTAGGATTACAGGCGTGAGCCACCGCGCCCGGCCTGCTGCCTCCTTTGAAGGTTTGTATTTGCAATATTTCCCACCCCCATGAGTCCTTATTATCCTGACACTGAGGACAAATATGAGTTGCTGTCCATCATCATTCCAAAGCTGTCTTTCTTTTATTTCTTAAATTCAGCCTGCTTCACTCCCTAACACCACCAGCCTGATTTCTGAGAGGGGCTGATGTAGGAGGAGGAGGAAAGCAGAGAATGGAGAGCACTTTCTCTGAGAGCTGCCATTTTAACAGATCATTAAAGACACCATACTCACGTGATGGTTGCTTACTCTCCGATGAAAACTACAAAAACAGAATACACAGGGAAAGTAATCTGAAGGTGATACTTTTTTCATATGATCCTTGACCTTACAACCACTAGTCGAGCCTGAGGGCAGAAGTTCCTACCTCATCTCTGCCTGATGTTACGAACTAGGCAGGCCAGCAGAGGCAACAGGCACCCTGCACACCTGAAGAGCTACCTGGATACTCTAGAAGAAGAGTGGGAGGTTAAGGATGAGGACAAGTCTATCAGAACAAAAGCCTGTCAAGACCAGAAAGAGAAAGTCACACTTTTGACTTTACAGTTTGTGTTGGGCTGACACAAAGGCCTCAGTTAACACCAAATACAACTTCCATAGACTTCAAGTTTCCCTCATATTTTTCCTGGGTCGCTATTCCAGAGTTGAAAAACTGAACTACATCTAATATTTTATTAAAATAAAATTGAAGATTATTAGAAAGTTGATTAGTCAATAGTAAAATGTTATTTGGTTAGCTTTCTTAAATAATGCCTTTTTATAGATATCTGATTACCCCAACAAAAATCTTCAAGTGGTTCATGGACCCTTTGTCAAGCTTTTGTGCCACCTGAGAGATAAAAAGATAAACGGGGAGGTATAATGTTAATTTTGTAGCCTTTGCTTAATGTTTATTTTTGGAATGCCTATCATTTTCTATCAGTATCAAACTGCATGGATTTCTATTAGCCTTCACCAATAATTACATTTGAAAATATCCAGAAAAGTCAATCCCTACCATAATCTCTTTTAAACTCTTAACGGCTGTCATAAAATTCTGTTTTTCATTTTCTCTAAGAGCATTGTATTAAACTGTTCCTAGTTATTAGCCTTCGTAAAGGCACACAGAAAATGTTTCCTCTACAGCCATAAATATTCTTAAAGCAGAATCATAATAAAATAGCTGTGATAATGTTTTATTCATTCTAGCATCCTAATGATTGAACAAAAGAGAGACACAGTCTTTAGAGTTAACCTTTATTGAGTCCATGACTGCGTGCATTGTTCTTTGAATTATTTTACCTGCACTATTTAATGTAATTCTCCCAGCCACTCTGATTTCACTCATTTTACAATTGAGGAGACTGAGGCATAGAGAAGTAAGGCAGTTTGGCTGGAGTAAGGGCCAGGTTAGGACTTATACCTTGGCAGTCTGCCTACAAGGTGTTCTTAACCACTATCTGACACTGCTTTCTCTGTATAGCCCAGAGTGTCAACCTCAGTGCTTCAACTTCAGCTTTCAGGATCTATTTAAAGATGGAAAGTATAGTTACATTATGTCACCAGTGGAGATGCAGAAAGACAGGGCCATCATTTTGCACAGTTCTGAAAGCACAATTCACACTGTGGTTTGTATAAATGGTACACCCTAGAGTTGTGCAATGGACAGCTCACACAGAGATACAGTGGCCCTGCTAAAATAATGCCTTATATAAAAGAGTTTTACTCTTCATTCCCTTAAATGATTCTTGGTAAGACTGGCTGACACACACACAAAAACAGCTTCTAAGTAGGTCTGTCCTCATACTATGATCAAAGGTCGACATTAAGTTTCCACAATTAATTTTACATAATCCAAAGACTGCCAAGCAGTTTCTCTGGGTAAATTAAACATTCTATAGCCATTTATTCTGCTTCCAGTCATGTCCAGCAACAGGTTGAGAAGACAAATGTTCTCAGAAATGATCTCCAAGGAGTTGGAAGCAGGCTACTTATACGTTTAATTCACCAGAATAGGTGAGCATGGTCGTGGTGACCTTTTCATGCTGTTGCAGAGCTAAGTATGAAGAGACGACTCACAGTCTTCCAATGGAACACAGGTGACCCTGCAGCCAGATTTTGCCTTCAGTGGTATGTGACTCCCATGGGGTCAGGAGAGTAGCTCAGACATTGAAATTTGACCTAATGGCCTACCTACCTGCACATGCACCCCGCCCACTTACAGAAGGGCAAGAACTCCTCTGCTTTACCGAGGCCTTGTTATTATTATAGTTCCCATTTAAGTAAGAACACAATGGAGAAAAAAATGCATCTGGTTATTTGGCCTCTGTCTGAATATTCTGTGTTTTTTTCCCAACAATACATTCTGCATAATCTTAAAAAACAAAGTCCATTTCAAAGAAAAAATATACTGACCACATCTGCTGAGCAATAGAGCAGAATGGGAAAAAGAATTTTAAACTCTGATGTCTCTGTTTTCGTTAGGGCTGAAATTTCTTTTCATGGTTCTAGTTTCTCTAGTTGAAATAAGAACCTAACCCTGTTCAAAACCTCATCCCTGGGAGTGAGTGAAAAATGAATGATTCTCCTATTTTGTTGGATCATAGTAATGACTGTCATCCCAGTGGGGCCACCAGCAATGCCGTGCTTCTCAGACTCTAGCTTAGTTCCTAACCCACTCACCAGGTATTTAAAAGAATGGTTTAACACAACTAGAATCATTTAAATAACTGTATTATTTAAGGAAGCCATATTATTGCTTTAGTTTGGTCATTCAAATATCCAAACCTTGGACTTACCACCTTGCAATCTCATGCGTTCAGTTATTCCAGAGAAAACCTTGAGGAGAATCGTATTCTTCGCAGCTAAACTTTAGGTCCTCAAAGCTGGCAATCACAATTTATGGTTTCTAAAAATCATCTGTGATACTAAGTGTGAGCTGGATCATGAATAAAACCCTTGTAACAATAAATGCTTGATGACTTACTTCATCTCATTAGCAAGGGAAGGTAACTCATAATTATCAAGGTAGTACAGGAAATAATGCACTATCTGGAAATGCTAAATACATCTCCTTGCATGAATCACTTCTTACCAGAATTCCCTTTCTTTCCAGATCACACCTCCAGGGTTCTGTGGTCCCTACCAGGCACTATAGTCCTCACAGAGGCTACAGCCGATGGCTTTTCATGGGGCTATAAAACCATTTGAGAACTGGAAAATGAAGTAATTGAATACAAAAAGAAAACTGCAAAATGAGGACTAACATTTAATTAAGTGTTCAAAGCATAAGATTATCTCAACTTCAATAATTGTCAAATGAGTATTCATAACATTTTATTAAATTAAAAAAATACATATATGCTGAGTTTTTTATTTTACAAGTATCTCCAAGTGTGCTGGATGATTGCAAAAAATCACGGCAGTCATTGGTTAAATGAGTTTAATAGTAGCCACATAATTTCAAAAGCAAAATTATAAAGACCCTTCGGAGACTGTTGATAGCAAAAATAATCTACATTGTGGAAAGTGGGTCCATTTTAATATGTTAGATATAAGTAGTGAGGCTTAAAAAGGTATTAAAACATCTTTACCTAAGGTACTTCCCATTTTCAAGATTGTTGCTTTAAAAATAGCTTATGTTTTAGATTGTTACTGCTTTTTATCACTCTAATTTAATAAGAATTTATAGTTACTATAAGGTAACAAGAAAAAGGTTAACTATCTGCAGAGATGCCTGAGAGTCAGCCAGGGAGTAACTTAAATCCTGCAGGAATCTGACTCACTGAAGACTGTCAGCTGAATGAAGCCTTAAATTTCATGGTCTTGGGTGGAAGAACCTTTTCATATTCTTTTCCCATATGGAATAACAATCTGCCCTGAAAACAGGGAGTATTTTGGCATGATCTCTTCTTGCTTATTTGCCTTCCATTTTCCATAAAACAACTTCTGCCAAGCACCATACTTAAGACTCAACTTTTCTGCAAAAATATCAGACAAAGCACTGTCTTTAAGAACATAGGGAACACACTAGATCCCTTCTTCTGAAAATCACTGTTCTATGTTGTTTGTGGGTATTTTTTTAGAGTTCACTGCGTGCCTGGAATGAACAGACTGTGTTTCTCCCCCAAAAAACACAGATTAATATACAAGGTCAGGTAAAATAGCGTCTAAGTCTGCTTTCCTATCCCTTATACAGAAGCTATCCATTCAAAAAACAACTTTTTTTTAACTTTGTTACTTTTTAATTTTTGTGCATGCATAGTAGGTGTATATATTTGTGGAATACATACAAACATACAATGCGTGATAATCACATCATGGTAAAAGGATATGCATCACCTCAAGCATTTATCCTTTTTTTATGTTACAAACAATCCAATTTTACCCTACATACAATACAATAAATTTACCCAACATACAATAAATTGTTAACTGTAGTCACCCTGTTGTACTATCAAATATTAGCTCTTATTGATTCTATCTAATTACATTTTTTTAATACCCACTAAGTATCCCATCTTTCCTTCCACGCTACCCTACCTAACCTCTGAAACTGTCTTCTGCTCTCCTTAGTTTGTTTTAATTTATAGCGCCAACAAAAAGTGAGAACGTGTGAAGTTTGTCTTTCTATGAGTGACTTATTTCACTTAACATAATTATATCCACTTCCATCCTTATTGTTGCACATGACAGGACCTCATTCTTTTTTATGGCTAAATAGTAGTACTATTATATATATGTACCATATATATGGTACATTATATATATGTACCATATTTTCTTTATCTATTCATCTGCTGATGGAAATTTAGATTGCTTCCAAATCCTGGCTATTGTTAATAGTGCTGCAGTAAATATGGGAGTGTAGATAACTCTTTGATATTCTGACTTTCTTTCTTTTGGGTATGTACTTTGCAGTGGGATTGCTAGATCATATGGTAGCTCTGTTTTTAATCTTTTGAGGAGCCTTCAAACTGTTCTCCAGAGTGGTTGTACTAATTTACATTTCTACCAAAAGTGTACCAGGGTTCCCTTTTCTTTACAACCTCACCAGCACTTGTTATTGTTTGTCTTTTGGAAAAAAGCCATTTTAGCTGGGGTGAGATGATATCTCACAATAGTTTTGATTTGCATTTCTCTGACGATCAATGATGTTGAGCACCTTTTCATATACTTGTCTACCATTTGTATGTCTTCTTTTGAGAAATGCATATTCAGATGTTTTGCCTGTTTTTAAATCAGATTTTTTTTAATTTAATAATTTGCCTATTTTTAAATCAGATTATTAGTGTTTTCCTATAGGATTGTGTGAGCTTCTTATATATTCTGGTTATTAACCCCTTGTCAGATGGATAGTTTGCAAATATTTCCTCCCACTATGTGGGTTGTCTTTTCACTTTGTTGATTGTTCCTTTGCTGTACAGAAGCTTTTTAATTTGATGTGATCCCATTTGTCCCATTTGTCCATTTTTGCTTTGGTTGCCTATGCGTGTAGGGTATTGCTTAAGAAATTGTTACCCGGTCCAGTGTTCTAGAGACTTTCTTCAATGTTTTCTTTTAGTAGTTTCATAGTTCAGAGTCTTAGACTTAAGTCTCTAATCCATTTTGACTTGATTTTTGTATATGGCAAAAGATAGGAGTCTACTTTCATTATTCTGCATATGGATGTCCAGTTTTCCCAGCACCATTTATTAAGGAGACTATCTTTTCCCAATGTATATACTTGGCGCCTTTGTTGAAAATGAGGTCACTGTGTCACTGTAGATGTGTGGGTTTACTTCTGGGTTCAAAACTGGTATTCCAGTTTTGTTCTTTTTGCTCAGGATACCTTTGGCTATTTTGAGTCTTTTGTAATTTCATATAAATTTTAGGATTTTTTTCTATTTCTGTGAAGAATGTCATTGGTGTTTTTATAGGGATTACATTGAATCTGTAGATTGCTTTGGGTAGTATGAATGTTTTAACAGTATTGATCCTTCCAATTCATGAACATGGAATATCTTTCCATTTTTTTTGTGCTCACTTTAATGTTTTTCATCAATAGTTTATAGTTGATAGATAATTGTAGAGATCATTGTAGACTTTTTTGGTTTAGTTAATCCTAGGTACTTAATTTTATTTGTACCTATTTTAAATGAAATTACTTTCTTGATTTCTTTTTCAGATTGTTCACTGTTGGCATGTAGAAATGCTACTAATTTTTGTATGTTAATTTTGTATCCTGCAACTTCACTGAATTTTTTTTAATCAGTTCTAATAGTGTTTTGGTGGAGTCTTTAGGTTTTTCCAAATTTAAGATCATATTTTCTGCATATGGGATAATTTGCCTTCTTCCTTTCAAATTTCTTTTTTTGTCTGATTGCTCTAGCAAGGACTTCCAGTATTATTAATCTGTGGAATACCAGTGGTGAAAGTGGGCATCCTTATCTTGTCCCACATCTTGGAAGAAGAGCCTTCAGTTGTACCCCATTCAGTATGATGTCAGCTGTGAGTCTGTTATGTATGACTTTTATTGTGTTGAGGTATTTCCTTTTATACTCAATTTTTTGAGGATTTTTATCATGAAGGGATGTTCAGTTTTAGCAAATGCTTATTCAGCATCTGTTGAAATGGTCATACGGTTTTTGTCCTTCCTATCTTCCTTTTAGTAAAGGTGATTTTCTCTGGTGGTATGTTTTAATTTTTTGCTTTTTATTTTTTGAGTACCTGATGTATGTTTTTTGATATGCAATTACCAGGAGGCTTGTAAATAATATCTTATAACTCATTATTTTAAACTGATAACAACTTAACACTGGTTGCATAAACAAACAAGCAAAGGGAAAAACCAATAAAAACTCTACACTTCAGCTTTGTCCCCCCTCCCTTTAAAACTTTCTCTTATCTTTATATCTTATTGTACTGTCTGTATTTCAAAACATAGTTGTAGTTATTATTTCTGATCAGTTTATCTTTTAGTCTTTCTATTTAAGATATGAGTTATTTATATACTAAAATAACAGAGTTATAATATTCGGTGTTTTTCTGTGTATTTACTAATACTAGTGAGCTTTGTTCCTCTAGATGATTTTTTATTGCTCATTAATATGCTTTTCTTTCAGATTGAAGAGAATTCTGTAGCATTTCTTGCAGGATAGGTCTGGTGTTGATGAAATCCCTCACCTTTTGTTTGTTTGGGAAAGTTGATTTCTCCATGTTTGGAGAATATTTTTACAGAATATACTAGTCTGAATTAAAAGTTTTTCCCTTTAGCACTGTAAATAAGTCTCCTGGCCTGTAAGGTTTCCACTGAGAAGTCTGCAGCCAGACATATTTAAACTCCAAAGTATGTTATTTTTTTATTTTTTCTTGCTGCTTTTTGGATTCTTTCTTATCTTCGACCTTTGTGAGTTTGAGTATTAAATACCTTCAGCTAGTCTTCTTTGGGTTATGTCTGCTTGGTGTTCTATAACCTTCTTATAGTTGAATATTGTTATATTTCTCTGGGTTTGGGAAGGTCTCTGTTATTTTCCCTTTGAATAAACTTTCTACCCCCATCTATCTTTCTAACTTTTTTAAAGACCAATAACTCTTAGATTTGCCCTTTTGAGACTATTTTCTAAGTCTTCTAGGAGTGCCTCATTCTTTTTTATTGTTTTTCCTTTTGTCTTCTCTGTGTATTTTCAAGTAGGCTATCTTCAAACCCACAGTTCTTTCTTCTGCTTGATCAATTGTGCTGTTAAGAGACTCTGATACATTTTTCAGTATGTCAGTTGCATGTTTTAACTCCAGAATTTCTGCTTGATTCTTTTAAATTATTTTAATCTCTTTGTTAAATTTATCTGATCGGATTCTGAATTCCTTCTGTGTGTTATCTTGAATTCCACTAAATTTCCTCTGTCTAAAAGGTCACATATCTCTGTCTCTCCAGGATTGGTCACTGATGCCTTATTTAGTTCGTTTGGTGATGTCATGTTTTCCTGGATAGGCTTTATGCTTATGGATGTTCGTTGTTGTCTGGGCATTGAAGAGTTAGGTATTTATTGTAGCCTTGCAGTCTGGGCTTGTTTGTACCTGTCCTTCTTAGGAAGGCTTTCCAGATGTTTGAAGAAACTTAGGTGTTGTGGTCTAAGTTTTTGGTCACTGCAGAAATATATGCATTAGGGAGCACTCCAAGCCCAGTAACATTGTGGCTCGTGCCAAGGTACCACCTTAGTAGCCTTGGATAATATCCAAAATCATTCTCTGGATTACCAGGCAGAGACCGTTTTTCTCTTCTCTTACTTTCTCCCAAACAAACAGATTCAGTCTCTCTCTCTCTCTCTTTTTCCTGGATCTGGGGGAGGGGTAACACAAGTATCCCTGTGGCCACCACCACTGAGACTGGATAGGGTCAGACCTGAAGCCAGCACAGCCCTGAGTCTTGCCCAAAGCCTGCAGTAAGCACTGCTTGGCTCCTGCCTATGTTTACTCAAGGCACTAGGGCTCTATAATGAGCAGGTGGTAAAGCCAGCCAGGCTTGTATCCTTCCCTTCAGGACAACTAGTTCCTCCTAGTCCTGGGCAGGTCTAGAGATGACGTCCAGGAACCAGGGCCTGGAGTCAGAAATCTTAGGAATCCACCGGTACTCTATTCTACTGTGGGTGAGCTGGCACCCAAGGCACAAGACAAAGTCCTTCCCACTCTTCCTTCTCCTTTCCACAAGCAGAGGAGTCTCTCCCTGTGGCCACCACTGCCCCAGGCCTGCAACAAGTACTGTCTGGCTCCTGCTGATGTTCATTCAAGACCCAGGGGCTCTTCAATCAGTTTGTGGTGAATGCTGCCAGGCCTAGGAGTCTATTTTGGGGCAGTGGGCCCACCTCTAACCCAGGGAAGGTCCAGAAATGCCATCTAGGAGCCAAGCCCTGGAATCAGGAACCCCAAGAGCCCCCTTGGTGGTTTATCCCACTGTGGCTAAGCTGGTACCTAAGCTGATTTTTGGTTCTTATGAAAGTGCTTTTTTGTGTGGAGAGTTGTTCAATTTGTTGTTCCTTTGGGAGGGCAAGCAGTGCAGGCTGCTATTTAGCCATATGGCTCCATCTCCCTCTTAATCCAAAAAGAAAATTTTAATTGCAAATATGATACATCCAAAGAAAGTATTTTTGAAATAAAAAATAATTGGTCTTAATTCCAAGGAAAGAACCAACATAGTAAAGTGAAAATGCATTTTTTCCAAAAGTTACTTGTTTGGTCACATATTGTATTTTATTTAAATGAAATATCTAGAAGAGGTAAGTCCATAGATATTACAAAACAGGTTAGTAGTTGCCAGGGAATGTGAGTGTGCAAAATGGGGAGTCATTGCTTAATGGCACTGTTTTCAAGAGTTACTTTTGTGTACACTTGCAGTCTGGTATCTAAATAATTGAAATATTTGAAAGTCGTGATTCCTAGAATAAAAACAGTGACTAACTTTTAATGATTTCAATGTCATGTGCACAAAAAAACCATGACCAGAGTAATAAGTTTACCCATTCTACCATTCTTACCAAATAATTGCTTAAATAAGCTTTTAAAAATTTCCTATTGAGATGTTACTTAAAATGATATTTGTTTAGTTCTAGAGGTTTTGCTTTCCCCAGAGTATGCTTGATTTGGGTCATCTAAGTTTAAGTCCCAATGTAAGACCTAGGGCATGGCACTTAACTTCCTGTAGACCTCAGTTTTATTGACTATGTGGTAGAAGAAATAATAGTACCTAGCCTGTGAGTTTGTTTTAAATGTTAAATGAGAGAACATGTGGAACATCTTACCCAGTGCCTGGCACATGGTGAGCAATCAATAAATAGGAACTCATCCTGTCATCTTCAGATTTCCACTTCTGGAGCCAGCAGGCTTGAGTTCTGACCTGGTTCATCCACTGAACTTGCAGGGAAAGCACTTAGTGCCCTTCGGTCCTCTCATCCAGTACATGGATATACAGTCTTCATGTGGTTGATACACATGCGAATGTGCTAATGCATCTTTACCAAAAAGAGAGGTAAAAGAAGGATAATCCTGCCAGAGATGCATATGCAAAGATCCGAAAGTGATTGAGAGTGAGGGGTTGCAAATTGAACAACACTTAGTAGTGGCTCCAGAAAAGGTTCTTAGAGACTGGCCAGGATGCAGCCTTTTCATCCAGGGAAACAGCCATCTCATTCATAGACTGATTGGTGACTGATTGGCAGATTTTATGAGATGACACAAACACCCTCCCCATTGTCCTGCCAAAATGTGGGGAAACTCTTCCTGGAAAAGTTATTTCTTTGAATTGAGCTTCCAAAAGGTCCTTATTAGAATTCAAATACTTTACCTGGGTTGAATATCACGTTGCATAATAGTTTCTCCAGATTAAGGCCATTTTTCCTAAATATTTAGAAAAGAATTTTTCGCTTCTTATCAATGATGCTGGTGTTGACTCAGTGCCTGCCTAAGACTTCTTCCAGTGTATTTCTTTACCCCAACCAGTTTCTTTTTCTTTGGAAGATTTTTTTTTTTTTATTATAACACTATTGTAGGAACTCCTTTTTGGCAAAGAAGGCATCTAAAGTAACTTTTTGGGATGGAGGCTTATGAAAAACAAGAGAGAGGCAAGACTCAATTTTTGAAATCGAATTCCAGCCATGAAGCAAATGCCACAAAAGGGCACAGGAAGAAAATTTGTAAGGGGCTTATCTACCATTGTTGACCAAAGATTTATTATGTTGTTAAGCAAACACCCTGTGAGCCAGATATTGTGCTAGGTATTCTGAATACAAAGGTGAAGAAGCCTCATTCCCTGTTTTCAAAGAAACTCACAGCATTATGGAGGCCCAAGTTTCTATTTGGGCCTCCATAATGCCTTGTGCTCTACCAAGAATGTTAAAACAATCCTTTCCGGTAGGAGTTTCTAGTTAGTGGCTTATAGTTAGCCAAATGAAGACAGGATGACCATATGGTGCTGATACATTGAAAGGAATTAGGATGAGCATCTAGAGGTTCGCATGGCCAGACACCTAATTCAGATTGCAGAACAGCAGGATGGGAGGCGTAGTCCCAATTTAACTCTTGATCAAAAAGAGAGGTAAAAGAAAAGAAACATAATCCTGCCAGAAATGTGTATGCAAAGATCCGTAAGTGATCGAGAGCAAGGGATTGCAGATTGGACAGCAGGCTTTCTCATTTAATCCCAGAGGAACCCTGGGAGGATTCTAGGTGTGCATATTGTCCTTATTTTGTAGAAGAAGATATTGAATCTTAAAGAGACAATGCATTTTCAAAGCTTACACAGTCCAAATCAATAGCTGAACAGTGGCTGTAGGATTTGAATGCCCCTGTGATGTTCACTGTGTGTTGCCACCATACCCTGCAAATGTGTTATAAAATAATAATAATAAACAAAATTAACCCGAGATATTCCCAGACTCAATCAATCCAAGGAGACTGAACTTCTGAGTTTGTCTTCGAGTTAGTTGGCCTTTACTGCTACTTATGCTAGATCTCGAAGGTAGAGTAGGAAATATACTTAGCGGGGAAGTGGGAGAAAGGTGAGAGTTTCCCCAGGCAGGGGAAACAAAGTGAGCAGATTTGGGGCAAGGTGTGTGAGATTGTGTGGCTGGCAATATAGGGTGGGAAAGATTAGTTATCAAGGGCTAAGCTGAATAGTAGATTGAATCCAAATGGTAGAAGTTTTTATTTAACACACAAAAAAGGCTAGAATTGATCCTGTAAGGAATATGAAGCTATGGAAGGTTTTTCATCAGAGGCTTTGACATTTTAAGATTTGTGTCTTTGAAAGATAATCCAAAGATAAGAGAATAAAACCTTAGATGTGTAAAATAGGAGTCAGGAAAACTACACAAGCTATGTGTAAAGGGAGTCAAGGAGCCAGGATCGAAAGGAAGACAAAAACACAAACCAATTATTTTAAATCAAATACTAGTACAATAACATATATTTTTAAGTTTTAAAGCTGCTTTTTTCCATAGCTCATTGATTACTGTTTTAAAACTTAATAGCAGATATTATTTATTGATTCCTTACCATAGTCCAGATACTTTGCTAAGGTTTTACATGTCTTTTTTAGTCCTCAAGAAAATTCTCTTTTCTCTTCATTTTATAACTGAGGAAACTGAGGCCAGGGAAGGTTAAATAATTTGTTTGCAATCAAACAACTAGTGGTTGGTGGAATTTGGATTTGCAACCAGGCAGTCTGACTCCAATGGCCTCTTCTTAACTTGATCCTACAAACACTTCCTAAATAATAGGCATTTTCTCAGAACAGATCTTTTACGTTAGAGAAAACTTATTTGTAATCTGTGATCAAGGAGAAATTGCCTGAGTTGCCTGGATTATTTTGGCATTTTTAATATATGCAAGAAAAATGTTATCAAATAAATGTAAATTAAATGGTCCTGAGTTTACTTTCTAATAAATCAATTTTCAGTATTTCCCATTATATCAGAAACTAAATTATTATTAAAACACATCTTGTGTGCATTTTTTTTTGACGGGTTGCTTTTCACATCTTTTTTTTTTTTTTTTTTTTTGAGATGGAGTTTTGCTCTTGTTGCGCAGGCTGGAGTCCAATGACACAATCTCAGCTCACTGAAACCTCCTCCTGCCAGGCTGAAGCAATTCTCCTGCCTCAGCCTCCCAAGTAGCTGGGTTTACAGGTGCCCACCACCACGTCCAGCTAATTTTTGTATTTTTTTTTTTTTAGTACAGACGGGGTTTCACCATGTTTGCCAGGCTGTTCTCAAACTCCTGACCTTAGGTGATCCACCTGTCTTGGCCTCCCAAAGTGCTGGGATTATAGGTGTGAGCCACTGCACCCAGCCTCAAATCTTATTTTAATAAAAACCTCAATTTATCTCGCTGTTAGAAACTAGGGCCTCATTTGGTAATGTGGTCTTTTCAGTTTTTTTATCTCTTTCAAAAATCTTTTAAGAATGATTTTTATTAAAGTAAGTTAATTTTAAAATTTTGCTTTATCTCTTGAGATTGGTATATAGAGTTAGGAACTACTTGATTTAAATATAGGAAGCTACTATAAATTTGAAATAAGAACTAAAGTTAAAATGTGACCAAACTGAATAAGCACTGATAGCATTTGTATATATTTAAACAGGAAAAGAATAGAAGAATAATTTTTAAAAACACACACCAGATGTTGGTAAAGGCAAAGATGTTTTTGCTCTTGACTTTGTCTATGAAAGTGAAGTGAATACTTTGTAAAGAATTGATGATGGATAAGACAAGTACATTGATTTGTCAAGGTGTGAATTGTTGTCTTCAAACCTTCTGCTTCCATGATTGTTTTTTCTTTAATAATGAGACACCTAGACCATAACTAGCTATGCAATTCTGAATCTACCTTTACAACTTAATCTTTATGATTCCATTATATGAGATATCTAGAGTAGTCAAATTCACATGGACAGAAAGCTAAATGGTGCTTGTCAGGGGCTGGGAGAAGAGGAGAATAGGAAGTTACTATTTAATGAGTACAGAGTTTTCAATTTGGAAGGATGAAAAACTTCTGGAGATGGATGGAGATAATCATTGTGCAACAGGGGGAATGTACATTGTACCACTGAACAGTACACTTAGAAAGGGTTAAAATGTCAATTTTATGTGATGTGTATTTTACCATAATAAAAAATACTTAATATTTACCTATACTTAGAGTTTACATATAGTCATTTGTTGAATAAAATTTATAAATGCATATGCTTACATAAATATAAAAAATTGTTTTAAACTAAAACTTACAGATTTCTAGCTTTAAAACTGTGGAGAAACAATCTTCCTATGCCATTTTTTTCTTTAAAAAATCACTCAAACCAATAATTAGTACAAAAACCAGAAAGGTACATTTCATTTTTGAGGAAACTGGGAGATGTCTGTAACTCTAAGCCACGATGCATAAAGATAGAAGTAGATGGAGAAGAGGTCAATGACTTAACCAAATAAGAGAACCATACTAAAGTGAAGCAAACTGAGCTGCCCCACTCCCCCAAAACATACTTCGGAAGATGGAAGAGTTCTAAAAATAGCAGGTGTATGAACATGTATATTATATACACTTCTCCATACGCCCTCACTCTTTCTCAGTGTAGTCAACATACTTTGCATCCCTCTCCATGGAAGACAGAGACTTTGGGATACCAGGCAGGGAGTAGAGGAAGGATAGCTGTATGTTTAATTCTATTTAGGACAAATAAATGAATGTCTGCAATGTGTCAATAAGACCTTCAGCGTCCTTCTCCTACCCATACCAGAATGCTAGCAAGCATGTTTATATCCTTCTCTAGAAAAATAGAGATACCCCAGAGGAAAAAAAAAAAAAAAACTCTTACAAATAGTAACATTTGGAAGAGGCAAAGAAAATGCCCACTGGGGACTTGATGATGCTGCAGTAAAAATCCCAGTGCACAAGCCTCACCCATGCACTTAGAGCTTACTGTCACCTTTCTATGGTTTCATTCTTGCGTATGAATTGGAATCAGGAATCAATGCTGGAGTTTGAGAATACTGCACTCATTACTCTTTGATTATATTATTTACATGTATTTCTTTAATAAAATTTAAATATTTAATTCAAAATAAGGTTAAATTTGCTGAGATGCATTTAGGTTTAGAATAAAGAAGAACAAGAAACGTGAAAGAGGCACAAGAGGAGAGGCAGAATGCAAAGGAAATACAGCAGCACTTAGAAAATTTTAAATTAGATAATTTAAGTTTTCTTCTGAAATTCAATATTGAATTAGTGCAAAATTCTGAAAGTCAATTACAAAATTCATTTTATGTCAGCATTACTGACTCCATGCAGAAATGTTTATTCTAGTTTTAAAAACTAGTATTCTGTACCTTTTAATAGCCAATGTAATTTGTTGACAAATATTGAAATTTATACATTACCAGAGATTTCACGTACTGTTACCTTTTAAAACGATCATTTGTTAACCAGTATTACCTAATGCAGCAATCAAAATGTCATCTGTTGCATAGGTAACAGGAAACTACCATTACTCATGTTGTGAGATGGTCAAAGACCTTATCATACTTTATGGTTAACAAACTCATGATGTTGTCATATATGCCCTCATCACAGCGTTTATGATACCTAAAAGTTAGTGCCTAAAAATTAGAAACAAGGACAGTGAAGTTAGATTGTTTAATCCTGCATATCTTAAAGATCTAAAATTTTCTGGCTGTTAAATATGTTTATCATTATACTAGTAATGTACATGCACCATTTTTATTATATTAATTCATTGCCACTGTTCAACTAAAGAGGATGGGTGAATTTTAAAAACTTCCAAAAACTTGGTAGCATTTTTTAATCTCTCTTCCTCTTTTCTTTCTGTCTTAAACACACACACACATCATGAAGAGCAAGCTTTGGAATGAAATATACCTGGATCCAAAAATTTTGAACCAATTATTGGCTTTCTTTATGTATGAAATTATTACTATCACATCTACTTTGGAGGGATGTTGTGATGTATAAGTAAGAAAGTATTGTCTACTTAGCATGTAGGTAATTAATAAATAGTAGGGATTTATTATTATCCTAACCTGACAGTTTATGAAAGAGGTAGGAAATCTGAAGATAGGAAAGCCCTCAAAATATAATACTCTGGACTTCTCCTTTGGGAATTAAGGAATGTAGCTCCAAGCAAGGTTCGTGCCAGTACGAAAGTCCTTGAATCCAATTGTATTCCTAGTAAGTGTAATAAAATAAAAGAAACCTCTAGGAATTGCCTCAAAATTCCCCTCCAGATAAGGAAAATAACACAATATTTCTCAATAATGAGGAACTGCTGCAGGAGTTCAAAGTACTTCGTTCTCATTAGCGTTAGAGTACAATAGAGAATAGCAGGAAACTGTAAAAACTGCACTCCCCTGGTCTTTTTTTCTAAAAAGTTAGTTTGACTTCTCTGGAGTACTGAATTTCAGCATATTTGAGAGGCCTAAATATTTAGTTGATATATGATATGCTGTAAGAAATATGCTCATGATAGATTGGAAAGTATAGAGTATCTATTGTAATCTGAAAATAGGAATTTAGAGCACAGAAGATTTGACAGTAGGCAGAGTATTTGAAAGTAGTAATACTTGAGAAAACCTGGGTTGTATAGTAAAATTACTCTGTAACACCTCATTCAATTGGCTTCAGTTAATGTTTAATGTTTAATTCATGGATAAATGTCATAAGTCTCACAAGTCATGCTCACCATTGAATGATAAGAGAAAGGGAGATCACATTTTAGGTGCACACAATCTACCTGTATGCAATTGACGCTTTCCATGTTAAGTGTTGCCAAGTCGTATCAGGGGCACCATTAGTGGTATGAGACAGACTTTAGGCATTATTTTGGACTCTTTTTTTTTCCTGTTAATATACACTTATATTTTGGGGACAAATTATACCAGTATATTAAACCTATTTACATTATCAATGTAAAGTTACTTTTTATATTCAGTTTAAGTTTTTTTTTTTTTTTTAAAGTGAGCCAATTAAGAAAAATATCAAATCATGGTATAGATGGAATGCTAATATGGAAAGAATTATGAAGGTGGTGTTACAACTGAAGTTTCAGAAACATCGAATGACATAGTCATTTGATTCAACAAAACATCTACAGATGGATGACCCAATGGATGTGTACATCTATGGTACAGTCTATTGAAATGTGGTAACAACCAGAAAGTAAAAGGTCCATACATTATACAATTCAGTACAACAGGGAAATACTGAGAAATAATCGCAGCTTCTGGATCAAAAGCATGGGCCACATGGTTCTTAAATCCAGTCTCACCATATTCAGGTCGCTTCATCAGCCTGCATGCCATCATATGCTTGCATGCTAACAGGAATTTGGAGGGAAATGCCATATCTTTTCCATTTTGGGAAGCTTTTCAGAGGGAAATGTACAAGATGCTTAGATTACAAAACTTTCTTTCAGAAAAGTTCATGTGAAAAACGGCCTTACAAGTGGAGAAAACTCTGTAACATCGAATACATACTATTTGTTTTTTTTTTTTTAAATTCTGTCATTGCCTTAAATATTAGGAGTAGAAACAAAATTTAAATTTAAATCTCAGTGGTCTTACAACATAGTGCATTTTTCTTTCTCTGTAATGGCAACCTTGATGTAACAATCCAAAAGCTTTGAATATTCTGGTTAGTTCCATACGTTGTCAGATTCCCCACTTTAGTTTGTTTTTGTAGGGGGAGAGGGGTGATTTATTAGTCATTATGTGACTATTATACAGTATTTAGATGCCCAATAAGTGTGTTAGGTTTTCAGAGAAAGATTCTTGGAAGATATAGAATGTTGGGCAAGTAAGCAAGGAATAGCACATGGGGCTGCGTTGAACTCGTGTGTGTGTGACAGAGAAGGGAGTGGCATCAGGCTAAATAATCTCACTAGGACATGGATCTGGGGGACAGTAGAACACGGGCTAATTATTTCTGGAGAGTTGAAAACTCAACATTCAGACATTACATTCTCTGATCATTGTCATTTTCTTTCTGAAATGGCAACTGGAAGCTATTTGGTAGACCTTACATGGAGAGAACAGTGTTTCAAATGAATAGGAGTTGCTTAATTTTACTTGATTTGCTTTTGTTCTTTCTTTTCCCACATTTAAATTCCAATGAGAAAAAAATTAAACTTCTTCCTCTAAGTCCCCTCTCCCCTAAAAATTATTAGTCTCACAGACCATTTAAGTTTCTAAAAAAATACATGATTAATTAACCTGCTTTAAAATGCCAGCAATAAAATGTGGCACATATACACCATGGAATACTATGCAGCCATAAAAAAGGATGAGTTTGTGTCCTTTGTAGGGACATGGATGCAGCTGGAAACCATCATTCTTAGCAAACTATCACAAGAACAGAAAACCAAACACCGCATGTTCTCACTCGTAGGTGGGAACTGAACAATGAGATCACTTGGACTCGGGAAGGGGAACATCACACACCGGGGCCTATCATGGGGAGGGGGGAGGGGGGAGGGATTGCATTGGGAGTTATACCTGATGTAAATGACGAGTTGATGGGTGCAGCACACCAACATGGCACAAGTATACATATGTAGCAAACCTGCACGTTGTGCACATGTACCCTACAACTTGAAGTTTAATAATAATAAATAAATTAAAAAAAAAATGCCAGCAATATACTAGACATGGGACAGTGCTAAGAAAGTGTGAATGTCCCCTGGCAGTCATAAGGAAACTGAAAAGCTTAAGGGGATAACTATGTGGAAATCAATTTATTGGCATTTACCATAAGAGGCCTGAGAGTCATTGAAAGAAGACTAAGTCACAAATGCACCTTGAAGTGTGACCAGGGGAGCAGATGAAGGGTTTGTTGTAAGAAGCAGCCAGAGCCTCTGGCGGATGCCTTACTACATTTTCCAAGTTGTTTGGGTGGGTCACAACTGCACTCCAACATCCTGTCTGCAAATGCTAAATAAACACCAAGTTCACGTCAGACTAGAGAACCAACGTACTAACTAATGCCATTTAAGCAATCAGAATGCTTACATTATTTTCACTTGGTAATTCACATCCAAAATAACTGAAGTTGGCACACCCAGAGGAGTATATATCCTCTGTGTGGAGATGTTCAGAGAGATAGGCAGGGTGGTGAACCATTCCTTCTGTTAGGAGCAATTGGAATCAGCTTAGATTATAGCTACTGTAATACAAAATATTTTATATTTAGGAAGTGGGAAAGGTTTTGGCCTTCAAAATAATAAGAGATATTGACAAGACATAAAGCTTCATTCCTTACTGAAGAGCTGTTAAGGATTAGCAAACCCAGAGTCTTTATGTGTAGAGATGAATGAAATTTGCATATTTTAAAAAAAAAAAAAAGGTTTAGAAAACATTGTGCAAGTGAACAGCCTTAATACATGCAGCCACTTGTCCAGGAATAATACATTCGATTTTTCAGTTTAAAATTCCAGTACATTCTGATCCAAGGGTGCCTGTTACACTCTGCTGAATTTTTCAGAGGTAATTTACATCTCTACAACCAACTCCAAAGCATGACATTTCATTACATCCGCTCAAAATGAACAGCTGCTAAGTCATCAAGTTCTCTCAACTTTGCTTCTAAAAAGAAATTTTAGTTTTAGTGCTTCAGTGAAGTACTTTTTCGAAAGAATGCCTTTTATAAAATTCATTTGTTTATTACAGTAAATAAACAACTTAATGGCAAGGGGTGTGTTCCTTATAAAGGTGCTCACAGAATGTTACCCAGAATAACACAGACATCTCATTTCCCAGAGAAGGAAATGGTTTTGTAAGTTTTGTGAGGTCTCTTGTCTGCTTGGCCGGTTTACAGTGCTGGTCTCTGGAGCTGATCCGCCCCTTTGCTTTGTAAGTCTCAGCAATTGACGAGGCTAGGCTGGGCACTGGGCTTTTCTTTTTTTTCTTTTTTTTTCTTTTTTTTTTTTCCCCTTTCTCACTGCCCTGCGGTGTTTTGAACTGCCTTCTTACAGACGTCATACAGCCCTTGAGGAATAGTTTCTGCCTGGTGAGATTGAATGATAGTTCTCATTCACAAAGCCGTGGATTCTAAGCAGGGACTCACAGAAATTACTTTCCCAGGTAAATCAGCCCACCCAGCCAAAGTGTGGAGAGCTTTGATCCTTGGCTGACTTCTTCGCTCCACGGAGAGGAGTGTTTTCCTGTGCTTGCCCTGAAATGGAACTTCCTTGACAGCTCTCCCGTGTTGCAGTACCTCCCGGTCATTTTCTTTTCCTTTCTCTCTACCTGCGCGCTTCCAGTGTTAGAAACCTTTAGATCTGTTATTATGGAATTGCAGGAAAGAGATCAAGTGACTCTTTCACTATGCTGGTTTCCCTTGTGACCCAGATGAAGAATCAATTCAGAATTCAGTTCCTCCCTTGGCATTGCAAGACACAAAAGAAACTGTCACTTCCTAACAGCCTAGTACTGGAGTAAATTCAGTATGAAGGAAGAAAGCACTCCTGCGTGTTAGAACCTTGCCCAAGAGCTGGACCGAGGACAGGAGGTGGACTCCGGGAAAATTGGATTTCTTCAAGCAGCCTCCCTGGGAAATGGAATATATTTAAAATCTTCTTTGCAGAAAGACAGTTAGAATGTATTAATAAGAATAGTTGAAGACTTATTTTCCTTTTTATTTTTTTTTCAAAATGAGCATTATTATGAAGCCAAGATCCCGATCTACAAGTTCGCTAAGGACTGCAGAGGCAGTTTGGTAACGTGCTTTTCTCTCATACTTCTCCCCTTTTCTCTTTTAAGATTGACGTACTCTGAGTATTTAGTAAGTTGTGTGATGTTGAGGCTTTGTGAAAGAAGGCAGTATTGGCGACTCTTTTATTCTTTATTTTGTTCCCAAACTCATGTGCTTTAACCAAACGGGTGCTGACTTTTTTTTTTTTTTTTTTTAAACTCCCCGTGAACTGTAACAATTTATCTGATGATAATTTTTAAAAGAGGAAAGAAATTTGCAAATATGTTGGGAGTTTTGAAAATGAAAACTTGTCATTTTTCAGTGTCTGATTCAGTTGCTTGTTTTCTTATCTTCTTTGCTTGCTGCAAGCAGGCTGTTGGTTGACAGGCTTTGCCCTTGTCTTTAGAAGCAATACTCTCACTTTTAGCACAGATGTGTTAGAAATTAATAATGTTATTTATATTTAATCATATACATGAAACAAACTTGAATTTATGTGGCTAAATGTATATCAAGTTAAGTATCATTCAATCATCTCTTATGTTTTATTGGAAATGATTCCTAGTAATTATATTTTTGATCATTTTAATGCCTTTACCCTGATGGAAAAATGTCAGTTTCAATGTATTCTAATGTTTATTCTATTATTTCCCCAATGCTGATTTGATATATGCTCATAAGCATATGGCATGGTCCTTAAGGAGTATTTTTCCGACAAAGTAACTTTTTTTCTACAATAGATATTTACAAAATACTTTTATGGCTATTTTAGGGGTCAGTCTTATTTTGTTTTTCCTAGTGATTGATCATAAATAACTAAGCTCACCTCTTGGAAATGGAAATAATCATAATTCAGACTGGAGAAGTAAAAGCAATGGTTGAAGTGAGGTGGTTGAGAATAGGAAAACAGGCCAGCAAAATATGCATTATCATGTGAGCAGGCAAACACACATGTAAATAGTCGAATTATTTGCGTCAGGAATTGAGCTTGTGTTTTTGTGGATGGGTTAGCCTCTGCTGTTATTGCAGTGTTTTACAGTCGACCAGAAGCAAGAATTGCCCCATCCGCAGTATTTCTGTGAGTTTTAATAAATTATAGATGAAGATTTTGTCTCTTACGTTACTTGCCGTTTCTTACAAAATAACACATGCAATAAATTATTCCTTGAGTTTATTTAAAGAAAAGTTTGCATCTACAAATACATTTGGAGAGTTCTTTTTTATCCTCAAACAATAAATACTGGAAAATCTTTAAAAACTTTTTATGAATTACCATAGCTAATATAAGTCACCAACATGAGTAATCAGAATTTATAATATACATGAATTTTACTCATTTATAATTTATACCCTTCCTCTGTGAAAAGAATATTACGTAACAAATAGTGTTTAACCAAACTATTTCTCTTTTTATCTAAACTGCCAGGAGACATATTTTCAAATTCAGGTTTCAATTGGAAATAATTTGTTCATTTCAGGAGATGAGTAACATTGACACCCTTTACTCCTGTGAGATTATCATAGTCTATTTTTATCCACAATTATTCTATTTTTTGTTTTAAATTGTACGAGATATTTTCATAAGTCAGGTCACAATTTAAAATGCATTTTTAAATATATAGATCTGTGAATGTGTATATTGTTCCATTTAACTTTATCCTCCATAGAGTTGGGGACAGAATGATTTTTGTGTAAGAAATAAATCTCTGTATACATATGAATGATTCTTAGATTTAACTACACGCTATAGAAACCTCTCCAGTTATTAATCTTCCATCTGACTTAATAATATACCTGCTTGGGTGTATCACTGCAGCTTCCAAATAATTTGGCCTGAGGGTATAATCAGCTGTAATAACAATTTTGCCATTTTATTATCCTTCTATCAGTCAAATATTATACATACCTATTATATTTATTTATTTAATTACATATGTAAAATCAATATAGATTATAGATTTGGTATATAGAGAAAATATATGTTTGTGTGTATATATATGTATACACACACACATACACACACTTGAGCATTAAAAAAAAACCCAAGCGACCTCTCTTCTTGTGCCTCTGCACATAAGGGCCATAGGCCTCAAATTGCTCAGATGGACAGTATTTTCTCACTAGTGTTCCTGTCCATATTTCTCCACCACCACCCATTCCTTTTCAAACAGCTGACTTCCCAGGAGAGAGACCTACAACTTTGCCATTTATCTCTTTTTCAGATGTTTGTTTTCAGGTTGATCTCCAAAATACTTTGTTCTTGGGACCCATCTTTCTGGCTTTACCACCTTCACTCTGATTACACAAATCTGCTTTGTGTTCCATTGGTCTACTTTCTCCAAATCTGTCTCCTTTCCTCCAGGATTCCCCAAAGCCAAACATTACGTTTGGAAGTTTGTTGTATTGTGCAAGAATCCAATGTTTTGGATTACTTCTTTACCTTTTCCTATTTGTTTTTCTCCAAGTATCATAAAAAGCAGTCCACACTAACTTGTCCTTACAGCCTTAATTAAATTGCTTTGACATATTTACATTTTAAATGGGATTTCATAGCAAACTTGTATTTTATACCCTTCCTCTTATTAAAGGTCAGCCTACTGTAATTAAAATTTTATTAATTTCAAGACAAAATAAAAATAACCTTAAAATTAATCTATTTGTCTCTTTGTAACATACATGTCACAAATTTAGAGTTTATATAATAAAGGTGTATACTAGGTCGCTTTTATTTAATGAACATTTATTTATATGCCAGGTTTTAGCAGAAAGTGATTATAGTATTTATTCTTAAGCATTCTTTTTAAAAAAATGTGCCTGCTTGAAATTAAGAAAAACTTTATATATTTTCTTATGCTCATAAAGTTAATAAAATTAGCAGATTCGCTAATTGCGGAATGGTTTGCCTTTCTATTTTAGTTGTTTCAGTAACAGTATTCCACCTCCAAATTCTGCATAACAAAACAATCAGATAGTTACCTCTCCATAAATATTCGAATGTCACATGTCTTAAATTCCAATTTAGTCAGTGGTTATACACTATAAAAATATGACCTTACGTATTCCTCGATATCTCTTTAACACTTTATCATTTATAAACATTTCCCAGGGATATTTCTCATTAATGTAATTAAGACTTGTGGTTTAGTTTAAGTAAAACACTATTAGTCTTCCAAATATAAATATAAAGAGAAGTTTAGTCAATGAAAGTGGACTTTGTTCTTTCCTGATGTCAAAACAGTGTTTAGGATTTATGTGTTACATGTAAGATCATTCATTATGTAATCTGAAAAAAAAAGAGATGCTACTCTTTAAAACATGACTATGATTGTTTATAAAGCAAATTTTAAAATTGGTTATTGTATATGTAATAATACTTAAACTTTTCATTAGTATTATTATGTAATAAGTATACATGTAATACTTAGGTTTATAGATGTAGAAAAATTCTGGAAGACTCTGTCCAAGCTTTTGGTAGTGGTTATTTTTTAGGGATTAAAAAAAATGGTAGGAGTGAAGGTAGGGGGGACTGCCTCTCTTTTCTTCACTGTATTTGCATATTATATGTGGTTTTTATCAATAAAGTATTATATATGAAAGTTTAAAATATTAAAAATATACCTACTATATGTATTAGCAAACTCATCTTTATATATGCTGATATCTACATATCCATTAAACCACAATTTGCTCAGGGTATAAAATATGAAAATAAGTATTTCAGTACTGGGTGGATACAGTTTTCTGAATTATGTTGCAACTGTGACCAATGGAGGATTATAATTTTTTTATTAGCTCTTTTCTCTTAAGGTTGTAAAAATCTAGGCTGGCTTAGCATTCTTATTTTGGCCTCATGATCACAGTGGAAAGCATTCGTATAAGCTAAAATGTCCAGTTTTATAATTGAGAATCAAAAAGATGGAATAACATTGATTAATATGTTGGAAGGAAAATAACCCATTAACCCCATTATTCCATCCTCAGTTATCTCATTTTCAACTTACCTTACATATCTTAAATAGCTATAAATACTATTTCTGTACTCTGCTTCTTCATTTAACATATCAATATTTTTCTATTTTTGGCCAGGCGCCGTAGCCTGTGTCTATAATACCTGTAATTTAGGAGGTCGAGGCAGGCAGATTGCTTGAGGCCAGGAGTTCAAGACCAGCCTAGCCAAAATGGCGCAATTCTGTCTCTACTAAAAACACAAAAATTAGCCAGGAGAGGTGGTACATATCTGTAATCTCAGCTTCTTGGGAGGCTGAGGCATGAGAATTGCTTGAACCCAGGAGGTAGAGGTTACAGTGAGCCAAGATCGTGCCACTGCACTCCAGCCTGGGTGACAGAGCAAGACTCTGTCTCAATTTTTTTTTAAATTTGTTTTTCTAATAATACTTATAGCTTTCATTTTATTGTGTCTTTTATGAATGAGAACTCTGTCAAGAATTTTACATATATTATTTAGTTATTATTATAATATTGAAAAGAAGGAGTTGTTAATCCTAATTTTACAGGTGAGAAAATGATTCTGTGAGATGAAATAACTTGAGCAAGGTCATAGGCTGGGGTAACCCAAGTCTGTCTACCTCAAAGAACATGCTCTGTTACTTCCGCTTGTTGCCTTCCTCTGTGGTCTATGTAATTATCTTTTTTAATGGCTATAAAATTGTTCATGTTGTGAATATTCTTAGATGCATTACAGTATTTGGCAGTTTTCTTTTCAGAAGTATGGTAGCCTATGATATTTAGGGTTGACGTTGGTTTTTGAAAAATAGCTTTGTGAAAGACTGCTGGTTGTTGGAAAAGAGCTTTGTGAAAGACTCTTGTGCTTGTAGCTTGTAAGCCATTATATTCTCTACTGGTAGCAAATAAGGTCCTCTGGTCTTTATAAGAGGGAATAAAGAGCAAAAGGCTAATGTCTCACAATTTTGAATAGATTATCTTTCCAATTATATTAGCAAGTTTTTCTGTTCTCTGCAAGCTCTGTAAGGCTTCAGGTCGGAAACAAGTAGTACATATCAGATTTTGTATGACGTTTTAGATCAGCTTTGAAAAAAGTACACAATCTTCCTTCCTATTTCTTTTATCTTAGAAACTTTGGTAAATAGGCAGACAAATAGAATTCTCATATTTTCTGCCTGTGCAATATATATTATGATTTGGTTTAGGTATGTGACTACTGTCGAAGTTGGTTCAGAGTTTTGAGCATGAGGTAAACTTTTTTTGGTCCTATTACCCAAGTTAGTGGTGCATCTGTTATGAAATATACTTAAAGATATACATCTTTTAGAAATGATTAAGATACCTTGAAATATTTGATGTATTTAAAACATAACTAGAAAAACACAGAGTGGATCACAGATAGGTTTACTCTTTAAAGTTATGAAGTATGAGATTCCCTGGAAAAAGCCATGTGTCCACTCTACTTCTGACATGCTCTGGGTCCCTGGAGGAGTCACCTAGCCCCTCTGAAGCCAAGTCTACCGTCCTGTAAAATAAAAGGGGCAAGGCAGGTCAATGGATTTTAAACATGTTTATTTCAATGGAACATTTTTTATGAATGAAATGTGAGTTGAAGTCAATATAAATGTATAATTATACTGTAAATTTTAGATATAAAATCATATAAATTTGATATATAGATATAATTTTTAAAAACATAGATATGTGTGAAATCGATAAGTAAAAAGTATAAGCACACATAAAACAATAAAACAGCCACTGAGTTTGTACATTTGCCTCTACCCCCAAATTCAAACCCTCTCCTTAAAATACCTCTAAAGACTTTATGATTCCAAGGAATATTGTTTGAAAACCACTAAGCTAATGTCTGTTAATATCACTTACAATTTTACTCTCTGCAGTGCTTTTTACCACAGGAGAGTCATTTGTGTATTCTGTATCTCTATATGGATTGGGATAAACTTGTAGGTAATGTCTCAGTTGAAATACCTCTGCCTTATAAGACCGTGAAGTTATGGAACATTTCCCACTTCTGAGATATCACAGAAGAGTTATCACTATAATAGTTAAGATCTATTCAATTTATTTAGCATCTTATTTTTTACAAGTTTATTTTAGGCTTACCTGGAATGAGAAAATCATGCATTAAACACCGTATAATGCATAGCTGATATTTCTGGAAGTGAGTATGGTTGTTTGTAAAGAAATGCTGAATTAGTATTAAACTCTTCAGAAGAAAGATGCTTCTTTTGGTATTTCAAAGTGGGGTTCTCCACCCTCTTTTTCTATCATGTCAACTGGCTGTGGTTATGTGTACAATAATACTTAGTCCTGACTGCATCTCTGTTTTTTCCTTCCCCACAGATCTGGGGCACACCATGGTTTTGACCTTATCATTAAAACTTTCCTTTTAGCAGAGGTAAAGGAATAGCCCACTTACTAGTTCCTCTGTCAATCATTCCAATCATGTAGTGAATTCTATTGAATCAGAAGAGATGATGGCATGAAGGTAACCACGAGTACAGAAATGGTTAGTCATGCATCCACCCAACCATTACTAGCAAGTTTGAGAAAAGTAGATTCTAAGATGAAATTGAAGAGGAAGAATATTAATGAGGCCTTTAAGGAGTTTTAAACTTTTTTTGTAGGGAAAGATGCTGAGTGATATGTATAAATATTCTCAATAATACTAATACTAAACATATAGAATTTTCAAAGCCTAGATAAAGGTAAAGAGAATAGGGCCCGAGGGATATTAGCTAGGTTGGTGAGGAAGATAGTCATAAAGAAAGCACAGTCTTAATAACAAATCAATATAGATTTTCTTAGAAAATCTTTCCAGAGGTGATCCAATACCTCAAAAGATAATACAGGGATTGAAGGTATATTAGAAAATGGACAGAAGTAAGATATACTTCAGCCACAAGCACCAAATCTCTCCAGGGATTGGTGCCTATGGGAAGGGCTGGGGTACCACGTGGGGCACGATGACAGCAAGCCTGGGTAAGACAGTGTTAAATATAACTGTGTACAGGTAACTAACTAATGAGAGCCTGTGCCAGTGGTATGTCTCAGCTCTCAAATTGCCTAGTTCTTTGTCAAGTTTGACCTAAATTAGAAAGCATTTCAAAAGTATGGAAAGTAGGAAGAATGCCAGAACCTATGGATGCAGTTTCTTAGCATGACAAGGGCAACATTATAAGTATTTATTATCTGTCCTAAGCCTTCTAAGGAGGTTGGCTCCCTAAGGAGCATCCTGGGTGATGGCTGAGGATGCGAATTAGAGAAGCTAACAGAAGGGTGAACTGCTCTTCTGAATAAGAGTTAGAAAAACACAGGGAATATTTCAAGGGAAGAGCTGGGGAAGTGTGGCAAGAAAAAAGAGATTATAGAGAGACCAATATGAAAGAACTCCAACCCACTTTGAAGTAAGTATCCACCATCTAGCACCCTAACCTGTTTAGTAACACTGACAACCTCTGGGCAAAAGCTGCCATTAATGAAACTCAGTGTAGAGGACATTCGCCCCCCATCTCAGCCCTAAGAATTTCTGCCATAGGATAAAGGGGGTCACCTGCAAGCCCTTCCATTTCTCTACTACACATGAGGAAGAATAAGAAATTAGAAAACTAGAAACTGGGTGTAGAATGTATGCTCACCAAGAATTGCAACTTCCAAAGTCCCTTATAGGAAGCAGTCCTGGTGTTTTAGACCCACATAGTTAGGAAGTTTTCTTTATGTCTAAAACAAATCTTCTTTCCTTAAATTCTAACCCATTTCCTCTTAGTTGTCAGTAGATATAATGAGAGTGAATCAACAGATAAACCAATTCTTCTTTATGGCCTTTGAAAACTGCTAGTGAGTGACTTCTTGGTCTTTTTTCATTTCATATTGCAAAATGTTCATTCTAAATTGTGAAATAGATGGCACCAGTGTGACTTGTTAAAAAAATGTTTCATTAAACATAATTTCAGTATGTAATTGTTTTCAGACTTTCTAGAGAAAAGTGCTCCCATTGTACCTAATTCTCTTTCTTGTTTAAAATAGTCAAAGATGAGAAATTGAGCTCTTTTCAATGAACTTGCTTGAGACATTCATATGGAATACAGAAAATAATAATTCCTAACATTCATGATGTCATTCCATTGCAATGTGGCACAGAGTTTTTTCTTTGCATCAAGGAATTTATATGACTGATACCATTTTAGTCAGGATAAATTACCGTAAAATGTGCCCACTTTTAACCAATGGCATTCTAACATGGGATAGGCAACTGCTGGCTGTGATTTTTGCTCTGATAACTGCAACTTTGTTATAGAATAGCAAGTAACTGATTGGCAGCTGGATCTCTAGCTAGCTGGAGACAGCAGCTCCTAGGTCTATAGTCATAGTTGGAGTCATAACCTTAGTAATGATGATAGCTACACTGTATTGGGCATCTACTCTTTGACAGACAATGAACTTAGTACTATGTACAGTTGAGCTCATTTTATCCTCAAAGCAACTGTACAAATAAAAATTGAAGTCGCACAGCTTATAAAATTACAGTACTGCAGAAAAATCCTTGTCTGTTGAATCTACATCCCGTATTTGTTGTTGCCATTGTTGTTGTTCTTATTGTTTTGTTTGCTTTTTCTCACTATCCAAACTGCTTTGGCCACACATAGCTCTGTTTCATGGTATTAGAAAAGTAGTCAACAAGCTGTTACTTATACCTTTCCTTCCTGTCCTAGATTGTTCAAGTTTCTTCTTTTAATCTTATGTATATCAAGAACATGTTTGCCTATGGTATTTGTCTGCCCTTTCCCCCAAGATTTGTATATAAGCCTCCAACCATGAGCCCTAGAGATATATCAAGAAATAGAACATGGACTTTGACACGGCTCCATTCCTTGGAGATCTAGCTAGTTCCTGACTCGTTCAGCTTGCTGAGTCTCTTCCTCTGGTCAGACTATAAATTGCACTGTTTTCCTTCTCTCTGTCATTTGACCAGTTAGTAGCACCATAAAACCTTTGAAATAAAAGAGACCACAGAGAATAACCTATAATCTGATTTTCCCCATCCCTAACCCCAATGTGGAGCTGGAAACATTTTGCTAGTCTTTAACATTTCCAGTCAAGTAGGGTCCAGAAAAACTGTTAAAAACAATGTCAGTGCTTAGGTGGTAAAAAGATTTGTTGAAAAAAAATATATATATATATATATTCTAAATATATATATATAATATATATTTAAAAAATATATATATGTGTGTGTGTATATATATATATTTGGAGACAGAGTCTCACTGTGTTTTCCAGGCTGAAGTACAGTGGCTATTTACAGGTGCGATCATACGCACTACAGCCTTGAAATCCTAGTCTCAAGAAATCCTCCTGCCTTAGCCTTCCCAATAACTGGGACTACAGGCATACACCACCATGCCTGGCTGGAGAAATATTTTTTTAACTTCAAAAATGAAGTTTGAACTGAAAAAGAGAGCTAAAAATTAGTCTGTCAGGCAAATGTGTGAAGGCAGTTCTATTATGATTTTTATTGAGCTATAATGTAATTCCTAAACTTATGTCATAGAGCTAAGTAAGTAGCTGTAATTCACAACTTGAAATTTTAAATTCACTTCTTTCCTCTCAATATAGTCTGTAACCGAATTAAAAATGGTGGCGATTTGTATTTATTGTGTACTTAACTATGTGCCAGCACTATGCTGTTCACTTGACCAAATTATCTCATTAAATCCTCATGATGAATCCTAGACAGTACTCATTAGTCCTATTCCTCATGTTACAAATGAGGAGACTGAGGCCTAATGTAGTAAAGTAGCTTGCCTAAATTTGGGTAGCAAATAAGATAATTTCATGATTCGCATATTTTCTTAATTATAAAATGTTGCCTTTAGCAATGATGTATATGTTAATATGTTCAATGAGTTAATCTACCTAAAGTGCTTAGCACATGGCTGGCTCCTTGTGAGTGATCAGGAAATGTTAGCTTATATTGTGCATTTTTGAAGTTTGCATATTGGTATGACTTTCTAAATAATCAAGAACTCTAAATGTGAAAGCTGATTCATTTTGCAAGGGCTTCTTTTCCATAAGGCAGTCTTTTTTAACACAGTCAGAATTAAGCATTTATATAGAGCTAGATATTCCAGATAAATCACATTAACAGTGTGATTCAAAGAAGACACACTGCTATCTAGGTGGGTCAAAGAAGTAAACTACTTAATGGAGGTGGCAAAATAAGAAGTGGTCAATTGGATGCTAAACCACCTCTGATTTAGTTATTTAAAACTCAGTGAGAACCCTCTAGGGAAGCACCACTACTCAGGGGTCTCATCTGAAAGGAATGGCCAGGTGCCTGAGCATTATCTCTGGGAGCACCTTTGTAAAGACTTTCTCCATGTATCTTTCCTACTGGGTGCCACCCTGTGGCTTGGTCCTATGGTAATCACACTGCCAGGCATTCCCTACCTCTCCAAATCCCTTACTCCTCTAGTCCTAAGGTGCATCCTTGGTTGTGTAATTCACAGATTATTATCTCCCTGGAGCTGAGCCTCATCCTCTCTACCAGACCAGACTGAGAAGGACTCCTTTTTCTTTTTTCCTGCCATCCCAGCTCAGCACAGAAGGCTTAACATGGTTTCTCTATGATTTCTAAAGGACAACAGACAAAAACAGAGATCTGGTTAGCTCTGTTCTTTGCAGTGTGAAGTGTTAGGATGAGCTGAACAGCCATAGGCGCTAGAAAGGTCAAGAATGCAATACGTTAGAGCAGGCATTTAGCATTCATGTCTCTGATATTTACTATTTTATTATGAGTAGTTACCAAACAAAACAAAATAAACTGTAAATGCATTATTTTGTTATAATTAACAACCACACATTGGTCTAAGTGTGATTGAGGGTGGAGTTCACCAGCTTGGGAAAAAAAAATTAACCATTAAAGATTCCCTGAGTCTTTTGCTTTGAAGAGAAATAGCCCAATTACTTTTCTGTGTTTTGTTAAGAGTCTACTAGTATATGAATCAATAAGAGCTTCTAGGGTAATATAAAACACACACACAAAAGCAAACTTGATGTCAGCAGACAACTTTTTAAAGGTGTTCTTGTAATTGAAAAAATTATTTTACGTACATAGGAATGAAATTTTACACTTACCTAGAAATATATGTGAAATTCCTCCATTATTACAAGATCTTTTTCATGTAAATATCAAAATAATTAGACAGTCTGCATTGTTTAAAACCAAGATAGCTAATCTTTTTAATCTATGGGCAACTTGTAATTACTAATAGCAGTAGCCGCTTGGAATAATGTACTGAGAGCTGCACTGGTCTCAGAGAGAAAATGTGCTGTGATCAATTGGTGATCTCTGCCAGACAGAAGAGGGATATAATGTGGCTGCTTGCCATTTAAATGGCCTTGGTGATCTCATCGTAACTCTATATATCTATTCCCACCATTAAATTTACATGCGAATGAAGTTGTAGCAGATACAGGTTTTATGCATACATACAAATATGTGTGTATTTTCTGACATGTTTTGGCTATTGATCACCTATGAAGAACATATAAATATTGTAAACAGAAAAACTCTTTTTTGATGTTGCAAATGCAAAAAATAAAATAAAATAAGTAATTCTACTTTTCAAAAGTCACCCCTGTAATCACCACCCAGATTAAAAATAGTACCAGCAGCCAAAAGTCACCTTTGTGCCCCTTTAGCCCCTTCCCCAACCTACTAACCTACTAAAAGTAACAGTGATCCTGACTTTGAAAATCACAAACTTTTTTAATTTTCTGCTTTTGAATTTTATATGAAAGGTATAATATAGCATGTACTCTTTTGTGTTTGACTGTTTCCCTCACCCCCTTGCAAAATTATGTTTGAAAGATGATCTGTTGTTGATGTGGATATGGTTCATTCATTCTCACTTAAGTATAGGTAATTAAGCAAACTTTTGTTTGAGATACAAATACAGGTAAAAATCAGATTTGCCATTTAAATGATAATTTGGTATATATGACTATTTGAGCATTTTAAACTGTTGTTATTTTATAATAATTATTTTAGTATTATTTAATGTCCAAATTCTGTTGCTTAGATTGACCCTCAATGGACATTTCTTCTGAAGGACCTTCCTAGACTTCCCCAATTAGAATTAAAACTCTCTTCTCTGTGCTCTCATGAAACCTTGTACACTTCTCTAATCCTTGAAAGATTACAGTTATTGTCTTCTGTCTCACATGCCTCTCCTGTGAGCATGTTTTGAGGTAGACTGGGTTTTCTTATGTTTTTAGAGCAACAAACCCCTGTTCCCAGCACCATGCCTGCTCCATCATGGGCATTCACCATCTGTCCTTTGCATGGAGAGTAGAACAGTGAGTTTTTCCATATTACAAAAAATACTGCAATCAATTTTTATTTTTAATTTTATTTTAGTAGATGGTACTTTTCAGGAGATTGTAATGGGTGAGTTGTAGACACAGTAGTTACTCTTTATGGCAAGAGTTGTGTAGTATCTGGGAGGATTTTTGCCTCTTCCCTGTGGCTTTCTTTTACCCTTAGTTTACCACCAGCACTGGCAATTCTGATCTAGGCACACCTTCCATTGCCTCCTGTGTTTTCCATTCTAAAATATATACTTCCAAGTTTTCCTCCATATTTTCTGACTGCTCGAATGACTCTTCTCGTGTCATAAACTAGTAATGAATAGTGCATATAGAAATGCTGATAAGTGTGTTGTACATGGTTATCACCCGACTGACATGGTGACCTTCTGACTCTCTCAATGGGTGATTTTTATGTGAAGCCAAGAAATCTGTTGGTGGTAAGTACTAAGACCACCACTTCAGACTCACTCCAACCTCACTGTGTGCATCTTGAAACCCTGCACAGTTGTCACATATGAGCAGATTCCACAGCAGGGATGCTGAACCAAAGTGACAAGCTTGTCCTAGAGCCCTAACACAGGGATTGACCCCCGACCTTCAAAGTCAGGGAACAACTTAGGGTTAGCTTACCTGCTTGTATTGTGAACTTTTCCCATTGTGAAGCCAGCTTTTAGCTTTACCACACTCCCAGTCTTAAATATTTGGAATGGCAAGAAATTAAGGCTTAAAAAAAAAAGAAATTAAAGCTTAATCCGTAATAATAGAGGAAGCAATTTGTTTTAGTATTATACAGAAACATTTTGTAGCTACCTGATCATTTAGTCTAGTTCTATAACTTAAAATATATAGTCCTTCAAGAAAAGTTTTATTTCTGTGGGTCTACTAGTTGCAAAAGTAAAGGTGCATTTTTTATTGCTTTATTTGTTTATTAAGCTTGTTCTACCCCAGGCACCCTGCTAACTGTTAGAGAGACAATGATGAAATATACAGCCCTCACCTTCATAAAATTTATGATCTAGTGACTTTCTAAAGTATTCCTATAGGGCAGGGGACTTCTAGTTTCACCTACTACTGTATCCTTGGAATATTTTTTACTTTCATGGTAGGAGTGTGCATTTATAGTTAAGTGTTTCAGTTGCTTCCAGAAATCCAGTGGTAAACAACATAATTTTAAAACCTCCCTGCTTGAATTTGGGGTGGAGTAATGTAAAATAAATCTGGAATATTTGATTTTTTAGACCAAAATACTTTCCCTGGGTTAGAGAGATATTTTCTTTTCTTACTGGCCTGGAAATCCATGCCATTTTAATAAGAGATATTTTTATTCTAGGTAAATTGTTTACTTAATCACCTCTTACCAAGGCTGTGTCAGCCAAGTTAAATATTTAAATTTATTTTTATTTAAATAAATTTTAAAACTAACAGATTTTTTTCTTATTTTGATGAATTTAACCTTTGATTTTTCAAAGACAAAATATATGGAGTAGAACATTTTAATGTATCTATAGAGAGGGAACACAAAAAGGGTACATCAGGAAAAAATAGTTGGGAAAAAGCAATTTTTATACAAAATTAACTCATAAAATGAATATAAGGCATTATTTCACTTGTTGCCAAAATCTGTTTTTACAGATAATCTTCGGGAGACCTTCATTTTTATAGGCCCTAGTTAAAATATTTTTTAAATGCTTGAGGCTCTATTTCACTAATAGGAGAAATAAACATTTTCTTTCTACAAATAACTGCTACTAGCTTGTTTGTTAGCTCTCTAAATAAACTCATTTTACTGTCACTATGGTCGAGTGCTGTTGTATTCCTTTGTTACTGTGCATAATCCCTAGCTATAAGTGCATTAATCTAAGTGAGGCCACTACACCAAATAGGGATCTAACAGAAACTTTTGAATGGACTGTCAAAGACCAGATTCAATGCAGGAAATCAGAAGGAAATGGCATTTATGTCAAACTGTAGTTCAGTTAAAGGGCTTGCCCTTAAGGATTACAACTGCCATACAAGGGCACCATGCAACAATGGAAAACCTGTTTACAACAAAATATCAAATTATTATCAGACTTTCACAATGAACCACATTATTCTATGACTGCTAGTCCATATATAATGGACTACTATAGCATTTGTGTGCAGTTACAACAGCTCTGATTCTATACGGCTAATTTTGAACTTAGTCTGACTTTAAAACCCATCCCATTTACTATCCTCTGCTGTGTGTTTTTTTTTTTTTTTTTGGTGCATATTGTGGGAAATTCCATAAATGATTTTTATAAACTTTAGCCAGTAGTCAGGAAAACCTATAAGATTTTGTTTATAAGCTTTATAAACCTGACTTATAAGATTTTAATTGAATTCTGAATTAATTTCTAACTTGAACCTCTTCCTTCTCTTAGCTTTATGTGCTTGGTCATCCCTTCTTAAGTAATTTGCTTTTTGGAAGCTTTGTTTGGTTTGGTTTTTCACTGTTTCTGTTATGTTGACTATTTGACTTTCTTTTAAATTATTAGTAATTTCCTGAATAAAGCAGAGAAGTTTATCTTTCAAATTTCCCATGGGTCATTTCTTAATAGTCAAAAAATTGTCTAAATTTCCAATACACAAAGAAAAGTTTTAGCTAATTTACTTCAATAAGATGGATAATTTGTTCAAAGTACCAAACACATTTGCTTTCATAATTCATGCCATTTGTGTGTTACGTGTGTAAAGGAGATAGAGAAAGAATATAGGAAATGTAACTACACATGCAATCTTGGGCTTTCCAAAAATGTTTAAAGTACCAAATTTCCTTGGTGCCGATTGCTTTAGGTGTTTCATCTTCACTCAGTTGCTTCCTAAATATAGCATAGGTGTGACATACCCTGTAAATTTCAAATTCACATAAAGAAGTCCCAGCCTTCGAGGGAAGTCTTAACTGAATACCGAATAAAAACCTTAGTAGTCTTCTGAAATGTTTCTGAATAAATAGTTGCTTTAAAATCTTCTTCTATTTCTATGTTCATTAGTGTCCAAATTCAGAATGAGAACCAACGTGGGGAGAAAAAGAAAAAAAATACTCTCAGGACAGTCTTTTTAAAGGAGAAACAGATAATCTATTTGGCTAAGACAGGATAGATTCAGGTAGTCAGATAACAGAAAAGGGTGACCCTTGTGTATCAACTTATGCTAGAATTTGTGAAATCCTATAAAGTTTGGTTGAAAAAAATGTTAAATTCTTGGGAACTTGTTTGGTCATAATCCTCACAATTTCTGATTTAAGTATAACATCCTGGATAAATTCATTCAGACCAATGGAGAGAAGAAGTTATTATTTGCAATATGTGAATTTCTGACCAATGGCAGTAATAGAAAATAATTGGTCTTAGGATATTTCTGATTATTTATGAGAGGCTTGGGGAGGGACTCTGTGTAACCATTGCTTTTAACCCTTGTTTTTGATGGGTAAATAGAACATTAATGCTACATGAAAAATACTTACTCTGGAATCCTCAAGAGAAAGTGGGTTCTTTTTTTTCTCAGTTTTCCAAGAAACTTTTAACAATTCTAAAGAAAGAAATAAAAAGCACTTAGTTTTCAGAAGCATGTTTCAGCTTCTTGCATCAGGAGTAGGCCAGATGGCCATGTTCTGTATGGCTTTATAAATATTCCTTTTTGTTCCATGTAAAAGTTAATGGCTAGTTTTAAACTTTGGTATCATTTTGAAGTCAGACCTTATGTGCTTAACTTCATTCAAAGTATTTATATTTTGTTAGGCTGTAGGAAAACATAGAACTGAGCTATTAAAATTCCAGGGCAGTTTGGAATTACCAACAATATGTACTGGAGAGAAGGGGGTGGACTCTGAAGTCAAACGAATTTGAAACTAATCTTTTACGTGCTGGATGATTTTGGACAAGGGGAAAAGGCCACCCATGGGGTTTCTGTGAATGTTAAGTGAAATAATACATGGAAAGTGCTTCTAGTAATGCTAGGGACACAGCAAACGAAAAAACTGCTAGCCAGTTTATTCTTAGAAGGGAGAAACTCCTGTTAATGTTTTCTTGTTTATGTTTGTGTTTTCATGTTAGTTTTAAAACAAGTTAGTGTTTGAGAATGTAAGAATTTTACCCATTTACAAAATGGTATATGGTATGACATGTGTATGATCTTTCACAAGTGAAATGATAATGGAAGGTTTACAGAAAATGTCTTAACTTCTAGGTAAAACTTAATTTTTGCTTAATTTGAAAATAAAAGTATGAATCTAGGTTTAATCTAAATGTATTATTCTGTTAAAGTCACATAAATATGGAAAAAAATCAGTATCCCTTCTAACTAAATCTGGCTTTGAAACTTCTTTGACATAGTCTTCTTAAAATATATATACTTTATATTCTAAATTATATATTATTTAGAAAAATACTATTTGTAAACTGAAATACCTGATATTTCTGATATATATATCTATGTATGATATATATGACATGTTATCTATATGATATATGACATATATTTCTAACTGATATAACTAGAAGTATATCAGTTCTTAAATATAAATTATATTTTAATAGTAGCCTACAGTGATGATACAAGAAGATAAGAGATAAATATACTTTTATATAAAATGTTCAACAAGATTTTTATTTAGAATAATTTTCTACAGTGTTATTTAGGGTAGTTTCTATACAGAAAAAATATTTATTTTATCTCTTTTCTGTGCTCAGCTCTGGAGATGGAATGGGGCCTTCCTCCCTTCCTGGAACTTACCAAGCAAAACAAATTCACTCAGTAAAATTATTCCTAATTGTCTTTTAAGTGCTTGAAGAGAACACAGGAGGGACCGAGTTAAACAGTGTGTTTGTGTATGTCTGTGAATGGGTGTGTGTCTGTGTCTGTGTGTCTCTTTGTGGCTGTGTATCCTAGAGATACACTGTATTTGGAGTGGTCAGGGAAGTTGAGAACTGAAAGAACCAAACAAACATTGGGAAGAAGAGGATTATAGGGGTACAAAGGCCTTGAATATCCAGCAGATATGAGGAGTAGAAAGGCTATCTTTTTCAATCACTTAAAAAGGAAAAGAAGTAAAAGATTGCTGTCTTAAGAACTTAAATTTACATGGCACTCATGTATAGATTTCTAGTGAAAAGTTGGACAACCTGAAATGATGGGTTTCCTACCTACAAGTCCCCAGTGTTTGTCTTTGACTGGGGTGTTTTCTGTAGATATCTGACCTGATTTCTATTGCTAGCCTGTCTTCCCAGGGGCCTTGGTGAGCCGAGGTCAGAGAGAGTGGACTTCACCTAGGAAAGAAGGAAAGCCTTCTGAAATAAAAGTGCCCTTGAAAATGTTCTGCTGCTGTAAATCCCTCCTCTTTACACAAAGTTTAAGACCCTCTCAAGAGTTTGACTTGCTAAACTACAAGAGCATTTTTATTGGCTGTAAGATGTCACTTTGACTTTAAGTAGCAAGTCACACACCAGGCAACCCACACTGAATTCACAGATTTCAGTGTTCTAATGCCTCTATGAGCTAAATTTACTTATGATTTGAGTTTTAAATGTAATTGAATAGTAGATATGTATGTGTAAGAAACAAAAACAAAACAAAACAAAATTCTACCAAATGGTTGGAAAAGTTTTCCCAAAGAACATAATGTTGGCCTTCAGCTGATGAATAGGATGTGCCTGCTGGATGAATGACATGGTTCGTGCAAAAGGCAGATGTAAGCCATGGCTCTCCAAACTGCAGTAGGGATGAGCATGACAGCCACGCATAGCACAGGCCAGGTACTGATATTCTTGCTGGAAAGACTGCCCAGGATATATGTGGTGTTCTTTTTCCTGGCCACCCTTAAGGAGTTTATGAATGGGTTCCATCAGCTTCAAAAAGCAAACACAGTTTGGCCTGTATAAACTGAAACCCATCACACATCATTGCCACAATTATTTTCCTCATGTATTCAAGTTCTCAAGTATATTTGGGGTCACAAAACAGCAAAATAATGACAAAAGCAACAATAACAACCAAAAGTAACGAAAATAAGATTTTTATTTAGTATGAAATGTGTTGCACTGTAATTATTTCAACATCATAACATTTATTAAAGATGTATCTGTCACTCTATTATTCTATGCCCATCCCCCCTCTTTACACAAAACGAAGCACATTCATTGTTCTGCAGTTTGTATTTTGCACTTGACAGTATGTTGATACATAGAGAAGCCTCTTGTGTTGTTCTGGAAGAACTTTATTGAGATATAACTCACATGCCACCCTTTTCATCTATAGAGGGTATATAATGTATTGATTTTTACTATATTCACACAGTTGTTAGTCAATTATCTACCATTATTTGACCATAATGAATAACACGATTTTCTCTGCACAGATATGTCCATTTAAGTAAAGATGCCAATGCAGCTAAATAGAATCACTCAAAAACAACTCCAAAATGAGCCAGGGAGAGTGGAGGGAAGGAAAGGGAGGAATGCATCCAAACATAGCCCTGTGTTCCATGAACACTCAGTAACATCATCAAAACGGGATGCAATTAAATTTTGCCAAGTTTACTGCTGTCCTGATGCTTTCCAATTTTTTTTGACAACAGTTTTGCCTTCTTCAAATTCAAATGGTGTAATTGGGTCTTGGTAGTTGATGTTTATCTTAATTGAAACAGATTCTCTTCATCCTTTTGCTCTGAGACTCCCACTTTGAGGCTGAAAGGTCATTTTAAATCTGCACAGCAGTTGAGAAGCCACATAATGAATTCAAATAAATTCATGCCTATTAAAAGGAGGCTTCTCTTTCTCAACTTCCAGAGCTTACATAGAATAAACCATTTGGTTTTTGTCTGACTTTCTTTTAAAAGGAACTTATTGTGCTTCCTTTTTAATGCTGTAACTACAGAGAATGGGGAAATGCTAAGTTTTCATTTATTCTTATGAGAAAAAAAGTATATTTTGCTCAGTAATTGCGTTAAAATCCTACTGGGGTTACAGCTACTATACTTGTCAACAAATTTAAGGGATATTCTTTAGTTGTGTTACTTTAAGGATTTCTCATCTATCTTTTATCTAGCAACTTCACTTTTTAATATTTACTCTATGTACTTGTGTAAAGGTGCAAAAGTATATATACAGAAATGTTCTGCTGGAGATTTTGTAACAGAACACTGGAGAAAGCCTAAATGTCAATCAGTATACAGCTAATTGAACAACTGATGCACAACTATAAGACAGTACTGTGAATCTATGAGGAGGATCTCTCTGGTATGACAGTATCTCCAGATGACATTTACTATTGTTATTATTTTATACTTTGAAAAGAAGATATGCACACTTCCATGTATCCATTTTCATTGGTTTTCTCTGTATATACCCTTAGAGTTTATGTAAGTGCAATGAAAACATAAATTCTATTCTCTTCCTCCCCTTTTAAGCAAAAAGAAGTATAATCTGCACATTCATTGTTCTTCTGTTTGTATTTTGCACTTGACCATGTGTCAATACATAGAGAAGCTTCTTGTGTTGTTTTGGAAGAACTTTATTGAGATATAACTCACATACCCTACTCTTCATCAATACAGGGTGTATAATTTAGTGATTTTTAGTATATTCACACAGTTTTGCAACTGTCACCAAAATCAATTTATAATATTTTACTACCACTATAAGAAACCCCTTACCTTATAGTTATCACCCTCTAACTCCCCCATTATCTGCTCCATACTACCTGCCTCTCCTCTACCCCACAGCCCTAGGCAATGGCTAATCTACCTTTTTTTTCTCTGTAATTTACTATTCTGGATGTTTCATATAAATGGAATTATATAATATGTGGTCTTTTGTGACTTGCTTCTTTCACTTAGCATAATATTTTCAAGACACATTCATGTTGTAGCATAGATCACATTTCGTTTTTTAGGACCAAGTAATATTCCATTGTATGAATATACCACATTTTGCTTATTTATTCATCAGTTAATAAGACACTTGCATTGTTTCACTTTGTGGCTATTTTGAAATGTGCTGCAATGAACATTGAGGCAAAAGATTTTGTGTGTGCATATATTTTCCTTTCTTCTGGGTATATTCCTAGTAATAGAATCGTTGGAACAAACGGTAGCTCTAAGTTTAACCTTTTGGTTATTTTCCAAAGTATCTGCATTCTCATCTTTCTTATAGCAGAAAGTTATTCTCTTGAATGTCTGCATCATTATTGTTGTAGTCAAGGTGTATTTTTAAGCAGAAAAGTTAAGGCACAATGTTCCCAGTTATGGAAAAATATGCAAAGACTGTACCTACATAAATATGTTTCACCCAAAAGCATCTTTCCGCATGTGCACTCAGGGTGATGGTAAAAGTTGCTAGCTTTGAGGAAGAGGTGGCTACAAGTTTGGAATGTGAGGTAGAAGGGGGCTGAGTACTCACCATTTTAAATTTGGGGGAATTTTACTATGAGTGCTAATTAATTTTTTCAATTGAAAATATGATTCATTAATGTAAAGAAGAAGAAATGTTAAAAAAAAAAAAAAAAGAAGAAGAAGAAGAAGAAATGTATTTTCTTGGAACTCCTCTGACCAATGTTGGTCAAGCCAGGGACTTCTTGACCTGTGCTTTGTTTGAGTCATCCTGCACCGTGAGGTGTTTAGTGCTGTACAAGCACTCTTCTTGCCATCTGCTCTGCTTAACATCATTTCTAGTTATTAGGGCAAAAAAATTAATGACTGCTTTTCTATCTTTAAGCCAAGATATCATTTAAAAAATGGACATTTAGCTCTTACTCTAAATGAGTGTTTCTTAAATGTTTTATTCAAATCAATCCACATCAAAAGCAAAATAGGAAGGAAAACTAGGGCAAACATCTGGGTGAACCTTCGGATTGAGAAATAGGAGGGTGGTATGTGAACTAATCATGAATGGTATTAGCAAATAGAGCTGGGCAGTCTGTCTGAAGTGCTTCACAGTTTCTTGTACATTCTTCCCCAAGTATCATATGTTGGTGACTGGAAGAGGGAGTCGTTACTTTCTGCATAATTTCCATCATGTAGTTCTGAAAGGGCTTTGTGTTTGCTCTCATCTTTGCTTGAAAATCAGCTGTCTTATTTTAGGCTTTTCCATTTTCTAAGACAAAACCTACCTATAATGGTTATAGTTGAAATACACTGGTAGATTTGATTTCTGCCTTTGGTTAAATTAGCTTGCCTTATTAAATGATAGGAAAGAATCAAAATTCATTTGCCTTATGGGTTTATTCATTCTTGTATTCACTCATGTATTCATTAAGCATTTATTAATTCAACACTCCTATGACATCACTCCTCACTGAGTGATTATTCCTTCTGGGGTGCCATGGAGGGCTTGATTTTCAGCTGGAGGAAGAATAATTTAGTATCCTTTTTAATGATCAAATTTTGAAACAAACCCAATTTTGAAAAATAACATGACTTTGCCTAAAAATACATTAAGAAAGATATGGAAAAGAGATTCCATGAAAATGAAATTTTAATAATAATGTAAAATAAGTTGGGTTTTATCAGAAATTCATAAACAGACTTTACTTAGAGCTAAAAAGTCCCTTTGGGAGAAGTAAAATCATGAATGAAAAAATGCATACATTTTCTTCAATCATCGTCTATATCCCATCGTGATAATGAGGAGTATGCTGTGTGTAGTGACTGTGTTTGCAGGTGGAGGGAGTTTGAGTAATGGAAGTAACAGAGATGCTCCCAGAACAAGTACCACATCCAGTTAGCTTGCCAATTAACAATCTATTCCTGAAGTATTTGTTTATGAAGATGATTGTAACTACAGAGAAGTCATATAATATTTTATTTTGTTTATATATAAAGATATGTTAAACATAAAATGTATTCCTTTCAAACAGTTATACATTTTTCCTTTGGCAGCACTATTGTTTATTTTAAAGGAAAAGACTAATCACAGCATTTTTAAAGAAACAAATAGAGATTTTGCTGCTGTAAAGCCTGCGTAAAGCCATTTTGCCAAATGTCAACAGAGTTAACAAATAATTTTATGGTGTAAAAACCTCACAGTTGCCTAGTTTACTCCCTCATCCAAAAAAAGGGGTGGGGCAAGATTCTTTGACATTTTTTGTATAATGTGACTAGAGAATGTGACTTCAGTGATGATGATCTAACTGCAATGCTAAGAACCATGGCTGGGCTGGGACTGTGTGTACATGTTGTTATGCTGGGAAGCAAGGGCACCTAGTAAAGAAAGCAGTAATGAGAGTATCACTTGGGTATTTGTTTATTTCTGGATCTTATTCTATCTGCTCCATATTATCACTTTGGCATTTAAAATCTAGATGATGGCTGGGTGGGTGCAGTAACTCACACCTATAATCCTAACACTCTGGGAGGCCAAGGTGGGAGGATCACTTGAGTCCAGGAGTGTAAGCCCAGCCTGGGCAACACAGGAAGACCCTGTCTCTACAAAAGAAAATTTTTTTAATTCACCAGGGGTGGTAGCACACACCTGTAGTCCCAGCTCCTCGAGAGGCTGAGGTGGGAGGATTGCTTGAGCCTGGGAGATCAAGGCTGCAGTGATCTGTGATTGTGCTACTGCACACCAGCCTGGGTGACAGCAAGACCCCATCTTGGGGGGGAAAATATCTAGAAAATATGATTATCCATATTCAGTCATTATTCTGATATTAGAAAATGAGATTTACAAGGCGTCCATGGAGGGGAAAACAATGACACACCTGGTCAGTTGGGCTGAGGCTTGCACAGATAGAGCCAGTGCTCCAACCTAGGTTTCCGGACATCAAAGCCTATGGCCATTGAGCACTCTGCTGGACTGTCTCTTGGACAGCTTCCTTTATGGGGAACTTAATACAACTTTACAAATAAAGTAGAGCAGAGTTGTGGTTTGTCCACAGTCAAATATGATATATATATAAACATTTCACAGTTCTTTATTTAGTTTTTATTTTAGGTTCGGGAGTACATGTGAAGGTTTGTTATATGGGTAGACTCATGTCACAGGGGTTGATTGTACATCTTATTTCATCATCCAGGTATTAAGCCCAAAGCCCAGTAGTTATCTTTTCTGCTTCTCTCCTTCCTCCCACCCTCCCTGCTCAAGTAGACCCCAGTGTCTGTTGTTTCCTTCTTTGTGTGCATGAGTTCTCATCATTTAGCTCCCACTTACAGGTGGGAACATGCAGTATTTGGTTTTCTGTTTCTGTGTTAATTTGCTAAGGATAATAGCCTCCAGGTCTATCCATGTTAAAAGACATGATCTCATTCTTTTTTATGGGTGCACAGTATTCCTTGGTGTAAATGTACCTAATTCTCTTTATCCAGTCTGTCATTGATGGGCATCTAGGTTGATTCCATGTCTTTGCTATTGTTAATAGTGCTGGAATCAATATTTGTGTGCCAGTATCTTTATGGTAGAATGATTAATATTCCTCTGGGAATATGCCCAGTAGCAGGATTGCATGGTCAAACGGTAGTTCTGCTCTTAGCTATTTGAGGAATTGCCACACTGCTTTCCACAATGGTTGAACTAATTTACACTCTCACCAAAAGTGTATAAGTGTTCCCTTTTCTCTAAAACCTTGCCAGCATCTGTCATTTTTTGACTTTTTAATAGTAGCCATTATGATTGGTATGAGATGGTGTCTTGTGGTTTCGATTTGTATTTCTCTAATAATCAGTGATATTGAGGGTTTTTTCATATGCTTGTTGGCCACATGTATGTCTTCTTTTGAAAAGTGTCTGTTCATGTCTTTTGCCCACCTTTTAATGGGGTTGTTTTCCTCTTCTAAATTTGTTTGAGTTCCTTATAGATGCTGGATGTTTGACCTTTGCCAGATACATAGTTTGCAAATATTTTCTCCCATTCTGTAGGTTGTCTGTTTAACTCTGTTGATAGCTTCTTTTGCTGTGCAGAAGGTTTTAAGCTTATTTAGATTCCACTTGTCAATTTTTGCTTTTATTGTGATTGCTTTTGGTGTCTTTGTCATGAATCCTTGCCTGTTCGTATGTTCAGGATGGTATTGCCTAGGTTGTCTTCCATGGTTTCTATAGCTTTGGGTTTTATATTTAAGTCTTTAATCCATCTTGAATTGATTTTTGTGTATGGTGAAAGGAAGGGGTCCAGCTTCGATCTTCTGATTATGGGTAGCCAGTTATCCTAGCACCATTTATTGAATAGGGAGCATTTTCTCCATTGCTTGTTTTTCTTTAGCTTTGTTGAAGATCAGATGGCCCTAGGTGTGTGGTTTTATTTCTGAGCTCTCTACTCTGTTCCATTGGTCTATCTGGCTGTTCTTGTAGCAGTACGATTCTGTTATGGTTACTGTATCCTTGTATTATAGTTTGAAGTTGGGTAAGGTGATGCCTCCAGCTTTGTTATTTTTGATTAGGATTGCCTTTGCTATTTGGACTCTTTTTGGTTCCATATGAATTTTAAAATAGTTTTTTCTGGTTCTGTATTTCACAGCTTCTAACTACATTCTATTGTTGGATACTTTATATTTTATCCAAATAGGAAAACATTAATTTAAAATTCTTGTCATATAATCTACAAAATATTTATATTCAAGGCACAATGGCCCCTATGTATTCTTTTATTTATTTATTTATTTATTTTGAGACAGGATCTTGCTCTGTCACCCAAGCTGGAATGCAGTAACTCAATCACAGCTCATTGCAGCTTTGACCTCCCATGCTTAAGTGATCCTCCCACCTCAACCTCATGAGTATCATGAGTAGCTGCAATAACAGGTGTGCCCCACCACTCCTGGCTTGTTGTTTTCATTTTTTTTTTTGTTTTAGAGACAAGGTCTCCCTATGTTGCCCAAGCTGGATTCAAACAGTCTGCCTGTCTCAGCCTCCCAAAGTGCTAGGATTACAGGCATGAACCACCATGCCCAGCCCTTAAAATAGTTTTTATTATAAAGGCAATTTATGTGCACTCTAGGTTTCTTTAAAAACCTGGCAAGAGGCCAGGCATGGTGGAATGCCTGAAATTCCAGCACTTTGGGAGGCCAAAGTGAGAGGACTGCTTGAAGCCTAGAGTTAGAGACCAGCCTGGCAACGAAGCAAGGTCCTGTCTCTACAAAAAATAAAAATAAAACAAAAAAAAAATTAAAAATAGCCAGACAGAGTGGTGTGTCCCTGTAGTACCAGCTCTCAAGAGGCTGAGGTGGGAGGATTGTGTGAGCCTAAGAGTTCAGGGTGCAGTGAGCCATGATTGCACCACTGCACTCCAGCCTGGGTGAGGGAGCAAGACTCTTAAACACCACACACACACACACACACACACACACAACACACGTATAGAAAAAATAATACAAATATAAATTTTTCATAATCTCAACACACTCCCAAATAATCACTGCTAATTCTTAGTTATTTTCTTCGATTCTTTTTCCAAACAAGTATGATACTAATAGCAATTACATGGATGGCACAGTTTTAATTTCTTTTTTTAAATTTAGCATTTTATCATGAGCATTTTTCCATATCACTTAACATTATTTCAAACATTACTTCTAGGTATACAAAATGTTTCACCCTAAAAAGATTTCATCAGTTATATATTTGCCAATTTTTGGAGATTCAGGCTGTTGCTAGCTTTTCCCAGTTATTAAAATTATCAGCAAGGAACATCTTTGGACTAAAACCTTGGCTTATCTCTGACTATTTCCTTTGTAAAATAACTATGTCAAAGAATATGACTGTTTTAAGAATATTAATATATGTTGCAAAAAATACTTCTGTAAAGGTTATACCAGGTTACACTCCAAGCCACACTGCTTGAGAGTTCTCATCTTACTGTGCTGCCACGGGAATTTTTATCGTTAAAAAAAAAAAATCTTTATCCACATATTAGGTTAAAATGGTATTTCAATGTTGTTTTACTTAACATTTTTGGACTACTAGTGTGAATAAATATGGTTTTAATATGTTTATTAGCCATTTGCCTTCTGTTAATTTTCTGTTTGTCTCTTCATTTATTGTCTATTGGGGTTGTATAGGTTTTTTTTACTTTTTGCAAAATTTCTTTATGTGTTAGATAGATGAGCCTTCTCCAGCTCACATTTATTGTAATTATATATTCCAGTTTTTAGTTCCCTTTTTACTTTTGTTCGTGGTGTTTTATATGGTCAAATTCATTGACTTTTTTTTTCTTTTGTAACTTCTTTCTTTGTTTTAACAATTTGAGGGCTTTTATCTTAAGAGTAGATAAATATTTAGCTATATTTTCTGTATTTGTGATTTTTTTTTACCCAGTTCTGAAGCTGTTTGGAATTTATTTTAATATAAGGTAGGGATACAAGTTTATTTTTTCCCGATAAATGCCCCAGGACCATTTGTTACATGTGCCCTACTTTGCTTATTGCTTTGTGTGACATATAAAATTTTATATATCATCTATCATGTGTAGACACCTCAGGTATAAATTACATTTTACAAATAACATCTCAATAGAAACAAGTAGGAAAAAAAGGACTCTGGTGCAGCCCATTGAGAGAAACATACTATATTACAACTATAACAATTATGTAACTAAATTTCTATTTGCCTTCTGAACCTGTTTATTGCTTGTAGCCATTTGCTAACTCCTGAAGAAACTTTTACCTTTTCTTGTCCCAGGGAGCTGATTAGTTAATTACGTTAGTATAAGACAAAATGATCAAGATTGGAACCTGGAATGAGACCTTTCACTGGGATGAAGCAGAGGCTAATGGGACTGGGTGGTAGGTGGGTAAGGTGGTAGATAGATGCAAGAGCAGGAACCACTCACCAGGCACTAGGAAAAGTTCCATCTGGCCAGGCATACTGGCAATAGAGTGCCCTGACTGGTGCTTGGAGGCAAAACGTAATAGTATCCTAAAAAGTGGCTCAGAACAGGTAATTCCTAGACATATTCCCAGGCATGAACAAGACAACTTATTGAGATATGGAAATAAAGTCTTATATTTTTTTCTTATCTGCTCACAAATGTTCTTTTTCATGTATTTTGTAAAACAGATAATATTTTGACATAATGGTGCAAGAACATAACTTATTAAAAATAAATATACGTAATGGAGGTGCTTGTACTTTTTTTTTACTAATAGATATAGTATCCAATAAAACTGGTAATCACTGGTCTAGATCATGTGGCTTCAGGAAGATCTATACACCAGCTTGCAGTTCATGAGTGGGACAGGAAGAGAGTAACTTAAGCCTATGTTGGAAGGCCAGGTGGACTGAAGTCTCAGGGAAGGAAGATAAGCACAGGGAATCAAAGCAGAAACCAGTAATAATCAGAGATAAGACATATGTTCAAGTTAACTGCAGCAGGGTGGTGTGGTGCTGGTTTCCTGAATTTGTTTCTGCTTAAAGTCATATTTCTAGAGATCAGGGAGGAGGAGCCAGAGCAGCAGGTGAGGCTAAAGTGATTGATAACAGTGGAAAGGAGAACAGGTTGCAGAAACTATGGCTCAGGCTACCTGTTGAGCCATTTTCATTTTTCATTATGCACATGCCTATTACATAATCGAGGATATCCTTAATCAATAACGTATGAAGCCTACATTCTATTTCCATTTTTTAAAAGCTTATCAATAAACAATTGTACAGCAAATTTTATCAATGTAAAAAGTTATTGTATTCCATCCAGTCAAACCATCCTCAACTTTCCTGAAGTGCCCATTGCGGAGGCTCTGGGAAATTGAAGTTGCCTTTAGTCTTGAGTTAAAATGGGCAGGGCCTCTTTTATTCTCTAAATTTTACTCAATAAATGCAGGCTTCCTATGCATTAAATGGTGCCCACAAACATTGAAACTACTAGCTCATCTCCTGAAATTCAGCACTTTCCTATGTGTCTTTCAATGTAAGAGCATTCACTAATTTCACAAGCATTACATAACATGTGTTATTAATTAGTTCAGTCAGCAAGGCCATGGAATAGATATTCCTATAAATCAACTACCTTTACAGTTACTAACTGACTTAGTTTCATGGCAGAGGCATTTATTTCAATTAGACTGTGGTTCCTGTTGTGATCAAATGAGATCAACTATGTGACATGATTTTGAAAACCATATTATGTTGGTGTGTGAATGTATATGTGTGTGAGTGTAGGTAGTTTACAGACAGAATGTGTAACACAGGCATGTGGCTTGGAATTGAAACTTTTGCAAAAGGTAATTCATTCTCATTCTATAAAAGTGTGTATGCACATGTGCATATACACACACACTGTGATAATGTATCTGTATATTTGAGGGTTATAAATATTTAGTTGTAGAGTTCTGACAAAGAAGTAAATTAGTCTCACTTCATCTGGATAAAGATCAGCATCTGAAACTATAAAAATGGCCATGATCCCAAATTGTTGAATAACTGGATTGCATATTTACTTTTTAGTAGTATGTTGGCATGCATGTAGATCCAGCCTTCCTTTCAACAAAGAACAGTGATGTAGAAGATTTCCTTAAATGGTTACTCTTTCCTCAATAAGAGCAACCATATAAAAATTATAGAATTATTAGTCATCATAGTTGAAAGTATCACATAAGATTAACAGAGTCCCCATCTGGTGATATGTTTTTACAACAGATTTATTAAGATCCGAGCAGATTTTAACTAGAGCAATGACACTGCTATTATTAAATAAGAGATGGAAGGCCTAATAGATAATTGTCTATTTCTTTCTAGACATTTATGTGTTTCTTTTAGGATAATGAATACAGAATTATCAACATCATGCTCATAGGTCTTTTTTTGTTTTGTTTTTAAGTAATATCTGTAATGGCAAGCTCATTTTTATTTTATAACCTACCCACACACAGACCTACAGTGAAGCAAACCAGATGCTGAAATATATCTGTTGCCATTGGCTTTAAAGAAACCTCAGAGAGGTTTGCCTCAGCATTTTAAAAGCAAAAAGATTGGTACCTTTCTGAACAGATGTCATTGTGTCCTTCAAACAAAGCTGACACTGTAGAAAAGAAATGGATTGCCTTGTCTCTTACCAGTGAACATCTTCACCTGAACAAAACTCATCAGGAAAAATAAAGGATTTTCGGAAGTATAGTTGTTGTTGTTTATGCAAATACTAGTTATTCCATCCTTACAAATATTTTATATATAATATATATGTTTTTATATTTGTGTATATTTCATCACACACCAACATCCACAGACACACACAAACTTGTTTGACTACTTCCTTTATTCCTTGAAACACTTTTGAGAGACCTGAAATCATCCTACTTATATGGCAAGAGGGGAATGGAATCAAGCTGACTTTTCCATTTTTACAATGTGCCTGGTGGGATTGTGCTCTGCATTTTAGTGGCATTTTCTGATTCAACCTCCCAGGGCCCTGCATGGCATAATACTGTCTACATTTACAGATAAGAAAAGCAAGATGTAGAGAGTCTAGGAAATCTGCCCAAAGGCACGAAGCTCCTGGCAGAACCAGGATTGCAGGCCAAGTATCAAGGTTACAGTACAGATAGACATACATACACTCAATTATAAGTAAAGTTTGTATGAGGCTAGGTTTGACAACTACATGAGAAGTAGAAGTTTTTGATTTGGTAAAATTTTTCAAAAAGAGTTTATTGCCAAATTAATTTTTCTCCTAGAAACATTTTTGTTGTTGTTGCTGGCATGGACTGTTATAAAAATAAATTAGAAGTAAACAGATAACAGTTTCCTGGCTGCCTTCATGTCTGTGAGCCTAACACGGCTCCCAGAAGGAAAAATATGCCACAAGGAGGCTTACATGATATTGCTTATTTAGAGATCCTGTGACCACTTATTTACAATGTCCAGTTACAGCCATGCTACTTTCCTTTTTGGGCAAAAGCACATATTCGCTTGACCATTATTTTGGAGGAAGCTGACATTGCCTGTCACTTCCAACATGTCCTTGTGTACCCTAGCTCATAATTGCAGCATTCGAGCTTGGAGCTCCCCTAACAACACAATTATTGCCAAATTTACCATCATTGGGAACACTGGTGAGGCCTGCTTCAGAGGCCTCTTTGTCAACAAGAAGCATATTGCAGACATGCTTCACCTTGCGTCATAAATGCGTTTCTAAAAGTAGTTTCCTATTGAATTATTTTGTAATAACATATTTTTCTAACTACAAAATAAACACATGTTCATTGTGGACAAATTGAGAACTTCAGAAAATTCCCAATAAATATTCCAATATTTATTTATATTTTATAAAATACATGTAACCTGTCATTGCAGCATCCAGGGCTAGACGTTATTAAAAGGTGTTGGTTTATTTCCTGTATAAACTTTTAAAGCATATACACACATACCCCACAAACTTGCCTATACGCACACACATATATACATTTTTATGGTCATATCTATCCTATTATGTACCATAATATATCCTATTATGATCCTATTATATTAGGATCCATATATATCCTATTATGTGCTCTCTCTCCTCTCTCTCTCTCTCTCTCTCTCTCTCTCTCTCTCTCTCTCTCTCTATATATATATATATATATATATATATATATTCTCTTTTGGAAAAATCTTACTGAATCAAAAACTTCTACTTATGATGTAGTCAAACCTAGCCTCATAAAAACTTATAATTGAGTGTATATATATAAACAATTATATATAATTAATATATATTATATATAATTAATATATATAAAATATAAATTATATAATTTAAAAATGTTTTATTATTATTTTTTGAGACAAAGTCGCTTTGTCACCCAGGCTGGAGTGTAGTGGCACAATCTTGGCTCACTGCAACCTACGTCTCCTGAGTTCGAGCGATTCTTGTACCTCAGCCTCCTGCGTAGCTGGGATTACAGTTTTGCCCCACCACACCCAACTAATTTTTGTATTTTTAGTGGAGACAGGGTTTCACCATGTTGCCCAGGGTGGTCTTGAACTCCTGAAGTGCTGGGATTACAGGCGTGAGCCAACACGCCCAGCCTGTATATATATAATTTTTTATTCTGCATTGTTCACTTGACATTTTTAAGAAGCATTTTCTCATATCATTTAGGATTCTAGAAAAATCTGATATTCTAATGGTGGCATAGGAATACATTTTACATGTAATAAAATGATTTATTTAATATTTAGCCATTCTTTCGTCATTGGGCATTTTAACTTTTCCTCTTTTTTCTTTATTATAGTGGTTCACTAAGCATCTTTGTAGAAGAAATATTAATCTGTATCTCTGGTTAATTACTTTGGCAAAATTTTTAGAAATGCTGTTACTGGGTCAAAGAGTTTAAATGGTGTCTAAACTTGTCAAGGCATACTGAATATACTTCCATATACTTTTTAAAACAACTTTTAACACTGTATATAAAAAAAAAAAAAAAAAAAACAGTTTCAGCGGCTCACACCTGTAATCCCAGCACTTTGGGAGGCTGGGGCAGGCAGATCACCTGAGGTCAGGAGTTTGAGACCAGCCCGGCCAACATGGAGAAACCCCGTCTCTACTAAAAATACAAAAATTAGCTGGGCATGGTGGCAGGCACCTGTAATCCCAGCTACTCAGGAGACTGAGGCAGGAGAATCACTTGAACCTGGGAGGCAGAGGTTGCAGTGAACCAAGACATTGTACTCCAGCCTGGGCAACAAGAGCGAAACTCTGTCTCAAAAAAAAAAAAAAAAGTTATTTTAAGAAATTGTGTAGTGAATTCTCTTTTTTAAAAAGAGCAAACATTGATATATTTATTCATATTTAAATCTGCAGTTTTATAAAATTTTGTCTAGTCAGATACTCTTGTTTTACAAATGGGAAATTGAGGCCCCAGTTCCATATGAGACAAACACAAAAATCTGTCTTTTAAAGCAGCGCAAAAGCAGTTACATCTCTATGATCAATTCAGAAGAGAAACAGTTGAGTCCTCCGTTGAAATGATTTTGATAGTTGATTTTCGATGGGGGAATAGTTTACTATTTCTCTTTAACGTTGTGATATATTTTCACAACTGTTGTTATGTATATTGTGATATAAGTTGTGATATATTATATGGCCGTTGCAGGAAGTCAGGGACCCCAAACAGAGGGACCTGCTGAAGCCGTGACAGAAGAACATAAATTGTGAAGATTTCATGGACACTTATTAGTTCTCCAAATGAATACTTTTATAATTTCTTACACTTGTCTTTACTACAATCTCTGAACATAAATTGTGAAAATTTCATGGACATTTATCACTTCCCCGGTCAATACTCTCGTGATTTCCTATGCTTGTCTTTAATCTCTTAATCCCGTCATCTTTGTAAGCTGAGGATGTATGTCACCTCAGGACCCTGTGATGATTGCGTTAATTGCACAAATTGTTCATAAAGCACGTGTGTTTAAACAATATGAAATCTGGGCACCTTGAAAAAAGAACAGGATAACAGCGATATTCAGGGAACAAGGGAGATAACCATTGGGAGCCAGGCAGAACAGAGTCATATTTTTCTTTTTTTTTTTTTTTTTTTTTTTTTGAGACGGAGTCTCGCTCTGTCTCCCAGGCTGGAGTGCAGTGGCCGGATCTCAGCTCACTGCAAGCTCCGCCTCCCGGGTTTACGCCATTCTCCTGCCTCAGCCTCCCGAGTAGCTGGGACTACAGGCGCCCGCCACCTTGCCCGGCTAGTTTTTTTTTTTTGTATTTTTTAGTAGAGACGGGATTTCACCGTGTTCGCCAGGATGGTCTCGATCTCCTGACCTCGTGATCCACCCGTCTCGGCCTCCCAAAGTGCTGGGATTACAGGCTTGAGCCACCGCGCCCGGCCAGAGTCATATTTTTCTTCTTACAAAAGTGAATAGGAGAAATATCACTGAATTCTTTTTCTCAGCAAGGAACAGCCCTGAGAAAGAGAATGCATTCCTAGGTGGAGGTCTCTAAAATGGCTGCTCTGGGAATGTCTGTCTTATACGGTTGTAGATAAGGGATGAAATAAGCCCCAGTCTCCTGTAGCGTCCCCAGGCCTATTAGGATGAGGAAATTCCTGCCTAGTAAATTTTAGACCAGTCATCTGCTCTCAAACCCTGTCTCCTGATAAGGTGTTATCAATGACAATGCATGCACAGTGGAACATGAGACATTATTAGCAATTTTAATTTCATCCTGGTCCTGTGATCTCGCTCTGCCGCCATTTGCCTTGTGAAGCATGTGATCTCTGTGACCCACACCCTATTCGTACACTCCCTCCCTTTTGAAATCCATAATAAAAACTTGCTAGTTTTGTGGCTTGTGAGGCATCACGGAACCTGCTGACATGTGATGTCACCCCCAAACACCCAGCTTTAAAATGTCTCTCTTTTGTACTGTTTCCCTTTACTTCTCAGTCCAGTTGACACTTAGGGAAAATAGAAAAGAACCTACATTGAAATATTGGGGGCTGGTTCCCCTAATATACAAGTCTACAGTAAAAACAAGAATCATTTTACTCAATCTGGTTCATGTAGCAGTATCAGGCTGTGAAATTCATACTGCTCAGACACTGGTTCTCCAACTATGATGTACATAAGAAATACTGTGCCTGCTCTCTCTTAAATGTACAGTCCTGATCTTCATCCCTAAGACCCTGATTCATTTGCTTTAGATAACACCAAGAGCTACTCATTTTTTGCAAGCATCCCAGTTAATTCTAAGGCCATATTGTGAGAAAAGCCAATATTAGCGACAGAGAATTCTGACTTCGATGCTTTGACACTGGTTCTACATCTGTCCATAATTTATTTAACTTCTCTCTGCCTCAGTTTCCTTATCTATAAAGGAGGAAAGGAAATGCCAGTCTCCTCCACCTGGGATTCTTGTGAGGATTAAATGAAATAAGCTATGCAAATGGATTTAACATAGTCTACAACACACAGTAAATAATAAATGCTAACTAATTATTATTACTGTTGTCATTGGTATTCATATTGATATCATTATTCCTGCATGGAAAATGTAAATGTACGATTTTAAATAATTAGCATTGTTGGTGGATTATTGATTACAATTTGTCCTGCTGTCTCTTCTGACATTGCCAAATTTCATTTACTTAAATATTTCCCTTCTTTTTCTCTTGTTCCCACCCATGCACCCCAGTGGAGGTGAACTTGAGTTGAGATCAGATGTAGCAGGTGTTACTCAGAGAATTTGTTAAGACTAGTTGAAAAAGAATCAGTGAAATTTTATCAAAAATAAAATAGTGATTCTCCTGGTCACCTGCTTAGAGAACCCATTAAGAAGTGTGAGGTTCTCCAGGCCACCGTAAAGCTATAATCTGCACCTTGTATCAGCCATAGCAGGTATTTGCACAGTAAATTTCCCCTCACGTAGTTTATTTATAGGTCTGATCATAGCACACTACAGACTCAAACTCCTAGGCTTAAGTGATCCTCTGATGTCAGCTTCTTGAGTAGCTGGGACTACATGTGTGGGCCACCATGTGTGACCATGGGGTTCTTAAAAATGGATATTGACATACATATGTAGAAAATTCATTCAATAAATACTTATCACATTCCTATACCTGGTATGAGAATTATGCTAGATATTTGAAATACAAAAATGAATATATTAATATTAAAGTCACTTAACTAAGCTGTTCCCTGTGATAATCTTTCTGAAACAAAGCAAAACAATACAGAATTCTTTAAGTACTATTCAATTTGTGGCTACTTCCTCCTAAAGATCAATGTGTCTGAACTTTCTGGCTGCTAGATATTTTAGCCATTTCAAAATGTACTGATTTGGCTAAAGAATCTACTTTGACCAAAATAGGATAACTTAAAATACAACATCAGCAAAATATGTGTAAAATCCCCAGAGAAAAGCCCTCTCAAAGGCCTACTTATTTCAAGTCAAATTTAGTTAAACTACATAACTTAATCCCCTGAGTGTCAGTGGAATTTCTCCCAGAGCTGTGACTTTGTCAAGTTAAGTTACCCTCTCTCTTGACCTTTGGAAAGAGACAGCATTTGTTGATAGTTTTGTGTGTGTCCTTAAGCTGGGCGCTTAACAAATATTCTCTCTAACAAATATTCTCTCATGAAAACCTAAAACAGCCTTTTCTTACACCTAGAACCTTGTAAAGAATATGTCAGGAATAGGACAATCACCTTATAAGGCTCAGGCAGCCAAGAAGCTGTTTTCTTTTTCAGTCAAGTGTAGAGAGCATCTGTGACTGCCAAGTTCTCAGCCATGGCTGGTACAGGCGGGTGCAGCAGGAGGCACCGTTGCCACTCCTCAGAAAGAACAGGGACATGGCTGGACCCATTGTCCTACTGCTCAGGGCCAGGCAGGGTAGCAGACCTAGTTGTTGAGTGCCCCTTTATTGATAGTTATTTAACTTCAATAGGATCTTGTTTTTATGATAGGCAGATTGTCCTTAATTGGTTTGAACTTTGTCCTCTTTTCATAGCAGAAATTCTTAACCCGCTGTCCGCAAATAAGCTTTGGAGATCTGTAATTCCCTTAAAATAACAAAAATAAGTGTCGCACAGTGTGCTGAACACTTCACATGCTTTATCTCCTTGAAACCTCCTAACGACTCATCACATAGGTACTGTTTTTATTCCCATTTTTAAAATGAAATTTAAAGAGATTAAATGGCCTGAAGAAGGTCACAAAACTAAATAGCAGTAGGGTCATTATTTTAGGCCAGGCTATCTAACTCCAAATCCCTTAGCTTAACCACTAGGCTATACTGAACTTTATGGAATTACATCCAAAAGCAGAATGTGTGTGTGTGTGTGTGCACGTGTGCGTGCATGTGTGTGTGTGTGTTTATGAATTTTTCTGAAGACTCACATTTCCAAAGATTTATAAGTCATGCCATTCTCAAAGGAGTCTCTGATCGCCAAAATTTGAAACCCTTTGCAACAGGGTGGCTATGATTATGGACTTCTATTAGAATGACCTAAACAGATACAATGTTCTCCAGAGTCCAGTGCAGGGTCGAAACCTATTGGGGTACTATACTTGTGTTATCAACTGAACCACTTGGTTAGTTCACTCGGAAGATCTGCAGGTCTTGAACTGAGCTAAGTGTTTTACAGACGTGTGGCATTCATTCATCACCTACACTACTCATCAAATATTCGAAGAACTATGAAGGCTGAAGGAAAATAAGTGGGTGAGCACAGGTGCAAAGAAATAATAAATTTGGAGCATTCTGTTTAGTGTTATTTCTTGCTAAAACTGGCATGTTACCCCAAACATCAATTGCAATATGCTATTCAAGAAGAGTTTTCAACTAGTTTATAATAGGTAAATTGCTCTTTTTTAAAAAAACAGGATTAAAGTCACATCTTTCTCTCCTCTGACAAAGTCACTGTCACCATAAAATAATGGTCCTAGAGTCAAAATCATAACAGAATTTTGTTCTGATGGAGACTGTAAATATACTAACACCCCCATTAAAAATGTAGGTGGGTTGCCTGAACTGAGAAGGTTGTGTCATGGCTAGTTTTAATAACTGGAGGGCTTGACAGAGATAATTGCGTTAGTGCTTCACTGGCCTCAAGATGCATGCAATGAGTAAAATTAAGACTATCTTATTAAAACACCAAAGTAGTGTATAGGAAACTCCCATGTATTTAAAGGGGAAAGAAGAAAAAAGGAATTTCACATTTACTGAGCATATACTATTTTCAAAATTCTGTTCTAGGTGCTTTCATATTCATTAACTCATTTTAATATGTGAGTGCTTTATAATCCTTTTTGAACAAATATGGAGTGTTTCAGGCTCAGAGAGGGTAAGAAGCTTTGCTTAAGGTCCCCTAGCTAGCAAGTAACAGAACCTGTTCAAATTCAGATCTGATTTCAAAGTGCACGTAGTTTTTGCCACGATGCGATGCTTGGGGAGGTAAATGGCATTTGGGAACCTAGAGTTAAAGCGTGAGTATTTTACTAAGGGGTCATTGCATCCTAGAGAGGCAATGAATTATAATGAATAAAAATACAAATTTCAGGCAAGTTACTTCTCTTAGCACCATTGCTTTATCCGGCGTAGTAATAAAAATCAAATGAGACAATGGATATGAAATGCTAAAAATAGTACATTCACTGTTGTTATTATCTATTGTGATTATTGTGTTACCCTTGGAAAAAGGCCCGTAGAATAGTGGCATCTGGGTCCCCTGGACAGTGAACCACCAACTTAAAGACTGTCTGGGCAGGCTTGCCCTTGGGAGTTCTTATATATCAGCTCCAATTCTGTCCAGGAATTCAGAGGCAGAGAGTAGAGTTGAGGAGAATTTCACAGGTGGTAAGGTCTCTGGTGAGAAGGCATTTCAGCAACCTGATCAATGTTGCCAAAGCTATTAAAGATGTTGAAGAACACCCTTTCTACATGAGATATCAACTAAAATTTTAAGCTTCAGAAGAAGGCATAGTTCTATCAACAGACAGCAGTGCACCACCAATACTTAAACCCTATATGGTAAATTTAAATGCTGAGCCCTCAAAATCGTTTGCCTGTTTTACGTTAGCTCCAGCTGTCATCCCTCTCCCATGTTTGCTGTTGCTTAAGCAGTATTTATTTTGGTAACAGGAATACCTGGCCTTGCCACTTGATCTCCACCATTCCAAAGAAAACTTTTCTGAGATCATCTTAACATTGTCTCCAGGCAATAAATATCTCAGGTTTCTAGTTGTTCCCAAGGACATTGACGTCACATTTCTTATTGTCTTAAAGTCAAAAGTATGTTTGTCCTTAACTCGCACCATATATGTATGAGACTAGGATATGAGAGAGATTGTTGCATCTTGCTTGACATTTTTTGGCATTACAGGTAGTGTAGGTTTTGTTATTACAGTTTAACTTTTGAAATGTGTATGAGATTTCTCAGGTGAAACAGAGCCTTTGATGTGGTACTCAAAAGGAATAACTATGATTCAGAGGAACCATTTGTAAAAGATGGCACTGTTTCTCCTTCCAGTTCTTTCTGTTCAATAGTAGGGCTGAGGAAAGGTAGAGGTAGTTTTCGTTATTTCAAATGAGAGCATCAAAGATAGTAATCCATGGTGCTCAACAAAAGTCAGATGACCTTTTTTCCTTCTCCATTCATAAATACATAAGAGCTGATGCTTCATTATTTTTAAATACAAAATGCACACTCCTACTTTGTTTTCCTATATGTGAGTTCTCATGTATTCTTCAAATGCTCATCTAATTACTGTTACCTACTATTCCAAATGCAAATGATAAGGTTCCAGTTTACTGTTGATCCTATATTACAAAAGTTATCAATTTTGGTTGAGAAATACAAAGGACAAATATTTCATTATTGTGCTAACCATGCCTATTATTAGTTTTGTGCCCCCATAACATAATAGCCCCAAATACATGGCACTTATCTCACACCAGGCATGATTCTAAATGGCATGTTCTCCATGTTATGGAAGAAGAGACTGAGGCATGGAGAGAGTGAGTAACTTGGCCAAACTCGCAAAGCTAAAAAGGCAGAGAATCAGGTTTTGAACTCAGAACTGCCTAGACCCTGTGTTCTTACTATCATCATACAGTGTCTCTCTTACTGTTTCTCACTGAAGATGAGAGAGGATTAAAATCTCAGAAATAAATGTAACCTCCACAGGTAGGCATATGCATACAATTCAGATGCAACGAATAACAAAATGACTGCCTCCCACACAAAGTTAAGAAGCAAACATATAATGAGTACTTACTCTGTGCACACACTGGTGAGGATATATTACACATTTCCTATCATTGAGTTCACACACACACACCCCTATATGAGGGCAGTATGATTTCTCCATGTGATAAAGAAGGAAAGGGAAGCTCAGACAGATTAGGTATATTGTCCGACATTGTTCCGATAACAAGAAGCAGATTCAAGATGCAAACATAGACCAGAGACCATTATTTTAGACCATGAGGCCTTTTCTCACCAGTTATTCATTCACTTAATCACTTAATATATGTTTACTGAGCACCTGCTATTTGTCAATGTCTCGTAAATCAGTGTAGGAAAATCATAAGTTTTGAAATCATAGCATCTAGGTTCATATCTCAGCTCCATCATTAACCAGCAAACCAGTAAATCTCTGTTTGCAGTTTCATTATCAATAAAATGGGTTGACAAAAAATTTATTTAACAGAAATGTTGTGAAGTGCAAATAAAATAATGGATATAAAGAAATTGGCAAATGGTCAAGCAAAACATGAATGTTAATTTTATTATGAGGAGTAAAGAAAATGGTATGGAGACCCCCAACCTCAAATAGCTGGGGAAGAGTAGTTGATATGGGGAGAAATGTGTCTAAAGACAGTTGCTTTATTATTTTGACCCTGAGATAATGCTTTATTGAGAGTGTGAATAAGATGTTTGGAATTGTGGAAGGAAGAACTGGAGGTCATATTACACATTTCTTACTACATGTTGAGTTTTTAAAAAGTAAGAATGATTTCATGAGGCAGAAATTGATTGGATCTAAAACGTCATTATCTATAACATATACTCCAGAGAGTAAGAAGAGTATGACCAGAAGTATCTTTGGAGGGGCCAGAGACAAGATTTGAAGGGAATTAGGACAAGATTTTAAGGTAACCTAAGTGCCATGATCAAGAATCCACTTTTATAGGCAAAAGTGGTTACTCAAGGAAGTAAAATAATCACAGTTTCCAGCCACCTCAGGCTATCTGTTTTTCCTTCCTTCTTTTCTTCCTTCATTCCTTCTTCCTTTCTTCCTGCCTTTCTTTCCTTCCTTCTTTCCTTCTCTCCCTCTCTCCTTCTCTCCTTTTTTCCCTTCTTTCTCCTTCCCATTTAACCACATACAAAATCCCAATAGCAGCATAGAAAGTGGTGTCGAAGAGCTGGGCATGTGGACAGGGACACCACCGACGAAGGTAGTGAAATATAGCCTGGTGATGACAGCTTTGGCTCTTCTCACCACTCCCCCTCCCAAATAAGCACACCATAGAGGAATGTGAGCTGAGTTCAGTGCCGTCCAGTTGGAATTGGGAATGTTGAAGCTAGAAGGGAGGTCAGCAAGTCTGGTGTTCTCAACCTGAGATCACATCAAATAGCTATGACAACCTTTTCAAAATAGAGATTTCTGGATCCCGCTTCAGCTTTACTGACTCAGAGTATCCAAAAGGAGGCCTAAGAATCTGTGCTTTTAAAAGCCTCTCCAAAGTGATGTGTAAACCAGTAATTGAAAAGGACAATCTCTTTATTTTATTGATGAAACAGCTAAGTCCCAGAGAAATCAAGAGGCTTGCCAAAATCACAGCAAGGTAGTAGCGGGGTCAGAACTCAAACTCAAGGCTCCCAATTCCCAACCCAGAAAGATAGCCCAGCATCAGTTCTTATCCTTGCATTATAAATACATTCCTGCCCATCAACAGTGGAATGCAAAAGCAGGGAGGAAGAGAGGGTGGCAAGGGTCAAAAAATACCTATCAGGTCCTATATTCACTACTTGAGTGGATAATTAGAAGCCCAAACCTCAGCTTCATGCAATATAGCCGTGTAACAAAACTGCACACCACTGGATCTAAAATTTAAAAATCAATAATACAAAAGAAATACATTCCTATTTTTCTGAAATATTCTTCAGAATATGAAGTGGGCATCCATTTGTTTTGCAAAGCTGGTCTGATATGTTTAAGTAAATTTAACCAGATAGTTGTTTTCTATATCTCCCTCTAAGTATTAACAAACATTTACCATATACTATAAAGCATTACAATATTGTTAGGATGATTAACAAGATTACCAAAGTGAAGGACTCTTGCTATAATCCTTTTCCAGCTTTTTAATTCTACTATTTAGAGACATGTAAACACATCCATTCATTTCAGCAAGATGTAATGTTCCACACAAAGGTTTTGAACATTGTGCTCAGCTAGAGAATATTTCTAGTGAGTGCTCATAGAGAACATTAAAATAAGGATTTGTCTTATGTCAAGCTTTATGAAATTAAAAGTAATCCAGTTGTTCAATCCTTCATTTAAATCTTTAGTCCAAAGAGCAGAAGATTTGGAATTGAGTCATAATCCAGTCATTTAAATCTATGAGACTCTAGGTGCATCATTGCCCTCCTTCCTGAGCCTTAGATTTTTCTTCAGCAAATGAGGGTAAAAATCTACACTCGCAGACGCATCCCTATTGCCCAGGGTCACTGTGAATTCCATTGAACAATGGCTGTAAAGGTGCTCAGAAACAACCTGCTTGTGAAGACATAAGAAACATGGGAGGAAAAGGCCTTTGGGAATAATTCTTTTGTCTCACCCAGGAGGTTATCTGACCATCAGGGGCACAGATGGAACTCTTTTTGGACATGGCAAGTGGGTAAAGCACCCAAGGTGCCCTGAGAGACTTTTTCATGTGGTCTGAAGGGCCACATACTTTTGTGGGATTAGTGGCATATGTGGTATGGAAACTCATAATTACATTGCAAATTTAAAGGACAGCTCTGTAAGAAGAAGCCAAGAGCAGAATAAGCTTAGATGTGGTTTGGATTTTATTTTTCCTCTTGTCAAATTTAACTGAAGTTCTGAATTTTATAAAAAAGGAAAAAGAGTGGTGAACCAGTCATATTTTAAGATTTTTAAAAGTCTTAAAGACATGAAAAAAGCAAAGACGATACCTACACTGAATGCTTATTTAAAAAAAACTCGATTTGGGTTTCATGAAGTACAGGCATCTGCTCACTCTGTAATTCTCAAAGACTATTTTCAAAATTTGGTCAAATTAAATTTCAAAGGTCAGCAAAGTATATAATCATGTTTGGGTTATTTTTTGCCCTAAGTTTAAAAAGCTGACATCTATCTTTTTTTAAGGCTGTCTGAATGTATGAAAAAAGAGTAAAAATTGTTTTACAGCATATATTTTTCTGTAAAAGTAACTACATTTAAAATTACATTATTTATCAGTGGTATCCATTTTATATAAGCAGGCTGGAGATGGAGGTTCTGTTTACATATTTACACTGTCATGGTAAAGTATAGTACCAAATAGTTTACAGGCCAGCAATCGAAAGAATTACAATTGCTACTAGGAAACACTAAATCTGAGGATTCTGTCATGACTATATATAGCTGGTTAGAAAAATCTTTGCTGAATTGAATGGCTTTCTCATTACAGATGGCCTTGTTTACACTGTACTTAGAGCTCTGTGTGCCATTTTGGACTCCTCATTAAAGAAGCATAAGTCATTTTTTAAAGGAGGATAAGTGGGAAATAAAATGGGAGCCAAGATTATATCGAATAAATTCTACAAAGAAAGAAAAAAGAAAGACAAAATACACATAATTGAATATCATAATCTCTTCAGAAAATAGATGAAGTGGCACAAAAATGGATGAATATATTCAAATATTTGAGAAATATTATTTCATAAAAATGAGAGAAATTTTAATGGCTGAAGAAGTAAAACTTGATTTTTTTATTTGAGAACATAGTTAATGTCAAAACAAAGAGAGTCAGCAATGAACATTGCTTCTCAACTTGAGATGATTAGAGAAGAGGTCAAATGTCTTTAGAAAACAGCTGGGCATTTATCTTGGCTGTGGACTTGGCAAGTCAATAGGATGTATGAACAACCTCACCATAAATTTGATCATCCTGAGGGGAAAGAAAACCCAAACTTAATTTTGGGGCGGAAGATCAATATGACTACTACCGTCCTTACGTCTTCTCAATGAGCTTCATTATTCCTCCCAGGCTGGAGAGAGTAGGTAGTTGGTGAACATTTGTGGAATGGATAGGTATCTTTTCTATTACCTACTCTATCACTCTCAGGATCTATTAATCCTTTGAGTTTGATCTCTAAAGTGACAATGAAATATTTCTTATACCAGAAAGACACTGAAGCTCCGAGAAAGAGGGCTCAAATTTGAGGTGAGGAGAGTGCTACATTGGCAAGAGGATGCCCCAGGTAATATCCTTTCCTTCTTCTAGAGAGGAACATTTGGCTCTAGAAAGTCATTTAGGCTATGAGTTCAGAACATGAATGGTCTTAGGCATCTGATTCAACCTACAACATTCCCAGTCTGATTCCACTGCAAATGAGCTAGGCAACAGTGAAGAGTGGTTCTAGTCTGGGTTTGGATAAACTGTGACACATTTCGAGAATTTTTCTATAGACTCTCAACCATTTACCTAGAAGTGTGCACATTCAAAATGTCATTTTGTTTCGAAATAACATTTTGAATAAGGCAAGCCTAGTTTTTGTTTTTTAACAGAATTGTAAAATAATTGATTCACAATATTTGTACATAGGATAATGTGATATTTTGTTACATAAATAGGATGTATAATGACCAAGGCAAATTATTTAGGGTATCCAGCACCTTAGGCATTTATCATTTCTATGTAGTGGAATAATTTCAACTTCTTTCTTCTGGCTATCTTGAAATATATGATACATTATTCTTAACTATAATCTCCCTACTCTGCTGTCACACATTGTAACTGATTTCTTCCATCTAACTCTATGTTTGTATACATTAGCCAACCTCTCTTCATTCCCCTCCTCCTGTGAGACTCTGGTAACTATCATTTCTATTACCTTCATGAGATCAACCTTTTTTAGCACCCACTTATGAGTGAGAACATGCCATATTTGTATTTCTATGCCTGGCTTATTTCAGTTAACGTTCAGTTCAATCCATGTTGCTGCAAATGGCAGGATTTTGTTTTTTTTTATGGCTGAATAGTATTCCATTGTGTGTGTGTGTGTGTGTGTGTGTGTGTGTGTGTGTGTGTATTTAGGATTATTAACAAGATTACGAAAGTGAAGGACTCTTGCTATAATCCTTTTCCAGCTTTTTAATTCTACTATTTAGAGACATGTAAACACATCCATTCATTAGTCCAAAGAACAGATGATTTGGGATTGAGTCATAATCCAGCCATTTAAATCTATGAGACTCTAGGCATATCATTGCCCTCCTTCCTGAGCCTCAGATTTATATATATATACACACACACACACACACATATACATACATACACACACATATATACACATATATATGTATATATATATATTTTTTTCTTTATCGGTTTGTTAGTTGATGGATACTTTGGTTGTAGGGGGATTGCTGGATTTTATAATAATTCTACTTTTAGTTTTTTGAGAAATTTCCATACTGTTTTCCATAATGGCCGTATTAATTTATATTCCCACCAACTAAGAATTCCCTTCTCTCCACTTTCTCACCAGCATCTAATTTTTTTTTTGTCTTTAAATAATAGCCATTCTAAGGTAGGATACCTCACTGTGGTTTCAATTTATAGTTCCCTGATGATTAGTAATGTTGAGTACTTTTTATATACCTGTTGGTTATTTTATGTCTTCTTTTGAGAAATGTCTATTCATGTCCTTTGTCCACTTTTTGATGGGATTATTTAGATTTGGTTTTGTTTTGTTTTTGCTGTTAACTTGAGTTCCTGGCATATTCTGGATATTAGTCCGTTGTCAGTTGAATAGCTTGCAAATATTTTCTCCCATTTAACATGTTGTCTTTTCACTCTGTTGATTGTTTCCTTTGCTGTGTAGAGATTTTTAGTTTTAATATAGTCCCATTTGCCTGTTTTTGTTTTTGTTGCGATGCTTTGAGGTCTTAAGGCAAACCTACTTTGATCTGGTACTTCTGAAATCTCGTTGGCTCAAGTGAAGCACGGGTGTAAATCCTGAGTGTTTGCTACTCTCGGTCCTGGGTGTCTTCTGTAATCCAGAGACAAATTCATGTGTCAGGTTCACGCTTGAGCTGATCCTCTGTAACTTTATTGATTGTCTTTAAGGCAGAACAGAACCAGACTGGCTTTCACTTTACACAACAGTCACAACTGTGTGTAGTGATTATAGACTTATTCTCTAACATCTCTTAAGTACTTGGGTAATGAGAAATGTCATAATGAAAATATCTGTAAGCAAAGAAGATCAAGGGAATAAAACAAAAAAAATCTAAATGAAGTGTGAAGGCGGTAGAAGTAAAGACACAGATGGTTTCACTTGGGCCAGAGATAGATTGAATGTGAGACATTTGAGAGTTTAACGTACTTTCAGTACGTACTTTCCTGTTTACTTTGGAAACTGGAAAGTAATGTACTTTCCAGTTTACTTTGATGGAACACAGTGTGTTGAATGTTATTGTGCTAACAAACCCCCAAAATTAAATGATCTAAGAAGTAAGCTCATTGTTCATCAAGTAGCTTTCTAGGATGGTGTTTAGGAAGATGTGGCAGCTCTCCTTGCTCTCAGTCATGGACCAGGGTTCTCCCACCTTCTGTTTCTACCATCCTTCATGCATCAGCATCTTTAGCATCCAGCTGGCAGAAAAAGAACATCAAGATGGGCATATGGGAGGAGCTATGAGCCAGTCCTGAAAGTGGTGTGCAGTATTTCTCCTCACATCTAGTCACTTGGCCAAATCTAATTGCAAGGGAACGAGAACTTCTTGTATGCCCAGGAACAGGCAGAGAATGGAATATGGCAGACCACAAGCAAAATTTCCTGTATTCACAGTCCTGCTTATTGAATTCTTTGCTTTCCCAGGGTCATTTTGTCTTCAACCAGGATTCCATTTCAAGGAAACATGAAAATATTTCTTCACTCTATAAAATCATTGTTGAAGTAGATCCTGCTGCCTCTGCGGTAGCCCATCCAATGTCTTAATATCTTTAAAAGATAATTTGTAACCATATATAATTCATCCAATATAAGAAATCATGAGAGAAAGCTAATCTCAGTGTACTTATTATGCAATGAGACACATAATGAGACATATCTTTTTTTATTCTCCACTATATATTTTAAAAGAATTGCAGAGGATAGTGATTATTTATGGCCATCATAAGATAATATCTTATTATTGCCCAGCAAGATTGAAAACATTGTCTGTAATTCAAGCCACACAATCCTCTGAAGCCCTTCTGCATTCATTCAAGCTCCATGAAGACAGAAAGCCCATCTGTTTGGATTGTTGAGGTTGGAAACTGAATAGTATCACTTCTTCAAAATAGATTTAATAGTAGGACTGGTGAATGGTTTCCTGACCTGTTTGATGGAGAGTGAAAACCTGAAGGAAAAACATGGTATATGAGTTTTCATATCCATTAGTCTGAAAGAATCAGAATTCGGTTATATTTTAAAGGCAATTATAGAACTATTACTTTTTTATTTTCTGTTATAATCTTACCTACACTTATTTAACATACTTAACATAAAATATTTTAAGGCTAAGTATTTCTAGAAAGGATTTATCATTCAATCATTCTTATTTATTCAATAAAATCTTTTGGAGATTAAGTTTTAGTAAGTCTAAATACCCAAATAGCCAGGAATATGACTGAGGATCACATTTCTAAAACCTACCCCTCAAAAAGAAAATTTTAATATCTTGGGAGACAGGTATGGTTTGAAGATCACCCCTCTTCAAAGTGGGTTCAGTATCTGACCTAGTGGAGTCACTCCCTATTCCCCAGGACTAGGTGATACTCACTGATCTAGGGAAAAGAAACATGTACAAATAACAAGATAAATTTTGAGAATTCTGAGTAAGCTTTGAAAATTTGGGTACTGAAAATAGAAAGAGAGGGAGGGAGAAAGGGAGATGATAGGGAGGGAAGGAAAGAGTAAAAAGGAATGAAGAAAAAAACTATTAACAATTTACCTCTTAAGGTAATATAAGGTACACCTAGGGTCAGTGGCTCACGCCTGTAATCCCAGCACTTTGGGAGGCGTGCGGATCACCTGAGGTCAGGAGTTCAAGACCAGCCTGACCAACATGGAGAAACCCAAATACAAAATTAGCTAGGCGTGGTGGTGCATGCCCATAATCCCAGCTACTTGGGAGACCGAGGCAGGAGAATCGCTTGAATCCAGAAGGCAGAGGTTGCAGTGAGCCAAGATTGTGCCATTGCACTTTAGCCTGGGCAACAAGAGCAAAACTCCATCTCAAAAAATGCATTAATTAACTAAGTAATAATATAAGGTGCTACATTTTTATTTTCACCCATCCAATTGCTTTTCTTATCCTTTCCTGATACGTAATTCCCTCAGATGCAGATCTATGTGAAACTAATGAAGATCAAGCTAAGAGCTTCTCACTGGCCTGGTTCCCTTTCAAGTTGTAAGAAAGAAGGGGTGCTAGCAGCTGCACATAGTTTTAGGTTTTGTAAAATTGAAAAAACTAAGATTCTTTTTGTATTATTTTTCTGAAAGCAGACTCATAATTGTATAACCTTCATGAACCACAAAACCTAGATCTCACCCCTGATTGCATGGCTGACTGCTGTTCAAACAGGAAGATTTCAAAATAATCCCCATTAAAATGCCTTCTTAGTGTTGTTCCAGATTATTTCTTCAAATGTACTAATCAATCTCATTAATCGATAGGCCTATTTCTTTAAGTAAGTGACCAATTCCTAGCAAATTAAAAAATAGTTATGAAGTTTATTTAAAGTAGAGCTACACAGATAACCATGGTAAATGATAACCAATATAGAAAAAGTAGTGCTGCATCTAAAAATATCCGTGTATTCACAATACAAATATTTATTGAGCAACTCGTATGTGTGAGGCACTGTTGTACCTACTGGAGACACATTAATGAACAAAGTAAATTTTTTAAAAAACTCTCTTCACTGGTGGAGCTTATTCTAATGGGATAAGATGATAAAATAAGTAAAAAACAAAGTTCATCAGAAGCTGTTGAATGCTATGGAGAAAATTAAGAGTGAGGAAGGTTTTTTGTTTGTTTATTTTTTTTTTTAAAAGGTTAGGGGTTAGGGGTGGAAGTTTTAAATAGGCCAGTATGGGAATATCTCATGAAGGTAACATTGAGCTGATATCTGAAGAAAGAACATGCCAGGCAAAGAGAACTGCAAACCCAAAGGCCCTGGGAGGGAGTATGCACAGTGCTTCAAGGACAGCTAGGAATCAAGAGGCTGAGCAGAGTGAACAAGAGGGAGAGATATAGGTAAAGATGAGATTAGAGAGGCACCAGGGGCCAGGTCACTGAGGGCCTTAAACGATTGAGAGGATGTAATATTTACTCTGAATAAAACAGGATACCATTATGGGATAGTGAGCAGGAACTTGCAGGGAATGGGCTTACATTTTAGGAGGATCCCTCTGTCTGCAATATAAAGAATAAATGTGGGTGGGTGGCTGGAGAAGTAGTGGGACACACCATTACAATATCAATGTTTCAACGTGGGCTTGTTAAAGCAATTTTACTTGCTCTATATCATAGAAACAATAAATAAATGCAGAAACACCCCCCAACACTACCTTGGGTGTTTTTCTTTGCTTGCTTGTCTTTTTTTTTCTTCTTAATATTTTAACTTTTATTTTAGGCTTAGTGGTACATGTGCAGATTTGTTATATAGGTAAACTTGTGACTCTGGGGTTTGGTGTACATATTATTTTCTCACCCAGGTACTAAGCATAGTACCTGACAGTTGGTATTTTTTTCTGATCCTCTCCCGCTTCCCACCCTCCACCCTCAAGTTGGCCCCAGTGTCTATTGTTCCTCTCTTTCTGTGTATGTGTTCTCATTATTTGGTTACCACTTATAAGTGAAAACATGCAGTATTTGGTTTTCTTTTCCTGTGTTAGTTTGCTAAAAATAATGGCCTGCAGCTCCATGCATGTTCCTACAAAGAACATGATCTCATTCCTCTTTATGGCTGCATAGTACTCCATGGTATTTATGTACCACATTTTCTTTATCCAGTCTATCATTGATGGACATTTAGTTTGATTCCATGTCTTTGTGATTGTGAATAGTGCTGTAATTAACACATGCATGCACGTATCTTTATGGTAGAGTGATTTATATTCCTTTTGGTATATACCCTGTAGTGTGATTGCTCAGTTGAATGGGAGTTCTGTTTTTAGTTCTTTGAGGAATCACCACACTGCTTTCCACAATGGTTGAACTATTAATAATTTACATTCTAACCAGCAGTATGTAAGTGTTTCCTATTCTCTGCAACCTTGCCAGCATCTGTTATTTTTTGACTTTTTAGTAATAACCATTCTGACTAGTATGAAATGGTATCTCACTGTGGTTTTGATTTGTATTTCTCTAATGATTAGTGATATTGAGTATTTTTTCATACACTTATTGGCCATATGTATGCTTGCTTTTTTTTTAATTATTATACTTTAAGTTCTAGGGTACATGTGCATAACGTACAGGTTTGTTACATACGTATATTTGTGCCATGTTGGTGTGCTGCACCCATCAACTCGTCAGCACCCATCAACTCGTCATTTACATCAGGTATAACTCCCAATGCAATCCCTCCCCCTCCCCATGATAGGCCCCGGTGTATGATGTTCCCCTTCCTGAGTCCAAGTTATCTCATTGTTCAATTCCCACCTATGAGTGAGAACATGCGGTGTTTGGTTTTCTGTTCTTGCGATAGTTTGCTGAGAATGATGGTTTCCAGCTACATCCATGTCCCTACAAAGGACACAAACTCATCCTTTTTTATGGCTGCATAGTATTCCATGGTGTATATGTGCCACATTTTCTTAATCCAGTCTGTCACTGATGGATATTTGGGTTGATTCCAAGTCTTTGCTATTGTGAATAGTGCCACAATAAACATACGTGTGCATGTGTCTTTATAGCAGCATGATTTATAATCCTTTGGGTATATACCCAGTAATGGGATGGCTGGGTCATATGGTAATTCTAGTTCTAGATCCTTGAAGAATCACCATACTGTTTTCCATAATGGTTGAACCAGTTTACAATCCCACCAACAGTGTAAAAGTGTTCCTATTTCTCCACATCCTCTCCAGCACCTGTTGTTTCCTGACTTTTTAATGATTCCCATTCTAACTGGTGTGAGATGGTATCTCATTGTGGTTTTGATTTGCATTTCTCTGGTGGCCAGTGATGATGAGAATTTTTTCATGTGTCTGTCGGCTGTATGAATGTCTTCTTTTGAGAAATGTCTGTTCATATCCTTTGCCCACTTTTTGATGGGGTTGTTTGTTTTTTTCTTGTAGATTTGTTTAAGTTCTTTGTAGGTTCTGGATATTAGCCCTTTCTCAGATGAGTAGATTGCAAAAATGTTCTCCCATTCTGTAGGTTGCCTGTTCACTCTGATGGTAGTTTCTTTTGCTGTGCAGAAGCTCTTTAGTTTAATTAGATCCCATTTGTCAATTTTGGCTTTTGTTGCCGTTGCTTTTGGTGTTTTAGACATGAAGTCCTTCCCATGCCTATGTGCTGAATGGTATTACCTAGGTTTTGTTCTAGGGTTTTTATGGTATTAGGTCTAACATTTAAGTCTCTAATCCATCTTGAATTAATTTTCATATAAGGAGTAAGGAAAGGATCCAGTTTCAGCTTTCTACTTATGGCTAGCCAATTTTCCCAGCACCATTTATTAAATAGGGAATCTTTTCCCCATTTCTTGTTTTTCTCAGGTTTGTCAAAGATCAGATGGCTGTAGACGTGTGGTATTATTTCTGAGGACTCTGTTCTGTTCCATTGGTCTATATCTCTGTTTTTGTACCAGTCCCATGCTGTTTTGGTTACTGTAGCCTTGTAGTATAGTTTGAAGTCAGGTAGCGTGATACTTCCAGCTTTGTTCTTTTGACTTAGGATTGTCTTGGCAATGCGGGCTCTTTTTTGGTTCCATATGAACTTTAAAGCAGTTTTTTTCCAATTCTGTGAAGAAACTCATTGGTAGCTTGATGGGGATGGCATTGAATCTATAAATGACCTTGGGCAGTATGGCCATTTTTACAATATTGATTCTTCATATCCATGAGCATGGTATGTTCTTCCATTTGTTTGTGTCCTCTTTTATTTCACTGAGCAGTGGTTTGTAGTTCTCCTTAAGGAGGTCCTTTACAACCCTTGTAAGTTAGATTCCTAGGTATTTCATTCTCTTTGAAGCAATTGTGAATGGAAGTTCATTCATGATTTGGCTCTCTGTTTGTCTGTTACTGGTGTATAAGAATGCTTGTGATTTTTGCACATTAATTTTGTATCCTGAGACTTTGCTGAAGTTTCTTATCAGCTTAAGGAGATTTTGGGCTGAGACAATGGGGTTTTGTAAATATACAATCATATCATCTGCAAACAGGGACAATTTGACTTCTTCTTTTCCTAACCGAATACCCTTTATTTCTTTCTCTTGCCTGATTGCCCTAGCCAGAACTTCCAACACTATGTTGAATAGGAGTGAACAAGAGAGAGAGCATCCCTGTCTTGTGCCAGTTTTCAAAGGGAATTTTTCCAGTTTTTGCCCATTCAGTATGATATTGGCTGTGGGTTTGTCATAAATAGCTCTTATGATTTTGAGATACGTTCCATCAATACCGAATTTATTGAGCGTTTTTAGCATGAAGGGCTGTTGAATTTTGTCGAAGGCCTTTTCTGTATCTATTTAGATAATCATGTGGTTTTTGTCTTTGGTTCTGTTTATATGCTGGATTACGTTTATTGATTTGTGTATGTTGAACCAGCCTTGCATCCCAGGGATGAAGCCCACTTGATCATGGTGGATAAGCTTTTTGATGTGCTGCTGGATCCGGTTTGCCAGTATTTTATTGAGGATTTTTGCATTGATGTCCATCAGGGATATTGGTCTAAAATTCTCTTTTTTTGTTGTGTTTCTGCCAGGCTTTGGTATCAGGATGATGTTGGCCTCATAAAATGAGTTAGGGAGGATTCCCTCTTTTTCTATTGATTGGAATAGTTTCAGAAGGAATGGTACCAGCTCCTCCTTGTAACTCCGGTAGATTTCAGCTGTGAATCCATCTGGTCCTGGACTTTTTTTGGTTGGTAGGCTATTAATTATTGCCTCAATTTCAGAGCCTGCTACTGGTCTATTCAGGGATTCAACTTCTTCCTGGTTTAGACTTGGGAGAGTGTAAGTGTCCAGGAAATTATCCATTTCTTCTAGATTTTCTAGTTTATTTGCATAGAGGTGTTTATAGTATTCTCTGATGGTAGTTTGTATTTCTATGGGATCGGTGGTGATATCCCCTTTATCATTTTTTATTGCGTCGATTTGATTCTTCTCTCTTTTCTTCTTTATTAGTCTTGCTAGCAGTCTATCAATTTTGTTGATCTTTTCAAAAAACCAACTCCTGGATTCATTGATTTTTTGGAGGGTTTTTTGTGTCTCTATCTCCTTCAGTTCTGCTCTGATCTTAGTTATTTCTTGCCTTCTGCTAGCTTTTGAATGTGTTTGCTCTTGCTTCTCTAGTTCTTTTAATTGTGATGTTAGAGTGTCAATTTTAGATCCTTCCAGCTCTCTCTTGTGGGCATTTAGTGCTATAAATTTCCCTCTACACACTGCTTTAAATGTGTCCCAGAGATTCTGGTATGTTGTATCTTTGTTCTCATTGGTTTCAAAGAACATCTTTATTTCTGCCTTCATTTCGTTATGTACCCAGTAGTCATTCAGGAGCAGGTTATTTGGTTTCCATGTAGTTGAGCGGTTTTGATTGAGTTTCCTAGTCCTGAGTTCTAGTTTGATTGCACTGTGGTCTGAGAGACAGTTTGTTATAATTTCTGTTCTTGTACACTTGCTGAGGAGTGCTTTACTTCCAATTATGTGGTCAATTTTGGAATAAGTACGATGTGGTGCTGAGTAAAATGTATATTCTGTTGATTTGGGGTGGAGAGTTCTATAGATGTCTATTAGGTCTGCTTGCTGCAGAGATGAGTTCAATTCCTGGATCTCCTTGTTAACTTTCTGTCTCGTTGATCTGTCTAATGTTGACAGTGGGGTGCTGAAGTCTCTCATTATTATTGTGTGGGAGTCTAAGTCTCTTTGTAAGTCTCTAAGGACTTGCTTTATGAATCTGGGTGCTCCTGTATTGGGTGCATATATATTTAGGATAGTTAGCTCTTCCTGTTGAATTGATCCCTTTACCATTATGTAATGGCCTTCTTTGTCTCTTTTGATCTTTGATGGTTTAAAGTCTGTTTTATCAGAGACTAGGATTGCAACCCCTGCTTTTTTTTGTTCTCCATTTGCTTGGTAGATCTTCCTCCATCCCTTTATTTTGAGTCTATGTATGTCTCTGCATATGAAGTGGGTCTCCTGAATACAGCAAACTGATGGGTCTTGACTCTTTATCCAGTTTGCCAGTCTGTGTCTTTTAATTGGAGCATTTAGTCCATTTACATTTAAGGTTAATATTGTTATGTGTGAACTTGATCCTGCCATTATGATATTAACTGGTTATTTTGCTCGTTAGTTGATGCAGTTTCTTCCTAGCCTCGATGGTCTTTACTTTTTGGCATGTTTTTGCAATGGCTGGTACCAGTTGTTCCTTTCCATGTTTAGTGCTTCCTTCAGGGTCTCTTGTAAGGCAGGCCTGGTGGTGACAAAATCTCTAAGCATTTGCTTATCTGTAAAGGATTTTATTTCTCCTTCACTTATGAAACTTAGTTTGGCTGGATATGAAATTCTGGGTTTAAAATTCTTTTCTTTAAGAATGTTGAATATTGGCCCCCACTCTCTTCTGGCTTGTAGAGTTTCTGCCGAGAGATCTGCTGTTAGTCTGATGGGCTTCCCTTTGTGGGTAACCCAACCTTTCTCTCTGGCTGCCCTTAAGATTTTTTCCTGCATTTCAACTTTGGTGAATCTGACAATTATATGTCTTGGAGTTGCTCTTCTCAAGAAGTATCTTTGTGGCGTTCTCTCTATTTCCTGGATTTGAATGTTGGCCTGCCCTACTAGGTTGGGAGTTCTCCTGAATGATATCCTGAAGAGTGTTTTCCAATTTGGTTCCATTTTCCCCCTCACTTTCAGGAACCCCAATCAGACGTAGATTTGGTCTTTTTACATAATCCCATGCTTTTTGCAGGCTTTGTTCATTTCTTTTTCTTCTTTTTTCTTTTGGTTTCTCTTCTCACTTTATTTCATTCATTTGATCCTCAATCGCTGATACTCTTTCTTCCAGTTGATCGAGGTGGTTACTGAAGCTTGTGCATTTGTCACGTATTTCTCGTGTCATGGTTTTCATCTCTGTCAATTCGTTTATGGCCTTCTCTACATTAATTATTCTAGTTATCAATTCTTCCACTCTTTTTTCAAGATTTTTAGTTTCTTTGCACTGGGTACATAATTCCTCCTTTAGCTCTGAGAATTTTGATGGACTGGAGCCTTCTTCTCTCATCTCGTCAAAGTCATTCTCCGTCGAGCTTTGATCCGTTGCTGGCGATGAGCTGCGTTCCTTTGCAGGGGGCGATGCGCTCTTATTTTTTGAATTTCCAGCTTTTCTGCCCTGCTTTTTCCCCATCTTTGTGGTTTTATCTGCCTCTGGTCTTTGATGATGGTGACGTACTGATGGGGTTGTGTTGTGGGTGTCCTTCCTGTTTGTTAGTTTTCCTTCTAACAGTCAGGACCCTCAGCTGTAGGTCTGTTGGAGATTGCTTGAGGTCCACTCCAGATCCTGTTTGCTTGGGTATCAGCCGCAGAGGCTGCAGAAGATAGAATATTGCTGAACTGCGAGTGTACCTGTCTGATTCTTGCTTTGAAAGCTTCCTGTCAGGGGTGTACTCCACCATGTGAGGTGTGGGGTGTCGGTCTGCCCCTAGTGGGGGATGTCTCCCAGTTAGGCTACTCAGGGGTCAGGGACCCACTTGAGCAGGCAGTCTGTCTGTTCTCAGATCTCAACCTCCGTTTTGGGAGATCCACTGCTCTCTTCAAAGCTGTCAGACAGAGTCATTTGTGTCTGCAGAGGTTTCAGCTGCTTTTTGTTGTTGTTGTTGTTGTTGTTGTTGTTTAGCTGTGCCCTGTCCCCAGAGGTGGAGTCTACAGAGACAGGCAGGACTCCTTGAGCTACTGGTGTGAGCTCCACCCAGTTTGAGCTTTCCAGCTGCTTTGTTTGTCTACTTAAGCCTCAGCAATGGCGGGCGCCCCTCCCCCAGCCTCACTGCTGCCTTGCAGTTAGATCGCAGACTGCTGTGCTAGCAATGAGGGAGGGTCCGTGGGCGTGGACCCTCCCGGCCAGGTGTGGGATATAATCAATCTCCTGGTGTGCCCGTTTGCTAAGATCCTTGGTAGAGCGCAGTATTGGGGTGGGAGTTACCCAATTTTCCAGGTGTTGTGTGTCTCAGTTTCCCTGGCTAGGAAAAGGGATTCCCTTCGCCCTTGTGCTTCCCAGGTGAGGCGATGCCTCGCCCTGCTTCAGCTCTCGCTGGTCGGGCTGCAGCAGCTGACCAGCACCCACTCTCCCGCACTCCCTAGTGAGATGAACCCAGTACCTCAGTTGAAATGCAGAAATCACCTGTCTTCTGTGTCGCTCGCGCTGGGAGTTGGAGACTGGAGCTGTTCCTATTCGGCCATCTTGCTCCCAAGCTCCTAGCGTATGCTTTCTTTTGAAAAGTGTTCATGTCCTTTGCCCACTTTTTAATGGGGCTGTTTGGTTTTTGCTTGAATGTTTATTTAATTTCCTTGTAGATTCTGGATATTAGACCTTTGTCAGGTAATATAATTTACAAGCATTTTCTCCCATTCTGTAAGTTATCTGTTTACTCTCTGTTAATAGTTGTTGTTTTTTTTTTCCTGTGGAGAAGCTCTTTAGTTTAATTAAGTTCCTTTTGTCAATTTTTGCTTTTGTTGCAATTGGTTTTGGCACTTTCATCATGAAATCTTGGCCAGTTCCTGTGTTCAAAATGGTATTTATCTGGTTATCTTCCAGGGTTTTTATAGCTTTAGGTTTTACATTTAGGTCTTTAATCCATCTTGAGCCCCACCTCATTAACAAGACACTACTCCTCTTTGGACTTTAGCTTGATGAAGCCACATTTGGAGAAAGAGTGCATTTTGGAAATACGGCATCTTAGAAGTGGTCTTAGTAAGTGAAAGATTGGTAGTAACCTGCTGTGAGTAGTGCAAGAAAAATAAAACTGAGTTAGTCCTATGGGGCTACAACTGACTTTCAGGTCCAGCCTGGCCTGGAGAGCATGTGCTTTTGTGCTCTTCCCTCCATACTCTTAGTTAGTGGTCAGTATATGATAACAGGATGTAAGGGAAGAAATAAATCCCTACTTGTTTTATTCTCAATCACATTGACACCTGCATGAAATTACCAGATAAATTAAGGCCTATCAATGACTACAAAAAAAATGACTACCACTTCCCATTGTCAGCACATATTCTGGTTGAATGTATATGTTTACTACTTGAAGTGCTCATAATTTCTAGGTAATTACTGCAAATATGGACCTCATACTACTACTGCAGGCTTTGCCTCAGGAGTCCAAATGCCACAACCTCATGTTAGGGCCATTTGAGATCCTTTATGTAAAAGTTGCTTTATGGTGGTAAAAGCAAACACACATAATATGAGATCTATCCTCTTACATTTTTAAATGTATAGTACATTATTATTAGCTGTTAGCACAATGTTGTACAGCAGATCTCTAGAATTTATTCATCTTGCGTGATTGAAATGATACACATTGAACAACAGCTCTCCATTTCTCCCTCCCCCCAGGCCAAGCAACTACCATGCTATTTCCTGCTTCTATGAGTTCAACTACTTTAAATCCCTCATATAAGAGGGATCATGCGATATTTGTCTTTCTGTGACTGACTTATTTCACTTGGCATAATGTCCTCAAAATTCATCCATGTTGTAGCATATGACAGGATATCCTTCTTTTAAGGTCAAATAATATTCCATTGTATGTATATACCACATGTTTTAATCCGTTCATTCATTGATGGACATTTAGATTGTTTCCACATCTTAGTATTGTGAATATACATCAATGAACATGGGAATGCAAATATCTCTTTGACATGCTGATCTCAATTTTTTGGATAAATACCCAGAAGTTGGATTAGTAGATCATATGGTAGTTCTATTTTTAATTTTTGGAAGAACCTCCATACTGTTTTTTATAGTAATGGCATCACTTTACATTCCCACTATCAGTGCACAAGGATTCCATTTTCTACATGTCCTTGCCAACAGTTTTTTTTTTTAGATAATGGCCAGCCCAACAGGAGTGAAGCAATATCTTGTGATTTTCCTTTGCATTTCCTTATGATTAGTGATGTTGAGCATCTTTTCATATAGCTGTTTACCATTTTTATGTCTTCTTTGGAGAAATGTCCATTTCTTTCATTGGGTTTTTTAATTTTGAGGGGTTTCAACTGGGTTTTGGGAGGTTTTGCTATTGAGTTGTAGGAGCTCGTATGTATTGCGGATATTAACACCATATCAGGCAAATGGTTTGCAAATATTTTCTCCTAATCTATAGGTTGTCTTTTCACTGTGTTTTCTCCCTTGCTGTGCAGAAACATTTTATTTTGATATAGTCCCACTTGCCTGTTTTTACTTTTTTTCCCTTATGCTTTGATGCTTCCATGGATTAGAAAACTTAATATTGTTAAAATGTCCACACTGGCCAATGCAATCTCTATCAAAATCCCAATGATATTTTTTATAGAAATAGAAAAGCAATCTTCAAATTCATAAGAAACCACAAAAGACTGTGAATAGTCAAAACAATCTTGAAAAAGAACAAAAAATCTGGAGATCTCAGACTTCCTGATTGCAAAACATATTACTAAGTGACAGTAATCAAAACAGTGTGGTACTGGCATGAAGACAGACATAAAACCAATAGAACAGAATAGAACCGAGAAATAAATCCAAACATACACAGTTAACTGATCTTTGACAAGGATGCCCAGAATATACAATGAAGAAAAAAAGTTTTGAACAAACGGTATTGGGAACACTGGATATTCACATGCAAAAGAATGAAACTAAACCTTATCTTAAATGATACACAAAAATTCAACTCAAAAGACTTAATTGTAAGACCTGAAGCTGTAAACCTAGAAGAAAAATTAGGGGGAAATTTTCATAGCATTGGTCTCGGCAGTAATTTGAGATGATTTCTTAGGGAGAGTTTCAGTTAAGAAAATTTTTCTTAAAAATCATTAAAAAGTAATGTATAAACTTCAAATAAAACAATTTTTGGTTGGGGCTTTCTGGTGGTCTTAGTCAACTCACGCTGCGTAATGAAGTACCCTAGACTGTTGGCCTAAACAGAAATGTTCTCACAATTCTGGAGGCTGGGAAGTCCAAGACCAAGAATGACTGATTTGGTTCCTGTTGAGGGCTCTCTTCCTACATGCAGATGGCTGCTTTCTCACTTTGTCCTCATGTGGTAAAGAGAGAATGCTCTTGTGTCTGTCTCCTTTCTTATACGAACACCCGCCCTGTTGGATTAGGGCCTCATCCATATGACCTCATTTAACATATGAATTCTTGAGGAAACAAGATTGATTTAACCTCAACCTCAACCTCATTGGGGGGTTAGGGCTTCAACATATGAATTCTGGGGGAAACAAGACTCAGTCCATAACACTGGCCTAATAAATACTTTTCAGAAAAATTGACCTTTTACCACATCATTGTGTCAAAAGTGTGCTAAGCAAGTCCAGCTTATCCTCTTTCATTTACAGTCCAGACATCAAACTCATGCTATCATTTCCATCTTGAATCTCTTTATTGCCCTGTGTTACTTGGGAGTGTCACTGACAAGCCAGAAACATATGTTATATATTTCTAGATATCACCTAATGTTTTACTTATAAATAAGCATATACTCTTCATCTTTGTGCCTGTGTGGGGGTGTGTGTGTGTGTGTTTGTGTATGTGTATATGACGGGGTCTCACTGTGTTACCCAGGCTGGAGTGCAGTGGCATGATCTAGACTCACTGAAGCCTCAGCCTTCTGGGCTCAAGTGATTCTCCTGCCTCAGCACCACAGGCTTGTGCCATCATGCCTGGCTTTTTTTTTTTTTTTGTAGAAACAGGGTTTCATCATATTGCCCAGGCTGGTCTTGAACTCCTGAGCTCAAGCAAACCACCCCCCTCAGCCTCCCAAAGTGCTAGGATTACAGGTGTGAGCCACCATGCCCAGGCCCAGGCTTTTGTTTATAAAAATCATCTGTGAAAACAAAAGGTAAAATGTGTCTGTTCTTAAATATCTTAACTCTGTGCAAATGTATATATTATGCAAGCTAAAACATGCGTAGTATGATTTAGCTGTGTAATCTTGTAAAATGGCTAAATATCATGCCTTCTCAGGGTATCCTACTTAAATTTAACATGCAGTTTTATGATTGATTGGGAAAGATTGCCATCTGTGCATATCACTGTAAAATGCTAGTTTCTACAGTCTCATCTCCATAGTCAGAAAAAAGTAAATATTAAAATGGTGAATTTTGCAAATCATTATTTTGTTTACTCCAGAGAAGCTATTTGACCTGCAGGGAAATTTTCAGTAGAGAAGTATCACTGGCATTGATTATAAATGAGTTTCATAAACTTGTGATATTGGTAACAGTGGGTAAAATATTTACTATTATAAAGAGGGAAAAAATGTATGTAATCATCCAGTTCCAGTTACTCTCCCCTTAAGCTCAAGGCTAAGCCTCCCCTCCCCGTGAGTGGCAAAGCATCAAAATGGGTTCCAGTGTGTAGCCAACAGCATGAACTACAATACACAGGGGAGAGTGGAGTGCAGGAATATAAAAAGCAGTAAAATTGTGACCTGAGGTCCACAAGCTACACCCTGTGTCTGGAGACCTGAGATCTGCCGGACTGTTTCTGCTCATTATATTCAGCTGGAGCCCCACCTAGGTTGTTGGGACCTCCAAACCTTCCACACTTCCTGGTAGGAAATTATTCTTTCTCCTCAGTGAGGAATATCTAGAAAAAAATCAGCAGTCTCCACCCTCCCCGGATGTTAGCACACTGGAATTATGGAGTTGGGTGGAGACATAAAAGCAGCTGAAACTTTTAGAGCAATCTGGCTCCAGCATCTGCCACCTCATTGATTGCAAGGGCTGATTCAGGTGATTTGGCCTTCAGTTCTCTTCCCCTTTCATCTCTCCCTTTAGGTTCTTCCCAAAGTCATGTGTTCAAGTAAAGTTAAAGAGAATAATCTAGATGAAGATCCCCCTGGAAGATAAAGAGTAATAAAAGTGAAAAACAATAGCTGCTAAATAATGGGAGTGTGGTAAATGCTTTCCAAACATTTTCTCTTCTAATCCTTGTAATGGCCCTAGAGCTAGGTACTGTAATTATCTTTATCAGCAGTGAAAGCCTAGAAAGGTACAGTAACGTGCCTTAGAGCATGTAAATAGGAAGTGGCTGAACCAAGATTTCAAATTTAACCCGTGTTTTCTAACTCCTAAATAAACATATTAACAGGAACATTTTTGGTAGGTCTGTATGCCATTGTTCTTAACACGTAGCTAAAAAGGCAGCTCTCAGATGGTCCTGGCTTTAGTGATGGCCCAGTGTTCCCAGCAGCATTCAGCAAGATCTTCGCTGTGAGTTGCCTTCATAGATGCTTCAGTAATGGAGGCTGCTATTGATCGGGGTTCCTTAGTAGTTGCTCCACTGAGGCCCTCATTGCCCCACCCCCTTTGGGCTTCATACTGGGGGATCAGTGCTGAGTATAAGGTCCCAATGTCTAGGCTAGATGAGGAGAGCTATTTACTCAGCACAGTAGCAGGACTCTGGCTCAGGAGAGGGCCCATATCATGGTCAAAAATAAATTGAAAAAGATTTAAACTAGGGAAGCAGTATCTAGCAAAAGGCCGAAAAGATGAGAAATGACCTTCAGTAGACAAACAATTACAAGGTCAGTAGACACAAAGTATGGGAGCAGTTGAGAACGTGGAGGAAAGGTAGACTGAAACTGCATTACCATCCAATAATTCCACTGAAATGGAACAGTGTGGAGAGCTTAGAGTATTTGTTCATTGGTCAGTTTGTCCGATTTCTCTTTGTTTCTTGTAGGCGGCTGGTTCCATAGAAAAGGATGGGTCTGTGGAGTAAATGGTCATGAGTAGTGCTAGCCACACACATTCTTTAACACTTCTGAATACAGCAGGCCAGCTGGTCGTTACTCTTACTGCCCCCTCGTATATGACAATATACATAATGACAAATACAGCTATGTCATTCCTCCTCCAAAACTGCCTTCTGGCAAAAGTTATCTGTTTTAAGAATTGTGTGCATTCTTAAATTGCATTAAGGGAAGCAAACATGTGGAACAAGAAAGCACCTCACTTAGTTCCATTTGCTAAGCCCTTTTGCAGACCCACTGACCCTTCCCTAATTCCAAATGAAATCTCAAATGCTGTAAAGAAACCCACCAAATGGGTTACAGCAAAGACTTTTTACACCCTACTGTTATGTTTAGAATTGGAAAAATCTGGGGATTTGGCAAATTCCAAAATGTTGGGTCATATGAAAAGTTTTTTTTTTGAGACAGAGTCTCGCTCTGTCACCCAGGCTGGAGTGCAGTGACATAATCATGGCTCACTGCAGCCTTGACCTCCTAAGTTCAGGTGATCCTCCTGCCTCTGCCTCTGGGGTAACTGGGACTACAGGTAAGCACCACCACACCCAGGTAATTTTAAAATTTTTTGTAAAGATGGTGTTTCACCATGTTGCCCAGGCTGGCCCTGAACTCCTGGGCTCAAGCAATTCACCAGTCTTGGCTTCCTAAAGTGCTGGGATTACAGGGGTGAGCCACCACACCCAGCCCCATATGAAAATTTAGTCTCAGAATTAGCCTTTGCGTGCGTCACCTGTAAGTTAATCAGAATGTTATTTTCAGAAGTTCCATGTAGGTGAGGAAGCTAAAAGGTGTTCCTGTTTTGTTTTTTTTTAATGATTAATAGGAAACTTCATAACAGAGGTGTAAACAGAGTCTATTCTCCCCAGCGTTAGAATCAGACAGCTTGAGTTTAAAACCCACTTATGAACTTGAGCATACTACTTAACATAGAGTCGTTTGTCTATGCCTCAGGGTCCCCATGGTCAAATGGAAAATACAGTGCCTACTTCAAAGGGTTATTGTGAGGATTAAATGAGATAATATGTGCAAAGCACAGTGCCTGGAACGTGGAAGGTGCTCCAGAAGTTTTATTATTATGAACATTATTATTATTGCCACCATCATCATTAAATTTGGTTATTTTTACTCTCCCCAGTCCTTTAGTTACTTTTTCAAACTTCTGCTAGGTTTTTGCTTGGGCTCCATCTGATTGGCTATGAGTCAAAAGAGAATTCACCACATCTAAGTGTTTTCTAAAGAATGTCTTTGGAAAATTCACAACTGATCATTTTGATACCAGCATCTAAGGTTAGGGCTACCTTATCCTTCATCACCTTCTTGTTTTATTCATAATACCACGATGTGGACTGTTGATAAAATGATGTTTCAAAAATAAGTAGCTTTTTTGAAGCCATCTATAATTTCAGCCCCAACTGACTAATCAGGCTAACTTTCAGAAAGTTAAGTAAGTAGTCTAATTCTCAGTTAACTTACTACCTACCGAGTAAAAATGTACTGCCTTTTAAAATCCACAACTAACCTCCCTCTCTCAAGGCAAACCCCCTAGTTCTAATATTTGAAGTATTTAATGAACAAGCCTTTTTGGGGGTCCTCTTGTAGTTAAAAATTTATTTTTCTCCTTTTTCTTTACTCTGTTTTTTTGTCTTTCTTGCTTTCTTTTTTTTTTTTTCTTTTTCTTTTTTTTTTTTTTTTTTTGGAGACAGAGTCATGCTCTGTCACCTAGTCTGGAGTGCAGTTACACGATCATAGTCACTGTAACCTTGAACTCCTGGACTCAAGTGATCCTCCCATGTGTGCCTCCAAAGTGTTGGGATTACAGGCATGAGCTACTGTGCTCAGCCTCTACTCTGTTTTCTACCTTTTATTTGTTGCAAAAAGCAATATGTTTATTTCAACAAATACTAGTTTTCCCCATCTTACTCCCCTGAGATTTCAGTGTTAAAAGTTGATTTGTGCGTTTCCACATAAGTCTTTATAACAAACTTCTGCTGACACTCCTTGACCCAGCTTGCCATAAAGACATCCAGCCCTACCTGTTAGGTTGAACTGTACAGAACTGCCATTTTTATAGGTCCCCACTATTCTTTAATACCAAGCCTTAAATTGAGCCAGACACTAAATGTCCTGTTTTATATACATGCCTTACTCATTCCTTCTTGGGTTTGTTCTTGTGGCTTCACTTTTGATGGGTGGCCTCCACACCCAACCCCAGCTCTACTCTGGCTGGACATTTTTTAACTCTCCTTCAAAGGTGTACATCCTGCAACTTCTTAAATTCCCTTTACATTCATTGTCTACATCACATAGTCTGATTGCCTATATAATACAATTTCATGTTTTAGTATTTATATACTATTTAATACAGATGCCACCTGTTTTGTTGCTTTTATTTTCTCTGGTTGCTTGATGTTCTATTACCTTAACTAGACTTTAGTGCTTTGTAGAAAAGGACAATGTTTAGTATATCTGTACTTATTAAAGTGCTGATCTAAGGACATAGGATGTAATATAAAAGTTTATTCAATGAATATTTCAAAATACAAAGTCTCTTTTTCTATAAAGTCATTCACTAATACTGATATTTGCTGATACTTCAGACTAGAGATTCTCAGTAATATTACCTTTTCTTGATAACTAATTTTGATCATAAGAGCATTTAATATAATGGGAATCAATTATGCAAATGAACTCAGACCCTAGGTTCACTTCCCAAAACAAACCGTATTCTGAGAATACTTGCGGTGCCAAAATTTAGAGTGAAACCTCAGACTGTTAATCATGCTCATGTTACTTTATTCCAACACAATAAGTAGTCAGTGATTTGTTATGGAAATTCAGTTAAATCCTCTCAAGTATTTTTTCTTTAAATAAAAGTCCAATAAAATATCAGTCATTATTTTTAGATCTTCATTCTCAATGTTTGTGAAGCTAATACTGATATTAGATTAATGTAATTGTATCAATATTGACAATTACTTAGTATACATTGTGAACTTTGTTTTTTGGATGCCATTTAAAGGGTTATTTTCGTGAGTCCCTAAGAAATAATTTAGGCCTTTAAGGTTATTTAACCCTTCAGTGGAAAATAGAGTTTCTTTGTTTAAGAAAATGATCTCCATCTAGTGGACAAATTTTTATATTATAGTATACAAAGAAAAATATTAAAGCCCCTGGAATATCTCATATCAAGCACTTTCTGACCTATTAATAAATGTTTTGGTTTTAGTGGTAATATTGTGGCTTAAAAGTTTTAAGATTTAAAAATATCTTAAATATCTAAATGACTTAAGATATTTAGCAATATTTGTTTCAAAACTTATAGTGAAGTGTCTCTGTAAGTTGACTTGCTTAATTTAATTGGAAAAATTATAATTAAAGAAAAAATATTACTGATTTCTACAAATTTGGTATTTACTCAATTGAATTGAAAAAGACTAAACCAAAACTCACACTTCTGTATCTCTTCCATTTCTGTTCGTGCACAGGAAGGAGAGGGTATTTTCTTTTTTAAAATGTAGCAAAAAGAGTATCTTGATATTAAAGGGAAATAAACATAAACATTTCTATAGGTATTCACATTACTAGTTCCTCCTCATGCTAAAAAGCTGCCATGACTGTCTTCTTAGAAGAGAAATCTACTTTGCCAAACCCCCACTATTCAGAAGTTTTTAATGTCTTCCAGTTGTATACTAAATACAATACCTTCAAAAATCTTCTTAAGTTCTACTCTTCATGAAAACTTCTCAGATATCCCAGCCTGAGTTAATCATTCATCCTTTATTTTTGTATCTTAATGCACTCATAGTAGGTGCTTAATAAAGGCCTTTTTAAGCGTATCCAAGGAGAGGTTGCTGAAGATCCCTAATGTATGTCTATTGAATGATTAGAGACCATCCTCCCCTTCCAGTCTTCCTGGGAATTGACAAGGTCCCACAAACATATGTGCCTATCCTATTCTGGTGAAACAGAGGTCCCTTGTTTGGGTGTCACATATATTTGTGGCTTATATAATCATGCAGTATAGCTGGAAAGACTTTAGGAACAATCAATGATAATACAGTTAGCTCAGCGACTGGTCAATTAACTTTTCTAGGACCTGGTATCCTCCTCTGTAAAGTGAGTCTGTTCAACTAGATAATCTCTCATTGTCCCTCCTGAACCAAATCAATACATCTATAAAGTGACACACTTCTAAGAAAATTTTAAGTTAGAAAAACATATTTACAACTGCTCAAGATAGTGAGTTTTTCTTCTTCTGTTTACTTGATGGATTATTTTAGAGCCACTCTTATTTGATCATAGATTCAAAGTGATCCATGAAACATCTTCCAATCTTAGAGTCACAGCTCTATTTATTAATGACTCCAATAAAGAAAATAAAGGAATGTTTTAAATTTAGCTAGTTAATAGTTTGGATAAAGCTTCTAATGGGGAAAATGTTAATGACAGCAAAACTTGAATTCACGTGTTTATTTATTCATTCAACAATTTTTTCTTTAAAACCACACACCTGCTGGGCTATCATAAGCTCTCACCCTCCTCTCCTAAGAACACATGAAAGTTGACTATATTTTAATACTGGTTGATGTTTCACTAGAAAGGTTCTTTGTGGAAAGTTTATCTAGATTATAAGGACTATGACGTTAAGAACTGTGTGTGTAGTTATTTTTTTCCCAGCTCTGAAATACGTATTGCTGAGCACAGTGCCTTTTATTCATTTAATCATTTACTCAAAACACTTGGGCACAGTTTTCAAAGAGCCAAGAATACGCTGAGTCTCCATTCGTAGAGAGCTCCTGGGTGAAAAACATTTTCAATTCATTGTAAATTCTGTCATTAGGGAGTGGGAAAGTGTCTTGGGAGCATAGAGAAAGGGCCTTTCACAAAGTTCTGATATGCCAGGGCAGCCTTTCAGGTGCAGGCTAAGTCTCAAGGTTGAGTGACAATTAGGCAGGGGAAAGGAGATTTGATTATTTAGGGGAGCAGGAGGTGATAGCCTGTGACAAGGAGATGGTGCCTCAATATGAGTTGGGCATGAAGTCCCCAATGGATGAGGGCTGCAAGTTGAGGCTAGGAGGGCGACTAATTGTAATTGAGAGCAGATGGTTAGACTGGCAGTCTAGCAAAGAAATTTTGACTTCATCCTGAGAGCAATAGTAAGTTACTGAAGAGTTTTAAACTGAAGAATGACACTGGAAAATGGATTCAAGACACTAATATAAAGGTTGTTATAATAATATAGATGAAATTTGATGGAGACCTGAATCTAAAATATTGGTAGTAGGGATGGAAGGAAGTGGGTACAATGGAAATTAATGCTTGGATGGATGTAGTAGGGTAGGAGTGTGGGGGAGGAGCCCAGGTTTGGGAGAACAGCAGTAGGCACAAAACGGGCATTTGTTGAATCAAATTCAAATATTTAACGAATTACTGTGTATTTGTTATTTTCCAAAAGGAATTTTGTACTTAGAAGATTAATTTTTGCAGAACGTTTCCCGTTTAACTGAAGTTGAGTTTGGAAAAACCTGTATCTTGTATCCGGTCAGTTAACAACAGTATCCAGGAAAACAAGAATGTGAAGTCAATGTGTTTTTCTTTTATGTATTTCAATATTATCATATTTTTATGGCAGAAATTAGCTGTAATTTTGATTCCTGCTAATTCCACTGTCAATTCCTCAGTTGAAGCTAAATGCTTTGTGAAACTATGAACATGTGAATGTTCACAGCAACATAATTCCTTCTCCTTCCTTTACAGTTTTGATGTGGACAATGGCACATCTGCGGGACGGAGTCCCTTGGATCCCATGACCAGCCCAGGATCTGGGCTAATTCTCCAAGCAAATTTTGTCCACAGTCAACGTCGGGAGTCCTTCCTGTATCGATCTGACAGCGATTATGACCTCTCTCCAAAGTCTATGTCCCGGAACTCCTCCATTGCCAGTGATATGTAAGTACAAGGATAGGCAAAGAGAGAGAAAATCAAGTAAATTTATATCTAGAGCTGATGATGTAATAAAACTAATTGACTTTTGTTCAACTGTATCACTCTTCTCCAATATAGAAAGAATATGAATAAAATTATACAAGTTAGAAATGAATGGTAGATTTAACTTGAGTGCACTGTCACTCTTGATTAACACACACACACACACACACACACACACACACACACTCATGTATTTATTTTCCCAGAAAATACACTTTGTAGGAAAACTGAGAATTAAATTTTTAATGGAAACTAACACTTAAATCATTACCTTATATTTATGTAGAACCTGAGTTTTAGCTACCTACTTACATGGATATTTTCTAATATTTGAAAAGCTTTTAACTACATTTGTAAAGTCCTGTGAAACAGACTGTATAGCATTTTGAATATATTTCAATTGATGTATGTACAGATGTTAGCACTGGTTTGCCAGATCATTTAAGAAATCTTTGTGGAACTTTGCCGAAATTAAGCCAATTTGTAAGGATCATTAGAGGCAAGCACAGAAAACGTTAGAGAGACTTGAATATCATTTAAGACATAGTAAAGCTTGAAAAACAGTGAAAACTGACAAGCAGGTTTGCAGATCATATACCATCACTAGCTCATTTTCTCAGTGCATTTCATTCTTGTGGTAGTGTGCATGTTTTTCTACATAGGTCTTTATTCTCACTCAATACCTATACTATCATTTGTGGCACATCTGCCTCTGTATAGAATTGATCTTCGTCTTTCTCTCTCGGTCTATACATTTGTCCAGTAACATTCACCATCTTTTCATGACACCCATCTCAAAAACTCACAACAGGCTGCAGTTTATCTTATAAGAATTAGTCTGTATGGGACCCCTGAGTGTCTAGTGTTATTCCTGCCATCTAGCAGAGCATCAGGGTATTGCAGTAGGTCTACATGGGGTTCTAGAAATGAAATTATATTTCACTCATTTTTACAAACTGTGGTTGCTATTTTAGCGGTTGTATTATTGACGTCTACCCTTCTTCATCTCTAAACAACTTTCTATTCCTAGTGACCCTATTTCTACATTATTTTTATCTCACTTTCTTAGATTTGAAATTCATGACACTTATTTATTCATACACACATAATGAGAATGCTTCTTGAGCAAATATGGTGTATTTAAAGCTCTCAATCTGTGGAGCAGTAAGGTCTGGCATTTTAGACCATTGTTATAAAACATGGTGAGCACAATCCTTGAGGCATTTACAATGTACTGCAGGAACATAGAGAGGAGATGGACAGTTTTCTACCCAAGGGAAAAGTACAGAAAATACCGGGCTAAGGGAACAACATTTACTAAATGTGAGGCATGGAAAATTATGGCTGAACTAAGGAATGACAATCTGCTTGATGTGAATAGTGAAACCTGGCAAAAGAGAAGAAAATTTCAAATATAGTCTATGGGACCTGAGAGTCACAGAGGTTTTTAGCTGAGTTTTGGCATGATCATATTCTTGTTTTTATTGCATCTTGATTACTCTATTGTTGAATGATTGCATAGCAAAGTGACTACAGGGAAGTATTTCGTGTTGAAATTCACAGAAGTAAGGCAGGCTAAATATAATGAAGACCTAGATCAAGGGAGTGATGGCAGTGGAGCAGAGTTGGCTTAGATGCAAGAGGCTTATAGAATGGTTCTGTGTGTGTGTGTGTGTGTGTGTGTGTGTGTGTGTGTGTATGTATGCTTGTATGTTGGGGAACAGCCAGTGGAGGAGAATCAAAGAGAATGCTGATTTTTGACCATGAATGACTATGTACCTGCTGACGTGGACATGAGGGACAAAGGGAAACGAGTAGAAAACACGGCAGATAACAGGTGATGAATTGGCTTGTACGTGATAAGCCTAGGGTAAACAAGACAACAGTTAAATACTGGAACAGCAAACAGAAATAACAGTCCAGAGAACCAGGAGAAATGAGAACAGTTACCTTCTATAATTACGAGGTTTTTGAATGACAGTTGAGTGGAGCGTCATATTCAGGTAATAACATTAGGAGCCCCTGGGCTAAGGAATGAATTGAAGTGGAAATGTGAGCAAACCCAGGCATCTCTTTAAAAGGCTGATGGGTGGAGGAGGAAGAGAGAACTAAGGTTTCCTGACAGAGAATTAGGTTCAAGCAGAATTTTTATGAATTCAGGATACTTGAGCTGAGGGAAGGCTCCACGAGATAGAAAGAGACTAAAAATTCAAGGGGAAAAAAGGGTTAAAGATGGAGCTGTAGTTGCTGACAAAAATGTGATCATAAGCCAGAGTAAGGAGGCTATCCTTGGAAAAGTAGTAAATACCAGAACTGTATTCTTTAGGAAGGACAAAGAAGACCTGCCTGGGCAACATAGTGAGACCTTGTCCTTACTAAAAATCCAAAATTTAGCTGGCTGTGGTGGCATGTGCCTTTAATCCGAGACTGAGGTAGGAGGATTGGTTGAGCCTGGGAGTTCAAGGTTGCAGTGAGCTATGATCATGCCACTGCACTCCAGCCTGGGTGACAGAACAAGACAAGACTGTGTCTGGGGGAAAAAAAGAGAGAGAGAGAGACAAGGAGAAGAAGAAGAGAGAAGAAAAAAAGGAAGAAGAGAGAAGACAAGAAGAAGAAGAAGAGAGAAGGAGGAGGAGAAGAGTAAAAAAGGGAAATGTGAATTTAGAGATGGAGGAGTAAAATGTTAAGAGATATTAGCCATAAATTCTCTAAACATTCTACTCCTCCATCTCCAAATGAATGAATGTAAAAGTAGAAGGTGTAGCCATCAATAGCCAGAGGAGAGAGGGATGGGGCAGCTTGAGAAGAAAGGGAAAGGCTTAAATAATCGACTATGCAGATCATAAAAGGGAACAGGGTAGAGGTGAGTAGAATACTGACCAGCCCCATGGATAACAATAAACAATGTTAAATAGGCAAATGACTGAAATGAAAGTCATCTAATGCAACTTCATCAAGGGTGAGTCAACCTTGGTACTGATACAAGAAAGAGGAAAACTCACAGTGAGTTAGTGGAGTCCATTTATGTAGTTATGTGTTCTACTTTTTTAAATTGTAGTAAACTGAGTTTTGGATAGATCATTTCTTTCATACATTCTACTCCAGTTAGTAAATATTAAATATATACATATATTTTATGAAAACCTTATAGCATTTCATATTTAAATATGAAATTTCAAAATCAAACTTGCAAGGATGACCTCATTTTGCCGTGTGTCTCAAGAGTTCTTTATCTGATCAGACTCAGATAGAAAGATGAGTTTAATCAGACCATGAGTCAACTCTATATGTTGCTGAAAAATAATGTGTTGACATGTTTAGCTTTTCCATTCTCCTTGGATATTTACATTGGAGCAGTAAGATGTTCCTTTGACACCAACTCCTAGAAAGCATTCTTTCTACCAAGGAGATTAAGTTTCTGTGGAAGGAAAAGTAAATAGAATAAATATTTCAACATTTAATCTGACACTACACATATCTTCCACCATAAAGGACTATGCCTTCTCTTAATATGAATTCTCATATGGCCATGTGTAAACTTTAATTTTCTTACCTTACCTATTTCACAATAATGCTATGAAGACTGTCTGATGTCTATAATTCAACTGTGCTTTATAGAGAATGATGTTATGATATATTTAATTACTTGATGATTTCATATTAATTGTTCTAGTTAAGCTTTCCTATTGAGAAATTTTCTTAGAAATTTCAAACACAAACAGTACCTAATGAGGATAGGTACCTAATGAAAAGGTATTTAAAATGAAGATTTGTGGTTATCTATTTAATTGAACTGTTTTGGAAAACCTTTAAATACTCTTTAAGTTTAAATATAACTATTTACTATATTGCGAAAGTGAGAAGGAGGAAAATAATCCCCTCTTAGTAGATAGGATATCGTCATCTTGTCCTCTATAAATAGAAACCAATGAAATGGCAAAACAGATAAAGATGGTGGTAATAATAATCATAACAGACATGGTGTGTGTATATCATCAACTTTCCCAAGTATTTTCACACCAGCTATCTTATTTGATATACTCACAGTCCTTTTGATAGCGACATTGTTATGCCATTTTACAGATTAGAAAGCCAAAGTCCAGTGAGCTTAATCTTTTGGAAAAAGAAAAAAAACAACCATTTTGATTATTTCTAGGAGCACATAATTTTGACAATGCCATTGTAAACAAAGTACTGTATGCTACTACAGCAAAAACTGCTGAGAAACAGAAGTAACTGTTGACCAAATTCATTAAACCAGTGAAATACATAGCAGTATGAAAATTTGATTAAGAATAAAATAAAAGCTCAAAGAGGTACAAAATAAATATATAGCCAACTCTTAGAGAATGTATACAAGTATAGAGCACTAGGCTAAACTCAGAATCTTAAAAAATTAGCTCATACAAGGCAGAAGAGAAGTTCCTGATCACTTCTGCTCAGAGACCATCACAGTTTGTTAAATATAGATGATGCAGTAGCAACTTAATTCTTAAGAAAAGTAAGAAAAAGAAAAATGTTAAGTACTAGCATAAGTCTAATAAATACATGAAAGTAAATTTGAATTACCATTAATAGTAAAAATTTTTTGTAACAGTAGAAACAACTAGATAACAAAAGGTTGCCCAAGTGACGTCATGAAGAAACATGATGAAAATTACAGTGTAGACAATATTTTTGTCATCTTAATATTTTAGCATCTGAATAACCAATCACTCTGTTGTTTCACATCATCCAGTAATATAGTATCTGTATTTGGAAGCACACAAAGATATGATACGTTGCAAAGATTAAGAGGAGAATTAGTAGTGACAAGATAAGTAGAATTAAGTCACAAAACTATGAATTTATTGAATATAAGTTACCTGTCAAACTACTTAAGTTTTAAGAAATACTCAGTTCACCTGGATAACTGACCCTCTATTCCCCATCCTTTGTTGAATTAACACCAACACATAGGATGCAAAGATGATCCAATCATCTCTTCACTCACATTTATATACATTGCTTCTACACACAGAATATGGGATGGGGTGAATGCATTCAGAGGGCCAGTGAGGAGGAAGTGAGTAGACTTGATATACCATAAAAACCTGGGCATACTTGGGAATCTAGCTAAGTTATCTCCAAGCACTATACAGATATATCAGACTTCATTGATCAGGCCTTTGGGGTGCCCCATTGGGGCATTTTCTCAGCTAGTGGACAATACTCTCCCTACCCCCCATCTCAAACTACTGTCCTTTCTTTAGCAATTAACAAGTCCCTCACCACTTCTTGGGCCTCTAATGTGTGTTTTCAGTCATAGCCACTCCTCTCTACTTCTTTTGCCTACTAAGTATAAGGGTAGTATTGCTTCCAGTCCTGGGTTTGAAAAAGGAAAAAGAATTCGCTTTGTGTCTATTTGTATCTTTTATTCCAGATTATTAATCTTCCCTGGTCTTACTAGGAAGAATATAAATAAAAAGACATGTTGCATTACAAAGGTTCTAATTCTCACTGGATGTACATGAAAAGTTTGTAGTCATCTCTTAGCTAGATTGCAAGATAATATTACACTAATGAACATTTCATCGCTTCTTGGCCTTTTGGCTAAGATCAAGTGTGAACATTTCAAAAGCATATTAATTTGCCATCTTGAAAGCCTTCTTCCATTAACCACACAAAGAAAGCTACCATGGTCAAATCATCTCTTCCCCAGTTCCTGGGTTGTTCCCAACTGGGGAGGTATCCTCACCCCTCACCCTGTGGTGTAGGAGTGATGGGACTAGGGCCAGGATTCTCAAAACGTGTCCTGAGGCAGCAGAGGGAATGCACATGGGTGCAAGCGTTATTTTAAATTTTCAAGAAAATCACAAAAACATGTGTCAACCACCTGGAAAACTAATAGCTTGAAATAGTTCCCAGTTTCCAATCAAGACCACGATATTCCTTTCTGTGACACCATATCTTTGCAAAATTGGGTTTTGAGCAATTGTTGGATAAAAATCAAGTGCTGAGCAGAAATCAATGTGCAACAAAAATAAGCGAGCCAATGTCCAATCTCATTCCAAAATGAGAAATTGACGTAGTGCTCAGTGGCTGCTAAATTGTTAGAACAAAACCTTATTAAATTATTTGGACTTAACTATTTAATAATTGGAACTATTAGTTATTTCTTTTGGCCAATGGGTTGCTGTTATAAAAAAAAAAATTGAGATATTAAGGGCACCGCGTACTGAGAAAGTTTGAAAATCCTTGGATTAGGTGTTTATTCATATCTGAAGAATTAGAGCTAAATCAGGCTAGGTGTGGTGGCTCACATCTGTAATCCTAGCACTTTGGGAGGCCAAGGCAGGCAGATGGCTTGAGCTAAGGAGTTCGAGACCAACTTGAGCAACATGTTGAAACCCTGTCTGTACAAAAAATACAAAAATTAGCTGGGCATGGTGGTGGGCGCCTGTAGTCTCAGCTACTTGGGAGGCTGAAGTGGGAGGATCACTTGAGCCCAGGATGTTGAGGTTGTAGTGAAGCATGATCCCACCACTGTACTCCAACCTGGATGACAGAGTGAGACCCTGCCTCAAGAAAAAAAAAAAAAAAAAAAAAAAAATGATTAGAGATAAATCAGATCTCTATGTGAGACTCTGTGAGAGAATTTTGTTAGGAGGAAAAAAATAACAGTTTCAAAGCTGTGAGCTTTCTGATGTGCTCTAGAGTAGAGAATTTATCTTTTTCTTAATTCTGTTAGGATCCCAGGTAGCCAAAATCTTTTATTATAAAATGTGATATTATTTTGGTAATAATCTAGATAGACCAGGCTTTTTCTTCCATTGCTGTGTGCTGGCCACTGTTACTAGTATTATTCGGAGTGTTGATGCAGACATGAATACTAGCTATTAAATCTCAAGAAGTTTATCAGCAAAATATGCTAAGGTCATCTGCTACTAGAATACCTTTTTACTATCTTTTTGTTTAAAAATTCTGCTTTATTTGGTGCCATTTTTTCAATCACTTAGGTAGTTTTATGTCTGATTTTAAAAAAATAGGAGTTTCATGAATTGTAAAATAAGTCTGGTAAATTAGCTAAACATGTTTCTTCAATCCTTGAACTGGGAGATTTAAAATATTAGCTGAATAGGCATTTTATATTCCTAATCTCATACTTTCAAAAAATCATAAAAATGAAATCCTGATGTTTAGACATTTTAAATGGTAATGTTGTTCATGCCACAGGGTAAAAATAAAGTATTGATTTTAATGTGTTACTACAGTGAGATGGTGTCAGCACCTCTGAGTATCCTTGCCAGTGCTCTAACCTTTAAAATAACGAATTAATTGAGTTATATGTAGTAATATATCTTGGTTATTGCTACCAAAGTAATAGATATATACTAAAGTCTTAGGAGATATGGAGGGATAAATGTTAGTCATAAAAAGTTGTTAAAGCAGAGGGAAAAAGAAGTGAAAACTGACCAAACATATATGTAATTCATTGTTTCTATGATAAGGCTGCTGCAATTCTAACTCTAGGACTTTGTGCTAATATTTAGCATACCATTTTATTTTCTAGATTTCCTTTATACCCACTATGTTCCTCAGTATTTGCCCTCACTTTTTTTGTTTGTTTTGAGATAGAGTCTCACTCTGTTGCTCAGGTTGGAGTGCAGTGGCACAGTCTCAGCTCACTGCATCCTCCACCTCCCGGGTTCAAGCAATTCTCCTGCCTCAGCTTCCTGAGTAGCTGGGATTACAGGTGCCCGCCACCGTGCCTGGCTAATTTTTTTTGTATCTTTAGTAGAGATGGGGTTTCACCATGTTGGCCAGGCTGGTCTCGACCTGACCTCAAGTGATCCTCCCACCTTGGCCTCCCAAAGTGCTGGGATTAAAGACTGAACTCACTTGTAAATCGTTTAAATGTGAAAAAAGAAAAAATTCTAAAGAAAATCATGTGAGTTTTTCTCACTCCTGTATATAAGAGAAAGAGTGTGACTTTGAATTGTTTAAACTTATAAATAATGATTATATAATTATGCTTGTACCTCAGATTTAATACATTTCAAAGGATAATATTTCCTTTCTTTAAAAAAAAAATGCAGGGAGAAGGGGTAGTTTAATAACAAGAGCAATTATTCCACAATCCTATGAGACATTGAATTCCTGCCAAAAGAAAGTAAACTTGAATTGGCCTCAGTCAAGGAAGATTAGCCTGTTTTTCAGTGCATACCAAAAGAATGCAATCTCTAAGAGCAAATTATGTGTGAAATAAACTAAAATAAGGAAAGTTTGAAGACCAGTTTGAAATTAAAAAAAAAACTAGTCCAGTAACCTGGATAGTGCTCTCAATGCAACATGGTCCCTAGATGAAGGACCCATAGTTGAAAATTACTGATTCTTCCTGCCTCTTGAAATTTTAAGAGGCAAATGGCCACTGCAGGAGAGATACTGGTTCATCCAATTGTGGATATTGTACCTAGAGGTATACTAGTATACTCTCACTTTATCTCAACCCTCTTCCCTCTGTATATTAAAGAAGACTAAAATCAAAACCATGCTCCAGTGTATGGTAAAATAGAAATATTTTGAACTTTAAATCTTTTTTTTTTTTTTTTTTTTTTTTGAGACAGAGTCTCACTCTGTTGCCCAGGCTGGAGTGCAGCAATGTAATCACAGCTCACTGCAGCCTTGAGCTCCTGGGCTCAAGTGATTCTCCCACCTCAGTCTCCCTAGTAGCCCAAACACAGGAGTATGCCACCACTCCTGGCTAATTTTTTTAAATTTTTAGCAGAAATGAGGTCTTGCTATGTTGCCTAGGTTGGTCTCGAATTCCTGAGCTCAAGCAGTACTCCTGCTTTGGCCTCCCAAAGTGCTGAAATTACAGGCAAGAATCCCTATGCACAGCCTGAACTTTAAATCTTAACAGTGGGGCCTATGGTGGCAGGCTGAGAAGAAAGTTGACTTCTATTGGAGATAACCAATACATGTTTTCCACATTCTAAATAAAGGTGTGTATCAATTGATGTGCATTTTTGAATACTGTCATTGTTTTACTCATTTAGAAAATATCAGTAGCACCTACTCCATGCCAGAGTATCATTTGAAGACACCGTAGATCCATGAAAATAAGACAAAACAAAATTGTTTGGAGCATGCATTCTTGTCTTTATTTAATTTTTAAAAATTCTTGATAGAAAAGGAGATGTTTCCAGCCAACACTGAGATTCCTATATAAATACTTGTTTTCACTAACACATCAATCACTTTAAATATTTACTTTTGCTTATCAGTCTTAGCTTCTTAATGAATTGTTCTCAATGTCTCCTTTACTGTTTTCTGAGCCATATAAGGAAAAACAGTCACACTGCTGGAACATTTATGTGATGGGTTTCTTGAGATAAGATATTTCAGTGAGTATTACTAAATCATTCTGTCTAAGCCCTTGCAATATGAATCATCTAAAGATGTGCTTTATAAATAAACAGAAAGAAAGCATCAAGCAGACCCGTGGTTTTTCTTTAGAAAACCAAGTAAGGAATATCAACCACTGGGCTTTGCTCTCAGATTCCTGGTAATTTGTGGTATGATTTCCCAGGTTCACTGAGGAAACATCCCCAATTATTCCATCTGCCCACTGCAGCATCTCCCAGGCTTTGTGTCCACCTACTACTGTTAATTGCCTTGAGACTTTATGGTTTTTCCTAACTCGGGTCAAGAAAAATTTGCTGACATTGAATACTGGAAAGTTGTATCTAAACATATATAATGTGTCAATTCCTGCAACCCTCTCTTTAGACACAGGCAGCTTAAGAGCAGAAAGAAAAAGAATAACTGCTCACCCCTCTATAAATATGGAAGGTTGTGATATGACAAGAAATCATTTCACCAATTCAGTAAATGACTTTGTCTCCCAATAAATGTCATGAATTATCCCACGTACAAAATTTGTAACTCATTGTTTTGCTCCCAAGGGAGAACAAAACTACATGCAGATCTCATATTTTCATGTTTCAAAATTCATTTTTTCTTTGGTACTTACAGAACTTCAAATCGAATTTGTTATAACCACCAAGATAGTTTTGTTTTTGTGGATTGTTGTGTGTGTGTGTTTAGCTAGTGGATAGCATATTATACAGCACCAAGAAAGAGTCTTGCAGAATATTCTGTTGCAGAAATAGAATGTTGAAGAAATATTCTATTGGACAGTGCTATTCTAGAGTCTAAAACATTTACTTCTATGTGCCTTCAGAATAGTCTAAATCCATTTGAGTATACGGAAAGCAGCATGATAAAAACAAAACAGTATTTGAATGCCTGGGTTCAAGTCCAGCTACGCTGAACATTTCCATGCCTTGGGATTTTATGACTCAGTAAAATTTCAAAAAATACCTGGGACACCAACCTAGGGTTACTAACTCCTTATTTTGCCAGGTAAATAACATTATCAAGGAATTTCCCATCAATATATATTTTTATTTTTTAAGACATTTTCACTTCAGCGAAAAAGAGCATAATCTCAGAATAAAAGAATTTTCTAAAGGAATACGTATAGTTTTTTTTAAAAAATCTCACTGCATGGTCCATGTACACTTTGACTTTGACAAGGACCAATGAGCATTCTGTTGGGCAAGTACCAGATCTTAGAGTGGCATTTGGAAACCACTGAGCTCTGTCACTTGCCAAGGGCATGACTGCCGATGAGTAACTTAAGTTGTCAGGGCCTAGTTCCTTATCTTAGAATGGGAATATGAGCATCCATTTAATGCAGAGTTGTCAGAATTAAATTCAGCATGTTGGTAGAACACCGTGTCTGGCACCTAGTAGGCATTCATAAAACACATTGCTCTCTTCTCTGTTTGATCAAGGGCTTCCTTTCAATCTATTGAATCTTTTCACCACATGCAGACCTTTAAAATTGTTGTACTAGTTGACCATAAATCTTTTTCCCAGGAGCCCATTCTGGAGAAAAACCAAAAGGGCAGGGCCACTGGCATTAAGAACAAGCCTGCCAGTAAGATAAACTGTGAGAGAAGATCCTGTTCCTAGAACACAAAGTGAGAGCACTTGTGAATCCGTGCCCGTGTACCCAACTCTTTCACCATCCTTCTTCCCTCCGTGGAAGTCAGACTCTCAGCTTTGTACTCAAACCTTCTGATGATAATTTGGGACATCAGCAGTCCTAGAAAAGTCTCTCTATCGTATTGGTTTTTATTAAACAAAATAACCTACTATGCTTAGTGAATATGTCTACACACAAGTGCTAAACATTTTTTAATTATTTCGGTTCGAACACAGATAGTCTTTGTGCCATCATATAACTAACAAATTTGAAGGCATTCATTCACATCATGTATTTTCTCTAATGAAGCCTAAATTGTTTTCTCATGACAAATAAAGAGTTTCCATTTTAGACTAGATTTTTTTTGTTTATGTTGCATAAACTTCAGTCCCATCTGCTTTATCATCAGTGCCTGTCCTCCCCAAGTGATATGAGCACATACGAGCCAAAAATTAAGGATTTTGGGTTGAAAGAATTTTTTTTTTTTTTTTTTTGGTCAAAGATGGGGCCAGGTTCTAATTCTAGTTTTAAATTTATTATTTATCAACAAATGGCAAATTGTATTCATTTATTATATACAAGGTAATATTTTGATATATGTATACATTGTGGAATGATTAAATCAAGCAGTTAACATGTCCATCACCTAACAATTTATCATTTTTTGTGATGAGTACATTTAAAATCTACTCTCAGTAATTTTCAGGTGTACTATGCATGATTATTCATTATAGCCACCAGCCTGTACAATAGGTATCTTGAAATTGTTTCTCCTTCTAACTGAAACTTCGTACCCTTTCACCAACATCTCCCATTCCACATCCTCCCATTCTTCCCCAGGCCCTGCCCCAGAACCACTGTTCTACTCTCTGCTTCTATAAGTTTGATTTTGTTTTTAGATTCTACATATATGTGAGATCACATAGTATTTATCTTTCTTGCCTGACTTATTTCACTAAGCATAATGTATTCCAGGAACTTCCATATTATCATAAATGGCAAGATATCCCCTTTTTAAGCCTGAGTAGGTATCTTGTGTGTGTGTGTGTGTGTGTGTGTGTGTGTGTGTGTGTGTGTGTGTGTATAACATTTTCTTTATTCATCTGTTGTTAGACACTTAGGTTGATTCCATATTTGGGCTATTATGATTAATGCTGTACCAAACATGGGAGTGCAGGTATCTCTTTGACATACTGATTTCATTTTCTTTGGATATGTACCCAGAAATAGAATTGCTGGATCATATGGTAGTTTTATCCTTAATTTTTTGAAGAACCTTCATACTGTTTTCCATAGTGACTGTATTAGTTTACATTCCCACCAACAGTGTTAAAAGGCTTCCTTTTCTCCACGTCTTCACCAATATTTGTTACCTTTTTTTTTGATAAAAAAAGCCATTATTATAGGTGTCAGGTGATATCTCCTCGTGGTTTTAATTTGCATTTCACTTAAGATTAGTGATGTTGAGCACTTTTTCATATACCTGTTGACCTTTTTTTGTAGGCCTTGTTTTGATTTTAATTTTTTTGTAGAGAGGGTGTCTCACAATGTTGCCCAAGCTGGTTTCAAACTCCTGGACTTAAACTGTCCTGCTACCTCAGCCTCCTGAGGTGCTGGGACTACAGGTGTGAGCCACTGTGTTGGGCCATTGTTTTGAGAAAGATCTTTTTAGGATTTTTGCCCATTTTAAAATCAGGTTATTTGTTTTCTTGCTATTGAGTTGTTTCTTAATTCTTAAAATATTAATAAGATGTGAGCACACGGTTTAAATTTCAGAAAACTAAATATCTTTGAAGGTCACTGTATTAGTCTGTTCTCACGCTGCTGATGAAGACATACCCGAGACTGGGCAATTTACAAAAGAAAGAGGTTTAATTGGACTCAAGAGTTCCACGTGGCTGGGGAGGTCTCACAATCATGAAAAGAGGTTTAATTGGACTCAGAGTTCCATGTGGCTGGCTGGGAAGGCCTCACAATCATGGTGGAAGGCAAGGGGGAGCAATTCACATCTTATGTGAATGACAACAGGCAAAGGGAGAGAGCTTGAGCAGGGGAACTCCTCTTTTCAAAAAATTAGATCTCATGACACTCATTCACTATAATGAGAACAACACCAGAAAGACCAATTCCCATAATTCAGTCGTCTCCCACCAGGCTCCTCTCATGATATCTGGAAATTGTGGGAGTTAAAATTCAAGATGAGACCCCCATCTCAAAAAAAAAAAAAAATTCTGGCCTGCCTTAAGAAATAAAAATAGTGGTTTACACTTGTAATTCCAACTGCTTGGGAGGCTGAAGTGAGAGGATCACTTGAGTCCAGGAGCTTGAGGCTGTAGTGAGCTGTGAATTGTGCCACTGCACTCTATCTAGCCTAGGCAACAGAGTAAGACCCCACATCTCTTTAAAATTTTTCAAAATATTTAGAATGATCAAAACACCAGAAAAGCTGCATAACTAGATATACAAACATGTGGCCTGGGTTTGGCATTGAAAACTTTCAATTTGGAAGATATTACCTCACACAATACCAGACAGTTTTAATGTTACTCATATATTAATTTACATTTTATTTGATTCTCAGTAAAAGGTTGCTGGACATTCTTGCTAAATTGAAAGTTTTGGTAGTTGTGATTTTTAATACAAGTTTTTGTGTTAAATAGATTATTTTAATTCTAAGTGGCAATAGCTTCAAAGAGGAAAAGCACATTCATTTGTAACTGAGGTTGGCTTTATTATATTAGGAACTTTATTCCCTAGGGTTTCATAAATAGATGTACTGCTTAATTTATTTTGACTTAAATGGAGCTAGTTTCAAATTAAAAGGCCAAGTAATACAGAGGATCCATATCCTCATGTATGTCTAATACCAAGGAAACACAGTTTTTATGTATTTTTGGTATTGTTTTGTTTACTATATAGATTACTTAGTTTATCAAAAAATCTAATGCCTCCTTTATAAGTAATTTTAAATCATTCATTATATTCTTAAATTCATAATTTGTCAGAATGAACATTATTTTTGGAAAAACAAATCATGTCTTTTAAACACTATATGGAAAAACTAATTTGGTTTTGCAAAATTTTCTTGGTAGTCACATTTTTCAGAATATTTTTATTCTCTTAAATTAGTTTCATGATTTTAATTTAAGCAGGTAGCAATATAAAATATTTAACATTCCTGTGAATTCCCTGTGCAACCCGATTTCTCAGGTAGCATTTTAATATTTAACTTTGTCTTATGTATATTTAATTAAAATAAGCATATTTCCTTTAATAAGTAGCTTTTTAAAAATGAATGAATGATACATGAACTGAAATTAGTCTGAAAAACCCACATGATTTATTTTTATTTATTTGAAAATAGAATCAATGCTCACATTTTAATACATTTGAATTCACATAACTTGAAAAATTTTAGAGATTACCAAATATAGATTTGAGTCAATAAAAATATTTTAAAAGAATAAAGGCATGTAGAATTTTTATGGTTCATTAATGTTTAATGCTAAAAGCAGAATATACAGTCGAATATATACTATGATTCTAACTCTATAAGAAAGTATGTATTCCATAATAGTCACATACTGTATTACATCCATGTGCTCACATACATGCAGTGGGAAAATGTTATCAATAGTTATCTTTGAATGGTTCTTTAAGTTGTTCTATGTCTTCCAAAGTGTGTATATGTAGGCATATACTTCGTGTGTGTGTATGTGTACATAAAGATATATACATATATGTATACACACACACGTAAAGATCAAGTAGGTTATATTATGTTTGTTTGTTTTATATGTCCATACTTTTATGAAGATGGGACTAGAGAGTTGTGAGTAGATGTGGCTCCTCCTATAGCTAATTCTAGGGTGTTGTCAGATAGTCTAGGCTCCCAGAAATATTTTTATATTCATTTAAAAATTAGAACATACTTGTTTCTCTGTAATTCTAAAAAAAGTGGTTAGGGGTGAATTGATAGATGGATGATAGTTTTTAGTCTGAGGGAAGAAAGACACTAGGATTTCAAAATGATCAAAATCTTGGACTTTAAAATATATTTCAAAAATATTATTTTAATTTTCTGTATGTTTATCAATTTCCTAATCCTATTGACAAACTTCAGAGGAGAATATCTTTCTAGTAAGAGAGAGTGAATCACAGAAGATGAAAAAAGTTTGCACACGATTCCATTCGACCAGCACGGTGGCACACACCTGTAGTCCTAGGCACTCCATGGCCTGAGACAGGAACGATCACTTCAGCCCGGGAGTTCAAGGCCAGTCTGGGCAACATAGCAAACTTCAATGCCATTGAAAAAAAAAAAAAAAGGTTAGATTCAAACATAAGCCCCAGCCTGTGACTCCTTCAAAATGCTAGTTCATGCAATCATTTGTCATGCTAAAATTTGCAATGTGTGACATTAAAAAACAGTAGGTCTTACATGACCACTAATGCTTTAAATATCATAGGATTAGGGGACTTTGTTCCATAAAGTAAAATCTTCCTTCTAGTTAACTATATCTCCTTTTCCTTATGATTTAGTCATAGTAAAACAGAGAAAGGTTGCCACCTAGTGTGTTTAAGATTTCAACCAGTCATGAAATGAACTTGTTTAGGAAATTATATTTTCAAGTGCTGATGTTGATTGAACTTATATTTTAAGATGAAAACAGGCTTTTTCATGTTTAAGTACTTGAACCGTTTATGGATCCCAACAAAGTCTCCACAAGAGTGTGGGTATTTAGATTTCTTGCTTTCAGTTTCTTGCTTGTTTCTGTCTTCTTATTACAGAAAGAGTAAGGGTAGAAAATAACGTGATAAATAATACAGAAGTAGAAGAAGGATAGGGCAGGGGATAGAGAATAGAAGTTCCTGACTCTACTGTGTCAGGAAAAAGAAGACAATAGTGTACTGTTGAGCCCTGTATTCTCCTGCCTCCAGCAGCACTGGCTCAGGATTCAGCAAGTCTTTCTCTTTGGGAGAGGCAAGGCTCCCTGGACTAGTGAAGATGACTCTGGTTCAGTTCCTGGTAAGCAGGGAAGGTGACAGAGCATGTGGCACCTCCTTGGACATCTTGAAACTTAAGACCAATGTGACACTGACTCCCACAGTGACCTGCAGTAGTTCATCCTGACTGTTTTAGAAGTTTCTGCACTTGCATTCTGCTGTGACTGTTACCTGGGTACCAGTCTCATCACTCACATACATAAGTACGTGCATACATACATGTATACATGCGTGCATACATACATACATATAGGCACGCAGTGTCAACATGACTTTTTTTCTGAGCCTTCCTATCCCTCATTCTTTCTCCGCCTGTCCTCCATGAACACTCCAGTTCTTTTCTTAAAAGAGCTGTATTTTCCTTAAAACAGATCCCAGCTGTTTTTTGTTAAGGGTTATTGTTGTTATATATGAAAGACAATATTGCAACATCCTCACCCAAAATTCACATTACCAGGAGGTACAATTTCAAGTGTCCAGGCGATATTCACTGTGTGACTTTGAATCTAGCTTCTCCGTCACTTTATAGAGACCCTAATAGGCTCTTCCCATCTCAGAAGAGACTCAGAAAAATATTTAGCTAAGTAGGCCTAGGAAGCTGCAATTTATTACATTGTATTATAATCCCTCCCAGCCCCACTTTACGTGGCAAGGCACTTTGAAAAGTTTCTGTGGATAAAGTTGTTCAGGTGCAAGATTTCAGAATCATTTTTTCATAGGATTTTTTAGCATATGTGATTATTCAGTTCATTAAAACTCACACATACTTGAAGCCAAATCATATTCACAAGGTGAATCTTCTGTTGATCTTAGCTACCAGATCTGTTTTTAAATTATTATAAGCAAAGTGTAAGACACAATTCAAAGATATGTTTGTATTATATTTATTTTCTTCTAACCACAAATAAAAATATGTTTTACTTGCCTCATTCTACTAGTGAGAGCATGTCTGAAAAGATCTGTTTTAATATTGAATTGAGGACTTAGACAAAGATTTTTAAATTATATGTTAGGTATATATTCAAAGATAATTTAAGCATGACATACTTTTGAAAATAAATGGATAGCCTATAACCTGCCCTTTATTGAGGAATCTGCCACTGAAATGCTAGGAATCATTTTCCTGTTACTAAAGTGAGACCATCTTGAGATATCTGGCAGAAACAATTTCTGGGCAATTTATTAAAAAGTAATATATTTCCTTCACTAAAATGATAACTGTCTTTATGCTTTCATAGGGAAGAAAGCAAGACTGGTAAATTATCATAAATATTATAAAGTATATTACTTACAATACTTGTAAAGGAAATACAACCAAAGAAAAAATTAAATGTTTTAATAAATATGCAACCCTTTTGAGTTTTGAAATATTGAAATCCAGTGTAATCTATGTAAAAAATTAGGGGATGTATTTCCATGGATTCATTTCAGATTCATGATGTGCCTTGGTTCAGATGACTTAGTTCTGAGAAAAATAAACTTTGTAATAGGCAATTATAAAGAATAAAATGAAAGAAGAGACTATAGCTTGGGACAATAACAAGATTTCATATTATTTTAATTTTGGTTATCTGAACTGCCTCTCGTCCATTTTGTAATACAAAGTCTTCAGCTTGGCCATATACTGGAGCAGATGAATAGTTTTTCGGACTGGCAAATCAAGTAGACATAGGTGGCATGTCTTTTCCTCCCATCATGGAAATTTTAATAACATGTTTAAATCCCAGAAACCGTTGAACTATCTTGAATGCAATATATGTAGTATATACATCTATTGAAAATGTCTTTTGTGTTTGCACTTCTAACACACTACACAGTTTACTGATTTGTCCACCACTCACAAGAATGTTTGGCTTCAAATGAATTCTAAAGGTGCCTTTATGTGTGTAGAAAGTTGTCAAATGCTGAAGTGCTTAGCTCTGGATTTTGTATTCAGGCTTTTTAAACATTAGTGTATCTGTAAGTATTTCTCAGTTGTTTTGTGAGAGTTAGGCTACTGTTTCAAAATAAGTACACAAGAGAAATTGTAGCCCTATATTTACCTATATGACACAGCCAGAAGGCAAAATCAGAATGATGGGCCAAGGAAGAAATGTAGCTGGCCAACGCTGGCATCACTTTGAAATTTGCATTTATTGGGCCATTTTCCTAGAGCTTTGTTTTTAGTCTTTTTAAGCTGTTCCATAGAAGTCAGCCAATGAATATCACAAAAGGGGACCATTCCAGGTATGGCTGTGCAGCTTACTACCTGCATGTCTTTGTGTTAAGTCTCAACCAATTTGAGTTACAATTTTCTTATCTGAAAAATGCCAGTAATATCACCTACCTTGCAACATTGTTGTAACAGTTGATGATATTGTATATAAAATACACTTGCTATGATAGCATTCTTTTTACTTTTGTAAATGTTTGAAATTTTCATATCTTTTTTTCCCCAGAACTTTTTCTTTCCCCCAGAGCTTTTAATGCTGTCATCTTCCCTCTCTCTCTACTACCACTATTTAGCTTAGGTCCTCATCTCTTCTGTTCTCTAAACTGGTCTCCCTGTTTCCACTTTTACCCCTTTAAAGCCCTCAATCTTGTATAGACCTGTCACAGGGTCTCAAGAGTCCTTCTTAGCGAAGTATCAGTTTTCTGAGTCTTTGCAATTTCCTGACTGCATAGGAAAGCAAAAATCATTATGATTTGAAAGTTGTTACTACTACTGCTAATTATTATTATAGAAATGTTTATTGAACATTTACTGTGTGGTAAGCACATTTTTTAGCACTTAACATTATCAATTTATTGAATCCCAAAACATAACTATATGTATGTGCTATTATCTCCATTTTACAGATGAAGAGGCCAAGGGAAAGTGAAGTTTGATAACTTGCACAATTTCATACACCTAGTATGTGGCAGAGCTGAAATTCCAACCCAAACTTCCATCAGAGAGTAAAATCCAAGTTCTTATATATGTCATACAAGGGCTCCATGATCTGCTGCCTGGCTCATTACCACCCATGATTCTGAATTTCCTGCCTTACATGGCATTCTCTAGAATCGATGAGCTTCTCATTGCAGCTCTGTATCTGTTTCTTTCTCATCTAGGCAGCTGCTCTTCCTCCTTGGCTTCATCCCTCTCTGCTGGCTCCCTTGGGCTCAATGGCCTCCTTGCCACTTCAGTGCACCAGGCCTGTTCCCACCCTGGACCATTGTTCTAGGAAAGAGCCTTTCTGGGCTTGACCTCAGAAGACCTTTTTTTTTTTTTTTGAGAGTCAGTGTAAGTTATGTAAATTATTTACTGATGACAGAAGAACACTATCTTAGTCCAGTTTCTGTTACTATAACAGAATAGCACAGACAGGGCAATTTATATAGAAAAGAAGTTGATATCTTACAGTTCTAGAGGCTGGGCAGTCCAAGGGCATGGCATCACCGTCTGATTAGGGTATTTGGGATGCATCATCCCAAACGATGGAAGAATGGAAGGTCAAGTGAGCACATGCAAAAGAGGAAGCATGAGGGGCTGGGCTCACTTACGGTAACTAACCCACTCTTACGGTAACTAACCCACTCCCACCATAACAGCATTAATTCATTCATGAGTGTGGAGCCCTCATGACCTAATTACTTCTCACAGGCCCCCACCTCTTAATACTGTTACAATGGCAATTAGACATCAACATGGGAAAATACATTCTTCGATTGACATCCTACCTCTACCACTTATTAGCTTTTAGACCTTATGCCCTCTCTGAACCTCAGTTGCCTCCTCTATAAAATGATCATAAAACCCAATGTCCTGCCTTCTTAGAGTTCTAGAGTTCTATGAATAATCTCTACAAAGAGCAGGTGCCTCTTGAAAAGCGTGATTCTGGAACTAAGGGGGTGTAAAATAACACATGTTTCCTTTACATTGTTTTTTCCTTCTTCTGCTTTTATTTCCCACATTTTTATTTTCAAGATCTCCACATGGTTTGATCACCACCACAGCACCTATTCTAGCTATTGGCAACAATTTATTCAGTAACATCATCCATATGCTCCCTGTGCCCCAGCATGTTTCATGGGTGTTGTTTTGGGCCACTCTGGTCACTTTCAGATTGTTCATGAGTGAGCAAAAAGTTTACTTGCATTGTTCTCAGTTAGGGCCATGTCCAGGGAGCTGTCTGTGTTGAATAACAGCATTCACCTTTGATTTAAGAATTTTATCTAGCTAGATCAAGAAATAGCTGATGGTGACTCTGGAAATCCTTGTCTCAAATTATTCATGCTAAGAAATACCACAAAAGAACCCTGGGCCCCAGTTTCTCACTTTCCTCTAACTGGAATATTGCACAAATTTCCTTGCCCTTCCCTGTCCCTCCAAGACACGTCATGCTGACACCTTGCTCCCATAACCCAGGCACAGTGTAGCTGGGGTTGCTGCAGCAACAGCACACACAGAGTAACATTCCCCAGTAACTACAGTGGCTGGGATGTGAGTCAGTTGAAAATTGCGCTGGGTTTTTATTAGTGTATGATGCAGTCCCATGTCATCTACAGTTCCTAGCCTGTCCAAGACTTACACGGGATGATGCGGAACACTCCATGCCAATCACCTTCAAATGTTAGATGGTCAAGGGTTCTCTCACTGAAATCACTGCAGTTGCTGGTTCCTTCCACAGCACCCCTTACTAATATCTACAGTAAGAAGCCAAAAGTAAAACTCAGGCCCCACTGCTGGAACACTATTTCTACTATTGCATATCCTGTGTACCTAAAAAGCAACAGTAAACCCTGGTTGATGATCAAGAAGCCCCTCTTTTTGCCCAGGGAGTTGGACGATGGTTAACATCCCAGAAGACATATTTTTAACCCAGTTGCTGGGAAGAACATGTGCTGAAGATTAAGGATGGAATCACTGTAATTCTCTATGGGAACTCATGAAAGTGGAACTTGCCGTTTAATACTGATTGACACTGAGCACAGAGTTATTGGTGGTTTCTAATGTGGGATTTGGTTTATTTTTCAGACACGGAGATGACTTGATTGTGACTCCATTTGCTCAGGTAAGCACAGCTTTGTGAATGGGCAGGTTTCTCACAGATGTAAAAATTTAATTTGGGGGATTAGTTCAGGTTATTAATTTAATTTAATTTTAAATCAAGCACAACTATAAATACAAATTCTTGGTTCATTCAAGCAATTCAGAAGCACTGCTAGAGAAAGTGGCTTTGCCTATATTAATCTGTTTCTTATAAACCCATAGAACCAGACTATCTTTGCTTCAAATAACAAATTAGCTAAGGGGAATACTTAATTGGGCCCATAGTTCCTTAACTGACATAAGCACTAGAAGCAGAAAGCTATATCATGGCTTAAGTTAGGTTTAGTATAATTAGGTATATGATAAGTGCTTGAAATTCAATATTCCAAGTCAACCTAATACCTTATTTATCTCTTTTTTACATATGTCATTTGTACAGAGATTTAGCTGAGTGATGTGTTGATGTTTACTTCTTCCTTCTAGGCATACAAATCATGAAAATACTTTAACCACATGACATATATGCAAGCAGGTGATAATGTGATCTAAAATGTTTTGGAATATATATATGAAAGAGTTGATGACCAGATCTATGTATAGACCAGTACCTCTCAGCCCTACCTGCATGTTAGATTAACCTAGAGACTTCTTATCCCAATGCTCAGGCTGCAGCCCTGGTCAATTAAATCCAAAAATTTGGAGATCTGATCCAAGCATCTGTATTTGGTAAAGGCCTCAGTATTTTTCCAGTGTGCAGGAGAAGTTGAGAGTCCCTGGTATAGACAACTAAGGGCAGAATGAGATAAAACTGATTTAACTGGGGCATGAAGCAGGTTTAAAACCAACACTGACGAGTAAGAAATGTTAAATACCGAAATGCAAGTAATACTGAGAGGTTGTAAAAATTATAATCAGTCCTATATCATACATCAGGGTGCTCTTGCACCTTGGACAACTCACTTAAATTTTCTGAGTCCTCTTTGTTTTCTACTGGTAAAGTTAGGTGACTGAGCTGGATGAAAGGCAGTCAGATCTAGTTAAAACCCTTTCACCTCTTCTTGCCACCTAAATGGACTTGAGCAAGTCACTGAACTTTTCCAAGCCTGATCTCTTCCTCTGTTAAATAACAGTTCCAAGAGTACCCACCTCATAAGGTTGCTAAGACACTGAAATAATACCATGCTTGTAAAATGCTAGGCACAATTGCTCAAAAATATAATATAAAAACTTTGTCATTGGTTTAAATGTATAGAGCCGAAAATGTTCTTTCTTTTCTAAAATGTCATAAGTATTATTTTTTAAATGGATTACAGGGTTTAGATAGTAGGATTATGTGTAGTTCTACTTCTTAAAACTTTCCAAACTTTCATTACTGTAAGTTAGACCTACAATATAATCAATTCATAAGTAACATAATGTATAATAGTTACTTTTTAAATTAATGCAGGCAATTAAAACTAAAATACAACCACCATCCTTTTCAGATGGTTAACATCTTGTTTGCTGAAGGTTTTGCTGGAGATCATGAATTCTTTCTAGTATCTGTATTTCTGTGTTCAAAAATTTTACACTTGTATGATTTAATAATATTATGTGATACCAAAATGTTATAAAGTTAGGGGTTTTTAATTGATTACTATTGAAAACATGGCTGGGTGTGGTGGCTCACACCTGTAATCCCAGCACTTTGGGAGGCTGAGGTGGGTGGATCACCTCAGGTCGGGAGTTCAAGACCAGCTTGGCCAACATAATGAAACCCTGTCTCTACTAAAAATACAAAAAATTAGCTGGGCGTGGTGATGGGTGCCTGTAATCCCAGCTACTTGGGAGACTGAGGCAGGAGGATTGCTTGAACCTGGGAGGTAGAGGTTGCAGTAAGCCAAAATCATTCCATTGCACTCTAGCCTGAGTAACAGAGCAAGACTCTGTCAAGAAAAAAAAAAAGAAAGAAAACTTATAATTCTGTATCTAAGACCTGAGAGAGAGGTGAACAGACAAAATATGGCATAGCAATGTAAGTAACATCACCAAACAGAACCAGTCATTCCAGTTTGAGTTCATTCAAGTAGCTATTCTTGTTTCTAACCAAATTATCTAGGTATTTTTATAAGAAAAAATATATAAATAGTTAATAAAAAATGAAAAAAGATCTGTGTATGACATATGGTCTTTTATATCAAGTAGTAGTTATTAATCTGCAACAAATAGATTAATAAATTGGACTTGAACCCTATCATCAGTGCTCTTAAATTCCAAGGAAATCTAGTCTTTTACCTAATTAGACATTTTCTGTAGTGTACCTATAATCTCCAAGAAAAAAATAAACTAAGAATTTCAAGATATTGGGAAATACACACACACACACACACATAATTTAGTTTATATATATATATATTATTTATATATATAATTACATATAGTATATATTATATATAATAATTATATATAATATATGTTATATATAATTATATATATATAATTTAGTCAATATTAGTAAGCTATTTAAATAAAAAAGATGTGTACTTAGTATACTTGAAAATAGAACTTGGAATATAAATCAACTCTGTATAATTTATAGGCATATCTGATGCCCAAAAATAATCCCATAATATATTAAGACTTTGCTTATGATTAGCTAAGTGACTCACAATACCTTGTAGAGAGTGGTCATTACTCAAGAGGCTGCTGATTTTTTTTTTTTAAGTGGCTTCATCACGATTTTCACAAATGGCCTTTTACTGGAGTATAAGACCTGGAAAGCCCCACTAGAATTAAAAACAAAACAAAACAAAACAAAAATCTGTTAAACCCTGAAGAGTTTCACCACTGGTAGAGCATCTATGGGGAGGTGGGTAAGAGAGAAGTCCCAGTGTGTACGTTTAAGTGGCCTTCTCTTAAACCCTGTTGGACATGATTGGCATATTTTGCTGACCCAATCACTAACTCCTCAAATTTTCTTTAATACAAAGTAGAACACTTACCACTTAACGGTAAGCACTATTTTAGCATTAACTATTTAAAACTAAATACATGAGATATTTATGTCACTTGAAGTGATACCAATCTAATTTGTCCTGATATATCATAATTGCTTTCACCAAGGGACAGAAAACAACTGATTTTAGAAAAGTCACTCAGAAAAATATTTAGCCAAGTAGGCCAAAGAATTATCCTCTTTTCCTAGCATGCTTTGAAGATTGGAATTTTATACTAAACCCTAATGAAAAAGCTATGCTTCTCAAAAAAAAAAAAAAAAAAAAAAGAAACAAAAACTTTTTGCATAAAAAGTTTAGAAAAATAAGAAAAAGAAAAGGAAAATGTTCTAAAATTCCAAACCCCAAAATAACTGCTACTGACATTTTCCTTCATACCCTTTAGATTTATTTTTCTGTGCATATTTTCTTTCCTATGGCTCCTAAAAATGGCCCTCCCCTATCGAAAGTGTTCGAAGATCCTCCCTCAAATCCATCTCATCTTCTGCCTCTTCTTGAGAACTCATTTCTTTATGCCTGAGTCCATCTCCAGAACACAAAAGGATCCCTCCCTGGTCTTTCCAAATCATGGTTTCCTTTGACGTGAAAAGAATAAAATCCTAAAATAGAGGAGAATTCAGGAAGCCATGCAAAGATATATTGAACATTTTTGACCAGGCTAAAGCCTGAAACATCTTGGATAGATGTAATTTTCAGAAAGGATCCTATAGTATCTCTCCACAGTCTATCCCGTTGTCTAAAACACTGTCAGGGCTAGAATTTCTTGCTGGTGTTTAACCTAAACTCTTTTCCATCTCTGATTTCTTATGCTTTCCCTTATAAGCTCAGAATCCCTTTGGTCCTGAGAGAAAATGACAGCTTTAAATTTTTTTTATTTCAATTGTTAAAGTATTCTCTTGTGTTTGTTTTGAAATCTTTTGGTGTGGGTGTTTCCTTAGGCACGAAGGCTAGAGAGGAATCCCACTGGAGTGCACTCAGCAACTGACCGTTTTTTCTTGGCCAGAGTTCTTGGGGGCCAAGGAGCACTAAGGAGGCACAATGCTGATAAACTGTAGGGAACCCTTCTCTGCAGTCAGCTGCCTCCGGACTCAGTGATCCCAGGATTTGTGACACAAAAGTTGACTAGAATTCTCATGTGGAAGTGTGTAATGTTAAATGAAATAGACTCTGATGAAAGAGAAAACAGGGAAACCCAAGCATTATGCTGGATCCCTGGAGAAACCCTCACATCTTTCAGACTAAGGAGATATTCCTGATTTGAAAATACAGAGGCAGGAGAATAACTTGAACCCGGGAGGCAGAGGTTGCGGTGAGCCGAGATCGCGCCACTGCACTCCATCCTGGGGCACAAGAGCAAAACTCCGTCTCAAAAAAAATAAAAATAAAAAAATACAGGGTAGGAACAACAACTACATCTTTTTACCTTTACTCTAACCAAAGTACAGCATCTGGGAGACTTCTAGGATAAAACATGTAGTAGTTATTAATACTACAGAATATTACCATTTAGTCGGTAATAAAATATAACCAATATTCTCATATCCCTGCCTGTCCCTCAGCCACTTCACCCAGCAGCAACAATCTTGTGGCCTCATCACCATCCCCAAGCTTGCAGACTGTGCTAGGCCCTCCCTGCCAGGCTGTGAAAGAAGATAGTCACCTCGTTTCATTTGGTGCTAATTTTTTAGCTTTTCTTTAGCCTTAATTAGTTTAAATTACAGCTACTATCTTCTGGACATCTAAGTTCTTTTTACGATCCAACCGTATAAAATTGTCTATCAACCATTTCTGGTGTACAAACCAGCAATTTCATACGGTTTAAACAAAATATAACTTGGAAAGAGATTTTCTTTTCATAAAAATGACCTTTCCATTTTGTAAATAAGCATAACTTGACTCCGGCTTTTTCCGGAGGTAAGACCGAAGTGATGAATCTCTTCCAGCGCGGGTTGCCGCCGCCTCCACCGCCAGTGGCACCTCCACCTCATGGTCTGTGTTTTACCGCCATCTAGTGTTAGCAAGTGTATATGGTTACGAAAAACAATCCTCAAAACCATTTATTTTCCTCTTTTTCTTAGGCTATAATGTTCAGCGTTTAAGTGTTAAATGATAACTGCATTTTCCTGCTATTTTCAGTGATTCCTACTGTTTAATAAATGTTTAGAAGCACCTAAGGAGATCCGAGAGTAAAGTATGTAAATAACATTGAATCCTTCCCCATGGGCTAATACATGAACCATCTTCGTCTAAAATTTTTCTGTAAAACTACCAGTATTTCTTTCCTAAGGAATATATATTTCTCATGATTCCCAATGTATTTTTGACATTTACTGGCTATACTTTTGCTTGGTGGGGCAGAAGAGAAAGAAATGACCTTAATTTTCTAACCAATGAGCTCTGTGGAAGAAACCTCAGGGACCTTTTTGGTTAGCAAGCATTAAGAAGTAAGGACAATTGTAAAAGGAGCATTAAAGCTTTTACTACAGTTCTTAAAGAGTCGAATTCAGGGGAAGTGAGGGCTGCCCTGAACAAAGCAAAGATCAATGAAATTTTAATTTAGGGGCTTCGGTAAAACGGTTTATAGTTCTCCCCACAGCCTACAGTAACAGATGCTCCCTCTTTGTGCCCTGCAATGAAAGTGAAAGCTTAAAAGACTAACACAGTGATAACAGTGATGACGACACCAAGAGTCAATCAGCGAGGCCCAAGACAACACCCCCTTATAAGATTTGTCTAGAAATGTTATTTACACTTCTGCCAATAAATAGCATACATGTCATACTGTAGAAGATAATAGTTAACACCAAACATAAAATGTATAAAATACTGTTTGTCCTACTGCAAAAAAATAAATAAATAAATAGATCCACACACACAATAAATAATCTAATACTGGCATGCATAGGAAATAACTTCTCTACAAGGTTATTTATTGCAATGGTGTTTGTCAAAAATCAACTTTAAGATAGAAAACCTAAAAGCTGATTGCTAGTGGCCAGGCAACTGAATGTGTGGAGGAGAGACTGGTAGACAGATTTCTTTTTTCACTTTTTATTTTGAAGTATTTCATATATATAAGAGAATATAGCTGGTAATTATGTAAAATATAAAGAATAATACTAAAATGAACAGTTTAGGAAATAGAACAGTATCAGTATTTTAATGTCCCCTGAATGTCCCTCCCCAGGTTAATCTGTTTCTATTGCCTCTTTTCAGAAATAACAATAATTTTGATTTTTATCTCAATCATTGAAGGGGAGACTTTTTGCTTTGTACTCTTTTGTTTAAATTCTGAAGCATGTCAAGATATAAATTATACAAAAATAAATTTTAAACTAAAAACCAAGACAAAATAATATTAAATTAGATTATTTATTAAATTAGTATTATAACAGAGGCAAAAACTCCTCTACAGAAATTTTTCTTTTCGTGACTGATGTTTCCTTTCAAATGGCCATAGAAAATAAGTTGCCTGCAGCTCTATGCCTATTTACCCAGCTGTCAACTGCAATGAACTTAACTATTATGTATGGGAATAAAACTCTCAGAATTCTGGAGTTAAACATTTTGCCTAGGAAAGGGATCAATTAGCTGGTGCAATGATTTTATCTTAAAGTCTTCATTAGTGTGTTTGATATTCACTTCTTAAAACATAAATTAAGCCTGCATGATTTAATGACAGTGGATCATTTATCCGATTTACTTCTACATCATTCAAGATTTCATGCCTAATGAAAGACATCGTGGTCTGATGTCAGCAGTTGGCTATTTGAATACTCCATCATAGGCAGCGTGACCTTTCAGAGCTGTGGGTTGTTTATATGAGATAATGAGCCAGGTTTTTCCAGTGACTGAGTTAATCACGGTTGCCTTCTTAGGAAGCAGCATTAACTCCTTTAGGGGAAAATGCTGTACGTCACTGTCCCAAAGTGTACACAGCTCTCCATTGACTTATAAAAACGAACGTCAATTTCATAAACAAAAACAACAACAACAAAACAGAGTCTGGGACATTTTTGTCTTTAAAAAAAAAAAAATTAGACTGATTTTAGTCTAGGTCCGTGCCAGATGAAAAATTTCTGAAAACAACTCTGGAACCCTTGGAGTAATTAAAAAACTGGACTCTTGAATTACCAATGCTAAGCATTAAGTAAATTTCCCATGTGCATGCCAAGTCATTAAGTCAAAAGTAACGCTGCCATCATGGGCTAATATTGGCTGAATGCTTTCTATTTGCCAGGCACTGTTCTTGGCACCAAACCTGTCATTCCATATACTCCTCACAATTCTACGAGGTAGGTATCACCATCCCAGTTTTCCAGGTTAGGAAGCTGAGGTACAAAGAGGTTGCATATCTAGTCCCAGTTCACACATTTACTACATAACAGAGCCAGACAGTCTGGGTTGTTACATAATACCTACTCAGACATTTGGAATCTGTGTTTTACATAAACTTAGCACTCTAGCTGTCACCCAAATCACCTATAATCCCATCTAATATGGGTTTGACCCTGGGGAAACTTGCCCATTTCAGGAAAAAGAGAGGAGGGAAGAAGGAGAAAAGGCTCTTGGAACCTTCTCCTAGGCTCACTTCCAGTCCGTTGGCTACTTTTTAGTTCCAAATGGAATTAGAAAAAGTGACTGTTAGAGATAGTGATGCCTATTGGTCCTGCCTTGTCATGTGTGTGGGCATGTTGTGTCTATGTATTCATTTAGTCAACCAATTTTTATTGAGTATTTTCTGTGTGCCAAGCATTGTGCATGTACAGGGCAGTAGCATTTTACATAGGAAATGCATCCCTGAGAATTTCTTACAATGCACAATTCAGATAACCTTAACAAAAGAAAGCAATGTCTGCTTACTAGCTAGAGTAGCCATGTAGCAAAGGTAGAAAAACTGTTTAAAATTCACTTCACTTGCCAACTTAAAATTATGGGATTCTTAATCAATTTTTGAAGAGATTTGGGAGTAGGGAATTTTTTTATCCCTAAAGTGAGATTTATTAGCATTTTATATTATACTATTTGAAATGTGCATAAAATGCAATCATGTTATCTGTATATCGCCTGGAATATTGTCTTGGTGACTAAGGAACCCAGAAATACTGTGGAAACTGCTGCTACTGTCACCATATTCACAGACAATAGGGAGAGATTTCTGGAAAATCCCTGCAGTCTGGCCTCTCTGGATTTCCTGTGGATACCTACAAACTTCACTAAGTGTTGGGAGATTCTTTAGTGGTATATGAAACTAAGTTTCAAGCAATATCAAGTTTTATCTTAACAAACCATTTTCAAGTGTATTTAAAATGGCCTTAGTTCAAGAAGTTTCAAGAATCCTTTCTTGTTGTAGGTCTTGGCCAGTCTGCGAACTGTACGAAACAACTTTGCTGCATTAACTAATTTGCAAGATCGAGCACCTAGCAAGTAAGATATCCTTTTTTCCCCTCTTTTTGCTGAACTTTTATATAAGTTTTCTCAACTTGATTGAACCCAAGGCAATATGTTAGACTTCTCTGTGTTGTTGCCACGTTGTCTAATCGTGTATACTAAGTCATATGATGTCCTGTTAATTTTCTATAAATACTTTGTGGTGATGGTTCTAATATCAGAAATGAAGCAGTATGACAAATAAATATGGTGATTCCATCTGTCAGAAATCATCTGGCATGATCAGTCCTCTGCCCAGTTATTTACACTCAGGGTAACTTTATAGTTTTGGCTTACTTCATAAATTAACCGTGGGTGAATAATCTCATCACACCTTAAGATCAGCTGAAAGTCATACTCTCAGGACAACGATGATTTGGAGAAGTGACATCTCATAGCAAAGACCTTTGATTCTCCTGCTGTTACTGACTTTCAGATCAGCAGCATTCATGGAGCAATTAATAGAATTGTGGTTTATATGACAACAGGGAAAGCATTTGAAAGATGGGAAATGATTATCATTTCAGGTTCTTGATAAAGGCAAAAAAATCTAAAAAGATAAAAGTAATTTTTCAATATTAAATGGAAAACTGGTTTGCTGTTATTTCAATGTCCATGTTTTTTTTAAAAAATCTGTTATTAATAAGAAATAAGATATTAAAATACAAACTTCAAATAATTTTCCAGAAGGAAAAAAAAACATTTAAATCAATATTAAGAGGATAGTGAATATAAGTATATTATAACTTTTTTTTTTTTTTAAATGGAGTCTTGCTCTGTCGCCCAGGCTGGAGTGCACTGGCGCAATCTTGGCTCACTGCAAGCTCCACCTCCTGAGTTCACGCCATTCTTCTGCCTCAGCCTCCCGAGTACCTGGGACTACAGGTACCCACCACCACACCAGGCTCATTTTTTTGTATTTTTAGTAGAGACAAGGTTTCACCCTGTTAACCAGGATGGTCTCGATCTCCTGACCTTGTGATCCGCCCGCCTCGGCCTCCTAAAGTGCTGGGATTACAGGCATGAGCCACTGCGCCCGGACGGAACTACAACGTATCTAAGTGTATAACATTTCATAGTAGTTAGTACTTCTTAAAAACAATGAAAAATCTGAACTTTCCATTTCATAATAATAAAATTGACCTCCCAAATTCACAGTTTTTATTATCAAAAATAGCTCTGGTCATTATTCAAGTACTTCTTGTGATAGAAAAAAAGTTTTAAAAAATCAATATAAATGTAACAATGCAAGTTATTGGAATGGAACCCATTAGATTCTGTTTTTCCAGATAATGAATTTTCACAGTCCTATTCTCTCAGCCCGAACACTTCTCGTCTTCTTCTTCCTCTCCTCATCTACTGGGCTAATTGTCATTCATTCTTTGGATTGCAGCTTAAATAAAATTCCTTTTGGAGCACTGCCCCGGCAATACCCAACATAGACACACTCACAATCCCTAATCAAAGTGACGTGCCTCTCCATCTCTGTCTGGTTGTACCTCGTACTTGATTCCTATGTTAGCACGTATCTCTCTGTGCTCCTGTTGCCTGTTTGTCTACTGGGATGCTCCTGAACACTGTCAGTTCCCAGTGAGTAGGAATGTAGTTGGTTCACAGTTGTATTCCATGTGCCTAGTACAATACAGAGTCTTATCAGTCTGCAAAGGCCTGTTCACTGAAAGGGTAAAGTAGTAACTCAGCATGTAAAATCTGAGGGCATGCTTTGAGATACCCCTTCATTACCAATCACATTTTCCATGTAACATGGCCGTACAATATCACACTGACCTCAGCGGCCCCCTTGGGCTTTGGGGATTTGGTAGCTTATAAGATCAGTCACGTCCCCCTTAGAAAGTCTCAGCTCTGCGGAAGAAATGAAGTTACTGGTTGTCACTCCCAAACTTTTTAGTCTTGAATTTTACCCAGGAAACTGGGATTTTTGTCTTTAAAAGGTGAACAAGAAACTCCGTTTATGCTTCCTTTATATATAGTCACCTGGGTACCAGCATTTATATCTGTGGCAGGCAGGCAAATAGTTGATCAGTCAGGCTCCAGAGATGATCTGAGGCCTGTTTCTCTGCAAGACAGAAGTTTTCAGCTGACATACGGGGACAGAACAGATTGAAATGGAAAGGAGGAGCTAGAAGAAAACAGAAAATCATAGCTTGAGCCTGAACTTCCTTTCTGCCTTGACAATGCCCAGGGTGACATCTAACCAAACAGTGTTATCTGGCGGACTCTAAGTAAAGGCCCACTGTGGTCTTCCTTTTGGTCAATGCAAATTTGTGCCTCCATTACTGATTCAAACCAAATCGGCTTCTTTGGGTATCAGAATAGTAGGATTCAATCTATACACGGCTAAACTCAATTCTGTTCAGCGAGAACAAAGTGCTGTAACTCTGCCTCATCACATGATGACCCTGGAGGAACCAGAACTTTCCCGCTAGGCACTCACAGAGCCGCTAGAACATTTCCAAGCTCATCCTTGGATTTTGTGGAAGGCATGTGCTGCTTTGCATAAGCCACTTTTTTTTTTTTTTTTTTTTTTGAAACGGAGTCTCTTCACTCTGTCGCCCAGGCTGGAGTGCAGTGGCATGATCTTGGCTCATTGCAAGCTCTGCCTCCCGGGTTCACACCATTCTCCTGCCTCAGCCTCCAGAGTAACTGGGACCACAGGCGCCCACAACCACGTCTGGCTAATTTTTTGTATTTTTAGTAGCGACGGGGTTTCACCGTGTTAGCCAGGATGGTCTCGATCTCCTGACCTTGTGATTCGCCCACCTCGGCCTCCCAAAGTGCTAAGATTACAGGCATGAGCCACCGCACCTGGCCCACACATTGCTGACTTGTTAACACACTACTGGTTCCTGTCACCTTGGGTTTTTTGCTTTTGTTTTGCCTTTGTGATTTTTTATTCTACAAGTGAGTTCTGGCTCATTTGTCATTAAAGGAGGTATCGATGCAACCCTGGATCAAAGGATTAATATTTTCTGCTTGCCATTACCTGTTCAGATATCAAGTTCCTAAGTGCCAGTTAATTGTAGGATTGATAGTAAAAGGAGATAATCAGTAACAAGTCAACCATTTGGTTTTCCAAAACTGTAGAGTAGTGTAAAAATATTAATTTCATACCATTCCCAGACAAAATCAATGGTTTCTAAATTTTCACAGAGCAAGAACTAAAAAGGAATAATCAGGATATCAATTATTTGAATGATAAACTCTTAGCAAGAAGGTAACAGGTTCTGCTCTGCACAGCAAGACCCCATCTCTTAAAAAAAAAAAAGTTTAATTAGCCAAGCATGGTGACATGCACCTGTAGTCCCAGCTACTTGAGAGGCTGAGGTGGTAGGGGGAATCACTAGAGCTCAGGAGTTCAAGGCTGCAATGAGCTATGATCACACCACTGCACTCCAGCCTGGGCAACAGAGTGAGACCCTGTCTCAAAAAAATTTTTTTAATTTTAAAAAGAAGAAGATAATTACTGGTATATAGACCAGAGCTATTTCAGAGCAGTTGCTTAAAATATTAACCTTTTAGTTTATCGAGTTTAAATTCTCCCCACTTTTCCCCTAACCATTTTATTTTATAATTAAAAAAACTAAAAGAATTCAGAAGTAAAATTTGGTGCATTTTCAATCAAACACAAAATTTTAATCACAAACTGATACCAATAAACTTAAGAGCAATGAAAGGGAGCCAGAGGCTGAGTGGAACTAGTGAGAATTTACAAAATCCCAGGCTGCTTTCCCCAAGTTTCCCGCACCCTGCTAAGAGATTCATCATCTCAGCAAGGCATATTTGAAGAGCCTGATGCTATCGGCACATATGTGAGGCTGCGCATACAGGTTCCACAAAAACATCTAAAACTAAGGCAACAAAGCAGAGCATAGGCCCTAGGATCACATTCGTTTAGTTCAAATCTCAGCTTTGTTACTTAAAACTAGTTCTTCAAATTCTCAAAGTTTTGGTTTTGTCATTGGTAAAATGAGAACAATGAAACTTACTTCCTTAAGGCTTATCATGAGGATTAAATGAGATAATTCATTTAAAGTGCTTATTTTGCAATGTCTGATCCACAGGAAGTGTTTATTAAGTGTTAGCCATTGGTAGAGGCAATATATATATATAATTCTATACCTTATATATGTATCAGACATCTTTGAATGTATCTAAAAGTTTTTTAAATCATTATATTTTAAAAGCTGTCAATTACAAGTAATAACTTTATAAAGTTATATTTCAAAAATGTTGATGGATACTTCATAAATGATATTCTTTTCAACATAATTTATTAAGCACTGACTGAATACTGGACGCATTGTACTAGGCTGTGTAGGGAATATAAGTTAATCAGACAGCATGCTTTTTTTTAAACTTCAAGGGGTTTATAGTCATTTTGTGGAACTTGGCAAACATCTGAAAACTTAGCGAATACAAGATATAATTTATTTAAGTACCTTTGGCTTAGAGTATTTCTAAAGCCTCTACTGTATCTATTTGGACAAGCCATTAATATACCTCTCTAACAAAGATATCAGAAATATAAGAATATAAGAAAGGAAATATAAGGAAACAGGAAAAAGTTCAAATAGCTTCTCTAATTATAAGATAGTTTACAATAAATCATTCACTTCTAATAATGTACAGGCAATCATGAGAATATATGCCAACAATAAAAATTTCTTAACCCTGCATTAGGGAAAGCAATTATACATTGACTGCTTTTTCAAATTCAGAGTCTGTACGCCCTGGCTTCAGTCAATAAAATCAGTAAGAATTTCCTCTTCTCTCATGTCCCAGTGACACTTACATCAGCTTTATTTACCCCAAGTCAATCACTGTGAGATTTTACTGCTTTCTTTTTGGACATGTGTGATCTGAGCCATAATACAAAGAACGCCTAGGGACTTGTCTGGCTGGTCTGAAAGAAATCATTTGCATGTCCAAACTTAAAAATAATTCTTTAAAGTAAAAGGCTGTATCTGAAATGACTCAGAGAGCGATCAAATCAACAAGCCCCACATATTTACTGCTTTGTATTTTTCTGTCTTTGTCAGAAGATCACCCATGTGCAACCAACCATCCATCAACAAAGCCACCATAACAGGTAAGAAAGATCTGGAGCTTATTCTTCATGTGTCTAGGAAGAAACCATTTCTGCCAAAAGTCAATATAACACCAACACCAATTTCATGCTGCAATTTGAAAATGTTAAAGAAATAAACTCTTTCTTCTCTACATTATCATTTCTATCATTGATCTCACAAATTGTCTAAGCTGTTATTTGGAAAATTTTTACTGGTTTACATTTTTTTACTGATGTACATTATTTTTAACCATTTAACTATGTGCTTATACTCATTTGAGCATTGCTCTGGGCATTTGTATTTTGAGAGATGGTGTTACTTTCAAGTCGCTTCCCATTCTGGTTCCACACATGTGTTATTAGCATGATATAATATGTCATCATTTAGTTTAGTAAGAGTGAAGGCATAAATAAAAGGAGTAACATGTTGGTTCATCAATATCCCACTTGTGTGTAGGAAGGAACATTGTTTCAGTAGTCCAATAAAGAACTGAGAGAGCTGAGAAGAAACTCAGTTTGGGAGGGGAGAGAAGTTAATATACAATACAGAAAAAAGTTCAATGAGATCAAAACACAGGGATCTATAAATGTTTGGGAAAGAAAAATAAGAGGAAAGATGAGAGAAGTCAAGTGCATAAAAATAAAATTATCTCAATTCCTATTAGTCTGTTTTAGGCACAGAACTTGACCCCACCTGAACCAAAAACAGAATGCATGATATCATTTTGCTGAACCTGAAACCAAATTGAACTCTTTTGACTATTTCTTGAAACCCCAGTTGATTCATTAAAATAATGGCCTGGAAAAGAAAACCTATGTTTTCTAAAATTGTTACCAGAAGAAAATTAGCATATTCTCCAAACTAAAACATTCTTCATTGGATTCAAATGTCTTCCTTTAGCTCCAACCCATAATGTGCTAAGGAGCTCTTATTAAGTTATTAGTGAGTACACTTTGGTTGAAATTTAACTTTATCTTGTCCAGATGTCTGTTTCTGTTTGTGGGCACCACATTAGAGTTGATTCTGGTATCATTGTTAATGTCATCTTTTCTGAAAGTCATCAAGTGGAACTTATATTTCAATGAATGTTAAATTATTGATTCTCTTCTTCATGTTTCTCTTTCAAAATATTATTGGTGATGACTTCCAGTTATCATTTTATAGTACATATATGGTTAACCAGTTTTGTTCTTGATATTGATCAAGAAATGAACAATAGGGCCAGGAGTGGTGGCTCACGCTTGTAATCCCAGCACTTTGGGAGGCCGAGGTGGGTGGATCACTTGAGGCCAGCAGTTCAAGACCAGTGTGGCCAACATGGCAAAACCCCATCTCTACTAAAAATACAAAGCTTAGCGTGGTGGTGAGCACCTGTAATCCAAGCTACTTGGGAGTCTGAGGCAGGAGAATCGCTTGAACCCAGGAGGCAGAGGTTGCAGTGAGCCAAGATTGTGCCACTGCACTCCAGCCTGGGCGACAGAGTAAGACTGTCTCAAAAAAAAAAAAAAAAAAAAAAAAAAAAGAGAAAGAGAGATGAACAATACAGGAATAACAATTCCTGTATGCCAAAATAAATACTTTGAGTAACTGATTTTTTCTGCCAAAATTCAAATTCAATATAAATGAGGCTAAACTGAGTTGGAGGTGTGGAACTGGATCCCTCTGTTTCTATGCACTTTCCTATGTTGAGGTACGGACAAGCCTACATTTATGACATTGTACCCGGGGCCTCTAGTGAGAGAAGCCACATGGAAGCTGGTCTTCACGCTGCTTCAGGCACTAGATCTGACCCCTATCAAGAGGGACTACCCTCAACCCCCAATTTTGTAATAAGCAAGAACTGACATTGCTGTTTGGGCAGAATGCAGTGCTATTTTGGTTCCTGGAAGCTTTTTTAGCTTGAGGTCACGTATGAGCTGGCCTCACAGGTGGAGCAGCATTCTGTCTCCCAGAAGAGCAGCATCAGGTACCAGTGGAAATTGTTGTGTCTGACAACAGATGGTTGGGTGCTCAGTGGTCAGGGCAGCTGCCCAACCACCCCAGCAGATGCCAGACACAGATTAACAGGAGAGAGTAGCTACACTCAAAGGGCACAGACTTGATCTTAAGCATATGTGACAGACCTCACAGAAACTCCTAGAAATGTATACATAGTAAGGGGGCCCTGGAACCATACCAGAGGGAATTATGAGTCACAGAAATTAAGAAATTAAGGTGAATATGGCCTCATTCATACCCTCAAGCTCCTGACCTGAGGCCTAGGGACGAGGGGGATACAGAAATACCTTATCTAGAAAGGGAAATGAATTAACTATTGTTACCACTTAGTGCCGCTGGGCTCCTCACAAAGCACAACCGGAAATGAACTGACTAAAACTGGGAATTCATTTTTCTTGCCCAAACGTAGCAAACCAAGGTGGGAACATGGCATAAGGATGGAGGGATGAGGGCAGTAGCAGGGGAAGGTTCCCCTTTCTGAGCCCATTTTGGAAAAAGTGGGCCTTTAAAACCTCAGTACTAGTAATAATAATGGTGGTTGAGACTTTGACATTAGTAAGATTTGAGACACTCAGAAAAGGCAGTGCTTGTGCCTTTCCTCCCTCCGCAACTGACCGCTCAGGCCCCACCCTCTAGGCTCACTCCCCCTGAAGTTGGAACCTGGCTGTACCTTGGCAGTAGTCCTGGGAAGGGCAAAGAAGTGTTAAAAAGAGTCAGTGAGGCACCCTTAAGATGAATGAGTCCCTGTTGATAGGGGTCAGACCTAGTGCCTGGAGCAGCCTGAGGACCAGTTTCCATGTGGCTTCTGTCACTAGAGGCCCCAGGTACAGGTTCACAAATGTAGGCCTGTCCATCCCTCAACATAGGAATAAGGTCTAGAGTAACAGTATAGCCTAACAGTTAAGTTCCTGGCTCATCCAAAAGGCTGCTAGAGCACACAGCTCCAAGTGCCTCTGGAGGGCAACTCCACAGAACATCACGATATGGTCCCCTTAGAATTGTACCACGTGTTTGCTTTGCCTGCCCAGAACTCAAATCATGCTCTATCATGAGAGCTTTGTGGCCCTGGGCAGGTTGCATACCCTTTCTCTGCTCAGTCTCCCTGGCTATAATATAGTGACACTGCTTCCTACAGTTGTTGTTGGGTTGAATGAGTGAACACACGTGTTGCTCTTAGCATAGTGCCTCACAGAGCCAGCACTTAATACATCTTTTTAAATTCCATTTTGTTGTTATCACTTGGTTTTGTTTTTAGGGCCCACTGTATAGATAGAACTAGGGGTTTCTTCATTACTTCAGGCTGCCATAACAGAGTACCGTAGACTGGGTGGCTTATAAACAACATAAGTTTATTTCTCACAGTTTTGGAGGCTGGAAGTCTGAGATCAGGATGCCAGCATGGTTGGGTTCTGGTGAGAGCCTTCTTCTCAGTTGCATCAGTGCTCTTTATAAGGGCACTAGTCTCATTTGTGAATGTTGAGTGCTCCACCCTCACAACCTGATCACCTCCCACAGGCCCAACCTCCAAATATCAACACATAGGGGGTTAGGATATTGAAATGAATTTTGGGGGCACACAAACACTCAGTCCATAACAAGGGGTAATGGAAAGAATAAGACAAAGACACAAAGGAAGGAAAGGGAACAGTGAGAGAAAGGCAAGCTTGCAGGATCATAAGAGGAAAACTTATGGGTCCTTAAATTGGCCAAAATGGATGCACTTGCTTTGTGCCCATCAAAATGGGGTCTCCCACTGCTCCCAGCATTGTCTCCTTTATTCTCATCACAATTCACAGATGCTGGTGGCTTTGCGATAGAGATGATACACTGTTGTTCAGGATGAATTTCAAAGTCTAAGAACTCACTTTTGAGTCATAGTTGTTTGACAGAGAAACATTAATTCTCTGTCACTTTTCTGTAAACCAACTCTAATTTTAAAAAAGAAGAGTTAAGAACTTCAGCTGTCTACATATGACATACCATGCTTTCTAAGGAGTTGTCCCATAGAATTTACAATACCCTCTTCCTCTTTTCAAGGTTATTACATTTGACATGTGTTAAAGCCAGGAGACTTTGATTTTTTTTTTTCCCTTGAGACAGAGTTTTGCTCTTATCGCCCAGGCTGGAGTGCAATGACGTGATCTGAGTCTCACTGCAACCTCCACCTCCTGGGTTCAAGCAATTCTCCTGCATCAGCCTCCCAACTAGCTGGGATTACAGATGTCCACCACCATGCCCTGCTAACTTTTTGTGTTTTTAGTAGAGATAGAGTTTCACTATATTAGCCAGGATGGTCTTGAACTCCTGACCTCAGGTGATCCACCCACCTCGGCCTCCCAAAATGTTGGGATTACAGGCATGAGCCACTGCACCCAGCTGAGAGTTCGATTTTATAGCATTGGGGTTTTAAAGCAGGTAGGTCACTGACCAGTTTTTATTTCCATCTATAGTAGGCAAACATACAGGTCTAAAATGATCTAACAGTTCCTTAAAAGTAAGGCTTTAAAGTGTGCATTTATAAAAGAGACTTACTACTAAGTAGCTCTTTTGCTCTTTAGTGTAGTATGACAAAGATGATGTGTGTCATTTGGAGCCTGAATGTGAACCCAGTCTCTCCCTTTTGCTTCATTTCCTCATTTTGGAGATTTGAGTACCTAACACTTAGGACTGTTGCAAGAATTCAAGGAGATAAGTTATATAAAAGGATAGAGTTCAAGTTGGGCATGGTGGCACACGCCTATAATCCAAGCTACTCAGGAGACCAGGGTGGGAGGACTGCTTGAGCTCAGGAATTCAAGACCAGCCTGGGCAATGTAATGAGACCCGTCTCCTAAAGGAAAAAAAAAAAAAAAAAAAAAAAATGGAGGCCAGGCATGGTAGCTCGTGCCCGTAATCTCAGCACTTTGGGAGGCCAAGGCAGGTGGATCACCAGGTCAGGAGTTCAAGACCAGCCTGGCCGAGATGGTTAAACCCCGTCTCTACTAAAAACACAAGAATTACCCAGGCACGGTGGCAGGTGCCTGTAATCCCAGCCACTCGGGAGGCCGAGACAGGAAATCACTTGAACTCTGAGGGCGGAGGTTGCAGTGAGCTGAGATTGGGCCACTGCACTCCAGCCTGGGGGACAGAGTGAGACTCCGTCTCAAAAAAAAAAAAAAAGAAAAGAAAAGAAAGAAGGACAGAGTTCCGAATGTGATGAGGAACTCACCAAGTGTTTCTTCCTACAGCCCTGTCCCATGCCTGACTTTTTTGTTGTTGTTGTTCCTAAATCTGATTTAAAAACTGGTAGAATAGAGGTAGCAGAGAACATTGGTGTGTCAGCTTCTTTGGTACACTTCATTTATGATTTTGTTTTCACATAGTCATGGCATGACATTTTTAGTAATCCTTTTATCACTTAGAGTAAGGCTCACCTACATACATCCTTAATGTATGGTGCACACCAGAAGTAAAGAGTGCGTTGGAACATGAGAGGGTGGCAAAGAGTCAGAGATGCCCACGCCATACCTGTATTGGGACAGTGATCCCATTTTTGAAGTACAGCCATGTAGCTTGGGGCATAGTCAGTCCCTGCAAGCATTTCGTTTTCAAACAATGTTAGCTCAAGGCCAAGTGTTCTGCAGCCATCTCATTAAATGTTGCTACATCTTCACAGTACCATTTTCAATGTTTCTGAATTTCCGTATTTCCAATATGTTTATTTAATCATCTTCAATTAGAAGATTTTCACGCAAGGACCCAACTCTAAAGAAACTTATTTAAATATCTTTATTTTAAAGATGAAAAAACTGAGACCTAGTGAGAGAAGGTGCTGCTTAGTGACAAAGCCAGGAATAAACATGTGGTTCCTTTTTAGAGTCCATGGTCCTTCTTACACCTTTATAAAGTAAAATAACCCATTAGATTTGGGTAGCCTTTACACCCACCATGGAAGTATAGGTTTTAGAGAAAGTAAATGAAGTATTAATATTAACTAATGAGTAATAGATGTGGCATTGTATTATTTGTATATGAGCTTGAAAATTTCTCATCCCAACCTCTCACTGGACATGTCTTTATAGTTATAGCTATTTTGATTATATCTACTTCTTATACCCCAGAGGCATACAGACCAGCAGCCTAAGGCAAAGGACTTCTGGCTTTTGACTTTGGAAAATTCAAATTCTTCTACAGGAGCAGTGAAACTAGTACAGCTGCCTGCTCTTTACCTGTAGGGGGAGACACATGATGCAGTGACAAACAGAACAGCACAGAAGTGGTTTTAGTCTAGAAGAAAAAAAAAAAAAACGGTCTAAGTCTTCATTCCATTTTGTATTTTTTAACCCTGAAGATTCATGGCTTCATTAAAAACAGTAAGTGCATTCTAAATAGAATTTAGTCAATTGGCAAGTAGAGAATTAAAAAGTAAACTACCCAAATAATGCTAGTCTGTTAAAACACAATGAGAAGAAATTTAATCTTATGTGTTTATTGTTCTAAAGCACAAGCAGTTTCTAAGAATTAATAAGGGGGAAAAACAATAACAATATTTGACTGGGACAATTTTTTTTGTTATCTGGGCTAATCGCTTAATGCTTTGAGCTTATTGAATGAAAGAATCTGAGCAACTATTTCATGGTGACAATAACGATGCTGGCTACTTACTTAGATCTGCCTTGTAAGTCTGTGTGTATGTGATAAAAGCAAGTAGTATATATAATTTTTTAAAACGAAATATAGAGACAGCTAATAGATGGGAACAAGAACCATATAAAGAAGGCAAAAAGGATCTACGTGAGAGAAATATTTAAGTCCTCAGGAGATACTGAAGTAAAACATGTGTTGTGTCAGTGTATAGGGAAGACAGGAGACCCAGCCATTACCGGAGAAGCCCCACTTCCTCATCAACCACCAGCAGGCAGCAGCTTCATGCTGTAGTTCTTTTTTTTCCTTTAATAGAATAAAGGTTGTGGCCACACTTTAATAATTGCAGAAAATACGTGTTCATTAAGCTTTTTAAAAAATGTGATTAAAAAATGCTGATGATACATTATGTTTAATAGCTTTAATAAAAAACTGATAAAGCATCTAATACATCCAATGACTGTTGGATGTCCTAAATCTTTTAAGAGTTTACTTTTACAAAAATCCTCATTGAAAAAGAATCTTCTGGCAAAAACATTGAACTGAAAGATTTGCATAAATGCATGGAGTATGACTATTTATTAGTTAAACTTATGATCTTTTAGTGCAGTAAAAGTCAGTTTTCTTTCTTACAAATTAATTTGTTTTGGCCTTTTATGCTTTTATTTAGATAAGTAGAGCCATATCTATTAATATATAAAAAGATCAGATCTGACACAGTGGCTTTTTGACCAGAGATTGATTGAAGTTAGACTTGGTTTTATGAATAGTGAAAACAAGTGCTACAGCCTAATTGTGAGGGGAAATAATTTAATTGTACCTCTCTTGTCTGAATATCTGATTTGGATGCTTTGTTATAACTTTAATTGAAATAATTAAATGGGGCTGCATATTCATTTAGTCTAGCAAAAAGATTATGAGTCAAGCCACATATGTTAAAAACCCAGCTTTCCTCTTACTAGTTGTCTAATTTTGGTCAATGTACTTAAATTCTCCAAGTTTTGGAGGTATTCTTTATCAGTGAATTCTAACTCAGTGCTTAATATAGTACTTGGTACCCAGAATGTATTCAACAAATGTTACTTATCATTATTGCTATAATATTATTATTATAATTATCTACATGGTCAGCAGTATTTTCCATGCACCTTATATATAGCATACATAGGCTCTGGAGGTAAAATGTGACTACTGGTTCAAGAAATTTACAAAGTAAGGGAGAAGGAATTATAAATAGTTAAGTACTAGCTAAATGCCATGATTGAAGCCTTTATATTTGTTATTTTAATTAATTAATTAATTTTTAGAAATAGGGCCTCACTCTGTTGCCCAGGCTAGAGTGTAGTGGCACAATCTCGGCTCATTGCAACGTCTGCCTCCCAGCCTCAAGCAATCCTCCCACCTCAGCCTCCTGAGTAGCTGGAACTACAGGCATGCACCAACATGTGTACCTAATTTTGTATTTTATTTTTTGTATTTTTTGCAGAGACGGCATTTTGCCATGTTGCCCAGGCTGATCTAGAACTCCTAGGCTCAAGCAATCTGCCAACCTCGGCCTCCCAAAGTGCTGGAATTATAGGTGTGAGCCACAGAGCCCAGACTGAAGCCTCTTTAAATATATATATACACACACACACACACACGTATAAAATAAATATATAATATATATTTATATATAATAAATACATATATAATAAACATGTATAATATATATTTATATAACATATTTATATATAAATAAATATATAATATTTATATATAAATATGTAAATTACATAAAATACAATTATATATTAAATACATATCTATTATATATGGATATATATATTAATATAGAGAGAGAGAGCCAGTGGCTCTACCTAGGAAATACTCCCTGGTAAATTTGAAGAACATAATGCTTTCCATGTGGTTAGGGGAGGATTGAGGATTACCTCACAACAAAAGACCAGCAAGAATAAGTATGGAAGCTTGGAATGCTTGTTCATATCAGGGGACTGCGAGCAGTAAAGGACAAAATAAAATTAAAAGTGTATAGGAGCAACTGAACAGGAGGCTCCAGAGGTAGATTAAGGAAATAGTATTTGAGACCTACGTAAATGACAGTGGACCTTATTTTATGGGTAGTGGAAAATCATTGAGCATTTCCAATCGTAGGAAAAAATATGCATTTCAGAATGACAGTAATTGGAAGCAGTGTAGAAAGAGACTGAAAAGAAGAAAGACTAGGGGCAGCCCTATACTCTTCAGGGGGCTGTCACAGACCTTGTACAAGATCATGATAATGCAGCTCTGAACTGGGGTGGTAGTGGGGCTGTGGAGATGAGGGAATGGATTCACAACTCTTCAGAGATAGAGTTGAAGGGACTTGGGGGGTGATTAGAGCAGAGACCAAGGAAGAATAATTTTAAAGTGAAAGTATGAGCCAGGTGTGGTGGCTCACGCCTGTAATCCCAACACTTTGGGAGGCTGAGGCGGGTGGATTACCTGAGATCAGGACTTGAAGACCAGCCTGGCCAACATGGTGAAACCCCATCTCTACTAAAAATACAAAAATTAGCTGGGCGTGGTGGCGGGTGCCTGTAGTCTCAGCTACTCGGGAGGTTGAGGCAGGAGAATTGAACCCAAGAGGCAGAGGTTGCAGTGAGCCAAGATGGCACCATTGTACTCCAGCCTGAGCAACAAGAGAGAAACTACGTCTCAAAAAAAAAAAGTGAAAGTATACACATGTTACAGTGAATGTGCATAAAGGGTTAAAAACAATCCAAATGCTAAATAATGTATGAATTCTATTTAGGGATTTAAAAATTCCCATAATAAAATAATTTTAATTTATTTTTGAGAATATTTTAATAACATGGGAAAATGTTTATAATTTAAAGAATACATAATAAAGTGCTGTGTGGGCAATAGGCATGCATTTAATGTACTTTAACAATGTATATTGAATTGAACTTAAGTTAATTTTAGTTGTTGACCAGTAGTTAGCAAAGGTAGATAGGTTTACCATTTTACATTGAATCTAGTGATAAACATGTTATTTCTCAGGTCCCAGTTGTTAGTTTGCCTCTCCTTGCCTAGAAAGGGCACTGGTGAGACCCAGCCTAACAATATTTCAATATTATGGTGCCACAGTTGAGCATTCACTGTATTTTAAAATAATAATATCTCTCACATCGGGCAGCATTTTATGGATTATTGAGTCTATGACAAAAATATTGTATTATCCTTCAGATGATCAGAAAAACTACCCTTAGGGCTGGATGCAGTGGCTCACACCTGTCATTCCAGCACTTTGGGAGGCAAGGGAGGAAGATGGCTTGAGGCCAGGAGTTTGAGGCAAGCCTGGGAAACACAGTGAAACCTCCATCTCTACAAAAAATTTTAAAAATTAGCTAGACATGGTAGTGCACACCTGTAATCCCAGCTACTCAGGAGGATCATTTATGCCCAGGAAGTCGATGCTGCAGTGAACCGTGATCGTGCCACTGCACTCTAGCCTGGGCTACAGAGCAAAACCCTGTCTCAAAGAAAGAAAAGCTACCACATGAATAAAGGATCTCAATGTCCCCAAAGTCCACTCCTGCCAGCATCCCTTCCCCGCTGCCCTGAGTTTAAAACGAGCAATACTTCACAAACCTGTCTCTGATCAAAGGAATCCCCAAGGGCTTCCTGAAAACAAACACAAAATGACTGATTCCCAGACTTTCCAGAACTGAATATCTAGGATAAGGCTCAGGATCTAAATTATTAACAAATACTCCCAGCTGAATGGCTTGATTGACCAAATTTGGGAGAATAATGGAATACTGAAGGAAGTAGGTGAGAGGGCTGCCTGTGTACAGTGTTGTCACTGAGTTGTTGGTAACTTGTTGGAAAATCCCTGTCTTTCTGGAAAGTGTATATAGTGACACCCACACTCTCATCTAACAAACAGTGCAGCCCAGGATAAGCAAGATCATATGTGCAAAGTGCTCCACGATTAGCGAAAGAAAATACAAGGTGATATTATTATCTGTGCTGACTTCGTCATCCTGGGCATCAGCGTCAGAGTCATCATCTGTTATCTCTCAAAATACATACAAGAATTTAAGTAGACCACGTTGCTCCTCTCTGAGAAGAAAATCAAGTATCACGTCTACCTTTGTGGATGTGGGAGGGAGGGAGTTTGGGAAATGTTTAGTAACTGCTTTCTTTTTGTCTTCTCAGACACAGTACCAAGTCTCCTTAAACTAATAAAAGAAAAAAATATAAAAGAACCACACAAACTGCATTCTTCAGTCACTCCCTTTCTCGACAAAGTGCTCCCCACCCATTTCAGCCTTAAAAAATATTCTAGGCATACTCAGAAATACAATGACTGTGGTGGGGCAAAATGTTGAAAATTCCTTTGAGGCTCATTTCTCAAATTTTACTGGTAAGATGTTACACTGAATTATTTAACTCTAAATAAATAGGGAGTATACTCACAGCATCCTTTCTTTTGTCATATCAAAAAGCCTCTCTCTAAAAATGCTTTAAAAAATCAGTTGGATATATTATTAATACTAATATTAATAAAAGTTAACATTTGCTGACATTTGAAATGTACTAAACCCTCTAGATGAGTAATCTTTTTAAACCTTATGATATCCAAAGAGGTAGACACTGTTGCTATTCCTGCTTCATAGATGGGAAACTGGACTAGACAAGTTGAATAATTTGATTAAGATACATAGGTAGAAAATGACAAAGTATGGATTGACTCAGAGGGAGAATGTCAAGTTCTCTCCTAAAATGTACTGGCCTGTACATGCATACACAAGCTGCTGGATCTGCTGGTCCTCAAAAGTTATTCCCTAGGGACTTCTCTCTTTCTTCTTTTTTTTTTCTCTCTCCTTCCCTCCCTCTCTCTCTCTCTCTGTTTTTCTTTTTTTGTTTTCTTTTGAGAACAGAAAACAAATGTATGCCATCTATTCCTGAATGTATATGAGTGGAGGGTAGGACAAGAGGAGGGATAAGACCTATGGATGCACAGAAACTCTTGGGGAAACCCTAAGAACTCTATATATAAGATAAGGTAAGGATTCCTGCCAGGGGTGTAGGATTCTTCAAGCACTCTCCAATTCCCACAGTTCTCTTCCTGACTCCTCTGAAGTGCCTTTTGTCACCAGAGTGCCCAGGGACAGAGCATCAACAAGGAAAGGCCCAGGTGTATATGAGAAGTCAGGCAGATGGGGTGTTTCAGAAGAACTGGGGTAATGCAGTGCTTCAGCGTTAGCACTCACCTTGCTTCTGGGACACTTACAACAAAGGCCTGAAAGTGCAGGCCCCACCTACTAGGAATATTCATCTTCTCTTTGGGTGAAGTCTTTTCATGCCATTATCATCTCTTAGCTACCATTGCTAGGCAAAAAATTTCCTAGCTCACCATCCCGAATGCACTTCCTTGAGATATTTCTGATGCTTAAATATCCAGTGCTTTCTAGTGTGCCATCTTCCTTCTCTTTTTTTTGTGGTTCCTTTTCAGCACTGTTGGTCCTGTGGAAGTATTTCTGATTGACTGTATTCTATAGGCCACGCAAAACAGATGGGTGTTTATGACATTCTCTTCTGGATATGTTTCTGATGTTTGCATATTAAACACAGAACTGTCCATGTAAAGAACTTGATTTCTGCCTCTTCTTCGGTTTGCTTTTACTCCTTTAGTCCCTAGTATGTGAAAGGCTGTGCTTAGGCTCCAAGGACCCAAGGAGGAATAAAATACCTCCAATAAGCTTCAGGACCATTACTCTAGAGGTTTGTGGAACTTAAAAAGTTAAGATGTGTTCTGTTGAATGACAAAAAGCATTAAATTAATAGAAAACAGAGGGCTTAGTGAATGGATAAATGCATAAGTAAAAGAAGAGAGAAAGGAAGGGAGAGAGGAAGAATGGAGCAGAAGCAGGTGAGATTGTTTTCCTGAAGAGCTAAGAAGCTGCCTACAGTGTTAGCTTAGAGACTGAAAAGGGTTTGGGAAAATAATTCAAGAATTTAGGGAACACTTCACAGCATGAGGAAGTGGAATGCTGAGATTGGTAAAAGAAGTGATGTTTCAAAATAGCCAAAAGGAAAATAGAAAAGAACTGGTCACAAAACTGTGATCTCAGAGTTGAATGACAAATAAGATACCTCTGAAGTCATTGATTGTGGACTGACTGTTATTTGACTAATATTGCTTCTACAGAGAGAGACCTAGGTTTTATCCTCCCATAGAAAAAACATCTCAAACATTGGTAGATTTTGTTTTTGTGTTTTGATGTACAAGTCAAAATCCATGTGAAGGAGGAGGAACAAGACTCAGGGGTCAGAAAATTGGGGTTTCGTGGCTGGCTGTCCTGCTCACCCACTTTACATGTAACCTTAGAAAAGTCACGCCGGTGTCTTGGATCTTTTCTGTTAAAATGTCGTGGGTAATAATAATACCTTCCTAATTTTGAGGAATTACATGAGATAATCTATGTAAAAAAATTAGCACAGTGTCTGGGACATAGTAAATGTCAGGTCTTATTTAAAGGCTTGTAGAAAGTGCTTAATATGTTGAAAAGTGTTATAAACTACCAATAAATATTATTATATTATTCAATTACTGTTGATCCTCAAAGCAGCCATCTCTGGAAACTGCACAATTATTTGAGCCCTGATCCTATTGCTGAAAGCATTTTGGAAGTGGCTTTAGAGTCCATTTACAGACCATATAAGATACACACATACAAAAAAGCAATAAGCAATCTCACTGGTTTATAGTAACACTTCACTTATGACCAAAAATATTATTTCCAATGTGATTACCAACCCTATTCACCAGACAGAATGTCCAATTAGCTTAGATGGCGCTAACTCCAGAAATGAAACCATTCTCAAGGGATTGTAAAGAGTTTTTTTAAGAAGTATCACATGGACTTTCAAGGCAATTCCAAGACAGGGAGCCCTAAAATCATTACAGTGATGGCAACATATGGAATAAGCATATAAACAGATTTTCCCAGGTGCAATTTTGAAGGAGACAAAATCTGAATTCTAGTCAGTTTGTGAAGGAAAAGGAGCAATCTCTGGGAGATTTCTTTTACCCCTCAGCCAACCTCAGACAGTCTGTCTTTCTACAGACCCTCCCTTACTGTTTCTCTTTACTGGAAACTGTGGAGGGTACTGGAAATAAAGGAGAAGGCCAATGTATCCAAGACCACTGGATCAGGGGGGACCCCAAGAACCTTCATCGTTTCCACAGAAAGGGCAGCAGAGGAAATTAGCCTGGCCTTTTGTCATGCTATGATTTCTCAGTGACTCTATTAAATTATTGGAACGCACTAAACAGTGTGTCTGCATCTTGTTCTTTGGGGATTCCATACAATTCTCCCTTTGGCTGGCTTATCACCGCCCCTTAGAAAATGGTGTCTCAGCAATGCTCCTTTGCTTGCAGTTCAAAAAAAACAACCCTGCTCATTTATACAAAATGAAACTTAGTGGAAAAATATAAGAAGAATTCACAATTCCCTGAGAATTAGTGGGGCAACAGGTGGTGGGGGAGTGGGTTGCTGGAGGTTGAGGTTTGAAGGAATCAGTGCATCTTTACAGTCCTAGAAGGCTACAAATCAAGGGGAAGATCTCATGTCATGAGTAGTCGAGTGAGATCCCCGCAACTGTTCTTAGTTTCTTTGTCATTATTTCAAGAGTCAAACAGCAGTGAAGAGATCTAAGTTGTCTAGTTTGGGTCTTGGGCCTTGGCTAAAAGAGAACAGGCAGGTGGCTTCAGTTCCACCAAACTATGTAATAAAATGTGGTAGGAAGAGCTGAATGATGGGACCAGATTTTGTCGATTCATATTCTAGCTCTGCCACTTAAAATGCTTCTGCTCAAACAATTCATTTAACCTTCCAGAGCCTGAAATTCCTCATTTTTGTAGTAAGCACAATAATAGTATTTATCTCATAGGGAGTTCATGAAAATTATCTGAGGAGATATTTATGAAAGGCTAGGTGTGGTGGCTCACGCCTGTAATCCCAGCATTCTGGGACATTGAGGTGGGCGGATCACCTGAGGTCAGGAGTTCAAGACCAGCCTGGCCAACATGGTGAAAACCCATCTCTACTAAAAATACAAAAAAATTAGCCAGACATGGTGGTGCACACCTGTAATCCCAGCTACTTGGGAGGCTGAGGCAGGAGAATCACTTGAACCCGGGAGGCAGAGGTTGCAGTGAGCCGAGATCATGCCACTGCACTCCAGCCTGGGTGACAGAGGGAGACTTCGTCTTAGGAAACAAACAAACAAAAAAATATATTTATGAAAAATGAAGCAAAATGCATGACTCACAGTAAGCACTTGATCATTGCTGGTTATACTATTCTTAAGATTATCTAATAGGGATACTAAGTCTATTCCTGAAAGAAATTAGGGTGCTTTTAGATAGGGGAAATAAATGCTAGTAGGATTGGTTTCAATGCACTATTTATTTTATTAATTTATTTCTCACTGAATTTCTTTTTATGATACTCATTTTTTAAGAGATCCAGATGGTACCGTCATTAATGTATCCCTGAGAACTCAGTTCCTCTGAGGGCACAAAAATTATTTGACCATCTCATCATTTGATCCACACACATTTATTGATACCTCTTTTATGCTTGGTTCTATACAAGATGCCATGATATGTGGCCCCTGTAGGAAGTCCTGGCCTCTGTATTTATTGATACCTCTTTTATGCTTAGTTCTATACAAGATGCCATGATATGTGGCCCCTGTAGGAAGTCCTGGCCTCTGTCTGTAAATCTGTCATCTCAGCCCAACCCCTGCTTAGATTATCTGTGCCCTCTGCATAGCCATTCACTTTGCCTGGGTACAATCATGCCCAACGTTTAACAAGTCCAGTCCAGCAACCAACATCATGCCACCCAACAGAAGGAAGGCATTATTGACTCAGAACAAAGTATAGCCACTCTTTAGAATAAGCTTATTAAATATATATATATTTTTTAAAAAGATATGTGCCTTTTCCCAGGGGAGCAACTAGGCATTGTCAGGGGGTGGATTCTTTAAATCAATACAGAGAATCCTGGCTGCACTATTTGTTAGCTATTTGACTTTGAGAAAGTTATTCTCCGAGCCTTAATTTCTCATTAGAAAATGGGAATAATAGCAAGCCTATCTCAGAGCATTAAGTAATAATTAAATAAAGTGAATTAAGCACCAAATCTAGCATCTGACACATAGCAGGAACTAAAAAAGAAATACTAGTTCTTGAATAAACATTTTTTGTCCTGACTGTACTATGATACTTCCATCAGTGAGTTTCCAAGGCAAATGAATCATCTTTAGAATTGGAAGCTCAACGTAAGCAACAATGAAGTAAAGAAAACAACTGAATTTCTCTTAAAATTATTTTCCTTTACTAACTTGTCCTTTATTGTCTGTGTTCACGAGAAACTAGCTCTGACTGCAAAAATGTCTGCCTGTTTCTACGGCCAGTTCTTTTCTAGATGTTTAAACTCCTAATTGTGCACACAATCTTAGTCACTATATTTTCATGTGCAAGCAATTAAGACTCGTTTAACAGCCCTCCCTCTGGAAGGTTTTGTTCTCCATCTGCCACAAATCAGATTTCTTAGGAACATATTTGATTTTGAAACAATGTTAAAGTACTGTTCATTTTGTTCAAATTTCATTTATGTACCATTTTTAAAAGTGATATAAATGGACAGCCACAAAAAGTTCAGCAGCTGGTCAAAACAAAACATCAAAGACACCATTGAAATGGGGTGAAAAAATTAAAAATTAATATGCTGGGACAACGCCAAATAAAAACGATAGTCTGATAAACATTCCTCAGACACATTTTGCTTATAACAACTATTTCCTTTACAGCAGATTTAAAATGTGGGAAAATGGGAATATACCCGAGTTGCCACTCTGAGTCTTACCTGTCCTGAGTTCACAACAATGTATATAATAAGGAAGTCAAAAGATGGAAAAGAGGAAAAGAGTAAATTTGTAAGTTTTTTGAAAAATATATGGTAAAAAGCTAGAGGTATCCAACAGATTTGTAAAATAAATTGTTCATTTAAGGGCTGGGAGCGGTGGCTCACGCCTGTAATTCCCAGCACTTTGGGAGGCCGAGGGGGGTGGATCACCTGAGATCGGGAGTTCAAGACCAGCCTGACCAACATGGAGAAACCCCATCTTTATTAAAAATACAAAATTAGCTGGGCGTGGTGGTGCATGCCTGTAATCCCAGCTACTCGGGAGACTGAAGCAGGAGAATCACTTGAACCTGGAAGACAGAAGCTGGGGTAAGCCAAGATCGCGCCATTGCACTTTAGCCTAGGCAAAAATACTCTGTCTCAGAAAAAAAAAAAAAAAAAAAGATTGTTCATTTAAAAATCAATTAGATTGGTCAGGCACAGTGGCTCACACCTGTAATCCCAGCACTTTGGGAGGCCAAGGCGGGCAGATTGATTGAGTCCAGGAGTTCAAGACCAGCCTGGGCAACATGGTGATACCCCCATCTCTACTGAAAAAAAAAAAAAAAGTAGCCAGGCATGGAGGCATGGTGGCACATGCCTGTAACCCCAGCTACTTGGGAAGCTGAAGCATGAGAATGGCTTGAACCCGGGAGGCAGAGGTTGCAGTGAGCTGAGATCATGCCACTGTACTCCAGCCTGGGCAACAGAGCAAGACTCTGTCTCAAAGAAAAAAAAAATCAATTAGATAAGTGAGAATGTATATTCAGGGCAAATTAAATCTGTGCTCTTAGATTAAAAATAAGATTTAATTGCAATTTTTTTTTTTTTTTTTAATACATGGTCTCACTTTTGCTCAGGCTAGATTGCAGTGGCACAATCACAGCTCACTGCAGCCTCGACTTCATGGGCTCAAGCAATCCTCCCACCTCATCCTCCTGTCTACCTGGGACTACAGGCACACACCGCTGCACCACCATACCTGGCTAATTTTTAATGTTTTTTTTTTTTTTTAGAGACAGGATCTCACTATGTTGCCCAGGTTAGTCTTGCACTCCTGGGCTCAAGTGATTCTCCTGCCTTGGCCTCCCAAAGTGCTGGGATTACCTGTGTGGGCCATCACACCCAGCCAATTTTGAAGTATTTAATTTTTAAAATGCAAAAATGATTGGATAATAGTTCTCCCTCACTACAGGTGAAGTCCGTTTTTATTTATTTGTTCAATGGGCTTCTTTAGAACATGAAATAAAAGGCAATGCTTGGTCAAATTAAGGCAGAAAAAAGAATTTATTAGGTTCTGAACATAAATAACTGTGAACTGGTAACTCAGCATAAATGTGAAAAGAGGAGGGTTGGCTCTTCTTGAGGAGCTGAAAATTGAAAACATTACAATTTGGAGAGCTAGCTTGCAGAAACTGTACAGTTTTCTCTGCTTATATGTCCCGGTGTTGGGAGACTCGAAACGAATCACCAACCAAGTTAATGCAATAAATGTCCATATATAGATCAATTGGATGTTTTGTCCCCAGCTTCCTCAGGCTTTAATAAACTGAATTGTTTTGGTATCACTGGATGAAAGGTTCTGTAAAAGTTCAAAGTATTGTTATTTGGGGCATTCACACCTGCATGTTTAAAATGCCTTTGTGCAAAATGTAGTCCAATCTGCTTTCAAATCAGACCTTCAAAGAAGAGTAGATTCATCCATGTGACAGATCCCCTTAGGTGCTTCTCTACAAAGAGAAAGTTAAGCTAGCAGGTCTACCCCCACACACTATCTTCGTCTCTTTGTGCGTAATCATCAAACGGCACCTCTGAAAAGAAGACCAAGAGAAAACTTTAGCATCTTTTTGCTGGAGATACAAAGCAAGATATAGAAGGAGCTGGAAAATAGTTGTTAAGTAAATACAGGGGGAAAATGGAAATTGAGAGAACGTACTTTTCGCTAACAGTTGTAAACTAAAAATAAAATTTGAAGCACGCCTGCCGCCTCACCTGAATGGACTTCTTCCTTGGCCAGAGCACTCTAAAATTTAACCTAAAAGACTGATTTAGACTGCGAAGGGAAGTCAGACATGCCTTATTTTACCCCTCCAGCATTAACATCAACACAGACCTTAAGTCTGATAAGAAACATTTAGGATCTCTTTTCTTGGAAGCCTGCTACCTGGATGCTTCATCTGCCTGAAAAACCTTTGGTCTCCACAACCCCTTATCTTAACCCAGACATTCCTTTCTACTGATAATAACTCTTTCAACCAATTGCTAATCAGAATATGTTGAAATCTACCTATGACCTCGAAGCCCTCCCCCAACTTCGAGTTTTCCCACTTTCCAGATAGAACCAGTATAAATTTTACATATATTGATTGATGTATTATTTCTTCCTAAAATGTATAACAACAAGCTGTAGCCTGACCACCTTGGGCACATGTCGTCAGGACCACCCGAGACTGTGTCACAAGTGCATCCTTAACTTTGGCAAAATACACTTTCTAAACTGATGGAGACCTGTCTCAGATATTTTGGGCTAGCACAATGAATATGAGAAAACTTTTTTGGTTGGGCGGTGGGAGATGGGATGGAGTCTCTCTCTGTTGCCCAGGCTGGAGTGCAATGGCACGAACTCGGCTCACTGCAACCTCCACCTCCCGGGTTCAAGTGATTCTCCTGCCTCAGCCTCCTGAGTAGCTGGGATTACAGGCACATGTCACCATGCCTGGCTAATTTTTGTGTTTTTAGTAGAGACGGGGTTTCACCATGTTGGTCGCGCTGGTCTCGAACTCCTGATCTTGTGATCCACCCATCTAGGCCTCCCAAGTGCTGGGATTACAGGCGGGAGCCACCACACCCGGACAAACGCAACTATTTTTAAACAGCATCTAAGCTCAGAAATCATAGGCATATTATGCCTGCCACTAAGGGAGTTAGTTCCATTGAAGGATATAATTAAGAGTGAAATGAATGGTGTGTAAAGCACTTAGGGATAGTGGTTCACAAATTTGTCTGTTCCTTAGAATCACCTGGGGGACAGGTGCGGTGCCTCATACCTGTAATCCCAGCACTTTAGAAGGTCAAGGCCAGAGGATCACTTGAGGCCAAGAGTTCCAGACCAGCCTGGGCAGCACAGTGAGATCCTGTTTCTACAGAAAATAATAATAATCACCTGGAAACTTCCTTTTTAATGCAGCTGGTGAAGTAAAAAAAAAAAAAAAAAAAAACCCGAGGTTTTGAAACCAACTCAAAGACAACAGCAATATTCAAGCATAAAGTGTAATAAAGGTTGTACACTAGATAGCTAGATAGCCAGAATAAAAAGCAAGAGATAGTTACAAAAAATATAAGGAGGACAAATGTATAGGATTTTGTAACCGCTAATCATATGATTTTACTGAGTAGGTGTAAAATGCTTCTGACAATGTGTGAAAATTTATAATCCTTAGTATTATATGTAGGATCAACATAGGTTAAGACCTAGATTCTAAAGTTGAATTTAAGGCTAGTTTATCTCCGTGCTTAGATTTCCTACATTTCGTTTAAGAGAAAATGTCCCGTATATTGAATATTCATGAAAATCTCTGAAAGGTGTTATGCTATTCTTAACCTCTTAAAAGAGTGCACTGGATGTAATTAAATCATTTTTGCTGGTTCCAGTCATCATGAACATCTGCTTTTGTACTTCCCTCTCATTCACAAATGCACTTAGGAGCTAATGATCTAAATGAGGACTTTTTTTGCCCCTACGGTAACATGCAGCAAATCTGGCTGCACTTTAATTTCTCATCTGCTGTCCCATATTGTCTAGTGGTCAGTTCATGATGTTACTAAGGTTGGCTTTATTGGCATCTTTTGTGAGCTGCTGCTGCTTTTTCCTTGGCAAACCTGATTACCAGGCTATTGCATTGAGCATAAAATAAAGGCAAATTAATTCAAAATAAAGGTGAGGGTTGAGAGAAATTCATCTCTGAGGTAGACCTTTAGGATATGAGATGCATAAAGTGAGCAAGATCCTACAAGCGTTTACTTGACTTTTCTGGGTTCTTTTCACCTATACTTACTGATTTTGAATAGTATAAATTCCTGGATAATTAATCTGGATAAGTAAGTTGTCGCCATACCTCTAGAGAAAATAAAATCAACCAAAATATGTTTAATTCTTGTTTAATTCTGTGCTCTGGGTTTCAAGAAAACAAAAATGAATAAGATGTAGTCCTACCCCCAGGGACTTGACACAATATAATTGTACATATGCAAAAGAAACTGGCTAGGTGTGGTGGCTCACACCTCTAATCACAGCACTTTAGGAGACCGAGGCAGGAGGATCACTTGAGCCTAGGAGTTTCAGACCAGCCTGGGCAACATGGTGAAACCTTTTCTCTACAAAAAATATACAAACGTTAGCTGGGTGTGGTGGCACATGCCTGTAGTCCTAGCTACTGGGGGAGCTGAGTTAGACAGGGTTGCTTGAGTCCAAGAGGTCTAGGCTCCAGTGAGCTATGATCACAGCACTCCAGCCAGGGCAAAAAATCTTAAGTAGTCTCAGGACTGTACCACAGAGTATCATAAGAATTCCAAAGAGGCAAAGACCAAATTAGAATAATAAGTAATGAAGGCTTCCAGCAAACATGATGTTTTTGTTGGGCCTTGAAGACTCTTTAGATGCTTTAGTTTAACGTGCCATAGTCACACTTTCTATACTGGGAGTGTTAATGGGTGATTACTACTCCAGAGCTTTAGGATAAATTCCAGTATCCCAGCAAAGCAGCCCTATTCAACTAGAACCGTTTGCTATTACAAAAGAGAGGTGATCACTTGTGATTTCTTAACATTTCTTCACTTAGCCTCTGGCACCGGGCTTCTGAAAGTCCAGGAAAGGGCAGTGACCTCAGGGTTTTGAGACCAGGGGTATAATCCCAGCTCTGCCTAGCTCTCTGTGTAATTTTTGGTCAGTAATTTAACCTGGGTTGTGTTCTGTAAAATGATGATATTGGATTAAATAGTATCTAAGAATCTAACTAGCTTTTTCCTAATATTTTATTATTATAAAAAAAAAAAAAGGCATGCCTCTGATGTGAATTGCCTTTATTTTCTTTAGTCATATTTCCCTAAGAAGTGAATAAAAGATACCAAGGCAATGTGTGAATTCCACTTTTCCTAATCTGAATGTTTAGGGGATATCCTTGACACCATTTGCTATTTTGAGTTTTCAACAAAGAGTTAAAAGAACATTCTGGCACTCCTATCTAGTCATCCTCTCCAGTTGGCAGAAGTCTTCATGTGGACTTGATGGTTGCCCAGAGCAACAAAATATTAGGGACAGAAACATGTTCAGGGACTCGATTGTATAAGTGACTCAGAGCTGAGAGACCTTTTCCAGCTTGACTGCAGCCCATACTTAGCTAGAGTGGGTATTTGTCTGTTCCTGTCTGCATACTGTGACTTGGAGATGCCTATTATTTTGCTTGCTAAAATATGGAAGCCAACCTTGAAACCGGCAGAGAGGAGTTAAATGATCAGAAGGCAACTGTCTTCATTCAGCATGTCTGACCCATGAAAGATCATTAGCACTAGCAAATATAAACAAGATCAGGGAGTGGTCATGGGCTTTGAAGAGCACATACCAAGAACATTAAGAGAACTCAATATAAATTCAATATAAGAGCTGCTATTCAAGGCCAATTATCTCTTTTGAGTTAGAAGAGCCCAATGGGGAGCCACTCACGCAAATCAATACCCCTTTCCTTCTCTCAGTTGGAGCCAGACATCTCTAACTACGCTCTGAATTAAACCGAATTTTTAAAATGTTTTTCTGTCCCTAAACTCTTTAAATCCTGAGGTCATCCTTTCTTTGTTCCATCAGTCTAGCTCCATGATACCAATTACTCCAGCTTGTTAAGGAAGTTATTGGCATATGGCAGTCATGTCTTTTGTTTCTATGCAATATTGGCTGGAGCAAGAATTGGAGGGAGAAGTATTAGCCAAGTCTTGTTTAAGTCCCCTCTCTTCAACTGTTTAACTAGGTTGCATCTTGATTATGTGTTTGGTTTTATTTTGATTATTTTGATTTGGTTTTATTTTATTTTGATACCCCATATACATTCTTCTCCCTTGCACATGAACAATGTCATTATGGTAATAATAACAATTATACAATATTAATTTCTGTCCCCATTAAATACTTGTTGAATGTCATTATGATCAGGAGCTGGTCCTCTTGGTTTGGACATTATGATTTGAAATGAATATTCTTTTTGAATATTCAAAATTAAGTTTCCAGATTGGAAACTTAGTCATAAACTCAAGTGGTTTACAATAGTAACTCTTATCCCAGTAACCATAGCACCTGTTTGGAAAAATGTCTTCGGATCACTTGTTTGCAAATGTCTTTTTCCTTAGGCTCCTGGATGGAATTGAACCCATATACGTTACTTGACATGTGAAACATGTGTGACCCTGGCAGATGATTTGGCTGACCTTGAAAACTACAGCTGTTTAGTCACTTTGAAAACAATGCAATACAAGTGATTTACTAGGCTTCAGTTTTAACCATTTTATGCTGACTGGTGGAAATTCTAACCCTTCAGAAAGAAAAAAAAAATTGTGAAACAATGGAAATGTACCATCCTGGGTATTAATGTCATTAATGTCAATACATTTTCTCACAAAAAGTGTAAAGAAGTCTTTGCTTGCCCTTACAGGAAAAAACAGCGTCCATGTGGCTTTATTTTGCTTTTTTTGTTGTTCTTTTTAAATTAATGAAGAAATCCAAGCTTTGACTTTTGTTTCTTCTCCACCCAAATCAAAAGCAGTCTATAATCTCCTGCAAAGATCAAAGCTTTTTGCTTACTATAAAGTATGTGCCCTGCGTAGCCATTACATGGTAGAAGGATAGCTTTCTGTTCCAAGAAATCTCTATTAGTTCTCTAGTTGCTCTTTTAGCTAAAATATGGTTCAGTGAATGAGTCCTGAAAATTTCACTGTACATGCCAAAACATGTTGTATACCGTAAATATATAATATTTTATTCCAATTTTTTAAAATTGTGCTTCAATCAAAACAGAAGTTGATTTCTTTTTCCAGAAATTCAGAGTGAGCAGTCCAGGGCTGCTGTGGCTGCTGTAAAATCACGAAGGACCCAAAGCTTCTCAGATAATTTTTTTTACCATTTCTAGATTATAGGCTTTGTCTTCATGGTTTGAAATGACTACAAGAGCCCTAGCCATGACAACTAAGTGGCCAGCAGCAAGATGGAGGAAAAAAGAAGAAATAGTACAGCCACTCCTGTTAGAAGGGACTTCTAAGAAATCCCACATAATGCTTCTACTTACATCTCCTTGACTCAAATTTAGTGGTGCCACAAAAGAGAATAAGAAATATATATATTTTTCTGGCAAGTCTCTAGTTCAGGGATTTCAATCTCCTTTAAGCAAATGAGTCTTCTAACCTCTCCCTCTGGCTTGCCCAGTCTCTCTCAAATCTCTTGCCATCCTGTCCTCCTTACTCACTTTGGGAAAACCCAGCTGTGTCAGTTTTACAGTCTGCCTTCTCCAATTAATTCCTTACCTGAACTCCTGGGAAAAATAACCCCACATCACTTCAAGCTGGAATTCCAACAAAGTCCCCTCATTGGACCCTCAGAGCACTTGACACTTAGTTCTTGCTGTGCCCCTCTCTCAGTCTTCTTCATGCTAATTTCAAACCTCTCCTCCCTCTTCTTAAGCCTCCTGAACCAGCAGTTCCTCATCTCCTTTCAGCAAATAACTTTTTGCTTTTCGAAGAAAGTCTGGGTCAAGGAATGAACTTCCTCAACTCCTACATCCTCTTGCCATAGATGTCATCCATAGATCTCTTACTGACATCTATAATCCCTTCCTCCCTTCTGGTCTCAGTGGATGACGTTTCCCTTCTCCCTCCTGCTCTAAGTCAACCCCTGTATCTGGGCCCTTGATCCTCTCTCCTCCCAGCTTCCTGAGGTCCTTACTTCATCTGTTTTCCTTTCTATCTCTCACATCTTTAATCTTTAATCTTTACTTTTATTCTGGCTCTTTCCCCATTCATGTCTCTCACAATCTTAAAAACAATACACAGCAAACCACAGCAAAGTTCAGCTGACTCTTTATTGATCCTTTAGTTATTGATCTCTTTTCAGTCAAGTTGCTCTGCCTCTTCATCCCTATTCCACTGTAGTAGGACTTTCTCACAACACCTCTGTTCCAGCTGCCCTCCCATGGTTAACAATGAACTCCTAATTGTCTTCTTAGTTCTTAGTGGCTTCTTCTTCTTAAACTCTTTCTTTGTTCATTTACTCAGTAAATATGTATTCAACATGTTTTTGTTAGGAGCCGTTTTGTTCCAGATAGTTCCACACTCTTCTTGCTGCTCTGAATACTTCTTTACATTATTCTTCATGATCTGTCTTCCTGCCCCACTTTACCTCTTAAATGTCAGTATTCTAGAAGGTTCTTTTTGATTAATTTTCTCACTCTGTGTACTCTGTAGATGTTTTCACGTACCTCATAGTTGTATTTCCCATCTTATGAAGGTGAGTTCCAAAACTCTGTCTCTACTCAGAATGGGCACTTTCCCAGTTTCCAAATTTATTCACACAGAAACCCAATGTCCAATGATATCCAGCCGTTCAAATCCAGTATGTCCAGAGCTGGACTCATATTTCTTTGCAAATCTGTTCTTCCTGTCTCAGTTAGTGAAACACTTTTAGCCAACTTATAAGTCATGAACCCTTCTACCAAATCTATCTGTCTGTCTATATTTATTTTTGAAACAGAGTTTTCTCATTCTGTCACCCAGGCTGGAGTGCAGTGGCAAGATTTCAGCTCACTGTAACCTCCACCTCCTGGGTTCAAGCAATTCTTGTGCCTCAGCCTCCCAAGTAGCTGGTATTACAGGTGTGCACCACCACACCCAGCTAATTTTTGTATTTTTAGTAGAGACACGGTTTCACTATGTTGGCCAGGCTGGTCTTGAATTCTTGGCCTCAAGTGATCCACCTGCCTCGTCCTCCCAAAGTGCTGGGATTACAGGTGTGAGCCACCATGCTCGGCCCCAAATGAATACATTTTTTTTTAAATTTTATAACTATTGTTCAAATCCATGCTCTCTTCTCTAACCCGCTAATACTTCCCTAGTTCAGGCACTCACCAACTCTCCCCTGAATTACAGTACTAGTGCCTGAAACAGTGTTTTTGAAACTGTCGGTTGCATTTAGCATTTTATTTTAAAAATATGATACAGAAATGAGTAAAAAATAAGAGTATAAAACCACATCTATAATATCAAAGATATAGTTTTATAAAATTATTGATACACCTATAGACATGCAAACACGCACCGACATTTTGCCATGAAAATGTATTTCTTACTATAATTTTTAAAATTAGAGAACCACTTTCTTAAATGATCTATCTCTGTTGCACCTCTTCTTAGCTCTGGCCTTCCACGATGCCAGCAAATATATCTAGTTGAAAAATTAATCTGCAGATGTCACTCTTCTTAAAACCTTTTCATGCCTTCCCATCATCCAGGATAAAATCAGATCTCTTTGGTATGGTACCCAAAGGCCCTACCCAGATATGTATTGTACCTCCTCTTCAGCCCAGCCCCTGCCTGACTCTTTCAGCAGCAAACTTCTTCCACCTATGTGCACCATGTTTCACAACTGTCTTCATTTACTCGTACTCATCTCACCATCTAGAACGCACTCCTCTCTCATAATTGCCTGGTTCACTTTATTTCATTTTAGAGGACACCTACAATTCAAGCCCAGTCCCCTTCCTCAGGCCGAGTCAGACTCTTCTCCCAAACCTACCTCTAGCATAACCTAATGAAATTGCTGTAAAAATTATAGTCTATGCCTCTTTATTAAAAAAAAAAAAAAAAACCCTGCCCACCAGTATAGCAATTATTTTGTTATAACCACACACAGCACTAGTGTGTGGCTCTGGGGCGCTATCATGCCAACTTACCTGTGTTCAATAGACCTGAAATAGGGAAGATCAGCTGACTCTTTTACATCTCTTCTCAGAACATCTTTAAATGATTCTTGGGTGCAATATAAGAGCAAAACATGGAACAGTAGAAACCAGCATGGAAAACTTTTTCTCCTGTTTGAGAAAGTGGGATGAAAATGTGTCTCTCAATCCCTTTGGCAGAAGGGAGTAACTCGAAAGAAGTGGATGATGAATGATCTTCTCCACTTTGTCAGCCCTCTGAGCAGAATGAGGAAAATGTGAGAAGCGATGCCATTGCTATATTTGTTTCATTGACCATTATTCTAAATAACTCACATGGTCCTGAACAAGGACATGTTTTTGTGAAAAGGACAACATTTCTTTTGGTGTGTCTGAGTAGCATTTAACAAAAGTCTTATAGTGGTCAATGAAGGTTGGCCTTTCACCCGCTGCAACTGGAGAGTCTGTAAGAACACTATTTATTCAGCCACATGGAAACACTAGGGAGTCACGCCTGGGATCTGACAACTGTGCAGCCCCATGCCAGGTGCACAGAGAGTTGTTGTGATGAATGTCAAGAGGTGATGGGGTTTTTCTGTTGTTTTTGTTCCTTCCATTTTCTTTCCCTTTGACTTGGACTGTGGTTTCATTCATTCCACCTCCCCACCCCCATGCAAGAATAGATTTCTGATCTCTTTCTCATACTTTATCTGCCCTAACATCCATTTTCCTTTTCCAGAGAGGAGAAGAACAACTCCACGGTGCTTTCCTTTTATGTTTTGGGCCAATTTTGTTGTGTTGTTTTATGGTCTTGAACTGAGAGCTGCCTCAGCACTCAACACCAGCCCCTGGCCTGTGAGACTAATGAGAAAATCAAAATGACTTCAAGTAAAAGGAAGTGGTTTGTGTTGTGGAGAGAAACTTGGAAAGAAACACCACCGAGAACACTAGGGGCCTTATTTTCCCTAATGTGTACAGTTGGGTTAACACATTTCAAAATAACCAGTCAATTTAGTTAATCCCATCAAACGACCTACTCAATACAGTAAAGAGGAAGGGAAAATAAACAAACGGTTTTTTGGATGACCAGTTTAGCTTCATGTATCCTTGATCTCACTCATTTCTAGGGAATAATTTCAACTCTTAAGGAAATGTGAACATCTATTTTGCAAACTATTACAGGCTAGTTTAATACAAAAATACCTTTAAAAAAGTTGTGTTCATATTCAACATGTTTTCCCAGCTGTCATTAAAACAGGTAGAAACAATATGGTAGGCATAGAAATCTTGATTATAATGTGGGAAAACTAAGGTTAAAATTATTAGCAGAAATGCATTTCCTTCTTTTTCATCCTTCCACTATCTGAACATCTCTCTATCCTACTTCCTCCATTTTACTATTTTCTTTGCTTTGTTTCTCTCTTTTAACTTCAATAATAAACAATTCTATAGGCCAAACACTGTGCTAAGACTGGGCATGCATGATCACATAAGGGAGGTAAAATTATTATTCCCATTTTGCAGAAGAAGAAACTGAGACTCAGAGAATTTAGGGATATGTCCCATTGTCATTATTCCAGAAAGTTGTGGAGCCAGGATTCAAAATTTGGCAGTTATATTTCAGATTCCATACCCTGTAAATAACACTCTACTGCCTCCCTCAAGTTTTATCTCAGTTCATTTGTTTTCTCTGATCTCCTTTTCTCATGTTCTCTATTCTCTTGCCTTTTTCCTTTCCTTATATCTACCTCTTCTTTTTCCAGTCTTTTCCCTTACATCTTCCCATATTTGTCTTGTTTCCCATTCCTTGTCTAAATCTTCTCTTTTGTCCCCCTCTTCACCTTATTCCTTCCCAGTTCCCTAAAATTATATCATTCTCCCTTCATGATGCCCCCTCATTCCTCACTGCAGCATCACCCAGTCCAACTGTGTCCCATCTGTGATTCCTCACCTCTGCTTTCCTACCATCTCTCTCCCAAACACAAGGCAAAGTGAGGGTAAGTTCCACTAGGAGAGCATGTGTCACTCTGCTGCCAAACACAGAGAGTACCATCAGTGATTATAAAGAGGAATCTCATTCCTGCCAGAGAGTTCACAAATTAGGTTATTGTTGAACTTCATATAGTCTTTAGTGACTGGAAAAAGATAATGCCTCTTTCTATGGTCACTATCAAGAATTGAGCTCCATGCAGCAGATAGAAACCAATCGGAGAAATGTGAGATCCAAGCCAAGCACAGTTTCTACATGTTAGTCAATTGCAGGAAACACTGAGATGTAATGTAGTACTTTGAACAAACTCATATTACTCAGGTGACCATATTTTCAACCAGCCAGTATAGGACGGAAGAGTTTCATTTCCTTGAATCAAAACTATTTGGTGACTTTTCCTGGAAACACTCTGAGGCTTCCAGGAAAGGATTCCAGATTCCCAAGCTACTGGCACAGAGTAAGCATCTTTTCTTCACATAGTAATTCACAAACATCCCTCATCACCATATGGCAATATCCTCACTGGATCAGCTCGGTTACCAAAAATAACTAGATCAAAATAAATGTCATTCTTACATGGACACAGGTGGACTAGGGTTTAGAAGTTTTGGGAATCATCACAGTTCTAGGCACCTGAAACTTCATCTTTTGCTTGTAGTAAATATGGTGTCTTTCTCAGGACTCTGCCTTTTGTTTATTTATATATCTGGTCTGGTTTTTGTTTTTTGTTTTCTAGAGATAGTTCTCTGCTCTCCATAGTGTCTGCTTTCTCATCGCCTGGGTTTGTACATGGCTTGCTGTAGCTTCTCTAGCCCCAATTTTAGGCCATCTGTTGATTTAAAAAATTTTTTTTTTTCCTCCTGACACCAATTACCTTAGTTGTAATTTCCCGTTTATAATTGCAATTTGAGCCTACAAACTTACAAATACAATGAGGTAACTTTCCACTGTGGTCAGGTATTATAGATTATTGGCTACTGGTAAACCCCTGAACAATTCAGACTTTTTTTTAAACAAATACTTTTTTGAGTATTCTCGCATGTGCCAGGCCCTAACCAAAGCTCTTGGGTTACATTGATGACCAAAAAGAAGCATTATCCCTGTTTTTAGTCCCTATAATCTAGGGTCCAGGACAGGGGAAATATGCACTGTATTAATGAAATAATCAGTACTGAATGTAAAATTCCAAACTGAAGCATTTTATACGAAGGAAACATTCTATGAGAATGGAAGCCCAGAAGTCCAGTCTACACATGCTCCTGGAATTTTATGGGAAAATAAAAAGTCTGTCAGAATGGATCTTTTGAGAAGATTCCAGAAGTATGTTGGCCAATCAGAGAAAATGAGCAAGTGGATGCCAGAGGCCATTTCTTCCACTGTTGTGCTCAGTTTGCAGTGATTCTACTGCAGAGCTTGAAAGGCAAGTACTGGCTTCTCTTCCTCCTGTTCTTCCACCCAGAAAAACCATCCTTCTCTTCATCTTTCTTCTCCTCCTCCACCACCACTACTACCTATTTTGAGGCTGCCACCACCACACTATAACATATTCCTCCCAGCTCTAAGGCTCTGAATTTGGACCTCCCACATGACAGGACTCTAAATAATGACTAATCCATTAAGTCTGCTCCCTTTCAAAAATATTCAGTCAAATTGGAAATGCCTGGGGCCTCTTGTGTAGCCTTGGCTGGGCTAACTTCTGCACTTGCATTTCAAACACCCAGAATCAAGATTATATCTTAAGACTTCCAAATAAGTGCTTAGATGGCACAACAAAGATATTCAGATTAAAAAAAAATCGAATGCGTCTGTTGTTCCTTTGCAAGGCCTAGTGATGGGAACCTCCTCTTGGAAATATTTGTTAAGCCATTCTCACTTGTAGTCACTCTTCGTACCAAATCTGTTGACAAAAAAGAAAAATCGAGGAGAGAAGGAGAAAGATAAAAGTTACACTAATCTTTTAACTAACCCATACAACCACAGAGAACCAGCCTCAGGAGCCAACACTAAAATCTTAAGGGCTGTTTTTTCAGACTCTGAAAATTCTCCTAAATCCCCATCCCAGTATCATTCAAGCTCTTTGCAACCGCTGTTTGTCCTTAGGCTGTAACTTGTGCCTGAAATTCCCACTCTAAGGTTCCCTTGTGGTATTTTTAATAGTGTTGTTTGATGCTGCAGCCAGCTTCTCTGCGGTTTGGGAGTTAAATGGGATACTGCGATGTGGTGTGCTGTAATGGCTCTTGGAGAAATGTTAGTGCAAATTAAATTCCAAATAGGATAGCACCTGAAAGAACCTAGTCCTTTAGTGAAAGAGCTTAATACAGTGGGAAGGAAGGTTTAGAGAGTCTTACTGGCTCCTAAATGATAAAGAAGAAACATCTAACCTGAGTTTGGAATTCATTTTGGACTCAGATACAGAGTATTTACTTTGAGACACTGGTCCTTAACCACCTGGTTCTTCCCTGTTTGCTTTTCTGCTTAGTTAAGCCCAAGGATGGGTATTAGTTTAAGAGAAAATGGTACTAAAAGGGAGGAGGGGAATAATTAACACCTTTGCTTAAAGCACCAAATCCCATGAGCTGATGACTGCCTAGGTTAGGCAATGACTACTACCACTACTAACAAATAGGTCTGGCATCTCCTATTCCTATCCTGACACCCAGGCCCAAGCTGAGCACAAGCATTACAGGATTCCACAGCCTAATGTCTGTCAGCTTTTCCTTTGAACAGTGGTTACATATCATTAATGTATTTGAATCAAATGTGGGTTTAAGGTAGTGGAAAGATGTTTTTCTGCTATTGAGAACAGAATCAATTTTTTAAAATGTATACATACACACACAGGTACACACACGCACACATCTATGTATTTTATTTTGGAAAATAGTTTTATTGCCAGTAGATCTTTATTGAATAACCTATCATCTATGGAGTTCCTATTTAAAAGTTTTCATTGGTAATGGATTTATTCCAGACAGAACAGGTTATTTGTAAAATATAATTAGTAACCAATTAAAACAATAACAAATAACTTGTGTTGGGTGGTTACCATGCGGGTGCTGGGATACACTTTCTCTCTGCATCATCATTTCACCCTTTCCACACTGTGTGAGGTGTGAATCTATTGTCAATGTCTCTATGCTATAGATGAGATGAGACACAGATTTTTTTTATCATCTCCATGAAACAAATGAGAGCACTGAAGCTTAGAGAAGGAGAGAAGCAACAACTTGAAGGTTTAGTGTTTGAGGAATTGTAGTAAAAAGAAAAATGAAAAGTCCTCTCAAGTTCTACTGAAAAATCTTTTAAGTATGTTTCTTTCCCACTTTTGCAATATAATTTTTCTCTTCTATCCTCAACTGAAATAAGATCACACAGCCTATACAGTATAGAACCAGGACTCTAAGGTCACTGACAACAAAGTAAAAGTCAGCAGTTTTGGAAAATGCATAGTGACATAACTATGTCACCAAGTAAAATTATTGACTTGAATATCAATTCATTTCTCTATTAAGAAAAAGAAGAAATAACTCAGATATAAATGATGGAAATTAGGAAGACATTTGAAAATGACTTTACACCAAGAAATCACATTCTGGTGGGCCTAATATAGTATAGGAGATATTCGTAACTAGTTATCTTCATTGAAAGATTATAGAGACTAGAGAATAGGAAGGTTAACTAAAAACTATTCAAATGATAAAATTTTATGTAAACAAGTAACCTAACCAAATACTGTATTTCACTGGACTTTGTTGTAGACAAACAGAAATTTTGGCAAAAAAAAAAAAAAAAAGAAATACAGTTACTAAGTTAAAGCTCCTGCATTTATATTATAAATATTTCTAAATCCAGTTTAAGATTGTGGAAACAACAACAGAACTATAAGAAATTCTAAATGCCATTTAATGAACGTGTTGAAAGAGTAGAGATTTCAACAGTGTCAAAACCTGTGATCTTCAAGGGTCAAAGTAGAGGTGAGTTTACAGAATGCTCGCTCTGGGTTCTGATTTCGCCAATTCAGTCACACCACTGCCCAATTCAATGAAAAATGTAGGCAGCTTTGTCAAGCAATGAATTTTATCAATTTATTCAACACTGAATTCATCTTAGGAATAATTTAAGGGTTTAGATAATGTTTGAGGTTTTACTTTTAAAGAATCTTCCAATTTAACTGAAAACTCTTGTATTTCCTTTCTACTTTTCAAATATCGTCTTTGTCCTTTACCCTCCATTGTAGCTTAAGATGTGGTTATCTTGTATTACAAGGTATATTTAAAACCATTCAATATTTAAAACCAAAAACATTCAATTTAAAAAATTTAAATGGAACTGCCACATATTCTTGACTTTTGGAGCTATATGGCAGTTGTCCCCAACCTTTTTGGCACAGGGACTGGCTTCATGGAAGACAATTTTTCCATGGATGGTGGGGAGAGGGGTTGTTTTTGGGATGGAACTGTTCCACCTCAGATCATCAGGCATTAGATTCTCATAAGGAGTGTACAACTTAGATGCCTCACATGCACAGTTCACAGTAGGATTCACAATCCCACTGATCTGACAGGAGGTGGAGCTCAGGTGGTCATGCTCACTTGCCTGCTGCTCACCTCCTGCTGTGCCACCAGGTTCCTGACAGGCCATGAACCAGAAGCAGTCTGTGGTTTGGAGATTGGGGATCCCTGGCTATAGGGGCCACAAATGTGAAAGAGGTGTTCTGGGGGAGTATATTTCTAACTTGAATATACTCTTTTCAGCATTTCTACTTATTTTATCAAAAGGTAAATATTTTACTCAGGAAATAAAACAGTAGGCAATTGTTTTTTATAGTTTTTCTGTACAGAGCCTTATTCAATTATATTAATGTAATCCTATTGCACTGCTCAACAGAATCAGAATAAGAAGAAATTCCAAGTACAATTTGAAAATAAAAGTATCTTTCAAGAATTTGCACTGTAGTGCATTGTTTGATTTGGAAGCAAACAAATCGGACTACTTCCATTTCTTGATGAAACAACTAACTAATTTGCTAACTTTCAACTGGCTCTCTTCAGTGGCTTTGAGAATGTTGCATTTCCATCATACCTTGCCTGTAGTTCCACTTTGCCTAGAACTCTTTTCAGTTGAAAATATTTTAAAAGATAATCGATTCTTATACTTCAAAATCCAAAATGTATCCTAGGGCTGGATGCAGTGGCTCATGCCTGTAATTCCAGCACTTTGGGAAGCCGAGGTGGTTGCATCATGAGGTCAGGAGATCGAGACCAGCCTGACCAACATGGTGAAATCCCATCTCTACTAAAAATACAAAAATTAGCCGGGCGTGGTGGCGAGCACCTGTAATGCCAGCTACTTGGGAGGCTGAGGCAGGAGAATTGCTTGAACCTGGGAGGCGGAGGTTGCAGTGAGCTGAGATGGCGCTATTGCACTCCAGCCTGGGTGACACAGAGACTCCATCTCTTTCTCCCTCTCTCTCTCTCTCTCTCTCTCTCTCTCTCTCTCTCTCTGTGTGTGTGTGTGTGTATACACACACATACACATACACATCCTAGGAAGGATCAATTATTAACAGCTTCTTGGGTATTATGTAAACAACCTTATGCATATACAAGCAAAATACGTATTGGCTAGCACTCTTAAAGACATAGGAAAGGGCTGAATCTCACCAAGTTAATATTTCAAAGGTGTCTATCGAAAAGGAAAAGGAAAGCTTCCTACAGTTAAGTGTATTTTTTTTTTAGTTTAAAAAGAGTAAGAACAAGATTTTGGGTATGTATGTGTGTGTGTGTGTATATATATGTGTGTGTGTGTATATATGTGTGTGTGTGTATATATGTGTGTGTGTATATATATGTGTGTGTGTGTGTGTGTGTGTGTGTATATATATATTGGAGACGGAGTCTTGCTTTGTCACCCAGGCCGGAGTGCAGTGGCACAATCTTGGCTAACTTCAACCTCCACCTCCCAGATTCAAGTGATTCTCCTGCCTTAACCTCCCAAGTAGCTGGGACTATAGGAATATGCCACCATGCCCAGCTAATTTTTGTATTTTTAGTAGAGACGGGGTTTCACTATGTTGGCCAGGCTGGTTTTGAACTCCTGAACTCAGGTGATCCACCCACCTCAGCCTCCCAAAGTGCTAGGATTCCAGGCATGAGCCACGGCACCCAGCCAGATTTTGGGTTTTTAAACCTATTAAACTTATCTTCGGATACATATTTCAAATTTTCCTTAACTGTAAATGTGTTTATGTTCGCTAGAAACACCACATAATTTGGGAGAAATGGAATTATGTAGGTGAAATCAGTGGTTTTCAATTAGGGCTTGATAATATTAGATATAGTATATCTTTTATGGCATTCACACATACTCTTTAGGGATACCCTTTGCAATTTTGGAATAGTGTTTTTCTTGCTTACTTCAGTGGATTTCTTATATCTTTAGGAAAGATCTGCACATTCATTGTAGGTGAATGTAAAATTGCATTTTAAATCCATTCGTTGGGAATCTCACTTCTTAAAAATCATACAGGAAAATTGACATACATTTTTAGTAACTGAGCTGTTTAGTAAATTTCTTAAGATTATTTTCTCATAACGTCTGTACATCAAAAGTGAAAAGAACCTGTCCCTGTCTCTCTGTATGCAAAATTCCAGAGAAGCACTGAGAACGAGAAGAAGATGAAAGATTAGGAGGAGCACACGTTTCCCAGCCTGCCAGCCTGGGTTTAATTTCACTTTCCCAAAGTATTTCCTTGGTAAATTCAGAAAAATCACTGGACCTCCAGGAGCCTCATTTCCATTACTGTCACGTGGGATAGTGATAACGCTATGGATCATTACAAAGATTAAATTAATTAGACTGTATGGAGAGTGCTCCAAAAGTTGAGTTGTTGAGTACTCACAAAAAGCATTCAATAAATATACCTTTCCCCTTGAAAATGATCATTCCATTAAATTCATCCTTTATTTTCTTTAAGAAAAAAATCTGTGTTCTGCATTTTCATACTTACTTTTCATGGATATATAGTCTGTAATAAAAACAGCATATTATATTAAAACGTACCTTTAAAAGAACAAAGACATTTATAAAACAACAACAATCAGCTTCTGGATGGTTTCCCCCCTGCCCACCCCCACCCCCATTAAACCCTATTAAAGGGTCTCTAAAAGGGAAATCCAGAGATCTGTGTATTCGAGTTATAACCCTAGGTCAAGCAACTTAACTAGGCTGATATTTTGGCTTGATGTGATTTATATGTAACCTTTTAAGCAATGTATATTAAATCTGTACTTTTTACTCATCTACTTGATTGCAAGCTCCTGCAGGATAAACTTTGTTGAACCCAAATGTTGTAAACTTCATGGTGCTTAGATATAAACTCTACAGACTTCATCAGTGTTTAACAAATACTTGCTTAAGAAACACAAAGTCCTATTGTATCAGCCAATTAACTATGAAGCTAAATTTAATAACTGAAATATCATAGAGGTTAATGTTCAAAACACCACTCGTCTTTTTCTCATTGAATATTATTTATTTATTTTTGCTTTCTGGAGACATACGTGTACCCTTTATTTACTCTGTCTCATTTTGTCATCTCTGGACATACCATTTATGGCGTTTTAGTTATTCTGGATAAATCACTTTGCCAGAAATAATAGGCTATTGTGGCTGGAAGGATTTCACTGATCATCAATGCAAGCATTGATTTTAGAAACAAGGAAAGTGAAATCAGAGACAGCCAGTGACTACTCTCCGTACTCAGAGAGGTCATGGTTGCTCAGAGGTCAGAACTCACATCTCCTGACCCATAGCATGTTTGGCTTTCTACACAACTGAGTGCCTTAGTTAAGGATAGATAATTCTTTTCTCTTTAACAATAGAAAATTAGACTGATTAAAGTCATAAAAGATGTTGCTCCTTTATAAGCCATAGAGAAACCCCTGATGGTTTCTTTATTTGGACCTGTGTGATCTTTAAAGCATGTGACTGGTGGCTATAATTGGATTAAAGTGAAAACATGTGATTGTGAAGGAGTTAAAGTACCTTTGCCTTATTCTGCTTTGATAGCCAGCTTCAGTTGCACATCATGACAAGCAGTGAACCAACATCAACCCTGTGGAATTAAAACTTTAGACTCTATCACAAGGTTTTCCAAGTTCAAAGCCCACTAATTTATTATTGGTTCCAAGTTCTAGGTCTAGAATCAAGTCAGCTGGGACATCAAATACTTGTTACAAAATGACATTTGAATGAGATAATTATAAATAACACTAGAAGCACATGAATTAAAGTATTGCCTGAACACCAGTTTTCTTAGGTAGGATATTGGGATGTCCTTTGCTTTATCACTTTGCAGTGATATGAGCAATATGAGATACTATGTTTTGAAAAACTGTATTAATTATAATATTTATTGAGTACTTACTATGTCCTATACACAGTCCAAGTTTTTCATGTACATATTATTATTTAACCTTCACTATTACGCTTGCAGATGGATACTTTAATTAACTCGCTCAAGGACATGTACAATAAGGGGTACAGCTGAAGTCCAGACTGGGTCAGGCTGACTCCACAACCTCTTAATCCCTATATTAAATTGATATCTCTGTCCATGCTATACATCCACTTGATCTTTAGGTTGATTTATTGATAGTGACATTTAATTTTTATTTTCTTCAGAATTAAATTCTTACTGTAAAAGCTAGTCAAAGGAACTGAAGTTTGCATTTGAATAAAAGTGTAGAGTTAACTGAGGATTTGCATATTCTCATTCCAAGATGAGAAGGGAGGGAGGGAAGGAAGAAAGAAGGAATGGAGGGAGGGAAGGAGAAAGGGAAGGAGGGAAGGAGGAAGGGAGAGAGGGCAGGAGGAAGGGAAGAAGGAAGGGAGAGAGGGAAGGGAAGGAAGAAGGGAGGGAGGGAGAAAGGAAGGAAGGAAGGGAGGGAGGGAAGGAAACGGTAAAGGAAAAGAAAAGAAATAAAAAGTGACTTTGTTCCTCTATAGAATCTCTATTAATAAATGTTATTTAAAAAAAAAATAAAGTTATTTTTCATGAATACAAATTTTAGAACATATTTTTCAGTGTTCCTTTAAATCCTACTTAACTCCCAAATAATCCATTACTTACATTTCTTTTTTTTTTTTTTTTTTTTTTTTTTTTTTTTGAGACGGAGTCTCGCTCTGTCACCCAGGCTGGAGTGCAGTGGCATGATCTCAGCTCACTGCAACCTCTGCCTCCTGCTTTCAAGCAATTCTTCTGCCTCAGCCTCCTGAGTAGCTGGGACTACAGGCTTGTGCCACCACTCCCGGCTAATTTGTTGTATTTTTAATAGAGACAGGGTTTCACTCGATCTCCTAACCTCACGATCCGCCCGCCTCAGCCTCCCAAAGTGCTGGGATTACAGGTGTGAGCCACCATGCCCAGCCCATTTCATTCTTTATAACCATCATGAATTCCCACCTAGTTTGAGAACCACTACTTTTGTATGGTTTCCACCCTTTATGTGATTCCAGAAAAGCATGCTTTTAAGCAAAATTTAGCAAGAAGTCAAGCCAATCAATAATTGCTTGAAGTCAACTTTTCCAGAATAAAACTGTGTAAGGGACTTTGAATTTGAAGGTTACAATCTAAAGTTTGCTTTGAGATGGGACTAATACATAGTGTTGGGGATTATTGTAAACCTATGTGATCTAATTGGAAATTAGAATTGAAAGCAGGAAAGTGAAGGAGGAGAGAATGAAGGTTGGGGAGAAAAGAAAGCAATTTAGGAGACTCTATAGGGAGGAAAGGATGGGATGCATTTCAGAAACAAAATACTAACAGTAAACAGAAAAAAGAGAAAGCAATCATGAAAATTCCTAAGAGGGCTAGTGGAATGCTAGCATTTACTATCATTTACTACTCATTTACTATCCTTTGATATTTAGGGGCTCTATTGCCTTGTAATTTCATCACTGTTAATTTTCTTTCCTCTTATCTTTTTCCCTGCGGTTATTATCAGTCTAATATTCATTCATTCATTCATTTACCTGAGTTTTCAGGCTTGTGCAGAGATAACAGGGTGGGGCCAGATTGCAAGATTGTGTTCCCAACTTGGAGGTAACGTGGGTAAGGAAAAAGTCACAGCTGGCCTTAGGAGACACAAGTTAACCACATCCCATGGGTCAGTGGAAGAAAACAAGGGAATAATTAGAAAATTGTGCAACATCAGAAGGGAGCCCCTGGAGCTATAACAGCAAGAACCTCCAGACCCTATTCCCTTTAAATCCCCTTTTAAAAGGCACCAAGTTAGATGCTGAGGAAAATTCCAAGATGAGTGGGATATAGTTCTGACCTTCAGGAACGTTTAGGCTGCCTGCCGCTGTCCACAACATCTTCCCTTTCACATGCCTAATACATTAACGTGGGCCACTCATTTAAAGTTTTAAAAATTTCATTTAGCATTTAAAACTTCATTTGACAGAAGAGATGTTTCAAATAAATAGTCTTCAAAAAAAGCCCGGTCTATAAGTCTCCGTAATATAGCCATCTGCTTTAGGTGAAGTGAGATAGTAGGCCTGGAGCCTCACCTGGTTGCCTCTTAACCACATTTACTTTCCAGGAGAAGCCTCTCACCAACTTCCTCAGAACCTCCAAAACACCAAGGAACAAGATCCTAAAATTGTCCGTAGTCTTAACTTTGTTAATAACAGACTGCATGCCCCTGGAAAAACTATTTCACTTCTCTAGGCCTCCTCAACAAAACAAATGTGGTCTATAATACTTTGTAAGATGGTTTCAGTTGTAAACAGCCTGAAAACTGTTAGTACAACTAATTTGGGCAAGCAGGTTGGCTACAGATAAAGAACAGAAAGACAGAAAGACTTAGACAGTGGTATACATTACTGTAGAATATTTTTATTTTGTAAGTACAAATAAATGGGTATCTAATTGTTACTTTTCAGATAGCAACATTTGTAGGAAATGTATTTTGTTAGGAATTTTAAAATCACTAAACAGATTGCCGTTTAGTTTACATTTTCTTCTCACCTGTGGATCCTGAAACCGCTGAACTTTTCTTCTGCCACATAAGTCAAATATCCATTTATAGTTTTTAACTCTTTGGCCCCTGAAAATAGAAGATTATTCCTGATTTTAAAAGTGGAACTTGTATGCATGTATATAATTTTTATCTTTAAAGGAATACTCTAATGATTCCTGACTCTAGCCAGACTTTTGCAACCTTCAAAGAAGGATTATCTCCTTGGCCCTAAGATGTAACGTTGTTAACCTTTTATGACAGAATCACATCAAGGAATATTACATCTCTTCTAGTTCCTGTACCATATCTTTATGATAAGAATGTTTGCTTGCCATCTCAAAATATTGACCCTCTGGTACAATCACTTGGATCTACTTGAATATAGATGTCTTATTACTATTTCTGGAAAATATCCAGTAACAAAATTTTCTCTGAAACATTGTTATTAAATTTTCTCAAAAATAGTTTTTAACCTTCTGTACTAGAGCTCACTATAAGGTAGTCTTTAGTTTAAGAACTTCAACACTCTGATTTTGGTTTACCATTTTCATTTGTGCAAAATGAATGTGTACGTAAGAATCTGTATTTCCAACCCAAAGAGGCATTATAATGACCATTAAAATTTTGATCCAAGAAATAAACTAATTCTACCATCCCTGAGTGTATACCCTGCCCTTCTCACTCCTGTGTTCTTTAATTAGACCCAATGTGCAGGACATGACTTGACTGAAATTTATAGCCACATTGAGACATGCAGCTAAAGAAAGCTCTTAGCCCAGGCATCATCTCAAACTTTTAAAGCAATAGGATCATTTGACAGAAGTGTGACTCGCTGTAGTAATTACACAGGTGCAAGTTATAACTACTTTATCGGCTGCCAGCATCTCTGTTGCCCTTAAGAAGTATGATGTCTTCTAGCCAACATGGCTATTCATATGGGACTGAATCTGCACATGTTTGAATTGAGTTTTTCAGGTTTAGAAATGTGATATTATTTTACCCTTATGCACCTTCCACAATCCTACTCCTCTCTTAGGTGGATCAGATTTCTGGAATCCATCTTTAGTTCTGCAATTTACATCTCAGACTTACATGTTTCTAGACATAACTGCAAGTATGGCACCATGAAGGCCTATGAAACCTAGACTTGTATGTATGTGACAGTAGACATTGAAGTTTGTTGTAGGACAATGTTTCTCTGTCATGCTAGGAAAAGCCCCCAGTTCCTCAGTTCCTCCTCCTCCACACAAGAGAGTAGTTTTTTCTAAAATGCAGTTAAGGCCAGGCACAATAGCTCACACCTGTTATCCTAGTATTTTGGGAGGCTGAGATGGGCAAATTGTTTGAGCCCAGGAGTTTGAGACCAGCCTGGACAACATGGCAAAACCCCATCTCTACAAAAAAAAAAAAAAATATATATATATATATATATAAAATAACTGGGTATGGCATTAGGTTCCAGTAGTGCCAGCTACTCAGGTGGCAGAGCCTCAGAGGCAGTCTCCTATTGAGACTGCAGTGAGCTGTGATTGCTTCACTGCACTCCAGCCTAGGCGACAGTGGGACCCTGTCTCAAAATAAAATCCAGTTATGATCATGCCTCTCTCCTGTTGATATCCATCAGAGTCTGCAATGCCTACAGGGTAAAGTTTAAACTTCCTTCACCTAGAAACAGTGTTCTGTGGTAAAATGACCAGGGTCTTTGGTATTAGATACACCTGGCCTCAAAAATGGGTCAGCCCAGGTGTAGCCTTCCCCATCTTCTGTTTCCTCATCTGCATAATGGAGTAACAAACATTGTCAGGAGGTTACTGGAGTAATTGTGTGAGATACCAAACGTAAAAAGCCTGGCACAAAATAAATGCTCAGTAAATGTAAATGTCCTGTCTTTTGCCTTTCCGTCATTGTCTGCTACTTACCTTTCTAGGTTGCTTTCTCCCGTGTGTACCCCCTTCCTTCCAAAGCACTCGTTGATTCCAGGTTGCAGTGTATAGTTTCCTGATCAAGCCAAGCTCTTCCACACCTCTGTCACTTTTGCATATATTGTTCGGTCTCCCTGTAAGTCTTCCCTACTCTCACCTTTTATAGAAACTGCAAGGTACCTACTTGCCCTTGAGATAGCTATTCCTGAATTTCTCCCAAATTTAACCATTCCTTCTCTATGCTTTCGTAAATCTTTCACATACCTCTTTCATCCTACAATGTCATAATATTAGTTGGTTTTATCTGTCTTCCTTAATGTATCCTTAACTCCTGAGGGTGGATGCTACATCTTAGTTATCTGTGAAACCCAGAAAAGAAAATGTAATCAAGCTAAAATGGCTCACTCATTTCCTAGCAAATATTGGTTAAATGATTAAATGGATGATACAGGGGGCAGAATAAATATGGTTTTGGAAAAGTGGCATGGCTGCTGATCTATCAGTGCAAAAAGGAACACACCCACCCCCTACATGGTCAAAAACATTGAAGGTAAGAAACTAGATGGCTTGTGAATAATAACAAATGAAGTTGTCTTTCTGTAGGAAGTCTTAGAAAATGTAATCTTGGGAGGCCGAGGTGGGCGGATCACAAGGTCAGGAGTTCAAGACTAGCCTGGCCAATATGGTGAAACCCCATCTCTACTCAAAATACAAAAATTAGCCAGGTGTGGTGGCGCGTGCCTGAAGTCCCAGCTACTCGGGAGGCTGAGGCAGGAAAATTGCTTGAACCCAGGAGGTGGAGGTTGCAGTCAGTCAAGATGGCGCCACTGCACTCCAACCTGGGCAACAGAGCGAAATTCTGTCAAAAAAAAACAAAAGAAAAGAAAATGTCATCAAGCTAAAATGGCTTTGGCTTTCCTTCAGTAAATGGTTACTGTGGGAATATATGTTAAATGAATACCAATACTATGATGAGAAACACATGCACTAAACAGCTATAGTTCTGATGCCATTCTCAAATCTGAAACTTTGCCCAATTTCAGGGACAAAAGTGAAGTAATATGTATCCCCAGTGTTTAGCTTTTCTCTTGCCATGGATACTAACAGTGAGATTCCTCAGGGACTGTTCCTTTAACCTTGTTAGGGCTGCTAGGGGCTATTGTGCCTTTCACAACACAGCACCTACAACTGGGAATAATTGAAATGTTCTGCCATTAGCTACTCCCAGCAGAGTATTCTGGGTCACATGGAAAGTGTCAGAAGCATATAAATTACTGATACATTTTTCAATCCCATAGTCCCTCAGGGTTGGTGTTTTTCTCTTTTGAAAGTTTCTCCTTTAAGGCCGGGCACAGTGGCTCATGCCTGTAATCCCAGCACTTTGGGAGGCCGAGGTGGGCGGATCAAGAGGTCAGGAGATCGAGACCATCCTGGTTAACACGGTGAAACTCTGTCTCTATTAAAAATACAAAAAATTACCCTGGCGTGGTAGCAGGTGCCTGTAGACCCAGCTGCTGGTGAGGCTAAGGCAGGAGAATGGCGTGAACCCAGGAGGCAGAACTTGCAGTGAGCCGAGATCGCACCACTGCACTCCAGCATGGGCGACAGAACGAGATTCTGTTTCAAAAAAACAGAAAAAAAAAAAAGAAAAGAAAGTTTCCCCCTTAAAATATTCTTTTTAAAATCTAAGTTAATTTCATAGACACTGTTTCCATTTTTATAATGAATAATACTGTATCCTTTCCTATCTATACTACAAAGTTTTTCTTTGCCTTGTAAACCTCTTTAGATTTATGATTTCTAGCCCCCAAAATAACTTTTGTTCTTATATGCAATTCCTTCCCTCACAGTTCTTTCACAATAGCTTCTTTTCTCCTGTAAAACCCTACATAAACTCCAAAAACATTTCTAGTTTTGGAAATCGTAATGCAAGAGGTCGCATCACTAACGCAAACGTAGAAATCCTTGTACCAAAGGAAAGAGGTGCAAGGAAAGTTGGGAGTTGTGGCTGTGGGAAAGTGAGAGGGACCCTTTGGCACCTGGGCAGAGGTACAGGGAAGCCAGGATGGAGACAGGAAAGAAAGTTTCTCAGCTTCTCTTGTGCCTACGGTTCGTGCTTAGGCGTCTGCAGCAGCCCCAAGGCAGGTGAGGATGATCAGCTGTTCCAGTTTGCCTGGCACTGAGGGATTTCCTGGGATGTGGGGCATTCAGTGCTAAAACTGGGAAAGTCTTGGACAAATTAGGACAAGTTGGTCACCCTACCTTTCCCTTGCTGCTGCTGTCCTTTTAAAGTCCTCATTCTTTTGAAAATTGCAGTGATCTTCGGTTCTTCCCGATTTTATCTGTATACAAATATTCAAAGAGCTTGGACCAGAACATTTCTCAGAGAGAGCTCTACTTACAGGAAATGTTATGTGACAGAGCAGGATAGCAAATAGATGTTACCTGTGGCAACTCTAATTGCTTGTTCATCACTGTCTGGAGTAAAGGGTTAATAGTTTCTTGCATATCCTCCGAGAGAGTATTACAAATGCTATTCTGCACCAAGCTCTTTTTAATTTAAAAGTATATCTTGGGGCCCTTTTGTATGGGCTTATACAGATCATGATCTAGAGATAATGATCATTCTTATCTGACACATAGTATTACATTATGTTATGTGCAAAGACCCATTTAACTCTATTGATAGTCTGTGGATCATTTCCAGTTCTTACTACAATTAATACAAATAATACTGCAGGCATCCTTGTACCTGAACATCTTTGTGAGTTTACCCATTGAATACATTTTTAGCTGAAACTGAATTTAAAATTTTCATAAATATTGCCAAGCTGTCTTCTAAAAAGACTATATTAAGTTACAATCCCACCATCAGCATTTAAAATGCTTGTATTTCCATACACACGACCCTGAGATTAAAAAAATATATATATTCCCTATCTAATTTAATTGCAAAGAAAATTAATCACCTTTCATACATTTATGGGCCAGTTCCCTCCTACCTCCAAAGACTCATTAAATCAATTATCTTGAGGAGTTTATTTTTTATTGATATGTTAATGTTTTTAGTATATTAAGAAAGTGAACTCTCCTCATTTGTGTAAAACTTTAAAAAATTTTTAATTTGTTTAAATTAAAACAAATTTAATTTGCTTTTTTAAAAAATCATTTAGTCTCTTAAAATATTTGAGTAGTCAAATTCATCCTTTTCAGATGGTTTCCGGACACCCTGTATCTTTTATCCTTGCTTTTCCTGGCATTCAGTGCAGTACCTATCACAAAGTAGATCTCAATAAGTGTCTTTTAAATAAATGGACAATGATTGAAAGAATAAGTGAAGGATATAATTTATTCTTTTTATTTCTCCTCATGCTATGTAGATTTGCAAAATGAATAGCAAAACATATCTTCGAACAGAATTTTATGGCCCAGTATCTTTAGGCAGGGGTTTTGCTGTTTTGTTCAACATGGTGTCCCTATCATCTGCACAGTGCTGGCATATGGGAGATGTATATATTGAATGAATAAATAAATACAGAGAATGATGAGATAAATAGAACGTGGATGGTTTGGAGTTCATCCTCCTGGGCTAATGACAGACATTTCTGGAAGTGCTGGGTTGCAAATAAGCCCAGACCAGAGAAGATTGTGTTTAAAGGCCCAGAATCTCAACTGATAATCATCAGGATCTCAGATTTACTTTGTTCTTTCCAAGTAAATTAAACTGGAGTGATAAGAAAAAGAAAAATGGTTGTGACCATCAACCCTAGGACTAGGGACCACATTTAATAAAATTCATAATGTCCCGAACATCTCTGCTGTGTTTGAAAGGTTAAAAATTTCCTAGAGGAAACAGCTTTTGCTACTACTTGCCAAAGTACTCATAAAACGGACTGATTGCTAAGAACAGAAAACAAACCAAATCAAAATAAAATGAACCAAAAAGCAACAGAAATAAATGTGCCTTAATGTAGTTGGATGATTACCACATCTGCTCTCCTCAGACCTCCAGCCTTCAGAGTAAGGGCACATCCTTCCAAGTAAGTACATCCTTGTCAGAGACATTTGGTGAGGTGCAACCCCTTCAATGTGTCAGTTTCCTGGGTCATTTGGGGTCTTAGGAAAATCCTCTTGTTGGTGCACTGAATTGCACATGCATTATGTAACTCATTGCAACCCAATAGCTGAACTCATGGTTTCATAGCTATTAAAATATGCCACAAACCAAACCACCTGTGAGGCGCCAACTCAGCAAATGTGCCTTTTCAGAAAGCAGTCATAAAAGGTACAAAAAATGAGGATGAAAGAACCCTGAATAACAACCTAGAGCTCATATATTTGGAGCCATGAGGAAAAGTGTTCCATGTAAGTTGAAGGAAGATGGCAGTTAGGAGCATTGGTGTTGAAGACCACCCTCACTATGAGAAAGGGTCATATATATAATGTGGAATGAATCAGAGCTACCACTGTGGGTCCCCTGTTGGAAAAACTGCAATTTTGGATAATTATGTGCAAGCACCAGGAGAAATGCCAGATGTTAGAATCCATGTTTAATGTGAAAATTGCATTTTGTTGTTTGCAGAACCTCAATATATAGCTTTCTCTATAAAATGTGAGCATATTTCTGAAGGAAAGAAAAATGCCAGGGTTGCATTTTAACATCCTGTTACGTTTTAGTTAAATTCAAAGGAACATGACTTTTCAAAGAGAAAACTCTGTCTGTCTCTCATAAAATAGCATTAAGTGGTTCCAAACATATCTTAGGTTATAATTGAAATTGGACTCTGTGGAACAAAATTAATGATGGTTTGTTCTCAAAGGCCCATTGTCCTGTTGATTTTATCAGTTATTCTTTGTTAATAAGGTGGTAATGTGGGCTTAAGAGCTTCCACTACTGGGAGAATCCAAAGAGTTATAGATAAGTAAAATTGATGTCAAATATTATGACTTTTTCTCTTTCATTCTTGTACTCTATCTAGTTGCCTCATCTTTTTTTCTAAATCTTAGTTGTAGCTCAAATTCCCTAGGGACAGCTTACATGCTAGCTTTATGAGGGAGGTGAGTCATGCAATCCCAAGAAAGCAAACATGGATTTGGGGGTGAAAAGAACAGCATTAGGGAAGAAGAGAAACCAAGTACAAGGTAATGCATTGCCAAGCTTGTCAGAGCTTCACAAACACACACACACACACACACACATACAACTAGTTGTTAAGTTACAAGGAACATTGCCTGTGAGACTGCGTCTTAGAACATTCCACATGGAGGAGAAAGGGTGAGCAATTTTTCTGTGCATGGGTCTTTTGTCTCTCATTGGTCAAAGTTTGCTTCATGGGACCCTTGACCCTCCCAGAGTCCCTGGGGAATACAGAGCCTCTGTGCATCTCACATGTAGGTGGATGGCTCCTGTCAAGTCAGAGGCCATTGCCCAGGCTATGCCCACAAGGACAGGGAGGCAGAAAACATGAAGCAATTGCAGTGATAACCACTGCTTTACTGGGGCTGCTGTGGCATGCCTGGGAAACTGGGAAAGTGGCTTATGCCCAAGGGGTAGGGTGGGCGGAGCTGTCCTAGGGAGGCCACAAACAGGACCTAGTGTACTCTTCTACAGTATACTAGCAGAATTAGAATGAATCAGACAAGAGATTTATTAAATTAAGCTTTTGTAGTGTCCTGATGTAGTGCACTGTATTTTAATGCTGTGTCTTCTGTTGCTTGAGTTCCTAATTTGTACCAGGTGTTGTGCCAAATGCTTCAAATACATCACCTTGGGGAATTCTCGTGACTCTATGGACTCCAATTTACAAATGAGAAAACTAAGACTTAACTTGCTAGGAAGTTAATCATCTTCACCAAGCTAGGAAGTGACACAGTTAACATTTGAATCCAGGTCTAAAGCCATTGGTCTCCTATGCCATAAAATCGGCATTCACTTTGCTACTCTTACTAGAAAATCATGAATCCTAGCTATGAATTGTAGTGAGGAGGAAAGTTATTTTCTGTTTCATGCTTATGAAAAAATCTCTACCTTTTTCATTTTGTGTTTCATGCATGTAACAATATTTTCAGAGGTTTTGTGTGTGTGTAAGAGAGTGTGTGTATATGTATTGTGTATTTATAGACAAAAAAATTTTGAGATTAATTTTTCAATTCTCTAAGTCATAAAAGAATGGAAAAACAGAAATGAACAGGGAGAATTTTTGATCCCAATGTATTCTTTGACATACACTGATCATAATGCTAATTTTAGCAAAAGAAATAAAGAAATCCCTGGTGCAATGGGATGATTGACCTTCCTTTAGCAGAACAGTGTTGACTTGTTACCATTGTCAAATCAGACTGAACACATTCAACAACATGATCATTTTTACTTGTGGGTTTGGACTGACAAGGACATTTCTAGTATATCATGTTGGCATCAGGTTAATAAGCTCTAAGCAAAGCTGAAAATGAATGCTACTTCCCACAATCAAGCGGAAATGTTAATATTATCAACATGTCTTAAAGGCCATGAAGTCCCATGCGTATATATGTAACAGGAACAGCAAACAAGAACTTTTCTTAAAGGGAATATTAAACTAGTGTTATTTTTATGTATTTGTTAATTGCATGCTTCCCATTTTTAAAACTGTACCTGAAAATATACTGTAATAAAAATTAAATTTGAAATATTATACCATTGAATAAGGTCCTCTGAATAGTTTTGAGATTTAATATTCTTTATTTCAATTTACATGTATACTGAATCACGTAAAAATTATTTAGGTCAGTACTTCCCCACATTTGTTCCTTCATGACATACGTTGATAACTATATTTCTACGAAAACTGTAGTAAATAAAGGATGTGGCTTGTGTTCAGTCTCCCACCCACCAGTGACAAGAGCCAAGGGAAATCAATATCTCGGCTCACCTGTAATCTCTACTCTTTGGCACACCATTGAGAAGTCTAATATGTGCAAAGAAAAGTTACTTTTACTTTCAAGGGTGATTATTCCAGTGAACGGTGGAGGAGTGTACCAGGGCCATTATTATAATGTATATTATTAAACTTTTTACATTTTAACTGAATTCTCTTACAGTAAAATTAATTATATATTAGCTTTGGGGTATACAAGATTGTACTTTAATAATATTTAGGAATTGGCAATTTTGTGGGCAAAGTTGTGGGAATTATCAGAAAAGTAAAAAATAAAGATGGGACCCCAAAGAAGGAATGATTGTAGGTTGGAGCCATTTGCAACTAGAAACTAAGACGTATATCCTTAAAAACCCTCAAATCTGTATTCTGATGGGAAAACCCTGTGAAGTCAATTGTTCCCAGACTCTGGAATTTCAAAACAAAAAACTATGAGGGCCAACATACGATTACCAACTCTTCATTGTTTTGCAAACAAAGCTATTTTCAACAGAACACACTAACATATACTGGAACCATGATTTCATATTAGGACATTTCTTTTCCACATTCTATATACTTTTAATACTGCAAAACAGTAAAGACAAAGGACAGTCATCTCCCATGGGGGGCTTAGAAACCTCTCATTAATGTGTGTGTGTGTGTGTATTTTAAATTGGCCTTATTGTTATTATTTCTTTAAATTTAGCCAAAGGCCAGTAAAACTCCCTTTTGGAATACCACATGCCCGTGCTGTTCAGGAATGATTATGATATAGTTATTCATGAGGACATAGAGTTATTTCATATGCTCTCAAAAATGACTTGCAGTGCGAAACATAGCTACTGTTGGACAAAACAACAACCGAACTTTATATAATAATTTTTTAATTGACTAGTACTTGTGTTCAGTCAATAAAGTAGCTGGTGCTTGGGTACTGGGCACTGGGATAAGAGTTGGGGATACAAAAGTGAAAAAGATAGTCACAATTTCTACCTTATACTCTAGTAGGGGAAAGAAAAATTAAACAAAATGTATGATTGAAATGCCTTAAGCACCATGAAGGCAACATACAAATTGCTGTGAGAGCATATAACCAACTCAGAAATCAGCCTTAAACTGAGACCTGAAAAGGACTGCCCATGTGCCTTTTGTATATTTAAGGCATCTTTTATATATTTTAAAAAGGCAGTATCACTGAGCAGATAGATACCAAAGGGCCATCTTTTAGCTGGATGAATTAGGAAAGGGCACCCCTTTCTCAGGCTGAAACAGCCCTGCCTGCTGAGGGCATAGTTAGGTGAATGGATCATCACTAATGAATGGTTTTAAAGAAGGGAATAACGTGATCAAATTTGCATTTAACTTTACTCAATGGTTTGGAGTATTTAAATATGATTAATCCCTTTCTTTCTATTCGCTTGAATGAGGCAGAAGGGCTATTTAGGAATTTAAAGTTGACTAAGGTATTGATTGGGTACAAAATTTTTACTAGGTAGGTAAGGGCAGGACAATTCCATTAGAAACAAGAAATTTTTCTCCAGTGCTCCGGGAAGAATTGATTGGTTCAGGGCTAAATCACCAAGATGAATACCCTCTTTTGATTCACACACCCTTTTGACATCTGGTTTTCCCTGAATCATATGCAATGTAGTACTTACGCAGACCACTCTAGTTTCACTTACGAAATTTGGGTTAGCCAACTCAAACAGTCATGGCTGTAATTTGCTTCTGAGTGAAAATACTATTATTATTTTATATTATGTTATCAATTCCTGCAAAGGAGAAAACATTTTTATTTTGATAAATTTTGTAATTTAATGAAATTAACTCAATTTTGTAGTAACGTAGTACACAGTGAAAATGTGCTTTACGAGATGCTACGGCTTGTCTTTCAAATGGACAATGAGGCTTTCCGAAACCTTTGTGCCTTTAAGTTTAAGGAATTGATTTGGCGTCTTAGTGTACACAAAGCTTAGTTATCACCTAGGAAATACTGGATGTTTGTCTCAGGGAGAAGAGACAATTTTTAAGACCACAGTTAGGTTTTGCAGCTATTTGACATTCAATTGTAATCAGATACTCAGTGAAACATGCATTCATAATGCAGGCCAGTGATCATATATTTGGCTCAGTTTTTCACTAGAAAAATTCTTTAAAGAAATATTGTCCTTCCAATTTTAGTGGTACTGAGGAACAGCTCTGGTTATAAGGGGGGAAAATACTACATGTCCTTTGTTCAATCTTATTAATCTTTACTAATTTTATGATTCTCTCCATTTATTTTTTAAAAATCATTAATAAAATTATCCTTGATTGAGTTTCTCCTATGTGCTAGGCATTGTGATAGGACTTTAGTAAACATAATCTTTAACCCTTTCAATAACCCTGCAAGGTAGGGGTCGTATTTTATAGATAAGGAAACTGAGGCTCAGAGAAGTTATGTCTTGAAATTATGTAGTAGCAAGTAGTTAAGCCAGGTTTCCAACACAGGTTTGTCTGACTCTAAAACCAGCATCTTTTAACTCCGTCCCATCTCTTTGCCATTCACGACCAGAATGTGATGCACATCTACCAAAAAGAGAGTAGCAAAAGGTGATTTATAAAAGCAGTTATAGTCCTCAGATGAGAAGGCAAAACTATTGGGGGCAGGGAAAAAGTAACTATGAAGATCATATTTGTGTAATCAAGTATTAACTCAGTGGCTTGAATTAGGTAGCAAATAAAATATATTAGCAAGCAATGTTACAAACCATGGTGAGAGCTATGTAGTAGATGAAGCAGAATGATGGCTGGGCTCAGGGAGCTCATATATTTGGAACCCAGATAAATCTTTGCTGCTTCTTCCCAGAGCCCATCATCACTTTTTAAAAACACATCTTCGCTGGGCTCAGTGGCTTATGTCTGTAATCTCAACACTTTGGGAGGCAAGGCAGGAGGATTACTTGAGCCCAGGTGTTTGAGACCAGCCTGAGCAACATAGGAAGATGCTGTCTCTACAAAAAATAACAAATAACAAAACCATCTGAATTTCATGCATTCCAACATATATTATTTTGTTCCATTCTACTTAATAACCTTTACACTAGTTGTGAAACTCATTGAAAACAAAGGAGAAAATCATTGTAATTCATCTAAACATTCCTGAAATAACACTTTAATCAAGAAATTAAGAAATATTGCTCAGATTTAAAAGAAAATGGAAACTCCCTTGGCAAATGGGTTTGAGGTTCGGTCAGTAGGTTTTGAATAATCAGGAGCAGTGTCGTAGTAGGAAAAGCATACCATTTAGAGAGAGATAGCTTTAGTTTGTCAGTCCTGCCTCTTAATAGGTGGGTGACCTTGAGTAAAGCATGAAGCAGCCTTTGGCATCAGTTTCCTCACTTAAAGGTAGAAGGGTTGAACCAGGTGTAAGCTGCTGTCCTTCCATGTTATGACTCTAAATAGCTCTAGATGGAACTATGTTGCACATTTCCTATGTTATTAAACAGCTTCTCTCCGGAATAGTTGCTCCTAATCTCCTAATAAGCTTACTGTGGGTCACTCAGCAATCTTCAAGAGAAACAATCATCATTTGGTTGGTGGGTACTAAGACAATTCTGATGTGTTTGTGTCAAAGATTGGGCAGATGAAATCTAACTAGGCATATGTCATTCCATCATCATACTAAATGACCTTGACTCTAAACATCTTAATTTGAACTGTATACATTTCCCAAATGCTTTAGGGTGGATTTGGATCATAATACACTCCACTGTAAATGGAAAAAGCTTCATCATTGCCATAATAATTACCCCCAAACTGCTAGGTAGGAATGCATAGTGGGTTTAGTATGTAGTGACTCCCTTGAAACTCTAGCTTTTGAGATCAGATCTCTTAACAAGTAATGAGTATTTAGAGTGAAATGTTTAATTCTTAGTGATACTGTTTTCCTATTCTGCTATTATTATTCAGCTATGATTATTTTCCTTCTCCTCCCAACCTCCTATTTTTTTTTCTTTATTAAAAAAAAGGAGGAGGGGTGCATGCTGCAGTCTGGGGTGAATATGGGTTTCACGTGGGGACCTGGGCTCTGGTTCTCATCCAGAGAGTGAGCTAGGAGCAACTTATGCAAGAGGCTCTTAGCCACTGTGTCGGGGAAATCGCCTTATATCAAAAACTGAATCCTTTTAGTAAAATCTGAAGAATAATGAGAAGCAGCATCGACTAGTCTCTAACCTTGGTTGAGGGACACACACACACACACACACACACACACACGGCTCTGAAAGCTCAGACACGGAGGACACGCTGTGATCCACTTAGCCCTCTCTTCTCCTTCAGGGGGTCCTTGCAGGACAGAACACTAAGGAACAAAGTCTTAACTGGCAAGCTGCCGGCAGAAGGAGACTATCTGGTGGATTGCAGCGCCAGTTAGGAACGGGGCAGTCCTTTGCGTTTCAGAAATCCGGTCCACATTTTGCTGAGAGCCCAGGCACTGTGAATAAGAGGAGCCTCTGAGGACTGGTTTCTGATGTCGCACTAGGCATGATAAGAATGCCATTGACGTCAGCAGAGTCATCATCAGGGAGAATGGCACCCCAGCTCTTGAAACCACACCAAGCAATTGCAGTGCTTTTGAAAATTAAAAGCCGGTGCTGGAGTGTGGGGGGTGGGGGGGTGCGGTGGGTGGGGAGGGAAAGAAGCAAAGAGGGAAGTCGTGGCTCCAGCTGAACTCTTCTTTCTTCTATGCGTTTCCTGTATTTTAAAAAGGCAGGCTCACGGCGCTACTGTGCACACGCCCGCTCACTCACACACAACTGCTGCCGTGGGCTCATTAACCTAAATCGAGGGAGGTGGGGAAAGAAGAAAGAAAGAGAGAAAGAAGGAAAGAATTTAATTCTGTTAACATTTCTGCATGCAGATAAAACAAACTGTGCCACCCAGGTGCTGGACAGAGGCCCTGAGCCACATAAGCCTCTGAGAATGAAATTGCTGAGCTAAAACTGATATGCTTTAAATGTGTGTTGATGAAGAGATTACAGGGGAGGAATTAAACACTTCAAAGGAGCTACTACAAAGCAACAATCACCCTTCCCCCATCCCTCACACATGCACATTACTGTGGACGCTTGCATGTTTGTGTGTCAGCCTGAGAAAATGGCAAAGTTGGTTTAGGAAGGGAACACTGCAGGCATTTTGTGATTTCAGCTTTCACAGGCAGCTCCAAGAACGTCACCTCCAGCTATAATTCAAAGGTTACCTGGACTGGAAAATGTCTTGGAGGTTAGGAAGTCTTTGAATTCTTTAGTGTAAATTGTCTCCGCTTTAAAATTCCACAATCGATCAAATCCTTTCATTCTCTTTCCCACTCCCAATTGTTCCACTCTCACTCTCCACCCACCGCCAGGAATATGACAACAACATAGAATAGACTCGATGATATCAGCTGTATAACACGCTTTATTTTACGGCATTGATGGGCAGCTTTCCAAGTCCATAAAAATCTTTTGCTGATCTGATTTTAATATCCATATTCTTCAGTTATAGTAGAAAGAATGATTTCCGAGATGTGGAAATGTTAGCCGGGAAACAAAAGGACATATGCACATAAAGCAAAATCTGGCAGGAAATGTGGATTTAATAAATTGAATTATGTGAAACTCCTATTTCAAATGGACTGATACTAGAGAAGCAGCCCTCGAGAGTTATGCACAGTAATGATTCTTCTGTTTCTTTTTGAAAAGGAAGAAGTGCTGAACAGCATTCATTTCAAATACACAAAGGTAGCTAAAGTACAAGCTTCTCCTCTTTCCTATTTGTTCTTTAAAAATTTGTAAAAATTATATTAAATGTGCTTCTTGTGATAGAGTCAATAAAGGGAGAAGGAGTTTAGCCAAGCACCTTTATTGTGTACTCTTAAACTGTCTTGCTTAATGTAATAATGGAAAGAAAGATGGCTAATTGTCTTGCAGGAATTTGGATTTATCCTCTGAAAGGATACAGGTAAATTTGTAACTTGGGTCATATTGGCTATTTTTTGTTCTGCTTTGCTTTCATTTTTGGTTTTTCTGAGGTTTATAAATGGAACCCTTCTTTCCTTTCTTCCTTTTTTCTTTCTTCCTTCTTCCCTTCCTTTTTTCCTTTCTTCCTTGCTTTCTCTCTCTCTCTCTCCTTTTTCTGCTTTTTTTTTTTTTTTTTTTTTTTTTACAATTGTACTCAAAAGAATAAAGGATTCTGAAAATCAGTTCCAGGATCCAATAAAGGCCTAGATGGTATATCGCAGGATCAGAGCCCCTTGCTCTCAAATTTATGAATGTGAGGATGTATTATTGTATTTGGGAGATCAATAAGCAGAGCCAGAGCCTTCACACAAGGCTCCTTGCACCCCCTCATCCACCCCACGAGGTTAAAAAGCACTGACTTTGACTTTAACACTGTCAATGCAATACAGAACAACTGTTTCAATTCCCTTCACTATTTCTGCTATGTGCCTTGATTAGATGTTTTCTGACCTGTCTCCCTAAGTTGTTCCTGTCATTTCTGTCTGTTATTCCCTCCCCCATCACTTCCTGCCCAACCCTCCCTATGATTCGAATTGCTCTCTGTCCAGATCATTTCCAACAATGAAAAATGAAGAAAGACTTTCTGCCTTCTTCCCACCTACACATTACTTTTGTCCCCCAAGATATCCCTTCCTCTTGCCTGGAACATTCCCAGGCCTCAGTTGATTGATCATCCCCTGATTATATTTAGGTGCTCTTTGCACCAGGCACCCTAGCGGAAGCCCAGAAAGCCCCCAGAGTCTGGATGTGTTTTGGAGAGCAGGCTCAGGTTCACTGCACTCTAATTTGCAGCAGGAAGTGCTAGGAAGCCCGATGAGGGATGGGAATTAGCAAATAAGGCTGGCAGTCAATTGACAGAGAAAGCTTAAGGAAGAGGATCATTTAGAAAAGGAAAAATAATTTAATCCTTTTCAGGTATGTTAATTTCTTTCATGGACCAAATTACCATGGACCTGGAATATTTGAGACTTTTCCCTGAGGTCTGGCTGCACTTCATAGGGAAGAAGCAAGGATAAGTGCAGTGAATTTGATTATGGACACCAGTCTAACTCTAGCTTAATGAGCCATGGAAACAAAATAGCTCAATCTCCTCCAACTGCTGTAATCCAACACTAGGAGCATTGAGAGCACTGTGGTTTTGGTTACACAAATTTGTAGTACAGGCCTTGCCTCAGCATTTGAACATTTCAGCGAGAGATCTGAACTTGCTTGGTTCTTCACGTAGCAGGTATAAGTCTTTTGGAATTAATTTGAAAAAAAAAAAAAAAGAAATGTACCCGGAAAGCAAGAGATCTTAAATGTATCCACAACCTAGAACAAACAAACATTAACATTTGCCATAATTACTGTGGGTGTTCTTAATAAAAACATATAGATAGATAGATAATTTTGGAGATTGCATTTCCCCACCATCACGGCCAGCCTTATTTTTCTTCCATCCTCTCCAGAACAACCTCTGCCATAAATTTAGGAAATCGTCATCCTGTTCACATTTTCATCTTTTTACTATGTATGTTTGTATTCACGAACAAATATGTTGTAATTATAAAAAGTCATCAGTATCTTTTAGCTTATTTTTTTTAATCCAACATTATGTTTGTTGAATTATTTTACTCTTGTCTCAGTGCACCCTGTAATTCCCATGAATCGATAGGTAGTGCTAGATCAGCACTAGTAAAGTCACTGATGTGGGCAGGTTAATAGAATGACCCTTTTAAGAAGGGATCTCAAAGAGGGAGGCTAGGTAAGCTACAAAATTATCAGGGCGAAATGCAGGGAGGAAGAAGTGAAAGCAGCTTAGAGTCAGCCTGGGCTAAGATAAATGAGAAGTGGAGTTGCAGCTGGAGGAGCAAGAGAGTATGGTCTACTTGAGTAGAAATCAGCCTTGCTGGTAAGCAGTTTAGGACAAGCTCCTGGTTTTACAGCAAGCCTTTTTATGTGATCTTGACCAAACCACCGCACTTGATTGCTCCTTTCTACTCCTTGGTCCTTATATGTCAAATAAAACCCCAAAATTGCAGAGCCAAAATGCAAATAAATAGAACTCCTCACTCAACCTCCCTCAGTTTATAAGTAAGGAAATGAAGACCTAGTAAAACATTATGACTTATAGATACCTGTCAGGGCAGAACCAGAAGCTGGACTTGGGCTAGGAAAAGTTGTTCCCCCTTGATTACATTTTCCAAAGGTTATACCTTTTCCACAGTTTCTGAGGTAACATGTTGATTGACTGGACAGTTGTAGAAATACTAGGAAGTGGTGTAAAGCCAAGACCATGTTTACTAAACAGTGCTGCTCTTTTTTTTTACATCACACAGATGAGAAAGTTGGTGCTCAGGAAATTTAAGCAACTTGCCCAGAGTCACGTAGCTTAGAAGTGTTAGAGCCAAGATTTGGACCCCAGTGTTTCTCACTTTCACAGACTTGCTTTTAACCACTGCATTATGCCATGCTGCCTCAGTTTAAGCTCCTTTCAAAACAAGTCACTTCCAATCTCTGCAATGTAAACCCAGAAGTTTTCAGATTTACAATGACATACTTATTTTCTATCTGTTAAGTCTTAGAGGTCAGAGTGTCTGCAACAGAGTAGAGCTTTAGAAATGAGGATAAAACATTTGGTTTGATGTTAGTATTAAGAACTCCAATGTCAAAGGCAGGAAACTTGGTAATTAATGTTTTAAATGGACTGGAGAGGTCACAGGTATTGAAATCAGTATTTTGATGGCAAGATAACAATGTAGGAGCAAAGAATTGGAGGTGTTTAGCAAAATTATGAATTAAGTGGATGTGTAAACAGCAGATTATGAAAGGGAAACAAAGATTACCTGGAAAGAGTTTTGTGTTTTAGTCAACTGAATTAGCAGAATGGGCAGAAAAAGAAAGTATCAAAGAAAGGTGTGCTGATAGAAAATTAAATAAAGGAGAAGATGCCATGGAAATGCTTTTAGTGCAAATACACTATTGCTCATGGCTGAAGACAGAAAGAAGACTATGTGTGACTTCCAGATGAAGTTCAGGCATAAAGGCAGGGCTAAATAAGCACATAGACCCGAGAACTCTCGTTGATAGATCTTTGGAAATTCGGTATAAATATGATCAGTTCAACCATGCCTTAGCTACGGGATCAAAGGAAACATCTACCGACTTTGGGAGATGGGAATCTGGAAAATTGACAGACTGAAAAAAACAAAACCAAAATGAGGGGGGGAAAAACAGAATGAAGAATGCCATTTTAAAAATCCTAAGGGGCTGAGTCTGATGTTACAAGACTCTTTGACTTCATTCTCAATTCTAATATTTAAGTTAAATGATTACGAACATAGAATTTTTTTCAAAACCTGTTTCTAAATGAAGGCTTCCCATACATTGAAGTTAGAAGTGGTCTTGACAGAAGAACTTCTTAATAGGTAAGGGAATGTATTTTTACTTTGGAATGTTGAAAATGTTTGGAACTAGATAGAGGTGGTGGTTGCACAACCTTGTAAATGTGCTAAATGCCACTGAATTCTTGACTTTACAGTTTTTAAGTTTATGTGATACGAATTTCGCTTCAATAAATTATTTCTGTCGATGCATAATTATTGTATATATTTATGGGGTACATGTGATGTTGTTACATGCACAATATGTATAATGATGGAATCAGGGTATTTACAGTATCCATCACCTCAAGTATGTATCATGCCTATGTGTAGGGAACATTTCAAGTCCTCTTTTCTAGCTGTTTTGAAATATACAATACCTGTTAACTCTAGTCACCTAATCTGCTATGGAACATGAGAGCTTATTCTATCTGTGTGTTTGCACCCATTATTCAACCTCTCTTCATCCCCTCCCCTCCCACCTACACACTCTTCTCAGTCTCTGGTATCTATCATTCTACACTTTACCTTCGTGAGTTCAAGTTTTTCAGCCCCTGCATATGTGAGAACATGTGATATTTATCTTTCTGTGCCCAGTTAATTTCATGTGACATAATGACCTCCAGTTCCATCCATGTTGCTGTAAATGACATGATTTTATTCTTTTCTATGGCTGAATCGTATTCCATTGTGTACAGCACATTTTCTTTCTTCCTTTCTTTTTTTTTTTTTTTTTTTTCCTTTGAGATGGAGTCTTGCTCTGTCACCCAGGCTGGAGTGCAATGGCACCATCTCAGCTCACTGAAACCTCCACCTCCCAGGTTCAAGGAGTTCTTCTGCCTCAGCCTCCCAGGTAGCTGGGACTACAGGCGAGTGCCACCATGCCCAGATAATTTTTGTATTTTCAGTAGAGATGGGGTTTCACCATATTGGCCAGGCTGGTCTCAAACTCCTGACCACGTGACCCACCCGTCTCAGCCTCCAAAAGTACTGGGATTACAGGCATAAGCCACCGCACCCAACCATATACAACATTTTCTTTATCCATTCATCTGTTGAGGGACACTTAGGTTGATACTCCATCTTTGCTATTGTGAATAGTGGTGCAATAAACTTGGGGATGTAGGTATCTCTTTGATACACCAATTTCTTTTCCTTTGGATAAATACCCAGTAGTGAGATTGCTGGACATTGTGGTTAGTTCTATTTTTAGTTTTTTGAGAAATCTCCCTGCTGTTTTTCACAGTGGCTGTACTAATTTACATTCCCACTGGTGATATGTAAGAGTTCCCTTTTCTCTGCATCCTGACCAGCATCTGTTATTTTACTTTTTGCATTTTTAATAATAGCCCTCTAACTGGGGTAAGATGATATCTCATTGTGGTATCAATTTGCATTTCCTTGATTATTAGTGATGTTGAGCATTTTTTCACATTGGACATTTGTATGTCTTCTTTTGAGAAATGCCTATTTATGTCCTTTGTCCACTTTTAATGGGATTGTGTGCTTTTTTTACTGTTGAGATGTTTGAGTTCTTAATATATTCTGAATATTATTCCCTTGTCAGAGGAATAGTTTGCAAATATTTTCTCCCATTTAATAGATTGTCTCTTCACTCTCTTGATTGTTTGCTTTGCTGTGCTGTACAGAAAATTTTTGGTTCAATATAGCCCCATTTATCTATTTTTGGTTGCATTGCCTGTGTTTTTGAAGTTTTAGCCGTAAAACCTTTGCCTAGACCAATGTCCTGAAGTGTTGCTTCTGTGTTTTCTTCTAGCAGTTTTATGTTTAAGCCTTTAATCCATCTTGAGTTGATTTTTGTATGGTGAGAGATAGGGGTCTACTTTCATTCTTCTGCTTATGGGTATCCAGTTTTTCCAGCATCATTTATTGAAGAGATCTCCTTTACCTAATGTGTATTCTTGGTGCCTTTATAGAAAATCAAATGTATCCATCATTATGCTCTCTGTCTACTCTAAATCTAACAGTCCACTCTGTAAAAATGTGGATTTGTTTCCAGGCTTTCTGTATTATTCCATTGGTCTATGTGTCTGTTTTTATACCATGTTGTTTTTGTTACTATAGTGTTGTAATATATCTTGAAGTCAGGTAGTGTGATACATACAGCTTTGTTCTTTTTGCTCAGGATTGCTTTGGTTAGTTGTGCTTTTTTTTGGTTCCATACAAATTTTAACTTTTTTAAAATTTCTGTGAAAAATGACATTGGTTTTGATAGGGATTGCATTTAATCTGTAGATTGCTTTGGGCAGTACAATTATTTTTTTTAAGAGAAAGGGAGAAAGAATTGGGCACTGAGTACATCAGAGTAGATGTTTATCAATTTTTAAAAAAATGGTCTTGGCTACCATACACTGTGATGTTCTTGAGAGCTTACATTGTGTCTTGTTGATAATGAAATTGTTGATACTCGAAGTGCCTGGTGCATAGACCTGATTCATATGTATTTAATCAAGAATGAATGGATAATTCTGACCTCCTCTTAGTGAAGTGCACGTCATGGGGCTACCACTTGACTATATGTTGTGGGATAGATCAAAGAAAGGTAGGACACAACCTTGAACAAAATCAAAGTTACCTTCAGCTTGTTTATAAGAAGTGTTCTGGTGGAGAAATAATGAATCTTTTCAGATTTTAGAGTGTTGCTGATTTGATTTCAATTTGCATTTTTAACCATCAGTCTCTGTGGAACTTTAGTTTACAGGCAGGACTTTTGATGGAGCTTGGTGGCTCACACCTGTAATCCTGGTGCTTTGGGAGGCTAATGTAGGAGGATCACTTAAGGCCAGGAGTTTGAGACCAGCCTGGGGAACAGGCTCTACTAAGATTAAAACAAATTAGCCAGGCAGAGTAGTGCATGCCTGCAGTCCCAACTACTTGGGAGGCTGAGACTGGAGGATCCCTTGAGCCCAGGAGTTTGAGGTTACAATGAGCCATGATCCCACCACTGCACACTGGCCTCTGTGGCAGACCCCATCTCAAAAAGCAATGACACACAGAAAAAGCAGAATTCTAATTTGTTCTGCTCTTGTCTCTAGCACTTCATATCCATTTCTCTGAATATGAACAGTGGGAAAGGTAGTGGGACTGAAATGGATCATAGAATGTTTCCTCTACTGATAAGTTTTACTCCATTTGGAGTGTGATTGAAGAGCTAATGTCAAGATGTACAGCAGGACTCAGTGATTGAAAAATAATGTTACTGAAATAAAAGTCACCATATTGTAAGCTTTCTTTAAGGTAGTCTTTTATTATTTTCTTTGTCATATTAGCACTACGGGAAAAACACAAGTATACGTAGGGTAGAAAATGTAATGACAATTTGGTGTTTTATAAACAATAATAAATCAGCTTTCATGAAATTAGACTATGTCTTCTGCTCTAATGTTAGAACTTACTTTTGCCTGAGCCCACTAAATAATTATTTCAATTTCCCAGATAAATGTACTTCTGTGCACAGAGGCCATATGCTGGTAGCCCCTATATAATATAGAGAGAGCATAACTTTCCTCTTCTCTCTCAGGATTTAAAATTAGGATTTTTATAAAATGCATTTTATTCTTATTTTGTTTCTCCATCATTAGAAAGATTCCTGGATTTATAAACCAAAAATAATAGTATTACTACTAATAAGAAGATTTTGGCAATTTAGAGAGAAACTCACTTTTGTGAATATGGTCACACCAGCTATCTTTTGAACCTTAAAGGAGGCAGGAACAACATTTGAATTAAGAATTTTGGAGTATTACAACCTCATTTGGTTGTCAGAAGTTTTTTTAAATTTCATCTTCACACCAGTTTATACAATTCTCTCATGCCTCACTTTACTTTTATATCGTTTCTCAGAAAAGGTTTAAATTTTATCCTTCCCACCCCAGTGTATACAATTCTCTCGTGCCTTACTTTACTTTTATGTTTTTTCTTCCATTCTTTCTTGTTTCACTCATTCACTCTCCCAAGTCCTCCGGCCTAAGTTTTATTTGTGTGGTATTAAGCAGAGACCAACAGAACAACTGTGAAGACTTCTTGGGGATAAACCAGGTTTCACCTGAATTGTGGTGCATCTGCCACTGGTGCTGAAGCAGGGCAGAAGGAGGACAGGGGCATACCGGGAAGCACAGACACCTAAACGCAAAGAGAGGAGAACAACGTCAGGGATACTCTCTCAGTGCCTGGGAAGAAAGCAACACTTGAAGTGCCCATGGAGTTGTAAATAAACTCTCTCGTCTTTGAAATTTATGTTCGATGATTGCTGTGTAGTTACAACAGTGTCATAAAGTACAAAAGGCCTATTTTTTTGAGTAATCAATGTTGTGGAATCGTGCCAGAGCAGACCTACATTATATAAATTAATTTGTTTGAATTGCTCTATTCACTATGAATAAATATTTATTGGAGTACCTTCTGTATGCTGGGGACCTCAGCCTTGTGATACACAGGTGGAAAAGATAACACTTAAGCAGCGTACTGTATAGCAGAGAGGTGGATAAATCAATAGACAATTGAAATACAACGTGCTTAAAGGCCTGTTAAAGTCACAGGGTCACTCAGTGGCAGGAGGGATTCAGTCAGCCTGGGCCAGCCATTGCAGGTAAGTGGCCTTTGGAAAGTTACCAAGGTAAGAAATACCAGATATGTTCAAGGAACAACTCCAAGGTTCAATAAGGCCAGAAGTTAAAGGGCAATGTGAGCCCTAGAAAGGCAGAAGGATCTGCCTTTTTTTTTTTTTTTTTTTTTTTTTTTTTTTTGAGACGGAGTCTCGCTCTGTCACCCAGGCTGGAGTGCCGTGGCTCGATCTGGGCTCACTGCAAGCTCCGCCCCCCGGGTTCACGCCACTCTCCTGCCTCAGCCTCCCGAGTAGCTGGGACTACAGGCACCCGCCACCACGCCCGGCTAGCTTTTTGTATTTTTAGTAGAGACGGGGTTTCACCATGTTAACCAGGGTGGTCTCGATCTCCTGACCTCGTGATCCGCCCGTCTCAGCCTCCCAAAGTGTTGGGATTACAGGCGTGAGCCACCGCGACAGGCCAGGATCTTCTTTTTACTACACACTGTGCTGGGCACCATGAAGAATACAAAATAGCTAGCTATCACGGAGCCTACAGCTTAATGTGTGAACATGGATCCATGTCCATGTTGGAATTTAACTCCATGAGAGGTCATGGATTACTTAGTCCTGGAAGCATTTGAATTTATACTGGAAAGCTATAGTGGAGAGTTGACAAAATATTTTAAATATAGTAAGAATAATTTGACAATCTGTTGTGTGGTATGCTAGCAGACCAGTTCTCCTCCTTTCTCTTCTCACCACCCCACCACCCCTCGCAAAATTAAAAAAAAAAAAAAAGTATAAAACCTGATCTGCAGTGTCTGTCTATGGCCATGGTGCAAATACTCCTCACATGGCTGGTTTCAAGCTATCACTGGTTCAAGAGTTCTTTGCAGAATTCTTGAATGTTTAACACTTGACAAGATCCAGTTCCAGCATATTCCTGCAACAGCGATTCTGCAGTTCTCGATGTCAAATAATAGAACCAAAAAGTCATATAAATACTGCAAAGTAGAAGAGATAGTTGAGAGCCAGCTTAGTCAGGAAATGCTCCAGGGGGGAAGTCAGGCTTGAGTTGGAACTTATAGATAAGAAATTTAAATAACAAGGAATGAACACTCCCGCCGTGATGCACAAATATTGAATCGTGTGTGACCAGTGTGGCAGTCTGTAGTGGAGGGTCCAGGTGAAATTTAGGCCATGAAAGCCTTGGTCTGTCAAACTAATACATTTTGTAACAGTAAAGTTAGTAGACAGCCATTAATGGTTTTTAAACACAGATGGTCATAGCAATGTTTTGACCAAAGCAATTTTTAAGGAAGATTTTGTTTTTATAAAAAGTTGAATAATTGATAGCAGCGAGACCCCAGAATAGAATAAGAGAGCTGCTTCATATACGTGAGAGTAATTCAATTCAGCAGCAATCTTGGAAATTCGTAACTTCTGTGGTGAGAAATTGTATCCTGGAGTGTTGGGTAAAGCCACTGTGAAGCCAGAGAAATTAGTGGCTAAACGTAGAGAAATTAAGATGAAGAAATTGGCACATGGAGCCACTGTGTACTATAAAGTATTTTTATTGGTATTTAGTCTTGACATTATTGTTACTAATGAGTGTATTGAATAATTACCAGCTGTTGTTAGTTATTTGAAATTAGGTGCCTAAAGCAACCTCTCATCTTGCCGAAAGTTGTCTTTCTTGAAACTTTTTAAAAACTTGTTTGAAACATGAAGACTTGGAATGGGACGTCTATCATAGCAGCACATCTGAAATCCTTCCCATTCCTGCTGTCATTTCTGTCCTTTCCCAGTCCACTTTGTCACCACCCCCACCATTCGTTGTTCCGCCTGCAATCCAGCTTTCCAGTCACTCTCCCTACCTCTTGCCTGGCTGCAGCGTCATCATTTAAACAGCTCTGGGTTGGTATCTCCTTTCACCAGAATTCCTGCAGCCGTGGAGTACGTGCAGAGCATCTTCCTTTTGACCCTCTTAAACTGCTGAGGGGTGTTTCCGACACACATTGCTTTGTAATTCAATAATAGGGCAGTTGTGGGTTCTTTTTATTGCAGTTATGAGGATTTTTAAAAGCACTCTGAGTAAAAAAGAAAAGGTAGTAAAATATACATGTACCTCGATGCTCATTGATCACGTTTGCACATGTTCTTGCCAAATGTTATTTTCCAAACCTGTCTCTGCAGGTCTGAGCTGTGAAAGTTTGGGAAATCAGGGTCAGAAGGCAAAAAAAATGTGTTTGTATCATCATCATACAATGCAAATTACATGCAGCATATACATAGAAAACAATCCAAGGGATCAGCTTCCTGGAAATCATTCCTTCTTGTTTACTCTGATTATATAATGGGGAATTGTATGCTTTATGCCATTTTAACTTCTTGACTATATATGCTCAAAAAAGTACATTATAATATAGCTCAGTACTATATATGCTGAAAACAGGTTGCTAATGAATTTGGACAAAGATTCCCATTTTATTTCCTGCACTTTTATACATTTTCCGGCTGTATATTATATTTATTATATGTATTTATTAGTTAGGACTACAGCAAACACTAATTCATCAACTGAGATAAGAAATGTGTTTTCCATTAATAATTATAAATCTGCCAGAAGATTGTGAGATTTACATTGTTGGGGATCTAAACAGAACCAAAATCATTGCAAAGTTATTTTAAAACTATTATTAATTATTTATGTAATCATAGATTATGGCTTGCAGAAGACTGATGAAATTGTTTAACAAACCATGTAGGTTTTGTGGAAGAGCAGTAAACTTTGATAAGTAAGCTCAGAGTGGTCCATTAACCTTTTCTCTATATGCACATTATGTGTTGATAAGCATGATATATATTATACCTCAATTATTAATAGCAGTATACATCCTAACTGTTAAGAATTCAGCCTGCAACCCTCATAGTGTCCCCTTTCTTCTAGAACATAGACCAGCATCAGGAAGGAAGCAAAAGAGGTCTCTGAGCACTCAAAATAGATGTTCACAATGTTCACTCGCTAAAGATAATGCAGGTCATTAGCCAGAGAAATGTAGCTCATATTTTAGTGATGATTCATACAGGCTTGGTCATGTGATTCTAAAGCTTCTATAATTGGATGAAGCAAATTAGGAAAGACTGGGTAGGAGATTGCAGGGAAAGTCACAACTGATATTAGCCAAGTGTCAGCTGATGGCCTAAAAACAACAACAAAAAAAGAAAATCTACAAAATCATTAGAAAACCACAGATGTAGCCATTTGGGGCCTTTTTGAAAGGGGCAATAAGTTCAACCCATCTTTGGAAACAACTGAGAGCATCCTCTCTGGACAACTGAGTATAATTTTTGGTGTTCAAATTGATGACCCCAAATCATCAAAAGATACAAAATTATATTATGCTCAATCTGTGTTGCTCTTCTATATTATGCTAAGATTTCTGTTTAATGTGCTTAAAAGTGAGAATACCTCCAAATTTAATCCCCATCTCCTTCAATGCCTCCTAAATTTGGGTGATTTTCTCACCCAAACTTCTAGAAAGTTTACACTTATCATTTTCATTTTCTTTTCCCCCTACTTATTCCTCCACCCCCTGGAAGTCAGCTTGCAGCCCCACCACTCTGTTGCAACTACTGCTGTAGTTCCTCTGATCTCCCAATTGCCAAACCAAGTAGATATTTTTCAGTTCATTTCTCATCAAGCTTCTCTAAGTCAATTGCCAGTCTATCCTCCTCGAAAACCTTTCCATCTTTGCTTGAGGTTATACACCCTTTCTTTTCTTTCCCCTCAACCCTTCCTTTGACCTGGGGTTCCCAGGATCCCATTTTCAGTACCTGCTTTCCTCACTCTGTATGTCTTCCAAGACTGACTTGTGCATTCTTATTTTAATTACCACCTGTTTGCTGAAAGCCCCTAAATTTATATAGAAATCCATCTTAACCTCTTCTACAAAGCTTGGAGCCCCAATATTTATTGGAAATTCCCAACTGCGTATCCCATGGGTTTATCAAATTCTTCACATCCAAATTTAAATTTAGCTTTTCCACTACATTTGTGCCTCCTTATATATCTCAGTTGGTGACACTACCCAGTTATCATGTTCAGAAAATAAAATAAAAATACGTCATAAAAGCATCAAAATACTATAAATTTATCCATGTAAGGATTGCCACCATTAGTATATACTTTAAATCCTTCCAAATGTTTGTATACTTATATATACATTTATATGTATATGTATAATATACATATATATGTATATTATATATACTTATGTATATTTAAAGGGATCATAATATTTAGTGACTTACTGCTGTAACACATTTTTCCCATTTAACAAAAAAAAAATTTTCTACATCAAAGTATAGTTCAAAATTCTTTTTGTAGTTCCTCATGTTCTAACAGTTATTTAACCAATAATGTTAAACATTTACATCATCTTTGCGACTTTATTTCTCTTGTTGCTTTTTTTGTAAGAAAGAAATGGCTAGTGAAAATGACCCCAAAAAGGGCATATAATTTATCAATGATAAAAATGGACTTTTGGAAAGGGAGGAGAGAATTTTCTGGTGTATGGTAGGAGCAGTAACAATGGCCTAGTTACACTCAATATCTCAATATGTAATGCCAATTATAGACAGCTTACCATGTGCCACACTCTTTAAGGACTTTGCATAATCCTCACCATAAATCTGTGAGATTGGATACATTATTGTTTTTATTTCATTAGGAAAGGCTGGGTAGGAGATTGCAGGGAAAGTTTATTTCATAGTTGTGGAAACTGAGGCCTGGAGGAGTGAAATACTAGACCAGGGTCACACAAGTAATAAGAAACAGAGCCAGGAGTCCAACTTTGGCCATCTATTTCCAAGATTGGTCACCTAACACAATGCTAATCTGCCTTTTGTTGTACCCTAGGACATCCTTTCTACCAGAGTGTACCACTTAGCTTTATGTTTCTTAGAACAAAACCAATAACTAATATAGTTAGTTAGCTAAGTTGTCAGAACTTTTGATGGATAGTGTGTAGAGAAACAAAAAAGACACAATTTCTAAGAGGTAGTAATGAATGTTTCATTCATGTCAGTGATTATTTTGGGTTGTTGATATGTTTTTGATAATAGAGTAGGCAAAAAGCATACCATCAATGTAGTAATGGAATCCTTAGTTTAGGTTTAACATGATTTTTGAAGAAGAATCAATGTGCAAATGTTGATATATTTTCAGAATTATGGTTCAGAAATGTGAATTATTCAAGTCTGCTCATATCAGAATCTAACTTTTTAAGAAAGGAATAATAGAATATAGGAGGTCCCCTACCATCAATTCCACTTCTGTACCCCTATTTTATTATTCATATTCAGCTTGCTAGCGAAGATGCCTTGTATCTGTTGTGTCACTGGGTATAATGTCTGGCATTTGCAGGTGTGCATGCAAGGAAGGAAAGGAGGAAGTGAGGGAAGGTGGAAGGAAGATAACAAGGAGGGAAGAAGGGAAGGGTAGACACTTTGGGAGGCCGAGGCGGTTGGATCACCTGAGGTCGGGAGTTCGAGACCAGCCTGACCAACATGGAAAAACCCGTCGCTACTAAAAATACAAAAATTAGCCATGCGTGGTGGTGCATACCTGTAATCCCAGCTACTTGGGAGGCTGAGGCAGGAGAATCGCTTAAATCTGGGAGGCGGAGGCTTCGGTGAGCTGAGATCGCGCCGTTGCACTCCAGCCTGGGCAACAAGAGTGAAACTCTGTCTCAAAAAAAAAAGAAAAGAAAAGAAAATGAAAAAGAAAAAAGGAAGGGAAGGGTAAAAAGAAGGCAGGGAGGAAGGGCGGGAGGGTTTAATTATAGATTTCCCCAACTGCCTTCCACACAATTTGCTCTAACCATAGCTTCTTCATCTCAGTTGCTCAGGCCAAAGCTTGAGAATATCCCTGTGTCTACTCTTTTTAGAACATCTTGTATCTAATACATTAGAACTCCTAAAGCCTCTGTTCTCAAAATACACCCAGAGCCCAGCGTCCTTGTCACCATCTCCATCATTACTATCTTATTGCAAGCCACTATCTTCTCTGGCTTGGATGGTTGCAGTGGCTGTCTAGTGGGAGACCCTGCATCTCCTCTGGCTGCATTACAGTCATTCAAAAGACAGCAGTCAGTGCAGATCATGTCATTCCTCTGCTCATAATCTTGCAATGGCTCCCATTTCCCTCAGAGTTAAAAGTGAGTATTGCGGCCCACAACATCTAGCCCAATTTGACCCCTGTTTCATCTCTGGTCTTCTTTTTTACTCTTCTTTCTCTCACTCACTCAGCTCCAACCCGTTAGCCTCCTTACTGCTTCAAGCACTTCAGTCACACTTCCATCTTAAGACCTTGGTGTTGCATGAAGTGCTCTTTCCCCCAATATCTTGGGGCTAATTCCATTGCTTTAAGTCTTTGCTTGTGTTTCATCTTCTCAATTAGGCCATCCATGACTATCCCATTTTTTAACTGCATCCCACATTAATACCATTCTCAATGTCTGCTCTATTGTATGTATGTGTGCTTGTTTGTTTCATACCATGTCTGTCCTTCTAACACATAATTTACTATATCTATTATTTATTATCTCTCTCCTGTACTAGACTGTGAGCTACCATGGGGAAGGATCTTCACCTATTTTGTTCACCGATACAGATATATGTACACAACAGTGCCTCAGCCATCCTAGGTTGCTCAATACATTCTTGAATAAATGAATTCTCAGTTTACTCAGTTTATGTTACACAGATGATTTAGCTTCTTTGATTTCCCATGACGAGCCTTGTTTTCATTGCCAAATAATTGAGAGTTTCACTTAGAAGATCAGGAACGTCAAGGACATCAAGCTCTGTGGTCTTGGAAAGCTGTGGCTTTGGTCTCTGCCTCATTCCCCTTGAGATTTATGATACAAAAATGTAGGTGGAGAACACATTCAAACATCCCACCCGTCGTAAGTTTCTTGAAAGAAAGAAAGGATGGCTTTTTTTTTTTTCTCAAAACAATGTCTTAGTTATAAATTGAATTTGTATAAATGGCCAGTTGTACATTAGGGCAGTTGCACAATAGAGAGCATCCAGGAAACAATCATAACCTCAAGAGCCTATTTGAAAGTGGGATCCTAAATAGCTTTCTATGATCTCCCTAGAAAACTATAGTTTCCCCAGAGAATAAGCCAGCATTTTGCTGACCATTCTGCAATTCCAGGATCATGCTTGCATAGTCATAGCTTGGAAGGAGGCAAATTGAAAATCTGCAGGAACTATCCCCAGTGAGAACACAGAAAAGCCAGAAGAAGAAAAGGTGAGATTTGGGGTAGAGAACTGAGCCACTTCTCACTAGTTTGCATGAAGCGTTGAATATTCCATGGGAGAAAACATTAAAGTTCTATGAGACACCAAGAAAGGTGCATAGATTATCAGAGCATACAGATAGAGGTCATTTGTTCCCTCTCTCCCTTTAAAGAAAAGTAACTTTGCAAGCCACAGTTTAGGTACAAATGGACTTTTTGACATAGTTCAAATCCTCTTGGGTGTGGAGGCACTGACAGGAGCAATGTCATAAATTGGTTAAAGGTTCCAGTCTAGAATCAGGCTGCCCTGAATCCCAGCCCTGCCATTTACTAGCTGTGAAACCTTGTGCTTCCTAACCTCAATTTCCTTTTCTTTTCTTTTCTTTTCTTTTCTTTTCTTTTTATTTTTGAGACTGGGTCTGGCTCTGTCGCCCAGTCTGGGGTGTAGTGGCACCATCTCAATTAACTGCAGCCTCTGCCTCCTGGGCTCAAGCAATCTTCACACCTCTGCCTCTCAAGTAGCCGGGCCTACAGGCACGCACCACGATACCTGGATGATTTTCGTATCTTTTGTAAACATAGGGTCTCACCATGATGCTCAGGCTGGTCTCAAAACTTTTAGGCTCAAGCGATCTATCCGCCTCAGCCTCCCAAAATGCTAGGATTACAGGCATGAGCCACCATGCTCAACTAACCTGTTTTCATAGTGGTAAAAGAGGAATACCAATAGCACCTACCTTGGTATAAGGATTAAATGAGATAATCTACATAGCGCTTGAAACAATGCCTAGGCAGTGTTCATCAACAGTTAACTGTCTGCTGTGTACATGCTGGAGCTGCTACCTTGTAGAAATTTAAAATTTAAAATGGTGTGGGCCGGGCACGGTGGCTCAAGCCTGTAATCCCAGCACTTTGGGAGGTTGAGACGGGTGGATCACGAGGTCAGGAGATCGAGACCATCCTGGCTAATACGGCGAAACCCCGTCTCTACTAAAAATACAAAAAACTAGCCAGGTGAGTTGGCGGGCGCCTGTAATCCCAGCTACTCGGGAGGCTGAGGCAGGAGAATGGCGTAAACCCGGGAGGCGGAGCTTGCAGTGAGCTGAGATCGCCACTGCCCTCCAGCCTGGGCGACAGAGCGAGACTCCGTCTCAAAAAAAAAAAATAAAAATAAAAATAAAAATAAAAATAAAATGGTGTGTAGTTGGAGGTTAGGGGTTACCTAGGAGTATCGCCTAGGGAAAGACAGTTGGTTACCCAGACAGGTCCTTACAGAGTAGTGTTTTCCTTGGAGAATTAGCTATACTCCAGAGTCTGTCCTCAACTAAGCAGTCTCAGAAAGGTGATCTTGTCACAGCCTCTGAGTAAGCTGATTCCAACTCTCAAAAGCTCACAAGAACCTTAAAGCCAGAGTATCAGCTGATTCCTTAAAAGCTACAAAGTGTTTTGACCTTGCCAGCATACACTTTCTCCTTCTGTGGGTAAGTTCAGAACGCTAAATAGTACATAGCATGGATTTAGAATAGTCAAATATACATATGATCAGAAGACTGAGTGGTCATGGTTTTTGAGGACCTAGGACATCCATGTGAGCAGTAGGGAGATCACAGGAGGATGGGCACACACTCTTGAGGCTCATACAGGCACTCCTTCCCTCTATGGGCAGCACAAGTCAAGTCTCCTTTGTCTTTGATTTACTTGCCAACCACCTTTATTCTAATGGGAACTTTCTTTTTCCAAATATGTTAACACCTTCAAGTAATTACTCTCAGCATCCAGCCTGGGAGTCTCCTGGACACAGTTTTTCGTGACTCTAGATGGATCTCATAATTTGCCCCTGAAAGATGGTAAATGATTTTACTTCTCTTACTTCTGGACTGTAAGGCGGACACTTCACTGTTGCTCCTTGACCTCTCCTCTCTAGATCCCACGAGCCAAAAATTGTTGGAAAGGATTCATATGAGCTGGGCCCAACAGGCTACAGCATGCACCAGCCCCTAAAGCCAGCTTTAGGATTGGGCGGAGTGTCAGCCCAGCTTACACCCCACTTGGCTTATTCAGCAGCCACCTGCAGTTGTCCTCTGCTAGCCCTTGGCAGACCAGAAATGTTCTAGAGACTGACCTCTATTACTTTGGGCTTTCCTTAACTTGGCATCCATGAACAGATCCACTTAAATGCTCCAGATTCAGTGAAGTCTCCTTATCAGAGCTCCTCATAGCACCCATACTTTTCTTTCTCAGCATTTATTATGAATGCAATCAAATCGTATTTTGTTCTTATTTTGTTGTGATTGCTGTTTAATGAGTATTTTGTCCATGAAAGAAGGAACTGTATTTGTTTTATCACTGGTTTATCCAAGGGACTAGAACAATGTATGGCACATACAAGATTTAACGAATGTTTTTAAATGATTAATGCCCCTTAAGACAGTATTTTTCATCTGAGGGTCTCAACCTCTATGTGCATTATGAAATTGATATAGTGAGTCACAACTATCAGTAAGAAAAAAGGAACTGGAATAGAGTAGAATTAAATGAGAATGTATCACATATAGGGAAAAACTTTTATAAATTTGTTTCAGTATGGATAGTCAGGCCTACATCACATACACACACACACACACACACGGTTCCTATGAATTTGTTATTTTTTTTAAATTTTCATTTGCATTTTTTGAAAAGGAGTCTCGCTCTGTTGCCTAGGCTGGAGTGCAGTGGCACGATCTCCACTCACTACTGCAACCTCTGCCTCCCTGGTTCAAGCGATTCTCCTGTCTCAGACTCCCATGTAGCTGAGATTACAGGCACCTGCCACCATGCCTGACTAATTTTTTGTTGTTGTTGTATTTTTAGTAGAGATGGGGTTTTGCCACGTTGGCCAGGCTGGTCTAGAACTCCTGACCTCAAGCAATCGGCCCGCCTTGGCCTCCCAAAATACTGGGACTACAGGTGGGAGCCACTGCACCTGGCCAATATTTTTTAAGTTAAGAATTTTGAGAAACACTGTCCTAGGTTCCCTCTAAAACAGAAGATAAACACAGAAACTCACCCTATGTTCAGCCTTTTAGCCCTAATCCTTTTCTTAATCTTCCCTATGACCAAATATTACCATGCACACATATACATACATGTGTGCACATACATGTGTGCACATACACATGTGCACTAATCCATCTAAAGTGCTGCTGTTAAGGGGGAGCAATAGAAGAGGTGATGTAGGGAATGGTTTTTAATGGTTATTTACTTTTATAATAGTTTTCATTTGTAAAAAGAAGAAACCTAGAGCTTTGTATCCTAAACAAAATTTAGGATTAGGATACAAAATAATAAAATTCAAAGTAAGTCATGACTAGTGAGTGTAGAAGGACCGTGCTACATCTGAAGCTTCAGTTGGGTTTACGCGTTTTGTATTTATCAAAAGGCAGTAGTGATTTAAAATGTTGGTAAACACTCAGTTTCAGTTTTCTATTGCTGCATAACAAACTATTTCAGAAAGTGATGTCTTGAAACACAACCATTCTATTTTGCAGTCTGTGCTGGGATCAGCCGGGGAGTTCTGCTGGTCTTACCCATGGTCCCCAATATGGCTGCCGTCACTTGGCCAGTAGACTGGAGGCTGGGCTCAGCTGAGATAACGTGCCTTCTGTCTTTCTTCATGTAGTCTCAGGGCTTTCCTCTCTCTCTCCATGTGGATTCCTCATGTGAACTCTCCAGCAAGGTAGTCAGAATTTCTTCCCTGGCAACTCAGGGCTGCCAAGAGCACAAAAGCCAGGCCTTCTTAAAGTTTAAGCCTAGAATTGGCACTTGGCCAATTTTGTGTGTTCTATTGGTTAAAGCAAACTGAGTCAAGAAGAGCCTATACAAGTAGTAATATTACAAGTATGATGAAATATCATCCTCTTCTTGGACCAAACAGCATATGCTTCCTTCCACTCTTACACTCTATAATGCTTTGCTTTTGAGAGTCCCTTTACATGAAATGTTCCTCTTCTACTTCTCTGTCTGTTGAAATCCTACTCCTCCTGAATCCAGCTCAGAGCTACCTCGGTGATTCCCTTCATACATCCCTATTATCTCATGCTGGAAATAATCACTCCTGCCGGGTGCAGTGGCTCATGCCTGTAATCTCAGCACTTTGGGAGGCTGAGACGGGAAGATCACTGAAGGTCAGGAGTTTGAGACCAGCCTGGCTAACATGATGAAACCCTGTCTCTACTAAAAATGCAAAAATTAGCCAGGCGAAGTGGCAAGTGCCTGTAATCTTAGCTACGTGGGAGGCTGAGGCAGGAGAATCACTTGAACCCAGGAGGCACCTGTTACAGTGAGCCGAGATCATGCCACTGTACTCCAGCCTGGGTGACAGAGCAAGACTCCAGCTCAAAAAAAAAAAAAAAGAAAAAGAAAAAGAAAAGAAAAAAGCTCTCAGCACTCTCATAGCATTATGTCTATATTTCATATTATGTCTTGACATATAACTTTACACACACACATGCACACACACACAGATGTAGCTCACTATCTAGATTTTAAGTTGCTTATCTAAGATTGGGTGATCAATAACTGTTTTTTGAAAGAACATTAACTTGTTTTCTATGGCTTTTAAAATAATCATAATTTCTTTTTTTTTCTTTTTTTTTTATTATTATACTTTAAGTTCTAGGGTACATGTGCATAACGTGCAGGTTTGTTACATATGTATACTTGTGCCATGTTGCTGTGCTGCACCCATCAACTCGTCAGCACCCATCAACTCGTCATTTACATCAGGTATAACTCCCAATGCAATCCCTCCCCCCTCCCCCCTCCCCATGATAGGCCCCGGTGTGTGATGTTCCCCTTCCCGAGTCCAAGTGATCTCATTGTTCAGTTCCCACCTATGAGTGAGAACATGCGGTGTTTGGTTTTCTGTTCTTGTGATAGTTTGCTAAGAATGATGGTTTCCAGCTGCATCCATGTCCCTACAAAGGACACAAACTCATCCTTTTTAATGGCTGCATAGTATTCCATGGTGTATATGTGCCACATTTTCTTAATCCAGTCTGTCACTGATGGACATTTGGGTTGATTCCAAGTCTTTGCTATTGTGAATAGTGCCGCAATAAACATATGTGTGCATGTAAATAATCATAATTTCTTACTAGTTTAAAAAGGCAGGTGGTGGGATGTTCAAAAGTATTGGAGGAAAAAAGCTGATGTATGCTACCAGCATAAAACAACAATTGCCCTTTACATCTTCAGAAACCCCTGTACTGTGCAGTCATTTTCAGAACTGGATTTTTGTCTTGTGTTTTTCTGAAGTAGTATATATTTAACTTTTTAACATGGTGGGTTTTTTCCTACCTAATATGAAGATGCTTAATGTCTTACCTTGGAAAAATGTACATCTCAACCAGTTTATATTTTACAGAAGTGACTGAGAAATCGTAAGCCTTTGTGCAATAATGTCATCAGTCAAACGCATAAGCAGGTTCTAAATTGCCCCCTCTATCAATTAGTCTTAAAACTACAAGTTGTTCCTCTGTACCAGCTACACATGTGCATTGGTAGTCTTAAACTGTGATATGAGCCTTTAGGTAGTTCATACCTTTTCAAAGGAAACTCAGTGAACTTCCTGAAACTGTATACAGATGTGCGTGTATAGTGTGTGCATGTACATTATCTGTATTTTTCTGGGTAGATGATCCAGTATCCTCATCAGATTCTTAAGTTTGAGAAACCCAATTATGTATTGATTTTAAATCTGTTTACTTTCTTAGAATTCTTCTCACATTAAAACAAAAATAAGATTATATTTCTGTTTCATAGGTAACCCATTTCTTCCGGAGAAACTGGACACTTACATGAACACTTTCATCTGTCTTTCATCTTTGCATTTTTTCTAGGTAATACTAGTGTTAGGTCACACTCCCTCCTATGGGGAGATTGTGTCATGTCTCTAGAACTTCTCCAATGTGAGCCTTCTTAAATTGACTCACTCGCTACTGAGTCTGACCCCTGGGCCACTCACATCGGCATTTGTTAGAAATCAGAATCTTGGAACTCAGAAATACAGTACTACTAAATCCGAATCTGCAATTTCACAAGATTTCTAGGAGTTTCCACAGCATATTTAAAGCTTAAGAAGCACAAAGATGGTGCATCTAATACCCCACTTTCTGCTTTTTAATCTTGCAGGATTTATGTTTTAAATTCTTTATACTACTATTAACAGTTATCATTAGATTTCTATTTTCATATCACCTGACAGTTTTGATTAAATCCCGTAACCTCAGGATTTGTAAGGGGTAAGAGGAATGGGTTAACTAATTGATCTGATTATCAAATCATACTACCATTCAGGACATATGCATGGTTTCTGTGATTCTCAATAGAATTTGATGGTATCTACGGTCTCTACTCCTTGTTTTGGTGTCTGTGTTTTTCCACTGTACTTAAAAACATTTAAAGGGAGAGGCTGGAAAATAAATTATTTTAAGATGAATACAATAAATGAAATAACTAAGATATGAAAAGGCAATGATAATACTGAATTACATTGGAAAAATTCAGTTTACAAAACTCTGAAAAGTTCCTAAGGCAGAATTTTGCTGCCCCGGTTTCTCATAATAGATCCAGCAGTTCTAAGTTAAGCACACATCTTTTCGGCTCTATGGTGTATGTACCAGACTATCCTTTTTCTCCAACATTTGACTTTCATCTCAAAGAGTTTAAGGAATTTATGACTTGGTGCGTTTGATGTGGCACAGATCCACATGTGAGGGATGGTGATTTGGATAGCACGACAGAAGTACGTGCCAAGAATAATTGGCTTCTGTCTTGCGGAACAGCTCAAATACTATGTGTATCACAGTATGTAATTTGGGTGTACAAGATGCCTGTAGTTCAAAGTGCTTTACTCCTCTGCAGTGGCAAGCTGAGCTTCCTGTTGGTTGATCCCTTATGTTTGCAGTAAACAGGCTGGGTGCAGTTAGAAAGAAAGCATCCATCTAGTAAGTGCATTCACATCATCCTTCAAATGCCATAGGCCTTAGCTCCAGGATCTTTTTCTGCCTGTCTCCTTCATTCCCTCCTTTCTTTCTTTTCCTCTCTCCTTCCCTCTTTCCTTTGTTCCTTCTTTCCTCCCTCTCCTTCCCTTCTTTTCTTCCTAGTTTCCCCCTTTCTTTCCTTTCTTCTATTGAGTATAACACAAAGTAATTGTTTTTCTACTTACTCTGATTCTTAACAGCTTTCTTAAGCAGTTTCCTTGCTGCTATTATGAATTACATGGGCCGTGGTAAAATGTGGCACATTTCAAGGCTATGTATCCCTTTAGATTCTGGTTCAGTAAGCTTGGAAATAAATAGGAGAGCTTATATTTTTAACTACTAGCCTATGATTCATAAAATCAGGCTAGTTTGAGAAACACTACAGTAATCACACATGTAAGGGCTTTGGAGTAAGATGGACCTTGGTTATCCAATGCTTACTGTGTGACTTTGGTAAATTACCTAAACTTTTCTAGCCCTGGCTTTTAATGTGTAAAAGATAGATAATACTAACTCATAGTAATTATTTATGAGTTCCATGAGACAATGTATTTAAAGCACCCAGCATACTATCTGGTTCATAGTTTACAGTCAACAAATGTTAATTCCATTGTCTTATCACAATGTAAGACTATTGAGGTTTAATTTTGATTGTTTTTTTTTCAAAAGTTTATAATCTGTTAGGAACAATTTCTAAAGTAAAATTCAGATTAAAAAACCATCAAAATTTAATTCAATTAACATTTTTGAGGTTCTATACAGTCTTGAACATATATTATCTAAGTCAATTATCACCATAAACCCTGTGCATAGTAGATATTATCATTCCCATTAGTAGATATGTAAACCGTGGCTGAGGGACAGTTTTACATTTAGTAAGCGGCAAATACAAATCTAGACAGCACAGGCTGGTACTCTTTATAGTCTACCTGGCAACCTTTGCCTTCACCACTGTCTGTTTTTAAAAATAACTAACCTCTACATCCCTACTCACACATACAAATAGCTATAAAGGTACAAAATATAGCTAATTTTCTGAGTAATTCATTTTATTCAAATCAGTCTAATGATCAGTTCCATGAAAAATGATTATGTAAATCAATGATCTTCAAACTCGTATGTACCAGGGGTCAGACAGATCATATTCACATAAAGGGAGAAGCTTGCCAGCCAGAAGTCAATAAGGATTCCTGGGACTGGGGTGGCCTGGAAGCTACAACCTGTTTAAAGGAGACAGCTTCTGCCTAGCTCCAGGCAAGTGCTCAAGTGCCAGGATGTGGGCTCCCTATTGTCAAATCTTTTTATTGCTTTTTTAAGACTGGAAGAAATCCAATATTTAATGTGAAACTTCCCATTTTTGAACAATGTGTGTGGGCCAAACAAGCCACATCTGTGGGCCAGATCTGGCCTGAGGATTGCTAGTTTGCAATCTTGACCTAATTGCCCTTAATTTTTCACTTCTCTTGACCTGGTAAATACTCCATTTAAATGAGTATTAGGTATGTACCGGGCCCTTTTGGACTGGGTCTTTGTAATAGACACACATTTCAAAGACTGACCTTTAGTTTTTCAGGTTCAGAATTGATTTTCTGAGAACCCAATTAGATCAGGTGCTATTACTGACATCAGAACTCATGAACTTTATGCAAGAGCAAGAACATGAATTAGAAAATTCATAGTGAGAAATATATTGACAAGTAGACAGGATACCATATTGGCCAGATCAGTTCATTCTGTCCTTGTAGTTCAGCCCCTTGGGAAACAAACTTCTAATTAGAAGCTGCTTTGACATATATGGAGTCAGAAACTAGGAACTGTAGATTTTAAAGAGCTTTCCTGCATTGGGTTTTCAGATTCCTCCTTTTAGGGTAGTCTTAACACTTGGCTTTTAAGTGTTATGCTGCCCCTCCCCTAGGTATGCCAAATGTATACTGACCAAGTATCTTCTTTATTTAACTACTATATGAGTGGTTCTCAAACTCATGCCCTTTTTAAAACACAGATTACAGAGCCCTATGCCCCACAAATTCTGATTCAGTACTTCTGGGGTGGGTCCTGAGAATTTTACTTCTTACAAGTTCCCAAGTGATGCCGATGCTGATGAACTGCTGGATGGGGAACCCCCTTTGAGAAGCACTGGGTTCCTCTATCATCTTCAGCTGACAGCCTTTTTCCCCTTTGAAGGGTTACCACTATTGTCTGTGTCTCTGCTTTGATATGCTAATATAGCATTATGGTCACATCCAGATCCTGAGGTTGGAACCTGGGTCTTAGAACAATTTTTAAATTGTTTATATTTTTTAAAGTTTTTGATTTATTAAAACTATTTGATTACTTTATTTCATCAAGTCCAAGATGCCATTGATTATAAAAACATATATGGATTTTAGAGGCATTAAAAATGTAGGGGCTGGGCGCGATGGCTCACGCCTGTAATCTCAGTACTTTGGGAGGCCGAGGTGGGCGGATCACCTGAGGTTGGGAGTTTGAGATCAGCCTGACCAACGTGGAGAAATCCCATCTCTACTAAAAATACAAAATTAGCCGGGAGTGGTGTCACATGCCTGTAATCCCAGCTACTTGGAGGCTGAGGCAGGAGAATCGCTTGAACCCCAAGAGGTGGAGGTTGTAGTGAGCCAAGATCACACCATTGCATTGCAGCCTGGGCAACAAGAGCAAAACTCTGTCTAAAAAAATAAAATAAAATAAAAGTAGGGAAAAAATTTACAGTTTTAGAGGCAATGCAAATTAGTAAATAAAGCCTCAGTTTGGGGTGGTCTTCCTGGATTATGTTGTATGTATGTAGCTCAACTCGACGGGCACAGTTGAAGGAAGGATTCCCTGGCATGTTTGTTAAACAAACATAAGGTGAATTTTAAGCCTCCCTTCCCCAATTCTTAGTGGAAAAGACACTACTGGTACTGTGTCCTATGGCTGACTTTGTCATCTAATTGAAATGTATTATTATTGTATGCATCCTCTCCTACTTAAATGTGCTCCTGAAATGCCAGATCTTTCCTTTGGAATGAATCTCTTTTGTCTTATTGGATTGGTAGGGCTATGCACTTAAAAAAAAAAAAAAAAAGAAAGTTTATTATTAGACTCACTGTTTCCTCGATCAGTCAGTAAAAGATATTTAGGACAAGAGTTTCTCAATTGTCCTCATCCAATTTTGCCTTTATAGTGAATTTCAATAAACATTACCATGCCTATGTAAGAGGGTGCCTGGAGAGGCAGAAATCCTGACTCTCCACTTCTGACTCTACTGTTGGAAAACCTACTAGGGGTTTGTGTATTTCTTATTTTTGGAAAAACCATTAAGTGGACTCCCTTAGCTATATAAACATAAGGCCTATAGTCATCTTTTTCTTTGGAGAAAGAGTGTGACAAAATTTCCCCCTTCTTATTAAAAGCTACCCCTCCTCTTGGTACAGTTTGAGGATAGAGTGAACCAAATTACCTAAGAATTCAGGAGTCTACCAGGAAAAAAGACTTTCTCACTTTCTCCCACAATTAGAAGCACAAAGGAAACCCATGAGAATGGATGAAAAAGGGCAGTCCCATGGTGTATTGTCGGGAGAGAATACTGATACAGTGGGCCCTAGAGGAATTAATGTATCTGTGTAGAGGAAGGGGAAACCTAAGCTGCCTGCTCAAGAGCATCTTAGATTGTTGAGTGAGGGTTGATCTATACTAAATGAGTTAAATCAAAGAGCTGAACTCTTGGAATCCAAGGCTGGGCATGGAGACCCAAACCAGCAAGGACACAGGACTGGACAGGACCATAGTTCACTGTGATACCACATGGCAGTGGCAGAAGCCTTCATACCAATTGCCATCCTCTCTACACCTGAAGTTTAGAAGCAAGACTCCGCTTTAGACTGAATAATCCCTGAGGTTCTTGAGCTATTTGAAAGAGGGGTAGTTTTCAAAAAGAGAGATATTAGATTTCCTATTGAAAGGGCAGCCCTGGTCTCCAGTGATTAACTGGAAAAACAAAAGAGATATAACAATTTTTACATCGAAGTACTATGCTAGCCTCTGCGGAACTAGAATCAAATGAGACAAGATGTATTATGACAAGCAGTTAGACTCTCAAGACAGTCATTCAAGTCTATTTAGGAAAGCTGACATTCATTCATTCAGCAACTATTGAGTAGCTCCTGTGCATCAGAACCTGTATTCACAGTGAACTGAAATAAATGCAATTTCTATGTAAGTGGAGTTTTCCAAATAGACTAAGATGTCATAATGGAAGTGTGTGTAGAGTAATGCTCAAGTTATTTTTTAAGCTTCCCATCCCCTAGAAAATACTGGATATATATAGCAAAACCTTTCATAGATAATAATTGACATATACCTTGGAGGCCATTTGGAATCTCCATAAAGGAAAGAAGAAAGGACATTTCAGACAAAGGGAACTACATGTACAAAGTCACAGGCATGTAGAAAAAGATGAATATTTCAGAGTAACTTACAGTATGCAGGGTGCAAACAGAGGAAATGGCAAGGAATAAGACTACGTGAGAAAGCAAGTCAGGGCAACCTTATTAAAAAGTTTATAGACAGTGGCACACTGCCAAAGATGTAGAAATGTGGCTTGCTTTGCTCCGTATTTTTGAGCAATCACTCAAGTAATCCATGTTGTGAGTAAGGGTGAAAGAAGAGAGTCAGTGGAACCACTGGAAGCAGTTAGGGAGATAGGTTGGGAAAATACTGGAATGTTCTAAGCATGACACTGAAAGAATGCTAGAATCTTTTTCATATGAGGGGTGTTATGGAAAATAAAGAAAGTATTGGCCCTGCCCTCAAGAAGCTTGAAACATAAAAGAAGTAAAACATAAGAGCAGGGCCTAATAATGTATCTCAAAGTGCTGAAGGAAGCATATGCATTATAGAAGTTCTGATCCTGGACTATGGTTTGTTGAGAATGCAGCTGGGTGGAGTCTGAGGAAGTAAGTGATGGCCATAATCGAAGAGATAAGAGGTAAGAGCAATGGCTTATAAGCAAAAAAGCCTCAAAACATTCAAACTTCCTTTGTATAATGGTGGATGTTATTTTGAGAATGTCAGTTTTGGGAGATACCATAATCATGTGTTTGTCTGTATTTAAAAAGCCACCACCATAAAAGATCTAGAGTCACTCATAAAGTTCAAGTACCAATTTTTACCCGTGAGTGTGGAACATTCTTCTCTTTTACAAACAGTAACTCGTACTGTCACATTTTGCGGCACATCTCTCATTTTGTTGGTTATTTAGTGGCCATGTAAACATGTACATGACTTGTGGTGAATATGGTGATTCTCACTTTATAACCATAGAGGGTGGATGTTACAGCGTACGAGCAGTTATGACTGTAAAGCCTGAAGTGTGAGTCACAGGGTCTGACCCAGGTAGTAAGACGTGTTATTTATTCATGTTGGTTAGCTGAATTTCCTGGGCTGACCTCACTGAAGTTTGCTTTGTCAGTAAAGAACTGGATCTTTACTGATAGATCAAGGGTATGAATTCTGCACCTAGTTCTTTGGCTAAACAGTTTTGTCCTTTGGGGGAAATTTCTTAATCTTTCTGCTCTCCGTTTCCCTTTCTCTAAGTAAGGGATTAGACCAAATTCCATCCAGTATTGAGAAATCAGTGATTCTATGGTGTGACAAAGACTGCTGGTGCCAACTGAATATCATTACAGATTTGTTCATTTAGTAACCAATATAATAAAGATGACTGAGTGAATCTTAATTATATTTGGTGACACCTGCCTAGTCCAAAGATTGCATTTCTCAGACTTTCTAAGAGATTGATGCAGCCAGCTACGTGATAGCAGAGGGAGCTCCTGCCTAGAAGCACTCACTTTTACTCCTCCTCCTGTTTGTGTAGTAGTGATTCGGTGCTGGTGCTGGCTGGAGCATCAGTAGCCATCTTGCAACCTAAATGGCAAAATTGAGAATGGAAGGCATACGTTAAGGATGGTGGATCAAAAGATAATAGGAACCTAGGTCCCTGATAAACATGGTGTCATCATTCCAACCTTGACCTGTTTCTAGATTTTCTTTACTTTTCTTTTTCCTTTTTTTTTTTTTTTTTTAATCTCTCTCTGTCACCCAGGCTGAAGTGTAGTGGTGTGATCAGGGCTTACTGCAACCTTAACCTCCTGCATGCAAGCAATTCTCCCACCTCAGCCTCCCTAGTAGCTGGGACCACAGGTGCATGCCACCATACCCAGCATTTTTTTTTTAAATTTTTAGTAGATATGAGGTCTCACTATGTTACCCAGGCTGGTCTCAAACTAATGGACTCAAGTGATCCTCCTGCCTTGGCTTCCCCACGTGCTGGGATTAAAGGCATGAGCCACCATGCCCAGCCTAGATTTTCTTAATATGAGATAAAAATAAACCTCTTTCTTATTAAAGCCATTACTAGATGCCTAATTCACTTTTTAACCAGCATAGTAGCATCACGTTATCTTTATGTAATTTCCATTGCTAGATTTTCTCTTTGCAGTATTGGAGACAATAGCTTACCAACTAGGTTGGGAACTTCTTAGTGCTCTTAGAGTTTCAACACAATTTACCAAATTTCTAAAATTAGTTAGTTATTGCATGTATGAAAACATAATCACCATATGTGAAGAAAAAACCATCAATGTTTAGCACAAATTGGGAGGGGGAATATTAGGGAAAGTTTGTTAACCCAGAAAACCACAGAATTTAAAAAGTATTGGAAGTTGGGAATTTGGGAGTTGGAGGTACATTTGATCTTTGGTTAATAGCAAGTTCACATTTTATAATAGGATGTAAAACCCTATTTCTCACTGCACCTGTACTTTGATCTTCTTGTCTGTCATTGCAATGTGATTATGAGGATTACCGGGTCACTCTCAGCCTAAGTTGCCTTTGTGACTTAATTTTCTAGGAGAGGAAGGGGATCATTAAAGGATATCATTAAAAGGAGAGACACAAGGCTTGTAATTGACCTTCCTTGAAAGTAGTCCCATCTGGAAGATTTTATCAGTAAACATTTATCAGTGTATTTGGCTTTTAAGCAGACTCTTCTCCTCTTGTCTTTGAAACAAACAGGCAAAGGCTAAAAAGGAACACATTAGTGCTCAAAGGTTGCTTCTGTGCATGCTGAATGGGAAGAAAAATAATATTTAAGAAAAAAGCTTTCTTCTAAGATAATTATATGATTTTTTTCTCAGTTTTGCTTCAATGTTTCTGTTTGCCAAATTTTAATTGGCAAGTTATGGTGTTCTTCAATGATTATGCTTTGGTGTGATTTGCTTGGATGTGTGTTTGGAGATTGGAGGGCAGAAGGGATGAGATTTTTGTGAAACACAGTGAGCAGGGGCTTAGAAAACCTACTACAGCTCTGTGTGTGACTAAGCCCAGCACTAGTCTGAAACTTCATATTGTACTTTTCTGGAATGCAATAACTATGGTCAGGAAGACAAACGTTGCTGTGGCTTAAATAAAATAAACTGACATAATGTATTACCAGTCAAAATAAATTACCCAAACAGTCTTGTAAAGTTGTGTTTTTTGGTCATCAGAACTGCCTCATTATTCTTGTATCTGTTTGTCTCTTTTTGGTTAGTTTTGCTTGTTGACTTGCATGTATCAATGATCACAATCCTTGTCATTTGCCAATTCCATATAAACTTTCAGAAAGTGAAAATTGCTTTTAAGAAATTTATTTTGAAGTTTCTACTTATATTTACACAAATAGTTCCCCTAACTGATAGCCAGCTCTCTTTCTTCCATTCCTTTGAGAATGCTTCTTAGTGAATTTAAAGAGTAAAATCTGACATTGTGGATTATAATATTATACACTAATAAATGGTTGTTACACACTTGTTTTCACACTTGGTAAGATGTCCTTGTGGATGTATTTCTTCTATATATGGTATATTAATGGCTTTATCCACCATTTAATGTGGTTCCCATGAGGTTTAGGTAGACCATAGATACTGTTTCAATTAGAACGTGAGGATTTAGTTCCTCTGTCTATGGGTCCTGTATCTGAACTCCATTTTTATTCTTTTGTTTTGTTTTCTCCCTGATGCCTGATATCAGAAGAACTCTCCATTTTTGGCTTCATTCACTGCTCTGTCCATATGAGACAGACTAGTGTCAGAAATCTAGTGCCATACCTTTCTAAGTTTTTTATGTCCAACAAAAAAAGAGAGCATCTCTTTCTAGTAGCTCCCACATAATTAAGGGTATAAACCCTCTCCTGGACCAATCAATCACAGTGGTCCCATCTGACCATGGGGATGTTCCCCAAAGGAAATCAGGGTGTTATTTTCCAAAAGGAAGAAGAAATAAATGCTGGACCTTCATAACAACCAATTGCCCACTAATAGTGCAGTCATGTTTCTTGATGAAATAGAACCTCTCCTTGTATATTGGGCTCCATGACAGATTGATCACAGTTAGCTAGTAGATTCTAAAGTCTTATTGTCCACTTGAACTTTGCCAGTTAACATTTCTTTATAGCTCAAGGGGACTGTTAAGGGAAAGGGGAGCAGTACTAAAAACAAATCCCGTTCCAATCTTATCAAAAGAACCATTGCTCTGACCTTCCTTTATTCACAACTTAATTCCTCATCCTCACCTTCCTCAGCTCCTCCTTTTCAGAAATTTCCTCTATAGGTGCCCCAACACTAACTTGCAGAGATTCCCCCATCTCCCTTGAAGGAAAAAGCTAGATGTTCCCACTCCCCTTATTTCTTCCACAGTAACTAGCTAACTGTCACAGGGCTTTGCACATGGTACATAGTTAAGTAATATTTATGAAATAAATATGGAACACTTAAGGGAAATAAAAAGCAATCTATCCTCATCATGAATGAGCTGAGAATCCCTGAGATAGCCTATTTAGGAGCTTAGCCTGAATTCTGTTTTAGTTTCTGTTTCTGGAAACTCTTATTTTAAGAAAGAATGATTATTATAATTATTTTGTACTTGTTGATACTATCAGTCTTAGCCAGTTATCAAAATGGTCTTGAGAATTAGGAGGGGAAAGCCTAATGTTATAAACAGTTCAGCATATTGTGCAAGTCAAGTCCTGGTAGTGTGGGTAATTCTAGAACTCAAGAGTAGACTTGAAGTGATATCAGAAGAAAGCTATTACCCAAGTTTACTGCTTGCTAATCAGGCAGCCAGAAATAATGAGACGGTACAATAGAAATATTCAAAGTAAGGTTTCTTGGCATACATAGCTATTTAATTATTTTATTTCTGAAAGAACTATAGCTCCACTGTTACCTAAGTTTAACCTTTAGGCATTTAATATAATAGTATCTCTAGTGTAACAGAGGGAATCAATTACTATGATAAACCACATCCTTTGTAAAAGAATACTATAATACCAAGAAAGGCTTTTGTCTTCATCTTTTTAGTTTAGTTATTTTTTGTTCCATTCCTTTTAGGTAAGAATAAGCATCTAGAATGCCTCATTATGAGATTGTTAATGAACATTTTCCATCGTAATTTAATAAGCATAAAAGTAAGATACTCCTCTACTTTGTCATACAAGATCGTTGAATGGTGGGTCATTAGTTAATAGTAAAAAGTCACTCATTCTTAGCTATATTTCTGATGACTTGAAAAATTTGGTGGCAGTATACAAAGTCTAAGCAAAACTGACTTCAGAATGAGTATTTGACTTTGATTTCTCGTGGCATCTTGCCCATTGACCCACCTTTTCAGAGGTCTCAGCTATATGGAAAAATAGTACTTTTTTTTCCCAGAAACATGAAGTCTGGCAATCTTTATAACTTTGTGCAGCTTCTTGATTCCCAGATTCAATGGTGTTAGCAAAAAAGAAGCTTTGGTCTCAGGAGCTCCAGAGTCTCAAGAATGACAAGAAGACCCCTAATTTTTGCCTGTCTCTACATTTAGTATCAAAGTCGGGGATAAAAGCTAGTTTTTAAGATTTTCTATTCAGAAATCTTTTCTATATACTATTCAGAGGCAGCCCTTTGTTTGAACCTTTTTTTGTCTCAGGCATGGATTAACTGCAATTGGATTCTATGTTAAAAATGTATTTTTTTCAACATTTTGTAGACATCACTCCTGTATTTTCTATTGGTGAAATCCTGATCTTTTTCTGTGTAGAAATTTTTATGACCTTCTTTTCTTTACTGAAGTTCTCACATTTCATGATCAATTGTCTTGGTCTGCATTTTATCCATTGCCCTGGGCACACAGTAGAACTTTTCACTCCAGACATATGAGTCCTTCAGTTCTGAAATGTTTGCTCTTACTCATTGATAATTTTATACCCTCCATTTTCTCTGTTCTTTCTTCCTTGAATTCTTGTTATGTTAGTTGGACCTCCTAGATCATATCCTTTAATTTCTTAATTGTTTTCTTCCTTTTTTGTCTTTTTGTTTTTGGTCTTCTAGAAGATTTGTTCACATTTTTATTTTCCAACTTTATTTTGGCCATGATTTAAAAATAATTTAGCACTCTCATTCTCTCCTCTTTTTTTTGAGATGGAGCCTCGCTCTGTTGCCAGGCTGGAGTGCAGTGGCATAATCTTGGCTCACTGCAACCTCCACCTCCCAGGTTCAAGCGATTCTCCTGTCTCAGCCTCCCGAGTAGCTAGGATTACAGGTGCCTACCACCATGCCCAGCTAATTTTTGTATTTTTAGTAGAGACGAGGTTTCATCATGTTGGCCAGGGTGGTCCCGATCTCTTGACCTCGTGATCTGCCCACCTTGACCTCCCAAAGTGCTGAGATTACAGGCGTGAGCCACCATGCCTGACCTCATCCTCTCGTTTTTTATGGTATATGTTCTTATGTCAGAAGTGCATTTTATGTAAGGTCACAGATTATTATCCTCTTGAGGTTTTCCTCTGTCTCTCTCTCTTTCCTGTAGATTTCTTTCTTCAGTTGACGTTTGCTTATTCTAGTTTCTCTTCTTCATTATGGAGAGTTTCCTTAAGAGGCTGTTCATTCTTAGTTAAAAACAAGACATATACAGGTACATATACACACACACACAAAACAAAGCAATGATGGCAATAATGGCAAGAAACAATGTCAGAAGTTCTGTGATCATGGATAGGGCTCATCAACTGTAGGATTGCACTGTTGCATCATAGATTGTTCAATCAAAGCTGGTGTGTTCTTTGAAATGTTTCCCCAAGGTCATAATTGGAGATACCCCACTTTCTGCCTGAGAGACTTGTGCCTGGGGCATATAACTGACTGCTAATGTCTGGGGAGCATGACAAATAAAAAAGTTGGGTTTCCTTTTGCAAACTCTATAGGCTTTCAAATAAGCACCTATTTCTCAACCTGCAGCCTCTCCTATTTTGCTACAGTGCCTAGTATCCTCAGTTTCAAATATCGCTAGCTGATTTCCTCCAAAAAAAGAAAGATTCTGCTTCCAGCTGGTAAGGGAAGTAGTTAGTTTGGATTCAAAGGCTCCATATAATTTTAATACACTTTCAGCCCCTTGCTAAACTCCTGCCTTCCTTAGTGTCTACTGCCTCTAAGCAGTAAGTCTTTCTGGATTTGGGAGAACACATTAGTTCACTTTCTCTTGGAATTTACTCTCCATAACCATTTCCTTGATTATGCTAAAGCACTTTAGCTATTTTCTGATTTCAAAAAATCAGTAGAAATCTCTCCTTTGCTGATCTTGTTTCCTTTATTGTTTGTGCCTTTGTGGGTGGGTGTATTGTCTTCTTATTCCTTTACTTTCACTTCAGTGAAGGATCAGTAAAAGAGAAAGAAGATAAGCAGGCATGATTTCACCCTGTCTTACTGAAAGTCCAGGGGATAGCTGAGGAGGAAAGAGGCTTAGAAGAGCACCTTAGAGCAGAAAAAGACTGGAGAAGGTGAGTTTACAAAAGTTCAGCAAGATGATGATAATGATGAGAAATAAAACTCAATGCATTCTCACTATGTGCTTGCACCCTACCAAGTTCTTTACATGGATTATTTATTTGTGTTTTTTGTAAGAACACCTCAGGAAGTAGCTATTGAGACACAGAGAAGTAATATGACTTGTTTAGGTTAGTAAATGGTAGAGCTGGTATTCAAATTCAGATCTGACTTCAGTGACCATCCTCTCAACTGCCACACTATCTTGCCTCCTACAAATTGCTTAAGCAAGGATTTAAAATGAAACTGTACTTTTACAAAATCATTTTTCATGTCCATTATTTAGGAGACTCTCTACTCTATCAAAAGTATTAATTGACCTATTTAATAATGTCTTAGTAATATAAAATGCGTTTAGGTCTGCAAATTAGTAAGAGAAGCTTCTTCAGATTAATAGATACTGTCTTTGTGAGGACTGCATCAGACTTATGTACTCATCATTATATAAATCCACAGATGATCTATTTGAATTCTGTACCTTACCATTTTGTAAAATGAATATACTCTTTCTAACTATGTTTTAAATCATTTGCAAAGAGATGGAGGCTGTGTGTATACAACAGCAAACATCTGGAAGAAAAGAATATTCAGCCAAAGCTTGTTAAAAAGAGATTCATAAGCAAAGTATGCCTTTGAATTATGAAAATGAATTCATGTCCAACATCATAAAGAACTCTGACATGTCTGTTTATGTTTCAAACATGGCTTAGAGATCACTGAGATTAAAATTCAATTAAGTGTGCTCTGTTGTCTTTGCTGTCAATTTCAGTTAAACCAGACTTGCTTGGCAGTTCTGGGAAGAAAAATCTTCAGTGTTTTACTTTGCTAACATTTTATCATTTGGACTTCGTGTTTTTTTCTCAATAAATGCATGTCATTTAAGGAGATGCTTCATGTTATACACACCTGGTGATTTTCATCAGCAGTTGTACAGATGAAAGAGAAGTAAAAGCCCCCAAATAATTCATCTTTTAAGCTTTCTAAAATTATCATTTTATAAATTTTTAAATTGTGAAATATAACAAAAATTTAAGAAGGTATGTAAAATTTAAATTTTAAGTTTAGCAAATAGTTCTAAAGTAAATAACTACTAAGATCACCCCTCAGAAAGACCCTATAATTTCCTGTTTAATCCTCTCCAAATAGGTCACCACTATCTTGACTTTCCTTTTTCTTTTCCTACTTTTCTTTATGATTTACCACCTATGTATGCATGTCAAAACAACAGTTCAATTTAGTTTGTTTTGTATTTTATGCAAATGGACTCATCTTGTAGATACTCCTATTTTGCTCCTTTTATGCAATATCATAGTTGTAAAATTCATCAATGTTGTATATAGCTGAGGATTGCACATCATAATATATATCACGATATATAGCATTCTGTTGCATAAAGGAACCGCAATTTACTGTCCAATCTTCTTTTGTTGTGCAGTTGAACATTTCCAGTTTGGAAATATTATCAATAAAGATATTTTGAACACTTATGTGCATGTATCTTGATGCACATAAGCATACATTTTTGTGGGGGAATATACCTAGGAGTGTATTCATGGGTCATGCATATCTTTAACTTCAGTAGATAAGCAGGAAGTGTTTGACAAAGTGGTTGAGAAGCTAATGAGAATTCCTGTTGCTCCACGTTCTAATAAAAAGCACATGGATTTTCTTTTTTTTTTTTTTTTCAAATAAGGGGCTCTACAATGGGATCATTGCCTTTCTGTGATTACTAACGAGAGTGAGTACTCTTTCACATGTTTAGTAGATATTTGAATTTTATTGGTTTTGGTGTTGTTGTAGCTCTTTATGAAAAGCACTTTCTAAAAGGCATTTTTGGGCACCCTTTAGGGAACCAAAGGCCAAATAAGTTAGAGTATTTGTCAGAACATGGCAATGAGAGAGGCGAATTCATCCATTAATTGCTTGTTGTATGCTTATCACTGGAATATATTTCGTAACATCTCCTGACATCACTATTTATCACTTTTACAAAAACAAAAAACAAAAGGCTACTGATAATACTCGGGAGCACTCAACGAAGGCCCCATCTGAGACTCTGTAGAATATATTATAGAATGCAAATATTCTTTGGATTCTGTCTTGTTGTTGTTGTTGTTGTTGCTGTTTCCTACCCCATAACTTTTGGCATCCCTACCCAACATTTTTATAATACAGGACTGTCTTTGAGGTTTGTTTTCCTCATGGTTGTTCTCATGTATAAAAGAGATGATGATAGTGTTTCTCATGCCAGTATGTCTGTGTATGATTTATGTTGTAAAGAGTGAGAAGAGCTTTACAGCCATTGTCTCACTAATCTTCAGAGCATCTTTTCGAGATAGAGAGGAGGCAAGTGAATCATCATCCTCTATATCACAGGAGGAAACATCTCCCCATAGGGAGATATCCACTGCTTTATCAACAGGGCACAAGGCTGGGAGCAGAATTCAGGCTATATTCTGACTCCTATACTAATGTGTATGGACTAGACATGGTGTAAAATTTTATATGCATGAAACATGAGGGGTATTCATCAACTGATCACTATTAACAACTGGCTAGAACATGAAATTTTTGTTTGTTTGTTTTTAAAAAAGAAAGATAAATGATGAAACTTTATATGCTTTTACAGAGTTCTGATAATTTTTTTTAACAATTTGACTATATTTTTACAGTTTTACTCCTTCCAGAAATTCCTTTAACTCTGCTTATCCCATAAGTAATTGCTAATGTTCTTAAACTAATCAAGAAAATCATTTCTATTAGTTCCTAAATACCCAGACTTCATACCTTCTTGCTTCCCACTCTCCTCATATCTAATCTCTGCCTTAGGTTTAGCAACAAAATGTGCAACTTGACGTGGTTAGTGGGTGTCTGAACATTTAGTGCGTCTCCTGTCATCTGTCTGCTTTCATTTAAAAGTAATTTTAACATATTATAAGAAATCTTTGAATTTAACACTTTACAGTTTATGAAAGACTGTGTAAAGTTTCCTTCTCACAGACTGTAAGGGGTACAAGGACAATGAAACTCAGATGACGTCCTTAAATGCACTCTACTATTATATGGCTAATTTAAGATTAAAGATCTGGTTTAATAACTATTAGTCTAGTGGTCCTTTTATAGATGGCATAATACAGTTATAAGGAGTACAGACTGTCTGTTTTTGAATCACTGGTCCTTGCTAACTAGCTGGCTTACCTTAGGCAAGTTACTTGAGGTTCTCTGTGCCTCAGTTTCCCCAGCTATCAAATAGGTCCACCAAGAGTTATGAAGATTCAATGAGTTGATACATATAAAAGTACTTAAAACAGTGCCTGTCCAACATAAATGCTTAATAAATGTTAGCCCTATTATCTTTCCTCGTTATTTAGTGTTAAAGAGCAAGAACATCTATAAAAATAAAAATAAAATAATCCTTCAGAAATTCCTGAATATTATAAAACTAACATATAATGCCAACTAAAATTGATACCAATTAGTTTCTTTATCTTAATGAAATCAGTATTGCAGTTAGAGCCAAGTTAATGACCTGGAATCATATATAAGATTCAGTTTCTCTTCTGAACCTCCAGCTCACTTAGCACATTTATGCCCCCCCCAGGAAAAAAACATAAAAATTGCTCACTTGTTTGAAGTGTAACACTCAGGTGTTCCATGCAGCAGGAAACTCTGATAGAAGTATGCATTAACAGGCAAGGCATTGCTCCATTCCCTAAAGGCATAATAAGGCTATTCCACAAATATGTGTTGAACTTCTACACAAGTTTAAGAATTATGAGGAGCAGAGAAGATATTGTAATGAATCCCTACTATTCTTATTTTTTATTTCTTTTTAACTTTTAAGTTCAGGGGTACGTGTACAGGTTTGTTACATAGGTAAACTTGTGTCATGGGGTTTGTTGTACAGATTACTTCATCACCCAGGTATTACACCTAATACCCATTAGTTGCTTTTCCTGATCCTCTCACTCCTCCCACCCTCCACCCTCTGATAGGTCACAGTGTCTGTTGTTTCCATCTATGTGTCCATGAGTTGTCATCATTTAGCTCCCACTTACAAGTGAGAATATGCAGTTCCTGTGTTAGTTTGCTAAGGATATTGGCCTCTAGCTCCATCCATGTTCCTGGAAAGGACACGATCTCATTCTTTTTTATGGCTTCATAGTATTCCATGGTGTATATGTACCACATTTGGTTTATCCTGTCGATTACTGATGGGCATTTAGGCTGATTCCATGTCTTTGCTATTGTTAATGGTGCTGTAATGAACATACATATGCATGTATCTTTATAATAGAATGATTTATATTCCTTTGGGCATATACCCAGTAATGAGATTGCTGGGTTGAATGCTAGTTCTGTTTTTAGGTCTTCGAGGAATTGCCACACTTGTATTCCACAATGACTGAACTAATTTACACTCCCATCAGCAGTGTATAAGTGCTCCTCTGAGTACCTACTCTCCCTTTGAAGAAAATAGCTACACAACTAAATAATTAGAGAGAAGGAGAGAAAGAGAAAGAGAAGGATGGCACAATAATAAAGTGTTCTTTGGAGGCAAGGATGATGTTTTATTAATTTTTGTATTCCCAGAAAATAACAGATAAGTGGTTATTAGTGAATGAACAAATGAATGAGTTAACTAATTGTAGCAGAAAAGGGAAAAGATAAATATAAATAAAGGTCATCCATCTATTTAACGAACATGTATTGCATGCCTAGGAATTGTACTTGGCTTGAAGACTTTAAAGTGGATTAAGATGGCCCCAGATTTCAAGGACCAGCAACTGAGAGTGTTAGACAGAAAATTTTTGTTAGACAAAAATTGTTATTACAACAATCTGTGGGTTCACACATACCATTTCAAGACTAGAGAAGAGAAGAAAATCAGAGATTCTTCCAGAAATGAAAATTCTTGAGCTGGAACTTTGAGGATGAGGAAAAGTTAGTTAGCTAGAAAGGAAAGATGAGTATGGTTGGGGGTCAATAGTTTAAGCAAATATTGCAGTATGAAAGGTGTGAGAGAGCCTCAAACAGGTTACAGATTGTGGCACTATGGGTGATGGGGAAGGAGTGAGAGAGATAACTACAGAGAAGTAACCTATTAGGAACTGCTGAGAAATCTTAGATATTATGCTAAAAAACTTGGAATTTTTTTAAAGCATGGGGTCATCACTTGATGATCTTTCTCAAGGACAGGACTATCAATCTTAGGTTTTATTATATTCTTCAATTTTGACACAATTTGTACTTCAATAATTCTCTGTAAGAAATTTTTCCTTCGTGGTAGGTCTTATTGATTGATTGATTGATTGATTGATTGAGATAGGGTCTTGCTCTGTCACCCAGGCTGGAGTGCAGTGGCAATTATGGCTCATTGCAGCCTCGACCTCCCAGGCTCAAATGATCCTTCTGCCTCAGCCTCCTAAGTAGCTGGGACTATAAGCATGCACCACTGTGCCTGGCTAATTATAAAAAATTTTGTAGAGACAGGGTCTCCCTATGTTTTCCTGGCTGGTTTCAAACTCCTGGTCTCAAGCAGTCCTCCCACCTCGGCCTCTCGAAGTGCTGGGAAGACAGGTAGGGGCCACCGCACCTGGCCTTATTGTTTTAATGTATTTTTTAAAAACCCAAGAACAGACATTTTCTGCATAATATGCCTGCATTTTGGCTTTGTATTTACTAATGCATGAATTATTGCCTTAGCTATACATAATCAACAGAAGAAAAGTATTTAACTTTTAGCTACAGTGATTTATCATATGGAAATGGTATGCTTCTCAGGGATTGTGAAAATGTCCTTGGAAGTCTATGACTCCTCAGATTTGAGAAATGTTGATATGGAGGTAGAATTGGAGTAGGCAGGGGAAGGACAGGTGCCAGGAAAACCAGTTCAGAGCCTACTGCAATAATCATATGAGAAACAAAGAGGACTTGAACTAAGGGAGTTCAGATGAGAGAAGAATCTAACAGTTATTTATAGAGTAAAATAGAACTTGGTGACATCCAGGATTTTGGGCTTGAGAGAGGGAGGACTCAAGAATTGTACATGGGTTTCTGGTTTCAGTGATTGGATTTCTGGCATCTGCTGTCCATAAGATAGTAAAAACCGCAGATAGGGTAAATGCCAGTGTTGGAAATATGAAGTTTGAGGTGTTTGTGCACATCCAGGTAGAAATTTATGGAATGTGGAAGAACAATGTAAACTGGGGTTTTCAGCACGATAGTAGGTAGATATTATAGTTTTGGGGGTGAAGGTACTCACATAGGCAATGAGTAGACTAAGAAAAGAAAAGTATAGAGAAAGAAGAATCCAACAAAGAGATTGAGAAGTAGTGGCTTAGAAGTAGGCAGAAATTCAGGAGAGTAGTATTCTTAACTCCAAGGTAAGAGAGAATTCCAAGATTGGAATTGTTAGAAAAACTTGGTGGAGAAGGTATTCTTTGAACTGTGTGTGAATAGACAAAGAGCTCTGACAGAGCAGAAAGGAGGAGGGATGGATTCTGGGTAAGGAAATGTTATAAGCAGTCTCACAAAGAGTGACATCAGATTTATACCAGCAGCCAGAGCTTGGCTGGAGTGGGCAGTACAGCATAGGGTGGAAAGCATAGGCTCTGAAACCAACTCCTTAGGTTCAAATCTCAGCTCTCCACTTTTAGCTACGTGACCCTTGGCAGGTTATGTAACCTTCTAAAGCTTCCATTTTCTCCTGTGTAAAGTGGAGGCAGTGATAGTACATTGTTAATAGATTGTTTACTTTTTACTCTTCTGAATAGACGGACCCTTGCAAAAGTCAGGGTGATTTTGTATATACAACATTGTTATCAGCTACCTCTGAATACTTTATTCTTTTCCTCCTACCAACCTAACCTCCATTTGAAAAGTTCTCATTATTCTTTTTCTTACCTATTCTAAAAGTATCATTCAATCCCCACTTCCTCCAGGAAGCTTTTTTGACGAGTATTCAGCTCTTACTTCTTAGACCTCCAGTAACATCTAATGTTTGTCAAGTACAATTAAGTGCTTGCTTTTACAAAACTGATTTTGGGAATTATTTCTAATGGTTTCATGTTTTTTAATCTTCTCTCCCCAAGAAAGATTGTAAACTTCCTAAAGTCAAGATACATCTTCAGGGTATCCATACATTTTGCTGTGCCTGGGACACTCGATTTATGCCTGTTGTCCTGATATAGTTTATATGAATTCATAATTAATAGTGCCCCCTTTTGACTCTCTCAAGAGGGTAGTTGTTTGCATGATGAATTCCGTGAACAACCTCGATATAGTAATACATACTTTTGGAAATTAGCAGCAAATATTTATTGAGTGGCTATAGCATATCTATGACAAAATAATAATAAGCAAGGGGGAGAAAATGAACTGTCAATAATTATGCCATTGAGAGAGAGTTTTTCTGTCTATGTGTGTGAGAGTGTGTATATATAGAGAGAAGGAGTTTTACTAACAAAAATGAGATTATACTGAAGGTAATATTTTATAATCTGCTTTTAAAATTTCACAGTATATTGCATCATGAACACTTTTCTTACCATTAAATACAATTCTCTATATAACATTTTAATAGCATTTTCTTACATGAAAATACTATACTTTAGCAACTTTCTATTATTAAATATTTGAAGCTGTCTCCAAATTTCACATTATAAGTACTATTGTGATGAATATCTTTGTATAGAGTCTTTTATAGCAAGGCTTGGTTGTTTTCTTACTATATATTTCTAGAATTAGAATTGTCAAACTAAAGAATTTGCCCAATATTTTAAAGATATATTTTTGCTATCATTGTCATATTGCCCTGCAGAAAGTTTATATACACTTCATCAGCAGTCTCTATTTCCTGTATTCTTTCCATTTCTATATTTTATCATTTTAATTTTTCTCTTTATTTGATTAATCAAATAATTTTTTTGTTTGTTTGTTTTTTGTTTTGTTTTGTTTTGAGACAGAGTCTTGCTCTGTCACCCAGGCTGGAGTGCAGTGGCGGGATCTCAGCTCACTGTAAGCTCCGCCTCCCGGATTTACGCCATTCTCCTGCCTCAGCCTCCCCAGTAGCTGGGACTACAGACGCCCGCCGCCTCGCCCGGCTAGTTTTTTGTATTTTTTAGTAGAGACGGGGTTTCACCGTGTTAGCCAGGATGGTCTTGATCTCCTGACCTCGTGATCCGCCCGTCTCGGCCTCCTAAAGTGCTGGGATTACAGGCATAGTGTTTTGTTTTATTGAGAATTAATTTAGCTTCAAGAATATTAAAATCTGTTTTGTGTGTCTAATGGCAATTATACATCTTTGCTTTTTATTATTTTATTATTTATTCATGGGCTGATTTGTTTTTTCTTGTTGATTTTATTTTTATTTATTTTTTAGGAGACAGGTGTCTCACTTTGTTGCCCAGGCTGGTCTCAAACTCCTGGACTCAAGTGATTTGCCCGCCTCTGCCTCCCAAAGTGCTGGGATTACAGGTGTGAGCCACCACCCCGGCCTCTTACTGATTTTAGATTGTTCTTTAGAGATTAAGAATATTAACTTTTCATTTATGCTTGTTTTTTACACTTTTTTTTTTTTTGCCATTTATTCATTTCTATTTTTACTTTTACAGATACTCTATTTTAATAAATAGAAGTTTAAATAGTTCCCATGTAGTCTGTATGTTTATATTGTTTATATAGTCTCTATATAAATATATTTTATAAATCTTTAGCAATTCTTTTCCAACCCCAATATTTTCTTCTAGTATTTAATCATTTTACGTCATATGTTTACATCTTTAATAATTATGGAATTTATTTTACTTTATTTCAGGGTTCTAATATTTTCCTAGATTTTCTAAATTGTCAGAATCCTATGTATTACATAATCTATTATTTCCTTATTGGCTTGAAATGCCACTTCTACTGTTTATGGTTAGTTCCTTTTTTAATCTTTACATTGTATTTTTAGACAAAAAGCCCCATGTTATAATTATTATGGATTTTAAGAAATACATTTTAATATCTGGGAGAACATGTTCCCTCTTATTTTTTTAGGATTTTCTGGGTTATTCTCACATGGTTGTGCTAAATTATACAAATAGTCTACTTGTCAATTCCCCCCCCCAAAAAAACCCATTAAGATTTTGATTGAAATTGCATTAAGTTTCATATAAGCAGTTTACAAGTACTACACAGCTACTTATGATATATCCCTGCCAACTACTTAAGAAACTCCTTGTTCTCAAATTACAAATATTCCCAGTCAAGAAAGGATCATCAGACATTTGAAAAAAAAAACAAACAATTGACTAAACAAAAAGAAACTAATAAATAAACAGGACAAATTTATTTTCCTAAGACAATTTGTCTTCTGCTTTCCAGAAGAAACAGACAATGAAAAGTATGGGAAAATTTTTTCAATATTAAATTTTCAGAGATATTCAGGGGTAGAATATAACCATTAAGTATGATCTGTTTTCCATAAATAGAAGCAGAATACTGAAAAAAAATATATAGAAAGATTGGATAAAATGCAATTCAAGTAATATTCATGCTCAAATATTGAATTAAGCAAATGTCTTAGAATATAGAGCAAAAAGTCAAGGATATAAAATATGATGGAAAAGTAAAAAAGATGTGAAGAGTGTGGTAGAAATGGAGGAATGGGAAAGGATGTGGGAAAATAATAGAAAAAAAAAAATCCTTGACCTGAAGAGTAATTCAAGTCCTCAGATTGAAAAGTTTCATCCAACACCAAACAAGGAGAAAAGAATACAAATCTAGATATGTATACACATGCTGATGAAAATTTTGGAATTCTAAGGATAAGAAACTAATACTTCCAAAGAATTTTAAAAAAAGGATCTTTCAAAGGTATCAAATTACTCATCAGCAAGACTAGAAGTGGGTGCAGACTAGGCAATGTTTCAAAGTTCTCAGGAAGAAGAACTAGAACCCAAAATTGATAGTTAACTATCAAGTGTTAAAACAAACTAAAGATGTATTTAAACAGGGAAGGACTCAAGTTTACCTCCTACAGATTCTTGCTAATTAAAAAGAAGTATTACTAGAAGATATATTCAAGCAAAACAAAGCAACGGGAATCCTATACGGAAAACCTAGGATACAAAGAGCCCTGGAACCAACCCAGATGCTTATGAAAATAAATCCCAGTATAACAACAATGTAGTAGGCCTAGAAAGCAGGCAGCCTAAATTAGAGTCATCAGAAGGTTCCAGGAAAAATGCTTTCAAGAAGAAAGTAGACATCACATTTCGAATTGCGTAATTAAGAGCCTTTTAACATTTTAGGGCAAAAGTAACTGCATTTAACTTACAGATTAATCTAAGACTTGATATCTTTATAATATTGACTCTTTCCATGCAGGAAACTAGATATATTCTTCAAGTTTTTAAAAATGTCCTTTAGTGATGTTTTGCAATAGTATTTATACAAGAATTTTACATTTTTTATTGTTTATGTCTACATATTTGATATGTTTTATTACAATTATGAATAGGATCATTTATCCATTTTCTAATTGGTATATAGAAAAAAAAACTATTGTGGATATATATTTTATAATGTTTGACCTTTCTTATAAATCATAATGGTCTACCTTTTTTATTCCTTTCAGTTGAGTCTCCTGAATTTTGAGTTACAGAATTTTTATCTTAAAATGTAATCATTTCATTCTTTCTTAAAAACATTTGGACAGCATATTTGGTTTTCTTGTTTGGTTGCTTAGGTTAGAATTTTCTGAGCAACATTCAGTAATAGTGGAGACAGCTTCTTTTTGTTTCTGATTTTATTGTCAATTATAGAAGTCGAAGGAAAGCTATTCATTACCATGATAAAGAACTATTCTATTCTTATTGTACTAAGAGTGCTGTTTTACTATCAACTCTTTAATAAGTGTGATATACTACTGTATCAGGTTCTCGTGCTACTATGAAGAAATACTCTAGACTGGGTAATTTATAAAGAAGAGAGGTTTAGTTGACTCACAGTTCTGCATGGCTGGGGAGACCTCAGGAAACTTACAATCATGGCAGAATGTACCTCTTTACAGGGCAGCAGGAGAGAGAATGAGCACCAGCAGAGAAGATTCCAAAAGCTTATATAACCATCAGATCTTGTGAAACTCACTCATTATCATGAGAACAGCATGGGGGAAACTGCCCTATGATTCACTTATCTCCACCCAGTCCCTCCCCTAACACATCGGGATTATGGGGATTACAATTCAAGATGAGATTTTGGTTAGGGCATGGCCAAACCATATCTACATTAAGGACATTGTTAAGTGTCAGGATAAATGTTGTGGGCTCAACTTTACACTGTAGGGGACCATTATAGCAATATCATAAAAGCAATACTTTGAGAGACCAAGCCAATAATAGGATAAATATAAATCTGAGGAAAAGATATACAAAACCATTTAGTAATTCAAGCATCTAGTGACAATTGTATAACCATATGAACAAAGGTAGAGAAAAATACCTACAGAAAGTTTGAACTTAAGAGATAAGTCAGGTAAGAAACCCACTTTTTTTTTTTTTAACCTTATTCTTGGTCATGAGATTCAAAATATTTGATAGTAAAATGATTTAAAGTCCAAATTAATATTGAATTGAATATACACATTATAGCCAAAACCAGACCTATTTTTCTGTTGCTTATATATAATTATAGACAGCATAACTGAGCAACAGGAAGTTATTACTTCTTAAATATCAGAAAACATTTCACTTTCTCTTCTGAAATAAGGAACAGCAGTAACTGAATTCTAGTCACTGCTCTTAATAGTTTTGTCATTCTCATAAAATATTGCTTATATAATATTTGACTTATACACTATCCATTTTGATGGTTTTAAATTTTTCAAATAAAAATAAATGAGTTTTCATACTATGGATGACTTGACATCATTTAAAAGTGTAAATTCATACTTGGAGATAGCAGGACTCTATGCTCTTTCTTCATTGTTCTGGTCAAATACATTGCCAATCATGATAATAATTTGACTATTAATTTTTACTTGAAATTAATCTATTCGTGTTTGATTAAAAGTATCTAAAACATAAACTTGGGATGTCAATGAAGACCTTTTTAAAATTCTCCTTCACAATGGCTGATCATCAAGCCATGATTATATTTTGGAGATTTTACTTAGTTAGTCATATTTGGAGTAAGACTATGTGCTGTCTCCTGCATATTAATGGTTCAGATCTTTAATTATAACATGTTGCATGGTCTATAAGATTAAATAGAACATTAGGAAAGCTTAGTATTTCTCATTTGTGAGTCTGACATTCACACCTGTCAGGATTGGTACAGATTCAAACTTGTTTTTAATAAACTTCAAAGAAGATCAAAACTAGGGATCATCTGTTTCATGTCTTTAACATGATAGAAGTTTGGGGCCCCTGTTTTGCCCTGTAGCTTTTGCCTAAGGAGAAAGCCACCCTTTTCAGCTGATACTTGCTCCCACAGGTTTTTTACAAGTTTTGAGTAGTGAGTGACAAGAAGCAATATGACGATGTTGGTTGGTAGAGAGATACTTCTTCACCATCTGGTGAGCATTCTGGAGAATAGAGACAAGTTGCACACTGATAAAGGAGTGAAGTCATATTGCAGCCAGTTTTAAGGATTGATTTAAGAACTCCCAGAGCAGGCCATTATGTGGTCATCCATTCAGCATGATTCTTTGTAGGACTGTTTACACTAGAAGGAACAGTAGAGATCAATTTAGCGTTGAGGAAACTGAGGGCTACAGAGTGCCAGGGTCATGTTCATCTCACTTGTTTGTGTTTCAAAGCAAAATCTACACTCCAAAATGTGCAAGTACTATCTTACTATGGAATTTACACTGATACATTCTGAGGTCATGCAGGAAATAAACCGGAGTAAAGCATTAGCAATTAGGTCAGTAGCTTGAGATAATGCAGGCTCTGAGGCAATCTTCACTTTCACTGACCACAGACTGGGATTGATACAGCAACCCTTTTCTATGTATCATGTCTTCAGCTGAATTTTAAGCTGTACTAGTGGAAACCATAGCCTATGTTGGCTCATAGGTCCTAGTGCCCTTTCCCCTTCCCCTTCCCTTTCCCCTTCCCTTGCCTCTTCCTGTTCCCTTGCTTCTTCCCCTCCCCCTTCCCTTTCTCCTTCCCATTCCCCTTCCTCCTCCCCTCTCCTCTCCCTTCCCTTCCCTTCCCCTTCCCTCTCATCTCCTCTCCTCTCCTCTCCTTGACACCGGGTAGAGTGTAGTGCAATCATAGCTTAATGCAGCCTTGAACTTCCAGGGCTCAACCAATCCTCTTGCCTCAGCCTCTGGGTAGCAAGGACAACAGGCACACACCATTATGCCCAGCTTATTATTATTATTATTATTTTAATTTATTTTGTAGAGATGGATCCTGCTATGTTGCCCAGGCTGGTCTCAAACTCCTGGTCTCAAGCAATTCTCTGGCCTCAGTCGTGCAAATTGTAGGGATTACAAGCATGAGCCATCACTTCCAGCTCTAGTGCTATCTCTTTATAGGAATCAAAAAAATTTTTTGGCTATTTCAAATTTTTTAGAGTAAGAGGTCAACTAGAAAAGACTCAGTTATGTTTTCAAAAATATACTGTGTGCATATATATGTAGAAATGTATTAGAATGAAATAACAATTTTTTACAGTGGTTGCCATTGGTTTGTGAAATTATACATGCTTTTTCTTAACTTTCTCTAATTTGTCTATATTTCCTAAGATTCTACCATGAGATTTTTCTCTTAATGTCTAGTTTTATTACATAGGTAATAGATAAATATATTCATGTCATAAAATATTTTTAAAATTCAGGATATTAGAAAGTCCTTTTTCATGCTTCTTAATCTTGCTGTCTTTCTTGAAAGTATCCACTTAGTGAAGGATACAATTTGTTGTATATCTGCCTTAATCCATTTTGTGCTGCTCTAACAGAATACTTGAGACTAGGTAATTTTTCATGAACTGAAATTTATTGGCTCACAGTTCTAGAGGCTGGAAAATCTAAAGTCAAGGTGCTGTCATCTGTCAAGGGTCCTTTTGTTGCATCATCACATGGCAGAAAGCAAAAGGGAGAGAGAGAGAGATTGGGAGAGAGAGAGGAAAGGGGACTGAACTTTTCACTCTTTTATAACAAACCCACTCCAGTGATAATAGGATTAACCCTTCCATCAGGGCAAAGCTCACATGACCTCTTAGAAGTCCCAACTCTTGTTTGATGTGGTGGCTCACACCTGTAATCTCAGCACTTTGGGAGGCCGAGGTGGGTGGATCACTTGAGCTAGGGAGTTCGAGACCAACCTGCCTGAGCAACATGAAGAAACCCTATCTATACAAAAAAATACAACAAAATAGCTGGGCGTGGTGGCATGTGCCTGTAGTTTCAGCTACTCTGGAAGCTGAGGTGGGAGGATCACCTGAGCTTGGGAAGCTGAGGCCACAGTGAGCTATGATCATGCCACTGCACTCTAACCTGGGTGTCGAAGTGAGACCCCGTCATCAAATAAAAAAAAAAAAAAAAAAAAAAAAAAAAAAAAAAAAAAAAAAAAAAAGGAGTCCTACCTCTTAATACTGTTACCATGGCAATTAAACTTCAGCCTGAGTTTTGGATGGGACAAACATTCAAACCATAGCAATATCTTTTCAGAATTTTTAACTGAATATTTATATATATGAACATTTATAATTAGGGGTAATTTTTAAAATCAAAAGTGATAGACTACAGATGTTATTCTATGATTGATCTTTGCACTTACTGTGTTTTGGAGATTATTTTATTTTAGTATGTATAAATCTATACCAATTTTCTTAAATTGCAGCACAGTATGTATGTCAAGTTTATCCTTTATTTTCTTACTGATGGACTTTTAAAATATTGCAAACAGTACTACACTAAACATTGTCGTGCATACTTGCTTGTGTATTACATTGGTTTTTAAATCAATGAACTAGTTGTATACATGGAGAGAAACAACAAGCAGACAGATGGATATAAGAGAAGAAGAGATTAAAGGGGATGGAATCAGTTATTTCTGGAGCACAGAATATTCACCAAATTTGACCAGATGTGCAGTTGCTCACTTAGGAAGGAGCAACTGCACTGGGGCATACAGGTTTTTTAGGAAATCAGAAGTCTTCAGAGAAGTTTTCGTTAAAATATGCAGTATACACTACCAAAATGGTTTTTGTCTTTGTTGTTCTTATGCAAGAAAGACCAGCTCCTTTTATCTATAGCTGGAAGGCTGCTGTCTTGGAGTCTGGGAGAAAGGAGACGAGTATCTGATGGGTGGGAATGGAAGGTGTGTATCCTTGCAGCAGACCTCCAGGGTAGCTGACTGACAGATAAGCATGGTAGTCCTAAGATGTGTTTGAGAAAAGAAAATATTAGGAGCTCTTGACAAATCTTGAAAATCAATATAAAAATTAGCCAGGTGTGGTGGCATGTGCCTGTAGTCCCAGCTACTCAGGGAACTGACGCAGAGAATCCCTTGAACCTGGGAGGCAGACGTTGCAGCGAGATCGTGCCATTGCACTCTAGCCTGGGCAACAGAGTGAGACTCTGTCTCAAAAAAGAGAAAAAAGAGAAGAAAAAGAAAAAAAAATCAGTTGCCCATCCTGCGGATATACAGTATAGTGTAACTGCTTCAGCTGCTTGCAAATCTCTTTTACAATTCAAAACGAATTATGAAGAAATAAGAATGAAATATTTTCCTAGAAAAATATTGTGAAAAATTGAAGTTTTAAGTATCGTAATTAAATTGAATGTACCTTAGGGGCAACTCCTTTATTTAAAACTCCAATTCTCCAATAACACACCTAATATTTGTTATTTTGTTGTTAAATATTTACTCTATGTTGACATTATGCTAAGAGTATAATGCCTTTTTACTATTCAGAAGAGCACTGTAAAACTATTACAGGTAAGAAACCTGAGACCAGAGAGAGGTTAAGTAACTTGACCCATTGTCATATAGCATGTAAGTGGCAGAGTTAGGATTTGAACCCAGGTTTTTAACTATTTAAAATTCTGGCTGTTAACACCACACTGAAAATAAACTTCTTTAGTAGGTAACAAGTTATATCTATATAGATATCAGTATATATGTTGTGGATTGGTAGCTTGGGGCACATTACTGCTTTGAATTGTGGTATCTTTTATAAGCTATTGAAATACTGGATTGTTGATAAGACCATGCAGCAGTGAGAAAAATAGTTTTGCTTTTATTTGTGTCAATCATAGTATGTTGGAGCTTTCGAAGTAGGGAGTGATCAGGTAGAGACAGGCAGAAGAGATTAGTTTGTATGTATTATCCGGAAATCTGAGTTATTTGACATTTTTAAGGCAGGGCATTGATTGAGTTTTATGAACATAAATTTGCAAAGAAAAGTAATCCCATCTGCTCAATAACAATTCTTTGCTCTTAGCCAAGAACATTGATTTCAACTTGAGAGTAATAATCATATTTATCACACTTGTTAATTGCATGAACCGTATATAGATTGTCAGGCTCATAAAGGTAGATATTTATGGTCACTGGGCATTCCTCACATTCCACATTTTCATTGTTATGGCATTAACTATTATTTCTGTTTCTGTCTTTGTCACTGAAGACTTCACATAGTATAATAGCCAGTATTTTCTGTGATTATATAGCAATATTCTCAAACCTAGTTGTTCATACAAAGTACAAATCAGGGACTTTTTCTACTAGGTTTCTGAAGTACTTGTTCTCTAGATTTAAACTCCAGTGTTGTACTAATAGGAGTAAGTTTTTCTTTTATCTGCCAAGGACCTCCTCTTACATCTAAAAACCTGTTGTTTTTCCTCTTTGTAAATATCAGTATAAAGTACACACTGTGTAAAATGTAAATTACTGATGTGAGAATGGCCATTTTAGCTCACATTGTTGATTGCCAAAGTGGGCCAAGGGATTCTGTCTGATTAACTTTAAGGAAACTCTAGTATTCTTTTGTCTCTTTAGCCTTCCTTCTGGTTTATTCAAAGAATTCTCAGCAGGTTGATCAAGAGTTGCAAAGTAAAGCACTATTCTTAAAAACTGCTCTCTAGAAAGATCTGCAGTGGTTTTGAGGACTGCCAAGCATCAGGAGTTCGAAAAATGGGTAACTAAATAACCTCATTTACAGAAAATATGTGAGGTTAAATTGCATAGGAAATGAGAGAATGAGTCTTTTAAAAATACAGATATTTATAACAAAGGGTAAAATTAATAAGTAAGTTTTAAGGAATATTTAGAAAAATGAAAATAGTATTCTAAAAGACAATACTTATATCTTTTTAATGTAAATCTTAGAAAATGTTGAGAATTTCTTGTATGCTCTGTATTTATAAGAAGTAATAATAGATTTTGAAGTAATTCCATATTATAAGAAGTCGTTTCTTCATATGTACAAAATTCCAAATAAGTGGATGTTGGAAGAAAATCTGTAATTTTTTTTAATTTAAAAGACATGCAGTATATTAATAAATACCTATTTTCTTGGATAATAAAATAAGCAACATTTTCCAGAATGTTTTTTTTTGCAACAAATGTGCATACCAGTGATTTGAAGTATTTAAAAGAAACTTCTACTTAAAAGGAACCAAGATGAGTAAGTAGTAATTTTGCAGAATCACCAATTGGGAGGATATCTACTGTTCAAAAAAGCAATCTAAAACAAGACAAGAAATTAAAATTGACAAAGGAGAAGTTCCATATAATCTAATTCAAAATCAAATGAGTTTTTCAACAGAATAAATTTCATAATGTAATCTAAGCCAAAATGAGCTGAAAAATTACACACAATTTATTTTCTTTTTCTTTGTCTCTATTTCCCATTAGGTGGTTTCCATCCATGGAAATTAGTTACATGCCATTCCTACCATCCCATGCCCATGGTAGACATAATTAAGAAATTGTGTGTGTGTGTGTGTGTGTGTTTTGTAAGCCTCCGACTCCTTCTCAACAAAGCACTTCAAGGAGCCATTAGCAAATTAGAATTGAAACTCCATTATGTCTCTCAGGTCTTCTGATCAGTTCTTATTATACTTACTCTTAGTAAAATAATCTCTATTAATGGTGAGAAGTAAGGAACTATGTGATATTATAAAAAGTGCTCTGAAAGAAGTCAGAACATTGTGTGTAAGTCCTGGTTCCACCATTAATAGTAAACTCTTTGAGGACTTCCAATTTCTCCAGGACTGGTTTTCAATCTGTATAATTAAGGGGTTTAGGCTATACTCTCTTTTTATTTTTTGAGACAGTGTCTCACTCTGTCACCCAGGCTGGAATACAGTGGTATGATCTTGGCTCACTACAACCTCTGCCTCCCTGGGTTGAAGCGATCCTCCCACCTCAGCCTCCCAAGTAGCTGGGATTACAAGCATGCACTACCACACCTGGCTATGTTTTTGTATTTTAGTAGAGACGAAGTTTCGCCATGTTGGCCAGGCTGGTCTCAAATCCCTGGCCTCAAGCAATCCGCCCACCTCGGCCTCCCAAAGTGCTAGGATTACAGGCGTGAGCCACCATGCCTAGCCTAGACTTTCTAAAGTTCTTTTCAGTTTCAACCTTCTATGGCTTTTGGGTTCTTTTATTTTTTTATACTTTCATATTACTGAATCTCATAACTCACTTTTTCCTCCATTTCATGTTTTCAACCTTTCTATTCTAGGGCTCTGCACAAGTTACTGCCCTTTTGTTACTACTCCAAGGTAATTCATGTTATATGTAGATGTATATTAGCCATGATAATAAATCTACATACTGTATTATCATCTTTCCAGAATTTTTCAAAACAGAAAGTCTTTCTTGACTAATCATTTATTCCTCATATAATAGTATGAAGTTATTAACGAACATTCCTTGAATTATGTGTGACAGAATTTGCTGGGAGCTTGATTCAGTACATTTGTTTAGGCTGCATATATCAGAAGGCTTCATTTAAAATGGCTTAACTAATAAGAGATTTATTGAATTATATAATAGGAAGATAGTGATAGAATGATTCTAGTAGTTCAAACATGCATCAAGAATCCAGATTCTTTCCTTCTTTCTAGTCACCCATCCTCAGCACTGTAGTTTTTGATCTCAGTTTTATCTTCTTATGATCTCAAGATGACTACAGCAGCTCTATGGATATTTATACATCTTCCTTTTCTTTTGTTACTTTTAAAGAAAGATAAAAACTTTTGCAGAAGTTCCTTAACAGATTTCTTTCTCAGACCTGTATTATAAACAAATTCATCATATGTTTATATCTAAGCCATTCATTGGCAAGAGAAATGCTATGAAATTGGCTGGGAAGTAATCATGGTTCATCTTGGTACTGGGAGGGACCTGATCTCCCTTGAAGCACCAACCACCTGACACCTGAACAAAATCTAGTGGCTGCTGGGTAGGTAACAACAGCGTCTTCAAAACTTGGTGCATTATAAACACATTTCCATAATTCGAATCAAGTCTACCATCTCCTCCTCATCTCCAACCACCTGCCTCCCGCTTTATTTTCTATATCTTCAGAAGCTTCTAGAAACTTCTCATTCTTCCTTAAATACACATTTTTTATACCTGCCATATTTTGCACATCCTCTTTTATCAGCCTGGGATGCACTCTGTCACCTTTGCAGTCTGGTAAAACCATCATCGTGCTTATATTTCAAGACCTACCTCAAATGTCAGCTCTTTAGATCTGAACCCTTCCTGAATTCCCCGACTTAGCAGGTCAAGTGAGTTGTTCTCAGCTTTGTGCTTCTGCTATAGATCAGTCCTCATAATTTTATAAGTATGTATTTACCTATTTACTCCTGAGAATCCTGTAAGGAAGGGACTCAGTCCCTTGGTATTTGTGTTCTCAGAGATATGATGCTTCATACATATCAACTGTTCAATAAAGTTTGTTGAATTAGTATAGTTAAAAGCCAATATCTTTCTGTTACAAGTTCAAAGCCTAGTGATTGAAGATTTTTCTTTACATTATGTAAATATACATATTTTGGTGAAATATTTAGAGCAAGTTTCATTACATCTGTTAGATCTAAGCAATTCATGACCCGTGTACGTTCTAAATGAAGGGAACCACAGGTGACTCAGTCAGCAGGCTTCAGAATCAGTAATCCTAAAAGATACTGCAGGTCAATGGCTAATACACTAACAAGGAAAGAGCTTATGCAAATAAGTAAGGAAAATACTGTTTCAATGTTAAATCATTAAAGACAAATTCAGACTACTCACAAGGAAGATCTATAAATGCCAAGTTAGAATAGTAAAACAGAAAACCAAAAAACAACATTAAGACCTCTGATTACATCTACAGTAATTAACACATTCATTTAACTCCTCTGCCTTCAGAAAACCATCAGTGGACATTTATAGGCATAAATGACAAGGATAAAGAAAGTGGGAAAGGAGATAACAGCAACAAATTTTTTGAAAGCTGAAAAACAAGTATACAAGGGGTAACTGCTGTACTAGATAGTTACAGCAGAATCCTGTGCTAGCATTAGGGAAAGTCAAAGAGTAATCCCATGAATAGTGAAGAACAACCAAAAGACTCAGAAAGCAGCCATATCCAGCACCTGAGAAAAATGAGGTAAAGACTAACACTATTTAAGAAACAGTTAGACCTGCAGGTCTCATCTTAAGCTCTGTGGAGCTATGTGGCTTTCCCTTCTATATCTCAGCAAAATACTGGACATTCATTCTCTGATGAATGTAAAACAGTCCCTAGACAAGGGGAACCTAGGTAGGTTGAAGATTGAGTGCCATTCTGAAAACAGAGGGATTAAATAAACACTTATATGTTTGTGTTCATGATAACACAAGGCTTTTTAAATTCTGTTTACCACTATGTCTCCAGTGGCTAGAATAGAGGCTGCCAAATATAGATGCTCAAATATTTGGTGAATGAATTCTGAAGGTTGAAAGTCCCAACCATCTTCTCCCAGTCAGCCTCCAACTATGCTTAAGCCTTCTGGACAAGAGATTGACATAGCCTCTGGAATTCACCAACCCAAGAGAAAAGACCCAAAGATAATGATGCAAGGCATTTCTGAATGAAACTGTTCAGTTGGATCATCCAAAAGTGGATGTAGTTGACAAATCTTACCCATGCAAACAGAGCTTCAAGTCTGATTTTTAGTACTCTAGCCTTAAATATGAGTAGACAGATAAGATTTATCAAATACTTAGAAAAAGCAAACGAAGGATAGAAACCAAAACAAATGGAAAAAGACCAACTTTAAAGAAGTACAGATGTTGGCCGGCTGCGGTGGCTCATGCCTGTAATCCCAGCACTTTGGGAGGCCGAGGCGAGTAGATCACTTGAGGTCAGGAGTTCAAGACCAGCTTGGCCAACATGGTGAAACCCCATCTCTACTAAAAATATAAAAAAAATTAGCCAGGCATGGTAGTGGGCACCTGTAATCCCAGCTGCTCAGGAGGCTGAAGCAGGAGAATTGCTTGAACCCAGGAGATGGAGGTTGCAGTGAGCCAACATGGTCCCACTGCACTCCAGTCTGGGTGACAGAGTGAGACTCTATTTCAAAAAGAAAAAAAAAAAAAAAAAGAAGTACAGATTTGCAGGAAGAAGATAACTTATAAAGTATCATCAGAGAGAGAACAGATACACTTGATACTATATTCAAAAATATTGTTAACATTGCTTCCATGAAACAAAAGCAGATGCTATTTAAAAAAAACACTCAGAGAATAGGAAACGAGCTCTTGGAAAGTAAAAATATGATAGAATAAGTTAAAAACTCAATAGAAGGGTTGAAAGGTAAATTGAGGACATCTCTATGAAAGTAGAGCAAAAATACAAAAAGGTAGAAAATACAGAAGAAAAAGTGGGAAATCAGAGGACCAGTTCAGGAAATCTAACATCTACAATCAGAAATTCTAGGAAAAAAACAGAAAACTGCAGGAGGACAAAATTGAAGAAAAATTTCCAGAACTCATTAATTGGAGCATTTACCATAATATAAAGTATTAAAAAAGAGACTTGTGACTTGTTCTAAGGATCATTATCATATCATATAGAAGGATCAAAGATCAAAAGGGCATCAGACTTCTTAAGATTCATTTTGAAACCTAGAAAAGAATGAAGTGGTACCTTTTAAATTCTGAAGGAAAATGATTCTCAATCAAGAATTCTATAGTCAGCCAAACTATTGATCAAGAGGGAGCATGGAATAAAGATTATTTCAGAGGTGCGAGCCTTTAAAAAGTGTATCTCTGATGCCTACTGACTCAGGAAGCTACTGGAAAACATGCTCACAAAAACAAGGGAATAAACTCTAAAAGCATTACCCTTGGGATAGTAATGAAAGAACATCCCAAAGTGACAGCTGAGCAAGAGACATGGAGAACAACCAATCCAGATCAAAGAGGCCTCTGGGTGAGATTCCTTCAAGAAGATGAATTTAATAAAATTCTTGATGTGTTTGAGCCATACTTAGATTTTTGCAATATGGGGAAAGTCTGGATTGAATTAGCGATAAATATATGTGGACACCTAAGGGAACAAAGAAACTAACAAAAGACAAGGATTTTCAACAAGGAAAAAAAAGGTAATCAGAGTATGTTACATAGTTTAGCTGCTTATAGTTTTTCTTTGGTTCTGCTCATGGAAACACAATGACTATCAATCTAAGTAAAATTATAATATATTAGAAGGATGGGGGATGAGAAGTGTGAAGTGTTGCAAAGGTAAATCCTTATCTTCCACTATGAAGTATCAATAAGCCACACCCAAAAAATGAACTATTAAGAAGTAACCATAGGCCAAGCGTGGTGGCTCACGTCTGTAATCCTAGCACTTTGGGAGGCTGAGACAAGCGGGTCATGAGGTCAGGAGTTTGAGACTAGCCTGGTCAATATGGTAAAACCTGGTCTCTACTAAAAAAAAAATACAAAAAAAAAAAAAAATTAGCTGGGCATGGTGGCACACACCTGTAGTCCCAGCTACTTAGGAGGCTGAGGGAGGAGAATCGCTTGAAGCCAGGAGGCAGAGGTTGCAGTGAGCCAAGTTCGTGCCACCGCACTCCAGCCTGGGCGACAGAATGAGACTCCATCTCAAAAACAAAAAGAAGTAACCATAAAGTTATATCATTTAGAGATAGAGTGGAGTATAGCAAATGAATCAGCTGAAATATTTGAAAATGGGTACCCACTGGGGAGTGGAAGATATATGTATGTATTGTGGGTGGGCGATGCAGTGCAGGAGATTTATTTTTTTAATCCTTGTGGTACTACTCAGTTCTCTAAACTATTTGCATCTGTAACTTTGCTAAAAATAACATTTAAATTTAAAAATTGATCACTCTTGTAATAAGTTCAAATTGAAACAAGGAGATAGCATAGTTGCAAAGTTTTATTTTTTGACATATTTATAACATTGTATACGTGTTAGTGAGAATACCGTGTAACATCACTCTCAAGCAGTACTTCTAAAAGTAGAAATTGCTGTCATATTTCTTTTTTTTTTTTTTTTCTTTTTTTTTTTTTTTTGAGACGGAGTCTCGCTCTGTCGCCCAGGCTGGAGTGCAGTGGCGCAATCTCGGCTCACTGCAAGCTCCGCCTCCCGGGTTCACGCCATTCTCCTGCCTCAGCCTCCCGAGTAGCTGGGACTACAGGCGCCCGCCACTGCGCCCGGCTAATTTTTTTCTATTTTTTAGTAGAGACAGGGTTTCACCATGGTCTCGATCTCCTGACCTTGTGATCCGCCCGCCTCAGCCTCCCAAAGTGCTGGGATTACAGGCGTGAGCCACCGCGCCCGGCCCCAAGCTGTCATATTTCTTAAAAGCTATCTGGCAATACACATTAAGAGGCATAAAAATGTTTATCCTTCTGACTTGGTAATTCTGCTTCAGAAATCGCTTATAGTGATCTACTTTCTAAAAATACTTGAAATAAATACATCAAAATGTTCACAGTAGTTACCTCTGAGTGGTAGAATTATGGGGGGGAAAAGATGGCTTGTTTCCATTTTTCTTTTGCACCCCTCTGCATTTTTTCCAAATAATCTATAATGAAGACAGGCTCCTTTTATATTTGGAAATAATTTCCAAATATAAACATTTTAATTTTATAACATTTTTAATTTTTCAAAACACTGGTCCTCATAACAAGGAAAGTTATTTTTTGCAACCACACTAGACCAGGTTAATGGTGCCAAGAGTGGAATGTGGATAAAGGCTGACAAGGCCATCTGGAACTGTGAGTCATTTGGAGCATCATAGAAGAGAGGTTTCCTGCAAGTACTAGCTGTGTTGACTGTGACTGCTGTTTTCCTGGTTGCTCAGGAATCACCCAGGGAACAAGAGGGCTTCCCCACTGGATGAAAAAAAAAAAAAAAAAAAGCTTCTTGTTCCATAAAAGAGTCTACAGATAGGGTGAGTAATAAGGGATAGATTTTACTAAGGTAGAACAAAATATTAGGATGCTGGTACGAGCACCACTGAAATATCTCTATATCAAGTTTTAGTCTCTTTATTGCATCTTCTGAACCTGCTGGAGATGCTTTCACATGGAACATATTTGCTGTAAAGTTTTTTTTCTCTTTTGTTCAATGCTGCGAAGTTTGCTAATCTTGATGAACCAAGTCTCTTAACACTGAAAACTCACTGTAAAAGAGGTAGAACTGTGTTTCCGTGGTATGGGGAATGGAGAGGTGTAAGGAGGAAGATGGATTTAAATTGATTTTTGGAATGCTTGCTTTATTTTATCAGTTAAAGAAAAGGTCTAACGGATTATTTAGATAACATTATGCTCCAACTGCACTGATCTATTTGCCATTCCTTTAAGAAACCGTTTTGATTCTGACTACTTGAATTTGCACATTTTGTTCCTTCTCTCTGGAATACCCTAACAAATTTTTTCTTCCTGATAAACTACTTACTCTTCCAGGTCAAGTTGAAATGTTCCCTTCAGTGTGAAAACTTTCATGACTCAAGAAAATAACAATTATAATAATTACAATTTGATAAGCTACCTGGCTGTTTACCTAATTCTCACACCATTAGATGAGCGAGGTAGTTTTAGGCCAACTTTAAAGAAGAGGAAACTGAGGCTTAGAAGACTTGGGTATGTGGCCCAAGAGTACATAGCTAGATTTGAAACCCAAATCCAAACCCAGGACTTCCTGCCTAAAGCCCCTTCTTTTTCCAAAACTGCATTACCTATTGATTATTTTGCTTTACATTTGCTGACATGTTTATCTTCCTCAGTGGGCTGTCTTCATTCCTTAGTGGGAAATAAATTGTCTTTTTTGGAAGGGTTACATTTTTGCGTATAACTTAATAAGATTAAAATTTCATTTGTTGTTGACATTCTTTGTTTGACTCTACACTCCACAGGATAGGATCCTTGGGCATAGAAACCACGAATGCTTTGCACGTCACTGAATCCAGCATCTGTCAGTGTCTTCCATATAGAAATTGCTCAATATACATTTTTGAGTAAATAACTGAACTAACAAATGAGTGAACAAAAGAACAAATGAATTAAAAATTTCAGATCTAGCCCCTAACAAAACAATACTTTAAAAAAGTTTCAGTGTCTAAATTGTCTGTGTAGACATTGATTTCATAAGTTCATGTGAAATACACTACCAATATCAACAATCATGTTAAATGAAATCTGTATCCTCTGGGAATGCTTATGGTATGTCTTAGGGGCAAGCTTTACTTATGAACAATGATACTGAGACTTCACAATAGTCAGCTGTACAGATGTCAGACTTTGCATTTTACACACGCTTTTTAACCTAGAGTTCAAATAGGCAGTTTTAAGCCCTGGACCTCAAGTCAATGTGGTTCATGTTTTGTCAATTCAAGGTCTACAGTTGAACTTCATTTTGATAGTCTTAGATGGTTTTCATAAATTTTGAGTCATGAAAAACTGACAACATAAGAGTCTCTAAGTATCTTTTAATATATGCAATATTTTACCTACTAAATTAACACGTGTTTATTTAATAACTAAAAAGTTTATAAAGTCTAGAAATAAAGAAAAATCCATGTCCTTTTGTTTTGTTTTGTTTTTAAATGAAAACTCGAGAAATAAGAGGGCAGAATGCATTAAATTATTTCTTCTGTAACAGCACAATTCTGTATCAGATTTTAAATACAAAAGAACATGCAAAGGGATAACAGCACTGACTTCAGTTCTGATACAAATAAGGCAGGAAGTTGAGTGAAATCAGTTTTTCCTGTAATCTTATGTGGAAAAAAATTTGTCATTTGGCAAACCCATATGAATCCAATCTGTTTGGTTTATTCATCCATGCAGTGACATTCAGACTCCAAAAATTGTATCAGAAACCTAGTCATTATTTAAATGCCATCATATAGATTAGAAATGGAATAAGGTATACGATAACTTACTGCATTTCAAAACAAGTACTAATTGAAACATACTGTCAAACATGTATCTTTTTCTCTCTTTAGAAACCTACAGCTATTTTCTTTCAGCCCACTCTCCACAAAGACCTATTTTTTTCTTCTGTCTTAGTCCATTCAAGCTGCTGTAACAAAATATCATAGTTAGGCACAGTGGCTCATGCCTGTAATGCCAGCACTTTGGGAGGCTGAGGTGGGCAGATCACTTGAGGTCAGGAGTTTCAGACGAGCCTGGGCAACATGATGAAACCCAATCTCTACTAAAAATACAAAAATCAGCCAGGTGTGGTCACAAGCACCTGTAATCCCAGCAACTCAGGAGGCTGAGGCACTAAAATCACTTGCACCTGGGAAGGAGAGGTTGCAGTGATCTGAGATCATGCCACTGAAATCCAGCCTGAGTGACAGAGCAAACCTCTGTCTCAAAAAGAATGAATGAATGAATGAATGAATGAATGAATAAATGAATAAATAAATAAATAAATAAATAAATAAAATGAAAAATCATAAGCTGGGTGGCCGATAAACAACAGAAATTTATTTCTCACAGTTCTGGAGACTAGAATGTCCAAGGTCAAGGCACTGGTAGACTCGGTATCTGGTGAGGGCTCATTTCCTGGGTCATAGTGCCTCTGGCTTTGTCCTCACATGGTAGAAGGGGCAAGGCAGCTCTCTTGGGCCTCCTTTATAAGCCACTAATCCCCTTATGAGGGCTGTGCCCTCATGACCTAATTATCTCCCAAAGGCCCCACCTCCTAATACCATCACGTTGGTGACAAGGTTTCACCTCATATGAATGTGGGGAGGGACACAAACATTCAGACCATAGTATCTGCTATTTGCCATAGAATAAAGAAGAAACCATGTCTTACAAATAAAAATCTTTCCATGGTCCCCCACCACATAAGGACATGACCAACCTCCTTTGCTAGTCATTCATCTCTCATAATCCTCTCTAGCCCATCTCTGCAGCCTCATCTCCACCCACACATGCACTCTCTACTGTAACAAATGGTGGACAGGCTTCCAAATGTACTGTGTTCCCATGATGTTGCACCTTTGCCTATGTCATTCTCTTTGCCTGGGTCCCTTCCCCATCTATTCACTCCTTTCTGCACTTCACTCTTGCTCCTCTCTGTGCCCTAATAGCTCCTCCTTTTGTGACACATCAAAAATCACCCACTCTGGGAAGCCCCTCCAAGACCAAGGGTGCCTCTCTCTGCATTCCTGCATGTGCTGTCAGAGCCCTTATCACACAGTTGCTCTAGAATTGTTTGTTAGCTTGACCAGACTGTGAGTTTTCTTAAGGGCAGGGGCTTACTTATTCCTCTTTGCATATCTATCTGGAATCTTACCCAGTGTTTAGTACATACTATATGTTTAATAAGTATTTGTTCAATGAATCAATGAATTGATAGATTTTCTTTTAGTAGAAGGAATAAGGTACATTTTTTTAGAACAGCATCTGAAAAACAAGCACAAAAATTGGGACATCTTTGCTTAAGGTAAAGATGCTTTAATGGGGACTACCTTTGAACTCCATCTACTTGGATCCTTTTGGTCTTCTTTATGAGATAAGAATATTAATTCTCAGATCCAATTTAAAAAGGTCTAGTTACCAAGGAACAAAACAAATTGGTATAAAATGGACTTTCTTATAAGAGAGTCCCAAATCATAGATCATAAGGACAATCTTATGTTGAAATGTCTCAATAACTTCCAAATGCTGACTTGAATGATATGATCAAACAGTGTGAGTCAAAGGAAGAAACGGGATTCCTAAGTTTTCACTGTACTCCTTGACTATTTTATCGGTGTACAGTCTCTTGACAATTATTTTCTCATTTTCTTTCCCAAGGAAACTTTAGATTTAAGATGTTTATTCTGCAAGATGTTTGGAGATAGGTATACACCCTAAAACCACCATTACAATCAATGTCATAAACGTATTTATTGCCTCCAAAAGTTTCCTCCCACCTTTTTTGTTTTGTTTTGTTTTGTTTTCCTTTCATGGTAAGAACAGTTAATATAACATCCACCCTTTCACCAAATTTCTAAGTATACAATATAGTATTGTTGATTGTATACTTATGTTATATAGCAGCTCTCCAGAACTTATTTTGCAAGACTAAAACTTTGTAACCCTTGACCACATCTACCAATTTCCATCTTCCCCCAGCTCCTGGCAACCACCATTCTACTTTATACTTTCATCAGTTTGACTATTTTGGATTATACATGTAAGTGAGACATGCAGTATTTGTCTTTCTGTGTCTGGTTTATTCCACTTAGCATGATGTCCTCCAGTTCCATCCAACTTGTTGTAAATGATAGGATTTCCTTCCTTTTTTAGGGCTGAATAATATTTCATTGTATGTATATACCACATTTCCTTTGTCCATTCATCTGTTGATGGACATTTAGGTTGCTTCTGTATCTTAGCTATTACGAATATGCTGCAGTGAAAATATCTCTTCAAGATCCAAATTTCAGTTCTTTTGGCTATATACCAAGAAGTGGGACTGCTGGATCAATTTGCTTCCTGTTTTGAAAGTAGGGCACCCTCTGGACATTTCTACAACTGAAGTGATTCTTACTTTTGGAAGTCAGGCTATTTGTTGGAATGGTAGAAAAAAAGCTAGAGCTTAAAAATAAATCTAAAGTTGGAGAGGGGATTATTACTTATGGATGCATTAATTCAAGGGTTACTGATACTCTAAATACATTTTTTAAAGTGGTTTGATTAACAAGTCAAAACAGATGGTTTAATGACATTTTAGAGAGGATTAATAGAGATCCAACTGAATTAACAAATCAGCATGGTGTGCAGAATATTGAAAATTCACCACTAGTAGATTTATGGCATATTTCTGGGTATTTCATTCCCATTTGGTTTATTATGATAAATCACTGGGAAACGGGTAGCCTATAGGACATGACAGCAAACCACACTTTGGCAGGACCAGCATCAGGGCTGTGTGGTATATTTTAGGAGACTATGCAGTCTACTGAGCACAAAGTGGCCCAGTGAGAGCTTGGTTGGCTAGGACTTTCTGATGGGAGCCCACAGAGCTCACCTGAAAGAGTACCAAGGATGAGAATGTCATCTTAGCTAATTGGCCTGCTAGTTGATTTAAAAACTAAACAATAAAAAAAATTCCAGTGTATTTTAGCAAAGTTTAATATTTTGAAGGGGGCAGAAATGTAGCATATTTTGGGATCTTAAATCTGAATTTGTATCTTTTTCCAGACTTTGTCAGTGTCTTTGTCTCTCTCTCTCCCTCTGCCCCATCCATGTCACCCTCCTTCTCTCTTTCCTTTCCTGGTAAGTATAATAGAAAAACCTATGTTTTTTTCTCATTTTTTAAAACTTAATAACAACAGCAATGACAACAGTCATTGCTTAATGACATACAGTCAAACTTAATGACATACAGTCAAACTTAATGACTTAACAAACTTAATGACAACAGTCAAACTCTTGAATTTTGGCACGATCCAGATCAATAAATCTTTTCCTTGTAGTTACTTTGGAATTAGGTTCTTGGCCCCTCACTGCTCTTTGTATATTTCTGTACAATATTCATCAATTTAAATAAGTACTTCAATTTCATACTAAAGTGCCAAGACTATCCTATTTTCACTCATCTTTTCCTTCTTCTTTTTCATTTCCCACACCCCCGCCATTGCCAAACAAAACTGATTATCTCTGTTTTTATCTTTTCTTTTAGACTTTTTAAGGCAATAAAAAATTGGCTTGCTCAGAAGGCTGATACACTAAGTGTTAGAATAACCCAAAGGATAGAATGCTTTGAGTCAATTTTTGGGTATTTTTGATCACATATATTCATTTTTAAACCTGCCATTCATGATGGATCACTGACTCTGGCCCTGGCCCTGACCCATCTCAAAAAGTTACTAACATGATTACTGATTAACACTTAGACTGTTGGCTTGAAGTTTAGTAGCCTGAAGGAAAATTTCCAGAGGCATTATACTATGGAAATTTAATTAAGAGTTAATGTTGACTCAGGAATATTATGCACAGCATTGATCCACAGTGTTGCTAATGAATTCATTATGCTGCAAATGCAAGTGATTTGTTAGTACATTGGCCAATAAAAGTGAAATCTGTCTCAACAAGAATGTTGAAAGAAAGAAGGCAGTGAAACTTTCATTTCCACTGGGAGTGAACTAACTTGCCAAATCTGGGTCATCAATCATAGTAAAATGTTCAAAGCAAATCATGCATCTTTCACGGTTCACTGTATTCATCAGCACTTTTGAAGTCACCAGTCTAGAGTAGTCGCCTTTGGCCAAGTTTTCAGTAGCCTGTGGTTTAGGCAATAAGCCTCAACTGTCTTTCTCAAGGATATGTTCCCAGGTGGTTATACTCCATGGGCCATTTTCAATCAAATTTGAAAGGACAAAAGGGCAGTTCTGTTTATAAGAAATGACATCATATTATAACCTCAAAATTGTTATCTTAAGTCAAATCATTATCTAAAAGGTCTCTTAGAATTACTTAGATCTTGAATGCAGAAGGCTGAATTTCCCACTCACATACTTCGCCAACACTCATTACATAGGCAAAAAAGTACAGTAAGTGTCACTTATGTGAGTCTATGTATGTATGTAGTGTTATAGGGGGTGGGGGTGGCAGGAAAGACAGCTCAAATATGAAATAATTGAATTATTCATTGCCACTGTTCTGATTGCCTTTTAAAAAAAGTTTTATTTGGAAGTTATTTCAGACACACTGGAAAGCTTCATGGGTAGTGCAAACAAACCCCACATGCATTCACTCATTGTAAACATTCCACCTCATTTGCAGTATCACTCTATGTGCACATACACACACATACACATACACACACATTGGTTTTTTTTCTCTGAACCACCTGAGAGAAAACTGCACACATCATGGCCCTCCATCCCTAAACTCCTCGATGTAGTCCTCCCAAGAACAAGGACACTTTTCTGTATAACTATAGTCTCAAACATCTGATTGCCTTTGAATTTTATAGCATGACTTATTGATACCTTTTTACTTCGAGTTCTAACTCAGATACTGAACTATAGAAGAACAGGTCAACTATTAGGTGAAGGATAGCTCAGATGTCTGAGGGAAAAAAAGTCACATCACTAATATTTTGAATTTTCCAAATATAGACAATATGCCACTGTATAGGAGATAACTAAATACTGGTTTTAGAGAAAATAGAGTAGTTAATATAAATAGAGATTCCCCTTAAGTAATAGATCTTATATGTTTGGTTATGTGTCTTATCCATGCTATTATAACTAGCTAGCATTCATTGGGACAGTCAGAGAATCTTGTCTTTCTGTGTTTTTATACTGTTTTTCTTCTTGTGATCAGCAAATTCCAGGTTTTGAAAGATTGAAGTAGTTCCTACTTAGATAATGCCATTGCCTTGCTCCTTAACAGTAAGCAGTGGAGAAGTAGAGTGGACACTGGTGATGCTGCCTTTAGTCCTGGAGGGAGTGTCAACCAGTGAGTAATCATTCTGACCCTGCAACACAACCATCCCGTCACTGAAATAGGTAGTGGTAGGTATCTACTCAATATGGTACTTATAGCCATTTTATACTTGCTATCTTAAAAAAAAAATGCAGGCTTTCACTGCTGTGAACAGATAATTGATATTTATGTTTCATAATCTGTGCAGATAGCTAACACATTTCTGAAAGTTGCAATATTTTTTCCCAAAAGGAGTTGAGTTTGGGCATGCCTATCCCTGTCTACCCAAGTTTATTTAACAGTATTTCTATGCATCCGGGAATCCGAGTGAGGATGACAATGTGTCAGGGATTAGAATGGACAGGAAGAATCTCTGTAAGAGGGGGTGTGATGCTGGAGCAATTTATGAAAAGTGGGTTCCCTGGTAACTGTGGTGGATGTTATACAGATAGTCCTGCAAAGACATCCACAAGGCTGACTCATTGACAATGTACACATAGAGGTGGGCCTGAAGTGTGTGCAAATAACAAGTTTACTACTGCAGGCAAACTCTTCATTTATTCATTTGACAGATTTATATTGAGGGGCACTGTTCTAGGAGCTGGGGATTTGGTAATAAATAAGAAAGCCATGGTCTGTAACGTCATAGAGCTTACACATAAACTGTTTTGCTTTAAAATATTGTACATTCAGAGGTGTTTGTGCTCCGACCATGTGACTGCAGTATGTCATTTGATAAACCTTTCAGGCATGTCTTGGATCCACCAGAACTTAGCTTTAAAGCTATTAGATTGACAGGAGGAGAGAACATTGACTTTAGATGACAAATCATGGAAATAAATAATTATGAAAAGGCCCTCCAGTTTTTAATGACTTTACAAGAATAGTGTTTTTGTGAAACTATTGAATAAGAAGAAATATATGAACATTCATAACATTCAACTGTCTAAATGATAGAAACACCAATAAATATATGAACATCCTTATCATTCAAGTGTCTAATGAGTGAGGGAGAGTGCCTGCGGGAAGGAGAGCCTCCCAGCAATGGAAACAGTGTTATTCTTCATGGTAGGGAGACCATTTTTTGGTTCATCAGAGTGGCTTCCAGGCTGGAATGATTTCCAAGTAGGGCAGGGAAGACAAATATCTGAAGCCTCAGGGAAGCTCCAGGGTGATTCTTGTAGTTTTGTTTGGCACGTTTTCTAAAAAGCGTTGTCAGATAGTTTTGGAGCAAGCGGTTTAGCCATCTACTACCACACAATGTATTCAAATCAGAGCAAGCTGGAAGAAAGTCATCCAGCATCCAAATCTCAGCCTGGTCTATGTGAACATACTACTTCTTAAGACTAAGCTATAGGGGTACTGTGCTTATTACCTCGGTGTGGAATAATCTGTACACCAGCACTCCATGACATGCAATTTACCTATATGACTAACCTGCACACATACTTCTGAATCCAAAATTTAAACATTTTTCATAGATATATTAAATTTGAGATGTTTATTGAACATTAAAGCAAAAATGATGAATGAACCGAACCGATATATGACACAAAAAAGACTACGGTATAGTCCTATATCATGAGTGAATATGAATTTTTTGTTATTGTTTGCACTAGTTAGGATTTTATTCAGCAGTAAATAGAGAGATTTAAAATAGAAGTGGCTTCAGCAAGACAGATATTTCTCTTTCATGTAAAATCTGAAAGTAGGCAGTCCAAAGTTAAGATGGCAACTCTATCCAGTACAGTTTTCAAGGACACATGCTCTTTCCATGTTATTGCACTGTGAGGTGTGGCCTCTGTTGCTAAATTCAACCCACCGTCCAATATGGCTGCTCCAACTCCAGCCATCAACCTCACATTCTAGCCAGTAGGAAAGAGAAAACAATAAATACAGGCAGATAAAAAGATAGCTGACAAATGTCTTTTAAGTTTCTAGCACATCTACGTAACATCTACATAGCACTTCTACTACCAAGTCATACACCAAAACTTAGTTATATGGCAACACCTGGCAACCAAGGAGGCTGTGAATTTTCTCTACTTTGGGCAGTCACATGTTTACATGAAAATTGGTATTTGAAAACAATGGATGAAGAAAAGCATCAATATTAGGGGACAGTTAGCAATCTCGGCCACAGTGTTGCCTATTAATAATGATGCATTTTAAATATTTAATATCAGTCTGCAACACTATTTGCAATATAATATATAGTATAATCTTTTACCATATGAACTTAGTAGCTACAGTGTTCAGGAAAGTTGTGTTATTTATTTATTTATTTCTGAGACATAGTTTCTCTCTGTTGCCCAGGCTAGAGCGCAGTGGCGCCATCTCGGCTCACTACAAGCTCCGCCTCCCAGGTTCACGCTATTCTCCTGCCACAGCCTCCGGAGTAGCTGGGACTACAGGAGCCCGCCACCACGCCCTGCTAATTTTTTGTATTTTTAGTAGAGACAGGGTTTCACCGTGTTAGTCAGGATGGTCTCGATCTCCTGACCTCGTGATCCACCCGCCTCGGCCTCCCAAAGTGCTGGGATTACAGGCGTGAGCCACCGCGCCCGGCAAAGTTGTGTTATTTTGTGCTGCAATATTTTACCTGCACTAGGTAAGGGCCTAAAGATAAAATGTGCTAGGCTAATTAATTTTAATGGCATATAGCAATATATTTCCAGCCTCAAAGCTTGCATCTCCACCTGCAATTTGGGAAAGGAAAAACTGATAGCACAAAATAAGTAGTGGGAGTCCTGAAAACTGTCTGATGCTCTTCATGTTCTTACCAACTGATATCCTCATCTAAATTTGAATCATGGTACATTCTGACCTTGTCATAGAGAGAGTCCTAAAGTCTCATGAGAGAATTACTGTGCTTGTTCTAACAAGACTGTGTTCCAGCAGGCATGCCAAAATTTCATAGCTACAAATAGGGAGATTTGAAAGGAGAGAGGCGGGGGAGGTAATTTCTTTTAACTCAATTGCATCTGGTGGATTAAGGTAGACAATATTACCATTTTGCTGACAGGAGGCAGACATGGCACTAAAGAGGGAGAATGAGCAACCACAGAGCTGATTTAATTTCCAGTGGGGTTTATGGAAGCGCCAAAACATGATGTAGCCAAATGTTCCTAAAAGTATGAAGTAATTTAATTTGTTCCATCATTACAAGAAATTAAAGCCAAGCACAATTACATCCCAGTAGTAAAAGGAACCCGCTGAATTGCCATTGTTATTGACTGAATGAAGTGAGATTTCTGATTACCTTGTCCAGCACATTTTAATTTCTGTCTGTCCATTTATTTCAAATCACATTACAGGGCCTTAACTGATCTTGACAAAATAAGCTACATTATTAAGGTGCAGTTAAACCTGAGAAGCTTTAATTACTAGATTAGAGTTTTCAAATGGGCATGTCTTCTAGATTTCAGTATATTTAGGGACGCAGTTATTAGAGATTCTTTTTTTCTTATGTGCAAAAGAGACCCAAGTTTAAAGGGAAGACTTAAACTTAAACTTTTTTGTCTTCTACCAAGAGTCTCTCTGTAGACAGCTGTCTGTTCTTTTGGGAGTGGGCTCACACCTCCTGAATGCTGTGATTGAGAGAGCTGCCTCCATAGAGGAAAGCCCCCAGTAGAGGGTAGTACTCAGATTTCCAAGGGGAGGGGAGTTGGGCAACTAAATGAGGTACAGTGAACCCTCTCATAAGTAGGGTGTCTAGATGATTTAGCATTCAAACCAGAACACTTTTTAGAATGAAGGGCAATGCTATTCATAATTACACTGGTATAACAGACATAGACCTGGGAAGTTCCAGGCCAATTAGGATGTATGGACTCTGTACCTATAAGGAAGACAAGGCAATAGATATATCAACAAATAAATGTAATAGTCATCATAGGCATCCGGAGAATGAAAGGCTCTATAGGACACTGGGAGTGGGTGGGTATGGAGAACAGAGTCACTCTCTTAGGGATTTCTCTCCCCTGGCACAAAAGTTACACTAAACATGTAACATCTCAGAGCATGAAGTTTGTAGCTCCCTGGACCATATTCGTATTCCTCTAACAGTCCAGTTATTGATTCTCAGATGCGTTAGAAACTTTGGAAATATTATAGAATAGAAGCCTTAACAGGAAATATTTCATGCTTTTTCAGTTCAATTCAACAAACATTTACTGGATACCTAGTATATGACAGCCAGTGTTTAGCACCAAAGATCAAAAAAATGAATTCAATATGGTCCCAGCCCCAGAGAAATTCAGTCTAGTAATAAACACATAATTGTGATAGACTGTTTAGTGATTTAATGACTTAAAGAGTTAACTTCTGATTTGGTTCTCATGCATCAAACGTAATATTTGCCAGTCTCTATCTTTACAAGGAACCCTGGATTTTTCCCAGTCCGCTGCTAATGCTAGATAATGTGGCAAAATACACAGGCTGATCAGGCTGTTTTAGAGACTCTTTTAAGCCAGAGGTCTTTTGTTTTCCAGACTGCTAATTTATTTTTTTTCCACCCGGGAAGCCCTTCCTACCATCTGAGCTATTCTGACCAAATCAGCAAAGACCAGCTACAGAGATTTAGGATGTCTGGGATAAAAAGGTTTGCTTGTTTACTTAGATAAATAATTTGAGAATGCTTTCCAGGATCACTGTTCCTAACCACATTGATAAATGCTGAGAAGACTATCTCAGTTACCCAGTGTTGGATAACAGACTGTTGGAGAAGAGTGAAGCTTCAATGTGAGCTGGGAAAGATCCCAAAAATCCTAACATACTCTAGGTGCCTGCAAATAAAATTCATCATCGTAGTGACTTTGGGACCACTTGCTATTTTTCAGGCATGCTTTACATACATAGTCCTATTTAAATAATTTTCAAAACCATACTATGATATAGATACTGCTTTCTCCATTTTATAAATTAGAAAACAAGCTAGGTTAATTCGCTTTTATGAGGTCTCAAGCTAGTTAGTCAGTGACAAAGCTCAGATTTGGAAACAAGGACTGCCTTACTCCAAAAACTGCTCTCTTAAATTTCAGTGTTTGTAAGGTCCCTCACTGCCCCAGCACAACACAGCATTTGGTCCACTCAAGGATTAACAGGAACAGGGATCTGCCAGCCTTGTTTCTCTAAAAAGAAATGGGGGAAGCAGAGCTGGATCTAACCAAACAGGTTAAATTTAAGTGCCAGGTTTCCGGGAAGGAGAACTATACCAGCAATGATTTCTCACCTTAGTGAATTCATTTCTAACCATCCTTTGCCCTGCAGAGAGAGCAGGATCCGGGGCCCACAGGGCCTAGTTCATGGAGAGGAGAAAGAGGCAGATAATGGGAGCAAAAAGTGAAGAATTCAAGCTGCAAAATGTAACAGAATTCTCAAAGTGCTGAGTTCTCTTCACTCTCTTATCTGGCAGCTCCTGTTTTTTTCTCCTTTGCCTCCCACAGTTGCCACTTTAAAAAGTCATTTTTAATGTGGCACATATACACCATGGAATACTATGCAGCCATAAACAAGAATGAATTTATGTCCTTTGCTGCACATGATGAAGCTGGAAGCCATCATTCTCAGCAAACTAACACAGGAACAGAAAACGAAACACTGCATGTACTCACTCATAAGTGGGAGTTGAACAATGAGAACACATGGACACAGGGAGGGGAACGTCACACACTGGGGCCTGGTGGGGGGTGGGGGAGCAAGGGGAGGGAGAACATTAAGACACATACCTAATGCATGTGGGGCTTAAAACCTAGATGACAGGTTGATAGGTGCAGCAAACCACCATGGCACATGTATACCTATGTAACAAACCTACACGTTCTGCACATGTATCCCAGAACTTAAAGTAACAACAACTACAGAATGGGAGAAAATTTTTGCAATCTACTCATCTGACAAAGAGCTAATATCCAGAACCTATAAAGAACTCAATCAAATTTACAAGAAAAAAACAAACACCCCCATCAAAAAGTGGGCAAAGGATATGAACAGACACTTCTCAAAAGAAGACATTCATACAGCCAATAGACACATGAAAAAATGCTCACCATCACTTGCCATCAGAGAAATGCAAATCAAAACCACAATGAGATACCATCTCACACCAGTTAGAATGGCTATCATTAAAAAATCAGGAAACAACAGGTGCTGGAGAAGATGTGGAGAAATAGGAACACTTTTACACTGTTGGTGGGACTGTAAACTAGTTCAACCATTGTGGAAAACAGTGTGGCGATTCCTCAAGGATCTACAACTAGAAATATCATTTGACCCAGCCATCCCATTACTGGGGATATACCCAAAGGATTATAAGTCATGCTGCTATAAAGACACATGCTTCACAATAGCAAAGACTTGGAATCAACCCAAATGTCCATCAGTGACAGACTGGATTAAGAAAATGTGGCACATATATACCATGGAATACTATGCAGCCATAAAAAGGATGAGTTCATGACCTTTGTAGGGACATGGATGCAGCTGGAAACCATCATTCTCAGCAAACTATCGCAAGAACAGAAAACCAAATACCGCATGTTCTCACTCATAGGTGGAAATTGAACAATGAGATCACTTGGACACAGGAAGGGGAACATCACACACCAGGTCCTATTGTGGGGAGTGGGGAGGAGGGAGGGATAGCATTAGGAGATATACCTAATGTAAATGATGAGTTAATGGGTGCAGCACACCAACATGGCACATGTGTATATATGTAACAAACCTGCACATTGTGCACATGTACCCTAGAACTTAAAGTATAAACAACAACAACAACAACAAAAATCCTTTATAAACATTGTCTCAGCATCCAGTCAGTTGAGTTTCTGCACTTTTAGAGACTCATGCCCATTCTTTCATCCTTTGCTCCAGTGGCTGTAGCTCCCTACCTCCTTCTTACCCTCACTCCTAGGCTTCCACTTTAGAGAATTTGGAGAACTGGGGAAAGAAAAGACTGTTTTGTGTATGGTGTGCCTGCAGCCTAGTGCCATGAGCTGGTTCTTGCCATGTCTGAGTCACCAGATCCACTCTTTCTGTGATCCACACACTATTCCCTCTATCCCAGCCAAGCTTGCAAACTCTGATCATGAACTACCAGGTAGGTGGAGGGGCGCATGGATATCCTCCCCAGGAAGCCTGGCTAGATCCTCTGAACTTTTCTGATCTGTGCATGCCTCTACCACAGCACACCTTAATTTCTTTTGAAATCACTGCATTTGTTCATTTGTGAGTTGTTTGCCTCTAGATGGTAGGAGCCTTGAAGTCAGAATTCTTCTGAACTAAGCTTTGTAAGTTGAGCACCTCATAGAATACCAAACTTCTGGTATTACTGGTGGGGTTCAACAAGTATTTGTTGAGAAGAGATGAATCAAGCTAAAGTGTAAGTAGGCAACGATGAATCATGTCATAACCTCTAGTTTCCCAACTTTGTCTACAGAAAAGGCTCCTTGCTAGGTAAAACGAAAACAGATGAAGTATATGGATTCTCTTCAACTTTGGGACTCATCACCTTGAATCTCTCAGCTATATCAAGACTGATTCCCTCCACCCTGGAGGGCCTCCCTGCCCCTCCTTTGTACAGCAGTGAACGACAGAAATTGAATAGAAGGAGGGAAAGAGGGAAAAAGGTCTAGATGACCAAGTGGCAAAAACAAATAACCCAGCATGAACAAGTATGCAGAGAGGGGACTCTGAGGAAACTTGCTGACAAAAGATAGAGATGGAGGTGGCAGTCAACCACAGGGGATAACAGGTTTAAGGAGGTAGATTTTATAGGGACTTCGAATAGATGAACTGAAGTTTGGGGGAGAACTTAAAGGCATTAAAAATCTAGTATAAGGTCTTGATTAAGGAGAGATATCATAATAATTATTATTCTAATACAAGAGGTGCTTTGGGAACATAGGCTATGTAGGAAGGATTGACAGAGGAAGGGAGGAAAGATCTAGGAAAATGAGGGCCAGATGGAAAGGTGTCCTTCAGTTCATTTGCCAATGAAATGCTTAGAATATATAGTGGTCTACTCCTACCCTCTACAGTTCTAGCCACTGCACCCAGAGTGTCCACCAACCATGCCATTCATTCATTCACATGGTCTATCTGGCTCCTATAGGCATTTCAGTGTGTGACAGCTGCTTTATGTGTTCTGTTGGTAAACTTGTAGTACCCTGAGAAAACTCACACATTATGGAGAAATGACTTCAAAAAATATGCACAGTAGTTAGTGCAAATCTTTTTATGTGTTCTACTCTCATGTGAAGTAGAGAAGTAGAGGGATTTTTTTTTCTTTAATTATAAAAAGGGAGGAAGAGAGAAGAAGGAAACAAAACTAACATTTATTAAGCAAGGTAATTTCTTACCTCAGTGTTTTCAAACCAATTGGTAGATTTCAAAATCAATTTAGTGGGTCACAATTAATATTTTAAAAATTAAATAAAATAGAAAACATCAGAGTGAATCATACATAGTAAGGATAAATATTATTTCATGTTAAGTTATGTTTCAATTCTCTGTATTGGATTGAATATATAATTACTCTTGTGTGTATGGTATATACTGTTCCGATATATACATTTCCTTTATATTGTATATGTATCATTTTTATTGGTTTAATTTATATTGAAATGCATGGTTTGTTAAAGACTATAAACAAATTTTGCCATGACTATTATTTATAAAACACAAGAGTTTCTTTAAATAAGAGTCCACTGCTCTTCTCTACCTTTTAAAAATAAATATAGGTATAAAACCTTTTTGTACTTTTTTATATATATTACTGAAAGTCAGTATCCACATGTCTTCAAAAGTGAGCACCTCTTACTTTAAACAAATCTACCAGGTCATAGTATAAAATATAAATTTTACTGTAGTTTACTGTCAATAAACTTTGTAAGCCGCTGCTTCATTTCATTTAATCTTCCCCAAAACCCTGTATGAGTGGAGTCTGGGGCTTCAGAAGAAGATGGTGGTCTTCACAGAAGTTGAAATTCTCAAATTCTACTTGCTGTCAAAGGTCTGGTTAGCTGGGGCCTTGAAGGTGATAAAGAAAGACACTTTCAAGGTGGACAGGTATAATTATTGGGTCACCAAGAACAAATTTGAAAAACAAAATATACTGATTGAAATTAGCATGTAGAACCTAAATATCCAGAAGCTTCTTCATTGAATAAATTTGTAGCAAAAGTTTATGTAAACTGAATCAATAATTCCTAGTGAAATAGTGGATGAATTGTGAATAGTGTTGTTGGTAATAATGGAAAAACAATTTTTTTCTGAGACAGAATCTCACTCTGTCCCCAAGGCTGGAGTGCAGTGGCACGACTTGAGCCACTGCAACCTCTACCTCCCAGGTTCAAGTGAGTCTTGTGCCTCACCTGAGGCACAAGATTAGATTTAGCAGAGACGGAGTTTTGCTATGATGGCCAGGCTGGTCTGAAATTCCTGGCCTCAAGTGATCCATCCACCTCGGCCTCCCAAAGTGCTGGGATTACAGGCGTGAGCTACCGTGCCTGGTCAAAAAAAACTTAATTCATAAAACTTAATTCAACAATTCAAGAGTTATACTTCAAGAGTGAAGATATATAATGAAAATATGAAGTCATCTGAAGGACACGTATACAATAATTAATTTTAGTAAATCTCAAATTTGTCTGAAATCAAAAACCTGCTACTCATATTTTTATCTTAATTATCATAATTTAAAATGTCTACACATTAAATAATACTATCTAGTAAATATGCCCTAGAGATTATGTGTGTGTGTGTGTGTGTGTGTAGGTGTATGTACACCTATTATGTTTTCAAACAATTGGAAGAAAATTGTTAGGCAATTGTTTTTCTTTCATCAAGGAGCTATCATTTAAGTGTAAAGCTAGAGTATTCAAAATAAAATTTGGGCTTGCAAGATCAGGGCATGGCAAGACCTATCCAGATTGCTGTAGAATAACATATGCTTCCAAAAGCTCATCTTCAGGATGAAAAACACATAAATGACATGCCTTCTTCCTCTTGCTTACCTTAATGACTACAGTTTAAATAATCTAAAGTAGCAGATACCATCAATACTGTTGCTAATTATATTACTTTTCAGAGAGGTACAAGAGCCCTTGTACCTATAGTAGTAGTGATACCACTACTAGTATCAAAAATACAAGATTGTTTTGTGAATTTTGACTGTATTTTAAAAAAAGATAGGGAGAAGATGAATTGCTATTAAAAGCAGCTCTTATATGTTACATGTAATAGATGATAAATACAAGTTTTTAACAAATAACACATTTAAGTTGAACTGAACCCCCAAAAAAGATAGGGATATGAATATGTGATTTTTAGATTAAAGTTAATTTTAACATTCAAATAAAGTGTGGGAAAATGGCCTGAAGGCCACCTTCTAGGGAATGTATTTTTAGCCCTATTTTACAAAAAAGAAAACTGAGGTACAGAGAAATTAATTTGCCCAAATTTGCCACGTGGTTGCTAAGATGAAGAGCCAGCATTTGAACTTCTGTTCCCAATGTCATACTCTTTCTATTGCTTGTAACTGTCATCATAGACCACTAAAGTGGATACCTCCACAACTCTTTGCTTGTCACTGCATCTGGACTACCACAATAGCTCCTTAGTCTCCATCTTTCTATCTTCTCCATTCTATCCTCTTAGGCTACCAGTGCACTTATCCAATTCCCACAATATCCATTAGCTCAAGACCACACATTTAAGTGTTCAACTCTATTTCCCTTCTCCTCCCTGGAATGTGCCTACTCCACCCAGCCCATTTACTGCCCACACATTCAACCTTTATTCAGGCTGTAGACATTCTTATACCTGAAAACAATGCCAGCTGACTCCCTCCTCCCACAGCCATTCAAACCAGTCTTCCTTGAAGACCTACATCCAAGTTCACCTTCTTCCTGAAACCCAGCACACTGAGCTACAGTCCCTACCTCCCTCTCCCTGCTCAGACTACAGTAGCACTCCCAGACTGAATGATTTATATTCTACCTTACACTGTCTCTAGGCAGCAGCCGATCATGTGTCTGATTTTCTCAGCAGGTTATTATGGCTCCTTCCTGGGTCCAGGCTGTTGAATCTTTCATGTTCTTGTATTTCACAGCAACTAGCACATCAGAGAGGCTCAATAAATATGTATGGATTTTTTGACTATTCTCTTTTAGGGAGAAAAAAATGAGAGAAAGAAAAGAAGAAAGGGAGGGAGGAAGATTACTCTCTGACCATTTCTCAATAGCATACAAAGTCAGGAGGAAGAGAAATAAAATGTCCTTAGTGGAGATTTCAAACATATGGGAACCTACTAAACACATGTATTTGTTAATGTTTCAGACTTACCTGACATGTAGGTATAGGTGTAGGAAAACCTATTCCAGGTATCCTTCAAGAGGTGATAGTTGTTGTATGAAAAAAGCATTCTAAAATTCAACAGGTTTAGATAATGCTTGCTAATAAAATTAAATATGTCATTTTGCTGTGGACCTTCTAGCTTTTGGTAGGTTCATGTCCATTAGAAATCACTGTAAAAGTGATTTCTACACTTTTGTGTGAAATGGTTCACGCCTGCAATCCCAGCACTTTGGGAGGCCAAGGCGGGCAGATCACAGATCAGGAGATTGAGACCATCCTGGCAAACACGGTGAAACCCCGTCTCTACTTAAAATACAAAAAAATTAGCTGGGCGTGGTGGCGGGTGCCTGTAGTGCCAGCTACTTGGGGGGCTGAGGCAGGAGAATGGCGTGAACCTGGGAGGCAGAACTTGTAGTGAGCGGAGATCACGCCACTGCACTCCAGCCTGGGCGACAGTGAGAGACTCCGTCTCAAAAAAAAAAAAAAAAAAAAAAAAAAATCACTGTAAAAAGGCTGCATATACAATATTTCCCAAGCTTGTTTGACCACAAAACATCATTAGTAAGGAGAATCTTATAGGGACAATATTGATTGGAACATTCTTTGGAAAATGTTTGGAATGATCTTCCCAGTAACCTCAGTATAAGTGATGCTCTGTCATTAACCAATGACCAATACATATTCTTCCTACATAGTTGACTTTTCATATTTGGTGTGGTCTTGTAAAAGCTATTCTATTTTTTGTTGTTTGTTTTTGAGACAGAGTCTCACTCTGTTGCCCAGGCTAGAGTGCAGTAGCGCCATCTCCTCCACCTCCAGGGTTCAATTGATTCTCCTGCCTCAGCCTCCCAAGAAGCTGGAACTACAGACATGTGCCACCACACCTGGCTAATTTTTATATTTTTAGTAGAGATGGAGTTTTGCCATGTTATCTAGGCTGGTCTCGAACTCCTGACCTCAGGTGATCTGCCCGCATCAGCCTCCCAAAGTGCTGGGATTACAGGCGTAAGCCACTGTGCCTGGCCTAAAAGCTATTCTAAATCATAGGTTGTTCACTCACATTGGGCTCAGAACTGTTTAATATTTGAGGGTTGATGATGATGACACAAAAATAGTAATTGTTTTAGGATTGAGAATCTGTGAAAAAGGAAGGAAACTCTCACATATTAATGACCTTACTGAAAATTAACTTATTTAAACAACTCTGCAAAGTGGTTCAGTACACTTACTATTGATTGAATACCTACTATATGTCAGGTACAGCCCTTGGGACTTTACATTTCTTATACATTTCTCATAATAACCCTGTAATTCTCAATGTATACAATGTGCTCAGGTCTTTTAAATGGCTTATTTCGGATAACACAACTAGAACAATGGCAAGGCTGGAATTCAAGTTCTGAGTGACTCAAAAGTTCATGCTGTTTCTGATCTATCACACTATTTCCCATGAAGAGCTCTTACAGGTTGTGGATTCTTCCATGTGTATAATAGCTTTCTTAACCAAATCTAAATCTCCATAGATATTCTTGTAAAATTTTAAAACTAATTTATCTTTATTTGTATGGAGCCAGTTCATATACAACTGGATAAGCCAAACATACCTGATATACTCTTGAGTTCTGAAATTTGTTCTCTATAATGCATACACAGTTAAGAAATGTACGTTTACCAGTAGGCCAACATAGCTTATCACTCATATGTGTTGCTTGTAATGCAAGTAATGAGATTAAAAATTGGACATAAGAAATTACCTTTCTGAGACTCTATTCATAGCTTGTTTAAAAGAGCCTAGTCTTTTGGGGAAATATTTTGTGTATTTTTTCTTTTCTTTTTTTTCTTTTTGTTTTGGGACAGAGTTTTGCTCTTATTGCCCAGGCTGGAGTGCAGTGACACATTCTCGGCTCACTGTAACCTCCGCCTCCTGGGTTCAAGTGATCCTTCTGCCTCAGCCTCCTAAGTAGCTGGGATTACAGGCGCCCGCCACCATGCCTAGCTAATTTTTCGTATTTTTTTTAGTAGAGACGGAGTTCATCATGTTGGCCAGGCTGGTCTCAAACTCCTGACCTGAGGTCATCCACCTGCCTCGGGCTCCCAAAGGGCTGGGATTACAGGCGTGAGCCACCACACCCAACTGTATGTTTTTTCTTAACCTGTCTTCAACTGGAACAAATGTCTCGTTGGCATTACTTCTTAACCCTTAGGTATCTCACAGTGAGAGAGAGATAAATGCTAAGCAGAGATTTATGAGAAAGTTAAAAAAAAAAGAAGAAGAAGAAGAAAGCAGAGATAGGGATCTGAATAAAAGATTCTGGGGCAGTGTTGATTAAAATCATTGTCGTCTTTTCTTCATTCAGGAAAGTATTCTTGACTTGGAGTCCTTGGTGACTTCAGGGAGGTCAGTGAACACTTTTAGAGTAAAAAATATTCATAATACGAACTTATGCTCATTTTTCTGGGGATGTTTGTATCAGACGCACCTTTGTACATTCATCTGTTTCTCCCAGACGTCATACTGGTGTATTGATGGATTCTTTTAAAATTTTATCTTATTTTGTAAAGATCATTACATATGAATGATATATCATAATACTTGTCATTTTTATTTTAATGTTAATATTTCTCTTCGGTAAGACACCATGAGCTGCTTGACAATCACTAAATTTTGGCAATGTTAGTTCCTAATACTCTTTTAAAAAATGAGAGTTTGAAAGCAAAAGACTGAGAACAAGAGATAGACAGGGGTGATTACATGTAGGGAGCCACACCCAGGCCAGTATCTTGAATCTCATTTGGAAATAAATATTCTTGTCTGATAGAAAACAAGCATACTTATTGGTTATTTGCTCACAAATATTTGTTGAGTGCCTGTAAATGTCAGGAATTTTCTAGATAGTTATAGAAAGGCCTGGACACAAATATAAAAATGACATTAGAAAAGTCATAGAGGTAGAAGCCAGCAAATTGTTTCCAGGCGGAAAGATTGGCTAAGATGAGCTGTCTTGGACGGGATAGTCTTAGATGTAAATAAAAGAGATAGGTATTGAAAAGCCAGCGAAAAAAGGCCTATGTGAACACAAGAATGTAACATTAATACAATAAGTAGGAGAGAGTTGTGCAGCAGGTTTTTGAAAGAGTGAAACAATAAAACCAGGGTTTAAGGAAGATTATTCTGACTTTATAAGTAGGACTGTGATGAGAAAAGTTAATCCAAGGAGATCCAATAGTAGACCATTATATGAATCTAGAAACACACACATGAGAATTTGACTGAAGGTGACAGTTACAGAAATTAAGAATAAATTGGTAAGTCAACTGGCAAAGTATTGGATGGGAATATGGTAGAGGCAGGAGTGGAGATAAGCAGAGTGAGTGTAAATATACTCCAAAACTTTCTATTTATTAATAGCTTTATTTCTGAGAATATCTCAATCTCAAATAGAAAACACGTACCCCTGATGAACAATTGAGCTAAACTCACAGAATTCCAGGATCATGGTATTGGATAGGATCCTTGACAAGTAACTGGTCAGTTTAAGAATTCCCTCTCAAAAGTAGCTGACCCCATCCAGGTTAACTATAATGAACAACCTTAAAGCCAACACCCAACCCAGATAGTACAATTTCAGAAATCAGAGAATAAATGAATGTTAGAGCTGGGTAAACACTAAAGATAATCTGTTCAAACTCCTTGTTTTCTCTAAGGAATACCGTATGCAGTAATTGACAAAGGTAAAGAAACAAAGACTGTTATATCCTAAGGTTGACAGTATATGATGGAAACACAGATGCTCTCCTATAGTCCCCCCAGGGAAATAAAATTGATTCCCAAAATTATAGCAAGAGTATGTAAATAAAATACATAATTATAACATTTTTTAAAAACTACTTGCAAAAATTGTCCTGTAACTTTGTTCAAACAACTTCCCAGACAAAAGCTTCCTCACTAGCATTCTTTAATACCCTCTTTAGTCTTGTGTTGCTGAAATATGTGTTTGGAATGAAAATTATCCTAGCGCAAACTTGTGGGTATATATGGTCTGTACTGAATATCAATGGCAAAGCCTGATATTTGTCTTAGCTCAAGTTGCTATAACAAAATACCATAAACTGATGACTTAAACAACATACATTTATTTCTCACAGTGCTGGAAGCTGGAAATCTGAGATCAGGGTGTCAGCATGGTCAGGTTCTGGTGAGGGCATCTTCAGGGTTGCAGATTGCCCACGTGGCGTGTATCCACATGGTAGAAAGAGAGCAACCTCTGGCCTCTTCTTATAACGGCACTAATCTCATTCATGAGGGCTCCATTCTCCTGACCTAATTACTTCCCAAGGGTTTTCCCTCCAAATACCATGACACTGGGGATTAGATTTCAGCATATGAATATTGGAGAGACACAAACATTCAATCCATTACAGTATTTTCCTTTGACATTTCCTTTTTCTTTGCTCCTGAGAGTTTTTCCTCCTAACTTTCTGAAGCTTCTCCTTCCCCTTTAGGGACTGCCTAGGATTTTCTCCTTATCCGGTCATCAACCTCTTAACTGGTCTTTACTTTTCTGATCCGCCTTTATACTATTCCCAGAGTAATCTTTTTGAAAAGCAAATCTGACGGTGTGACTTCCTCACTTAGAAGATTTTTAATGGCTTCTTTAGAAGAAAACATAAAGTCTTAGAATAGTATACAAGTCCTCCAAGACTACTTCTCCATCTTTATCTTTGTCCCCTGTCTGACTTAAACTTTATATCCCTACCTGTTTGTAGCTTCCTGAATGGCCTGTGTTCTCTAAGTGAACTTCTTCAGAATGAATCCCTGTTCATTCCTTGAATTTGTTTTTTCTTTCTAGCTACCCTAAAAACTGTTCCCAGGTAACTATTAAGTTTTTGGACCCTAGGTTATACCTGGCACTAGTTGATAGGTTCACTTAAATTAATAGAATTGTTTGCATTTAAGTTAGAGACTTAAGTCCAGGAGAAGAGAAGATACAATGGAGGAGGAAGGGAAAAGAATCTATTAGGCATCAATACAAGATTATTTAACTCACAACCTCTCACTTGAACTAAAATAACCTACAAGGTTCTTGTTATTATCTCCAACCTATAGGTGAAATAAGGCCCCAGAAAGATTAGCTGAATTGCCTGGAATTGCTTGTATGTGGTGGAATAGAGATTGGAGCCTTTCTCCATTCTTCCAGTTTCTTTCAAAGAATAATATCACTTACAGTTGCACACATGTCACATGAAGCCCCCAGCCTGGAGGCCTAATTAAACTTGGATCAAACTCCAATTTTTTAGACAAAAGCCCTCCCTATTCTTATAAAAGCTTTCTCCTCTTTCTTTGCCTCTTATCTCATGTCAGCTCAGAGAGACATTTCTGCTTGGGCCAATCTGGCCTTCAAGCTCAGTGCCTTCAATGAATAAAAGAAAACAAAACAAAAAATCTTTTAAAGTCAGGATTTTGTAACTGCAGTAACCTTATTGATGATTGGGAGAAATGGAAAATGTACAGGTTGGAGTTACCCTTTAGACCAAGCTGACTCCTTTCTCTTATACACACACACACATACACACCCCTTCAATAACCTTATTGATGATTGGGAGAAAGGGAAAATGTACAAATTGGAGTTACTCTTTAGACCAAGCTGACTCCTTTCTCTTACACACAAACACACATACACACACACACACTCTGTGTGTCGCTTTCATGCCCTTACATACATGCACACACATAGACCAAGCTGACTCCTTTCTCTTACACACACACAAAGACACACACACATTCTCTCACTCTCTCATGCACTTACACACATGCACACACATACATATTCCCTCCATATTCCTCCCTTTCCAGTGTAGATGAGGCACAGATTCATTCTACCCAAACGAAAGCTCTTCAAAGTCTCACCTTCTGTCATAAATAGCCTTATCAAACATTTTCATGCAGGCAGACTCTCGTGAAGGAAATGTTGGTGAATTCCATTGTTTTTTTCTCCATCTTATTACAGTGTGATTAATAAGTTAGTGACTACAAGGCTGTAGTTTTCAAGAGCAAGAAGTCCACCCCCTTTCAAGTCACATTTGACAGTCCTTCTGTTCATGCCTGACTTATTGTGGGAACATATGTCTACGTAGGATTTTAATACAGAGATTGTCTTAGATATGAATAATCGTCAGAGAAGCAAATGGTGTAAGTTATTTAATTGTATTCTTAATATGGTCAAATATAATGGTTTCACTGACTTCAACTTTACTTTCTTCAATTCCATTAATTGCATAGTGCTAGAATTTTCCATAGAAAATAAAATCAGATCCCATGTCACACAGTACTCTGAGTCACTCTGTGACTCCTACACTTGAAGATATAGTCCTACCTACAGATGCCTGACATGGCCAGTCTCTGAGATGGCCAGTGGCTGAGGATTTCTCAGATTTCTCCAGAATCTGTTCCCCTAAGTAAGGCCCTACTCATGGTAATTTCTTTTATGACACACACCTTTTTTTGTGTGTGTGTGTCTTTTGTCTTTTTTTTTTTTTTTTTTTTTTTCCCCGAGATGGAGGGTTTTTTGCTCTTGTCGCCCAGGCTGGAGTGCAGAGGCACGATCTCGGCTCACCATAACCTCTGCCTCTCAGGTTCAAGCAATTTTCCTGCCTCAGCCTCCCAAGTAGCTAGGAATATAGGCATGCTCCACCAAGCCTGACTAATTTTGTATTTTTAGTAGAGATGGGGTTTCTCCGTGTGGGTCAGGCTGGTCTCGAACTCCCGACCTCAGGTGATCCACCCACCTTGGCCTCCCAAAGTGCTGGGATTACAGGTCTGAGCCACTGCACCCAGCTGACACACGCACATCTTGTTCATCATAGGTCTGCGTGCTTGCTCATCTTTTCTCTTAAAAATCCTTCCCACTCTCTTTTATTTCATTCTTGAGGACTCAGCCTTTTCCCACTCCACCTCTGTCCCTGTCTGATTTAAATCATCCTCTTTTACTGTCCCATAGCCCACATGCTTCCTTCTGTGAGAGTGCATTCTACAGTAGTATGCTGAAATTACCTCCTCTGCTGGGCTCTGGGTAAGGGACACACTCTTTCCATCATCTTGTTTCTGCAGCCTCTAATAAAGTACATGGCACATAGTCAGTGCTAAATAAATGTTGAGTTACCGGTGGGACTAAAAAGTCAATGAAAGCCAATCTCATGTTTATTTCATATAAAAATTCTACAGCCATAGGCAACACTTAGAAAAACAATTGTAGATAGTGGAAGATAAAAGAAAAAGAAAACCCTCACAAAATTACACACGTCTTTCCTTTGGAAGCTTTATGAAGTACTAAGTAAAGTTTTATATATTTTATATGATTTTAAAATACTTCAAAACAATAATTTGATGCCAGAAATACACTTGGAGATGAGAGTGGCTTGCCACTAGCAAGCTCTGCTTAAGCCTATTACCTGTACATATTGAAAGAGAATCCAGAGCCTTCATGTATTTCCCATCAGAGAAAATGTATACAGGAAAAAAAAATTAAGCAGCAAAAGTTAGACCTAACCTACACAAATCTTTTACTGTAGCAAACCAAAGGAATGACTAGCTCATAGCAATACATAGTGAAATAGAAATCATTTTCTCCAGTTCTATCTACTGTAGACAGTATCAATTCCTTCCTTAGAATAAAGAGGAAATTTTGTAAGAATTAAGAGAAGCTGGAACTGGTTAGGGAGATTTAAGTATTTGCTCTTAGGAGCTTTTTGTTATAGTTCTTTTATTTTTAAAAAATCTGGATCAGTTGTTATAATTTGTATTATTTTTTAAAATTAAGGGCGGGCAAATGGTGTCCAAAGTAAGTGGTATATTTTGGACTTGTTCTCTTCATGTATACCAATAGGTCTATCTAGGAATTATGACAAGCCGATACAGTCCTTTAGCAGACCTTCAAGTGTTGGCAAAGAAACTAATGCCCACATAGTTATACATCCCGCACAGTGGATCCTTTTACCTCAATGGTCAACATCACTGTGAGTTGTGGGTAAGAGTAATGGACTGAACATTTCACAAAAAAACAACCTCAACCTCTAGCTACCTGCTGTGGCTCTGAGGTGATTACTTTTTTCCTTTTTCAAAAGGAAGCTGCTGCTTCAGCATCTTCTCCTGGAGTCCCTGGCACAGTTTCAGGCCATGTGTCAGGGGAACCTCTAAGCATATCACTATGACAGAAGCCAAGTGCTGGCCCGCAAGAATTGAGGACTGTTTGTTCACAGAAGAGCCTGAGCAGAACGCGAGTGTTACATAGTTCAAAGGTGCCTTGAAGAAAACTGATGCTGTTGTAGGAGGGGACTTCAAGGCTCGAGTTATTTCTCAGTTACTGTTCCATAGCCCTCTCCCAGCCTTTAGGGAGTTTAGCCAATAGTTTTTGCTTGGGTGTTTTTCTCTGTTTAGTTCCTTGACTTAGCAAGATTTGGGGCAGTTAAAGAGTTTTCATGTATTTTTAAGGAGAGCCACAGTGTATACTACCCTGGCGGGGGTTAGGGGGATGTATTTTATTAATGAATGCAGTATGTGTTCTTGGTAAAAGCCAAAATTAAACTGGCTCACTGTTTTTGTCCTGCTGGCTGTCGACATTTAGGTGTGTTGCTTGGTGTGGTGACTCAATTTCCTGTAGGATAGTTGGCAACTCCATTTTGAGGTTTGTTTGGAGGGATGAAAAGGTCAGTTACTTGATGTCTTAGAACACTTGGGGTTGAAATTCCTAAAAGTGAAGCTTTACAAATGATCCTGAAAAATCGTGGCTAGCTATATTGCCTGTTCGCCTAGGAATTTGGAAAAAAGCAATATTCTCAGCTCTATGCTAATATCAAGAATAGTCCTTTATTTCAGCAACAGTTTCACAGAGCAAACTGTTCTTTACTCTGTTGTTAGTAATTATTTTCTCACTAGTATGTAGATGTGGTCTAGTGATTTTTCATTTTTCATATTTATACAGAAGATGTTAGAACTTAAAATACATGCTTACACCACTTTATGATCATACTCAAATCCTGTCTGTCAAAAATGACTGGTGCATGGCTTGGACATAAAATGGATATTGTGAAATAAATTGTTCCTCCTGTCACTATACTACCTTCTTAAGAGCAAATCCTGTGTCTAAAGTACATGATGTCTTGAAGCATTAGCCAAAACATTCCCAAATTACTTTTCCACATTAAAAAATAACAACTGAAATATAATGTGTGGAGCCACATCCTGTTAGATTTGAGGCCTGAGTTTGTACTTTTGATTTCTGAAGAGCTTTGGGAACTTGGTGAAGATGGGGGCAGGGGGGCAGTTTACTTAGCTACTGGGAAATCACTTGAGGCTCAGGCTTTGAGAAAGATGGAGGGCAGGGGAGAAGAACCACAGAAAGCCAAACCTCGGAGGGGACTCCCAGCTTCATTGTAACCGATGATTGAAAAGGTGGTACTGAACAAATCCCTGAACACAATGGCTACGTATCTTTAATCCACTGGATAGGCTAACTATGGACAGCTCAAATGATCATAAACAAAGTCAATGTCCTCTTAAAATTTCCTAAATTCCTATCTTATGGGAATGAGAGAGAGAGGAAAATGTCAAAACCAAACCATATAATAGATGTACTACCATGGCAATTAGGTGATGCTATACTTGCATATGGAAATTATTCAGTAAAATGAAAATGATTGTGTTAGAGCCACAGGCGAAAGTATTGTTTGTGATCTTTAGAGTGTGGGGTTACGATGGGCTTTCTATATTTGTGTGTAATGCTTCAATTTTTATAACAAGCATGTAATATTTTTTACATTCTTAGATTTGGGGAAGCTATACAGAACAAGTATTTTATATTTACCATTTAAAATTATTAATATCTTTAACTTGTTCCTATTGTTAATGGGGAAGAAAAAAGCTTCAATCTGAAATTTTAATTCACCTGGCAAGGTTTAGGCAATTGTTTGTCCATCTAAAGCATATATTTACTTTACTTTAGACTGCGGGATGGAGGAAGTAGAACAAAAAAGAGGCAAATTTTAACGTAGAGTACTCAAAGTGAACAGTAAATAGTTCAAGAATTCTTGATAACAACAAGCCACGTGGCACATGTAACAAATACTTTAAAAGTCGCTCTAACTTTTACAAATTTCATATAAAAAGCTATCTGAAAAATCCGAGGAGACTAAATTCAGTCGATGAATTTCTTTGTTGTGCCACTGATAATTTATGGAGTCTAAATTTCAAGGGCAGAATTTCTTCTCCACCAATACCTGTAGATTTTTAAAGACAAAGACAGAGGATCCCACCACTTCGTGTAAGTTTCTCAGCATCTTCTTTCCACTCGACCATGACAAAGTTTGATAAAATGGACTCTTGGGAGTTTGACTTCTCCCCACTGTGAATGGTTTGCTTATTGCATGCTGATGTAGAGAAGTTCTCCCACAACTGGTCTGCTTAGGGAGAGTGCCCCTGGTCCCCTAGGTCAGCCTTTGTAAACAGAATAGACTTCCCTATGCCTTTGAATATGGTCTTTCCGTTTTCTCAAAATTGTAGTGTAATCTGCGCATGGTAGGTAGAAACACCATGCCAGATTTTCTTCCTTAGCCCAAGATCATGTAGGTCTTGTGCAATTCACAGGGGAAAGGAGTAGTATGCAGGACATGCGAAAATTCTCCTTACCATGTGGTTCTTTCACATTGCTGTTCCTTTAAGATAACTCTTAGGCAATTCTGCATATGAAAATGCAGCCTATTGTCAAATCTGTGAATTATAAAGCGTTCCGATCCCGCAACATTGTATATTTTGTTTGCTTGTTTCTGTCTGCCCCAACATTTAGAAGTCTGGTACTTAGACTGGGCTGGGTAGAAAAAGGATGTGGTCTTAATAGAAACGCGGGTATTCCCACAACCCTGCCTCCTTCAAGTAGGTGAATCCTAAACCTTTAGAAACGAACCCCCAGAAACCCTAAACCTTAAACCTTCAGAAACATTGAGGGTCCTAAATAACCTTGTTAGTGAAACTTCGCAGGAAGCAGCTGGTCCTGGAGACGCAGAGGCTCCAGCGGTCCGGGCAACCTGGAGGGCAGTGGCTCAGTGGGCTGCACGGGGTTCCCGCGGGGCAGGTGCGCGGCCGTGCGCGCCTGCGCGCAGGTCCCTCCTAAGCCCCGCAGCGGGCGCGACCCCGGGCGGCGGGCTGCAGGCGCTCCACGCCGGGTTTTCCGCCGCTCTCCTAGCACAGACAGTCCCACAGCAGCCCCACAGACACACACGCTCGCGCCGCGCCTCCTCGGCTGCACTTCAAAGCGAGTGGCGCCCGGCTGCTCCGGGGGGATGGCACTGCGAGGTGGCGGGGCCCCCGGGGCAGAGCCCGAGGGGAAGGACACGGCGGTTGGCATGGACAGGCTTTTGCAATTCGGAATCTTTTCGTAAGGGGGTTGAGGAGGAGCCAGGCAGCGCTGAGGGCCGAGAGGGGCGTGAGGGGGAGTGTTCCCGGAAAGCTGCGGCGTTGGAGCCGCGCTGCGCCTGCCGCCCGAGGAGTTGAGAAAGAAAACAGGAAACGTGGTGGCCGCGCACCCGGCCGCGGCTGATTCATTCGCTTCAAGTGCCGTGCAGAAGGCTCGGCAGGCGGGGCGGGCGTGGGGCCGCGGCTCCGGGCCGGGGACCTAGGAGATCGGGCTGTGGACCAGACGCTCCTCTGCGGGGCGGACACCAAAGCGCGCGCGCCATCCCCTCGCCATCCGCTAGAGTCGGGCTCCTGGACTGGGACTTGGGCCCGCCGCACAGTTGAAAAGTCGCATAGTGGTTTTTACGCCCGCGTCGCCGTGTGAAAGTTGGCTCGCCGCTCTTTGCACGCCCTCCTTGGAGGCCGACCCGTCACGCCAAGCTGGAGAGACCGTGCCTCCCCGAGGCCAGCCGCCCCGCGAGCAGAGCCTCCGCCCCCGTTGCACTGCCGGGCTGGGCAATATGAAGGAGCAGCCCTCATGTGCCGGCACCGGGCATCCGAGCATGGCGGGGTATGGCAGGATGGCCCCCTTTGAACTCACTAGCGGACCCGTGAAGCGCTTGAGAACTGAGTCCCCCTTTCCCTGTCTCTTCGCAGAGGAGGCCTACCAGAAACTGGCCAGCGAGACCCTGGAGGAGCTGGACTGGTGTCTGGACCAGTTAGAGACCCTACAGACCAGGCACTCCGTCAGTGAGATGGCCTCCAACAAGGTAAGCCCCGGTTCTGCTGTCACCGATGCCCCCAGGCTGCTGATTCCCCTGCCGGCGAGCCCGCTAGTACCCATAGCCCCGGGAAATACAGTCAGAGGTTTTTTAGGCTTACTGCATGTTGGCTATTCTGCTCCTTAGAGGGAGGTTCTTGTTTCCATGCCTTGCCTCTCCTAGTCACGCCAGATAAACATTTTCCAAAAGCAATTTGACGTAGTTTAAGTACCTCCCAAGACACAGGGTTCCTAAGTGACATTGTGCCCTTGTAGCAGAAACCCAGTAGGGTCCATTGGCATTGCATGTTTAAAGGTGTTCTTGGGATTCCCGGTTAAAATAAGAATTGGTGGATGTCTGTGAAGTCACTTGAATGTCACCACCTAGGGCACTCAAACTCAGAAGAGTTCATCGAACTTGGAACCTTCACCCTAATTCATCTGGTTGTCAGGGTACCCCGCAAGAACTGAGCCTTTATATATTCAGTTGGCCATACACATCCGCAGGAAACATTAACAGAGTTAGAAGGTTCCTTATGATCATTACTTTTGTTTCCTTTAATCTTGGAGAGAAAGCCCAGTTTTTCGAGGTCATTTAGTACAAGGAGGCTTCAACTAGGCATCTGTGCCATATGTGCTAAGGTGCTGGTCTTGGCAGTTAATGGAGTTTTGAGGGCTGAGAAGTAACCTTCAGCCTGGGACAGCCTTAAAATAGCACGGAAGGCAAGGTATAATGTTTTTCAGTTTTGCTGTATTTTTTGGATTTCCTGTTCTTTTTGTCTTTAGTTATGCAAGGAGATAATTGGAATTATATATGTTTTTAATGGCTATTTGCCTGTGCATGTCATGTGCAGATGGCTGAAGGATTCAGCCAGTAAGGACTGGTAATGTGTGACAAATAGTTGCTTCTGCAAGATATTTAAGTATTTTTGGCTACCTATTAACAAGGTCAAGAAGGTTATATTAACTTACAGTTCATCTGTGTGCACGTATCTTTCAATGAGTGATACTTTTTTTTTCTACCTTACTATGGTTTTTATCCCACCTGTTCTCATGCAGTTTTTACAAAAATGCCACAGCATAACAGCCACTTGATTGTCTTATCTATTAACAGTGCTTTTGTAGGTAGCATTGTCAAGTGAAAAGTTGGCTTCAAATAAATAAAAGGGGCTCTGTAGACATGGCCAGCAGATACTAACCTACCCATATGCACACTGACCTACCCATGTCCACACTGACGATCAATTCTGTTTTTTGTCATTTGTGCCTCATTTCTAAATTTGGCACAGCTCCTCATCAGAATGACCAATTATTGCTCTCTTACTGGGACTCTTACCCCCTGCTGTGGCATTAGGTACCTTTGTTCTCATTTGGGTAACAAATTCTTAGTTTTATAAAATACAGGGTTTTTTTTTTTTTTCTTAATTTGATTCTTAATAGCAGTAGACATATGCTGAATATGTCCAGTGTCCTGACTGCTAAATGGGAGCACTTTGCCATGGGCCAGAGTTCTTAATTCCATTGTGTGGTTGATTCTGTGTAAGAAAAGGAAGAGCAGAATCAAAAGCCACTTAGCAATGTACAAGCATTAGTGTATGTTTTCAAGATGCTTTGACAGTAGTTTTTCAGCTAAATGAATTTGAGCAGCTAGTTGCTTTCCCTAAAATCCATATTCTTCGTGTTGAGACCTATGTTTGGATTTAATACTGAATGTGAAATTTAATAATGTATTGTAAATGACTTCAGCTGTCAAGGAATTAATCTGTACATTAAGATTTAAAATTTTTTTAGGTCATAATGATTGCCTAAAATGATCCCTTCTTTTAAAAGCACCAGATAAGACAGAGATTTAGAAAAAGTAATCTTTACTATGAAGGCCCCAAATTAGACTTTGAGTTAATTTACAGGTTTGATAGGAGAGGTTGGTCTGTTTGGTTAAAATGAAATCTAGGTAAAGCGAGAAGATAATTTTTTCAAAATGTAGTCATTCTAGCAATGTTTATGTCTTGTGGCTGAAAAATTACGATATTTTTTCCTAGCCCACGACAGAGCTGAACTGAAAAATCATTGCCGTCACACTAATTTTTAACATTAAACTTAGCTCAGCTTAAGCTGTAGCTTAAACTTTTAATGTCCAAGCCATTCATGTGTTCTTTCACTTATTTATTTCTAAATAAGTGCTAAGCTTACATGACTTTTATAGACAAAAAAGGGTTGGCATAGAAAGAAAAAAAAAGCTCTTGCTAAGGGTTGTAAAGTTACTCTTCTTCTTGATAACAAGGGCATGAATAAGCCACATCCACAAAAGCTGTAAACTGAGTTGGAGCAGCTGATCTGAAGGCCCCTGTGAGTGTTGCCACACCTTCAGTCTGAACTGGAAATATGTACCACTTGCATCATCTCCACTCAAGTTATTGGATATTTTCTTGAGTATGAATGAATGAATCTGAAACATTGCTTTTCGGTTGTTAGTTTTATTACCATCCATTCTTTTTACATATACGTGTTCAAACCAACTGGTATTTTCAGTTTATTCTCTTTTAGCCTTTGAAAAATTATGACAGTATTCTCTGTTCTCTCTTGAGGTTTTAAAAAATTTACTGTAATAGAGCGAAAAGCACAATAAAAACACTAGTAAGAGATCAGGATTTTTAAATGGTGATAGAAAATACTTATTATGGAGATGGATTTAGGTGTTAGGAAGGAAGAAACTGATTCCTCAAACCCATTAAACAAACTGGATTAACACATTATTTCTGTTTCTTAGACTTCTTAATAAAAGGCATCTTAACCAATTAGCAGATTTTAAATGATGCTCTAGGAGCAACTAGCTGTACTTCCTGTATTGGTATTATAATGTTGCTTGCTTGTTGATGGCATTGAAGCAGGAAAATTATTGAATTCTTGGCCAAGGCTAGGGTTGGCTATAACACATGTAGGATGCTTGTACCAAGTGGGGTAAGAGATTCCAGATGGCATTTAATTTGAGTGATTAAATCTACAGCATTTACCCTTATAAGCACATTAATCTGCCTGAGATTTGTACAGATTTCCTTTGGAACCTCATTGCTACAACTGAGCGTAATTTTAGTGAGGTCTCAAAGCTTTGGAGGCAGGCAAACCTGGAAGTTGAATTACGGTTTTGTTTCTTGCTAATGGAGTTACATTAGAGAAATGACTTCAATTTTTTTAGCTTCAGTTTCCTTAGCATAAAATGGGCATCATAATAACTAGCTTGAAAGGTCAGTGTAAGAGTTCAAAAGAATATATAAGAAAGAGCTAGCTAATATAGTATCTGACAATAGTAGGCACTGTATCTGTTGTTATTGCTATTATTTGGGTTTTAGGTCAAACTTCATTGGTTGCTTACATGGCTAAAATGTCTTTTTACCATTCGGTTGTAACTTATACTAGACATTTCAAGTTTTATGGAATTTTATAATTCTTAGATAACTGTCTATAGCACACATTTCTGTATCATAAAAATGCTTAAATTATATTTATAGTTTTTGTGGTATAATACAGACATGAACATTCTGAAGTTCTAATTAGAAGTTTAGGTTTTTCTTAAATTCCAGTTACAGAATGCCAGACAGAAGAGCTAACTAAGTACTTTTCCCATTTTACTCTAAAACTGAAAATGCAGACCTTACTAATTTTTAGAACATGTAAAATGTAATAAGGGTTAGTGGTCAATGTGCCTTTGTAGTAAAACACCTTTTAAGTAGAATAGTTTCACCATGTTTTTGGTTACCTTTCTCTCATAGAAAGTATATCGAGGATGGGAATCAGTGGAGAGGAGAGAAGGACAGTGAGCGGTCTGGGCCTCAGGGCTTTCAAGGATTATGCTATGGAACCCTGTAACGTTATCCTCTTGTGACCTAATAATGCACCTTTCACCAGGCCTTCCCTGTAAGTTCAGTGAGGTTCAAAGGAGAAAACGAAATCGTTTTGAGTTCTTCCCAAGATGTATCACTATAAAAATGGTATTTTGTTTCTGCTCTCTAATTTTGGGGGCAGGTTGAGGTTTGGCGTGGCTGGAAATGACTGTGTTTCAAGCTGAAAGTCTGTCTTGAAGTTAGAATCCAGCCCCTAAGAGACTTCAGATTTTTCTATACTTCATTTCGAATGTACTTAGGCCAGCTTTACAAATGTAGTCATGACTTCTTTATGGAATTTATTTTGTGTATTTGACTTTTGACAAACCTCTCTAGCATGTTTCTGTTGCCTGTAAATTAAGTTGCTTCGCTGGGGTGCTTTGTCTCAGTGCTTTCTCTGGCTGCTCCCCCTACTGCTTTGTAATAGTCAGTGCAGAACATATAGTAGCACTTTTTGTTGATGTATTTTCTTCTGGGCAAGAGGGGTGTTGTAATAAATATAGGATCTTCATAGAAGTGGCTAAATCTTAAGATATTTCCACATTATGCAACCACAACGTAACTCAGAATAGAGATAAATGTTAAACTTTTGCTAAGAAGGAAACTAAGTTAATTGGAAAAGGCATGTTAGTTTTATAGAGAGAAAATAGCCTCAGCTGTTTTCTACATTAACATATTAAACTTTAGATTAAAAAATTGTCGAGTTAATATGCCTAAATACAAACTTTAAATATCAGAAGAAAATATATTCTATAATTATAGAAAATCAACAGTTAGATGTTTTTAGTTCAATATCTGCTTTTTAATCTACTTAATAGAGGTAGATTGGAGAAAGATTTATGTAGCTTACATGTAGTACCTAAAAGTTAATATGAAAGATTGAGAATCCTATAATCACTGTTAGAAAAAATACTTTCTTTGCTTTTCAGTAATAATAGAAGAGGGAAACAATTTTAAAGGAAATTTTTCTTTCACTGGAAAGTAGAGCCCTTGACTTTACCTTAGCATAAAACTAAGGATTAAAACAAATCTTAATTTGTCTCTATTGTCATCCATTCAATTCCTGTGCCAGTATTTAGTAAAAATTTAATTATTCCTAACATGTAATTATCCAAAATTCCTAATTTTTAATTTTTCAACAAATTAATCATTACTAGAGAATTTTCTTCTTTTCAGTTATATTTTGACTTAATTTATGGGGTAGTGGTAACTTCTGTCTGAGAGCATTATGAACTGTCTACGTTTTTGAAAAAAATTCCAAAACATAAGGGTTGGCCATGATAAAAGAAGTATTTTTTCTAATGTTATGGATAGATGAAACAAACTGGTATTTTTTGAGATAGCAAGGATGATAGATAATGCTTTTGTTCAATTTAAGAAGATTTCTGTGACAGTTATATAGATTGTAGCTATCACTTAAGATATAAATACATGATGAATGTGAAGTGCTGCTAACGTCATTATTTTCCGTTGATTCACAACATATGTAGAGCTTAGTTTTCTCTTTTTCAGCAGGAGGGACCAACTCTTTTTCTGGAACTGTAGATTGCTGGGGTTAATTTTGTGATAGTGTAGCTCTAGCAGGGGAGCAGTTTTTACATGGCTATTTATTGTAATAGTTTAATTGACACTGTTCATCTGAGATCTTTCTAGAATGTAGAGAGATCAGTAGCACTTTCTTTTAATATTCACATTAGTTTTGAAAGGCATTTGAAGAAGACTTTTTTATTCCCTGTAACAGGGATTGGGGGTATGTCTTGATATTTGCTTAAACAACAAACAGTTCTGCTGTGTCTATTAGAAAATTAGTTAAGTTCAGTTACCAGCTATAATGATAATAGGCTTATTATTTTTTACTCTTAGAGAATAGTTTATCTTTTATAAAGTATTTATTATTATTATTTAGTATTCAGAGCTTCTTGTTTTTGTTCTGTTATACTTCGTATGTGATAAGGATGAATGACATTTACTCCCTGGCCTGGAGTATGCACCAGTGATACTTACAGCAGCTTTGTACAGTGGAAAGAACATAAATGTTTTTCATTAGGCAAACGTGGTTTCGAATTCCAGCTCTGTTGTTTCCTATCTAATATTTTGGGCAATAGGCCTTTCCACTCTGGAGCCGTTTTTTCGTTTATAAGTGGGGATAATGAAAGGGGAAAATAAAATGGAAAAGTTATTGAGAGTATTAGCTATAATGTATGTAAAGCTCAGTTTGGTGCATTAGCACACACTAGGTGCTCAATAAATTACATGTGCTTGCCTGTCTAGAATATATTTAAAAAGAGAGATTAAGAAAAACTCTGTGTCACATATTTCTTGCAATGTAAAAACATATTTCTTAGAAGAAAAACACAACTTTTCTATTCTTTAAGAATTTACAGTCTAAGTTAATGTTGCTCAAACTTTGTCATTTTTGAGAGAGAGTCTCATTCTGTCACCCAGGCTGGAGTGCAGTGGCATCATCTCGGCTCACTGCAACCTCCACCTCCTGGGTTCAAGCAATTCTCCTGCCTCAGCCTCCCGAGTAGCTGGACTACAGGCGCCCACCACCATGCCCACCTAATTTTTGTATTTTTGGTAGAGACGGGGTTTCACCGTGTTAGCCAGGATGTTCTCGATCTCTTGACCTCATGATCCTCCCTCCTCGGCCTCCCACAATGCTGGGATTTTGTCATTTCTTGTACATTCATATCGGCTATTATATGTTGAATGTTTTAACTTATTTCTTTTTTATTAATCTTTAAAAATTTGTCAATTATTCTTAATTGACAAATATTAATTGTATATATTTCTGGGGTACAATGTGATTTTTAAAATGTGTACATCATAGATTCAGTAAAGCTAATTAACATATCTATATTACCTCACCAATTTATCTTTTTGTGGTGAGAATGTCAAAAATATATTTTAGCAATTGTAAAACACATAATGCGTTATTATTAACTGGGGTCTGCATGCAGTGTAATAGATCACTAAAACTTATTCCTCCAATCTAACTGAAATTTTGTACTGTTTGATCAACATCTTCCATTTTTCTCTCCCTCCTCCTGTACAGCCTCTGGTAACCACCTTTCTACCCTCTATTTCTGAGACTGACTTTTTTAGATTCCCCACAAAGTGAGATCATTTATTAAAGACAGTATTTGTCTTTCCGTACCTGACGTATTTCACTTAGCATAATGTCCTCCAGTTCCATTTCATGATGTTGTGAATGACAGAATTCTTGCTTTTATAAGGCTGTATAATCTTCATATATATATATATATCACCTTTTTTATTCTTTATCCTTCTTTTCACTGATGAACACTTAGATTGCTTCCGTATCTTGGCTGTTGTAAATAAAGCTGAAATGAATATGGGAGTGCAAATATCTTTTTGATGTATCAATTTCAATTCCTTTGGGTATATACCTAGAAGCAGGATTGTTGGATTGTATGGTAGTTCTATTTTTAGGTTTTTAGGGAACCTTCATATGATTTTCAATATGGTGGTTCTAATTTACGTTCCCACCAATAGTGTAGAAGGGCTCCCTTTTCTCCATATCTTTGCCAACACTTGTTATCATTCATCTTTTGAAAATAGCCATTCTACATGGTGGAGAGCAACACATACTGGGGTCTGTTGCGGGGTGGGATGGGGGCAGGGAGAGCATCAGGAAGAATGGCTAATGGATGCTGGGCTTAGTACCTAGGTGATGGGATGATATGTGAAGCAAACATGGCACATGTTTAGCTATATAACAAACCTACACATCCTGCACGTGTACCCCTGAACTTAAAAGTTGAAGAGAAAAAGAAGGAAAATAGCCATTCTAACAGGCATGAGGTATAGCTCATTGTGGTTTTAATTTGCATTTCCCTGAGAATTAGATATATTGTTGAGTTTTTGTTTGTTGTTTTTGAGACAGGGTCTTGCTCTTTTGTTCAGGCTGGAGTGCAGTGGCATGATCATGTCTCACTGTGACCTCAAACTCTTGGGCTCAATGATCCTGCCTCAGCCTCCCAAGTAGCTAGGACTACAGGTGTGTGCCACCATGCCTGGTTTTTTTTATTTTTTCATATAGAGAGGGTCTTACTATTCTGCCCAGGTTTGTCTAAAATTCCTGGCCCCAAGTGATCTCCTGCCTTAGGTTCCCAAAGCACTGGGATTATAGGCATGAGCCACTGTGTGGGACTGAGGAGCTTTTTTTTGGTTTTTTTTTTTTGTTTTTTGTTTTTTTTTTTTGTTTTTTTTTTTTTTTTTTTTGGTATCTCTGTTGGCCATTCGTATCTCTTTTTTGAGGAAAGTGTGTCTGTTCAGATCCTTTGCCTATTTTTAATCCATTTGTTTTCTTACTGTTTGGTTGTTTGAATTTTTTATATATTTTAAATATTAGCCTCTTATCAGAGGTATGGTTTGCAGATATTGTCTCCTGATCCATGGGTTGTCTTTTCACCCTGTTATTTGTTTGCTTGTGCAGATACTTTATAGTTTGATGCAGTTCTATTTGTCTATTTTTGTTTTTGTTGCCTGTGTTTTTGGAGTCCTATCCAAGAAATCATTGCCCAGACCATTGTTGTGGAGATTCCCTTACATTTTCTTCTAGTAGCTTTACAGTTTCAGGTCTTATGTTTAAGCCTTCATATCTATTTTGAGTTGATTTGTATATGTAGTATGAGATAAGAGTACAGTTTCTTTCTTCTGCAGGTGGACATCCAGTTTTCCCATCACTATTTGAAGAGACTGCCCTCTCTCCATTGTGTGTTCTTGGACCCTTTGTCAAAAATCAATTGACTCTAAATACTTGGATTTACTTCTGAGCTTTCTATCCCATTCCATTGGTTGATGTTTGTTTTTATGTCAGTACCATGCTGTTTTGATTACAGTAGCTTTATAATATATTTTGAAATGAGGGAATGCGATGCCTGCAGCTTTGTTCTTTTTGCTCAAGATTGCTTTGGCTATTAGTTCTTTTTTGGTTCATATAAATTTTAAGATTTTTTTCTCTGTTTCTGTGAAAAAAATGACACTGGAATTTTGATAGGAATTGCATTGAATCTGTAGAGGAATTGCATTGAATCTGTAGATGGCTTTGGATAGAATGGACATTTTAACATTACTAATTCTTTCAGTATATGAACATGGGATATCTTTTCATTTATTTCTGTCTTCTTCAGTTTTTTAAATCAATGTCTTGTAGTTTCCAGTATATAGATCTTTCACCTCTTTGGTTAGATTTGCTCCTAATTATTTTTTTGATGCTGTTGCAAATGGGATTATTTTCTTAATTTCTTTTTTGGATAATTTATTGTCAAAGTATAGAAATGCTAAGAGCAATTTATTGTTAAATGTAAATACTTAAGTGCCTCATCTTAAGTAATGGTATTCATGAAATCATGGGTTTTATGTTCAAGTTATATTTTTTCTGTATTTTTTCTAAAATTAATAAATGACAAAATGAGAAAACATTCATCCTTGCACCACCTTACAGCATTTTGCCTGCCATTTACTAACACTGGGCGTACTTTTGGACACATGCGTCTAAATCAGCTGCAAAAACAATTTAGAGACTAATTTATTGTTTTAAACAATCAACATTTTTCCTTCTTTGCCCTGAGTTGGATTTCTCCACTAGAGGAGAAAATGGCAAATTCCTTCAGCAGAAATATTCCAATTCATAAAATATTCATTCCTTAGGCAGAATGGTCCATGGATTTAGAGCACCCTACTATAGACAGCCTGCCTGAATTGGATTCATTCTCTGCCTTTTACCAAATATAAATTGGGCCACATTGCCTTCTGTGCTTCAGTTTCCTCATCTGTTAAATAGTTGCTGTGATGATTTAGTGAATTAAAAGATGGGAATTGTCTAGACTGACTCAGGAACATACTAGATACTCGGTAGAACTCATTCAGTTCCATATGTGAAGGAATAACATTCATTTTTATTTTCTTACTTTGCGGGGTGAGGATTAGAGAAGGGTGTCTGCCATCTTGATTTCTATCCTTTTGATAAAGTGGCCTAATAATGTTGATACTAACCAAAGAGGATTATTATGTTTTATTTACTCTTCTCCCCCATTACTCACTTTTTCTGGTGGTGTTTTGTATGCTTTCTTTCCTTTATTTTAATCCTTCAAGTTTGCCCTTTGTTTCTTTCTGTAATTTTACAGTATAGCTCATCAAGCAAGCCTGAGATTTTTGTCAGAATATCTGAAAATCTCTGAGCTTTTTCTAGCAGAAATGCATAATACAGTGGAGAAGAATAGTCTAGCCAGTGTTTTTCATAAATTCTTCCTCTGCATGAGACTGAAAGTAACCCAGGCACACAATATCTTATTAATATTTAATATTAAGAAAAATATATTAAGAAAGTAACTCTCTATTCTGCCTCTCAACATCTTACCATCTAGTATACACACAAATATTTCCTTGCTCTATCAGCCAAGAGAGTCTAGAAGCAACCATACCCCAGTAGCAATGAGCACACTTAGCACACACATTTTGGTTTCTAATGCCATTTTCTAATAAAAGGAACCAAGACTGTTTGAAAAAAAATAACTGATTCTATCAGGAAGGAAATATGTAAGATAAGCCTGGAGCATCTTGTAGTGCCAGAAAGTAAGGACCTGCTCAAACAAACGGAACCCTACCCCCATGGGAATATATTGAAGAGTTTCAAGAGCAAACTAAAAGAGCTCCCAATGGCCAAAGCTAGAACAATTTGAGCAAGAAAATAATATAGTATTGGATTGTATCTCATAGGGTAAAATAAATATCCATAAACCCATATTGATATAATTTATTACATAAATAAGTGGGGGAAGAATAGACAAATCTCCTCCTGTGCAGAATTCCCAATAGCTTCTATAGATACTCTGCTCTCAAGGAGGGAGAACATAACCCCCTCCACCCTAAGTGTGAGTTGTGCATATTGACTTCCTTCTAAACAGTACAGTGTACAAAGGGGGGGAAAAAAAGAAACTGCAGTGGAGAAACCTATCACTACCTCAACCAGGCTATCAAGGTCAACACTGACAGTGAGAAGTGATAATATGTACCCTCTATAAGATCTGATGAAAATGGCACTTTTTGTCTGTGGTTTCCCTACTGAAAACATATAACCCCAATCTAATCATGAAGCAAATATCAGACAGATCTCAGTTGAGGGATATTCTACCCTCAAAACCTGACCAGTGTTTGACCAGTACTCTGCAAAACTGTCAAGGTTATCAAAAACAAGGAAAACCTGAGATACCTACAGCCAAGAAGAGCCTCAGGAGACACAAGGGCTAAATATAATGTGGTATCCTGGATGGGATCTGGAACAGAAAATAAAAACGAGAAAAATTATGTGAAAACTAAGGAATTCTGAATAAAAAAAATGTGAAAACTAAGGAAATCTGAATTAAAAAATGTGAAAACGAAGGAAATCTGAATAAAGCGTGGACTTTGTTTAATAATAATGTATCAATATTGGTTCAATAATTGTGACAAATGTGCCATACTAAAGTCACATGTTAATAATGGGAAACAGTATAGAGTATATAGGAATTATCTGTATTGTCTCCACAAGTTTTCCGTAAATCTAGATCTGTTCTAAAACAAAAAGTTTTATTTAAAAAATTGAAACCATCTTTTAAGGCCTATCTGGAATGTTACGTCCTTTATAAAGCCTTTTTTTTTTTTTTTTCATTCCATCTTCTTGCCATCCAGTATCTGGGGTGTCCTATATTTCCCACCTCAGGTTCTCCTAATTGGATACCTTTGACTTTCCACAGAACTTTTATTTGTAATTCTCTTAACTCTTAGTACAATATTTTGTGTCTTTGTTTTATTGTTCTGATGAGGTCTTCTACGGTGTTTTTAGCCCAACCCAGTGAGTATCTGGTGCCTTAGACCACTTGGCCATCCTGACACCCTACACAGTGAGTGTCAATATAATAACATTTTGTAGTTAGTCACATAAATTAGTACAAGATACATGATGTTGGTTAATGTAAATGCTGTTTTTTATCTTGTATTGGTAGATGGAGAGTCTGAATGTTCTAGTTTGTGCCTTTCAAAAAAGGTTTTTTTTTTCTTTTTCTTTCAATGACAGGAATCCTGAGCATTTCTCGCTTAATCACAGTTCTGCTTTTAGATACTCACGTCTCAGAAATTTTATCATAGTATATGGTAGATCATAGTATATGCTAGTCTCATCTCATTTAAATTAAAAGTTTGTAGTGCACAGGCAAAAACCATAGAGGCCATATTCATGGTCATAAACTGTTCTTTCTTGTCTCTACCTATTTTAGCAATAACATTCTTCTTATTAGTTTGTTCCAAGTGAAAATGACATAATTGAATACTTTCCCTGCTAGTCTGGGAAGAAAGGATGTGTTTGTTGGCTTTTGCCTGTCATAGAGTATTCTGCAGTGTTTGCCTAGGGCATGCTTGCATTCCCATCGGCATCTCTGGTCTGCTGCACTGTAATCCCTATAGGGACAGCCTCTGGCTTTTATTACTGACAAGCAGTGCACTGTGCAGCCATAGGCACCATAATAGGAAACACCTTGGCCTGTCATAAACAGGTCTGGAGAGTAGAAAGTACAGGCCTGATGGGGATGTGTCCATAGCAAAGAGGCAAAGATGCGGCTGCCATATTGGAGTAAGTGCAGGCTAATAATGTCTGCCATCTCTATTTCAGAAAATAACTGGCTGATTTTGAAGCTGCTTTCTGTATAAACAGCAGTGTTTTGGTTGCTTTTTGTTTTTGACTTAAATATGAATAAAGCCATCTTAAACTTAAAGAGATTATATACCCTTCAAAGTATTTTGAGAAGATCTATAAAGTATTTTCCTTTAGTTATTTTACTTTTAATTCTACCTGATGGTTCCAATCCAAACCCAATAGAGAATGAAAAACAGATATTTCACTATAGTGGGAAATTAGGAAAAAAAGAACCATGCAAAAATACAAGTGGTTGTGTGTCTTTTAAAAGAAGTATAAATCACATTGAATTACCCAAAATTACAAAGAAAAGTGCATTTATTATTAAGGTAACTTGTGTTGTCTGTGTCTTTACATCAACTCCAACTTTTATAAAAGGAGTACATTCTTTGACCATAAAGACTTTATGGTATATTTGTTAGTGTTTTTTTTTCAATCTTTAGGGAAAAAATGACCTGCAATATTAATGATAGGCTTTGTAGCAAGAATTTAGGAAGACAGTAAATTTCAAATTTGGAAGGGTTATCACAGTTTTTAATAAAGAGATAAAATTATTTCATGAGTGCTTTAAATATATATAGGTATCATTTGATTATTTACAAGGAAACCCATTTCACAAAAGAGGCTAAAGACTGTAAAGATTGAACAAAGATATAATTCTGTTAAAAGACTAAAAATTAAGATAGGTTTAGGAAAACTAAAGTCTTGATTTTTTTTTTTGACCACTTTGGACAGAGCTGTTCATAAATTAGGTAATCAATATTTGTTGGCTAGTCCACTCCCTTGTTAAAAACTAAACACTTGTCCTCTTGTGTCTTTTTAAAAAATATATTTTAAGTAAGTTTCAACAATATGCTGTGATAAGAGTGAAACCTATTAACATTCTCGGTGTATATTTTGATTTTCTGTTCTTCGTTTTCTTAATCTTATATTGTCAGTACAGTCTCTAAGATGTAAGATCTCCATAAGGGTAAGTGATAGTTGGGTTTTGATACATCATAAGGAATCTCCTACTAGAAATATGCCTGTTTCTTTATTGTACATCAGGAAGATTAGTTTACTTTATGCCAGAAGATACTGTTTTTTTCTATCTAGTGTTAATACAGTAGAATGGCTAAAGGATATATAGAAGAAAAGACAAAAAAAGATGAAGAGCATGCATCATTACAGACTGAATCATCAGTCCCTAGGTAAGGGAAATTTGTTCTTTCAAAAGTAGAATTTAGCGACCAGGCGCAGTGCCTCAAGCCTGTAGTCCCAGCACTTTGGGAGGCCAAGGAGAGCTGATCACAAGGTCAGGAGTTAGGGACCAGCCTGGCCAACATGGTGAAATCCCGTCTCTCCTAAAAATACAAAAAGTGGCCAAGTGTGGTGGTGCACGTCTGTAATCTCAGCTACTCAAGAGGCTCAGCAGGAGAATCACTTGAACCTAAGAGGCAGAGGTTGCAGTGAGCCGAGATCTTGCCACTGCACTCCAGCCCAGGTGACAGAGCGAGACTCTATCTCAAAAAAAAAAAAAAACTAGAATTTAGCTGGGTGTGGTGGCTCACACCTGTAATCCCAGCACTTTGGGAGGCCGAGGCAGGCAGATCATATGAGGCCAGGAGGTTAAGACCAGCCAGGCCAACATGGCAAAACCTGGTCTGTACTAAAAATACAAAAATTAACCGGGTGTGGTGAGGCATGTCTGTAATCTCAGCTGAGCAGGAGAATCACTTGAACCCAGGAGGTAGAGGTTGCAGTGAATGGAGATGGTGCCACTGCACTCCAGCCTGGGCAACAGAGTGAGACTCCATCTCAAAAGAAAAAAAAATAGAATTCATGGGAAAAATTACTTGTTGCCTTATTTTAAAATATTTCAATATATTGTCTGTTTGATACACATGAATAATCTGACTACAGCTCATTGGGAAACACCAGTATTTACCTTACCTTCTAATGTAAGGCATGATTCCAGGTATTTTTTGTCATACCTTGAACCTTAAATCTCTAATTTAGTCCCAGAAACAGTATACTACATGTCAAAACTTTTTTTTTTGGAGACAAGTTCTCACCTTGTCAACCAGGCTGGAGTGCAGTGGCCCATCATGGCTTACTGCAGCCTTGATCTTCCCAGCTCAAGCCATCCTCCCACCTCAGCCTCCTGAGTAGATGGAACCACAGGCATGTGCCACCACACTGGCTTTTCTTTTTTTTATTTTATTTTATTTTTTTTGTAGAGACAAGGTCTCACTATGTTGCCCAGGCTGGTCTCAAACTTCTGGGCTCAAGTGATCCTCCTGCCTTGGCCTCCCAAAGTGCATGAGCCAGTGCACCAGCCTCAAAACATTTTTAAAGACGAAAACCTAATGCTCAGTTAAACTTTACTAAGATCTATGTGCTTCTAAATAGGTGTAAAGATGATTATTTTCTGGATGTTGTATTGGTGGGGAAGATGGACAGATAGAAGAGCAAGTGTTTATTCTCTGGTTGTATTTTCCTTCTTTCCTCCTTTTTTTTTTTTTCTTGAGATACAGCCTTGTACTGTCGCCTGGACTGGAGTGCAGTGGCGTGATCTTGGCTCACTGCAACCTCTGCTTCCCAGGTTCAAGCAATTCTCCTGCCTCAGCTTCCCGAGCAGCTGGGATTACAGGCGCCCGCCACCATGCCCGGCTAATTTTTTGTATTTTTAGTAGAGACAGGGTTTCACTATGTTGGCCAGGCTGGTCTCGAACTCTGACATCCTAATTTGCCTGCCTTGGCCTCCCAAAGTGCTGAGATTACAGGCATAAACCACCATGCCTGGCCTCTGATTGTATTTTCAAAATATATCCAAATAATATTTTTAAAATGTATTTAGTGAGCACCAGATTCCAAAGTAGCAAGAGCAATTTCAACAAAATATAATTCCTAGAGAGGAATCCTGCAGTACCTCGTTTTGCCTTTTTTGTTCTCTAAGTCATGTCAGGATGGGAGCATAACTGACCTGGCCCTGGCTCCTAGGAGGAGCACGTGCCCTCTAACGTGTGCACAGAAGTAAACTGAAGGATAATAGGGTCAGTGGAATGAGGAGACCAAGTGACTAAAGCAGATCTGAGAATCTGAGCTGCAAAGGATTTGGAGGTGGGATGGAGGGATAAAACCTTAGTGGGAAGCAGTCAGAAGATAGAGAAGATATAGGATAAACTCATGGAAGGTGTAAGCAGGTTCATGATTTTAAAATTAGCCTATTAAGAGGTTGCATTGGAGGTCTGTTTTCTTAGTGGGGGCAAAGTGGCAAGGGAAGTTTCACTTGTGGATAGGGTGGAGAATGAAGGTATAAGGAAAGAAAGTTAAGAGAGAAAGGAAAGACGTATTAGGCAGTGTGAGGCAGAGAAAGAGAAGAGTGGGAGAAGGAGGGGTCAGACTTTCCTTGGCTGGAGGCAGACTGACCAATGCATCACTGCGTGTTGCTGCCCCTTTCCTCTGCAGGGTTCATATGGTGAAACCTGGTTGGACTGAACCTTTGGGACAGCCTTAAAGTAAAAAAGAAATCCCAGACAGGTTGGCTGGAGGGTGTAAATGTTTAAGGAAGGACAGTCAGCTGTAGAGATGGAGGGAGGGATAGAACTGACTGGAGACTGATTTATAGATGGTATGTTTCATGAGGCTTGAGTCTTTTTTAGCACTAATAGTTGGCGTCAGCTTCACCTGTTGCCTCCTTGAGTCATGCCCAGGTAGCAGTGGATGGTGGGCCAACTGCCGAGTCATCCCCTAAGGACTGGCTACCTGGGAGTGAGGAAAGGTAGTTGATGGGCTCTGCGACAGCAAGGTACAAACTGGAATGAGGTGAAAAGAAACTGTCAAAATAAGTATGGGTTGATTTGCTGTAATACATCATAGTTATTATTAGATGCTGGGAGAGTAAAATTGAATAGAATGGAATAGCAGATGAAAAATGTGAACCTTGATGCATGTGAACCTTGACTCCATTTTAAATCTCCTAAATTCTGAGGAGCTTTGCAATTCCTCTTCTGGATATAAATCTGCCCTATAGTAGAGTTGCAACCTTGGATAAGTAAATTAATTTGGCCTCCCTGAGCCTGTTTTCCCTGTAAATCAGGACTAACATAATCTACGTCACAGGATTATATTGAAAATTAAGAGAAAACTTACATAAATTATGTAGTGTGGTGGGGACATATGATAGGTACCATGGCCTGTCCTTAGGAGGGATGAGGAATGGAACTATTTTTAAACTTAAAAGGTCAACTTTATATGCTGCCATATAGGTAACCCAGTGCAATTGGAGCTTGAATCAACAGGCCTGGGAGAAAGCTTACAGAGTGTGCCTTTGAAATCCCGATACCTAGTCGTGGTGATTTATGAGACCTTACCAGCTTGCATATGTGATGGCCCACTGAGTTGTTTACTTTAGTTTTAGCTCGGTTACCTAGCACTCTATGATAGCCTATTTTTTATTTACACTCTTACTAACTCCTTTATTATGATTTATTTGAAAGAATATGAAGACAGCCATAAAAAAGACTTTTATTGGAGTTGTGAGGGTCTCCTGTAGGTCTTCACTGTGTCTAAACACCGGTCTGTTGCTTGTGCTTTGCTTTTATCTCACCCTGGATGACCTTCAAGGCTCTTCCAAATGATTTTTCTGATTCCCTGAAATACTGAAATTGTGATTAACAGAAGTTTCAAGTGTTAATCAATATCAAGATAGTAGTTGTCTCTTCCTGGGGAAACTAGAAATAAAAACTAAACATAGCCCCTGTAATCATTGCACAGATTAAAAATGACAATGCAGGTGAGAAACAGAGGAATGAATGAAAAAACCCTAAACCTGGTTATAGCCCCGGGATGAGGTCTTTGTCATGAGTCTGACGCTAGCCATAGCCAGCAAGAGAAGGAATTCCCTAGCAGTGTAGTTGTTACAAGGGAATGACTCATTTTGCGGGTGATTGCTCTTCTTCCATTTTTCCACTTGCTGTCAGCCCTTTACAGAGGGGTCACACTTTGTTCTGCTTAATAGAAGTTTCTTTCCTTTTCTTTAAAAAAAAAATTCTAGAAGCAGTTTGTGAGATCAACTGGTTCACCTTCTTCATTCAGATGAAGTAACAAAACACAGAAAAGTTAAGGTGACCCAGAACAACAACAGTTCTGTATTACTTTTGTCGAGGTTTCTATCTTGTGGCAAATACAGACTTTCTGGTGTTAAACATATGATCCTGATTTGGGTCTTTATTGACATCATCACATTTTTTTTTATTTTCTGAAACGGAGTCTTGCTCTGTCGCCCAGGCTGGAGTGCAGTGGCACAGTCTCGGCTCACTGCAGTCTCCACCTCCTGGATTCAAGTGATTCTCCTGCCTCAGCCTCCTGAGTAGCCGGGATAACAGGCATGTGACCATGCCCAGATGGTTTTCGTGTTTTTATCAGAGATGGGGTTTCACCATGTTGGCCAGGCTGGTCTCAAACTCCTGGCCTCAAGTGATCTGCCCACCTCAGCTTTCCAAAGTGCTGAGATTACAGGTGTGAGTCACCACACCCGGCCAACATCATCACTTTTGAATGAAAGTTTAGTTTGGTGATGACTTTATAATTTGTATTTGATCCTTGTCCATTTTTCTCTAGATCTGGTACTAATTTCATGTGGAAAATAAATCACTAGGAGGTTTTCATTTTGTACGTTTTGGCTGCGCACAATCACAACCCAGTCTTTAGGTTTTCACTGAGGGATTTTTGTTTTAGCCCAATTATTGTATGACATGTATCTGCTCCAAAGGTTCTTATAGGTGAAAAGAGATTTTTGTGTATGTGTATTCAAACACATAGATAGATAGATAGATAGATAGATAGATAGATAGATAGATAGCAAAACATACAGACATACTACTGAAAACACAGCCAGCCATATAATGTAAGCCTGTTGTGTATTAATGAATGATAGGTAATACATTATGTTCCTGTCCTGTAGAGGAGTTCCGAGGAATATTCAGTACAGAGGACCAGAATGATTGATCCCAGAAAACATGCTCCTTAAGCTGGATCTTGAACATTAAGGATTTATATAGGCATCTAATGAGGGAAGAGGTGGTATTCCAGGGGTTAGATAAGGCAGGGTAGGATGGGATATTCATGTGGATTAGCTTTATTGTATGTTTGCTGGAAAGGAGGGTAGTGGGCATTCTGGAGGAGTGAGCCTCTCTGGAACAGAGGATGTGATTATAGGACCAGTGGCAGGTGTGAGAATTGTAGATTGAGACCATACTGCAGACTATCTTAAATGCCAGGTCAAGCCATTTGCACATTGTCCTATAATTCATGAAGAACCCTTACATTTGACTATAAGGAAAATATTATGAAGAAACTAAAATAAAGTGACTTTAGAAGGATACATGTGTGGTGGTGTGCAGGATGGATTATATCAAGGGAAAATTGTACTGAGAGCAAAAAGAAACTGTTAGGGAATTATGTGTAAAAGTGATAAGGGCCTGAAATAGGATAGCGATGAAAAGAGAGGAATGGGTAAGAGAAAGATTGCACAGGGAAGGGTGAAAACATACATAAGATTTGGCAGGGCCATAGTCAAAAGAAAGCATGAAATTCAAAACCCAAATGATAGAATTATAGTTGGAAAATCATGAAGAGAAGCCAGTTGGGTATTGGGGGAGGACTGGACAATATGACAGTTAAGTTTTTAGACATATAATGTAGGTAAGGCTATGTATGTAAGCAGAAATGCCCTATAAGCTTTCAGTTGTCAGGACTGGATTTCTGGTAAAACAAACAAACAAACAAAAAAGGCAGGATTTTACTTGGGTGTTGTCTGCAAAGTTGACAGCTAAGGCCTTAAGGCTCATCTGTGAAATGGGAGTGACAGTGCTCGTTAAAGGTTATTATTAGAAATAAATGAAGTAATTCCAGGAGAGTACACAGGACTCTCCTTGACACACAGTAGACCCTCAATAAACATTAGGTTTTATTATTTTTTATTATGTGTTTTAGGGAACAACAATTTTGTGAATTATTAGAACCGTATTTGGGAAGCTGTAAAAGCCATCTGCATGATGTGTTTTCTTAGTACCCCAAATGGAAGTTCATATGCTCCAATTCATATACATGCTTCCCTAGCTGTTAGGGGAAGGTGATAGCTCATGTTTAGCTGTTGATCACTGTTTGTAAGGCTTTTTGTGTTTTTTACATATATGGTTAAGGATCTTAATCCTTGAACCATATTTTGTCCTCATTTGTTTGTGTCCAGCGTCAAATTAAGTTTAAGGAATTTATAAAGAGCTTCTTCGGAAGAATGATATTAACTCGATGTATTAAAACAACATTCACCCAAAGTGTAATAGACTTACACAACATGGAAGAAATCCAAGAGAGGCAGACAGTTAGTTGTAGTACTCCTGTCTGCCTATCTGTACTTTTGTCAGGTCAGTGCATTCTGAGAAAATTATGCCAATTTGAAATCTCCAAAAGCATTCTCAGCTGGTATCCGTGATTCTGATAGTTTACTTATGTTGATAGCATGAGCTGTTAGGAAGATATTGTAGAAATTTTAATGCAGCTGTTTTAATTAGATTGCTTTCCTTATAACAAGTTTCAGTGTTTTTAGTCATAATACAATTTATTAGCTCCTGAAACATGACACTGCTCGATCACCTACCTTAACTCTGATTCTCTCCATACAACCCAGTGACCTTAAGTAACATGCTATATATTTCATTGCTAGTAAGAGAGGCAGGGCCAACATTCGAACTCACATGAAGCAAACTAGAGAAGCCTATGCTCTACACTATTTTATGTCTCATAATTCTCATACACTACTAACCTGTTGCAAATGAAAAAGAAGTCTCATTATTGTACCACTTTTAATTGCACTTATTATTGCCTTCAGTAAAGTCTTCATTTCTGAAATATATGAAGTCTTCATTTCTGAAAATATATGTCTCAGTATAACAGTACTTTCATAAAAATATTGCCAACTATGAGTACTAGATTCTAATTTTGGTTATATTATGCGGCCTTGGATAAGGAAGTTTCTTAGGCTTTCATATTCCAATCTATTGGACTATTCTAAAAACATTTTAAAATATTTTGATGGATGTAGTCTATTCTAATACAATGTCTTTCAAGTGTTTGAAAGTTACTACTTACTCAAAACTCAACTGTCTGGCAGCTTTTCTTATCCTGAACTCTGTGAAGAACTTGGAGGACAGAAGGTAAAATGTCTTTGAAGAGTAAAAAATTCAAAACTTCATGTATTTACATGTTCTGGTCTCGTCTCATAGGACTCTTCTTTCTCCTTACATCCCTCCTTTAAATCTGTACCTCCCCCAGTCTTCTCCATCTCACAAATGGCACCAATGTCCATCCTAGGCATTGATCGTCCCAGAAGTCTAGGAGTTGATTCTTCTCATTTCCTCATTTCCGTTGTCCAATTCTTCAAGTCTTGTCAGTTTTTCCTCAAGCACTTTTGCAAACTATCCTCTACAGAGACAGCTTTACAAAATATAAATCACATCCTATCATTCCCCGCTCAGAACCTTCCAGTGGTATCCTCACACCCTCTGGAAGGCTCATACCCTCAGGACCCACGTGATGTTGCCTTGACCTGCCTCTACTCTCATTCTGTATACCTGTCCTCCCTCAGACTGGCTGTGTTACTCAGCCTTTGTTGAGAGTGCTGTGCCCCAGATTTGGTTGGCTTATTCTAGGCATTCAAGCCTCTTCTCGAATACCATCTTCTCAGCACAACTTTTCCTTACTACTTAATTTTGTAGTCCCCCATCAGTGTATCATATTACCCTCTCTTCCTTCATTGAGAGTGTCTGTAATTTTTTTGTCTGCTTGTTTATTGTCTTTTTGCCACATAAGTCCAAGATTTACACGAACAGGGAACTTTTCTGTTTTGTTCATTACTGTATCTCCTATGCTGGCACATACTATTTAATCAGTATTTGTTGAGTGCATGAGTTAATAACCATTCTAAAAAACTCTGATGTTTAAAGCCCTTTGCTTTCTATAAGAATTTTACTTGGAACTCTAGTATTTTTGTTTGTATTTGTTTGTTAATAAATGTCAAGAGTTCAGTAGTAAGATAGGTTTGGGAAATGCTAAGTTAAACAGAATAAAGTAAGAATATGTATTACAGGTCCTGGCAGAGCCTTGAATATGCTAACATTTGACAGTGGGAGTCTTTGAGAACTATCACATGAAGCTGCTGTACTTTACAGCACATTCTAGGAAATGGTGTTTTAGACAAAAACCTGTCATATTAGAATTGGGGTAAAGGGCACGATACTGACCATAAGGCAGCAGATTCCTATGGACTATATTAAAAAAAAAAAGAACAGACTGATAATCAAGGGCTCAGAAAAAAAAAAAAACAAGGTATAATATGAAACAGTGGCAAAAGGATTCAAAAAGAATACAGCAGTTGGGACTAAGCAGTTTTGTGCAAACGACTATACCTACTTTACTGGATTTTTGCATCTCCATCAGCTGACCTGGTACTTACAGCCTAGAATGAGCATACAAAAGATATTTGTTGGCTATTCGATGATGACTGACAAACAGTCTCCCAGGATCACCATGAAATAACTAAATTGAGTTTGATTTATTTAAAAATGACAGGTAACAAACTCCACCTGTCCCCTTAAATTGATACAAATGAAAATAAAACAGAAAGGACAATATTTTAAATACTTTATGGAACTGTTTATTACAAAGAATTAAAATTAATAATACTTAAAGGAATACTTTGACTATTATTTTATCACCTAAAGGCTTTTCTTACTATTTTATTTTTGGAGGCAGAGTCTCTGTCACCCTGGCTGGAGTGCAGTGGCACAATATCAGCTCACTGCAAATTCTGCCTCCTGGGCTCAAGTAATTCTCCTGCCTCAGCCTCCCGAGTAGGTGGGATTACATGCATATACCACCACGCCCCACTAATGTTTTGTATTTTTAGTAGAGACAGGGTTTCGCCATATTGCCCCGGCTGATCTCAAACTCGTGAGCTTGGGCAATCTGCCTGCCTCGGCCTCCTAAAGTGCTAGGATTACAGGCGTGAGCCACCACGCCCTGCCAACCTAAAGGCTTTTCATAACTAGGAATTTACTGAATATTGTATTATTAAAGCTAATGTGGACCTTGGATAAATGTATGCCTATTTTCTGGGAAATAACGGTGGAGCTCTTTGAAAGGGTAAAAATGATGTTTTACCATACATAACTACGCCTCAGATTTTTGTTTTGCATTTATCTTTGGGTAAAGTTGTAAAGTTAAGTAAATCTGGAATTGAAATAATTTGATAACATCAGCTAATATTTTTCAAAGTTAGATTTTTGAGGTATAATTTACATAAGAGTTACTCTTTTTAGAGGTATAGTTGAATGCATTTTCACAAATGTATACAATTGGATAACCACCACCATCGTCTAGATATATATGTAATGTATAATTACAATAAATGTGTAATATATAATATAGGATATTTATACCACTCAAAAAGTTTTCTGTTGCTTTTTATAGTCATTCCCTAAACCCCACTCCCAGTACTGATTGTCCCTGTAGTTTTGCCTTGCCAGAATGAATAATACGTTAAAGATATAACCTTTTGTGAATGGCTTCTTTCACTTATAATACTTTTGAGTTTTGAGTTGAATTATAAGTTTCACTTATAACACATTTTGTGTTATTGCATCTATTGGTAATTTTTTTCATTTTATTGCTTTTAGTGTTTCATTTTTTTCCAGTATGTCATTCTATGAACACAATTCGTTTACCCATTTACCAGTTGACTGATACCTGAACTGTTTCTGGGTTTCTTTTATTATATAGAGAGCTGCTATAAACATTTGCATATAGGTCTTTATATAGACATATGTTTTCATTTCTCATGGGTAGATACTTAGAAGTAGGATTGCTGGGTCATATGGTCAGTCTACTTTTTAACTTTATAAGAAACTGTCAAACCTTTTTCCAAAGTTTCTATACCATTTTGCATTCTCACTAGCAATGTATGAGAATTTAATCTGCTCTGCATCCAGACCAGCATTTTGTATTGTTTGTATTTTGTATTTTATACATTCTAGTAAGCATGTAGTGTGGCATCTCATTGTGGTTTTACTTTTTGTTTCTCTAATGTCTAATGACGGTCGTGGATCTTTTCACATGCTTATTGATCTTTTTGATTCTTATGAAGTGTTAGTTCAAACCTTTTGACCATCTTTTCACTGGACTGTCCTCTTATTGTGTTGTAAAGATTTTTTAAAAAATAAATTCTGGATACAAGTCCTTTATTGGATATGCATTTTGTACATATTCCCTTCTCAGTCTGTGACTTGTTGTTCTGTTTTCTTAACAGTTTTATTCAAAGATAAATTTGATAAAGTCCAGTTTATCATTTTTTTCTTTTATGCTTCATGCTTTTGTGGTTTAAGAAATCTTTGCCTAACACAAGATCACAAATACTTTCTACTGTGTTTTCTTCTAGAAGTTCTTTAGTTTTAGATTTTACATTTAGTTCTATCATTAATTTCAAGTAGATGTTAGTGTGGTGCAGGATAAATGTTGAAGTTTCTTGTTTTATGAGTGGATGCTCAATTGTTCAAGCATTTTTTGTTGAAAGGAATATCATTTCTCTTTTATAGCTCAAATTTTATTACTTAAAATTATTTTAAGATCCACATATTAAAGTGATATGTGTAAAAGATTATATATTTCTAGAAGCATGCCTATTTACACTAGTTATTATTACTTTAGGAGACAGATATTCTCTTTGTTTAAATTGTTTCCACAAAGCATACCACGAAGTACAGAGGGGACATTAGTAACTATTTTATGATGATTGTGGTATTCATTTAGGACAATTTAAGTGAATTGGAGATCCTAATTTTCTCTATAAGGAGAAAATACTTTCTCATACAAGATTATTTTTATGGAGGCTTCATTTATGTGAAGTTTGTGCACCTATTTATTGCCATGATTATTCTTCAGTGAAACAAAAGTCTGTGGTATGCTGCTGCTGCTGGTTTTAGCTAAATTGACTAAATAGTTATAAACATACAAAACTCTATCTCTACGGTATATGAATTCAAACTGTATCAACAATTATAGAATACTATGCTAACATTTAATAAGAGAGCCCATATAGAAGAGAAATATAAATACAGCTATCAGATCAGTCTCATGTTATTTCAGCTTCAAGGAACCTCTCAGCCAAAATGGTTTCCTTTCTCTATAAATGTTGCAGGTGTTTCCTATTTTAAATGAGATATTTTTGTAAAAAAATTAAAATAAGATTATTTAGAGAACGATTCTTAGCTTGTTCAGATGATTATTTGGTTTTAAAAAATCAGCCTGGAGTTCCTCTTAATCTTATATATCTCCATAACATTTATAAGAGATGTTTTCATTTACTGAAAGGTGATGGCTCTTCAGGAACAGTTTCTTAAATCAAATGTAGAGCCATTATCACTAGAGGGCAGTAAATACAAACAGATTTAGTGGATTTGCTTGCACTAAGGATGTTTTCAGGATACTAGCATTAATCAAAGAAAGTATAGTTTTTATAATATGAAAATACATGTAAAATTCTGTTATGTAAAATATTGGTTATGAATCAATTCTAGATTATTGTCTGCCTCTAAAATATTTTTAAGGCATTTGAAAGCAAAAGGGAGGCTGAGAAACACTAGTTTTCTGTGGCTATTCTGTTTAATATTTGAAGTTTAATTTTGCCTCAGAATTCTTCAAGGGACACTTAAAAATTGGATTTGCATTTGTTCAGGCTGAGCAGTACTGGATATATGAGAGACCCCTTTATATAGATTTGCTTCTTGATTAATAACTACCAAAACTTTTAATTCTAAGATGAAAGGTGTAAAATAAATGTAGATTGATTATAGGATAAAATATTTTCCAATAATGTCAGTCCTACTGTAAACAGTGCTATTGCCCAGAAAACTCCTTATGTTGGAGAAGTCTAAGAGCTAATACACTTATTTTAAGCAATATTTCTTAAATATTTCAAATGCAATAATATAATGTACAGCTTAGAATTGATTATATTAACAGACCTATTATGTAAACTCTAGGCTAAATATAAAACAATGCCGGAAATAGTTTTTTTGGCAATTTAGAGTACTGTGAAACCAGACAGCCTGGGTTCAAATCCCGGCCCTGTTACTTACTACTGGCTTTGTGACCTTGAGCAAGCCACTTGACCTCTCTGAGCCTTAGCTTCCCCATAATTTAGTTTTCTTTTTCCCTATTCAAAAATTCATCTTTTCTCTCTTGACCTCTGTTACGAAGTCAATAATGACAGCATGTGTTAGTATCAACAGTTCAACTCCATCAGCAGAATTTCAGATATCATGAAATGTCCTGAAATGTTCAAAAGATTGTTAATCGCTTGGTTATCTGGTAAGGACTGAGAAAACAAGGAATAGCAGGGAAGTGGCCTCTGGAAATTCTGAGGGGTATTACTAGGAAAAAGCTGAAAAAGAACTAACTGAACATTATGGGAAATTATTTTTTTCTTTTTTGAGACAAGGTCTTGCTCTGTCATCCAGGCTGGAGTGCAGTGGTGCAATCATAGCTCACTGCAGCCTGAAACTCCTGGCCTCAAGCCATCCTCCCACCTCAGCACCTCCCACCTCCCACCTCAGTAGTATCTGGAACTACAAGCATGTGCCACCACACCTGGCTAATTTTAAAATTTTTTTGTAGAGACGGTTTCTGTATATTGCCCAGGCTGGTCTCGACCTCCTGGCCTCAAGGAATCCTCCCGCATTGGCCTCCCAAAATGTTGGGATTACAGATATGAGGCACTTCACCAGGCCAAGAAACTATTTTTTCTATTTCAGCAGACACACTCGCATATATGTATATAAAATCATTTGGGCATTTGAGAGCAGTGGATTACGGATAAGAAACCTGAGCTATTGCTGTAACACTGCCCCTCAAGTTGTGTTGGCAGAAATTTTCTGGAGCTCAGTTCCTTGTCTGAATGTGTCGTCATCATTACATATGCATGTGAGGGCAGCTGTGTCTTGTTCACATAGTACTCCCAAACATAAGCATGTCTCACTGTATGGCAGGGCTGCCTGCCTGTGGGCACCTGCTTACTCACCCTGTCCAGGGATCTGACCATGGTAATAGTAACCACGATTCTTTAATTCAAGGCACTGTAAAGTTAGCAAAAAGATCGAGGATAAACAAATCCACTCCTAGATTCATACTGTTTATCATAGAGTTTGCATCAGCCTAATTATATGATGAGCTGTCATATACATACCATTAAGAGCTAGGACTGGTTTCCATTTCAGTCCTGTCACCTGTGGAGCAAGTTATTGAATATTTAAGAAGGTCCATCTTTTCATGTTAAAATAGGAATAATATTTATGTTATTGAGAGGTTGCCAAGATTAGAAATAAGGTATGTAAAGTTCTTTGTGCATAGTAGGTGCCTAGTAAATGTTGTAACTGATTAAAGTTTCTTCATTAAATTTGGCAAAGCCAAGTCTGACTATAAGAATTGTATCTCTCGGGCCCTATTCAAAATTCTCTTCTAAATCATCTAGATTCTGTCTGCAGATAGCAGCTACCATGGCAATAGGAAGGAGATTCTAGTCTCCTAGAAATGGAGATTAGGGAAAATGAAATGAATTTTAGTTTGACTCAGAGGTTTTTGAAAAGATTTCTTATTCTCTAGAAATATGGAAACTTTCCTTGGTACTTTTTACTCAATATGATTAAATAGTCTCCCTTATTGCAGCAAATTAGGAACTTACAGTTGAATCCTTTCACATCTAGCACCTATTAGAGTGCCTGGCACATAATAGTTGCCAAATAGAAGTCTGTTGAATGAAGGGACCATCACTGACATTCAGCAGGGAGAAGAGGCTGTGGATGTCAGAGGGCAGGGAAACTGTGTGTGTGTTTCTGCATAATGTTTTAAGACAAAGAGTATTATTCTAATATATGTAATCTGTTTTCAATGTTTTTGATGATTTTGCTGAGGGTGAAAACCCTCGTCCTTTCCTGTCGCCTACAGTCAGTATAAAAATATTGATGTTTTGTTTCTGCATCAGCCAACAATCCTTTTGCGGCAATAGTACGCTAACTGCCTTGAGAAATACAGGGACATGATAAGATACCTTTCTGGCCTCAAAGATCCTCCACCCTGGATAAGGAGTCAAAGTTGAAGACAGTTGAAAAAAATAGAACAGTGATTCTTAACACTGGGGAACATTCAGGAAATTTCCGGGGACGTTGACTGGGGAGTACTGCTGGTGCTTGGTGGGCAGAGGCCAGGGAGGCTAGAGGTCCTGGGATACATGGAACAGCCTTTCACCAGGGAGGTTTGCTGTGTGTCCCACACAACTTCCAAAAAGTCCCAGCAGCTTTTCACATAGGTGAAAAACAAAATGCATTTATAATTCTCTGAGCCTAGAACCCAACTACTTTTTCCGTATAAATATTAAATATTTTACATGGTTTTAATCCACACCAAATTTTCTAGTAATGCAGCAGTAGTGTGTATTGTGAAGATGGCACTTTGTTACATTTGAAACCTTTCAAAGAATCATTCATCATTTCAGGAAAAAAGAAAATTCTTCTAACATAACAGCCCTGTGTTCATTTTCATGCTACTGTTACTTTTGTGGTAATTCTCCACATAAGAGAAATCATAGCAAACCCTTAGATAGCACTTACTGTTCTAAGAGCCTTATGTATATGCACTAACTTAATCTTCACAACAACCCTGTAAGGTGGAAACTACTTTTCTCATTTTCCATGTGAGTAAACTGAAGTATGGGAAATTTAAATAGCTTCCTCAAGGTCACACAGCTAATCAGTGATAGTAAGATCTAAGTTTTTGACTATATTTTAAAATGTAGTTGTGTACAAGTATTTATATTTTGTAGTATTTGATAGAAATTACTCATTTTTCCTTTATTTCACTGATAAACCATTATACTGATTTTTTTAAAAAAAAATCTACATAGGGAATATTTAGCCTATAGGTATTCAGTACAGTATTATGTAGGAAGTGTATTTAGGAATTTCATTTCAGGATAAATACTTGTTATAAAAAGTAGAAAGTAACTGAGTTTTAAGTTTGTCAACGAATAAAATTGATGGATGGATGGATTTTTTTTATTTTTTTTAAAGGAGAGGGAAGGCAATGAGCCTGACTGCAGAGTGTAATTTGCATTTAAATGACAAGGGGTATGACACTACCACCTATTCTTCAGGGAGCCTCACCAAGTATGCTTTGCCTAGGGGCCTTTGCTTTTGGCCACTCCTCACTTGATTTTCCCTTCTCTACCCTACCTCTCACCCCCCAATCCACATGACTTGTTCTCTTTCTTCAGATCTCCTGGTATATGTCATCTCATCAGAGGAGCTTTCCATGATCATCTTACAGCAACCTCTATCCGTAATCCTTATCCTTTCTTTCTCTCCATTGTGCTTATCGCCCCATGACGTATTATGTATTTATTAACTTAGTTGTGGAATATAAGCTGCAGGTGAGAAAGCTTTCTTTTGTTTACTCTATGTCCCCAGCATCCAAGGCAATGCCTGACATAGAGTGGTTAATAAATATTGAATGAAGGGGCAGATGTAGAATAGTTAGAATTTGGAAAAAGGCTGGAATATTTGGTCCTAAGATGTTCTTTGAATGATTTAAATCTGACTGAGAAAACCAGTTTGAGGTTGGCAGAGTAGAAGAAGGAGGGTATTTTAGGCCGAGAATTTGGTAAGACAGAGATGGGATTGTCAGCTTTATGGTGAAGATGGAGGAATACTAGTCTTTCAGGAACAGAGCAAATGTAATAGGGCAGCTGAACACAGGCTTGGCGTTGGGGATTAGGGTCAGATGTGGCAGTCTGGAATTTACAGAGGGATGTGATGAAGCAGGCATTACTAGCTTTGAAGTAACATGCTGTGGCTGGATTTGAGGAAAATTGATCTGGCAGTAGAGGTCAATATGAGACTAAAAGGGGAAAAGCCAGGGGCAAGAAGATGAGCTAAGAAGCAATTACAGCGTTTTGGCCCCGAGACATGGAACGCTGTGATGCAGTTGAAAGGAAATATATTTTTTATATATATATATTTTTAAAAAAAAAACAAACGATAAACCAGGGAATTTTTTAAAATATTGGTATAATAATAGAATGATTATCATAATGCTCATTGTCTTTACCGTCTGATACCTATTTGTCTTTTACTTTGTGCCATTTGTTGTTTCAAGTACGTTGCATATATTGTCTCATTTAATCCTCATTGTATCTGTTCTGGTTATTTATCGCTATGTAAGAAATCACTTCAAACCTAATACTTGAAATATGAATGTATTTTTATTAGTTTTCATGGCTTTCTGGGTTAACTGGTCTTGGCTAGACATTCTTGCTTGACATTCCTCATGTGGTTCTAGCCCAGTGGTTAGCTATCTGAAAGCTGAACTGGCTGGATGGCTAAGATGGCTTCTTCCCCCTCAGGTCTGGCTCTGGGCTGGGGTGGCTGGCATTGCTCAAGACTGGCCAGGCATGTGTGCTCTTTCTTATGCAAGCACTCTCTTGCACGCTCTCTCTTCACTGTCTATGAAGTTAACATGGACTTCTTATAGCATAGCCTCTCAGAGTAGTCAGACCTTTTTTTTAACCTAATGGCTTAGGGGTCCCAATAGCACATTCAAAGAAAGCAGGATGAGAGCTGCAAGATTTCTTATGACTTCGCCTCAGCAGTCATGCACCATCACTTGTTGGTTACACAAGCCAACTCAGATTCAATGTAGGACAGTGTGGCTCATTAAGAGTATCTTTGGAGACTAGCTGCCATGGTAATCCACTTTACAGACGAGGAAGCTGACACACTAAAAAGATGATTTGTCAGTGATTGTGCACAAAAGATTTAAACTTGCAATTCTTGTTCTTAGTACCAGAGTGAACCTGGGAAAATCATTTTTTTCTCTCTAGGTCTCAATTTTATGTGGAAATGAGGGAATTAGAGGGGGTGATATTAAAGTTACTTTCTATTCCTCTCAGTCTTTTAAATATTTGGATTGAGATTACGGGAGGAGTAATGGTAAGGAACAAACCAAAAGAAACAGCTTTGGATAGGGCTTGCTAACAACATTGAATGAAGGAGGGAAGGTGATGCCATATAGGGGAACATGCCGGGTTACTCAAGAATTCAGCTAGATGGTTTATATTAAACACCTGACAGTGTCTGACTCACACGAAACACCTGTTGAATGGTAGGAAAGAGTCACAGATTCCATCTGAGATACTGGAAGAAATATGGGCTGACTGAAATGGAAGGAATTATACTAAGAACTACTTTAAATAGAAAAATGTCTCACAGTTTTCAAAAAGTTTGTCATGACTAGCAGGGCATTCGAGAGAAGAATCTTATATTTGGAAATATGGCACTAAAGTTCAAGTTAGAAGTGGTCATTGAAGAGTGTGGGCCTGGGACAGAGTCTCTGTGGAGATCTCAAGTTGGGATTCATAGAAGAAGTCAAAGGTCAGAGAAGTGGAAAGAAAACTAAAGAAGTTCAGGATCCTGGGAGTTGAGGGAGAGTAGTAGGAATGATCAAACATGTGGAACACTTCAGAGAAGTAAGGGAGACCAGAGAAAAGGAGGACCTTAGTATTCCTCTGGGGGTGGCTTTAGTGGAATGTTGGAACTTTAATTTCTTCCTTTTGTAGAGGAGTAAGAGTGATGGAAGTGAATACAACAGATGTTAACAGCAGCAGAGGATTGTAGCAGCAAAGGACCAGTAGAAACTCAGAGAGAGAAAGTGTTACAGGAGTGCTTAGCAGAGAGCATGCTCTCTAAGACAGACGTGCCACATGTGGAAATAGTTCAATGCCAGGAAGACTGCAGAGTAACCACACCAGCAAGTTGAAGCACAGAGTAGTAAGCACAGACTTTGAGATGGACAGAAGGTAGAATGCACAGAATTATATGCTAAAATAGACTGAAACCTAGCTTTTCCTCATTTCTCACCCTCAAGACCTCTTTAGTATTAAAGTTACAGGGTAATACTACACCAAACCAAATAGAAAATGCTGTTTTTCTAGAAAGAACTTTGATTTCTCATTTAACCCTCCTCATAAAATGTCTGATTACTCTTGAGCTCAATTCTGGGTTCGTAAGAGCCACTCATGCCTTTCTTAACTTTGTGTACAGTTATTAAAATGTTCTCTTCTGGCCGGGCACTGTGGGTCACACCTGTAATCTCAGCACTTTGGGAGGCCGAGGTGGGTGGATCCCCTGAGGTCAGGAGTTCGAGACCAGCCTAGCCAACATGGTGAAATCCCGTCTCTGCTAAAAGTACAAAAATTAGCCAGGCGTGGTGGTGGGCACCTGTAATCCCAGCTACTCGGGAGGCTGAGGCAGGAGAATCGCTTGAACCCAGGAGGCGGAGGTGACAGTGAGCTGAGATTGCGCCACTGCACTCCAGTCTGGGCGACAGCGAGACTCTGTCTCTAAATAAATAAATAAAATGTTCTCTTCTGATCAAAATACAGATCCTGAGTTCTATATACAAAACACTGCATTCCTTATGCATACACAGTGCCCTAGCTTCAGATTTCCCTCCCCCTAGAATTATAAGTGGTCCCCACCCCTGGATTTTGAAGGTTTTAGAGCTCAGTCATACATAACAATAGAAACAAAAGGAGCTGAGAGCAGCCATGCTACACAGGTGAGGGAATGTGTCATTGCCATCTGTGAATTCTGGACATTAGTCGTATTGTTTAATCCCTATGCTTTTATGTTGGAAGAGGGGAGAACTACAGTTATTTCTACATCACCAGGGAGCCACTTGTTTTGGATTTGAGAGAGAGAAGCAATTAAAATGCTCGATTGCCATTTTTGAAGCAGTTTTTATTTGGAAGGAAGGGAAGCCAGAGGACATTAAAATTCATAGAAAATGTCCTCCAAAAGGATGGGCAATTCTTAAGAATGAACTACAAATTTTGAGGAGTTTTATGGTCATTATTCATCACTGTGAGAGGGAAGCCCCATTCATCTTTTCTCAGGGTGGCTTCAGAACTGCAAGGATACCATTATTCAAAGGCATTTGTCGGGTGAGGAGAAAGCCTCCTCCCCAGAGGCTGGGCCTTGCCAACCAATCCCAAAGCAGCCTGCACCGAGGCCACACCCCCTCACCTTATAGGCTAAGAGCTGGAATGTGATTGGTGCAGAGTTGGGGTTTTATGGGAGGGGCTTCTTGTCACTCTTCCCGGCTTCCCTGCAGTTCCTTATTTGGTAGCTTTTGACAGGACTGGCCTTTCTTGCAACTAAGCATCTTGACATACATTATTCATTAAGCCCTGGAGCTCGGGAGAGAAAAATGCAGACCCTTAGATCTTTAGATATTCCTTTATCACGTGGATTTTCTTTATTCAGAATAGTTGCTGAATTTTGTGCCATTCTGGAGTCTTACAAATGGCATGTATTCGATGGGAAGACAGCTGGATGGGATTTAATGCGAGGCTTTCTTATGTGTACTTAATTACCAAAAATCTTTAAAAACTCATACTCTGCGTGGCTTGTGGAGGTTGTTAAAGTAGCGAGATTTTGAAGCTAAATACATTTTAAAGCTTACTATATATATACATATATATATATTATATATATATACACACATATAATCAATCAAAAATGCCTGAAGCAAACTATTTACTGTCAGTGTCTTGGGGCTACATAAAGGTAAGATTTATTTAGCTTTTGAAAACTTCTTACTCTGATTACATAATTGATAGTTTTAACAAATTACAGTAGAGTCTAAGCTTTCTAAGCAATTTTGTATTCTTTCCTTACACATGAATTAGGAAGAAATATGTGTTGATAGTGGTCAAGATTGTATAACTTTCATCAGTTGTAGTTTGCATGTTAAAATAGCTTTTTAGATATGCAGTAGTTCTTCTGTTTGTCATGTGGTGTATGTTTGAATTGTGCTTGAAAAATATATGGTAATTAAATACATTCATTGCAAATAAATTATTGGGCCAAATTACTTACACTGATTTTTGGATTCCAGTTAGTATGTTGCACATAAAGTTTATAAAATTAATTTGTGGCTGTTTCTAAAAATCTGTACTACTTTAACCTGATGAGGAATACGTTTTTTTCACCTTTAGCTATAAAGCCCTAGGTGATATTAAAAATTGACATTACTTGACAAATCATTTAAGTGATACTAAAGTGAAAACTTGATTATTATACTTGCAAAACTGAACAGAGTTTTTATTACACTGTTAGTTTTGTGAATCTCAAGAAATGAATAAGCAATTTAATAAGATGTGTCCATGCTTGGCAGGCTTTTTGCATGCCCTGTGGTAACATTAGCACTGTGGTCCTGTCTCCACAATAGAAGGAGGTAGAAAAACCTTATTCAGTCCTAAATGAAGCATCACTTCACAGATTGAAGTTTATCCTTGGATATTTCAGCCAATCACAACACATTTTAAAAGATTCATTTTCTGTTACTCTGAGGATTTTTAGAGTGGAGTGTTTGTCATTTGCTTTGTTTCTTTCTTTTTGAAGGACAATTTCCCCTTTGTTTTAGAGATTTACTTGAATTCTAAAAAAAATAGAAAACTTATTTCAGTATTGGTTGTCCAAGTAGTGGTGATTCCTTACCTCCCTTTAAATCTGTGGATGATTCAGATTTTTAAAATGTTATTTAAGTATATAGCCTTCCATTATTTGAATTTTGTTAGCCATTTCTTGGCTAAAAATCTTCAGAAATACAGAAAAGTATAGAGAGTAATATAAGAAGCCCTCATTATTCCCCAGAATTTAGCTCCTAGCTTTTAGCCAGCTCACAATTGATGTATTTTTGAAGGGCTTCACATTTGTTCTATGATTATGAACCATTTGTACTATGATTATGAACAATACTGCCAAGAATCTAAATATAGAATTTTAGTACTGTTCTTTTTGAGGAAAATTTTTCCTGGACAGCTTTATGTTTAATACTGTACCTTTAAAAACATGTAAAAATGGCAAATATAGATATATTTGGTCTTAGGCATTTTGAAGGATTTATTTTAATGCAGTCAGTGGAGTATTTGTTTAAATAACTTTGAATACTGATATCTGCCAAACTTGTAATGCATCACAGTGCAGCATATTCAAATGATTTTTAGCAGAACATTGTCAGGAAAAAATAAGCAAATTTTCTTACTATTGGACCCATACCATCTCCTTAAATATATATTGGGAGGATATATAACATACCCAGTAGCACATTGGCGTGATGTAGAAGTATAGGAGATTACATTTAAGAACATTTTCATTTTGTTTTATTATTTTAGTTTGCTTCCTGAACAATCTTAAATGCAGAATGTAAATTGAAGAATTGCAGTTCTGAAAAGCAAAATACGGTATTCAGATTCAACTGCATTTTTACTTTCCTTTATGCCTTGACTGCTGTACACATTCTGATGTATAATGAGAACAAAGGATTCGAAAGCATTCACTTAGAAATCCTCCCGTTTTCTCAGTTGCAACCCTAAATCTGTGTATTGTTTTCAGACTACTTAGGCCAAAAACATTTAGAAATTCATCAGTGGAAAATATTTAGAGGTCACTTAAAAAAATAAACTAAATGCTTAATTAAATGGTTCTGCATTTTGCAATCAGTTCTTTTCAAACAGCAGTTTAATGTTTTGTCCCTTCTAAGTTTATTAATTGAGAAATATGATGGGATTCCCAGAAGACTACATTGTATTAGCTTTAAATCAGTCCTTCCCCCTTTGGTAATTTTATGTAGTTATCTTAGTAGATATTATATAATTATTTTTAGATGAGAGATTTGTACATTTTTAAATGTTTGTTGAATGATCTAGTGCAGTTTTTAAGTACATCTAGCTATGCACTCCAAAACCAATTTGTGAGATCAACTACCAGTTGAGAAAGCACTTACGGTAATTTTTGTGGTTATTAATTTAGCTTCGCTGGACTGAAAGTTTTATATGGATAGCAAAAAAGGAAAACAATGTTAATTCCTTTTAGAAGATACCCTTGTGTTATAACTTCATGTACTCTTGAAAATTATCTTTAGGAAATTCCTTATACTGTCTCCCTAGGGAAGAGAGGTGATTCCTTCAAATATTGTCTTTTATAATTATGTTAAAATGAAATGTTGACTTCCTTGGAGTCCCTTATAAGCCTTGGTAGGGAGGTGGGCGTGTGATGGAGGATTTCTCCAATCCATGTTTTTGTGTTTTAAACAAAGCCTGGAAAGTAATCTGGGAATAATGTATATGATGCAGAAAGAAGATAAAAATGGAACATGCAGTATGTCACTTACCTAGTCTGTACAATATTTAGATTCCTTTCACTGGCTTTTTTCTTCAGTTGTCTGTACTAACTGGCTATTTTGGTGAATTGTTTGAGCAAAGTGCCAGGAGAATTACACTTCATTCTTTATATTGTTTTAGAAAAATCCAATAATATATGTAGCATATCTGCAGGTAGCGCCCACATTTTCTACTTAGGCGTATGGCAACATAATCCTTATACTAGGTTGTGTGCAAGTTAGAAGATGAACCTGTGATAACTGGGTCTTTATCTGTCTTTATCAATCACCCCCAGAAGGCTTCCCTTGTTTCACTTTATTGAGAGAAGTACAAGGGAGGGCAGCATTTCCTGTATAGGCTGCTGAGAGTCTAGCAATGGTGAAAGCCTTGCCTCTTCCCCCATCTTTTATTAAAAAAGGACTTTGTCATGACCAGGTAGTTCTTAATAGCAACTTTTAGCTCATAACATGAACAATTTTAGGTCAAAGAGATATTTCATTGAATATGTGTTTAAAATGTTTAGCAGACTCTTTTCTTTGGAATATGCTTTGCCTAATGAGTATATTTTTCCAAGTGAATTTATCTGTAAAGCAAAGATTTTTTATTATTATTATACTTTAAGTTCTGGTATACACATGCAGAATGTGCAGGTTTGTTACATAGGTATACACATGCCATGGTCGTTTGCTGCACCCATCAACCCGTCATCTACATTAAGTATTTCTCCTAATGCTATCCCTCCCCTAACCCCCTACCTACTGACAGGCCCTGATGTGTGACATTCCCCTCCCTGTGTCCATGTGTTCTCATTGTTCAACTCCCACTTATGAGTGAGAACATGTGGTGTTTGGTTTTCTGTTGCTGTGTTAGTTTGCTGAGAATGATGGTTTCCAGCTTCATCCATGTCCCTGCAAAGGACATGAACTCATCCCTTTTTAGGGCTGCATAATATTCTACGGTGTATATGTGCCACATTTTCTTAATCCATTCTGTCACTGATGGACATCTGGGTTGGTTTCAAGTCTTAAGCAACGAGTTTTTTTAAACCTGTGTATGCATGACATTTTAGTTGTGCTTTTGAGACATAGCTATGGTTTCCCATACTAATGCTATTCCAAATTCTTTATGGGATTTGAGAAAGAGGAGCTAGCAATTTAAGTAAGTATTTTTATGGTCATAACTATAGTCAAATCCTTCATCTCTCTGACCTGCAATGACAAAAATCAGCTATTACTATAAAAGGCACAAAAGTTAGGGACTGAGTGCCAGAAAGTGAGCTGGGAGAAGGAACTCAAATAATATTGAGCATCTACTATGTGCCAGGCTAAATAGAAGACACTTTCTATATTAGCTCATTAAATTATTTGATAGCCCATAATTTACTCAAGAAACTATAACTTTGTAAAGAGGGACAGAAAAATGTTTGAACACTATTATAAATGTCTACCAATATTCTTAGAAGGCTCGAAGTTTATTTTTTTTCATAGGTTATAAGATATAATGCCGAGTGAACACAAGCAGTAACCCACGTTCTGTATACCACCTGATGCCAGTTTTAAAAATATGTATTCACATACAAGGGTAGAAAAAAGGCATAGAAGGAAATTTGACAAATTATCTGTGGTTATCTTCCAGCGGTGGAGATTTACATTATTTTCTTTTTTTCAATATAGCTTTCTAAATTTTCTATAGCACATGTACATTTTATAATTAGAAAGGAGTTATAAAAACATGTGAACAAAGAAGTGAACTTAGTGTTCCTAAGTTTGAGACTAAGCTCTCTAGACCAGTAATTTAACAACCAGAATTTGTACTGTTCATGCCAGTTCTTTGTTTTTGACTACGCTGGAATGCGAATACACATCTCTTTCATCCAACAGTACATTGAAATGGTTGAGGGTTTTTGTTTGTTTTGATAACAGTTAAATGCTGAGTTAAAACCTAATCTAGATGGTCTGTAAGATTGACTTTGGAAGTTATTTAGCAAACGGTATAGAGTCAGGCCATCTTGGTATGAATTATGCAGAGAAGCAAAATAATTCTAAATAAATACTGAGTAAGAATTATATTTCAAACATTACTAAAATATAAACTCAACACTTACTTTCATACTTAAATGAGAATTTATGGTGAAATTCCAAATTTTAAAGGCTAATCTAATGATTAGAGTAAATGCATCTGACATTTTTTTCTCTTCAAGTATCTAACAGCAGTTACTCTATGTATAGAAAAAATACATTGTTTCTGTATATTAAGGCAAATATTGAAGGCTTATTAAAAGGCCTTGTCGGGCTGTTTTCAGAGTTAAAGGACTCTGAAATGCCTAATGCTTAAGAAACAGCTGATGGGGGTTAGGGAAGTGTAAAATCTTGGGGAGTTTTGGATACTGGTAATGCCATGTGGTGCTGGTAGGTTAATTCCAGTGTTTCTTTCAATGAAATAGGCACTGTGGCATCAGTAATAAAAATTGTGAAGTAGATTATTGAAAATTGACCTGTTTCCTATTTAGTGACTTGGGAAAACGGTAAATTTGGTGGATGTTGAGAACCAATAAATGTTATACTCTTACTTGAAAAACAACTTTTAAAAGGAAACATTATACAGTATTTATTTAGATATTTTACTTCTCCATAGTTCTAGAAGAGTACTCAAGTCTATTAAGTTTTGCTTTGGAGTAAAAGACTAAATTTTAAGACCTTGATCAGTATATATATATTCATTTCTGCTCATGATAAATTGATGAAAGCATTCCATGTTTTATTGTATGGCAACACTTTTATGTGCTATAAATTAGTTTCTGTCTTCTCTAAATAACTAATAATACATCTTAATTTTTAATTTGCTTTTCTTTGCTTATTTCTCCTGATTTTCCCTTCAGTCCTTGAGAGTCTAAATTTGTGCTGGTCAAACTGGTGGCCATGAGCCACATGTGATTATTTAAATTAAAAGTAGTTAAAATTAACTAAAATTCAAATTTTGGCTTCTCATTTACACTAGCCACATTTCAAATGCTTAGTAACCACCTGTGGCTAGTGACTGCTCTCATTGGAGGCACAGATGATGGTGTTTTCCCTCATTGAAGAAAGTTCTGCTGGAAGGCACTGTTCTAAATTGTCAGGACAAGTTAAAAATTCTTTGGGCATATCTTCCTGTATCTCAGAGTATGCATATGTATTTCACTTCAACTTTCCTCTTCTATTATTTCATTTTACTTTTCTGTTTTTCAGTTTAAAAGGATGCTTAATCGGGAGCTCACCCATCTCTCTGAAATGAGTCGGTCTGGAAATCAAGTGTCAGAGTTTATATCAAACACATTCTTAGGTGAGAATAACAACATGCAACTCAAAATGTTTTCTTCAGTTGTTTGCTTGTTTTTATAGGAGGATTGGGGTGCCAACTCATTTTGGAAACCTAACAGGTGTTAGAAGTTCTATTTGTTTTCATTTGTCATATTAATAATTTGACACTATACGCCTCTGAATTTTAGAGTTGCAGGTGAAAAAGTACATGTTCTTAGTTTTATTTAGGACTTTGGGAATTCTCAAATTAAGGTTATATATTGCCATTTTTTCATAGTACCAAACTGTAAAATGTATTTTGTAGAGAGATCTATTCATGTATTCAACCAATTCTTATTAAATGCCAGCCATTGTTGGGCAATAGGTGTTGAATGATGAATTAGAAATGATTCCTACCCTCGATGAATTGACAGTCTCGTGGACATCAAGCCTAGTAAACTGGTGGTGGATAAAATACAAATGCTAAATAAAAGTTTGCTAATAATGGCTGAGTTTGGTGTCCTGGGACAACTCTTGTACCTCATCCACAGAAAGAAAATGCAGTAAATAAAGGGCAGTAATTTGAATGTATCCTGGACTTACTTTCAAAACAAAATTGCTGTTATATATAGTTAACATATTAAACACTTATGGAACGTGTTCTACGTACAAGGATGAGTTAGAGTTGTTTATCACTGCCTTGAAATCGTGGATGAAAGTATGAAGACATGTTAGGTCTTTTACTATAGAACACAATTAGCTTATGTGTGTATTCAGTTATCAGGTCATATTTACGATTCTCTATACTCCCATAAAACCTGGGGACTTAACCCTTATCTCACTATCATACAGAAATAAAAAGTAGCAGAATTAATCTAAGTCATCCAAAACCTGCTGTTTCAACTCCCACAGTGTTACCCATTTCAGTTAGCTGTTAGTTTTATATACTGCTGTTTTCATGACATTTGTATATAAAGTTTCTACCATTTCAAAGTACGTATTGAAACTGGAGTCCTTAGTTGGCAAGAACAATTTTCAGTTCATTAAGTCAATTTCAAATAGGAATGGAATTGATGAACAGTGGAAATAACTACCTGTTGTGTATTCTCTGAGTCGGCTGTCATGCTAAGTCTTGCAACATTTTTTATTAGGACATTGTATCAAAGAGGTAACCATGGAATGCATTTGATATTATTATTTTGTAGTGGAACTTATTTGCTTAATTTTGTGTTTGAAGATATCAAATTAAGTCCAATTCAAATGTAAATACTGAACTCTCTAAAAGGAAAATTTTTAGTTGGGACCATTTCGTGGAATATATAATGATCAATTATAATCCTTCCAGTTATGCATATGATGATATAAAAACAGATAGAATTAATAATAAATATAGAACATTTTCTGAATTTCTCAAGATAAGCAACATGAAGTGGAAATTCCTTCTCCAACTCAGAAGGAAAAGGAGAAAAAGAAAAGACCAATGTCTCAGATCAGTGGAGTCAAGAAATTGATGCACAGCTCTAGTCTGACTAATTCAAGTATTCCAAGGTTTGGAGTTAAGACTGAACAAGAAGATGTCCTTGCCAAGGTATGATGATTTCAAAGATCAGGATCATGAATATTAAATGATGCCCTTTTATGAATTTTCACTTCTAGTCTTTTGAATAGATAGAAAAGTTTATTAATTGGAGGTTTTATTTTTTGTTTTTTTGTTTTTCGAAGGGCAGGCATTTTATAAAGCTCCTTGTAAAGTGCCTTAGACAGGTGGTTTGGTTTGTATGTTTTAGGGGCTTGGGAGGTGATTATTTGCATCTTCATTTCATTGTTTGGCCTTAAAGAGTTAGAAATCTGTCATGTCTTCTGGGTTTTAGGAAAATAGTTAAGGTTTTGTGAATAGATTTTATCCATTAAATGCTTTGTGATTGATACTTAAAGTACATAAATAGGTTGTAATGTCAAAGTCCTAAGGTTAAGCCATACTATTCAGTTTTCAGTACATTTAAGTAAATGTGCCTAAAGTTTGCCTGTGCTTACATGGTGTGTCTGTTAACATTTAAAATGGATCATTGTTTAAAAAATCTGTCTTTACACTGAAGTCTGTTTTTTTGGGGGGTTTTTTGGTTTTTTTGTTTGTTGGTTGGTTGGTTAGTTTTGAGACGTAGTCTCACCCTGTCGCCCAGGTTGGAGTGCAGAGTGCAGTGGCGTGATCTTGGCTCACTACAACCTCCGCCTCCCGGGTTCAAGCAGTTCTCCTGCCTCAGCCTCCCAAGCAGCTGGGATTACAGGCACATACCACCACACCTGACTAATTTTTTTATTTTTAGTAGAGATGGGGTTTCACCATGTTGGGCAGGCTGGTTTTGAACTCCTGACTTCAAGTGATCTGCCCGCCTCAGACTCCCAAAGTTCTGGGATTCCAGGCTTGTGCCTCCATGCCCGGCCACCTAAAGTCTGTAATTTTTCAATGATTATGTTCATTGAGTCATATTTTACTGTACTTTCTAATTTTTTGGTTTTTTTTTTTTTTTTTAACTCCAGGAACTAGAAGATGTGAACAAATGGGGTCTTCATGTTTTCAGAATAGCAGAGTTGTCTGGTAACCGGCCCTTGACTGTTATCATGCACACCATTTTTCAGGTAATGTAGTTGAGTTCTATTACATTTCTTTTATTTAGGAACTTAATGTCCAGTCTGTAGCTTGTGCATACATTTTGTCTTTTTTAATATTTGCCATCTTTTGCTTATTTTTATACTTTTATCCTTACTTGCTCCTTTGCCAAGGGACAAGTGAAGATACAGAAAGGTGGAGTGTGTATAAACCACAAATACATCAATTTTGTTATTTTTTTTTGCATTTAAGATAAAGATGTAATATAGCCAAGTTGAAGCAATTTATTAAAATAATAATTTAGACATTATCTTAGTCATCTGAACCTGACTGGCATAGAGAATGGAGTACTAACTTTAAAAAAATGAATAAAGCCCCTGTTGGCTAACCTTAGAATATAGTTTTTTCAGTCACTTTCTTGTGTCCTGCTTCTTTCTCCATATCTATTTCATACTCTTATTGACGCTTTGCTCCAGCTCCGGGTGGGATTTAAATGAGAAGTTGAGGATGTTGTAGGTACCCTGGGACTGGAATGGGAAACTCCAGCCTAGAGAGGATGTTGATTTTCAGTTGGTATGATGCAGGGCGCTTGACTGGAGCTGCCTCCATGATAATGGGACACAGAAACTTTTAGAGTTGGCACCTCTTTCCTGACACCATACAGCTAGGGCATAGTATTCTTGGGTTCCAGTGGGACAACCCAACTTTGGTTTTGTCCCAAAGTCCCTGGATCTTCTCAAAGGTTCCCATTTTCCTCACTAGACATGTGAGAGTGCAGTTGCCATTTCCAGGTTATCCATTGGCAACACTGGTGTGTGTGTTTTTTTTTCTTAAACATACTCTATGGAGAAATTGTTTACATAAAGACAAAAATGTTAAAATGATTTTTTTCCCTACAGGAACGGGATTTATTAAAAACATTTAAAATTCCAGTAGATACTTTAATTACATATCTTATGACTCTCGAAGACCATTACCATGCTGATGTGGCCTATCACAACAACATCCATGCTGCAGATGTTGTCCAGTCTACTCATGTGCTATTATCTACACCTGCTTTGGAGGTAAATCTGTTTTCTGAAATTTCAAGAACACTAACTTGCCACTCATAAAGGTCTATTAAACTTTTATCTGAAGGGTTTTCAATGGAGAAAATAATTGGATTCATTGGAAGTATAATTTATTGACTTATGGGGGAAAATGCTGTGGTGAATAGACAGTCAAGTCTTTGATGGATTTTGCTTGTGAAAGTTGGTGACAGATTTAATGATTGATCTGTTTATGATGTTGCTTCTTTGAAATGATCCACTGGACATTTCATAAAGCACATCTGGCTTATTCCCTTTTTGTTAATTTGTTTTCTTGAAATGTAGTCTGACGGCTTTTATTTATAGGCCAAAGAACATTTTATAAAACATGAGCAATATATTGATATTTTTCGTAGAATTATATTAGAAGGAGATACTTTAATTTTTCTAAATCCTAAGAAGTTATTTCATTAATTGTTTACTAAAGCAATTTGATTTTCTTAAAATATATTTTTATTTATGTCTGGAGGCATTTTTGGTTGTTACAACTATCACATTTTTAGTTGTACATGATACTGGCATCTTGTCGGTAGAGGCCAGGAATTCTGCTAAAAATCCTACAATGCACAGGACAGCCTCCCATGCAGTTATCGGACCCAAAATGTCAATAGTGCTGAAGGTGAGAAACTCTGGTTTTGATGAAAGAAAAGAAAAAAATTGCTCATGTCTTACTAATTTTATGTACATTTTCAAAATATTCTTAGACATCTTAAATACTTAGAAAATAAACTCTTATTTTATTTTAAAAGAATTTCAGAGAGTTTTAAAATAATATTTTAAAAAATAGTGAATAGAAAACATTTGATCATGAGATGTAATAAAATTAGATAAAATGTTTTCTTCCAAGATTATACTTCAAAAGTTCATAAGTATCTAAGACTCTCCCTTGACACATTATAACACATTTTGAAGCTCCATTTTGTTTTCCATTTAAATTCTAGAGATTTCTCATTTGTTTATACTTTTAATTCATATCATTGTAGAATAGTAATATTATCTATATTGTCTGATTTTCCAGGCCGTGTTTACAGATTTGGAGATTCTTGCAGCAATTTTTGCCAGTGCAATACATGATGTAGATCATCCTGGTGTGTCCAATCAATTTCTGATCAATACAAGTAAGTAAACTTTATTTTTGCAGAACACATTTTTCCTTTGTACATTTTAGAATGACTAAGGGTCTCTATAAACTCAGGGTGCTTCCAGAGCCATGATGTTCTTTTGATATGTGTATATATGTGTTTTAGTGATAGTGCATGTTAATGTAATTTAACTGAAAATTATTACTATATCCCTTGAGGCATGTGATATTTGAAAATTGTGTTCCAGTTCTCTTTAAAAGTAATATATTACTGTGTTACAAGGGTAATTAAAAATGAAAGTGTGCAGAAAGATTTAGAAAGTTATATTGGCCTTAAAGTTTTAAATTAAAAAAAGTTATGAGAATTAATGCTAAGTGTCCCTCACTTTATGTAGGTCATCATTTAATCCTCTACAGAGGCCATAACTTCCCTTCTTCCTCCATGCCCAGCCCCTGTTCTTTCCTTTTTAAAATATTCTAATAAGGGTAACAGGAACTTCTCTCTTAATATTTTTTCAACTATTTAGTTTTTTCTCACTGTTCACATCTCATCTTATAAGAAGTCATCACTGAATTTGGAAATATAAGGAATGGTAGAGACTGTTTAATATGGAGCATCCCTGACATTGCTGCACAGAAAGCCTCTGTAGGGAATATTTAGGTAATGCTTGAGCTATCCCTTAGTAAAGAGATTTAGGTTTATAGAAATTCTGTTTGGTACTTGAAGTTAATTGGTAAATGATTTAAGTGAACTATGACTTAATGCCCTCCCATATGGTAGATTAACATCATAAATTCACTTTTATATATAAAAACTATGCAAAGTTGTTGAAACTGTTGTATGTTTAAGAGTCCACCTTTTATGTTTGCTTGAGTCTGTGGATAATAGTCTTCTCATGCCTATAACAATCTAGCTATAGAATTATTTATATATTCACCATTCATTTCCTGTCTTTGCTGTATCTAGATTTAAAGAAGGAATGTAAAGGTAACCTTGCTTTGAGAGATTTAATTCAGAGTTTTAGGATTATTCACCTATTTTTATATCTTGTAATGGCCTCTGGACTATCCTATAGCAAAATATACTGTAGTGACTCATCCATGTAGAGGATTGGAAAAGTCAGGGATTTCCTGAGATGTGTGGTTAGCCAAGTATTTTTTTTAGAAGTTTAGTTTAGGGACTTATTTATCCAGATTAGACAGGATAACATTTCATGTTCTACCTACCTATGAGTACCTATAATGGGGTACTTTTAGAACTCATCAAAGCATACATGTAAATATTAATACACATTGGATGCAGCTCCCTGCATTTACATTGTATCAGTGGGGAGGGTTCATGATGTCCTTTCTGAGAAGAGCAGGGAGGTCATGCAATACAGTGCATGCTGCATGCTGGCACTTTACATGAGCCTGGCCTGATTTGTTATTTTGATGCTTATGCATGTCTTGGGATATTCTGAATTTTATTAATTTTTAGTAAATATATAAAATGTTTAATTTTTGTGTTTAAGATATATATATATATGTATATGTATGTGTGTGTGTGTGTGTGTATATATATATGTAATCACCAAACATTCAGACTGGTATGTTTTCTTTGCATTCTATTACATACCATATTATATGTTCCCTTAGAATTAAGAGTAGATTTAGAGAACAAATTAAAACAACTGATAGAAAAGTCACTGTCTTCCAAGTACTCTGATGTATTTTTTAAGAATAATGAGGACCTGCTCTATTCTTCATTCTTTTGAGCCCTTAAAGCAGCAGTCCCCAGTGTTTTTGGCACCAGGGACTCGGTTTTGTGGAAGACAATTTTTCCATAAACTGGGGGAGTAGGGAGAGAATGGTTTTGGGATGAAATTGTTCCACCTGAGATCATCAGGCATTAGTTAGATTCTCATAAGGAATGCACAACTTAGATCCCTTGCATGAGCAGTTCACAGTAGAGTTCACGCTCCTAGGAGAATCTAACGTCCCTGCTGATCTGACAGGAGGCGGAGCTCAGGCAGTACTGATGCGGGCTTGCCTGCTGCTCACCTCCTGCTATGCAGTCCAGTTCCTGACAGGCCACAGACTGATATTGGTCCACGGCCTGTGGGTGGATTGGGGACCCCTGCCTTAAAGGGCACTTGGGCTTTGGCTGGCACCTGGAGGACCCTGGTGGGCATCAGGGTCCCTGTGCAGTCTGCCATTTAAGCTAACAAGGCCTCAATCTACAGATGAATCTGATACTCTAAAGTTTGAGAACCAATGAAATAGTGGAGGAAATTGAAGAAGATAATTTTATCTCCTTAGGATGTCTGTTTAAAGTCATTTTGCTGGTGACCTGCCTGGGATGGAAGGATAACGAATCCTGCTTCTGCAAATTCTTTGTTATTTAGTAATATTGTGATGATCTCCTTTCTGTGTGACCAAAGCAACATAGGGAAGTTCACAGTTGCCAGAGTAGCTTTGGATTGCTAAGGGTTTTTTTGAGGGTGAGGTATGATGAGGCTGTGTTATTCCTGAGGGAATGAATCAGCATTGTCACTTTGTACAGGAAAGTATCCTAGGGTTGCTCAGAGCCCCGGGGCATTATCAAAATTACTGCCTTAGTTAGCTTAGTTTGGCTAGGGATCATATAAGACAGAATTATCTTCCCAGCATGCAGTAGAGGAGTCCTTCCAATAACTTGTAAACTTGTAATATGTAGCCTCATGAAATATTTTATCAAAATTTGTGCTTATTTTTAGTTTGCAGTAAACCTTTTTTAAATTTTGACTTTTTATATTTTATCTTTTATGGATGGCTTGAGCATCCGTTTGTCAAGCCAGCACATTCTCAGCTCTTGGCTCAGAACTGGAGCTGCCATCCTGTCCAAAGCCTGCAGCCGAATCCATATTTCTCTTGATAAAGAATTCTAAAGACCTCTGATTATCGAATTTATAAACCCATAGTTGGTTACTTGTCTGACTTTAACGAAGCTACGGAAGCACTGAGAGCTTAAGGCACGTGAGGGGTGCTGGGAATTCCCTTGGCTGGTTCCCATTGCAGTTAAGCCTCCTGCTTCTTACATGTGCTCTTCGTTTTTCTTAATTATTTCAGTTGTTTTAGCTTTAGGTGCCACATGATTTTATGCTAATCGTATTTACACTCACTGAAAGCATGCTGGAGGTACTGCAAGCAGAGAGAGACTTTCTACCTGGTAGAGTTGGTGAAGCTATACTAAATGATTTGAGTGTGGGGACTGTGAACAGGATTTAGAGAAATTGAAATTTCAGGTAGGAAGCTGCATAAATTTTTTTTAAGGACAACGCATATAAATAAATCCATAGACCAGGTGCAGTGGCTCACTCCTATAATCCCAGCACTTTGGGAGGCCAAGACAGGTGAATCACCTGATGTCAGGAGTTCGAGACCAGCCTGGCCAACAAGGTAAAACCCTGTCTTTACTTACAAAAAACAAAAACAAAAACAAAAACATTAGCCAGGCATCGTGGTGCATGCCTGTAATCCCAGCTACTCAGGAGGTTGAGGCAGGAGAATCGCTTGAACCCGGGAGGTGGAAGATGCAGTGAGCCGAGATCATACCATCGCACTCCAGCCTGGGCAACAAGAGTGAAACTCTATCTCAAAAAAATACATAAATAAATAAACAAATCCATAAAATGTAAATAGCATCATGAAATTTTGAATGTAAAATGCTGGAGGGTATATTTAACTTAGCTTTATTTTCTGAAAAAAATAGTATCAAAAGTACAGAATATAGCATTAAATTTTACTTGGAAAATGAATTATTTTTGTTAATAGCAAAGATGCCTAAGTTTGGGGCAGAAAGATTTATTCACATTAGTGATACATTCAAAGCATATGGTTTTTGGTTTCCAAGAGCAGAGGCATTTCATTATATTAAGGTTAAGATGATCTAGCTGTCAGTATACACTTTTTTATTTCTCTACTCTTATTTTGAAATTAAAATTTTCATAGCTACACTAGTAGATTATATGTAGAATTTTATTTTTCTGTATAAACCCACACCTTCAAAATAAGGATAAACTCATTTTTATCAAATGTGATTATATAGATATAGCTACAGAGATTATTTTATTCAACAAAAATGAACTGCAAGCCTACTAAATATTATAATAAATATTGTTCCGGGCACTCGGAACACATGGGTGGACAAGACAAATCCCTGGCTCTTGAGAGCTGGCATTCTGCTAGAAAAGGCAGAGCATGATAAGTGAATTTGTGGCATGTGATAGTACTAAGTGCTATGGAGGAACATAATGCAGGGTGAGGGCAGAGAGAGTGGATGAGTGGAGTGATGAATGAGGTGGTTTCCTTGGTAACTAAATATTAAGTTAAAACCACCACTTACCTCTGTCATTTCATGGAGAAATGTTTGTTTCTGAAGTCCTTTTGAAGACTTATGTTTATTTCACTTGTAACTTAGAGACATAGTGTAGCATGCTGTCATTTTCTAACTCAAGGCTAAGCCTAGCTAAGCTGTAAGAACAGTGAGTGTAAGTCTTACTTACAGGATACATATCTATAGTGTCTGCCCCAGTCTTAACTGTTTCAGCTCCAGGTCTTAATGTTGGCTGTCATCTGCCATATGGACTCCATCATACGACACAAAAAGGCACAAAACCTAGTGGGCTTAGTTGGATTTTGGAGGCAATGTATTCCTTTGTGTGTGTTATTCTGGCTCATTTACTAAGTGAGCTGAAAAGCTGCTAGTTTAAATGGGGCACAGAACAAGAGAGTGTCAGAAAAACTCCTAGTTTTGAGTGGGGCTCTGCAACAGGTCCAGCCTGCTGTGCAAGCTGCTTTGCACATGGGCCACATGATCCAGCAGATTTAATGGTGCTTGGAATGTCAGTGGCAGATAGGAATGTTGTTTGGAGCCTTTGATAGAACCCTCTGTGTGAATCACAGCACAGACTCTGGAGCAAGACCCTGCCATCATCCAAAGAAAGATAACTACTCTCCTTTTGAGACACAGATATAGGCCTGCTGCTGGGCCTTAGGAGATACTGATTGACCATGGGCCACCAAGTTTCCATGTGGTTTGAGCTGTCTGCCCATCATAATAGGGAGTTATCTAACGTGCCAGGCCATACGTTGGGCATGTACGACATTTCATCATCAAATAAAAGTGGTGTAATACACGATCTATCAGGTCCTAGCAGACACTGAAGGCACAAGTTACATAAAAAAGTGGCCCTAATACCACTCCTATTAATTACACTGCTGTCTTTCTTCCAGCCTACGCATGTGGTCGCATGGAAAGTTCCCTGCAAGTAGTTGACAGAGGGCCTCGTTTACAGATGGTTGTGTGTGATATGCAGGTACCACTGGAAGTATACAGCTGCTGCAGCAGCACTACTGCCCCTCTCTGGGACATCCCTGAAGGACAGTGGTGAAGGGGAGTCTTTCCAGTGGGAAGAACTTTAGGCAGGGTGATTGGTTGTTCACTTTGCTTGGAAGAAGGAATGGCCATATGTGCAATTATATACCAGTTCATGGGCCATAGCCAATGATTTGTCTGGATAGGCAGGGACTTAGAAGGAACATGATTGGAAAACTGGTGAAAAAGAAATTTGGGGAAGAGATATGTGAATGATCTCTCTGAATGGACCAAAAAGTAAAGCTATTTTTGTCTCATGTGAATGCTCACCAAAGTGTGACCTTGGCAGAGGAGGATTTTAATAACCAAGTGAATAGGATGACCCATTCTGTAGATACTAGTCAGCTTCTTTCCCTAACCACCCCGTCATCACTCAATGTGCTAAGAACAAAGTGGCCATGGTGGCAGGCATGGAGGTTATATATGGGCTTAGAAGCATGGACTTCCACTCACCAAGGCTGACCTGGCTATGACTATTGCTAAGTGCCCAATCCACCAGCAGCATAAACCAACACTAAACCCCCATATAACAGAATTTTGGGGGGATCAGCCAGCTACCTGATGGCAAGTTGATTACATTGGACCACTTCCATGGTGGAAGGGGTAGCATTTTGTCCTTAGTGGAAAAGGCACTTTCTCTGGAAACAGATGTGCCTTCCCTGCACAGTTTTTCTGCCAAAACTATGGTATTGCATACAGCATTGCCTCTAACCAGGAACTCACCTTACTGGCAAAGAAGAGCTGCATTGGGCTCATGCCCATGGAAATCCCTAGCCTTACCCTATTCCCTAACATCCTCAATCAGCTGGTTTAATAAATTGGTAGAGTGGCCTTTTGAAGACTCAGTTACTCAGCTAGGAGGCAATACCTTGCAGGGTTGGGGCAAGGTTCTCCAGAAGGCCAGAAATGCTATTTCTCCCATAACCAGAATTCATGGGTCCAGGAATCAGTGGCTGGAAATCGGAGTGTTACCACTCATAATTACCCCCAGTGACCCACTAGCAAAGTTTGCTTCCTGTTCCTGCAAATTTATGTGCTGCTAGCCTAGAGGTCTTAGTTTCAGAAGGAGGAATGCTTCTACCAGCACACATAACAGTGATTCCATTGAATTGGAAGTTAAGACCTAGCCACTTTGAGCTCCTTATACATCTGATTCAATCATCCAATAAGGGAGTTAGTTACGGTGTTGACTGGGGTGACTGATCCTAACTACCAAGGGGTATTTGGATTACTACTCCACAACGAAGGTAAGGAAGAGTATGTGTGGAATAAGGAGATCCCTGAGGGCATCCTTAATATTACCATGCCCTGTAATTAAGGTCAGCACAAAATAACCCAATCCAGACAGGACTACTAATAGCCCAGACCCTTCAGGAATGAAGGTTTGGGTCACCCCACCAGGTAAAGAATCATGACCAGCTGAGGTGCTGGCTGAAGGCAAAGGGAATACAGAATGAGTAGTAAAAGAAGGTAATTATAAATACCAGCTATGACCATGTGACCAGTTATAGCAATAAGGACTATAATTGCCATGAGTATTTTCTTATGAATGCATTTATATGTATATATACATATATTAAGCATATGTCTTCATTTATATAACATAAGAGGTATTAACTTTATATTAGTATTTAAGTATTTATTTTATATCATAGTATTTAAGTTATAGGATGTCAGGATAAGAGTAAACATTACTCAAACTTTACTTTCACTTCTGGGGAATGTGTTAGTGTGTTTTTGGTTGTATGCAGGATAGTTATAGCATTTTGGTAGAATTATGACCTTATGGAGATTAAATATGGTTAAAGGAGATGCTTATGGGTACCAGGGTGACAAGGGGCGGAATTTGTAATGGTTAATTTTCTGCATCAGCTTGACTGGGCTAAGGGATGCCCAGATATCTGGTAAAACACTATTTTGGGGTGCGTCTGTGAGAGTGTTCCTGGAAGAGATTAGCATTTGAATTGGTAGACTGATTAAAGAAGATTGTCCTTACCATTGTTGGCAGGGATCAGTCAATCCATTGAGAACCTCAAAGAGAAGAACAAAACAAAACTTGAGGGGAAGGGCAATTTGCTTTCTCTGACCTGGGACATACATATTCTCCTGCTTCTAACATCAGGGTTCCTGGTTGATTCTCTGGCCTTTGGACTTGCTTTCCTGGTTCTCCTGGTTCACCTTTGCAGATGTGGGACGACTTGGACTCCATAATTGCCTGAGCCAATTCCTATAATAAATAAATATGTCTCTCACACACACACACTCATACATATGTCTATTAGTTCTGTTTCTCTGGAGAACCATGATTAACACAGAAGGAGAAAAGACTAGGACAGATGAAGTACATGTTTTCAGTTATGTGGTAGTACCTGCCCACCCTTACCCCCATTTCATTAGAACTCAGAAGGGAGGGACACAAAATAAAAGTGGTCTTCCTGCCTTCAGTAGTAGCATATGTTGAGCATAATTTAATTTATTCTTGATGATCCAGGGTAGTTGTAACAGATGAACACAATTGCTCTATATATAATAAAATGATGACTTTGAGTTTGTAAAGGTATGCGTGGCCTCTCAAAAAATAACAAATGCTTATAAAGTTGTCTTTATAAGTGTGTGCCAGGCACTGAGTGGATTGTATTGATTTCCTGGTTCATGTTTAGTGTTCACTGCTCAAGTTTTCACCTCTATTTATAAGGTACTACTTGTAATCATAGTCAGTATAAGGTAGTGCTGACCCCAGCACTTACTGGCTAAGTGATGCTGGCAAAGTTACTTACCTTTTCTGATGTTCATTTTCTTCATTTGTACAGGATTATATGAGTATGTCTATGTAAATATTTGTGTATATAAAAGATGTCCCCAAGGGACATTTTCTATCCCCCAGCCTATCCCAAGGACACAAAGACTTGATTCCCACCTATATGGCTCCATGCGATCCATGAATGGAACATGGCCATAAAATGTCACAAAAATAGTATCTTCCTAAAAGAGTTATGAGGATTAAATGAGAGAATTCAGATAAACCATTTAACACAATGACACCTAAACCCTCTAAATGTTGTGCCTTACTGTATTCCTGTTTGTACTTTGTAAGTTTGAAATAATTGAAGTGCCTAGGGGAAGCCAGATAACCAAACATATTAAATTAATAACCTTTAATATTTTGTAGGGGCTTAAGTCTCTAAGTAGGCCGGGAGGGTTTGGGGAGGAAACAATTAAAAGATTTGTAGAGATAAAGACAAAAAAGGTAGAATGTGATACATGCTAAATGGGTGGTACAAAGTAGTATAGGAGATTATAGGAGAAAGTGGGCAGTTTTGTCTGGTAATTAAAAAAGACTTGATGGAAGAGGTGACATATTGGGCTTGAAGATGAAAGGGTTTCAACAAAAATGTTATATAAGCTAACCTCTTTGCCCCTCTGTGCTGTGTGCATTGTACCAAAAGATGACAGCAACTTTCTGATCATTCCTGAATCTTCAAGGACTCCACTTATAAGTAATGGATTAGTGTCTTTGGTGAAAATCTGCTGAGGAGCTGCAGAATCCTACCTCCCAATTTAAATGTGACCATATGCCTTCAGTCCTAAAGAAGAGTAGAAAGTTAAATAACTTCCTTGAGATTCAGTTTCTTAAATGCTAACATTTGTTCATTTAAAAATCAACAGTCACCACCACTTTCCTGTAACAGCATCTGAGATGGAAGAGGCTGTGGAGGCCTGCCAGTCCACTAAGGCATCCTTTCCTGGCTTTTCTGGCCAATCTGAACTCTTAAGTGTTAGGCCCTACTTATATCCAGTGGAACTCAGACTCTTTGTTGCAACTTCCGTACAACAGATCACCCTTTTCCTTGAAGGAACAGCTCATCATCATATTCTTCTGCAGGGTCAATAGTCTTAATTTCCTTCACCTTCGGCTTCATATAAGCCAATTAGGGTTTTTGTAAGGGTAAGTCAATTCTGTTAACACTCCTTGTCTACATGCATATTTCCTCCCTTAAACGAACTCTAATAATTATTATCTAATAATTATGACTTCCTTTCAATATATGTTTATTTGATTCTACTGCAGAAATACAATAATATGGGCTAAGATCCTATAGAGTTTTAAAATTTTCTTTTCTATATGCTTACCTGTCTGTAGATAAAGGTTCATAAAGGCATTTATAGACACTGTAAAAGTTAACCAGAAACTGCCTTTTAAAAAATAAACACTATTGTTTTATCTAAAGAAAACAAAACAAAACAAAAAAATGTACAAACCTACTCCCTACTAAACAGCTCTGTTCCTGTAGTTTGGGAGCAGAAATTTAAGTGTGCAAATTTGTATTTCTATAGTTCCAATAAAATAATAGAATTTCCCAGCTGAAAATGTCTTAAGCCTCTCCTCTCCTTCCTAGCTCCATTAAAAGAGCCATTGAATAGTATTGGGTATTTCTTAGAAAAGGATATATATTTCCAAATATATTTTCTGTGCATTCGTCAGAAAAAAGATCAAATACATGTGCTTTTAGGCTTTTTCTTTTCTTTTCTTTTGAAATAGAGTCTTGCTCTGTCGCCTAACTTGGAGTGCAGTGGCACAATATAATGGCTCACTGCAGCCTTGAACTCCTGGGCTCAAGCAATCCTTCTACCTCAACATCCCAAGTAGCTGGGACTACCAGCACACACCACCATCCGCAGATAATGTTTTATTATTTGTTGAGGTGAGGTCTACCCTATGTTGACCAGGCTGGTCTTGAACTCCTGGGCTTAAGCAATACTCCTGCCTCGGATTTGCTTTTAGTCTTTGCAGTGAATAGAAAGAGAATAAAGCATCAAAAGTTTTTTAATGATTATCTTGTAGATCTGGGTCTGCTATTTACAAGAAGTCGGAGAGAGGCAGAGTCTCTCCCTGCCTAAAATTCACAGGTCCAGGATAGTAGGGAGAGAGTGGCAGAATCTTCACCAGAGGGTATACAGACAGCCAAACACAACATCTCTGTGTGACGCTATGAGCAAGCAGGCAGGAAGAGCAATATCCCTGTACAGTATACAATGACTGCCACGATACTTGGAAAAGAAAATGGAAAACGATGAATAAAGTTTAGACTTTCAGAGCTATACATGAGCAAATGAGCAAATCTAAACTTGTTCATATGATTGTTCTTGTACCTTCTTTGAGTACAAACAATCCTGTATCACGTGATCCTCACTTTATATATTGCAGCATAGATAATTCACAGTTTTCAGGAATACAAAACCTTATTCTTTGGATATGTTATAGATACTAAGAAGAATGTCATATTCTACTGAGCTCATGGTAACTCTAGAGGAGAAGTTAAAGATCCAATTCTTTCGCATTAGAGGAAGCTGAGCCCTACAGAGTGAAATGGCCTGCCACATGTTAGTAGCATTAGAATTCACTCCCCAAGATTCATTCCAGTGTTCCTGCTCTTATGTTATCCGATTTATTCTCTCCTGGATATTGTCATGTAATGATAAGGGCAGCAGAGAAGTTCAGGGGAAATTACATGATAAGGGCAGCAGAGAAGTTTAGGGGAAATTACATCCTAAACCCAGAATTCAAAGAATCAGATAAACTTCTCACAAACAGCTTTGCTGATCTTTGGCCTTTTGTCTGTTTTTCAGATTCTGAACTTGCCTTGATGTACAACGATTCCTCAGTCTTAGAGAACCATCATTTGGCTGTGGGCTTTAAATTGCTTCAGGAAGAAAACTGTGACATTTTCCAGAATTTGACCAAAAAACAAAGACAATCTTTAAGGAAAATGGTCATTGACATTGTAAGTAGCTGATAAAAGCAAAAAAAAAAAAAGAGAGAACTGTGATGCAAGTTGTTTATAATTTAGACATAAGAACAAGATGAGTATTAAGTAAAAGGAACTGCATTTCAAAACATATTATGGCCCTTTATATTATAGAAGCTGCCCATGATGCTGGCTGTGATGTTCTGTAATAGGTTTTTCACTTCTAGCAGTTTGGACTTGAGAATAATGTCAGCTCACCCTCATCATTTATTTTCTGGGCCCCTCCAGTCCGGTGGCAGGCAGAGAAAGATGACTAACAAAAGAAGATTGTGTGGGCCACAGCTCAAATGGATTTTTTTTCCACCTTTTCTCATCAGTAGACAGTGCCATTTAGAACATCCATGACTTTACTCTTTTTTCTATGCATCTTATTCAGTGATTATGAGACACAGGAAAATCTCTAGCTTTCAAAAACCTACTCTGTTAAATTTTGTACCTACAAAGGCAAGAATGATCTGTCTTTTAAAAGAAAATTAACCAGAATATTTTGTTTCTGAAGCAGTCTTTAAGCAACCTTGAATCAGTTCATCATAGTCTAGCAACTACTTTCTGGTCCAAGCAATGGAAAAAACTTGAAAACGTGTGATGATGTCTTATCCATGGAGATGTCATCCCATTTTTGACCATGAAAGTGGTTGTCAGTACCTAGCATTTCTGTATATTACACACATTTATCTGGGCTTTAGGAAAACTTGATAGCAAAGGGGAAAGGACTCTGCCCCCAAGAAGGAGTAAGGAATTTCTACTGTCATTAAAAGGCATAGTGTTGTTTTGTTCCTTTTTCATTCTCATATTCTGCATAATATTTTCATGTGTAAATTGTTTTCTCTGAACTGTACTCAATAATATACCCTTTGTATTTTAAGGTACTTGCAACAGATATGTCAAAACACATGAATCTACTAGCTGATTTGAAGACTATGGTTGAAACTAAGAAAGTGACAAGCTCTGGAGTTCTTCTTCTTGATAATTATTCCGATAGGATTCAGGTAAAACCTTAATAGAGTTTGCTCTCTGTGTGTGTGTGTGTGTGTGTGCACACGCGCACACACACACACATATGCACATGACTGTGTGTTCAGCTTTGATAAGATGTATTTCTTCTTTCTCCCACCTTATACTTTCAGCAATTATAGGCAGGATTTTTATCCAAATTTTTATTCCTGAGAATTAACCAGGCAAAATTCTACTGGCCTTTTCATTTGCATCTACATTAATTTAAAAAACTAACACTCCACAGAACCAGCCAATTAAGCAGCTCTGAATCTAGTCAACCATGCACATAAACAGTTTCTCTTATGCTATTTAGATGCAGTAGAAGTGGCATAATTTGGAACTATTAATACAAGTGTGAACCATACATAGACACATCATGGTTGAGCTGTTTGGAATAAATCTTACACCATGTGTATTTTTAAGTGTCGCAGTCATCCAATGTGAATATCTAGATTTTTTTTTTTTTTGAAAAGGAACAGGAGTGAATAGAGAATGCATCCATCTATTTTAGGTTCTTCAGAATATGGTGCATTGTGCAGATCTGAGCAACCCAACAAAGCCTCTCCAACTGTACCGCCAGTGGACAGACCGGATAATGGAGGAGTTCTTCCGCCAAGGAGACCGAGAGAGGGAACGTGGCATGGAGATAAGCCCCATGTGTGACAAGCACAATGCTTCCGTGGAAAAATCACAGGTAATGCATGAAGTGTACAGTTTTCAGGGATAACAGAGCTACCGCTTTAGCATTTGGTTACTTTGTATTACATATGATAGCATTTTACTGGATTTTTAAAATTACTTTGTTTTTGACAAGCTCAATTTCACCTTAGTATTTATGATCCAAAACACTTTCATTCTTATGACTTACATTCATATAGTCATATAGATATTCTAAGAAGATATTCGTTTATTATGACTATATTCATTTAATATATTCATATACATAGAGCATATGGTATTATTACAGTTATCTGGATTCACCTACAAATTAGTGATTCCAAAATAAGCCCTACCATGTCAACAACTGGAAAATTTTTTATGCTGTGAACATGCTCTTTAACCAAGGGTTCTAGAAGCTAATTTTGACCAGCTAGTAACAATACTTTGTATGGTCTGTTGTCGAAAATAGTGATAATTTTACCAAACTAAATTTAGTAGTCTTCTGTTCAGAATTTTATTTGTGGGCCATGATCTAGTTAAGCTTTTCCACTGTTTCTTAGTCCCAAGTCCTTTACTCATACTGGATTTTTTTCTTAACTAGGTGGGCTTCATAGACTATATTGTTCATCCCCTCTGGGAGACATGGGCAGACCTCGTCCACCCTGACGCCCAGGACATTTTGGACACTTTGGAGGACAATCGTGAATGGTACCAGAGCACAATCCCTCAGAGCCCCTCTCCTGCACCTGATGACCCAGAAGAGGGCCGGCAGGGTCAAACTGAGAAATTCCAGTTTGAACTAACTTTAGAGGAAGATGGTGAGTCAGACACAGAAAAGGACAGTGGCAGTCAAGTGGAAGAAGACACTAGTTGCAGTGACTCCAAGACTCTTTGTACTCAAGACTCGGAGTCTACTGAAATTCCCCTCGATGAACAGGTTGAAGAGGAGGCAGTAGGGGAAGAAGAGGAAAGCCAGTCTGAAGCCTGTGTCATAGATGATCGTTCTCCTGACACGTAACAGTGCAAAAACTTTCATGCCTTTTTTTTTTTTTTTAGCAGAAAAATTGTTTCCAAAGTGCATGTCACATGCCACAACCACGGTCACACCTCACTGTCATCTGCCAGGACGTTTATTGAACAAAACTGACCTTGACTACTCAGTCCGGCGCTCAGGAATATCGTAACCAGTTTTTTCACCTCCATGTCATCAGAGCAAGGTGGACATCTTCATGAACAGCGTTTTTAACAAGATTTCAGCTTGGTAGAGCTGACAAGGCAGATAAAATCTACTCCAAATTGTTTTCAAGAGAGTGTGGCTCATCAGGCGGCCCAAAAGTTGATTGGACTTGGGGTTTCTATTCTTTTTATTTGTTTGCAATATTTTCAGAAGAAAGGCATTGCACAGAGTGAACTTAATGGACGAAGCAACAAATATGTCAAGAACAGGACATAGCACGCATCTGTTACCAGTAGGAGGAGGATGAGCCACAGAAATTGCATAATTTTCTAATTTCAAGTCAAGTCTTCCTGATACATGACTGAATAGTGTGGTTCAGTGAGCTGCACTGACCTCTACATTTTGTATGATATGTAAAACAGATTTTTTGTAGAGCTTACTTTTATTATTAAATGTATTGAGGTATTATATTTAAAAAACTATGTTCAGAACTTCATCTACCACTGGTTATTTTTTTCTAAAGAGTAACTTGCAAGTTTTCAGTACAAATCTGTGCTACACTGGATAAAAATCTAATTTACAAATTTTACTTGCACCTTATAGTTCATAGCAATTAACTGATTTGTAGTGATTCATTGTTTTATATACCAATGACTTCCATATTTTAAAACAACAGAAAAACAACTTTATGTTGCAGGAAACCCTTTTTGTAAGTAAGTCTTCATTATTTACTTTGCATTTTGTTTCACTCTTTCCAGATAAGAGTTGCTCTTCACCAGTGTTTTTCTTCAGTGTGCAAAGTGACTAATTGTTCTATAATACTTTAATGTGTGTTATATCAAATATGTCTTAAGCTTCATGCGAATTCAGTCATCAGCTGGTGTTGTCTGAAGCAAGTGGGAGATATATAAATACCCAGTAGCTAAACTGGTCAGTGTTTTTGAGATGTTTTCCTACTTAGTATCTCCTGATAACGTTTTGCTGTGTCAATAGACATGCATTTCACAAGTGCATATCTTTCTAATAATCTGCACATTTCATGCTCATTTTTATTGTTTTTACAGCCAGTTATAGTAAGAAAAAGGTTTTTCACCTCGTGCTGCTTTATAATTTAGTGTGTGTTTGAACCTCTATCCATGTTTGCTAGATGAGGTCTTGTCAAATATATCACTACCATTGTCACCAGTGAAAAGAAACAGGTAGTCAAGTTAGGGTTAACATTCATTTCAACCATGAGGTTGTATATCATGACTAGATTTTACTCTTGGTTTACAGAGAAAAGTTAAACAGCTAACTAGGCAGTTTTTAAGAATATTAACAACATATTAACAAACACCAGTACAATAACTAATCCTCTTTGGTTTTAATGATTTCACTATGGGATTAAGAACTATATCAGGAACATACCTGAGAAATGGTTTTAAGTATAGCAACTACTCTTCCTTAATGGACAGCCACATAACATGCAGGAATTGCTTTATCACTTATCCTCGATCTATAAGCATATCTTGCAGAGAGGAACTACTTCTTGAAACACATGGAGGGAAAGAAGATGATGCCACTGGCACCAAAGGGTTAGTACTGTGATGCATCCTAAAATATTAGATTGGTAAAAATTCTGCTTAAATAAAAAATTAGAGCTCACTCTTGGCTGACTTCATCACCAGGAACTGTATTACAGTTTTAGAAATTAATTCCCAGTGTTTACCTGATTATAGCAGTTGGCATCATGGGGCATTTAATTCTGACTTTATTCCTATGTCAGTCTTTGTAATAAAGTCTTTACCTTCTCTCTGAAGACTTTAAAGCCCAAATAATCATTTTTCACGTTGATATTCAAGAATTGAGATAGAGGCCAAAGTGGGTATCTGACAAGTGGAAAATCAAACATTTAAGAAGAATTACAACCCTGAAAAGCATTTCTATTTGGAACTTCTCAAGGAGCCTTCCAGGGACTGGAAACTAAGTCATCAGCCAGGGAAATGACTCAAGCTGAAGACAGTCCCCTGAGATCTGGCTGATGCTTAGATCCTTTGAAATAAAAATTATGTCTTTATAACTCTGATCTTTTACATAAGGCAGAATAGGAATCAACTAGTTAATTGCAAGGTTTCTACTCTCTTTCCTCTGTAAAGATCAGATGGTGATCTTTCAAATAAAGACATATATTTGACCAAGTAGTTTCACAAGAACATTTGGGAACTTGTTTCCTTTTAATTTTATTTGTCCCTGAGTGAGGTCTAGAAAGAAAGGCAAAGAGTCTAGAATTTATTCTTCTTTCCAAAACATTCTCATTCCTGTCCTACCTACACTTAGTATTTCCCCCACAGAGTGCCTAGAATTTTAATAATGAATAAAATAAAAAGCAGCAATATGTCACTTAACAAATCCAGACCTGAAAGGGTAAAGGGTTTATAACTGCACTAATAAAGAGAGGCTTTTTTTTCCAGTTTGTTGGTTTTTAATGGTACCACGTTGTAAAGATACCCACTAACAGACAATCAAATTGCAGAAAAGGCTCAATATCCAAGAGACAGGGACTAATGCACTGTACAATCTGCTTACCCTTGCCCTTCTCTCTTGCCAAAGTGTGCTTCAGAAATACACACTGCTTTAAAAAAGAATATCCTTTTACAAGTGGCTTTACATTTCCTAAAATGCCATAAGAAAATGCAATATCTGGGTACTGTATGGGGAAAAATATGTCCAAGTTTGTGTAAAACCAGTGCATTTCAGCTTGCAAGTTACTGAACACAATAATGCTGTTTTAATTTTGTCTTCTTTTATATTGGTTAAAATTCACAATAATGTAGATAGAACAAATTATAGACAAGGAAAGAAAAAACTTGAATGAAATGGATTTTACAGAAAGCTTTATGATAATTTTTGAATGCATTATTTATTTTTTGTGCCATGCATTTTTTTCTCACCAAATGACCTTACCTGTAATACAGTCTTGTTTGTCTGTTTACAACCATGTATTTATTGCAATGTACATACTGTAATGTTAATTGTAAATTATCAGTTCTTATTAAAACATCATCCCATGATGGGATGGTGTTGATATATTTGGAAACTCTTGGTGAGAGAATGAATGGTGTGTATACATACTCTGTACATTTTTCTTTTCTCCTGTAATATAGTCTTGTCACCTTAGAGCTTGTTTATGGAAGATTCAAGAAAACTATAAAATACTTAAAGATATATAAATTTTAAAAACCATAGCTGCAGGTCTTTGGTCCCAGGGCTGTGCCTTAACTTTAATCAATATTTTCTTCTGTTTTGCTGCATTTGAAAGGTAATGGTGGAGCTAGGGCTGGGCATTTTACATCCAGGCTTTTAATTGATTAGAATTCTGCCAATAGGTAGATTTTACAAAACCACAGACAACCTCTGAAAGATTCTGAGACCCTTTTGAGACATAAGCTCTTAAGTACTTCTTGCCAGGGAGTAGCACTGCATGTGTGATGATTGTTTGCCATCTGTTGATCAGGAGCTACTTCAGCTACTTGCATTTGATTATTTCCTTTTTTTAAAAAAAACTCGGAAACACAACTGGGGAAATACATTCTTTCCCAGTGATTATAAACAATCTTTTTTTAAAAAGTCTTTTTAGCTTCTAGAGCTCATAGGAAAATGAACTTGATTTGAAATTGGAGCCAGAGTTTACTTGTGTTGGTTATCTATTCATTAGCTTCCTGTCATGTTAAGAGAATATATTAAAGAGAAAATACCATTTTTTAATCCTAAAATTTTTCTTCCACTAAGATAAACCAAATGTCCTTACATACATGTAAACCCATCTATTTAAACACAAAGTTGTGTCTGATGTCAGTTTACATAGCAGAAAGCATTCACCATCCTCTAAGATTTGTGTCTGCAAAACTTTCATTGTTTAGAATTTTAAAATTTAACCTTGTACAATGGCCAGCCCCTAAAGCAGGAAACATTTATAATGGATAATATGGAAATGTCCTCCCACTACTTGCCCAGCCCTTGAATCACGTGGCTTTTCAGTGAAAGGAAAGATTCTTTTTCTGGGAAAAATGAGCCTCCTATTTTATTTTATTTTATTTTTTGACACAAACTGTAGATTTTAGCAGCCCTGGCCCAAAGAAATTTGATTACTTTTGTTTTAAACAGTACAAAGGGGACACTATAATTACAAAAACATCCTTAACTGATTTGAGTTGTTTTTATTTCTTTGGATATGTTTTCAGAGTGGTAAATTGTGTGTGAGAATTACAAATGATTCTTTTAGTGGTTTCTTAGCCTCTCTTACAGCCCACGGGGATAGTACTGTACATCAATACCTTCATATGAAATTTTTATATGCAATGAAAATAAAAGCATGGGTTGATTCTGCCTATTTATGACTCAATATTTTACAAATAAAAAATTATTCATTTTATAGTTCAATCAGCACGTTTCTTAGGATACTGAACGTGATTGAAATGAAAGGAGAATAGTGACATCGTAAGTTAGTACTGATATTCATAACCAAATGAAGCCAACTTGAGTTATTTTGCTACATTAAAATTACCAAAATTACTTAGATGGCCTATAATTTTAAGCACGGTATTTTCTAAGCAAGCTTTGGAAAGGGCCTTCCATACTTAATTGAATATTCTGGGATACTGAAAATTATTCAGACACTTGACAATTATTTGTCGGTTACCTACTCTGCAAACTACAAAGTTTTAAGGATTCACCAATAAGTTAATGAGACACCGTATTTGCTTTCATGGAGCTTACAGTCTGGAGGGGACAAAGGCATTAAACAATTCAATATTCATATAATTATATATGTGATCCGTACAATGAAGGAGCTCAGTGGGGTGAATAAGCAGGAACCTGAACTCGATCTATTCCAGAGGGCCAGGGAAGGCTTCCTTGAGGCCTTGAGAAAGTGATTTGCATCTGAGTTCTGAAGGATTGTAAGAAGTAACTAGGGGAAAAGTTGATAGGAAGAAGAAGGGAATCCAGACAGGAAACATTGGCAAAGATCTTGAGGCATAAATGAGCTTGAGACATCCGGAGAAACTGAGGAAAAGTGAGAGAGTAGGTAGGGCCTGGAGCCGCAGAGCCATTGCTAACCATCCTGTGTGAGAGCTCCCCCATTCTGTAGCTTTATTCTCATAACCCTGCTCCATTTTCTTGATAACGTTTCTCACAGATTTATATATGCAGCTGTTTTTGTTGTCTGTCTCTCCCACCAGACCACAGCTCCGTGAGAGCAAGCTCTTTGCTTACCAATGTATCACTAGCACTTAAAACTATGCCTGGTTCACAGTAGGTTCTTAATATGTGTTGAATATAGCCACCAAATTGATACTGGATATAATTCAATCTGATAAGATATTTTGAGATATTAAAGAGTTTTTAACTTGATACTAAGAACTTTGTTTGTTGTTTTTGAGCTTACTAAGATCCTGGATAAAGAGTTTAGAGTTTCCTATCTCTTTGCTAATTAAAAACTCTGCTTATTCCTCACAAATTCTACTTTTTTCTAAATGACAAAACAATCCATTTGTCATGATAATGAGAGCAAAGAAATCAGCATAAATTTAATCCCCTGATAATCTCCAAACCATGCCAGCAGAATAAGGGTAATTAAACAGAGTATCTATGCTTAGCCTCTCCACCATTTCTCCTGCCACAACAGTCCTGATAGCCCAAAGCTGCCAAATTTGTGCCTTCCTGGGAATAACTGTTTTAAAATCAAGCTCTCTTCCCCAAAGCCATGACCCCAAAGTGAGACTATGGAACTAAGGAAGCAACTCCCTTCTTTTCCCGACTTGCCATACTTGCTGATTTAGGCTGATTTGGGTGGTGTTGGACCTGAACTCACATTAAAATCACTGACCTGGAAACCTTTCCTCAGGACACGGCTTTGGACCCACAACAGCAACATTCCACCAAAAAACAAACCAAAACCAAAAACATTCCCTGTTGCTAGAGAGTACCACCAACCCTCCAAGGCGAGGACAACCTTGTGTCAGTGGAATCATACCTGGGTTTTCCCATCCTTCTGATTTGGGTACTACATCCCACTCAGCTACTCCAACAGCTCCAAATACTCAAGGTCAAACTCAGTGCTATGGGTATAAATATTGAATTTGTGCACCCAGGAAATACTACTTTCTTTATTTCCTTTAAAACAATCTGGACTCAGGGCTCCAGCCAGTCACACTATTGGGAATTTCTATCTGTCATTAGTGGCACAGCTCCTCTCCCAACGTAAAAATTATCTTATTTCCAACATAATCTGAGTATCAGACCTCTGTGTGGTTTCAGCAGAGGCTCCTTACAGTCCCTCAGCTCTTAGCTTCCTGGCCACACGTGGTGTACCAGGAATATATGCTGGTTTGGGGCCCTGCTTTGACACAGAGTGTGCATCAAAAGAGCCTATCCTTCCGGTGTTTTATTACACGTTGCTGTGGTCTGAATGCCTGTGTTGAAATGCTAACCCCTAGGTGATGCTATTAGGAGATGGGGCCTTTTGGGAGATAATTAGGTTATGAAGGCAGAGTCCTCATGAATGGGATCAGTGCCCTTATAAAAGAGGCCTGGGACCTTGTTCAACCCAGCCACCATGTGAGGACTCAGCTAGAAGGTGCCATCTGTGAAAATGAAAGCAGGTCCTCACCAGACACCAAATCTGCCAGAACCTTAATGTTGGACTTCCCAGCCTCTAGACTGTCAGAAGTATATGTGTGTTGTTTATAAGCCACCCACTTTATGGTATTTTCTTATAGAAGTCTAAGGAGACTAAGACATACCTACTGAAATTACTACAAAAAAGCAGTACTCTCCTTTTCCTAATTATCAACCCACTCTCCTCCTCCTCTCTCCTTCCTTCCTTCTTTTGCTCTCCAATGAGATTAGGCTTAAAAATAAAAACAAAACAGACTAGAGGTAGTTGTGACCTCCATTTGCTTCTGCTCTCCACTCTGCAAAAACCCCGGTTATTATTTGAAATATGGAGACGAAAAAAGATATTGGAAGAGCATATATTAAATAATAGTCCATTAACCTTCCATACAGGGTTGGCAACATCTAGATCCAACAATGTTCACTGAACATTTTGAGATGTGGGAAGGTGAGGAAATTGTCTCCAGGAGGAAGTCATCAGGACCTCCCATACTTCCTATGTGCGAACACAGGGAAAGAGGCATTTTTTCCTGAAGCCTCTGTGTTCCAATGCTATCCCTGAACATCTATTCCCAGCTCTCACTTAGCTGTTTCAATGACAAGATACAGCACTTGAAAATTTACAAAGTGAGAGTCATATTTGCTCCCTGCTGCAAACCCCCATCCTGCCATTCCAGGACCCTGTTATGGTCCACAAGTGGCATTATGATTCACTCTATTTTGTAGCTATGAAAAGTGAGGCCCAAGAAGGTTAATTGACTTGGTTAAGATTATTCACAGGCTAAATACTGAGACTAATGACTTGCAAACTACAGATTTGACAGAATTCTTAATGCTATCTCTACATCCTATTTCTGTTGAAGACCAAAATTGACTGTTGCATTGCCTTTGATCTCCTTTGACCATCCTTCATTACAGATTTCAGTAATTTTACAGTCCAAAGCTAGGTGACTGATACTACATCATATGCATTTGTTAACTCACCCTACGTCTGCATAGCGTTGCTATATGGTCAGAATTCTCCAGATTGAGTGGGAAACTTGGAGTTAAAGAGCCCCTGACTACCTAAAAAAGTTACAGAAAATGAAAGAAGCTGTCAAGAAAGTAAGGAGCAGAGAGGGAAGCGTGCCTCTGCCTGGCGGAGACTCACAACATGGGGCAAGGCAGATCTTAGCGCAACTTCTTGCAGGACGTATTCCTCAATGAAAGGAATGGAGCGTGGGCAGCATCCGGCTTAGGCTGGAGCCCCTTCCACCACCGTGGCTGTTTAAGCAAGGTGTTTGCCAGGTGCTCACAAATCCCAAGCCAACAGACATGGTTTCAGGACCTGAATCATGCAAACATATTTCTGAAAGGCTCTATCACCTGAGAGTTGCTTTTCCTTCGCTCCTTGTTTTTAAACCAAAAGGCAGACCAAGTGCATAGCGGCAAACACTTGCTCAGCACCCATCCATGCAAAGCACTGCTTTACCACCAGGCTGCATTAATTCGAGAACCAAACCGTCTCTCACCTTGCATCTTCTTCACACTTTGCTCATTTTCTCTCTAACACTGATGGTTTCTGTTTCCTGCTGTTCAGTTACAGCATCTGGGAAGACAGTGGCAGAGAACGCCAGGCGACTGCACCCTGCCACAGTGGGTCAAGCAGAGGCTGGGTGCTGACACCCATCTCTACCCAGCAGAAGTCAGTGGTTCATGGTTGGGGAACAAAGCTCAGGACAGCTGCTGCAGTCCAGAGAACTGTCCGTCATAGAAGACTCTTAGGAGGCAGTCCCTGACCCCGACCTCTGTGCTTTTTGAAGCCGTGTCCGGTATCACATGGAATTATGCAGTAGTCATAGAATATCTTTGAAAACTTATATTCTAAAAATAATTGCTGGGATCAGTGATTAAAATATATAATGAATGAACTGGAAAAGTCGAAAACAAGCAAAGGTGAGAGAAAAAAATTGAGGAAAACTGGGAGAAAGTGAAGGAAGGTGGACCCTTTGTGCCACAGTATCCAAGGACAGTTGATGATACCTTCTGTTCCCCACAGGACCAGGTTCCTGGTGCTTAACGTAATGCATAAGGCCCTGAAGGATCTAATCAAACTAAATCATCCCCAACTCCTCCCGCCAGCCCCACATAAATACCCCTGTGCCTCAGCTAAATGCTGCCTTGACATCTTGCCTTTACATCTCTCTGCCTGGAAAACAGCTCATCCCTCTTGATCCAGTTTAAATACACCTTTGTCTAGAAAGCCTTTCCCATTAGTATTTTATACACAGCCCTATAATATTTCCCCTAAAATATGTTGTATTTTTTTAACATTTTTTCTTCTCTCACTAGATTGTGAGATTTTTATTTTTTATTTTTGAGACAGTCTCACTCTGTCACTGAGGCTGGAGTACAGTGGCGCAATGTTGGCTCACTGCAATCTCTGCTTCCTGAGTTCAAGTGATTCTCCTGCCTCAGCCTCCTGAGTAGCTGGGATTACAGGCATGTACCACCACATCCAGCTAATTTTTGTAATTTTTTAGTAGACATGGGGTTTCGCCATGTTGGCCAGGCTGGTCTCGAACTCCTGACCTCAGGTGATCCGCCCACCTTGGCCTCCCAAATTGCTAGGATTACAAGTGTGAGACACCACGCCTGGCCTAGATAGTGCAATTTTTAAACAATGTACTCCTTTTTGGCTGCCAGTAAAGAATTAAGTAAGGATATTAATATTTGACTATTCTTTCCCCTCTAACACCAACTCTTCTCAAAATGTGGTCCTTGAGCTGAAATTAATGTGAACTAGGATCTTGTTAGATTATTATCTAGCCCCAGACCAAGCCTCCAGGAAAAGACTCTCTAGGAGTGGACCCTAGAACCTGTGTTTTAACAAGTACTCCAGGTGATAAGTATGCTCCATAAAGTTTGAGAAACACTGTTCAAAGCATCATGGAGATGTTTTTCTATTTTTGTTTTTTTTTAAGAAGCAAGATAATAATCTCAACCACCTTTCTAATGTATTGCATTTAATCAAAGGGATACTTGTTGCTGCAGGAGTTACAACAGATGACCTAGTGAGGGCCACAGGCAGTCTGAGGAACAGTAGTATCCCATGTTTGGCCAATGTCCATCAAGCAAGAAAGGAATAGCGAAGCCAGCTATTAGCTCCCTCCGGCAGAGGAAACCTGGGACTGGGAGTCACCATCAGGCAATAATGGCGTCACAAGCAGGCATGGGTTAAAGATTTAAGTGTTGTAAAAAGAGAGACAAACCAGAAGGAAATTACATCCACAGGATCCCTGCAAGACCATTAATGTAATGAACAGAAATCAAACACCTTCTCAGTCTTCAGGTGCCCTATTCAGGCTCACTCTGCTAATCACACAGCTCAGTGCCCCTCTGCTTTTGTAACTGTGTGAAACCACACATCCCAACCCAAGATGGCTGGGGATCTACCACCACAAGGGGCCACCAAAGAGCCAAATGACACAACCCAGAAGTTCAGTGGTGGTAACGCTCCATGGGGTTAACTTTAACTACTGGGAAACTAGAGATGGGAAGGAGCCAGTAAATTAATTTCTTCTTCTCTCCCAAGACTATACTGAGCCATAGCCTCCCCCTTGAAGCCCATCAGGATGATTCTGCAGTTCCATGTCAGCAGGAGCGCCTACCAAGCGACCTGCAGTGTCTCTTGGCTGCTCCTTGTAAGTCAGTAGCCAGCATAGAAACATCTTCCCTACTTTCCTGTATTTCTTTGTCCTTACTTGCTTCATTTTGCCTTGACCTTTTTGTCCTCACCCCTACTGCCAAAGGCTTGTACTTCCCAAATAAAGTCTGTCACTCTGATCCCTCCTTCACACTGTTTCTAGGGATGCTGAGCTAAATACCGCCCTGTACATTCAGAACAGCAGATGTCAAATTTCTGTATATATATTGGAGTGCATTAAGTATTTAAAATCAACCTTTGGCTATGAGAGGTAGGGACTGTGCCTTATGTATCATTATTTTTCCAGAGCTTAGTTCAGTGTCTGCCATGTAGCAAGTATTCATTTAACAGGAAAAGAGAAAGACAAGTAATTGCCTGAATGAATGAGGTTGATGGTGAAGAATGGGTGGGAAGGGCATTAATTGGCCTAGAACAGATTAGACATTAAGTAAGGAGGAGTTGAGACAGTTAAGGGGTCAAAGGCAGCTGAAAAAGAATATGGAACAGGAATAGAAGTTGAAGGAATCAGGCATTCTCCCCAGAAACAAAGGGTACGGGAAGGGTAAGAGACAGACACTTCACCGTCTGGGAATGTTTATCCATACTCGTTATTAAAGACACACTTGGTTGCCTACTTAATTATTACCAACCCTCCACCCCCACTTTCTTCCTGGCATATATAAGTGGGATTTTGTTCAGATCTTGTGAAGTCAAGTCTTCCGGGGAGATCCAGCCTTTCCTCAGTTCTGTAAGCTAATTCTGAGCCTTTTATGGTAATTTCTCTACCCTTGCCAGTGATTAGGTTAGGACAAGCTTGCCATGCTGCAATTGTAGACAGTGAGACACAGGTTGGCTTCTGGGAAAATATCCCCAACTCTTACAAAGAAAAGACAGAACAGAACATTTTTTCTTCTGGGCTTTGGAAATTGTTTTCAAAGATGTCATGGTTAGGCTATCATCTTGAGAATATGAAAGGAACTATCTGACTACACAGACAACATACTGAAACTGGCAAAGCAGAAGTTAGACAGAACTTGAATCTTTAAAGATGTGTTTGAGCTGCTGAAATAATCAGCCCTACTTTGAAACGTATTAAAATAATAACTAGTTATTATTTAAGCCATTTTAGTTGAACCTGCTATTATTTGCCCCTGAAACAATCTAACTAATATACTGTTAGTCCATTTGTATTGCTATAAAGGAATACCTGATGCTGGGTAATTTATAAAGAAAGGAGGTTTATTTGGCTGACAGTTCTTCAGGCTGCACAGGAAGCATGGCTCTACAGCTGCTTGGCTTCTGGTGAGGCCTCAGGAAACTAACTCATGGCAGAAACAAGGGGAGCTGGCGTATCACATGGTGGGAGGAGGTGGCAAGTAGGCAGGGAGGAGATGCCATGCTCTTAACCAGCTCCTTCATGAACTAATAGAGTGAAAAGTTACGCATTACTGCAAGGACAGCACCAAGTGGATCATGAAGGATCATGGCCCAAACACTTCCCAACAGGCCCCACCTTGAATACTGGGGGATCAATTTCAACATGAGACTTGGAGAATACAAATATCCAAACTATATCATACACCTACTCTTTGTTCCAACAATGTGCTGGTGAGTCTGGGCTGCGGGTCGGGGATAAAGGTACCTGGCACAGCGGAAATGTTGGGGCTTTGGCCCCAAATTAGCTGGGTGACCTTAGGCATGTTAATTCATCTCTACTTCATTTTAAATAGGGGAATTATGATATTGGAATCTTCTCTACATCCTGCACAGTATTAGAGCAAATGAATTTATAAATATAAACTCAGTGGAAACTTTAGATAAAATTTTTCAAACACTAAGCTTCTGACCCAGAGTAGATAATAAAGTCAAAAGATGGTTGCAATGAGCACTAAACATGAACTAAAATAGAATAGAGAATATCACTGTGTGCTGAACATAAAAGTTTCGTTTTCTGAAATTGCTTCATTTACATGCATGCATGGGTGCACTTGTGTGCTTGCACACATATGCAAATGTTGCCAAGTAAAATATTTTTAAAAGCATATGAAGCATGGATTTAGAACAAACTCAACACCAGAGACAACTAGAGGAACCTAAGTCTCTCACCAACCCCCACTCCTGACTATTTACCTGCCATCCATGATTCAAAATGGTTTCTAAAGAGAAATAAAATTTGATTCAAAAGGGAGACCTTAACATAATAGGGAGCCATTGATTGTTTTAGAGTGGTATGATGGAGCAGCGGGTAAGTAAATCACTCAACACTGGTACTTCAGACTGCCAAGAGAGGAGAAAACAGAGACAAAGTGATTTCTGAGCTTTTGACAACTTTTTTTCCTCAAAGTAGATTGACGATATTATGTGCCATCTTATATATGTTAGTAAACAAAGGCAATATCTACACTTAGGAATACTTCACGTAAGGCTTGTCTGGAAACTAAAATCTGGACTATAAAGTTCTTGGGGGTTAGATATGTATCTTAGACTTCTTTGTGTCTTGAATTGTGCATAGCCTAGTGCTGAAAAGATATGTAAGCCACTTATTATTGTGCAATTAACTACTGCAGAATTTTCAGACTAATATATTCCTTTTTGTTGTTTTGATCCTCTGCTGAATCATGAGAAAAGTTCTCAGGTGAACTGCAGTGACGTACAGTGTCTTACTGGAAAAGAAGGAAAATAATCAGATGTACCCCAGAAACCTTAGGATATGGGAGGCTCGTCTACTGGCCACTCCATGAGAAACTTGCTTGCTTTGGGGGACAGTTAGCTTTGCTCTATTTTGTGGGCACAGGGTTTTGCCTTGTTTTTATACTCCCTTATTCCCAGCAAACATCCTAAAAGGATGTGGGTAAAAGAAAAAGAGAATGAATTTTGCAATTCTATTCACCGCCTAGAAACAGACAGAAAGAGACACATGAGTAGAGGTGGAGTTTACCATTACCCTTAATCGTCTGGGACCCATGTGTGTGTAAAAGGCAAGAAAACAGCCATTTCCAGGAGGCACTCACCTTCACAGTTTCCACCACCTATTCCACCCCTCCGTGTCACACTACCCAAATTGCTACACCAATCACAATTGCCCTCTTGTTCAAAGAAAAGAATATCATGGATTTCTTTCCTGGCAGTTCTGCTGTCGATTGTTTTTGTTCTTTTAATAGGCAAGGTGAGAAGTTTAGGAAAAAAATTATTCAGATAATTCACCTGGGAGTAGGGTAGGGACCTGAGGCATGCAGAGAGAATGACAAATTCAAAATCAACCAAGCCATAACTGCCTATTCTACTGACCACTGTGCCAAGTACCTCAAAAGAGTAGGTCTTGATTCTTCCTTTTGAGGAGGTTTCAGTTTGGTTGGAAAGGAATAGGGGAGGGGCGAGGTACAGTGGCTCACACCTGTAATAGCAGCACTTTGGGAGGCCGAGGTGGGTGAATTGCTTGAGCCCAGGCATTTGAGACCAGCCTGGGCAACATGGCAAGACCCCATATCTACAAAACAATACAAAAATTAGCCAAGCATGATGGCGTGCACCTGTAGTCCCAGCTACTCAGAAGGATGAGGTGGGAGAATCACTTGAGCCCAGGAGTTTGAGGCTACAGTGAGCTGTGAACATGCTTCTGGGCTCCAGTCTGGACTACAGAGCAATACTCTGTCTCAAATAAATAATAAATAATTTTTTTAAAAAAAAGGGAAAAAAAAGAAATGGGGAATGGAAGAGGAAGGAATCCAGGGGAAGAAGAATGATCACTAAGATTGCATCACACCTTCTGCTGTCTCGTTTCAACTCTACACCAACCCAATATTCCCTTCATTTGACAGAGAGGTCAAAAGAGGCTGGGAAGAATAAGGTCGCACAATAAAAATGTCAAAGCTGATATGGGAACATAGCCAGTATGTCTCTAAAGTGCCCTGTGTCCCTTGAGGAAGAGAATATTTAACTTGATTGTTGCTTCAGTTTTTTTATTTTTTTTCTATGTCAGCTATCAGTTTCCAAGGCATTACTTAGGGGATTTCCTTTACTTTCTTTTTTTAAAAATCTCAAATTTCCCTCTCATTTAATAACTGTAATTTCAGTGCCTAACATGTAAGACAAAATACTTCCAAACATTTGTTTTCAAAATTTTTGCACCAACTGTAGTCACCTCACTGGAACCATTTTATTTCCTTAAATAATATACAATGAACTTGTTCATATCAAAGATGTACACCACTATTAAATACAAACAGCTCGGCTGGGTGTGGTGGCTCATGCCTGTAATGTCAGCACTTTGGGAGACTGAGGCAGGTGGATCATCTGAGGTCAGGAGTTCAAGACCAGCCTGGCCAACATGGAGAAACCCTGTCTCTACTAAAATCACAAAAATTACCCAGGCGTGGTGGCGCATGCCTGTAATACCAGCTACTCAGGAGACTGAGGCAGGAGAATCACTTGAACCCAGGAGGTAGAGGCTGCAGTGATCTGAGATTATGCTTGTGTCCCTACACTCCAGCCTGGGTGACAATGAGACTCTGTTCCAAAAAAAAAAAAAAAAAAAAAAAGGTGACTGGCAAGCTGGCCAAATAGGAACAGCTCCAGTCCGTGGGTCCCAGCGAGATCAATGCAAAAGGTGGGTGATATCTGCATTTCCAACTGAGGTACCCAGCTCATCTCATTGGAACTGGTTAGACAGTGGGTGCAGTGCACAGAGGGCAAGCCAAAGGAGAGTGGGGCATTGCTTCACCCGGGAAGTGCAAGGGGTTGAGGAACTCTCTCCCCTAGCCAAGGGAAGCCATGAGGGACTGTGCCTTGAAGAACAGTGCACTTCGACCCCGACTACACTTTTTCCATGATCTTTGCAACCCACAGACCAGGAGGTTCCCTTGGGTGTCTATGCCACCAGGGCCCTGGGTTTCAAGCACAAAACTGGGCGGCCATTTGGGCAGACACTGAGCTAGCTGCAAGAGCATTTTTCATACCCCAGTGGCACCTGGAATGCCAGCAAGACAGAACTGTTCCCTCCCCTGGAAAGGGGGCTGAAGCCAGGGAACCGAGTGGTCTAGCTCAGCGGATCCCAACCCCACAGAGCCCAGCAAGCTAAGATCCACTGGCTTGAAATTCTCGCTGCCAGCACAGCAGTCTGAAGTCGACCTGCGACGCCCGAGCTTGGTGGGGGAAGGGGCATCTGCCATTACTGAGGCTTGAGTAGACGGTTTTCCCCTCATAGTGTAAACAAAGCCATGGGGAAGTTCCAACTGGGTGAAGCCCTCTGCAGCTCAGCAGAGGCAATGTAGCCAGACTGCCTCTTTATATTTCTCCTCTCTGGGCAGGGTATCCCTGAAAAAAAAGGCAGCAGCCCCAGTCAGGGACTTATAGATAAAACCCCCCATCTCCCTGGGACAGAGGGAGGAAGGGGCGGCTGTGGGTGCAGCTTCCTGGGGGAAGGGGCGGCTGTAGGTGCAGCTTCAGCAGACTCAAACATCCCTGCCTGCTGGCTCTGAAGAGAGGAGCAGATCTCCCAGCACAGCGTTCGAGCTCTGCTAAGGTTCAGACTGCCTCCTCAAGTGGGTCCCTGGCCCCCGTGTAGCCTGACTGGGAGACACCTCCAGCAAGGGTTGACAGACACCTCATACAGCAGAGCTCCGGTTGGCATCTGGAGGGTGTCCTTCAGGGGTGAAGCTTCCAGAGGAAGGAGCAGGCAGCAATTTTTGCTGTTCTGCAGCCTCCGCTAGTGATACAGGCAAACAGAGTCTGGACTGGGCCTCCAGCAAACTCCAGCAGACCTGCAGAAGAGGGGCCTGACTGTTACAAACAAAACTAACAAACAGAAAGGAATAGCATCAACATCAACCAAAAGGATGTCCACACATAAACTCCATCCAAAGCTAACCAACATCAAAGACTCAAGGTAGATAAATCCATGAAGATGAGAAAAAACCAATGCACAAAGGCTGAAAATTCCAAAAACTGAATGCCTCTTCTCCTTCAAAGGAACACAACTCCTCACCAGCAAAGGAAAAAAACTGGATGGAGAATGAGTTTCACGAATTGACAGAAGTAGGCTTCAGAAGGTGGGTAAAAGACTCCTCTGAGCTAAAGGGGCATGTTCTAACCCAATGCAAGGAAGCCAAGAACATTGAAAAAAGGTTAGATGAATTGCTAACTAGAATAACCAGTTTAAAAGAGAACACAAATGACCTGATGGAGCTGAAAAACACAGCAAGAGAACTTTGTAAAGCATACACAAGTATCAATAGCCGAATCAATCAAACAGAAGACAGGATATCAGAGATTGAAGATCAACTTAATGAAATAAAGCGTGAAGATAAGATTAGAGAAAAAAGAAGGAAAAAAAAAAAACAAACAAAGCCTCCAAGAAATATGAGACTATGTGAAAAGAACAAACCTACATTTGATTGGTATACCTAAAAGTGATGGGGAGAATGGAATCAAAAGTTGGAAAACACTCTTCAGGATATTCTTCCAAAGAACTTTCACAACCTAGCAAGACAGGCCAACATTCAAATTCAAGAAATTCGGAGAACACCACAAAGATACTCCTTGAGAAGAGCAACCCTAAAACACATAATCGTCAGATTCACCAAGGTTGAAATGACCGAAAAAATGTTAAGGGCAGCCAGAGAGAAAGGTTGGGTTACCCACAAAGGGAAGCCCATCAGACTAACAGTGGATCTCTCTGTAGAAACCCTACAAGCCAGAAGAGAGTGGGGGCCAATATTCAACATTCTTAAAGAAAAGAATTTTCAACCCAGCATTTCATATCCAGTCAAACTAAACTTCATAAGTGAAGAAGAAATAAAATTCTTTACAGACAAGCAAATGCTGAGAGATTCTGTCACCACCAGGCCTGCCTTCCAAGAGCTCCTAAAAGAAGGACTAAACATGGAAAGGAAAACCAGTACCAGCCACTGCAAAAACATAACCAAATTGTAAAGACCATCGACACTATGAAGAAACTGCGTCAACGGGCAAAACAACCAGCTAGCATCATAATGACAGAATGAAATTCACACATAACAATATTAACTTTACATGTAAATGGACTAAATGCCCCAATTAAAAGACAAAGACTGGCAAATTAGATAGAGTCAAGAACCATCAGTGTGCTGTATTCAGGAGACCCATCTCATGTGCAAAGACACACATAGGCTTAAAATAAAGGATTGAAGGAATATTTACCAAGCAAATGGAAAGCAAAAAGAAGCAGGGGTTACAATCGTAATCTCTGATAAAACAGACTTTAAACCAACAAAGACCAAAAAAGACAAAGGGCATTACATAATGATAAAGGGATCGATGCAACAAGAAGAGCTAACTATGCTAACTATCCTAAATATATATGCACCCAATACAGGAGCACCCAGATTCATAAGGCAAGTTCTTAGAGATCCACAAAGAGACTTAGACTCCCATACGATAATAGTGGGAGACTTTAACACCCACTGTCAATATTAGATAGATCAACGAGACAGAAAATTAATAAGGATATTCAGGATTTGAACTCAGTTCTGGACCAAGCAGACCTAATAGATATCTACAGAAGTCTCCACCCCAAAATGATAGAATATACATTCTTCTCAGCACCACATCACACTTATTCTAAAACTGACCAACAGAATTGGAAGTAAAATACTCCTCAGCAAATGCAAAAGAATGGAAATAATAACAAACAGTATCTCAAACCACAGTGCATCAAATTAGAACTCATGATTAAGAAACTTACTCAAAACTGCACAACTACATGGAAATTGAACAACCTGCTCTTGAGTGACTACTGGGTAAATAATGAAATTAAGGCAGAAAACAAATAGGTTCTTTGAAACCAATGAGAACAAAGGCACAACATACCAGAATCTCTGGGACACACCCAAAATAGTGTTTAAAGGGAAATTTGTAGCACTAAATGGCCACAGGAGAAAGCAGGAAAGATCTAAAATCGACACCCTAACATCACAATTAAAAGAACTAGAAAAGCAAGAGCAAACAAATTCAAAAGCTAGCAGAAGACAAGAAATAACTAAGATCAGAGCAGAACCGAAGTAAATAGAGACACGAAAAATCCTTCAAAAAAAAATCAATGAATCCAGGAGCTGCCTCTTTGAAAAGATCAACAAAATAGACTACTAGCCAGACTAATTAAGAAAAAAGAGAAGAATCAAATAGATACAATAAAAAATGATAAAGGAGATATCACCACTGATCCCACAGAAATATAAACTACCATCAAAGAATACTATAAACACCTCTATGCAAATAAATTAGAAAATCTAGAAGAAATGGATAAATTCCTGGACACACACACCCTCCCAAATCTAAATCAGGAAGAAGTCGAATCCCTGAAGAGACCAACAACAAGTTCTGAAATTGAGACAGTAATTAATAGCCTACCAACCAGAAAAGTCCAGGACCAAATGGACTCACAGCCAAATTCTACCTGAGGTACAAAGAGGAGCTGGTACCATTCCTTCTGAAACTATTCCATTCAATAGAAAAAGAGGGACTCCTACCTAACTCATTTTATGAGGCCAGCATCATCCTGATACCAAAACCTGGCAACAACAAAAAAAAAGAAAAAAAGAAAAAGAAAATTTCAGGCCAATATCCCTGGTGAACATTGATGCGCAAATCCTCAATAAAATACTGGCAAACCGAATCCAGCAGCACATCAGAAAGTTTATCCACCATGATCAAGTAGGCTTCATCCCTGGGATGCAAGCCTGGTTCAACATATGCAAATCAATGAACATAATCCATCACATAAACAGAACCAACGACGAAAACCACATGATTATCTCAATAGATGCAGAAAAAGCCTTCAATAAAATTCAACACCCCTTCATGCTAAAAAATCTCAATAAACTAGGTATTGATGGAACAAATCTCAAAATAATAAGAGCTATTTATGACAAACCCATAGCCAATGTCATACTGAATCGGCAAAAGCTGGAAGCTTTCCCTTTGAAAACCAGAACAAGACAAGGATACCCTCTCTCACCATTCCTATTCAACACAGTATTGGAAGTTCTGGCCAGGGCAACCAAGCAAGAGAAAGAAATAAAGGGTATTCAAATGGGAAGAGAGGAAGTCAAATTATCTCTGCAGATGACATGATTGTATATTTAGAAAACTCCATCATCTCAGCCCCAAATCTCCTTAAGCTGATAAGCAACTTCAGCAAAGTCTCAGGACACAAAATCAATGTGCAAAAATCACAAGCATCCCTATACACAAATGACAGACAAACAGAGAGCCAAATCATTTGTGAACTCTCATTTATAATTGCTACAAAGAGAATAAAATACCTAGGAATACAACTTACAAGGGATATGAAGGACCTCTTCAAAGAGAACTACAAACCACTGCTCAAGGAAATAAGAGAGGACACAAACAAATGGAAAAACATTTCATGCTCATGGATAGGAAAAATCAATATCATGAAAATGGCCATATTGCCCAAAGTAATTTATAGATTCAATGCTATCCCCATCAAGCTACCACTGACTTTCTTCATAGAATTAGAAAGAACTACTTGAAACTTCATGTGGAACCAAAAAAGAGTCTGTATAGCCAAGAAAATCCTAAGCAAAAAGAACAAAGCTGGAGTCATCACATTACCTGACTTCAAACTATACTACAAGGCTACAGTAACAAAAATAGCATGGTATTGGTACCAAAACAGAGATATAGACCAATGAAACAGAACAGAGGCCTCAGAAATCATACCACACATCTACAACCATCTGATCTTTGACAAACCTAGTAAAAACAAGCAATGGGGAAAGGATTCCCTATTTAAGAAATGGTGTTAGGAAAACTGGTTAGTCATACACAGAAAACTGAAAGTGGATCCCTTCCTTACACCTTACATAAAAATTAACTCAAGATGGATTAAAGACTTAAACATAAGACCTAAAACCATAAAAACTCTAGAAGAAAACCTAGGCAATACCATTCAGGAAATAGGCATGGGCAAAGACTTCATGACTAAAACACCAAAAGCAATGGCAACAAAAGCCAAAATTGACAAATGGGATCTAATTAAACTAAAGAGCTTCTCCACTGCAAAAGAAACTATCAACAGAGTGAACAGGCAGCCTACAAAATGGGAGAAAACTTTTGCAATCTATCCGTCTGACAAAGGGCTAATATCCAGAATCTACAAAAAATTAAACAAAGTTACAAGGTAAAAAAAAAAAAAAAAAAAAAAACCCCATCGAAAAGTTGGTGAAGGATATAAACAGACACTTCTCAAATAAAACATTTATGCAGCCAATAAACATATAAAAAAAGCTCTTCATCACTGGTCATTAGAGAAATGCAAATTAAAACCACAATGCTATCTCATTAGAATAATGATCATTAAAAAGTAAGGAAACAGCAGATGCTGGAGAGGATGTGGAGAAATAGGAGCACTTTTACATTATTGGTGGGAGTGTAAATTAGTTCAACCATTGTTGAAGACAGTGTGGCAATCCCTCAAGGATCTAGAAGAAGAAATACCATTTGACCCAGCAATCCCATTACTGGGTATATACTCAAAGGATTATAAATCATTCTACTATAAAGACACATGCACACACATGTTTATTGCAGCACTGTTCACAATAGCAAAGACTTGGAACCAACCCAAATGCCCACCAAGGATAAACTGGATAAAGAAAATGTGGCACGTATATACCGTGGAATACTACACAGTCATTAAAAAGGATGAGTTCATGTCCTTTGCAGGGACATGGATGAAGCTGAAAGCCATCATTCTCAGCAAACTAACACAAGAACAGAAAACCAAACACTGCATATTCTCACTCATATGTGGGAGTTGAACAATGAAAACACATGGACACAGAGAGGGGAACATCGCACACCAGGGCCTGTTGAGGGTGGGGGGCTATGGGAGGGATAGCATTAAGAGAAATACCTAATGTAGATGATGCATTGATGTGTGTAGCAAACCACCATAGCACATGCATACCTATGTAACAAACCTGCACGTTCTGCACATGTATCTCAGAACTTAAGTATAATAAAAACTCAAATAGCTATTTATTTAAAACTTCAATTTACATGCTAAGAATTATCTTACTTTTTTAATTCTCTCTCTTCACGTCCATCACCAGCAATTGCATTTGGCTTTTTTTTAAAATTTTTTTTAGGTCACTTTAAAAGACATAGAAAAAATGTTTTCTGGTATGACACTATGAATAGAAGTTATTCCAGATTTCTCCACTCTTTCATGTATTTAGAATACATTTTTCAAAATTCCTGGGCTGAGGTATTAATACCTTACCCAGATGACCTCTCAAAATATATCAATCATTCCTGTATTACTCAGTACAAAAATTTGATTTTTTGGAGACATATTTGTACATATTTATGGGATGCATATAACATGTAATGATCAAGTCAGGCTATTTGGGCTATTCATCACCTCCATTACTGATTATTTCTGTATGTTGAGAACATTTTAAGTTCTCTTTATAGTAAGTTTGAAACATATAATACTATCATCACCCTACTCTGCTATTGCATATTAGAATTTTTTCCTTCTGTGTGTTTGTACCCATTCATCAACCTCTACTTCATTCACCCCACCATCACCTACACACCCTTCCAATCCTCTGGTGTCTATCATTCTATTCTCTACTTCCATAAGATCCACTTTTTTAGCTCTTACATATGAGAACATGTGATATTCTTCTTTCTGTGACTGGCTTATGTCACTTAACATAATGACCCTTCAGTTCCATCCAAGTTGCTGTAAACACCATCATGTTAGTCTTGTTTATGGCCGAATAGTATTCCATTGTGTGTGTGTATATATATATGTAATCTTTATCCATTCATCCATGATGGATACTTATGTTGATTCTTTATCTTTGCCATTGTGAATGGTGCTGCAATAAACATGGGCTGCAGGTATTCCTTTGATACATTAATTTCCTTTCCTTTGGATAAATACTAGTGAGATTACTGTACTGTATGTTAGCTGTTTTTAGTTCTTTGAGAAATCTCCATACTGTTTTCCAAAATGGATGTACCAGTTTACATTCCCACCAACTCCCACAAACAAGAATTCCCTTTTTTCTGCATCCTCACCAGTATCTATATTTTGTCTTCATCGTTGTCATCTTCGTCTTTGTTGTCTTCTCCTTCTTTGACAGGGTCTTGCTCTGTTGCCTGTTTCCCAGGCTGAAGAATAGTGGCGATTCACAGGTGCAATCATGAGGCACTGCAGCCTTGAACTCCTAGCCTTAAGCAATACTCCTGCCTCAGCCTCATGGGTAGCTGGGACTACAGGCACCCGACTTTTTGTCTCTTTAGTAATAGTCATTTTAACTGGAGTATGATGCTATCTCATTGTGATTTTAATTTGCAGTTTCCCTGATGATTAGTGATGTTGAGCATTTTTTTATATGCCTGTTTGTCTTTTTTTGAGAAATATCTATTCATGTCCTTTGCCCACTTTTCTTAGGCAAAGTCTCATTCTGTTGCTCAGACTGGAGTGGAGTGGTGAAATCTTGGCTCACTGCAACTTCTGCCTCCTGGACTCAAGCAATTCTCCTGCCTCCCCTCCCCAGTAGCTGGGATTACAGGTGCTCACCACCATGCCCAGCTAATTTTTGTATTTAGTTTTACCGTGTTGGCCAGGCTGGTCTCGAACTTCTGGCTGCAAGTGATCCACCTGCCTCAGCCTCCCACAGTGCTGGGATTACAGGTGTAAGCCACTGCGCCTGGCCCTTTGCCCACTTTTTAGTGGGATTATTTGTGGTATCTTACTGTTGAGTTGTTTGAGCTCCTTGTATATTCCAGATACTAGTCCCTTGTTGGATAAATAGCTTGTAAATATTTTCCCCCGTTCAACAAGCTGTCTCTTCACTCTTTTGGTTTCTTGTGTAGAAGAATTTTTAGTTTAATATAGTCCCATTTGTCTATTTTTCTTTTTGTTGCCTGTGTTCTAGAGGTCTTAGCTATAAAATGTTCGGTCAGACTGATGTCCTGAAATGTTTTCCCTATGTTTTCTTGTAGTAGTTCATAGTTTTGAGTCTTATGTTTAAGTCTTTAACCAATTTGAGTTGATTTTTTTACAGGGTGAGAGACAGGGGTCCAGTTTAATTCTTCTGCATACAGATATCCAGTTTTTTCCATTCCATTTAGTGAAGAGAGTGTCCTTTTCCCAGTGTGTGTACTTGGCACCTTTATAGAAAATCAGTTGGTGGTAAATGTGGTATACGCTGACATCAGTGTTAGTGTGTTCAGGTGGGTCGATGTGGGGGCTTCCAGTCAGCTTGCTGAGGTGCTGGCAATGGCAGCTGTGGGCCAGGTAGGTGGGCAGGTCCATGGGCCCTGGGCATCAGGCATGGTGTGGGTGATGACAGTAGCAGTGGCAGGACAATCCTCTGTTACCCAAGTCGTCCCCACTGATTTTCGAGGTGGCTGCAGGCCATTTCCCAGGCCCACAGGTGGTTCATGTGTATAGGTGGGGGTGGGGAAGTGTATGCCAGCTGTGGTGGTAGTGGCAGGTTGGGTAAGCCCATCTCCAAGCCTTCAGGATGAGTGCTCAGGGGCCAACAGCAATAGATGGGGCTGAGCAATCCCCAGGTCCCTGCATGGGCACTAGGGAGAAGGGAGACAGAGGTGAGCCTCAGGCCCCCAGATGTTATGTATAGGCACTAGCTATGGTAAGCAGGGGCGTGGTGATTTCCAGGCTCCCACTGGAATGCTTGGATGGCAGGACCAGCAGCTACACCCTGGCCCTGTTCCTGGGGTTGCTTTCATTGGCAGCAGCCTTAGGAGGGCCACTGGGAGTATACACTTTGGCCCCAGGTGGTCATTGCTGGTGGGGTAGCCTGTTCTCAGCATGCTTCTAAATGCACGGCACCCTGCTGATGAGGATGGTGGGTAGCTTCCAGTGGCTCCCACGTTGGATGTGGAGGCAGCAGCCAGCAGCAGCAGGGTCTCCGTTATGGGGAGGAATCTGGAGTTGCAAGGTCTGTGGGGCCCCACGGTAGGATGCAGTATGCTGGGCTTTCAAAATGGTCCCTTGCTGGAGCACCTTATGAGTAGGGTAAGAGGGTGGGTGGTGTGACCCAGTTTGAGCTCCCCATATGAAGCAATGCTATCATGGGGTCTCCAGCCAATGCCCTATGTCAGTCTCAGGGCTTGTGTGAGTCGAGGGGCTCTCCGTTGGCTAGGATTACAGGAGTCCATGGTAGGAAGGTGGGCCCCTGGGGACTACTCACCTACTCTTTCCTCACATTGGGGAGCCTCTCCAGACTCCCTGCTAATCCCATCCGAGCAGGTTACTTCACTTTCCTCTTGTTTTTCGTGCTAGGTGTCACTACTGTATTGAATTCCAGCCTTCTCTCTTAGGTGATCTATTTTTATTTTACAAGTTAGAAATATGAGTGCAGAGAAGTTGAAACAGCAAATCTGTGGCTTCCATGAGTGGCAAAGCAGAGTTTCTAGCCTACGTTGGCTGAGTTTTGACCAAGCCTCTGATATGCACACACATACATACATGTGCATGTACATGTACTTATAACACTTTTATTCCCATGTTTGAGGCCAATTGAATAAGAGGGGACACAGAAAATCCTAGCAGTTCATTCTTTGCACTCCTGGAATTCTCAAATGCTTTGCAGATGCCTTCTTGTAGCAGTTAGTCTCGTCCCTTTTCTTGAAGTTAATGAGCATCAAATGTGTTCAGGATTCATGAAATAATTCCGACAATAATTCATTTTCTTATAGGAATTGGAACATGGCTTATTGCAGTACACCACAGTGTTTGTCAGCTCTATAACTTATAATGAATAAGAGGAAGAGGAGAACAAGTTTTTACTCCTGTGAAGATTTTCCATTTTTCTATAATTTGCGCATATGCTAACAAGCAGCTAGGTTCCAAACACAAACTCACCTTGCCAGGAACTCGGTCTCACTGTTGAGAATGTAGTCTCCTCTCTCCCCACATAGCCCTAGGGTTATTCAGGATGAAGGAGAAGAAAAAGGTACCCAAGAGCATTTTATAATTCCATCCTTCCTTCTTGGTATGCTAAGGTTAGTAGTACCATGACCTATGTGAACTTGTTTTCTTGAATAAGAAGAATAAAAGCGTTCCGCCCATCAAGGAAGACCTCAAGAGATATTCCAGGTTCAGGTCTCATGGTACAAGAGCCAAGTGTTTCTTCCCAAATCATTCCCAAGCCTGCCTTTGATCTGAGCAGTGGCTTTCAAAAAATATGCTGATGAGATTGCTCTCTCACTGAAGAACTTAAGAAAGAGTTGAAGTTCTTCAATGTATAACCCCAGCCTGAAACTTGTCTTGAGGAAGATTTGTAGTAGTAATGAAGAGTGGCAGTAACCTAACGGTGAAGAATGTAGAGAGCTTTTTCCCAAGAGCAATCCAAGATACTACTTGAAACATCCAGGGTCCACTGACATGACCCTTGGACTCCAGGAGAAATCTGAAAATGTCTGGACCTTCAATGAGACACACTCAACTTCAAATGTGTCACTCTGGGCATATTCTTTAATCTGAACTCCAATTTTCTTTCTTGTAAGAGTTATTTCATATGACTGTTTTATTTACTAATTCTTTTTAAAAATTAAATAAATTTGTAGGAGTAATATAGTTACATTGCTTACCAGTCAAATTCTTACATGACTCATTACCATCCATTTCATGGATGTGTTATCTTCTGGTATTTATTAGAATTTGCTTTAGACTTTCTGTTGCTCACCTCATAGTTCTTGTTTCATCTTAGTTTCTTTTCTGTTTTTTGGTCTTTTATGCAAGAGGTTTTCCTCACATCGTCTGATAATCCTTGGCCGTCAGTTTATATTGAAGAGTTAGACGTTAGAAAGCCAAGTGAAAATCCTGTGTACAAGGTTTGTTGACTGGAAAGCTTCATGGGGATATTCTTTCTTGGCCATTTCACTGAAGGACATCCAAAAAACTGTTGCTGTTTTTAGATTTTTTTTTTCTTGGATTGTTGGTTTTCCTGGTAATCATTACTTCAATCTCTTTGGTGCCATCATTCTACCAGCTGAGTATAAGAAAGAGCTGGGGTTTCTCAATGCAGAATACATACTTGGTTGTAATATGGTAGCCTGGTTCTAATATGGTAGCCCTTTTCTCGGCAATGGTTGCCACATCTGAGTCCTGAATCTGTTTGGAATCAGCCTCTCCAGAGGGTATATTTTTAGAATCAGCATGAGTGAAAGGTAGTCATCCAATGACATGAGGTGGATGAAAATATTTTAACTGCTTCATTTATAAAATTTCAACTGATCCTCCTGTTTTTGAAACCCACCAGTGTCCCCACTTCCATAAGTCCCTCGATCCTCCATTTTCTGAGTCTTCTTGAAATTCTATGGAGTAAATTAGCTTATTGATAGATTTCCCTTACTTGGCTTAAGTTTCTGCTCACTGTGCTCCCAAGTCAATTATGACCTACCTGGCTGCTTCCAGTTTCTGAAATGTTGTGTGTCGGCTTCTTTTCCATTGTCTTTGTCCTTGTGAGCTTATGCCATTTTAAAAAATTCTTTTGCTTTCATTTTTGTGGAGAAATAGAAAAATATGCATATTCAATCCCCATGTTTAAGTAGAAGTCTGTCATAAAATTATATTAGAAATTTATTAGAAATATATAAACATATATGAATATAGATAGACATACATGCTCTCTTTTAGCATACATGGTGCCTGTTATATAGCAGGTACTGAAAAATAGTATGTATATGTATATACATGTAGCAGAAGGCTAACAGGGATTTAGGTACACTCAGGGATATATGATAGCATGGAAGGTTGGAAGGGTGAGCCTGTGAGCAATCATGCCACGAGGACTTAGAAAAAGACAGAACCATGGCCGGGCGCAAAGGCTCACACCTGTCATTCCAGCACTTTGGGAGGCCAAGGCGGGTGGATTAACTGAGGTCAGAAGTTCAGGACCAGCTTCGCCAACATAGTGAAACCCCATCTCTACTAAAAAGCAAACAAACAAACAAACAAACAAAAATTAGTCAGGTGTGGTAGCAGGTGCATGTAATCCCAGCTACTCGGGAGGCTGAGGCGGGAGAATCACTGAACCCAGGAGGCGGAGGTTGTAGTGAGCTGAGATCGCGCCATTGCACTCCAGCCTGGGCGACATGAGCAAAACTCAGTCAAAAAAAAAAAAAGGAAAGGAAAAGGAAAAGGAAAAGGATAAGGGAGAGAGAAAAGAAAAAGATGGATGGAATCTGGCACGATTCAGTAATTAAGCCAGAGTCAGGAGAAGTACTTCTCAATACAGCATGGCATCTTCTGTTTTCTAGACTCTTCTCTGCCCAACTCAATTGATTCATGCCTGTGTGGGTGTATTTTAATTTGTTTGTTTGTTTGTTTTCTTTTTCAGACTTTGTCAACAGGAAGTAGATGCCCATGTTGTTGATAGAAAAGCTTGTAAGTAGGACTGCACAGACTTGGTTTTGGGTCAGCGTTTGGCAATAAGAAGTCTTTCTGCTTCAGCCTTCAGAGAGCCCACTTCATCATTCTTTCTGGCATCCCTGTGATCACATGATTACATAGCTAATCAGTATAACGACATCAGCTACTTAAAGAAGGCAAGTCATTAAAGATATTGTTAATATCTCTATATTGCCTTTCAAATATAGGTAAGCACTCTAACTTGGAGTGAAAATCTTCTTAGGTGCTTTACGTGTTGAAATTCATATTTCAGTCAGCTGAGGAATAAATGTATATGGCTTATCCCCAAAATAAGATATTCCAACAAATAATGTTTATGAAAGCTGTTAATTTATGCTAAAAAACTATTAATAAAATGTTCAAGTAATTAAATTTGGGAGCTTGACTGGCAGTGGGGAATATTAAGAGGATTAGCTAGATAATTAATATAGAAAATAATATAATTGTATTGAGTCAATGAAAGCTTATATAAATTTAATCAATATGATATATTATATCATAATTAGAATCTTTGTAGAATTGTTTTGGTATAATTACATTCACAACTAAAAAAATAAGCTTAAAGAATGGTATTTTAATTATTTAATTACAATAAGCCACAAGTCTTATTTTTTGCATTATGTGAGGATGAATTAAAAGCAGAATGCCATTTGACATTTCAAAATTTCGTGGAGAGAAATGTATCTGAAATCATGTATACCTAAAAGACAAGAGAATAAAATTTGATAGCAAAAAATGAATGTGGCCAGGCGCAATGGCTCATGCCTGTAATCTCAGCACTTCGGGAGGCCGAGATAGGTGGATTACGAGGTCAGGAGATGGAGACCATCCTGGCTAACACTGTGAAACCCCGTCTCTACTAAAAATACAAAAAATTAGCTGGGCATGGTGGCGGGCGCCTGTAGTCCCAGCTACTCGGGAGGCTGAGGCAGGAGAATGGCATGAGCCCGGGAGGCGGAGCTTGCAGTGAGCCGAGATCACGCCACTGTACTCCAGCCTGGGCGACAGAGCGAGACCCTGTCTCAAAAAAAAAAAAAAAAAAAAAAAAAGGAAAAGAAAAAGAAAAGAAAAAGAAAAAAATGAATGTATTTTAGCTGAGTTCTGACATGCATTTTATTCACAAATCAAACTTCAGAACACAGTTTATAAGATTGCTTTAAAAAGACAAGTTATTATTTTGAATTTATACAGACTATTCTAATGTCAAACTGATTTTTACAAGCTACCAAATATTTTCAATAGTTGAAGCTTCAGAGTTTTTCATATATCTAAGCTATGTAAATGCATGCAAAGTTTATTCTAGAAAACATATTACTGAAAGACATTTTCCTGGTTTGTATTTGGCTGTATTATTCCCCAGAAGGTGAAATTACTAACTATGCCATTTGAAAGCCAGTAACTCTTTAGTACAGGTTGAACATCCCTAATCTGAAAATCTGAAATCTGAAATGCTCCAAAATTTGAAACTTTTTCAATGCCAACATGATGCCACAAGTGGAAAATTTTACACCTGATCTCATGTGATGGGTACCAATCAATACTTTGTTTCATGAACAAAACTATTTTAAAATACGTATAAAATTATCCTCAGGGTATTTGTTGAGAAATAAAACTCTAAGTCCCTCCGGCTGACCCAGTGGATTCTCTCCTGGCCAAGGGAACCCCAGCAAAACCTTGGAAGCTGAATTCATGGCTATGATGGGATGGGGGATTTGGCACGCCTCATTATATCCCCACTCTCGCTAATAGTCATTAGGCTTTCTTCCTTAACAGCTAAACAGAGACCAGCCTTTCCAAAAGACTACTAGCTTATCTTCCCAGATACATAACAGTCAAGATGAGATTCATTATGTTCACTTTATCTTAAGACGTAGATTTACCAGGCACTAACTAAATACCAGGCACTAACTAAAGTTTCACAAGTATGTAATCATTTGTCTCACTGCTGCCCCACTACCTCCCCTGCCTTTTAAGGAAAATATATACATACTAAACCTCAACATTCACACATGCTTCTGTGACTCTATTTTCTTTGGAAAAAAACAGTCACACATGCTTCTGTGACTCTATTCTCCCAGGCTTGCCTTCAAGCTGGCTCAATAAACCTTGATGCTTTGAAACTTATGCTTCAATTACTCATTTCAGTTGTCAGTGTAAAAGGTGTATATAAAATAGAAATGAATTCTGTGTTTAGACTTGGGTCTCATCAGTGAGATATCTCATTATGTATATGCATTGTGTATATTCCAAAATATTTTTTAAAAGTGAAATCCAAAACACTTCCAGTTCCAAGCATTTAGGAGAAGGGATATTCAACCTGTACCAGAAACATGCGATGGTGACCACAAAAGCAATCTGACAGCTGAAAATTCTGAGTCACCGTTATGTTAAACTATAAAAATTTTATACAACTTAAAAAACACCCTGCACTAATCATTAATTTAGATTGTTAAAATTATCACACAGTAAAACTGACTTTTTTTTTCCTTTTGATGTACAGTTCTGAAACCACCTTTGCAAAAATTTCAACACCGAGAAAACTCTGACAGTGAAAGAAATCTGACCTAACCAACTCCACCTTGCCTTTAACCTCCAAACTGTCCTTCCTCATTCCTGGGCACAGCCTAAGCTAACTTTGGGAGAAATTTAGGTTATAGTTTAAATGATAATAGCTCTTTCCAAAACTAAACTGCCTTTGTAAAACTAATGAAAGTCCACCAGTTTATGAAGACAGGAGGGGCCTGAATTCTGCTAAGATATAGGGATAGTTAAGTGATTACCAGCCATTATTCCACAGGTCGCAGGATTTTCAACTTCCTTAATTACTCCTGTAAATAACATTACTATTGTAGAATCTAAAATTGACCTTTTGAGATGTCTTGTCAGGCTTTTGCATTTCTGATGACCCAGTGTCCTGAACCAGTGACTCCTCTGTGGACCCCTACCAGAAGCTGACTCAGGGCACATGAGGACCATTTTCTACACCCATATGATCGTATCCCCAACCAATCAGTAGCACCCATTCCCTTGCTCACCAAATTATTATTTCGTTTTATTTTATATTTTCTTTTCTTTTTTTTTTTTTTTTTTTTTTGAGAAGGAATCTTGCTCTGTCGCCCAGGCTGGAGTGCAGGGGCGCGATCTCAGCTCACTGCAAGCTCCATCTCCCGGGTTCACCCCACTCTCCTGCCTCAGCCTCTCGAGTAGCTGGTACTACGGGCACCTGCCGCCACACTCGGCTAATTTTTTTGTATTTTTAGTACAGATGGGATTTCACCTTATTAGCCAGGATGGTCTCGATCTCCTGACCTCGTGATCCACTCACCTCTGCCTCCGAAGTGCTGGGATTGCAGGCTTGAGCCACCGCGCCTGGCATACCACCAAATTATTCTTGAAAAACTCTGGCCACCAAATTTTCAGGGAGGCCGATTTGAGTAATAATAAAACTCTGGTCTCCTGTTTAGCTGGCTCTATTTGTATTAAACTCTTTCTCTATTGCAATTGCCCTATCTTGATAAATCAGCTTTATCTGAGTAGCAGGCAAGAAGAACCCATTAGACAGTTACAATTCTGTAAATTTTAACACAAACATTGTTCATGTAACCACCAGTAGGATCACCATCTGAATCAGTTTCACCAACTAACAAGCTTCCTCATAATACCTCACTCCATGACACCTAGCAACAGTGGCCAGTTCTCCACCCCAATCGTTTATCTTTTGAGAAGTTTATATAAATGGAATTATATAGTATAATCATCAATTTTAAAATAAAATTTCAGATATATTCACATTCCATAAGTGTACTCTATGATGGTGATATTTATCTTTAGCCTCAGCTTATGCCAAACTAAGCCTTTCCATATATGGCCAAAATGTGTATTCAATATACCTCTAACTGGGAGGATCAATTGAAAGTGTTGTTTTATTAAACTCTATAACACAAAGGAATTCAAGTGATATGTAGGGATCATTCAACTGATTATAACACAAAATGGGGAAAGCCAATTTCCCTGTCCCCAGAGACCTCTGGGCAGCTCTAGGTCCCTGAGGGAGACAGCACAATAGTGGTCCCTTTCTTAGGAGATACTTGGGACACCAGGCAGTTCCTCTTAGACCTTCTGGGAGAGGGGTTCCCAGTAGATGCTGGATAGGAGCAATAGCACTGAGAAGGGTAGCAGAAGCAGCAGTGGCCTTCACTTGTGTATGTGCACATAAGCAAGGAGCCCTTGCAAGACTCCCCTCTCCCCAGGAAGCAGTAGGGTCTTGCTTGCCTTGCTAGTGGCAAGAACCACTAAAGTTTAGTTGTTACTATTAACATAACCCTATTTCTACTTACAGTGTGGTGAGACCTCAGAAAACCCAAGTTATGTAAACATTTGTCCCAGTTCATTTAGGCTGCTTTAACAAAAATACCATAAACCGTGTGGTTTATAAACAACAAACATTTATTTCTCACAGTTCTGGAGGCTGAGAAGTCCAAGATCATGGTGCCAGCAGATTCACTGTCTGGTGTGGTCACATCCCCACACAGTGAAAGTGGCAAGGTAACTTTCTGTGCCTTTTTTATAAGGGCACTAATCCCAATCATGACGACTCAACCCTCATGACCTAATCACCTATTGAAAAGCCCCATCACCTTGGGGTTTAGGATTTCAACATATGAATTTTGGGTCGACACAAACATTCAGACTATAGCAACATTCGGTAGTGGCAACTCACCTACCAGGGGGCAACTTTTCATTCTGATGCCCAGGTATGACAGAACTCAAATCTGTTATTGTCCCACAAACCAGGAATTATACAAAGGGTAGAGGGGCATAGCTCTGGGTGAAAAGCTGCACTCTGTTCACTCTGGGCTCTGTGTGGTGGTGTCCCAGGTAGTGTCAGTCCAGCTGTTAAATCCAGTGAGGCTCAGAGAGGTGATGTCATTTGTTCAAATCTTCCAGCTAGTTGGGTGGTCAGATCATAACCAGACCCTATGAAGTCTAATCATACCCAGTTCTGTAGGCTTTCCTCTTCAGTAGGTCCATTCTTATCTTTAACTGAGACACCTGCATCCTCATAGCTTAACTATCAGTATGGAAAACAGACCACCTGTGTCACTATGACTTTACTATTTGTTCAAGAAAATTCTTGTCCAGGAAGACTGAATAACTTCAATGTTTAGTTCAGAAAATTTCTGATAACCAATTTATTCAGATGACAGATTGCTCATTTGAACAAATAAGCCCCTTCTCAGGACAACAGGTTCCTCTCCAAGTCTAATAACTTGTTTATCAAAGAACTATCTATTTTTCAAGACTTCAAGACCCTCTTATCACAGTGTCCACCAACTCTAAACTATAATATCATGAATTTTGCCAAATTTCCACCAGATTTCTTCACTGAAAGTCCTGACTTTAAACCACTTGAGCCCAGACCCTTAATGTTTATAAATATCTACCTGTGACCTCTCCCTTTTGAGAATTACAAAGACTTTTTCAAGGTGTTGCACTCTTTTACTGCAGGCTAATAAACTTAGCTTTGTTTCATCACTAGTTTATTCTGATGGTCTTCTTTGAATGTCAGCAATCAACAGTTTTGAGGTTTCAGTGGGATTCACTCAAGAATTTCTGCTCCTGCAGTTTAAGATAACCTTAGCCCTAAAACAGTGTGTTCTTCTGAACTTTGCCATTTGGAAGCCTCCCCCATTGCAGTATTGAGATAAGTCTTGCATTGGATTTGAGTCCCAGTTTCCTATCCATAAAGCTCTTAAATTGTTTATTTTTCTTCCTAGAAATAAGAAACGTTTAAGAAATTACTAGATTATCTGATCAGATTTGAAAATGTTTATTCTTTGTGGAAATGTTTTATTACTAGTAACATTACTCTTTCTGTCTTTTATCCTATTTGTTGCGAGTCTACGAGAAGTTCATGGGGAAGAAGACAGCCATAGACCTGGCAAGTTTGTCCTCAAACTGGCTCAAAGATATAATATCAGTGGGTCTCATCAAACTGGCATCCTTATAGAATAAACTTTGCTCCGGGTCACTTACTAATATCTTACAGGAGATTTATAGCAGCAGTTGTATAGTGAGGGTGTGAATAAAAATCACCAGAGAAGTTTTAAAAAAAATACTATGAATAGATTTCTGCTTCTGGCCAAAATGAAGAAACAGGGACCAGATTTACTCTCCAGTACACCAGTGAAGAAAAAAAAAACAAGACACAATATTGAAAAATAAAAAGATTTTTCAAGACATCAGGCAATGAAGAATAGTGATCCAAGAGAAACAAGATGAATTTTATATTCGCCCCAACTTACTGTCTGGAGTGAGTATCCAGGCTGTGGTACAGAACGGGAAAACCCAGATGGAACCCTGCCATCACCCTAAGTGGAGTCTGGGGAGGGTAAGGTGAGTAGAGTTTGCAAGGAAAGATATGGGAAAGGAGACAGCTGTGCAGAGAGAACGCTGGGGATCTGTACAGGGTCTTCAGGTGAGCATGAGTCAGCATATGCAAGTGAGGAAACTACCCAAGACTGGGGAAAGAATCACCTGAAATGATTAGGGGATATATAATCCAGGGCTCAGAATCGCTCCTGTTTCTATAGGAAATGGGCATTGAGTAGCATACTTGGAAGAATTTTTGCTTCAGTCATGCAGTAACATAGAACTTAGACTAAACACTACTCTGATACCACATAATGAAACTCAAAATAAGACCCAAAAGAATCAAACTGCTTATAAGTAACTGAGTTTCAAAATAAAGTTCAAGAATATTTACAGAAATACCACCTAACAAAGCACATAATTAAGATAAAGGGTCAAACTATTTGCAAGTAATTTTAAGTATGTTCCAGAACAAAGTTCCAAAACTATTTATAGAAATACAAAAGGATCCAAAAACTATCCACAAAACTACGACCCATAATGAAGAGAAAAATCAGTCATTTGAAACTGACCCAGAAATGACAAAGATGATAGAATTAGCAAAGACATTAGAAGAATTGTAATTGTACTTCATATGTTCAAGAAGCCAGAGGAAAGACTGAACATGGTAAGCAGAAACATGGAAGATATAAAAAGACTAAAAATCAAACTTTAGAGATGAAGACATCATGTGAGATGAAAAACACACTGAGTAGAATTAAAGGCAAATTGGAAATTGCAGAAGAAAAGACTAGTGAATTTAAGAATTGAGAGATAAAAAGTACTCAAAATGAAAAACAGAAGAGTATCAGTGAGTTATAGACAACTTCAAACTAACGTGTAAATTGCAGTTCCTGAAGGAGATGAGGGATATGTTGGAAAAAATTTTTGAAAAAAAATGGCCAAAAATCTCCCAAAGTTTATGAAAACCACAGATTCAAGAAGGTCAGCAAATTGCTTAAAAATAAAGTCTACTATTAGGATAGAAGGTCTTGACCAGGTGTGGTGGCTCATGCCTGTAATCCCAGCACTTTAGAAGGCCGGGTGGGAGGTGAATCACCTGAGGCCAGGAGTTCAAGACCAGCCTGGCCAACATGGTGAAAGCCTGTCTCTACTAAAAACACAAAAATTAGCCCAGCATGGTGGTGCACACCTATAATCCCAGCTATTCAGGAGGCTGAGACAGGAGAATCGCTTGAACACGGGAGGTAAAGGTTGCAGTGAGCCGAGATCATGCCATTGCACTCCAGCCTGGGAGACACAGTGAGACTCCCTCTTTAAAAAAAAAAAAAAGGGAAATAAGTTATTAAATAAGTTATTAATAAGCTTACACCTTAAAAAAGAATTAGAAATATCATTAGGGCCAACAGAGTATAGCCATATGTTTAAATAAAACTTTATTTACAAAAACAGATGGTAAGAGAGCAGCTTTGGCCTGCTGGCAATTGTTTGCTGACCCCGGCTTAGATAATCTTGTAAGATTGTGCAGCAAACAAAGAGACCCTAAAATTAGGTAATTTGGATAGTAATCCCCCTCCACTGAGTATGGCTATGCTGGCTCTTCAAATTAGGGATGGGATCTGTTCTCTTGTTTTAATCTGGACACTCTTGGCTCCTGGCATAGAAGTCTCACCATGACTCCTCACTGCAGCATCACTGTGTTACAGCACCCAAATGTGTGAACTCAGAGTCTTAAAAATGCTGCTGCGCAGCCACAGCACTGTCAAATCATCCAACCAACGTCTATCCAACAAAAAGCAGGAAAATTGCCTACCAGGAAACCTGATTCATGATCACATCACAAAGTACAGTGCAGATCCAAATGGATGAAGTCCCCACATGGTAACGTCTATCCGCCATCACAGCTGAGGAATGATCACAGAGAGAACTGAGAACTGAGTCTCTGGCTTCCTCCTGTGGGTTAACTCATCAATACTGAAAACTGAGACCACTTAAACGTCAACGAGAATTGACTATTTGTTCCAGGAAATTCTAGCCCAGGAAAATAATTCTATCTAACAATAAATTGTTGTTTCCTTCAGGAAATTCCTGAAAACCAATTTATTTAGACAATAGGTTGCTCACCTGGGGAAACAGCTTGCTTAAGCAACTGCTATTTACTGAATCAGATAGCTTCAAGACACTCACCTTGGTTATATCCTTCAATCTTAAACTGTTATATAATAAATTTTGTCTAATCCCCATAAATCCTGGCCTTCAGAGAGCTGCCTCAAAGCATTTGATGCAAGACCACAAATCCTATAAATATCTGTCCGTAATCTTTCCCCTTCTGAGACCCCATGAAAATGCTGTCAAGGTGTTGCTCTCCCTCACTGCCATTGTTAGATAACTTTGTTAATCAGTGGCTTACTCTTGTGGTTGTTTTTAAATGCATTGGAAATCGACATCTTCTTTAGGAAATTTTCTCTTTTTTCTGATCCCTAGTGTCGATGTGCCTCTTGACTGATTCCCCAGCTGTGCTAGACTCCTCTAGAGGACACATCTCAAACTCTGATAAAAGGCCATTTTCCCACAAATTCATTTATTCATTTTGTAAAGTACAATGTTATGGTTTGAATGCACTTCCTCCACAGTTTAGATTAAAATGTAATCCCTGTTGTAGTGGTATTAACAAGTAAGGCCTTGGTGGGGCTCCAAGATGGCTAACTAGAGGCATCTGGTCCTTGCCTCCTCCATCAAGAACTGAAACAGTCCGCGCATCATCACACGTTTAATACATCACCAAAAAGAGAACACTTGATTTAACCGAGAAGTGACAGAAAACACCTGAGGTGAGGAAGGAGCGCGAGTGGTAAGAGAGACAGTCTGCCAGGACTGGCTGGGAGCCTCTCCCAGTGTGAGGAAAGAGTAAATGACTTACCTACAGCGGACTGCATTCCCATCATGGACTACTGCAATTCCAGCCCCGCGAGAGCCCCTCGACCCACACAAGCCCTGTGACTAACATAGGGAGCGTCCTGGAGATCACAGATGGCATTGCTCCAGGGGGGAAACTCACGCTGGGTCCCACACATCCCCCGAGCTCTAAGCAGCCACAGCAAGGCGCCATTTTGAGAGCGCAGTCCCCAGCGGACTACATCCTGCCCTTAGGCCCCACAGCCCCTGCAGCTCCACATACCAGGAGCCCCACAGACATCCTCTGCTGAAAGCGGTGTACTGCTGCTAGCTGCTGCCTCCAAGGCTGAAGCACAAGTCACTGACAAGGGACCCCGGTGGCCCTGTAGCAGTCCTGCAGTGCATTTACAAGCACCCTGAGGACAGACTACCCTGCTTGTAGTCAGCAATTGGGCTGAAGTGAGCGCTCCCTAGCTGCCTGCTTATGGCAGCTGTCAGTGAAAGCAAGCCCGCCCCCGCCCCCGCCCCCGCCCCCGCCCCCAATAGAAGGGCTGCCCTGTGGCTGCTGCCTCCCCCAACCAAAGCATTTTTCTGGGATCCTGGGGATCATCTTGGCTCTGCCTATCACAGCCATTGCCTGCACACCCTGCTCCGGCATACCCCCAGTGTCTGAGCATGCCATCCTCCTGTACCTTACTCCATTATGATGTGATTCCTTCATGTTAAAACTGTGAGTACATGCCAATGGCCCACCGTTTTACCCCTTTCAGGTAACACATGTGCATTCATACTAGGCGCACGTTTTCTGTAAGGAGCCAGATAGTAACTCTTTTAGGTTATTTGGAGGAGGCAGGATACTCAAAGCAAAGCAGGAAGACTAATGCTGTGGTCAGGGGTGAGATCAGGTTAGGCAGCTTATGCCTGTAATCCCAGCACTTGGAGAGGCTGAGGCAGAAGGATTGCTTGAGCCCAGGAGTTGGAGACCAGCTAGGGCAACATAGTGAGACTCATCTCTCAAAAACTTAGAAAGGTATCCAGGCATGGTGGCACTTGCCTGTAGTCTGAACTACTCAGGAGGCTGAGGTAGGAGGATCTATCTAGCCAGGGAGATCAAGGCTGCAGTGAGCCATGATCACGCCACTGCACTCCAGCCTGGGTGACAGAGTGTGAGACCCTGTCTCAAAATAAATAAATAAATAAAAGGCGAGATCAGCAAGGGTCTAACACACAGAGCAACTAAGGCCAGGAGCAGAAGAAAAACAGGGGAAAAGGGCTGGACGATGAGATTGGTGTTACATGCAGAATTGTCAAGATTTGGCCAGGTGTAATCTGATAACTTCTTCTGTTGCTTCTTGTTTAAAAGGTATGTAATATTGTTCCAGAGTCTACTGGAAGAGGAGAGATGCATTCCTCTTGCAGGAGGGCTACAGAATTTTGCATATTAGCTTACATTATAGAAAGGATGCTCAGTGCAAGTGCCTCGGGCTGGGAGACATTGGATGCAGATAAAAATGCAAGGCTAGATAAACTAATTTGCCATTCTCATTCATAAGAGTTGATAATTAAAACCATGAGAGTTCTATAATATTTAGGATTTGCCGTATTAAGAGAAAGTAAGAAATTTAGGGGAAGATGACTGGGCGCAGTGGCTCACGCCTGCAATCCATGCACTTTGGGAGGCTGAGGCAGGTGGATTACCTGAGGTCGGGGGTTCGAGATCAGCCTGACCAACATGGAGAAACCCCATCTCTACTAAAAATACAAAAAATTAGCCGGGCATGGTGGTGCATGCCTGTAATTCTACATACTCAGGAGACTGAGGCAGGAGAATCACTTGAACTTGGGAGGCAGAGGTTGCGTGAGCCGAGATTGTGCCATTGCACTCCAGCCTGGGCAACAAGAGTGAAACTCCATCTCAAAAAAAAAAAAAAAGAAAAGAAAAGAAAAGAAGGCCGGGCGCGGTGTCTCACGCCTGTAATCCCAGCACTTTGGGAGGCCGAGGCGGGCGAATCACAAGGTCAGGAGATCGAGACCACGGTGAAACCCCGTCTCTACTAAAAATACAAAAAATGAGCCGGGCGAGGTGGCGGGCGCCTGTAGTCCCAGCTACTCCGGAGGCTGAGGCAGGAGAATGGCGTGAACCCAGGAGGCGGAGCTTTCAGTGAGCCAGGATCGCGCCACTGCACTCCAGCTTGGGCGACAGAGCAAGACTCAGTCTCCAAAAAAAAAAAAAAAAAGAAAGAAAAAAGAAAAGAAATTTAGGGGAAGATGCTAAAAGTTAATGGAAAAGAATCAGCAAAATGACAGTTTTTAATCAACTCACAGTATTTCTTGACCATCTTTTGTGTCAAGATCCTAGAGAAGTGGGAGAAGTGGCCAGAGAGGAGAGGAGGAAAGAACAAAGAGAAGGTATCGTATTCTGGATTTCTATGTCAGTTGGTTAATAAAATAGTGTGTTATGGGTGACAAATCTGGGCAGAAACAAAAAAACAACAACAACAGTATGGAAATGGGATTTGGATTTGATCATGGGCAGGGATGTGGGTAAATTCAATGATTTTGGAATGGAATAAGATGCCTCAGGAATCTAGATGTTAGAAAATTTATACATGTTTAATAATAAGCATACTTGGAAGCTAATGGCAGAAAGTGATAGCATTGGTGACCTAAGAGGCACAAATAACTGTGTTTCTCGAATAGTTGGGCAAGCATGTTATATTTGGGGTAAGCAGTACGTATCTGTGAATGGTGGGATTCTTTTGGCCTTCTGAGAGACTTTAACTTGGACAGTGACGTCATTATTGTTGGCGTCTTGGAAGGCGAAATCAAAGGATCTGAATGGGTTGAAATGACTTTGAGTTTATATCTAAATGTGAACATTCCATTTGTAGACAGGCTTGTTGGTCTGGTAATTTCCCTTAGGATTTGGCTTTCTCCCTCTTTCTCTCTCTGACTCATTTGCCCATCAGCTCCAGTTTCTCTCAAACTCCAGCTGAAAGCATTTATTTTCCTTCATTTCCCATGCCCTTTAATTTGCAGCTCCATTTGCTCTTGTTTAGCATTAGTTACCCTTGGTGATTGTCTTTTCATTGGCAGTAGTATGAAGTATTTGATGATACTGTTGTTTGGAGGAGGCTGGGGGAGGAAGTGAATGATGTTATCATCAGAACTCGGGAACCTTTAAATCTGGTTTAATGCCACCGCACTGGGGGATTCTCAGGCTGTGCAGGGACTTATGGGAGTACTTGATTTGTACACACTAGAAACATCCTAAGAGATCTGCCCCAGTGTGCAGTTCATAATATGACTTGGCTTTTAAATAGCTTTTCATTTGATTTGAAAAGAACTGATTTCCACACAGTTTTGTGAATGCATGGAAAACCCCTATCATTTTTCTGTCTCTGCACCCTCTTCACATGCAGCCCACGCAGCTCTTTGTTCTATGTGAAAGAGGAATGGGTGGGGCTGGGAGGGGAAGAGAAAGAGAGAAGAGAGAGAGAAATAGAGGGACAGAGATATCACAGATCACGCTTTGGAGTCTATGATGGCCTTTTATTCTTAACTGCTGCGTGTAAGGCACTCCTTCACCTGATAGTCATAAAGAAATAATGGGTAGGTAGCGCTTGATTCTATACTAGTATCACCACCCCCACCACCCACACTACCACAGGATCACGTTGCATAATTGCTTTCTTTTGCTTCCATGAAACATTTCTGATTATAAAAGTAATTAATAAGGAATACATGCTCATTTTTTTAAAACTTTGGATAAAACCAAAAAACATAAAAAGTCAGGAGGAAAAAAAAGTCTAGCATACCCAGCACAACCACTTTTAACACTTTATTGTCTTACCAATCAAGGATTGACTTAATAATTCATCAAATATTTGTTGAGTGCTTATAGTATACCAGGCATTATTTTAGTTGTGGCAAATACAGAGGTGAGCAAAAAAGGTCCCCACTCTTGTGAAAACATGTCCCTTGATCACTTGAGCCCAGGAGGCCAAGGCTGCAGTGAGCTATGATAGTGCCACTGCACTCTAGCCTGGGTGACAGAGTGAGACCCTGTCTCAACAAAACAAAATAAAACAAAACAAAAGCATCCCCTTATTTGTGTTCACCTCCTCCCGACTCTAACACCCTCCCCATTCTATACTTAGTAGACCTGGCTACCAAGTAGTGTTAATGTAGGCTCTGTCTGAGACGTTTCCTGACATTCTGTTTCCTGCAGAATCTCTTGTGTTTACTAGGCTGGGTTAGCTGAACCTTTTCCTGTCCTTATACAAGTTTCTCCTTGTCTTATGCAAAATGTTTGGAATTCTGTTTTGAAGTGGAGAAGGTCTACCTGTGGTTTTGGTGTGAACATTTATTCTGCAGAACATTTAATCACTACAGCCTTTGGGCACTGACAAGGATTTATGGTGGAGTTGATGACTGACAAATAGAGAACTTTTAAATTTTCTTATGATTGTTTTCCGTTTGAGCCAGCAAGTTGCTGGACTAGTTCTTGGGTTAAACACCCCTGGCCATGGTTTCTGGGTATCAGCTGCACTCTTAACCTGTCCATTTGTTTGTTTACTTATTTATTTCACAAATTTCGATTGAGCACTAGTCAGTGTACTAGACACTGGTATGGCAGAGATAAGAAAGAGCAGAGAATCTCCCCCCCACATTGTCCGGGGAGATGCCAGACAAGCAATGCAGTGTGTTAAATGCTCTGACAGACACTGGTAGGACAACCAAAGGATGATCACCGACTTTGCTGCAGTTTGGGGACAGGTAGTTCAAAGAAGTCTTTTTGAAGGAGTGGTTGTCTGAGCTATGTCTTGAAGCTTGAATAGAAGAAGTAGACGAAGGGTGGGGTAGCAATCCAGGAAGAAACAGCGCATGCAAATACTAAGGAGCATAAGAGAGCCTGGTGCATTGGAGAGACAACCAGTAATTCATCATGGCCAGATTTGTTTGCAGAGGACTAAAGTGACAAGCCATGAAGCTGGGCAAATAGGAGTGAGGCCAGATAGGAAGGATTGTTTCTGCTGTGCCCAAATGTTTCAATTTTGCCCTGAAGCCATTCAATAGCAACTGAAAGTTTTTTCAAAGACAGTGACAAAGATTGATGCATAGTATGAAGAGGGTGGGAAAGAGGAATTTTTTGTAGTAATCTAAGTGAGAGATACAGGCCTAGCAGAGGTAGAGAAAAAAGATTTAAGAGATGTTAAGGAAGGAGAAGCAATAGGAGTTCATTACTGGCTGAGCGCTGAGGGAAGATTCCCTGGTTTCTGATTGGCAAACAAAAGGGAGCTGTGGAAGAATAAGGAAACAAAAACAGCCACCTGGAAAGAAGAAAAATCAGGAACTAAGAGATCAGATGTAAACCACTCAAGAATAATTTCAATGGCATGGTAGGAGCCAAAGAGAGGTAACAGTGGGTTAGGCAGTGAATGCGAGGCGGAGGGAAGAAACACCGGGAAGAGGAGGAGCAAGACTGCGCACTAGCAAGAGAAGTATCTAGTGTTATAGGGGACAGGGTGTTTTGTTTCTATTTATTTCTGAGATAGAATTCAGGACAAATAACAAGTAGAGAAGGGGTGGTTGAAGGATGAAACAAACGGAGAACTGACCAAACAAAGCCACTGAAGAGAGATCCAGAACAGACCAGTAGTTCTCTATACAAAGGTGGCGGCTCTCTCCAGAAGGCATTTTGGCGATGTGTAGGATAGTTTGGGTTGTCACAGTGATTTGGGCGTGTTAAGATAAGAGTCCAAGGCTGTATCGTGTCTTACAATGGGCAGCGTAATGAAGAATAGTTCTACATCTAGAACAGTTCTCAAATGACCCCCTAGGAAGTCAGGAAGGTGAACATCTATTTAAAATTATGTGAGTTTAGAAGTTTAGAACTTAACTCTATTTTTCATATAAACAAAATGTAGTTTTTATATAGATTTAATGTAGACTACATTTTCCAAGGATGCCACCACTGTGTCAATCAGGGAAAGATTGTACAGTGTTTTGCTGGGAGCTTTAGCAAGGGTTGTTTATTGTTTTGGGAGAGTATTTTTGCTTCTATTTTGTAAGTTCCAATACTGAGCACCTGTATCAGTTTACACATTCATAACTATCACATAGTGATTCTACAGTAAGTGCAAGCATTTGACTACCGAATTATGTATTCTAGCAGTGCCTAAGCACTGAGCACATATTGAAATGCACATTATTTCCCCCTTTATTTTATATTTACAGCATTAAGTAAAAGTAATTATATTTCTAGGTGGGTTATATTAATTTCTCAATAGTCAAGAGGAAGCAGATTACTCTCTCTCTATATATATATATATATATATATTTCATAAAAAGAGGCACTGGGTCTGATCCAATTGAGAATCATCAGCAAAGGTAGAGACATTTAGCAGGAGAAGCCAATAGACACTGCTATACAGAAGGAGATAAAGGGAACGAGATACAAGTAAGTCAAAGGTTGAGGGGCCATGAAGTTGAATGAGTCATCCCATCCCCCATCTTCTGACGAATAGGCTAAGATGTGTGGTTAGTGGAGAGTGAAGGAAGAAGTAAACTTGAAGAAAGTAACATAAGAGAGAGAGGAAGTCTGAAGAACCACCCTGGTGCGTGAGCACTGTTTGCCATGAGAAGGTTGCCAAGCGGTGTTAAAAACCCAGCTAAGGTCAGGGACCATGGATTAGTCAAGAATCTCAATCAGCACCATTGTATGACCTTTGCCAGAAGTACTCAGCTGGAGTATGTCTCCATGGGAGCAGAGAAAGAGGACGGCTGAACCAATCCAGGGTTGGAGTTTTCTTATGCAGGAGTAGCATGAGAATAAAAGGTTAAGACATTAAGAGCATTGACTGCCAGAGTGAGAGTGGTTTAATCAGTGAACTGTGATCAGGGCCCTAAGTGACAGTGAAGAGACCATTACGTCATAAAAGACCCTCCCCTTTATGGCTCTGGTCAATCTCAGGGGTCTCCAGTAGTAGTACATTCTTCCTCTTTCTATTCTAAGAGGGAAACCAGCTTTGTTTCCTACCTGGTGTGTTAGTCAGTGTTGCTCTCAAAAGATTTCCCTCTGTTTAGCCACATGAATTTTTTTTGCACTGATTTTCACAGGCTGACATTTTCCTTAGACAGAGTCTAAGGTGAATATGAAAGATATTCCCGTGGAAATCTCTTGGTTCAAAAACAAAAAGTTCTGTAAATTCCCACATGTACTCTGAAGAGTCAGACATGTTAGAATCAGGAGGGACTGTAGGAGTTTTTCATCTAAATTTCCGTTTCTAAATGTTGAAGTCTTGAGTGTTAGCCTCTGGCTACACAATTCAAACCCCATCCTGTTACCCCCTGCTCCTTAACTGCAGAGGAGGCAAAGACAGACATGGGAAAGGAATCACATTGGCATCTTATGGCCACATTCAGACTTGAGGACTAAAATATGGAGAGAAGGGGAGGTGAGTCACCAGTGGAGTGGTTGCAAGCTGAGGATACTTGGCAGCTCGGTGACCCTGGAAATGTCAGGGGCATGAGTAGGCTGGGGGTGAGGGTATACATCCACGTGGGGGTTGGATATGAGTTGCAGACTAATGTGGGAACTGATATCAAAGGGCTACAGTGTCTTTATGAATAAGGTACAGAAGATATCTGCTTTGCAAGATCAGGGATGGAAGTGACTAAAAGCAATATGAAGTAATCTCAAGAGGATACTAGGAAGTAGGAAAGGGGAAGAAAAGAGGGGATTCACAGAAGGGTAAACTCAAATGGTTAACAAGTACATGACCAGTTACACAAGCACAAATAATCACAGAACGGCAAACAAAAGTGAGTCACTTGAGGTTGGCAAAAATTAGAAACGTCCATAATACACAGCACTGGCAAGGATGCTGAGAAACAGGAGCTCTCAGGCATTGCCAACGGAGGTGCAGTCTGGTACAACCATTCTGAAAAGTGATTTGACAGAACTTAGTAGAATTAAATGTGGCAATGCTCTATGACCAGCAATAATTGTCTTGCACACATACCCAAGAGAAACTCATTTAAAAGTTCGTAAGGGACATCTTCAAGGATATTAGCATGGTGTTTTCTGTGGTAGAGGGAAGTTGGAAGTAATACGTGTCTATCACTAGGGGACTGTGTAAGAAAAGCGTAGTAGATGTACATAATGATCTACTCTGCAGCAGTCAGAAGCAACAACTAGTTGTGCGTGACGCAGAAAATAGATTTTTTAAGAGTGCTGAGTGAATAACCTAAGAAGCAGAACAATACTATTTAAAATTTGAAACACACGCAGACATATTCCATGTCCCTACATATTTTGCAAAGGTATTGTATTTATTTAGGAAATTGGATCAATGGCTATAACAGGAGCACCCAAAATAATAACGAATTAAGCTGGATAGTTTTTTTTTTTTTTCCTGTAAAAACTCAAGTAGGCACTTCAGAGGCATATGCTGGTTCAACACCTTCAGGAGCCCAAGCTGCTTCTACCATTTTTTCTTTGCACCATCAACTCATGGCTTTTGTTATGACTGCTTAATCTCCTGCCACCACAATCACAACCCAGCCAGTGGGAAGTGGGAAAAGGGAAGGGAAGGACACATTTCTGCCCTGTAAAGGTGCAATCTAGAAAGTTACACACATCATTTTTTCTCATATCCAACTGGCCAAAATTAAGTCACTTAGTCATGCCTAGTGCCCAGCTGCAAATTCTATTACTATGCAAAGAGGAGGACAAAGAGCAGCACCTGCCACAAACACGCATATTCAAGGAACACATATCAAACACATTAGGGTGGGGGCCTAAGGAGGAAGGAATGAGAGTGGACGTCAGGATAACAGAGGAAGAATAACACTTATGCAAAATAAAAAAGGGTTTCTGTGTGATTCATAGTAGTATATCATAATCTGAGACCTATGCTTAAGACAATTATCTGCATCTGAGGTTCATGAAAAAACAAAAAAAGAAAAGAGGGAAGAAAAAAGACAGGAAGGAAAAACAAGAAAGAAGGAAAGAGAGATTGGAGAGGTTATGGTAACGTGGGAGTTCACAGAAGAGCAGTGTGAGGGAGTGATAATTACATGTAGGTGAATTTCTAGGTGTTCCAAAATTGGAGGCCAATTTTCTCAATAGTTTCATGAAACCACCAAAATGAAGCAGAGTTAGCGTCTGATTTCACAGGTTAGTTTGGCTACTGTTTTCCCTTCTGGTCCCTGAGCTGGTCATTGAGAAATTCCCATTGTTCAAGTACACAAACAGCCAATATCGGGAGGATGAGGGTGTGAAGTTTTCCAAGGCTGAGCATTCTGTGGGTTGATAAATTATCCAAATCTTCATTTACAAAGCCAGGGAAAACAGAGAGATGGATAGTTGAGCAAGCACTAAGGCTACCATGCTCTGACAAAAAAAGAAAGAAGAGGAAGAAGCTGGTTCACCAGTCAGAAGACTATTTACCCAAAAGCGCTGACTTGGGTTAAGAATTTAGTAAGTCTCATTTGAGTTGTACAAAGGAGAACAAAAGACTCCATAATGATTATGCAATAGTTAGTTCTGAAGTGGCTAGAATGAACATCATTAATTTACTGACTAACACACATGTATCATGGAAGTGAGTTACTTTGTATTTAACCAGTTGCTGGCAATATCTATGGTGAAATAGAAGGAGAATAAAAGAATAACTGGGAAATGATACAGATGCAAGTTCACATTTTTGCTTTAGTATTGTAGGGGCACCGTCTTGGGGGCGTCACTGAACTTTGCAAAGCCTCCCTTTCCTCGTTGGTTGCCTAGCAGAATTACTTAGGATACCATAGGTACGTTGCATAAAGTGTCTCCAATGCCTGTTATAGAGATGTCCAACAAATGTTAACATTATTCACTGAATATGGAATAGGTCTGTGAAAGGGAAATGAAAACAGAACCCCAGTTTACTATGGCAAAAGGAAAAAAAATAAATTGAAAGCTGAATCATGCAAGAAACTGCCTTTCCTTTTGTCTCTAAGCAGATAGCTCCGGAGAAACAGTTAAATATTTCCACAGGTAGCTACTCTATGTTCACCTTATCTTATGTGAAGTGCCGATTTACTGGGCGCAAGACAAATACATAATTGACTATTCCCCTGCCTGCTCCTTTTCCCTTGCAGCACATAGATGACCCTACCCTTCCTCTTTCCCCTGAAGCCTGCGTTTCCCCTTTAAATACTGAAGCCCTCAAAATTTTCTTTGGAGAAAGGCACAGACTATTTCTTTGATTCCATGTTTTTCTCCTCTGGGCATAACCTTAATCTTGGCAAAATAACCTTCTAAATTGGTGGAGATTTGTCTCAGATACTTTTCAGTTTGCAGGTCTTTTCCCCTTTTATTTTGTAGTTGGTTACTCAGATAAAGTGAAAGTTTTCTATATTTCTGGCCAGTAAATATGTGTGTATATGTGTGGAGAGAGAGATGAAGAGAATTAATACTGCTCTACATATTTCATTTACAGATATAACTTTCATTTTTAATTTTATTAAAACAATTTAAAAGAGTCCCTTTGGACCTGCAGGTTAGTCATTTTTGCCCATTGCTCAAACGTAGACGGTTCTGGGAAACGTGACAACATATCCCACAGAGCCTGGGGGGAAACACGAGAAATCAAGTGGTGTGGTGAGAGGGCTTTCTTTTGACTAGGTAATTGGACAGCCTTCACATCAATGGTTATGACATTAAAAAAGAAATTTCACTGAGAACCTTTGAAATTGTTGAAGGAAAAAATAGTCAATGGAACAAAGTCTTGAACTCAGAGAACTCTCAGCAGTCCAAAAGAACAGTCCTGCTGTTTTCTGGGAACACACACAAAAGTAGAATAAGGGGCCGCGTGCCAGTTCATTCAGAATCAGGTTTTGCACTAAGGGAGAGCCAAAGTGGAGCTTCACCTAGCTCAAGGACCAAATTAATCACCACCGAGCTCATATTTCAAACACACTGATAGGGAAACCAGTAATTTTCAGTGAATGACTTTCTGCATATACTTACATCCTAAACTGAAAGAAATCTAATAATAGCAAGGAGACTTCTCTACTTGCGGGGTTCTCATGGGATAATTACACCCCGGGAGGATTAAAGGTATCATCTTTGTTTCTTGCTGTGTAAGACCATGGAACTGATTGTCTTTCAATTACCACCCATAGCTGCTTCTCTGGCTCAAACACTTGAGAATGGGTAAGAGAGAATATATTTGCCAATAAAATCATGCCTATGTTTTATCTGGCTCTTTATCATATGCCTTGTGTTTCTTTTCTTTTCTTTTCTTTTTTTTTTTTTTTTTTTTTTTTGAAGTGAAGTCTGGCTCTGTCACCCAGGCCGGAGTGCAGTGGAGTCATCTTCTCACTGCGATCTCCATCTCCAGGACTCAGGTCATCCTCCTACCTTAGCCTCCTGAGTAGCTGGGACCACAGACGCATGCCACCACACCTGGCTAATTTTTTTTGTATTTTTTGTACAGATGGGATCTCATTCTGTTGCCCAGGCTGGTCTTGAACTCCTAAGCGCAAGCAATCTGCCCACCTCGGCCTCTCAATATATTGGAATTACAGACATGAGCCACTGTGCCCAACCCTGCCTTGTGTTTCTTAAGGATAGGATAATAATCACAGAAATCAGGGAATCCATTCATAAACTTTAAACTGAATCTCATTTCAGCACAGTAAATTGTAGTAAAATTTTATATATGTGTATATAAAATTTTATACATATGTATGCATTTTATACATATGTATGCATATATATACATATGTATGCAAATTTACATCTACACCTAGAGAAATATATATGTGTGTGTGTGTGTATATGTGTGTGTGTGTATATATAAAACCGTATTTTCATAAGAAATCTTCATAGATTAACGCAATAAACATTTCTGTAGCTCACTTTCAGGAAAAAGTTTGTCTTTAAATGAGTTTGTATGTGTATACAGGGAAAACTAATGATGACTTCTCTTTTTGCCTTCGTTTCCAGTTGTAACAGTTCCTTTTGTGCAGGAGCCTGGTAGCACCTACTCCTTTATCTCTTTTATATAATCTCTTTTCTGTTCTTTAATCTTAGTTGTCCCATTTTACGTAATGTTTAATTTTAAAAGATGCCTGGAATATTTCTTGGTATCTAGATGTTTTTAAATCCGTCAAACTCTCTCTTCTCTGAACGAGACAAGTCAAATTCCCTTAAATATTCCCTTGCCAAATCCAGAATTTTGCCACAATGTTTAGAGCCTTTTTCTCCTTACGGTAGAGTTGTTTCTCTGCAAACAGCTCTGTTTCCCTAACCTTTGTCATCCTGTCCTGGCTTAAGTAGCAACTTCATCATGCCTAGATTACAGTCTCTACCCTGCCACCCTCTTCCATCAATTTTCCCCTTCATTTAATCTCCAAAGTGATGCCAACTCGACCTTCTTTGTAGACAACTCAAGGTCTCTTTGGTAGTTCACTGTAGTGACTAAAAGCTAAGGTTATGCTGATTCAGTCCCAAACTTTAATGAGAAGTGGATGAATAAAGCCCAAGGGTGATGTGGTGAGTTTCCTAGGCCCTTAAGCCTAACCAGGTTTTTTTCTTTGGGATGATTAGAAATTTTCCTTTTGGAACCAAATAGAGATTATTGAGTTTTTACCCCCAAGGACTGTTTCCTTGTCCAACAAGTCTAAATCACAGCTCAAGGAGTTACTACATTTGTTACTGGACTAGGTGACAACTATGAACACTTTTAGTCTGTTTGAGAGGAAAAAAGGATTACAAATCCCCTAAGGCCCAGTGAAGAAGAAGCCTGTTTAGCTAGAAAAACCAAACAGCATTTTCTTTTTTCTGTTTGTTTTTTTTTTTGGTACATGTTGTTTGCTGGGTGCTCCTGATGGGAAGTTTAACTGGGATTGCTGCCAGTTCACTTCTGCACTCCTGCCAGCTTAGGGTGACAATGATCAAGCCATTATTGGTTGGTAAATTAATTTCTTAGGGCTGCTGTAACAAAGTACAAAAAACTGGGTGGCTTAAAACAACCTAAATTTATTCTCTCAGAGTTCTGAAGTCGAGAAGTGTGCAGCCAAGGTGTTGGCAGGGCTGTGGTCTCTCAAGGATTCTAGAGGAGAACCCCTCTTCACTTCTTTCTAGCTTTTAGCAGTTCTTGGCCCTCCCTGGCAGTCCTTGGTTTGTAGATGCATCACTCCAATCTCTGCCTTCACCTGACACATGGCCATTTTCCCTTCTGTCTTTATGTCTTCCCAGGACATTTTTCTCTCTTATAAGGACACTCAGTCATATTAGATTAATGGCTCATTCTACTCCAGTATGATCTCGTCTTAACTAATTACATCTGAAACAACCATATTTCCAAATATAAGGTCACATTTTGAAATCCTGGTCTTTGCTGGCCAGGCTCAGTGGATCACATCTGTAATCCCAGCACTTTTGGAGGCCGAGATGGGAGAGTCGCTTGAAGCCAGGAGTTTGAGTCCAACCTGGGCAACGTAACAGGACTCCGTCTCTATAAAAAAATATAAATTTCAATATTGAAAAAACAAAACCGAAAAAAATCACGTATTTTTCTTGGGGGATATGATTCAACACACAACATTTGGGATCAAGTTAGCTTAACACTTCAGGTATGAGGGATATCATTATGGCATGATAGATAAGAGGGAAATAATTTCATCCTTAAGGTGGGGGGTGCATCATTGGGTTGGGATCAGACGGTGTTGGAGCCAGCCCACGTCCTCACTCCTCTGCTGCTCAGAAGGGAGAATTACCTCTTGCTGTTTTTCTGAGCCCTGTCTGCCAACTGGCACACACTGCATCCAGTGTCCTGACAAAGGTTCTGTCCGTGTTTGTTGAGTGAGCAATCAGAGCTACATTTGCACCGTAGAAATACTTGCAGATCTGCCAGGAACATGAACGACAGGCATTTTCCACAAAAGTTTCTCTCCATCAGTCAAGCCAGGGACTGTTTTCTAAAGGCACCACAAAAGCAGTGAATTCCCTGGTTATAAATCTCCTTGCAGGGAGTCAGATTTGCAGTTGAGTGCCAACTTCCTCTGTCCACACCGCATGGGTTTGGCCTGGAAGAGTCTCATGGAGTGTATTGCCTGAGGTGGACTTCAAGGGAGGATTTAACATCACCGTGTTTCTGTCTGGGGACCATTCCACAGGTCAGCCCTGGGACATTGGTGGGGCTGGGGAGGAAATGGAGAGGAACTGCCCTTGACTTCCTCATAGGCGGGCAAGGCCTGGATTATTGGCAGCCAGGAGCAGTTGGACTTCCGCCTAGTCCCCAGCTGCCACTGCTCCCCTCCCTGGTGGCAGCTGCCCGGGTACTCCTTTGACACAGGAAGGACACTGAGAGGGCCAACAACAAGGACATCCGTGGGACTAGCCCAGGGTAGAACTGTGGAAAGGCAAAGTGTGTCAGGGTGCCTTGCCACACACACTTCCTTCTAGAACCCTCTGCCTGTCTCAGCAAAAGCTTGCTTTTACTCAGCTCTCACAGTTTGTGCTAGGATGTAGACAAAATTGAAGTCAGTCTGAGCCTTTTTTCTCTCTCATTATCATTTGTCTCAAAAGAAAAATCCAACAAAAAAGTCTTGAAAAATGATTTTCCCCAAAATCTTTAAAAAGGTGGCAGAATGGGTGGCAGGAAAACATTTTGTGATAAAACAGCAAAATAGCTAAAAACTGATTTTTAAGAATTGTCTCCTAGCTGATTCCTCGGACTCCTTTAAAGTTGTCTCCTGGTTTCAAAGGGCAATTCTCAGAACTAACTTAGATTGTAGACCTCCCCTGAGACTGGAAGCATGTATAGTGATTCACTGCATAATGACATTTTGGTCAACAATGGACTGTACATATGATGGTATGATAAAAGATGATAAGACAACATTTTTGCAGTATGTTTTCTACCTTAAGATGTATTTAGATACACAAATACTTACCACTGGGTTATGACTGCCTACAGTGTTCAGTACAGTAACATGTTGTATAGGTTTTTGGCTTAGGAGCAATAGGTTAGACCATGTAGCCTAGCTGTGTAGTAGGCTACACTATATAGGTTTGTGTGGGTGCACACAGTGATGAAATTGGCTAACATAGCATTTCTCAGAATGTATCCATATTGTTAAGTGATACATGAGTTTATGTAGTAAAATTAAATAAAAATACCACCCAGTGGAAAAAACATAAATAAATAAAAAATAAATAAAGTGATCTTCTGGATTCTGTCTTTCAGGATTCCACTTCTGGACCCTTTACCTTTTTCTCATGGGAACAAAGGCAGCAGAGCAGGGTAAAGGAAAGGGTGCATTCAACCAGCCCATCATCAGGGCAGGGAAGACATAGGATTCACAGGGAGAGTCTGAGAGGGTCATCTCTGGCTAGGGATGACATGTTCGGAACAACGAGTCTGTGCATATAAATGTGTGTTTGTGTCTTGGAGAAGTAGTCTAGCTTTAACTCTAGTGCTAGCTACCACATAATGAGCCAGTTCAGCAGCTACCACTAGATTTCCTTTTATGGACTTGACACTTCACACATTGTTCTTTTAATATTAGACATTTTGAAATGAAGCAAGAAAAAAAAAAAACTTGACTGATGTCTAACTCAGAGTAAAAGAATGAAAAGCTAAAAACAAGACACGACTTCAGCTGAAATAAATTTGAATACCCACCATGCTCTTTATTTTCAGTAATCACATCTAAAAACAGGTCAAAAGATCCTAATTGTTCAATAAACTGTGTAATACCAATGACTGCAATTGCTGTCAAAAGACAGGAGTTCCTGAGGATAAAGATAAACACAGTTGAATTCAGTGTTCCAGGAAAATAAAAGTGCTCATCTGGTTGGGAGGTGTAAGACATTAACAATTACATTCCAGAAAATTCTATGATAGTCCAGATCTGTTTTCCTGCCTTGAGTTCTGCCAGGAAAAATGTGCCGGTGACCTGCCATGCTTTTATGTCAGGCCGGTGCCCGGTCCCTACCTGCACGCACAGCAAACCTGCATGCACTTGGATCGCAGGCCAGATGCTCACCGTGAGCTGCTTGCCATGAAAGACCTCAACCCTGAGCCTGAGAGGCAAGGCTGGTTTACCACATTTACCCTTGATGTTTCCTGGATCAAAGCTCCAGACTCTCTTTTGACTTCATTAATAATGAAGAGGGATGAGAGGCTATACTGCTGTGAAGTTTGATGATGCTGATGAGTTTTATTTTTGTACTTTAGGATTTTTCATTCCTCCATCATTCAGGAAAGCTATCAGATAACACCGGAAGATGTCAATGTAAACTTACTCCTTGTCTCCTGATACTAGATATGAACAGCTTGAAGTACTCTCCAAGGGATCAGCTGGGAATGAGGGAGGGAGGGTGGGGTGGGGAGCCAAGTTTCCACCTGCCCATCCATCCATAACCATGGTGGGTGGCTGAGTCAGCACAAAGGAGAGGAAGGCAGTGGTGTGCCTAGGGGTAGGGGAGAAATGCTAAGAGCAGGGCTTCAAGCTTCTATTTGGACTCTAGCTTAGTAACTCCCCAGGTTAAGGATCTATGACATGAAAAGCCCCAAATCTCGTCTTGAAAGTAATTACAGACTCCCTAACAGGACCAGTTCAACTCTATATTTTGGGGTTCAAAGCTTTGTGGTTTATAGTCCAAATAGCCCCTAAAAATCAGTGTGGAAAATAGCAGGTCAGGAAGTCAATGAAAATCAGGTGATGAAAGAGTCTGACATTTGAAAAATGCTCTGATAAGATTGGTTGAACTATCCCAGGGATCAAAACAGGTTATTTTTAACACCCAGAGCCTTGTCAGCATACACAGGGCACTCACCTTAGTCTGGGGAGTTTTAACATTTGCTTTTTGAAGAAGGTCAGCATGTCCCGAGTGTGTGTAAGTGATGTCTATTTCAGCATTATTATGCCAGTTTTTGTTACAGTGGCTTACATTCAGTGTGGCCAGAACCACAAATGTTTCTTATTGGCGTCTGGCTTAGCTAGCATATGAAGGCACACAAAAGCAGAAATCACTCTTCTGATATAGCTTTTATTTTCCCGTCCAGGACCAGGTACTTCTCTGTCATCACACCCTGATTATAGAATCTGACCACCAGAGCACTATCCTTCATTTCAATCCGGTGACTAAAAATTTCAATCAGCCACCTAGGCTCCTGCCAGTGGCATACTGTGTCTAAGCATCTCTCAGTGAGAACCCTACTGGCATTGGGAGTGATGGGTGGGATTGGGCAATTCATTGTATAGGGTTGTCCCTTGCAATGAAGAATGACTAGCATGTCTGTCCCCATTATAGGACTGAACTGAGGCTTGCTTGCCCCAGTGTTGTAGAACCAGGTCTCCGCATTTGTAGTGATAGAAAGGAAGGCATTTGATTGCAGGGTGCCAAGCAAGGAGGACCGGGAAGTCAATGCTCAAATCCTGACCTCCCCAGTGGCTTTCAGGTAAGGCTTTTTAAAGGCAGAGATAAATTTCAAGAAAGTAGAAGTTACAGGCAAAATTGTAAATCAATACATGGAGGTTGCGCATTGGTTTTGATCTAAAATGGCAAGATACCTTGAAGCAGGGGCTTATAAGTCATAGGTAGATTCAAAGATTTTCTGATGTGCAGTTGGTTAAAGAAGAGAAGCTTTGTTTAAAAATTTGGGGTCAGCAGAATAGAAAGTTAACCAGTTCAGGGATGTGATTCCCTCCAGCCACTCAGCAATAAATTTAGAACCAAGAATGATGGTCAGAGCTTTAGTTCTCTGTTACCTGAGGTCTATATGCCAGCCGATCTGTTTGGTGGGGGTCTGGGTTTCTGAAAAACAACTCAGGGACATATGTTAAGGTGTTACCTTTAGTTTCCACAGGGGAACCAAGCATCTCCTGACTCTAACTTCCTTGGTTATTGTTTTAAGCTACTATTGCCTTCTTGCTTATTGAGTTGCTTATTTGCTTCTCAAAGATTGCTAGGTGCCAGGAATTTCCCTTGAAGAAATCCAAGATTTTTCTTTATTTCCATACTTGGGGGCCCACAGGCCCCTAAAAGTATATCTCTGTGATGTCTCTTCCTCCCACCTCATATACATTTCCAAATGCCCCCCTGGAAAAAAGAAATTTGGTTAAGAAACTCTATATTAAACAGAAGTCAGTAATAAAAACTCAAGTGTCTTGCATAGGTGACTATGAAGAGTTGAAGAGTTAGGATACCACATGGCTAGTCTGCATGAGACATCTCCTAAGGAAGCATTATTATGTACCCCAGAGTTTTACACTCCACAGTTTCTCACAAATTCCCTCATTTGTGGTTTCAGAGAAAGAAAAGACTCAAGCAGAGAAGTAGAGCGAATACACAGACTACACACTGGTGAATGTCCTTGGTTTCCAATGCTTTCCCTGTCTCTGGCTCTGCAAGAGTCTCATGAGACTTGTGCTCTCTGTTCTTGGATTCCATGGGATTGCCTCCAGCCTTAAATAAATCTCCCTCTTTGTTTTTTAGATTAAGCTTATTTAAGTTGTTTCAGTTCTTTTCAACCAAAAAAAACAAAAAAACAAAAAACAAAAAAAACTTGACTCAGAACTTATACTTGATAATTAACAGTGCATGATACTTGTAAAACAAGCCAGAAACACATCAAGGTCATTGAGGAAATGTCATACACATGGGAACCAGGTTTATCTGGAAGTCTTGGTTTACACCCTTTGCCCCCTTTCACATCCAACATCTCAGTTTGACAACAAATTATGTGGTCACTATAGCCAGAGGAGCCAAGGCAAACAATGAAATCTTTTTGAAGAAAGTTGAGTTTAACAGAAAGTAACACTTCTGCAAAATGGAAGAGGAAATGCTTTGCCCAAGCGAGTTTTCTTTAGCTATATCCCTCATTCAACAGAAGCACCTAAGCATGATTTATAAGGAAATATAGCTGCCCCCCCACCAACCAAACAAATTGTTCCTAAATAAAAAAGAGAGAGTAAAATATTACTCTTCCCTGCAAACTCATATGTTGAAATCTGTTATTGAATGGCAAATGTTTTAGGTTTTATAGTCTATTAAGAGAAATGTCTAATCACAGTGCTTGGATGATCCCATCTAATTGGATTCCCTTCCCGTTGCAAAAGCAAAGAAGGAAAAGGAATCTCCCCTTCGTGAGAGCGATGGTGATTTTCAAGGTTGGAGGACATACAAAGAGAAGGTCTGTGTGAAAGTCCAGGACCACATGGAAGCAGCACTTGGCAAAAACTACTCTATTTTTGGTACCAGCCAGTCAGATTGTTTCCATTTGAGGTCCCTTTGGCACTATCATATGGAGTCCAAAGTCAGAAATTGCTTTTTTAAAAAAATTTTATTTCATTAATTTTGAATGCATAGATTGTATTTGGAACGCTTAATATTTGATCCTTTTTCTTGCAGCAATTCATTATATCAGCAACACTATGTCTAGTTAGTCCATTCCTTGTACTTACTTTTGGGGTCAAGTTGTTCTGCACAAAGAAGCCTTCTGACTTCCTGTTTGGCTCCACTACTTTTAGCAAAAAGGGTTTTCCTACACTCTCTTTCTGTGTCATTTTTCTATTTTACATTTATGTGTCTAGGAACAGGGAGAAGAAAATAAAAAGATTGGGTCACTTTCTTCCATTTCAATCTTTAGAGAAAAGGCTGTGTATAAATAAATTAATGAAATAGTAGGAATACAGTTAACACAACCTTGGATATAAACATCTCACTCTGAGTTTGAATACTTCTCAAGGATTTTCCACTCACCCTTTTTTTCTGCTGGGCTTTTGTATCTTCACTACTACGAGACTTCCAGTTGTGACTATTGTGGATGCTGTCTGTTACTTGTGAATTTCAGTCTCCTGTCTTTTTGTTTCTGAATTCAAGGGCTTTATTATTATTATTATTACTATTATTATTATTCTATATTCAGCACCTTAGCTACTCTCTTTCTCTATCTCACACCTTCCTCTCCAGTGAAGCCCCTTTGCTCCTTTCGGCTTTACTATATTTAGAGATCCAATGATTGTATACCAACTTTATTTTAATAGTGCGTTAGTTTCCTACTGCGACATAACAAATTAATCACAGACTTGGTGGCTTAAAACGACATACTTTCATTCTCCCACGGTTCTAGAAGTCAGAAGTCCAAATGGGGTTCACTGGGTTGAAATCAAGGTGTGAGCAGGTTTGTGCTCTTTTTAGAGAGTCTGGGGGGAGTTTTTTTCCTAGCCTTTCTCAGCATGGAGAGCTACATTCCTTGCATTCATTGGCTCATGGCTGTTCCCTCCATCTTTAAAGCCAGTGCTGTAACGCCTTCTCTCTTTGACTCTGTTTCCATCACATGCTCTTCTTTTCTGTGCTCAAATCACAGTCTGCCTTTGTCTTACAAGGGTGTTTGTGATTGCATTTAAGGCCCACCTTAATAATCCAGGCTAATACCCTCATCTCAAAATCTTTAGTTTAATCACAACGGCACACACTCTGTTTCCATATAAGGTATCATTCACAAATTCCAGGGATTAAGACCTGGGTATCTTTAGATGTCTTTATCAGCCTATCACAAATAGTTAATGCAAATCGGTGTTTAAGTGTTTAACTACCTTTGTCATAAAGTACTTTGAATTCATGATTTTCCAATAAAATCAGAAACCCACAGCCTGAGATTATAGGTCCCCATCATCTGCACCCTACTTACTTCACACACTGAGTATGTAAATAGGGCCAGGATTATGGTGTAGCAAATAGGGAACACAGGGCATAAAAAATGTGAGGAGACGCTCACTCTCAGGGTATGCAAATGCAGAGCTGCCCTTGCAAGACGTGGAGAGTGTTCCCTTAAATTTTGCACCCAGCCGGGCATTGTGGCTCACACCTGTAATCCCAGCCCTTTGGGAGTTCGAGGTGGGTGGATCAACTGAGGTCAGGAGTTTGAGACCAGCCTGGCCAACATGGTGAAACTCTATCCCTACTAAAAATACAAAAATTAGCCTGTGTGGTGGCATGCACCTGAAATCTCAGCTACTCGGGCGGCTGAGGCAGGAGAAAGGAGAATCAGTTGAACCTGGGAGGCAGAGGTTTCAGTAAGTCAAGATCACACCACTGTACTCCAGTCTGGGTGACAGAGTGAGACTCCATCTCAAAATAATAATAATAATAATAATTATAATAATTTTAAAAGATGCACTCTACGTGCTTTACTTGCTTCACCCTCTTTCTGGCCCTGAAGCAGATCTCACATTGCTGGGGTTGTATGCATCCAATTCTTTTCTGCCTTTGCTCATGCCGTTGTCTTAACCTGAAAATCCCAATATTTGTACTCTCTTAGGTTTCAAGGCACAGATATCGGTTCCTCCACAAGGCCTTACAAAATTGAAATGGAATGTCTTCTTTGCTCATTCTTGTTGAGATCTCTGTGGATCTCCAAATACATGGATTCTGAACAAATTGAGATTAGACAAATCAATCATTGTGGGAAGCTTTCCTATATAAGCCTTGCAATCTGGAGAATTGGAGAAAAATTCTATGGTCAGCCCACATCCAAGAAAAAGCCCAGTGAGGCTGAGGTGAACCCAGTAATTCTTCATAAATTTGCTAAAGTATGTTATTTTATCTTTTCAGTAAAAAAGGAATGAATAAAAGAATGGAGAGACCAAATATGAGAAGTATTTTTCCAGTGAATTTTCTTCTACTTAGGAGGAAATATTAGGAGTGGGAAAGAAACATTTATATTTCCTTTACCATAATATGAATACTTAAAAAAAAAATCCTTAACTCATTGGACTTAACCACAGCCCATGACCAACCAGAGGTGAGGTGTTTTTTCAAGAGAGGTGGTCAGGAGTGTATCAAGGTAATCACATTCTCAACTTTATAGGGCTGGGCCCCACTACCAACACTGCTCCTTTGGGAGTTCTCCCAGAGTCACTCTTGGGCAGTGTAGAATTTGCCTATAGGGAGATCTAAAATAGGTCAATACATTAATCAGGCCAAATCCAAGGCCACTGTATACCAATGCTGGAATTCACCTGCTCTCCTCTTTCTCAACCCATTATATCTGGCTCCTTTGGCTATCATCAGAGGACCTGCCAAGAGTGTAAATGGAAATATTTACGTAAAATGCATAAAACTGAAACCACCTTTGCAAAAATTATGAGTGAAAAAAATCTGATATAGAAAAATTATGACAGTGAAAGGAATCTGACCTAACTGACACCATCTTGCTTCTAACCTGCAAGCTTCCCTTGTTCATTTTTGGGCATAGTCCAGGGCATATTGTTGGGAAGGATTTCGTTTATAGTTTAACTTTAAAACAAAAATTATAACAGTGCTCCCAGCCCCCTGCCTGTCCTTGCCCCTAAACTAACCCTCTCCCTGCTCAGGGATGTAAACTGTCTTTGTAAAACTAATAAATTGGTCACGAGGTTAAAAGTATAGTTCAGGAATCATGTAGCCAGAGGTCAAAAGATTTGTAAATTTCCCAATTGCTCTTGTAGATAACATCACTATTATAAAACCTAAGATTGGCGTTTGAGGTATTTTCCAGACCCTGCATGCTGATAGACCAGCTGCAGTCACTGGACCAGTAACCTATACCAAGAAACAGGTTCATCTGGTCTTGTGATCCCCACCCAGGAACTGTCTCGGCAAGAAGACAGCTTTGGCTTCCTATGATTTCACCCTGGACCCAGCCAATCAGCATTTCCCATTGCCTAGCTTCCTGCCCACCAAACTATCCTTGAAAAACCTTAGCATCTGAGCTTTTAGGGAGGTGAATTTGAGTAATAAATTTCTGTCCTTCCACTTGGCTGGCCCTGCGACTATTAAACTCTTTTGCTACTGTAATACTGCTGTCTCAGTGAATTGGTTTTATCTGTGCAACGGGCAAGAAGAACCCATTAGGTCATTAAAAATGGATTCTAACACTGAACTGCTAACCATGTGGACATCCCTCAAATTAGAATATAAATTGCAACAGGTTGTTAAATTTTTGAAAAGTTAAAGTACAAAAGTTATTTGGCAATAGCCAACTCAATAAAGTCCTTTTTTTTTTTTTTTTTTTTTTTTTTTTTGAGATGGAGTCTCGCTCTCTCACCCAGGCTAGAGTGCAGTGGCATGATCTCAACTTGCTGGAACCTCCGCCTGCTGGGTTCAAGTGATTCTTTTGCCTCAACCTCCCTAGTAGCTGGGATTAGATGGATGCATCACCACATCCGGCTAATTGTTTATATGTTTGGTAGAAACAGGGTTTCACCATGTTGGCCAGTCTAGTCTTGAACTCCTGACCTCAAGTGACCCACATGCCTCAGTCTCCCAAAGTGCTGGGATTACAGGTGTGAGCCACCATACCCGGCCGTCCATAAAATCTTATAGTCTAATTCAAATCTGCTTTTTATGAATTAAAAGGGCATGACTCCCCAGACCCCTTAGATAGGAATTTGGGCAAGACAGAAAAATCAGAGGTTAGTCCTCACATGCAAGAGAGAAAAATCACAGGAGTGTGATTACCTAATAATCCCATGATGTCCAGATGCTTGTACACCCTTCTTCATAGGAGAAGGGATAATGGAGGTTGTAGGAGTGAATGCTTTTCAGGGGAAATGAATATGAGTCCAATGAACAATAGTCTGGGGTAAAGTCTGTGAGCTCTCAGGTAGATAAGCAGTGGAAGTTCACTGTGAATAAAAGTCGTCTTATTATGCAGATGAAGCCTTCCAGATAATCTTTCACAGCAATTCTCAGAAGAATAGATGAAATGTCTGTCTGGGCACAGTGATAACTCCCAGTCTCTTTTCTCATGGTTAATCTTTCCTGGTTATTTGATGAGATTCCTAGGAAGGAGGTCTTGAGACAATTGCATTTGGTTTGAAAAGAAGCTTTTTCAGTCAGATAAAAAAGCTCCAGAGATGTGGAATGATAATTGTAATTAGAAACTTAACAGCAACAAAATGTTCCAGAGAGGATACCTCCTGGTACTTTTGGAAAAGGGAGGACCAGAGAGACAGGGAAGTTGGGGAGGACAGAGAGAGACTTTGGTTTTGTGGCTTATTTCTGAGGTCTTTCAATATTCTTTCATTCAAAGCACTCAGCATGCCAAGGTGGTATATTTTGGGGTATTGCTTTCTGTGCCCCAACATAGCCCTACCTACCACTTCTTATTTGAGTTGCTATTCTTTCCTATCTACAAGTATCAAAATCTCTTAATTTTCATTTCTTCTTTGATCCCAGTGTTCCTGTTCTCTCTCTGATCCCCTTTCCCTCACCCAGGGCTGTGTGACAATGGAAATCTGTCTTGTTTCCTTGCCCTTTCTATTACTATCTCTTGTAGAGAGCCTTCATATGTTGATAATGAAGATGTGAAATGGTTCTGCTATTGTGGAAAAACAGTTTGGTAGTTCCTCAAAAAGTTAAAGAATTATCATATAACTCAGCAATTATACTCAAAAGAATTGAAATCGGTAAGTTTTATTGCAACACTATATTCACAATAGCCAAAAAATGGAAACAACCCAAATGTTCAATAACAGATGATTGGATAAACAAAATGCAGTATATTCGTACAATGGAATATTATTCCTCCATAAAAAGGAAGGTACTACAACACAGATGAATCTCAAAAACATTATGCTAAGTGAAAGATACCAGGGCTGGGCACGATGGCTAATGCCTATAATCCCAGCACTTTGGGAGGCTGAGCCGGGCGGACCATGAGGTCAGGAGTTTGAGACCAGCCTGGCCAACATAGTGAAACCCTGTGTCTACTAAAAATATAAAAATTAGCCAGGTGTGGTGGCATGTGCCTGTAGTCCCAGCTACTTAGGAGGCTGAGGCAGGAGAATGGCTTGAACCTGGGAGGCAGAGGTTGCAGTGAGCCAAGAATGCACCACTGCACTCGAGCCTGGGTGACAGAGTGAGACTCCTTCTCGGAAAAAAAAAAAAAAAAAAAGATATCAGATATAAAGTTTACATATTATATGATTCCTTTTTAATGAAATATCCAGAATAGATATAAAATATGAAATATATGTGAAATATCTATGGAAACAGAAAAACAATAGTAGTTGGCAGGGACTTTGGTGGTTTGGGTGGTGGGATAGGGAATGGCTGTTTAACAGGAACCTACTAGAAAGTCTTACACATCCACACACACGTGTATAAATAAAAACAACATAAAAATTGACAATACCAAGTGCTAACAGAGATACAGAGCAACTACAACTTTCACATAGCGCTATTGAGAATGCAAAATGATGCAATCATTTTGGAAAGTAGTTTGGAAATTTCTTTTTTCTTTTTTTGTGGGGGTGGGGGACTGGGTCTCATTCTGTCACCTAGGCTGGAGTGCAGTGGTGTGAACATGGATCACTGCAGCCTCGACTTCCTGGGCTCAAACGATCCTCTCACCTCAGCCTCCTGAGTAGCTGAGAGCAGTATGCACCAATATCCTTGGCTAATTGTAAAAATTTATGTAGATGCAGGGTCTCGCCATGTTGCCCAGGCTGGTCTCAAACTCCTGGGCTCACACTATCCTCTCACCTCAGCCTCACAAAGTGTTGGAATTATAGGCATAATCTACCCTGCCTAGCCAGCAATTTCTTATAAAGTTAAACAAACACTTATCGTAAGACTCAGATTTTCTACTGATAGACATTTACCCAACAGAAATAAAAACCTGTAGTCGCATGAGAACCTGTATGTGAATGTGATATGGTTTGGCTCTGTGTCTGCACCCAAATCTCATCTTGTAGCTCCCATAATTCCCACATGTTGTGGGAGGTCCCAGTGGGAGATGACTGAATCATGGGGGAGGATATTTTCTGTGCTGTTAATGCTCATGATAGTGCTCATGATAGTTTCCGTGTAAGTCTCATGAGATCTGATGGTTTTAAAAACGTGAGTTTCTCTGCCCATACTCTCTTTTTGCCTGCTACCATCCATGTAAGATGTGACTTACTCCTCCTTGCCTTCCGCCATGATTGTGAGGCTTCCCCAGACATGTGGAACTGTAAGTCAATAGACCTCTTTCTTTTATAAATTGCCCAGTCTCAGGTATGTCATCATCAGCAGCATGAAAATGGACTAATACAGGATATTTATAGCAACTTTGTTTATATTTTCTCTACTACCTAAATGGGAACAACCCAAATGTGCCTCAACCAGGGAGTGGATAAACAAACCATGCTGTACTCAGCAGTAAGAAGGAAGGAACTATTGATCCAAGCAACAACAGAAGAATGTTAGATGCACTCTGCTGAGTGGACGAAGCCAGAGTCAAAAGGCTACATACTGCATGATTACACTAATGGGGAATTCTGGAAGATTATTATGTAAATAATTATAAATACAATTATATATTCTGTAAAAGGCTACAGGGATGGATCAGTGGTTTCCAGGGCCTGTAAGTAGGTATAGGAATTGACTACATGGGGCGAAAGGGATTTTGGGGCTGATGAAAATGTTCTGTGTCTTCATTGTGGTGATAGTTATATAACTTATGTGTTTGTCAAAACTTCTGGAATTGTATGCTGAAAAGGGCTAAATTTTATTGTATGTAAATAATACTTGAATTTGAAAAACAGGGAAAAATGCATGTACATATTCCCATATTGTAGCACATTACCTGACATATAATTAGGCACTCAGTAAATGTTGAACAAACTCTGCCTTCAACTTTATTTTTTATGGTATTAAATGACAGAAGCACTTACATTAAAAGTTAAACTTTAGTTTGTAGGTTATTGAAACTGCCCCTAGCAATCCAATTGATAAAGAGAAATTGGCTAGGGAATTCAAATAACTAGAAATTGGGAATGATTTAAAGGTTTCCATGACCTTTGGATATCCTTTATTTGGGACAGGTAGATAATTTGTTCTTGATTTAAGCTGGACCAGAAGGAGCCCAGCTCTTTTCAGTTTGTATGAGAATGACAGGAGGCATGACCTTAAACGGGTTCAACTGTTAACTGTGGTTGTCAGAGCACTTAGAATGCAGATGAAGGCAAAATGAAAATGTAAGCAAATGTAATAAGTTTTTTCTAAAACTAAATCCATTCATCTTAAAGGACTACCCTTTATTCTGGCATTATGTGCTTTCTTTTTTTGTGGGTATTCAAATGGCTTTTATTTATGAAATAATGATGATAATGAATGATTTTTTGATGTTTTGTTTTTAAATGTCCTTTAAACACAAAAGAATGCAATGTTAGTTTGGTCACTCTCTGACCTCCTCTTTCTTTTTTCCTCTCTGTCTCTTTGTCTCTCTTTCATGTATCTCTTACCAGTCAGGGAAATTCAAGAATATCTGTGGTAAGTAAACACTGGTTAGGAACAGAGCCGAGGGGGTTCTGTGCTGGGGTCATGGGCACTGGGCAGTTGCGGCTCACCTTTCTGAGGCAGTGGCTTTATTTCTCCACTGTCCCCCACTTCTGCTCTGGCCCTTGCTCCTAGCTGACTTCAACAAATGTGGCAGTCTAGCATGTTTTGGAAATGCTTGGAAAATTCATGAGAAATTTTCTAAGTTTCAAGGAGTTGCTCAGAAGTGTTCGATTTAAATGATCAAAATCTAGGCCTTGCAGGTCACATATTACCACCACATGAAGGGTGGAATTTGCACTTCTTTAGATATTTTGCTGTTTCACTCTGTCTGCCTAAGGAACAAACAAAACAGCCTGGCTCCGTGTAGGCCATGTTTGGATCATGTCTCTCATCCTTGACTCAAATAAGAATTTTAATGTGGTCACAAATCCCCACAGCGGTTGCTTTGCTGGATTTATAGACTTCACCTGCCATGGAGGAGTCCCAGCAAAGCAGCCACTGTGGGAGTTCATGACCCTCACCACCGAGGGGTCCCTCCATGGCAGGTGAAGACTATAAACCCAGCAAAGAATATGTGGCCACCTCCACCTGTATGTAATGCCTTTTGAAGGTATTATCTGAGTTGAGCATTATTCCACTGATACTCTACTGAGGTCATGTTTGGTTCTGCAACCTGATTGGTATTTTCCAGGCTGTAATTCTATGCCACAGGCTGAGGGAACCAAGCTCAAATCAGAGTTGATAAACAATACTCATTGACGGCCATTTGGCCAACACATCAGGATTAATCTAAATTTATCCTGACAGTATCTTATACTGGTTAAATTCATTAATTGTTTATATAATGCTTTGCATTTGTGGTTTTCTTTTATTATCATTTCCTATAAGAAGTCCTTATTTTTTTTGCCTGGGAGGCCATGATCCCCTGTCACTTCACCCTTCCACTCCCATGCGAATCTCCCAATCTCTGAGTGATAAGGTAGGTAGACAAAGGCTTTCCCCTTGACTCAAGGTGGGATTAACTTTGTGGTTCAAGCCTTTCTGGAGGATCAGACTGAAGTTAGTCTCTGGCCAAGACCATACCTGGCTTAGTTTTCCCCTGACTCCTGAGAGCATTCCCCAATCACTTATTTGAACAAGAATCCCTGTGTTAGGCTCTGCTTTTAGGTGACCTGATCAAGATTGGCAGGACCCCAAAGTCACTACAAATGGTATGGATATAAAAGAGTCCAGCTGCCTTCAAGATAATTTGTCAAGAGTACTGCCCACTGAGGATATTCCATATTACATGGCAACAAACCAACCCAGTCTGATCTTCTTAGGCAGAAAGTTGGCCACTGCATTTCAGGTTATTTTCCAAAAAAGATGTGTAAAACCATTGTTGAACATTAATAAGGCACACAGCACATTGTAATGTTGGATGTTCTAGGACTCAAAGGCAAAAATGGTATTGAGAGGTATATTATTTCTTGTGGCTGCTGGAACAAATTACCACAAACTTGCTGGTATAAAACAACAGAAATTTATTCTCTCACAGTTTTGCAGTCCAGATTGCTGAAATCAGTAAGCATCACTGGGTTGAAATCAAGGTGTTAGCAGGGCTGCACTTCTCCAGAGGCACTAGGAGAGAAACCCTTCCTTACCTCTTCCAGCTTCTGGTGGCCACCGGCATGTGTTAGTTTGTGCGGCATTACTCTGATCTCTACCTCTGTGATTGCTTTGGCTTCTTCTCTTCTGTCTGTGTTTTATCTCCCTCTCCCTCCCTCTTATCAGAATACATGTAATCACATTTAAGGCCCACCCTGACATTCCAGGAAACTCTCTCCATCTCAAAATCCTTAACTTAATTTTATATGGCAAGGTCTTGTTTCCATACAAAGTAACATAGTAACATTTACACTTTCCAGTGATTGGGGCAGAGATATATTTTGGGGGACTGTTTTTCAGCCTACCACAAAGAGACAACTGCAGTGCTATCTTGCATTCCTGTGCTCTTTCACAGTAAATCTCCATCATGAAAGATGGTCCAAATGCCTCTTAGTTACATGTTTTATACTTACACAATATATCCTATGCAGGATATAGAGAAATGAAAACACAGCCCTCTCTCTCAAGGCTCTTGCCATCTATTTTAGGAGAAATATACATTCTATGGTCAATTACAGATAATAATGCGGATTAATATAACTTATCACAAGGCAATGCACCACTGACACTGGATTCTTGTAGGACTTATATTCCAAGAGGAGGTGGAGAAAACCAGTGGGCTAGAATGTGAAGGGAGGCTTTAAAGAAGGGTGAGACTTGAGCAAAATCTTACTAAGACTTAAAACGTGGTTGAATTTGGCCAAACAGAAAGGAAGAGAGTTCAATTGATTTTCTCATTTGATGTTTACAATTGTCATTTAGGGTTGTGCCATTCAAACATTTTTGGACAACTCATAGTAAGAAATATACATCATGACCTAGCATGTGAAATATACTTACGAAATAAGAGTTTCACAAGACAATATTATTTATTCTTAACAATGAGTTCTGCTTTTTAAATTCAATTCTATTCCATTCCATTCCATGTCCCCAAAAGATTCTGGTTGAAGCTCACTAGATCACTAAATTGAATCATAACCATTAGAGTGGACTGAGACACAGACATTTGAAAAAATGCTATTTGAAGGCAAATATTCTCTACCATGGTTTCTGACCATATTGGTTATTAGTTACCTATTGCTGCACATAAATTATTTCAAAACTAAGTGGTTTAAAACAACACCCATTTGCAATCTCATGGTTTCTGTGGGTCAGAAATCTATGCATTGCTTAGCTGAGTGCATCTGCCCCCCAAGGTGTCTTATAAGCCTGCAATCAAGGTATTGGCCAGAACTGTAGTCTCATCTGAAGATTTGACTGTGGGAGCAGGAGGATGTGCTTCCAAGCCCACTCACATGCTTGTTGGCAGAATTTAGCTCCTAGTGGGCTTTGAGGGCCTCACTTCTTTGGCTGAAGGCTTCCCTCAGTTCATTTTTATATGGACTTCTCCACAGGGCAACCAGCAACGTGACAGCTGGCTCCCTCGGAATGAGTAAGAGAGAGCAAGAAAGGGTGAACAAGATGTAGTGAGCAACTTATTATGTAGTCTCAGAAGGGATATACCATCACTTTTTCTGTATTCTGTTTTAAAAGAGAGTCATTAGGTAGAGCCTGTACCAAAGAGGAGAGGATCGTGCAATGGTATCACTACCGGGAGGTGGGGATCACTGGGGGTCACCTTAGAGGCAGCTGCCTGCCACACTGATAAATCTGAATCAGCGAGAGAAGAGTTAGTGGCAGTTGGAGGAACTGAGTATAACCTGCAGCCTAACTTGCACCCTCCAGCGAGCCATCTTGATTTGTGGGAGTGTATCCAAGGCATGGCTGTTGTCCACAGTTATGACCTTGAGGAATAAAATGCTGAGGACCACTGCTGGAAGGTAAACAAGGGAGCAAGAGTGTTAGCTTAATTTAACGTTTGGGGAATATCAGTTGTGGTGATTAATCTGCTCAGACTCATATGGTGAGTTAGTGACAATGCCGTAGTTGCAACCCAGTTCTCCTGGCTAGAGAACTTACCAACGTTTCCTCATTCTCCTAAATTGCTAAGTTATTAACTTGACCTTGGTTACGTACACAGTGAAGTGTTAACACAGTACCATACCATGTCTCATACCAACCTAGAAGGTTGAATTAAAAGAACTGATGTCGTTTTTGAGTTTAATTTGCCAATTTAGGATTTTTTACTTTCCCTGAGGCAAAGGAGAGAGTATAACTTTTACGAAGGAAGTAAATCATGCTAGGTTTTAAAGATTTCATCTCAAGTGGTTGTCTCTGTTCGTTTACACCTAATCACAGTTCATTCTTTACTATAACAAGAAATTTTAATAGCCCTTAGAATTTTAATGATGTATATAAAACATTGAGATGTGTTTTATAGCATGATGCTATGTCACACAAAATCTAAGGTCTTGCTACCTTTTATTTATTTACTTCAATGATTAGAAGATTGGCACTTGGGAAAATAATTTAAAATTCTTGGATTTCCTGTTTATCCTAAGGCTCCATTTTAATCATACATATAATGTTTTAGGAATTCTCAGGTGAGTAGCTGGTGATTCATAGATATATCTGTTTTATATGTAGCATTTCTCAGTGTGCTGAATGCAGTCTAAATATTAAGAGGGAGAAGGTAGCTTCCAACAGCAAAAGGAGGTGAGAGGCCTAATAGGATGTAGAGAAGGATGAGTTTGAGGGCCCAAGACCCTTTCTGCAGCATCACTCCATGAGGGCACAATGTTCTTCTTAGCCCTGCTTATGTTGCCATGGTGATCTCTATACTCACTGTAGCCAGAGATATTGTACTCAGCCTCATCAGGGATCCTCTTTTCGTGACAGCCCACTAGAGAGATTTCAAGAGACAGTGCTCACCAGTGGTGCAGGCTGCATTTCAACTGATGGCATACAATCTTTGAATAGCAGGAGGAGTTGTCATGGAGTGACCAAAAGGAAAGAAAAATAAATTTTGTAAAGAAAAAACAATGTTATTTTGAACTAGGAATGACTCTGGGGTGTGAGAGAACTTTCTATCCTCACTGCAATAGTATCTCTAGACTACTGAAAAAATTTTGTTCTGAGCTCCTAGTTTGGGGATGAATTGAATGGGAAGAAGGATTGAGGCATGAAACAAATGAATATTTCTTTTTCTTTTTTTCAGAATTTTAACCAGATTATAAAAAGCAGTATCTTTAATCTGAGAGGCCACCATTTTCAGGATGACAAGATAGGACAAAATAGAATAAAACTGATCTGTGAGTTCAATGAAGAAGACTGAGAAGACCAAGTAAGAATTTTGGAGATCTTAAAAGTAATAATAAAATGTATTAAAAATATAGTTGTTATTTTTGAATAGTTTGAAAAACAAGCATACTCTTACCTTTTTATTCTTTGTTTTCAATTACTGCTGACCACTTTTATCAAGGTGTCTCAAATTCAAAGGTCTTGCTTGACAGACATGCTGGTAGAGCCTCTACTCATGACCGAGATCTGGAAACTACTTGAATTTTCCTTCCAGGGCCGGTACTCTTGCCTATTTTCTTTTCTTTCTTCCCCAAGTCTTTCTTTTCTTTCTTCCCACGTTCTAGTTAGTTAAGCATTTGATCATTTTGGGCTGAGGAATTAATATTAATATTAATTTCATTAATATGGACTGAGGAATTGAGACTCAAGTGTTGTCAATGGGAATCTTAGTCTAAAGGTGGGTCTAGTGAAAACTCACAAAATTCAATCAGTGGGGCCGCACACAGCCCAGGAGTCAGAAAGAGCCTTTGGAACCCCCAGGCACCTTCAAGCACCCCGGCAGCATGAGTTCTCCCTTCCCCTCCCCTCTCCTCCCCTCCCCTTTCTTTTCTTTCACAGAGTCTTGCTCTGTCGCCCAGGCTGGAGTGCAGTGGCACGATCTCAGCTCACTGCAAGCTCCACCTCCCGGGTTCACGCCATTCTCCTGCCCCAGCCTCCTGAGTAGCTGGGACTATGGGCGCCCGCCACCACGCCTGGCTAATATTTTTGTATTTTTAGTAGAGACGAGGTTTCACCGTGTTAGCCAGGATAGTCTCGATCTCCTGACCTTGTGATCCACCCACCTCAGCCTCCCAAAGTGCTAGGATTACAGGCATGAGCTACCGTGCCCAGCCTGAAGAGCTGCTTTTTAAAACATTTATCAGCAGACCGCTGCCACCTACCACTGAGATGCTGAAGTAAGGGCTCGTGTTACTAAGGATAATGTAGTGTGTCTCTGCCTCTGGGCATGTTGTGGTGAATAAAGGTTGAGAATTCAATGCCCTAGAGTATGTGGAGAAAGATGCTGGGTGCTGCAAGGTCTGTGTTCTCCAGCAGGGTCAGATGTGTGATGACCCCAGGTATAATGATGAGCTTAGCTGTTTCCATGAAAAAGCACTATGGAAAGCCCTGTTGGGTGGAGACACCAAAGAGCATTGGACACATTCTCTGCCTTTGGGATGTTTCTGAGTTGGATGATAGACAAGTGATAGACCACAAAACAGTGAATAATATATAATATACAATAACATTTGAAGAGGTGCCAGATGACTGGGGCAGATCATAAGTACTCAGTGGAGTCGGAGGAGAATTGATTGAGCGACTCCTATTGTGACAGGCACAGTGCCAGGTTCTGGAGACTCAAGTAAGCAAGACAGACCTGATTGCTGGCTGACCTTGAAGCACCCACCATCTAGTGCAGTGTCTCTCAAGGTGTGGTCTGGTGACCACCTGCATCAAAGAAGTCATGAATAATAACATGAATTAAGGGCACGTTATATGCCAGTCACTGAACTAAGTGCTTTACATGGATTATAATTTTATTCTCAGACAAACCATATATTTGACCTATTATTATTATCCCCACTTTACAGATGAGAAAACTGAGACAACAGAAGCTAATTACCTTGCCCAAGATCATACTATTATAAAACAGCAAAGCCGTGACTCAAACCCGGAACCCCATGCCTTTAACCTACATTAAAAGACTGATTCCTACAGCCCAGAGTAACTGAAACAGAATCTCTGGGACTGGATCCCCCAAATTTTACATTTTTAATTGGTTCCCTAAGTGACTGTAATTCCTACAAATATTGAGACCTAATGGCCTAGAGATCAAGTTAGACAATGCAACAAGCAATTATAAAAATAGCATTTGGTAAGTGTTGTGGGAGGGAAAAAGACAGTATGCTAAAGGAATGCTTAGCTTAGATGTGGTCAGGGAATGCTTCCGAAGAGAATTGCTCACACCTGCACAAAAGTAGGCATTTTCCATTTTCTTTTATCTCTATCTGGGAGCTTCTGAGAAAACTTTCAAGTAACAGGGCCAGAGGAAAGAAAGCTTTACGGCCTTTGAAGACGTAAAAGAAATCCACTGTGGCTAGAGGGTTGGAAGGTGAGACTCTTGCTTAAGAGATGAGGCCAAAGTGACAGGCAGAAGTGAGTCAGGGTTAGCAGTGGCTCTGTGTTAGATCCGGAAGGGTTTTATTTATAACTCATGTTCAGAAATGTGGACAATAAGTAGAGGTTAAAGGATTTTAAAAAGTGGAGTGACATGGTCAGGTTGGGTGTTTGAAGGTCACAGGTTTCAACAGTGTATGCATTCTATGAGCACAAGGGTTGTAAATTGTTCTCTACATTGAGGTCACCACTGTGGTCCCTTCTGTCTCAGGAGGCTACAAATTCCTTCCCATCAATTGGGACACTGTTTTCTCTAATACACTCCTAGAATGTCACCACCCTATCCTCCTCACCCTTGGCTTGTTCACATGCCAAGCCCTTTACACAGCATCACATTTGATTCTTACAACCATATTTATGTGTAAAGAAAGCAAGAGTCAGAGAGGTTAAGTAATGTGCCCAAGGCCACAGAGCTGGAGATGTAGAACTTGAAAACAGGTATTTTTTGTTCCCAAAGCTCTTGCCCTTACCACTGTACTTAACTGGGTCCAAATCTATACAATTGAAGTAAAACCAGACTCTCCTAGGGTTCCTATATAATAAAACCCACACGGAGATTTCAAAAGGTCTCAATTCCCCCCTTAATCTTCCATGCCACAGGTAGCTATGAATGAATAAAAACTAATTGCACCAGATAGGACTAGTTCAGCTCACAATGACAGAAACACAATTCAAAGTGACTTAAGCCAACAACTTAAATGGCTCATGGAAATAACAAGCCTGATTTTGAACCCAGTAAGTCATAAGGCCTTGGTCACTACCACTCCATCTCTGCTTTGCCTCTCTCTATGTGGCTTATCTGCAGTGTTTTCTCTTCTGGTGACAGGTTAGACAATAGCAGCTGCAGCTTGCAGCTTACTCAGCTGGAAAAGTGCCTTTCACAGTGGATTCAGAGAAAGTTCTATCCAAGAGTTCCATTGGTTAGATCTGGGCCCCTCCAGAGAGAGTAAGGTCAACCCCACTTGATCACAATGTCTAAGAGTTTTTACCCTTAGACTAACTCTTAGATTACTTTTTACTCTTTGACTAGCACTCCAAAGGGAAATGAGATGCTCTTATGAAAGGAAGAATTGTGTAGTAAGCAGGGGAAAAATAGGTTTCCAGAACTCCACAGAATTTCCTAATCCCACCTACTTAGACCCAGTAAGATCACACTGGCTTCACTTTTCCTACAAACTTCTGAGTTTCTCCAATGGCAGTGATAATGTGAGACTTTTCTTGATGAGAACTGCCAGAAAAAATATCTGATTCCTTTTTATTGGATTTTGTGTACTTTACAAGAAACAAATTAAAGAAAGACCAAAGGAAAGTAGAGTCCTTGATTTTATGAGAAATAGAAAATAATGTACTTAAATAATTGGAAATGTTAATAATAATATAACAAACATGAAAGATGAAAATATTATTCAGTTAACCAAAGATCTGAGGTCAAAGAGAATGAACAAAGTTGGAGGAAAAAAAAAATTCTAAAAATCAAGATGTCAATTATGGGAAAATTAGTCAATGATGGATGTTTCAAGAAAGTAGAAATCAATTAACATAATCAAGATTTCTATGTTAATATTGCTGTGCTAACAAGTATGCTGCTTTTTCCAACATGACAAGTGACAGAACAAGCCAAGCAAGCAAGAAAAAGATTTTCCTCTACCTACTGGGTCCTCTATCACCATGACAATGTTGCAAGTGAAAAGCAGTTATGTTCATAATGTTATAATCTATATTTTTCTCTTCTACCTTCATTATTTTTCAAAGTTGAAGATGATGACAGTAAATTTTGTTTACATTATTCGATACAGATTTCTCTTGCTTTAAAATTGTTGGTGACTGTAGGTGATATTTGATATGAGAAGAAAATAATTATTTTTCCACATTTGAATGAGTAGCACTTTATCATTTGGGGATAATTCCATCCTCCAACTGCATGTGAGAAGTATCTCACAGAGGACTACATCTGTCCGCTCCTGTCCCCAGCACAGAGCGTGAGAAATTACCTCTGCAGTTTCAGATACTCCGTTACGATCTAGTAGTTTAATTTTTTATGATAATAAAATAGGTGGTCATATTAATCCAATCACAATTATCATGATCTTTAAAATCATCAAAATAGTTACTGTTTATTTAGTGCTTTTCATGTGCCAGACACTATGCTAAACACCTCCTGTGTCCTATTTTATTATAGGAAAAATTGAGGCTTAGAAAGCTCAATTACTTGCTTAAGGGGATGAATCTAGGAATTAGCAGAACAAAGATTCACATATTGGGTTGTTTATCCTGGTTGGCACCCCACATTAATGAAGACCAACCATGAATTAAATACATACTAGGCCAATTAGCCTCATGACGCTCTAAGGCCAAAGAATTCATTCCTGTCTTTTGCAACTGAAATAATTACTCAAAAAGGAAACTGAACAAGAGCATGTTCTTCAGCTGTTACAAGCCCCGCTCACAATGTGTACAGTGATAATCAGCATTGTCCTCCTCATATGTGAGGCTTAGTATAGGATTATTTTATATTCACAAATTATAATTACCTACCCATTATGCACAGGGCACTAACCCCGTAACTTTGGGAAGAGCAATTATGAGTTAAGGTGTAGCTATTGTTTCAAAGAGTTTACAATATAGAGCAGGGGTAGCAGCTCAGAGAAGCACTCTACAAGTGAAACATTTAGAAAAACACCACAAAAGAGCTATAAAGTATCATAGGAGTTCAAAGACAGGGAGGAATCCCATGCATTTATGGAAAGGCTTCCTAAAGGATGTACCATTTGACAGAGTCCTGGAATATTGGGTAGGATATCAACATGCACAGAGGAAAGGAAAGAAGGGAAGGCCAGACAGAAAGGATGGCGTAAGAAAAGGCAAGTACCCTGTAACTGTGTGGTCAGGCACACACACTCACAGGATGGATAAAATAGCCCAGTCTGGCTTGAGATAAACATGTGTATGGAGGGAGTAATGACAGGCAAGGTCAGAAACAGGCTGGAGATATTGTGCTCAGCTATTATGGTTAAGCTGAAAAGCTGGGTTCAGTTTGCCCAGCAGACCACTGAGCAATGAGCAACCGGACTGGATAAAAAACTATTCAGGCCGGGCGCGGTGGCTCAAGCCTGTAATCCCAGCACTTTGGGAGGCCGAGACGGGCGGATCACGAGGTCAGGAGATCGAGACCATCCTGGCTAACACGGTGAAACCCCGTCTCTACTAAAAATACAAAAAACTAGCCGGGCGAGGTGGCGGGCGCCTGTAGTCCCAGCTACTCGGGAGGTTGAGGCAGGAGAATGGTGTAAACCCGGGAGGCGGAGCTTGCAGTGAGCTGAGATCCGGCCACTGCAGTCCAGCCCGGGCTACAGAGCAAGACTCCGTCTCAAAAAAAAAAAAAAAAAAAAAAAAAAAACTATTCAAAGCTGGTCGCGGTGGCTCGAGCCTGTAATACTAGTACTTTGGGAGGCTGAGGCAGCCAGATCACCTGAGGTTGGGAGTTCAAGACCAACCTGAACAACATGGAGAAACTCCATCTCTACTAAAAATACAAAGCTTGTGGAGTGTTGTGGCCCATGCCTTTAATCCCAGCTACTTGGGAGGCTGAGGCAGGAGAACTGCTGGAACCCGGGATGTAGAGGTTGCAGTGAGCCAAGATCACGCTATTGCACTCCAGCCTGGGCAACAAGAGTGAAGCTCCGTCTCAAAAAAACAAAAACCAAAAAAACAACTATTCAATTGAAATAATGTGACCAGGTTGTTAGGATAACAACTAACAAAGTAGTTGGGCCAGCGCTTCTTGAGTTTAAAGTTCCTAAGAATCACCTGGACGTCTTTTTAAAATACACGTTCAGATTCAGTAATTTTGAGCTGGAAACTGAGATTCTGAATTTGTGGCAGGCTCCCACATTAATATGAAGCTGGTGGTCCACAGACCACACTTTGAATAGCAAGGGATTACAGTTTAATAATTCACCAGGTGATATGTAAAAGTTAAAGTAATTCCAGATTTTTAGAGTTTATTTTAAAATAAATTTGCTCTAATACTTCTTTACTTTTAAGCAAGAATTCAAAAACGTAAGTCTGTATAAAATGATTCATAAGATATCCTTGGGCATTTAGCCATCATTTATTACCAGTCAGTTATTTGCCCAGATATTTTCTGTTGTTTTGCATTTAAAACCGCAAATCTGAAATTTCCATCTGCATCTTCTCCTGTTCTCCCATTGTTTAACTCTTTACAATCTTAAAGAAATAAACAAATTAAAAATGAGGTCATTTAGACAATTTGTGGTTTCTGCTACAGATTCTTGTTATCTTAAAAGGAAGCAGAAAACATGTGGATGTATAAATAGAGGTGTAGAACACAAGTTCACAGAAATTTATTCTCTCACTGTATAAGGATGAGCTCCCATTTAGAATGCAGGGCTTGAAGCTGGCTGCCTTACTGAGAAGTGGGATACTAGTTATGCTAAGGACAAGTGGAGCAATTTAGGTCTTCCTGTCACTGGCTGTGGACCAGATGCTGGGGCTTTGGCCTCTGGAGCAAATTAAAACTGAAGGCATTTAATAGCAACCTAAATCTTAAAGGCTGAAATAGAAAACACAGCAGAGGACTTAAAACTGGGTCAAGGAGGAAACTCTAGTAAACCTTTTGAAATGGCTGACTTTTCAAACACTGTTAAGTATTATTCTTCAGATTAGTCATTTTCAAAAGGAAAGAATGTTTTTCCCAAGTGGTATCTTTTCTGCCCCTAAAACAAGATAGGGAGGCAGTTGTGCATAGAAAACCATAGGAATAAAATTCGAGCCACCTTCTGCAATACCCAACCCTGCTTTCCTACCCCTTCCGTGTTATGCTGCCTCCTGGCCACATGATGTCATGAAGACAGGAGCAAACTGCCCCAAGGTGAGAAGCACCCATAAGGGAACAGATTACACTATGGTTTGGGGTCATTGTAATTTTATCCATTTTCGATGGATTGCTTGGCTGATGTGACTGACTGAACAGGTGGTGACAGTGTCCATGCATAAGTCCTGGTCACTTCCCTATTCAATGCCCACTTACATACCAAGGAAGAGATTGGCTAAGTGGAATTGACAATCTAGACCAAGGTTAGAGGAGGTTTCACCCACACTCTCTAAAAATCTCATGGCATTCTCTTTCTTGCAGTGATGTTCCTTTGAGAGTAAAGAAATATAATCTTCTCTATTCCACCTGCATATTTTTCTTTAAGGAACTTAATAGATCACAACTAGGAAATATCATAAAGTGAATGAGTCATCAATCATTCTTATGTCAGATTAATGTAATACGTGTGGGACAAGACATTGCTGGACCCATGAGAGTTTTCATTGAAGACAATGTTTATGGCAGACAGCCATTGTGTCTGTCTCAATGGACCTTTGTTTGGGTCACGGGGCAGATCCCTCATAAATAGAATATTGCCCTCCCTCCCTTTAGGATGGGGGGGGTTCATTGTGTCGGTCTCAAAGGACCTTTGGTCCTTTTGAGAACACCTGCCCCACTGAAAAAAGGAGCACCAAGTAGTAGTTCCAGTAGGACCAGCAATGTTCCAGCCACATGACCTGACATAGCACAAAAACTACCAGTCTTCAGACTGCCCTAGACCTGTGATGTGACTTTACACAAAAAGCTCTGTGAAAGGAGAGATGATGATAACAACTAGGTTGCAAGTCAAGAATGTGGACTGGGAAAATATCGGGAGAATCAGCACTGGAGAAAAAAAGCAAGAAGACACAAAGACGATCAGAAACAGCATAGTGAGCCATAGACAAGTCGTGTTGGCCGGGCACGGTGGCTCACGCCTGTAATCCCAACACTTTGGGAGGCTGAGGTGGGAAGATCACGAGGTCAGGAGATTGAGACCATCCTGGCTAACATGGTGAAACCCCTTCTCCACTAAAAATACAAAAAAATTAGCCCGGCGTGGTGGCAGGTGCCCATAGTCCCAGCTACTCAGGGGGCTGAGGCAAGAGAATGGCGTGAACACGGGAGGCGGAGTTTGCAGCAGTGAGCTGAGATCGTACCACTGCACTCCAACCTGGGCGATGGAGCAAGACTCCGTCTCAAAAAAAAAAAAAAAAAAAAGCTCTTCAGAGAGGAGTGTTCTATGTTCTATGTTCTATGTTATAAATAACCACACTGTATCTGATTTCAAGCTACCAATGGGATGTCACTGCATACAAAGTTGGAAAAAGATGTGTACAATCTGCTCTTGTGAGCTGGTAGGAGCTGTCTCCAACATGTCATTAGTGAGTGGGTAAATGGGGATTATAATCTCTGGGGCAATTATATAGTATGCAGTTGAAAAGCACCCCAGATGATTCTGAGAAGTTCCTTTAAGGGGATCTCTATCCTCCTCCTCTACCTCTGAGAATTATTTTTGTAGATTCTTAACAAACGCAGCAAGCTGCTGGGATTTGTGGGAAGGGTATAAGTGATATAGGTGCTTATTCTTTCAGGGTTTTATTCAGATGCTTTGGGTCGGGTGGCAGTGTAAGCCAGGATATTAAGAGCAGCTTGGGTGTTAAAACATAGGTTTATTGATAATGCTCCTGTGGATGCCAGTTGTAACCATCATAGCAAGTGTTTCTATGGTCATTGGTGGAACTGGGAATTCCTCAGATGGATTTTAAACAATTGGAGAGTTCCATTGTTAGATGGTTTTATATTTTATCAACGTTTATTGATGAAGGTATGCATTGAACTACCCAAAGTTTTATTTTTAACTACCTTCCAACATACATGTGCATTAGCTCATTTAATCCTCAGAACAACCTTTATGAGGTAGGCACTATTACCATCTCTTTTATAGACAAGGAAACGGAAGTGGCTTAGTCTGTTTGTGTTGCTGAAAAGGAATACCTCACACTGAGTAATTTATAAAGAAAAGAGATTTATTTGGCTTGTGGTTCTGCAGGATGTACAAAAAGCATGGCACCAACATACACTTCTGATGAGGGCCTCTGGAAGCTCCCCCTCTTGGTGGAAGGTGAAGCAGAGCTGGCAAGTACAAAAATCACATGGTAAGAGAGGGAGCAAGAGAGAGAGAGGAAGGTGGTGCCAGGCTCTTTTTAACAACCAGCTGTCTTGGGAACAAAGTGAGAACCCCCCCCATCCTAAAGGGAGGGAGGGCAATATTCTATTTATGAGGGATCTGCCCCGTGACCCAAACACGCTCCATTAGGCCCCACCTCCAACATTGGGAATCAAATTTCAACTTGAGATTGGAGAGGTCAAATATTCAAACTATTGCAGGAAGCACAGGGAGAAAGGGTAAATTGCTCAAGTGCACACAGGTGGTTGACTAGAGAGCTGGGATTTGAACCTGGACCTGGGTGACCAGATGCAGAACTCTGAAGTGCTCCATAGGCTCTCACTGCAGGCTGTGAATTGGGGCAGAGGTTGGGTGAATGGAGACTGGTGATGCAATGTCACCTTGCATTCACTCATATGCCTTTAATCCCATATGAAAGGATTGTGCACGTCAGTAACTATGATGTTTCCTAGGAAGGCACTGGCTATCTTGCTTCAGACTTCCTCTGGAGAAGACACTCTTGTTCAGCCTCATTCTGTGAGACAGTAGCACTCTTTCCTCGAGAATTTCTGTAGTAGCCTAGTCACACCACACTAAATGTGGCAGAGAGGGTTAGTTATCCTCCAATCTTCATTCTTTCCTTTTTACATATGAACAGAAGTTCTAGCTGGCTATATAGCTAACAGAAGCCCTATTTCTCAGCTTCCTTTGCAGCTTTGTGTGTCACTGGATACAGAAGAAGTGTACTATGCAATATCTGGGTTGTGCCTCCAAAGGGAAGTAAGTACCCTCTCCTTTCCAATTCCTTCTTCTTGTTGGACAAGATGGTAGACATTGTGAGTTGGAAGACATGCACTGAAGCCTGGACTCTTGACAACTTTGAGGAGAAAAGCTACAATATCAGCTTGGAGTTTTATGGAAAAGAAATCAATTTTGAGCTGCCTAATTTACTTTTAGCACTCTGTATCACAACATCTAAGTCTATCTAAGATGTCAGGAGTGCCTTGGCTTTTGGTATATTGTAGTGTTTACCTTACCTTCCTTATAAAGACCTTTCTTTTTTCTTTTGCTTACATAGACCCTTTCATTCTTCTAATATGAGCTGCTCTCCAGTCAGCCAAAGACACCCCTGTCTTCAATTGTCCTCATTGAGTATTCATTTTTCCAATTTTCCATATAACCCCCATTCCCAGAGCCCCCATTTCTTTTGGTCTCTGACTGAAGCAGAGCCATGTGTATTGAGATGAAGATAAGCAGGAGATTCAGCTAATGTCTAGGGAAGATGGTGAGCAAGACAAGGGACTGGGTAAAAGCCAAATGTCAGATGAAGCAGCGAAGCAAATATCTGTTTGCAGGAAAAAGGTAGGGATCAGGAAGAAATGGGGTTAATATAAAACCGAGTTTAAAATTCAGGCAGACAAATAGGAACAGAGACCAAGGAGAATTTGGAAGTTAAAACGCAGCAGTGAAAGTCAGATATGCAATGGGAGACAAAAAATTGCCTCAGGTAGGAAGCACTTCAGAGCTTACCTGTTGTAGCAGGAACTCATAGCTGACTTAGTCTGAAATCCAAGAACTCAGCCATGTAGCAATGACAGGTCCTGAACTAGCCTCCCAGAATTTTCCATGTGAGAGCTTAAAGTATGCATCAGCCTTTCTCCTCAAATGGGAACTATTGTAACAGATTCTATGCACAGACTCCTTCAACATCCCTTCCAGTCTCTTTTTCCTTTGTTCACAGCAGAGGTAGGAGAGTTAGAGAGATCCCCCTGATGCCTGGTTGTGGCTACAGGCTAGGTTCTGCAGAGCAGATGCAGCCACATGCTACAGTGAAGGCGGAAGCCCCGGCTTTGCATTGGTCTCTTCTTCCTTCATGGTAGCCTGTGGCTGCATCTGCTCCGAGAGCTCAGCTTTCTTTGCAAGTGGGGTAGCCAAAGCATGCTTCCCCTTGGTATCTTTAGCAGGGTTTGCACTCTCTGGTCCCTGGTGTCACTGGTGCAGAGTGATGGGCAACTGCATCAGTGATTTCCACCAGAATGTCCCTGGGGAGGTTGATTATTTCTTCCGGCTACTGCACATTATCTAACCCTGGCTTACTGGTCCTGCAAGAAATTCTATAAGCCACCTAATAAATTCCTTTTTGCTTAAAATAGTAAGAGTGGCTTATATTGTTCACAACAACATTCCTGGCTGATATACACATTTTTTCCCCCATCTCTCTTTACTTTTTTCTTTTTTTTAAGATTTTTTTTTATGTTCCAGGGTACATGTGCAGGATGTGCAGGTGTTTTACATAAGTAAATATGTGCCATGGTGTCTTGGTGGGTCACTGGAGACAGAAGAAGTGTACTGTGCAATATCTGGGTTGCAATATCTGTGCAATATCAACCTATCACCTAGGTGTTAAGCCCCGCGTGCACTAGCTATTTTTTCTGATGCTCTCCCTCCCCCTGCCCTTCTGACAGGCCCCTGTGTGTGTTGTTACCCTCCCCGTGTCTATGTGTTCACATTGGTTCAGCTCCCACTTATAAGTGAGAACAATGCATATTGTTTTATACTCTGACTCTTTGTCATCTATTATAATGTCTTGCCTCAACAGCTATAGTATGTGAACTTGGTAGATGGAGAATATTTTAATCAATTTGAGCCATTTTTTGTCCATTCTACAGTGCTGAATACACAGTACATGCTAAAAAACATACTTGTTTTGGGCCGGGCATGGTGGCTCACACCTGTAATCCCAGCACTTTGAGAGGCCAAAGTGGGCAGATCACTTGAGGCCAGGAGTTTGAGACCAGCCTGGCCAATATGGCAAAACGCTGTCTCTACTAAAAATACAAAAAATTAGCTGGGTGTGGTGGTGCACGCCTGTAGTACCAGCTACTCGGGAGGCTGAGGCAGGAGAATTGTTTGAATCCAGGAGGCAGAGGTTGCAGTGAGCCAAGATCGCACCAGTGTACTCCAGCCTGGGCAACAGAGCAAGACACCATCTCACAAAATGAAAAACAAAACAAAACAAAACTTGTTTTATTAAAAAAAAAAAAAAGGTAATTTTGAAGAAGAGAAATATGAGCTAAATCAATTTTATATACCCTTGGATGTGTATAAAACTATTGTAGTAGAGAAGGAAAGTATTAGAATGTCTATGTACATTCTATTGTATAATGTACATATTGTACATGTCTATTAGAACTTTGATTTTTATGTAAACATATTTTATTGCGTTTTGCTAATATTTAATACAGACTGAGAGTAGTAGTACATCTATATTTACAAATAAGTCCATGTGGATGTGCATGATCAAAAAGTTTTACTGATATGGGTCAGAAATGAAAAAACATTTGGAGGTCACTGGGCTGAGTGACTTCTCATGATGCTTTTCAGTGATTTTCTTTTGGTATAATAACCAGTTGGTAATCTCTCATCAGAGCCGAGACGTGCAAGGAATTTAGCAGAGTGCCATCTGGTGGTGACTTCTGCCACATGCAGCATTTATCCCATTGTTCCTTGGGGGTGCCATCTGCGAGCTTCCTCAGGCCACAGTTTCATAGGTGTGGCCTTTAGACCGAGGGCAACTCAGAGAGGTGAGAAGGGTAAGCTCATGGCATGGCAAAGGTCGAAAGAGAGAGTGAAAATCAAGTCGCCCAAAGAACACACAGGGGTGGAGAAAGAAGCCAGCAACACGGGGGAGGAGCGGGGGGACGGGCATCAGACGCAAGACTGAGATGGGCTGGTGCAGAGGAAAAGTGAAATAGAAATCCGTACTTAAAGTGCACAGTGTGACGACAGCAGAAACACATTGCCAAGAAGACTGTGCCTCCTGCGTTCTCCACATCAACAGTCATCACTAAAAAAGGCTAGGAGGGAGGGTCCCCTGAGCATTTGCCAGGGCTCTCCCCTGGGGCCAGGGTGTCATCACAGAATACTTTAAGGCTACACTTCACCTTCCCAAGCAGTAAATCATTTTCAAAAAACAAAATAACTTGCAACCTAACCACATAAAATCCAGCCTGAAATCCTCCCTCTGTACCGGATGAGTGATGTGATTTTTGCTGCTCTTGATCTTATTCATCCTTGACGCAATTGCTCCTCTGGGGGAATTCTGGTCGCCAAGAACGTTAGAACAGACACAGCATTTTTCTTGGGCAGCTCAAGGTCACTTGCGATAACGTCAGAGGAGGCTGCTCCTTGGGATAATGGAACTGAGCAGGGACAATTATGCTTCCCAGCAGATGCCTGTGTCCTTAATCTGCCCGCTGTGGGGTGAAACAACAAAGAGGACATTTTAATAGTCCTAGGATGTGTTGTCAGAACTGGCCCATTTTGATTAGGATGCATTTGGGAACAGGGAGCTGAGAGCTTATCGCTGAAATCCCCCCTTTCTTCCCCCTTAAGAGCACAGAGGGCATAAAATAAGTCAAGAGGAACAGGCAGAAGAAAGCAGGCAAAGAAGAGTAGAGATGTCTGATGGAGGGAGAGGGGTAAAGGGAGAGAAGGGAAGTGGGGACCGCACAGTTGGAGTCCCCTATTCTCATCTGAGCCAGAGAACTCCATCAGAATAGCAAGTGGGAGTGGACAGAGGAGAGGGCTGGAAGGCACGCCCTGCAGAAATAGTCACCTTCAGAACAAAGAAAAAGATTTTGGGCTCCTCACACTTGGTGGCAGCGCTGTGGTAGTCTGCGTGAGCACAGAGGTAGCCAGGATGACAATTCCATTTAAAAAATGAGAAGGATCCCTAATGAGCAGATGCTGGGGGTTTCCTACCTGGAGTGTTACCGAGAAGATTCAACAGTGAATTGCTGGGAGTGGTAGGAGGTGCTGGGTTAAAGCTGGTGCTTTGCAGATAGAGCCCACTGTTTGCCAGGTTTGAGGACAGGTCATTCGCTGAGTGTGGAAGGCAGGACAGGACCGAGTGACCGCACCTTGGCTTGCTGAGCTTTACCGGGGTCATCAGCAATGGGGTCACCATTGATGTGATGGTGGCAGGGGGCCAGGAGCTGCTTTTGGGGCGTCATGTCACCTCTCACTAGTTTTGTAACCTTGGGTGCATCCCATAATTTCTCCAACCTCATATCTTGATCTGCTAAGTGGGTACACAAGTCTCTATTGAATTATTCATTCATTCGTCCATGGTCTATTTATCAAGGAGCAACCACAGGCTCAGCACGGGGCTTACCCAGGCGCTGTAAATGTAACAACTTGCTTGCTCAACTAACCCTATGAGGCGAATGCTACCATTATCTCTCTCTCTCTCTCTCTCTCTCTTTTTTTTTTTTTTTTTTTTGAGAGAGAGTCTTGCTGTCACCCAGGTTGGAGTGCAGTGGTGTGATCTCGGCTCACTGCAAGCTCTGCCTCCTGGGTTCAAGGAATTCTCCTGCCTCAGCCTCCCGAGTAGCTGGGATTACAGGCATGCACTGCTAAGTCTGGCTATTTTTTGTATTTTTAGTAGAGGTGGGGTTTCACCGTGTTGGGCAAGCTGGTCTCAAACTCCTGACCTCAGGTCATCCACCGGCCTCAGTCTCCCAAAGTGCTGGGATTACAGGCATGAGCCTCTGCGCCCTGCCTATAATTATCTCTATCTCACAAATAGAGAAGCCGAGCACGGAATGGTCAGGCACTATACCTAAGGTCGCAGAGCAGCCAGGAATTAAAGAGGTCGGATTCCAACCCAGGCAACTCAGTTCCAGAGTCCAAGCTTCCACCTTCTGCTCTGCTTCCAGATCACAGACCTGTCTATTTATCTGAAATCTGGAGGTGTTTGACCACACTGCCTCCATCCTTAAGGTTTAGTGAGTCCAGCATGCAGTGTCTTAGGTTTCAGGAAGTACTGCCTGCACCCAGGGTTTACTCCCATGGGCCTGTGTCCAGCTTGTGCTTGTGTACACAGAACACAGGAGCAGATAAATTATCTCTAATTCTCTACAACTCTCCAGTCTCTCAGCAAAATTATTCACCTCCTGTTAGAGGCCAGAAGTGGATGTACAAATGGCGTGCATTTGAGCACAGTAGTGAGTCACTGTAGCGTTGAGAGAAGACAGAACACTGGATTTGGGGGCTACCATGGAGAGATCTCTCATAGTACTTTGTTTTTAAAATTTGCTCAATTAATTATCCCATTTACTAAAACTGTGGTTAAAGGACTGGCAAAATTATTCTGGATGACCTGAAATCAATGGCAACAAACTATCCCTGAGGCAAGAAGCAAACACAATCAATTCCTCTTTGCTCTATATATGTGCTTTTCTTGCTTTTCTCTTTCTTTCTTTCTTTCTTTCTTTCTTTCTTTCTTTCTTTCTTTCTTTCTTTCTTTCTTTCTTTCTTTCTTTTTTCTTTCTTTCTGTTTCTTTCTTTATTTTTCTTTCTTTCTCTTTCTTTCTTTCTTTTTCTTTCTTTCTTTTGTTCTTTCCCTTTCTCTCTTCCTCTCTTTCTTTTCTTTCTTTCTTTCTTTTCTTTCTTTTCCCTTTTTCTCTTTCTTTCTTTCACTTTCTTCCTTTCTCTGTCTCTCTCTCTCTTTCTTTTTTATGGTCTCCTGGTCTCAGTGTGTAGATCCAGACTGGCCAGGAATGAGGTGACAATTTAGGGTGGGTGATGGAGGAGTTTTGCAGACACGTAAAAACCAGCACTGGACTAACCCCAGGGAGGCATATCCAAGACAGGATGGTTCATGTGGGGTTTTTTGTGTGTTTTCTTCGAAGGAAGGAAAAGGCTCTTGCAGTTGAAAAAGAAGCAGATGGCCAACAATGCCCCCAACTCAAAGAGCAGCTGTAGCCGCCACTATTTTCAAAACATTAAGGGGATATCTTTAGGACTTCACAGGGAAAGATGATGGTTCCTTCCACAAGCATTTCTTCTATACGTTTCTACTACAAATCCCTGTAGAGGGATGTGGGGAGGAGAGAAATGACTGGGAGGTGGGCACCCTAATGGGAATGCTTGGGACTTGGAATTCTTGTCAGGATGTTAATGGATTTTACAAAACTGATTTTTCTAAGGCAAAAAGAGATTGAAGAGGTATGTGGGTTAAGCAAGAGGGGCTGGGGGCCGCCCCGTGTCTGAGCCCAAGAGGAAAAAAAGGCGAGAGGAGATGGAAAGCAAACAGGAAGGGCATAACCCCAGCAAAGTAGTGAGTCAGACTTCCCAAGAGCAGAGCCCAGAGGTCCGGCCGCCAAGTTAAGGCCAGCAACTGTCCAGACATCATTTGTGCCCAAAAGTCAAAGAGCTTGGACATGAGGCCAGCAGAGAAATGGTTCAGCTGCTCCAGAGATGAAGGGGCCAGAACAAAGGTCTGGCTTCAGATTAGAGGATAGAAAACCGCAGTGGACTTTTGGGGTGACCTTCACCCTCATGGCAAGGCCTGGACCCTCACAGACAGAAATGACAGCAGACAGCCTCTCTCCGAGGCTGCAGACTGCTTTGCACCCTGACCTGGGAACCGGCATGTGACCTCCCTCTGCCTCTACCAGTCTCTCTTCACCCCTGCAAGTCAGAACTGACCCGATGAAGCCAGGAGCTTAGTGACAGGGTGTGAGGAGAACAGGAAGTCAGGGAGAGCGTCTTCAGTGAAGAAACTCCCCATATTTTTGCCCTGAGGAGTTCACAGAAGCAATGGACGAGACACTTCAGTCTGATGGTGATGACTGTTCTGGGCTAGGGGTGACAGCTGAAGAAGCTGGAAGGTGCGAGTTGAAGGGAGGCAGGAAAAACAAAGCCTGTAAATAAAAATTACAGCTAGGTTTTAAGACATAAGTGCTTCTGGAGGAGCTAAATTAACCTGAGGAGTAAACAAGGAAATCAGATTCTTTCTCAGCATTTTGGATTTGGTAAGGGCTTGAAGAGAGGGATTCCGAAGGTTATGCCTGAGCAGGGCTGGGGGGTGAGGCTGGCGCAGTGGGGCAGAGACACGGGCTTGGGATGAGGGCGAGTACCTCCCCCAGCCCTGGCCCAGGGCGATTCGCTCTTGCTCCACCCTAAGGAGAACACACACATTTTGCCTGAAATGAACCCAGGCAGGTTGCAGGTGCTGTGCCATTTAGAGATGGGCAGTGCCCTCCCTGCCCCAGCCCCAGCCCCTGCAATTCTAAAAGAACACACAGTGGATGAGGCTCCCAGAGTGTCCACAGTCCCCACAGCTCCCTCCATTTTGTCCCCACTTAGAAATGCACAGTTGTGGTGACATTATAAAGGGGCAACTGTGACTCTGCTATCATCTATCTATCTATCTATCTATCTATCTATCTATCTATCTATCTATCTATCTGTCATCTATGAATCATCCGGAGTAGATGGACACACACACAGTCTTCCTGTTTAAGTATCTCAGTCTATTGGTCTATTGTCAGAAACACTCCACAATTGAGTTCTGAACACAGTGAAGAACAACAGTTTCAGGCTACTTGAAAAGTGCCTTCCCACAGAAACTTCAGCTCAAGGAGGAGATCTGATCTGCGAATCCGTGGGCCTCAGCCTTAGGGTGCTGGGTTTCCTGTAAGGTCCTGTGCTTGCTGAAGTAGGAATGCCCCGGTATCCTATCTGAGCTGCCGGGGCGGCCGGCCTCCACCATGCCAGGCTGACCTGAGAGCTCCCTCTAGTGACTCTTCTGAGCACGCGCTTTTTATTTTTCATCCACCAAATTTCGAAAGAGGTAATTGCTAAGACAGGCCCTGTGTGAACACTTAGATCTCTGCCTAGACTCTTTTGTTGATAATGAAAATGAGAAAACTTATTGCATACCAAATCCCAAGTTTCATAATAACCACATGAGGTGGTATAATTGTTTCCACATTTTACAAATGAGGAGATGCAGCTCCCTAACATGCCAAGATCAAGCAGATTGGGAGTTGTGGGGCAGCATCTGACTGAAGAGCCGTATTCCAGTCCCATGCTCCTGGCCCTGTCCTCTCCTCCTCAGCCATGCAGACAGCCCTAATCTGCCGAAATCACTACCTCATTCCCTTGGCCTGAAACAGAGGGTGCTCAACCGATTCCGCAACTAGCACTTGGATTTCTTTTTGAATCACCATTGTAGACTAACTTGTTACCACATTTACTGTCAAAAGATGGCTCACTTTACAAAGTGAGCTCTTTTGACAAAATACTATGCCTGATTTTGTTACTATAACAAAAATCTTAGAAGTATTTTCTATTCTTCAGTTTCCTCCTATCTAAAATGTAAATAGCACATTCTTTTTTTTCCTCCTACAGATAACTATTTTTTTAGGCAAATTTAATGGACCTTTGGATTTTTGAAATACTTCTATTAAATAAAGACCTGAAGCTATTTTTTCCCCTGTTATTTGGAGAGTTAGATTCCTGAGGTTTGAAAGTACACTCATTTGGGAGCCAAAAAAGAATTATGTTGGCATCTGGGTTTGACTTTCAGCAGCTGTCTGACCTGGGCAACACTTCACATTTCTGATTCCAGTTTCCTTGTATATATTAAAGAGAGGAATTTACCCAGATGAATTTTAAGCCTCCTACTAGCTAGAATATTAGTTGATGGTGGGTTGTGAGAGAAAATATATGAAAACATGCAGTAATGATTAGCAGGTGTTGATGACTGCCCTCGTGGAATAATGTACCACGTACTCTACCTTCAAGCTATGGATAAATTGAGCTTATTTCTTAGATTTTGTGTGAAATGGGATGACTGGGACTGGCTTGAAATCCACAATAGACATTATCAAATTGAAAATGAAATCCCCCAATATCCAGTTTCTGAGCAGTCCATCAGAACAAAAATAAATTGGGGTATATTCTACTGTCTCTTGGGTTAAAACTCTCATGTGCACATGGCCATATATATTATGTATGGTGAAAACCTACAGAATGTGTGTAATAACATAGGTGACACATATTATTTAGAAGGGTTTTTCTCCCTTTTCTTAATTTGAGTCACACTTAGCCTCCTTGGAAAAGCAGCAAAAGACCAGGGTCAGAAAGACTCCTGTCAGTGTAACTCTTCATTGTTAACCTTTAGATAATGTGAGGGCAAGAAGTCAGGAGTAGAGTTTCTCTGGGAAGCATTAATGAGCAGACTCAGGCCAGGGTTAAAGGGAGGAGAAGAATGTTTGGGTTCAGGACCTCCTGCAGATCACATAACAACTTTATTTTTCTAATTTCCAAGTGATCTATTTTTACGGGTTTATTATTATTAATATTCTTTTTTAAGTAACGTTAGGTAAGATCAATCTTAGGGACTGGAAACAAAGAAAACAATGTTCCCTTGTAGGAATGAGAGGTATTAACATCAAATTTTCTCTCAACGAATCAGGTGTAAAAGGAATGTTTCTCAACACAACATAGGCTATATATGTCAAGCCCACAGCTAGTGTCATACTCATTGGTGAAAAGTTGAAAGCTTTTCCTCCAAGATCAGGAACAAGACAAGGATGTCTACTCTTACCATTTCTGTTCAACATAGTGCTGGAAATCCTACCCAGAAAAATTAGACAAAGGAAAGAAATAAAAGGTGTCCAAATAGGAAAGAATGAAGTGAAACTGTCTCTGTTTGCTGTTAACATAATGTTATATATATAAAATCCTCAGGACTCCACCAAAAAACAGTGTTAGAATTGATAAATGAATTCAGTAAATTGCAGGATACAAAATCAACTTACAAAAATCAGCAGAATTTCTATACACTAACAGCAAATGATCTGAAAAAGAAATTAAGAAAACAATCCCACTTACAATAGCATCACAAAATAAATAAAATGTTTAGGAGTAAATTTAAGCAAGGAAGTGATGAAAACTGTAAAACATTGATTAAAGAAATTGAAGTTGACACAAATAAATAGAAATATTTCTTGTATTTACAGATAGGAAGAATTAATATTGTTAAAATGTCCTTATCCAGAGTGATCTGCAGATTCAATGTGATTCCTATCAAAATCCAATGTGATTCTTCACAGAAATATAAAATACAAACCTAAAATTAATATGGAACCACAAAAATCCCAAATAGCCAAAACAATCCTGACCAAAAAGAGCAAAACTGGAGGCATCATACTGCCACTACCAGATTTCAAAGTATATTACAAAGCTATAGTAATCAAAACTGCATGGTACTGGCATAAAAACACATCAAATAGGATAGAGAGTTTATAAATAAAATCACACATTTATGGTCAATTGATTTTTGACAAAAGTGCTAAGAACATGTAATGCAAAAATGACAGACTCTTTAATAAATGATGCTAATAAAATTGGATATCAACATGGAGAAGAATAAAAATGGACCCTTCTCTCACCCCTTATACAAGAATGAACTCAAAATGAATTAAAGACTTAAATTTAGTACCTACAACTATAAATCTACTGAAAGAAGACATACAGGAAATTCTCCATGACATTAGTCTGGACAAAGATTTCTTGACTGTGACCCAAAAGCACAGGCAACAAAAGTAAAAACAGACAAGTGAAATTGTGTCAAACTAAAAACCTTCTGTGTAGCAAAGGAAACAATTAATAGAGTGAAAAGACAACCCAAGGATTAGGAGAAAATATTTGCAAGTTATACATAGGATAAGGGACTAATTTCCAAAATATGCAAGGAACTCAAACTGCTCAATAACAAGAACACAACCCTATTAAAAAAACAGGCAAATGACTTGACTAGACAGTTCTTAAAAGAAGTCATACAAATGGCCAACAGAAATGAAAAAATTGCTCAACATCACTAATCATTAGAGAGATGCAAATTAAAACCACAGTGAGGTATTACCTCATACCTGTTAGATTGACTACTATCAAAAAGATGAAAGATAAGTTTTGGAAAGTATGTGGAGAAAAGGGAACCCTTGTATACTGCTGATGGTATTGCAAATTAGTGGAGCTATTTTGGAAATCAGTATGGAGACACCTTAAAAAATTAAAAATATAACTAACATATGATACAGCAATCCTACTACTGGGTATATATCCAAAGGAATGGAAATCAGTACAGCGAAGGGATGCTTCATATTTATTGTAGCATTACTCACATTAGCCAAGCTATAGAAACAACCTAAGCACTCGACAGATAAATGAATTTTTAAAAATGTGATGTAGATAGACAATGGAATACTACTCAGCCTTACACAAACAGGAAATTCTGTCATTTGCAACAACGTGGATGAACCTAGAAGACATTCTGTTAAGTGAAATAAGCCAGGCAGAGAGAGACAAATGCAATATGATCTCACTGACATGTGGAATTGAAAAAAGTCAAACCCAGAGAAGTAGAGAGTAGATTGGTGGTAACCAGAGGCTGTGGAGGGAGGTGGATGTGGTGGATTGGGAAAAGGGAGATATTGGTCAACAAGTACAAAGTTAGAGTTAGGTGAAATCTGTTCTGGTGTTCTATTGCACAGCAAGGTGACTATAGTTAATAATAATGTATATTTCAAAATAGCTAAAAGAGAGGACTCAATAAAAGAGAAGATTTTAAATGTTTTTACTACAAATAAATGATAAATATTTGAGGTGATGGATATGCTAGTAAGGCTGATTTGATCATTCTGTAATGTATACGTGTATTGAAACATCACATCATACCCCATAAATGTATGCAATTATTATTTGTCACTTAAAAATAAAATAAAACTATAAAAAAAAGTCAAACTTAACTTACAATGAGAGAATGATAGAAGAATCAGCCAGGCATCAAGAGTTATGGGATCAAGAAGAGGGTGTTCTCAGTCATCTCAGCTGTCACCAATAGAATTCAATTCTGGCTTGGTGAAACAGAGGACATTATTTTCAGAATTCTTGCAGAGGCGGGAAAACCAGATTTAGAGCCTATACAGCTAGGAATTGGTCATACCTGCAGTCCTCCCCACCAGGATGGACTCTATTCAGCTCATCCTTCTGCTCTTCCAGCTTCAGATTTAAACTCTCAGGTGGGTGCACCCCATTGGTGAAGCCCAGTTGCAGGGGAAACTGAGAAAAGGAACATTGGGCTTCTATAAAGAAGTCTATGTCCCCCAAGCTAGGGAATTCTCCTAGCCTGATTTATTAGTCATATTCTTGTCAGGAAATAGATGGCACTCTCAACTGTGATGACTCAAAAGAGTTTACTGAAAAACTACCATAATTATAAAGGCATAAGTAGGAATAGGGAAAATCAACAGGAGACAGTGAAGCTCTCCAGGGCCAACAGCTGTGGGAAGTCATTTCCACTTCTAGACCTGAAAGGGTAAAAAGCTATTCGTGAAGTGTGGTGAGACTGTAGAAGCTGTGGCACATGCGAAGAAAGTCAACCACTTCCAACGCATGGCCTGGCAGCGGGTGCACTGGTCCTTTTCCCTTCCTGCCTTTCAGTCTCCTGCTGCTGCCTCCCATTGGCTATACCAGAAGCTAGAGGACCAGGGAGCCCACGGTGCCATCCTTGGAAGTCAGCCTTTCAAACAGAGCAAGATGGAGAAAAGTCAAGAGTGGACGTGGAGGAGCAAATGGATGCCATCCAACACTCAGGAAGGGGAATTAAGGGTGCTGGGTGCCCCACCTCCTTCAAAACAAAGACAAGTGCTCACTACAAAGTTGTGGAACAAGGGCCCAGGTAGAGACACATGGTGTTGTGGCTGATGGTCTCTTCTTGGAGGTTCCTGCTCCACTTGCCTCATCATCCATTAACATGCCTGCCCTTTTCCTATTCTTCTGTTATATTTAAAAAACAAAAATTATTTCCCTTTTTCTCCTCTTGGCGTATTTTTTCTTCTTTCACCCTTGCCCCACACCCTTTCCCAACTCATTTGCTTTGCCTTTTCCATTTCAATTTTATTAAAATTAAATGTGTACTGGAATGGGAGTTCTGTAGCCTAGGTCCTAATCCTGGTCCTAATTCATTATGTTATGGGCAGAGGCTGGTGACCCACAGCCTGCCTCAAGTTCGGGACTGTAGTTTCCTCATCTGTATAGGGAAGGTCTTAATTTCATTATTTTATTCTATCATTCAAGAAATGTACTGAGGATCTACTATGTGCCTGGCACCGAGCTTGATGTGGTTGACATAAAAAGATGAAAGCACTCAGTGACCTAGCCCTCAAGAACTTTTAGCTTACTGAGGAAGATAATCATCAATGGCATGAATCAGTGAACACCTATTATTGTGGTAAGTACTGCAGTGGAGGGCTCCGGAGTGTAGTGACAGTGTCCAATAGAGGTGAACACTCCTGGCGAGAGTATGTTGGGGTAGGAGGCACTTCCAGGAGCAAGCACGTGAGTCCCATGGGGACCGAGATCTTGGTGTGCTTTGTCCCCTGCTCCATTCCCAAGGCTTACGAGGGTTCCTGGCATATAGTAGATACCTAGTTAATACCGTGGAATGAATGAGTGAAGGAAGTGAAGCTAGGTTGAGACCTGCAGATGTGTGTGAGCTAAAATAGCTTGGAGGCAGAGAGCAGGAGGGAACTAACAAGTAGCACGATGAAGGGCCTGTGCAAGAAGGGTAAGGCTGCTGTGGAGCAGAAGGACCATGTAGTCCAGGCTGAGGCTGTGGGATGCAGGGGCCTGATCATGGTAATCTCAGGCCATACTGAGAATTTTGACTTTATTCTAAGATAATGAGGAGACATTGAAACATTTAAAGAAGAGAGATACAGAATGGAGTTTGAATTGGATTGGATAATCTCTAACATTTCATCCAGTTCTATGATTTCTTTGACTTCAATAGATTCCTCTTATTTCTCAGCTTTCTCTTGTTCATAAATTTCTGTGAATTGAACATCTATTGTATGCACAATCTAATAGTAGTTTCCATGGGAGAATTAAAAATATTAAAACATTGTCTCTGTCTTCTATAAAAAAAATTTATAGAAACTCATATCTGACATAAAGCTGGGAACAATAGGTTAAGTGCTATAAAAGAAATCAAAAGAAATCACAAGCTACTGAGTGTGTGTAAGATTCCAGTGAGACAGAGAAGATATCCAAATATAGTGATGGTGGCCCCATAGCAGGTGGTGGATGTGGGAAGGGATGCCTACTTTTTCAAGTAGGTAACATTTGAAAAGATATTAGCCAGAGGGAAAATTTCAACACCCACGGAAGGTCTCCTAAATAAAAGACAGAGTATGAACAAAGATAGATGCAGGAAAATGATGAGACACATTTGGAGAAGGAGGCCGTGGCCAGTTGTAAGGGTTGGGGGGAAGGGGAGAGAAGTAAGTGGGTCCAAGCTCCCACTGGACTTGAATGCTCACTGGAGAGCTCTGGAGTCAGTTCTGATCCCTGAAGGTGTGTGAGCTGGAAAGGGATGCTATCCTAGGATGGCATTATCATCTAATGGAAGAGATGCTGTCATAGGATTCATTACCATATAATAAAGTATAGAGCTACTTTGGAAGGAGAATCCAGCATCTTGGATGAAGCTGAGGCCTGTCTGGAGTTATTCCAGTCCTAATGACAAGTAAATGGGGCCTAAACCAAGGGAGCTATGATGGGGATGAAAGGAGGGGATGTGATGAAGAACTATGGATTTATGGCCACCAGCCTTAGATGCTGTATGTTCTTAGCAAATGGCAACTTAGCAGGGGGAAAGGTCAAAAAAAATGTAAGATGGCTGAGCCTTCAGGATTGTGTGGCTAGGAGAATTTTGGTGTCATTACTAAGAAGGTAGAACTCGAGGAGAAAAACTGGTTGGAAAAAGATGTACTGATAGCTGTTGTTCAGGTTACAAATGTGATCTGCTACAGAAATTTGCAGAAAGACATAGTTCCTGCTTTTAGGAAAGATGAGACACACACATACACATCAAAGCTAAAAAGGACGGGGTGTCAAGTATAAAAAGGGTGCTATGGGAATCCAGAGGGATTTCTGGAATAACTCTTGACTGGCCCCAGTTTCACCCGAGATTATGAATTTTCCTTCCAAAGCAGCTATAGGTATCATTATGTGATAATTAGTCCTATGACAGCACCTCTTTCATTAGATGATGTTGGCATTCTAGGAGCTACATGTATCCACATGGATTTATCACAAAAACATTGTAGTGAGAGATCAGGGTCCCGTCAGGAAAATATGGCACATCTATGACATTTAACAGTTGATAATTCAATGAAGAGACCATGTGCGGAGGCGTGGCTGGGTGAATGGAACCAGAAGGTTAGTAAAACGTGGGAATTAGCAACAGAAGGAAATGTTTACTGCCTCTAGGCTTGAAGTGAGAAAGGGAGGGATTTGGTGGTAATGGAGCCTCCTGAGAGCTGTAGCCACAGAAGAGAACCTGCTAGAAGGGATCTGTTAACCAAAAGGAAGCCATTCCCAGAAATGCAGCCAGCTGGGAAGACATATATTCTATGCATTAATTTCTTTTTTCTTTTCTCGTTTTTTTTCTTTTTTCTTTTCCTTTTTTTTTTTTTTGTTTTTTTTTGAGACTCACTCTGTTGCCCAGGCTGGAGTGCAGTGGCACGATCTTGGCTCATTGCAACTTCTGCCTCCCAGGTTCAAGCGATTCTCCTACCTCAGCCTCCCAAGTAGCTGGGATTATAGATGCCCACCACCACACTGGCTAATTTTTGTATTTTTAGTAGAGACAGGGTTTCACCATCTTGGTCAGGCTGGTCTCAAACTCCTGATGTCAGGTGATCCACCTGCCTCGGCCTCCCAAAGTGCTGGGATTACAGGCATGAGCCACTGCGCCCAGCCTGCACTAGTTTCGTATAGGTGCGGTAACAAATTACCAGAAACTTAATGGCTTATTATGTTGTAGTTCTGGAGATCATAAATCCAAAATAGATTTCACTAGGCTAAAATCAAGGTGTTGGCAAGGCTGCATTCCTTCTGGAAGTTCTGGGGAGAGAATCTATTTCCTTCACTTTTCCACTTTCTAGGAGGCTCCTGCATACCTTGATGCATGGTCCCTTTTTCCATCTTCAAATCCAGCAGTGTAGCATCTTCTGATCCCTCTGTCTAACCACGACCCTTTTGCCTTTCTCTTATGACAACCCTTCTGATGACATTGGCCTCACTCAGATAATCCCAGACAATCTCCCCATTTGAAGTTCTTTAATCACATCTGTCCAATCTCTTTTGTCATATAATGTAATATACTACAGGTTCTGGGGATTAGAACATGGACATCTTTGGGATGTCCCGTCTTTGGGAAGGCATTTTTCTGCCTAGCACACCATACTTTTTCTTCTGCCTTTCTTCAATCTCCTTTGCTTTCCAACAGATAAATCCAATTTAACAAGGGAGCCTGCAGATGCAGTCCATGGGAGTTCCTCTTTTGGGGTCCATCAACATGGAGAAGGACAGAAAATGTAAGTCGGGTAGGCCATTGGAGACTAACCAATGGAAAATATGTTGTATAATGAAATATATGCATGGTATTATTCATATAAATTGGAAAACATAGAACAATGCTCATGGTTATACATATAGGTGGTATTAATATATTTTAAAAATATAATCTTATTTTAGAATAGTTATAGACTTACTGAAAAATTAAGAAGACACTGCAGTTTCTGTATACTCCACACCTAGTTTCCCCTATTATTAGTATCTTACATTAACAGGGCACATCTGTCACAATTAATGAACCAATATTTATTCATTATAATAAACTGAAGTCCATACTTTTCAAATTTGTTTAGCTTTTTAATGTCTTTTTTATGTTCCAAGATTCATCTAGGATATCATATTAATTTTGTTATCAGTCTTTTTTGACCCTCTTTTGCTGTGACAGTTTCTCAGGCTTTTCTTGTGATGGATAATAATACTTTAAAATTACACAGGAATCACAAACACCACATTTAGGAACGTGCTCACCTCTGGGGACTTTGTGAGGGGAATGGGGTCAGGAAAGGGACACACAGGTCAGGAAAGGGACACACAAGCTTCAGATACATTGGTAACATTTTCTCTCTTTAAAAAGATCTAAAGCTGGTGTGATAAAATGTTTGGAACTGATAGCACTGGATAGAGAGTAAATTTGTTATATGATTCTCTGTGATTATTTATTTATTTATTTGAAATAGCTCAGAGTGAAATTAAGGACTTGGTGGGGAGGAAGGAAGATGACGAAAGGAAGAGGGAAGGTGGCTGCAATGGAATGAGCAATGGGGCGTGACCTGATGGACCTGGAGTTGGCAAACGTTGGTTGTGAAGCTAGAATTGCAGACTGAGCCTATGGCAAGTCCTGATGATGGAGGCTGGATCAAACCTCTTTATCAACTGAGAACCACAGACAATTTCTGAGCAGTGGAGTGGGAATGGAGGGTGATTGTTTGCGAGGTATAGGATATGTGGTGAAGAAGAATTAAGGCAACTCCACTAGGAGGGTGGTGCAGAGGTAAAGATGTATACACATAAGGCCTTAAATATAAAATAATAGCAAATATGTATTGAGCGCCCACTCTTTTCATGCTCTGTGTATCTAATTTAATCCTTAGGACAACCTATTGAAGTATCACCACCGCTCTTTGCAGGTGAGGAAAGTGAGCCACAGAGATGTTAAATAGCTTTCCCACAGTCACAAATCTGGAAACTGGGGGCACTGGATGGGAATTAGACAGGCTCACTGCAGGGTACACGTGCCTAAAATTTGGGTTCTGCTCCCGCCCTAGAATGTGAGTAGTAGAGGTGATGAGACGTGGATATTACAGGTGAGGGAGAAGTGGGTGTTGGGGAATCAATGGCTTCAAGCTTGGGTGACCAGAGGATATTATGACCACAGAGCCAAATTTTAAGCATCAAGAGGAAGAGCTGGATTGAATAGTTGGCTAATAAGAAAAGTTATGTTAGAGGAGCTGAAGAAAGGTCAAGTGGGCAAGCTGCAAAGCAGTGTGTGGAGCAGCTGCTTTGGCCCTGAGAGTTAAAGCCGCAGGAGTGAGGGAGGGCGATTTCTTTACCGAGAAAAGGAAGAAAGAAAAGTGAAGGGCAGGAAGCAATTAAAACTATAAAGATAGAAGCGATTTTATAGACTTGGTTTATGAGATATTTAGTAGGCTTTTTACTTAGGTATGCTCCTCCCTCCTACTTCTGTTGGGGTGAGCCTGCCTGAGAGGTGGTTTGTTTCTTCCTTTTACAAGTCCATCTCCTTACAGAAGGGGTTCTTGGCTTGATACGGTTTCTAGATGGATGAAATAGCACCCCCTTGCCCAGTTTATTTCTATTTATATTATTATTCTAATTTGGCTCAGCACTTTTCACTTTCATTTAAAGATTTGAAAATTATATTCCCTTCCTTTTCAATATCTTTATGCAAATAGGCATACTTTGAGGTGAGATAACAAACAGGAGTTGAAATAAACATCTTGAAAATTTCAAATGTTGTGGGAAGAACATTGTTGATTTTCAGCTTCTTGAACTCTTTGACTTTAAAGTGAAATTAGGATTTAAAATGCTTATTCCTTCCCTCCCCACCTCCCCAATAAGGAGATAGCAGGGTGGGGAGCTGTGTGACTTCTTTCTTTGTCCTATAGGGGCTTAAATTTGCGTGCTCTTCAGATCCATTTTAAAACACAACAAGGAACGTTCTTTAAAACCCAGTAATGTTTGACTACAAAATAGTGAATTCATGCATGCCATAATATGTCAGATTATGGTAAAACATGAACTTTCTGCTAAAGTATGTGGCAAAAGATGCATTTACTGCAACACTACATTAGGGGGCTATCAAACACAAGTCAGAACTGGATAGCAGTCTTTTTCTTTAGTTATTTCTGAAGAAATCTAAAAAGGAAAAGTTAGGGGAGAGAAACGCTGATCTAAAACTTGACCTGTTTTGTTATTCTCATAGAAAGTAAGTTTTGCAGAATATTAATTAGTCTAGTTAGCCCAATCATTTTTACATGTATAGAACTCTATGGAATAAGACAGTAGAAGCCAGTAGTAGAAGATCAGTGAACAAGAGTCAGAAGACTTTGTTCAATCCCTAACTGCTATAATCCCGGGCAAACTGGGGTCACCTGCCCTCACCCTCAGAAATTCCACTATAATTGATCTGTGGTGGAGCTTAGGCTAGGTATTTTTAAAAACAATTACCGGGTGACTATCCTGAAGACCTAGGGTTGAGCGCCATTGCACAGTATCAGCTGTTAGCTACTGTTTGATAGAAGATGGAGACAGCCAGTGCTTATGTGAGAGATGAAGGCAGAGCTGGAGGGGGAATATAGTGGGCTTGCAATTGGCCCTCAACATCCATTTCACTCTGAATGCTTAGTCCGAGCCAACCCGGGGATGCTTCGACAGTGATGGGTTCCAGGTGGAGCATATATGATCACATTCTGGTCAATGAGACATGAGAAGCCTGGTACTACTGCTGCTTGGGGGTCAGGGGATTTTATTCTAGGAAAGATCTCTCACTTAAGAGAAAGTCCCAGAGGAGCTATTCCCTTTTCTTCCTTGCACTATTTTATCTGGATGTGATGCTTGGTTCCACTGAAGCTATCTGGCTACCTACTTATAAATGGAATAGGCATCAAAGTTCAGAAGATCCTGGGTCTTAATTACATTGATAAGCCATTACATCAACCAGCCCTGAGCCCATCCTACTTCTGGGATTTTTATTATGTTGGATTTTAAAAACATCTATATTTAAAACCACTTTGAGTTAGATTTTGTTGTTTGCAGTCAAACTTACTCTAAATGATACAGTGAAAGATAGTTCACTTTTGGCATAAAGTCAAAAGAGAGTTTTCTAATGGGATTCTCCCTGAGACTATGCCAATCTTCTTACAGCTTCAGTGAAGGCGAAGTCTGGGCTATGGAATCATAGAATGTTAGACCTAGCTGTGTGATTCAGAATCCTTATTTTTGATGAGTAGATTAGAATTGGGGAGGTAACATAACATTCCTAAGGTCACACAGCAAGTTGGTGACATGACTACACCTAGAAAACTTGAACGATATTGCATAGTAAAACTCAATTGTAAAGGCTACATCCCACCATATTTTTGATATACAGCTAGTTTGTTCACAACCTCCATATGTTCAGTGATACTATGTCCCTCATATACAAAATAATGTCAAGAATATTTCTCCCTAAACTTAAAGCCTGAAATAGGTTTTACAAATTATATTATTGGGCTTTGCTATATTAAAATTTCATTCTGAACAGTCCAGAATGCTCAATCAAGATAAATTAGATAATTGCCCAAATTAGTTTTGCTCCAAATTAGAAGCTACTGTAGCCACATGAAACTTGTGCTTTGCCCTTGGGCAAAGTGGGTGTCAGCCTCCTTTGCATGATTTTGCAGAAATGTAAACATTTCATCTGCCCATCAAATTGCCTTCCCATCATTGATATTCAACTCTGCAGTTAGAGATTCATCCTTTCTGTGTAAGGCTTGGTCTGATATTAAAACACTAATAGCTCTGGACAGAATAGTACTCAGACCTACGCTTCTCATACAGAGGTAATCATATGCAAATTTTTGGGGGCGGGGGGAAAGATAGCACACCTTTCTGGAGAACAAACCTAACCTGATGGAAAAAGATACATACATATAGGACAAAATGCAAAATGACAAGAATTTTAAAGACGAAATAGGAGATTGCAAATTTCGCATTACCTGTATACCTCTGGTCATTTTATTCTGTTTAGGGGTACTTTGTGTGGAAAAGTTTGATAGCACTAATAAATCTTGCCTCACTTTGGATAAATTTTTTTTTCTCCAGAAGATTCACTGAATGTTAACTAAGCTTACATATGGAACTCACTGTGATCAGAGTTTACTTACTATGACTGTGTAGCAAATTACACCAAAACTTACTGGTATAAAACAACAATTTGTTATGCTCATAGAATTTGTGGGACAGGAATTTGGACAGGATACAGCAAGACCAGCGTGTCTCTGCTTCCAGATGTCTGGGACCCCAGCTGGAAAGCTCACAGATGAGGTCAAAGGCAGAATCATGTCAGGGTCTGTTCACTGACATATCTGGCTGCTAGCTGGGAGCGTCAGCTTCTCTCCATGTGGGCTAATGTGGGCTTCCTCACTGTGTCCGTGAAAAATGTCCGTAAAAGAGATCCAGGCATAAGCTGTAGCCTTTTTTGATGACCCCAGTCTTGGAAGCCATGTAGCATCATTTCTGCCATACTCTATTGATTAGTCAAAAGCCTGCTAGGATCAAGGAGAGTGGATGTAGACTCCACTTTTTGACGAGTAAGTGGCAAGGTTCTGGAAAAGCAAGCAGAATTGGAAATGTTACTGTGGCCCATTTTGGAAATTAAGGTCTGCAACTGCTAGCTTACTATGGTCAAAGGAATTTCATCTTTTTGGGAGTTAATGTTCTATGGCTATAGAGAAATCCCTCAATCTTCATCTAGATTTCTATTCAGTTGGAAGGTTGTTCTAAGAAAACCTGCAAAGAATGTGAATAGGTCAATTCTATTTCTAGTGCCTGAAAAGCAATCCTAAATGCAGGCAATTCAGAAGCATCCTTTCAAATAATGAAAAGTACATTCAATCTGCCTCTAAAAAATGTTGTTGTTAAGGTAATGAAACATCAGATACCCAAAAATAAGCTGGATCCTGATGTTGTCTTAGGCCTTCTGGATTTAAATTTCTTCATCCCAAATGGTGAAGCCTGGCTCTGTCCCCCTTAGAAGTTAGCTTGACAATGTTGTGTGGTGGAAAGATCATGTTTTGGGGCATTAGACAGTCTGAATTCAAACCTTGACTCACTTTGCAAATCTAATCTTAAACAACCATATCATTCTTTAAAGTCTTGGTTCCTTGTCTAAATTATACAATAAGGATGCCAACAGAACCTACCTCATAAAGGATACATAAAGATTATGCATGTAAAGTAAGTGATACAAGTAGGCTTTTAAATTGTGGTTTTCTTATGGCACAGCTGTGATGGTTCAGTGGAAAAATGCATGTTAAGTTACTGTACACACAGTATACTCTGGACAAAATTGGGTATTCTTGGTATTATACCCCATTTGTTATATCTCATCTTGTTCAGCAATTCTGAAATTTGATGTTTATGAGACTTATCTGATGTAACAGTTAAAAACATAGATTATTGACATCCTGTGTGGGAGATTCTACTCAGTAGGTCTGAGGTTCGATCTGGGAATGTTGTGTAATTGTAATAGTTCTTAGCCCTTCCCCATCCCCAGAAACACTCACGTAATTCTGATGCACCTGTTGGATTCACGGATGGGCATTTGGTAGCCACTGGGAAGATCCCTAGGGGACATGAGCCCTTGAGCAGTAAGGGTCATTGAGTGGACTTCTGCTTCATATTGGGCATTTTAGGGAGCTCCCCTGCAATGCCTACAGGCATTGGAGGTGTCAGAGTGTCTGCGCACCTGAGAGGGATCATGGGAGGAGCAAGGCCAGACCACTTAATGGAAGCTCTGTTTCCATGGCAGTCTTCCCAGAAGTCCATTATCCTCATTGCTGTCCTGAGTTTAGTGGGTATGAGAGTTTTGCTATTGTATCGACTGAGGAAGTCATTCTTAGCTAATAAGGTAGAAAAATTACCTACGACTTGATTTTTGTTTGAAAGATTAAGTAATTAAGAAGCAAAACACACTTTGTAGGTACCAATTTACATGTCGAGCATCAGTAAAACAAGCTTCTTTAATAATGATTGGCTACTGGTTCCTTTCCAACCAATATCAAATCCAGTCAATAGATTTGATATTTCTGAAAAAGATCTAAGGCATTAAGCTGGCCATGGACACATCCGATTCCCCATAGACTCTGCCTTTCTGGAGGAAATGTATGTATTAATGTCAAATGGTTACCATTGGGTGAGACACTGAAGAGAGGTCAGAAATGATCGATTTTATTTTCTTTGGCAAGCATATTCCTTGGGTAATCTTTGATAACTCGAGAGTACCTATATTTAAGGAATTCTTTCAATCTGTAAGCATGTTGCCTGCCTCCATCCCTCCAGCAAGCTCTTATTCTGTGGTATTTTCAGATTTAACACTTTCTTTCCGGAAAATATTTTTCCACTTGTATTGCTTAACAGAGAAAGTGCTGTACTAGTATAATTTTTCCATCTCCCAATTTCTTCACTTTATCCCTATGTCATATTTTAGAATAATTATAAGGATATTACTTTTCCTTGCTGATTACTTTTCTAACAGTAAAAATCTTCTCATGATGACTTTATATTTTTCCTCACTGCTAAAGTTTCCTGCTTCAATAATATTTATATAATTGTATACATCAATTATATAAACTGAATGTATATAATATTTAGAACATTCTTCATGTATTTCTTTTGTATATTGTTGTTTATTATCTTTTTAAGTCAATTAGATCCCTCTCTCAGGATCGAAGGATTGGTAAGTGGTGTGTAAATTATGCTCTCACATCACATTCTACTTTCCCATATCAACACTGACATAGAAAAAGACACAACAATTTTTACTCTGCCCTCTGGTGGTGGCAATTGGGTACAAAAGTTTCCTTTTCAGTCTTGTCCTCTTGGCATATAAATAATATACATATACTACTACTACTACATATTTTTATCACTTTTTTTTTTTAAGTTCAGGGATACCTACTACATACTGAGTGTCACATTGTCCTGGGCATTTTATCACTTCATCCTGACTCTAACGTGAGATACTATTATAAGGAAACCAAAGATCATAGACATTAGAATGTAACCTACAGGGGCAAGATTCAAATTCAAGGATGTCCAAATCCAGAGACTACACTCGTTTACTATGGCATGCCGCCTCCAATCTAGTATCTTCAACAAAGAAAACCATGAATTGAGTCTTTGATAACTACGTGCAAGTAAGAATACAGGATTTGGCCTCAGAAAGACCTGGCTTTAAAATCAATCCCTGCTACCTCCTGTGTCTGTCACTTTCGGCAAGTTATTTGCTTTTCCTAAGCCTCATTTTTCTCATATACTACTATCCATGATGCTAGATAGATAGACCACGTTTTAGGGATCTGGTGACGACTGAAAAAAATAACTCATGTAAAGCACAATGTAACTAATGTGTGATAGATCTGATGACCATGGTCTTGTTGAAAAATATTGTGCATTCCCCAAACTCAAGTTTGTTAGACACACTTTAGTTTGGTCTTGTCTTTTATGTGACTGTCTCTTGAAATTTAAATGCAATTTTCCTAGTATAAAGGGGCTTACAGGCTTTTGGCATTCTCAGAGCTGGTCCTGGAAGCCTTTTCCTCAGTGGTTCTGGTTTATGTGGGTTACCTTTGATTTCATTAAATACTTAGTTTCAAATGAGAATCTGGTCCTTGCACCTTCACTTCTTGTGTGTTATTCTATTCAAACCTATTTTAGACATTTATCTCTTAATAAGCAAAACTGATGAATTGAATGGTTTGTTTGAGATTTGGTCACTAATTTCTATTTGATGTCAAATCATAGAAAATCAATGTTAATCTTGCTGTTTAGGGCCTTACCGTGCTTAAAAAAGGAGTTACCGTCACATGAAAATGTTTTCAATGCAGGAAACAAAATGGTGTAAGGTAGTTGTGGGGATGGTAAAAAAGCTCTTTAAAAATGTTTCAGAAACTCATGAAAAATAAATGGCACAATTAAAAAATTCTACAGTCCTGGCAAGAATGTGGTAAGACAAGAATGTTATATCATGCCAGTGAATCTGTAAGTTGGCATGGCGTTTTTGGAAAGCAATTTGGTAAGTTGTAATAAGAGATTTAAAATGTTCATACACAGTGAAATTTCACTTTCAGAAATTTGTCCTAAAGAGAGCAAAGCTTTAGCCAGAGAGCTAGAAGTCACAACCATACTGATGACCAAAAAGTTAGAAACAACCAAAATGTGAATAAAAGGGGACTGCTTATAAACATATAATATCTACACTAAAATCATTGCAACATAGTCATTTATAAAAATAATGTCTTTCTGTGTTTCTCTCTCTCTTTTTTATTAAAAATATTGATGTGGGGGTAACTTGGGAAGATGCTCATAATACAATGAGAGGTGGAAAAATAAAACTAACATACAAAATTAGTTAAACTATAACCTGTCTCTCTTCTGTAATTTTGCTGTATGTATCTACTGCTCTCTCTCTATTGCTCTTTGTGTCACATGTGCTTTCTCTGGCTCTGTCTTGCTGTCTCTCTGTTTCTGTCTCTCTCTCTGTATCTCTCTGTCTTGCTGTCTGTCTCTGTCTGTATCTCCCTGCCTCTCTCTGTCTCTGTCCTGCTGTCCCTCTCTTTCTGTCTCTTCATTTTTTTCTCTCTCTCTCTTTCTCTGTGTATTCAGATTATATACATATACCTTTCATTATAAATACAGTATTTCCTTCCCATGCCATTCTCCTGCTTCAAACTCAAACCTAATCTTCTGTGTTGTCCCAGAGCTATTTCTTGCCTCCATTAGTTACTATATTCAGAAATGGATTGTATTCAATTAAAGCATCTCCACTACTGTTAGCTAGAAACTGTCTAGTGTTCACAGTTTCTTTTTAGCCTATTATGAGTTGTTGAGTTGAATAAGGAAAAGATATTGACAATCAACAGAAGTATGAATCCAGCAATTATAGCTGAATGTTTATTTCTAATGTGTAGTTAACACAGCCATGTCATTCTTTTCTGAAATGTTTTTTGTCTGTTTTACCAAAAATCTAGTTCTATACATGGCTCTAATCTGCACATTGTCTTCTTAAAAGAGCCAAATATTCCTATAGTAATAAATCATAGTACTTTAATTCTATGACATATCTTTCACATTTTTAGCTTTTGGTTACAACTGGCAAATAATAAACTGTTCATATTTAAAGTCTGTAATTGGATAAATGTTACATACCTATACACCTGGTGTATTGTTACCTATTTCTGTGTAACAAATTATCCCCAAAATTAGTGGCTTGAAACAACAAGTACTTGCTATTCCACAGGTTCTGTTGGTCAGGGATTTAGGAGTGGTATAGCTGGGTGGCCCAGGCTCAGGACCTTTCATAAGGCTGCAGCCAGGATGCCAGGGTGCCAGGGTGCCAGGGTGCTGCAGACGTCTGAAGGTTTGAATGCGGCTGGTGGACTTGCTTCCGTCATGGCTCATTCTCATGGCTAGTGGCAAGAGGCCTCAGGTTTTTCTGTGGACAAGAGGTCTTAGATTGCTTAAGTTCCTTCATGACGTGGTAATTTCCCCCAGAGTGAGTGATACAAAAGAGAACAAGCCTGAAGGAAACCACGGTGCCTGTTATGACTTAGGCTCCAAAGGCTATCATCACTTTCTTTTTCTTTTCTTTTTTTTTCAGACGGAGTCAGCTGGGTGCAGTGGCTCATGCCTGTAATCCCAGCACTTTGGGAAGCCGAGGTGGATGGATCAACTGTGGTCAGGAATTCGAGATCAGCCTGACCAACATGGTGAAACCCCGTCTCTACTGAAAATACAAAATTAGCCAGGCGTGGTGGCAGGTGCCTGTAATGTCAGCTACTTGGGAGGCTGAGGCAGGAGAATCCCTCTAACCTGGGAGGTTCCGTGAGCCGAGATCATACCACTGCACTCCAGCCTGGGTGACAGAGCAAGACTCTGTCTCAAAAAAAAAAAAAAAAAGAAAGAAAGAGACGGAGTCTCATTCTGTCACCCAGGCTGTAGCGTAGTGGTGTGATATCACCTCAGTGCAGTCTCTGCCTCTGGAGTTCAAGCTATTCTCCTGCCTCAGTCTCCTGAGTAGCTGGGACTACAGGTGCCCACCACCACGCCCAGCTAACATTTTTTGTATTTTTAGTAGAGATGGGGTTTCAACATGTTGGCCAGGCTTGTCTCGAACTCCCGACCTCAAGTGATCCACCTTCCTCAGTCTCCCAAAGTTCTGGTATTACAGGCGTGAGCCACCGTACCTGGCCATATCATCACTTCTTTATTCCGTTAGGAGCAAGTCATTAAGTTCAGCCTGTAGTGAAGGGATGAGAAATTCAGTTCTACTTCTTGAAGGCAAGAATGTTAAGATTTTTTAAGAACCTATTTTAAAATCACCTCACCTATGCAATTGGCAATGTGATCAAGATAATGAATATACCCTATATTAATTAAGTTCTAAGTCAAATTAAATGTCACTGTCTCTAATATTTTCTTTGTAGAAAAGTAATTAAATTGCACAGTGTTTTTCCAAATACCACTGCTACTTTGCATTTACAGAGAACATTCTAATCTGAATTATTTTAAAATAAATTTTTATTTTCGATCTAAATTATTTTAAGTTTTTTTTCAAAGTACTTTCAAAATTACTGTTAGAGCAGTTGGCACATCTTTCATTCCTGAAGCCAGCCAACATTCAGAAATTTCTGGCCAGAAATATCAGAATTCTTTATTTTGAGAATAAAGAAAAGGACAGGCTATAGCAGAGAAGAAATAAGATTATACACACAAGGATATTTCCTTATGTCCCAGTGCTTTGACGTCCTCATAGCCTCACTTGAAAAGAAAATTATTTGGACCTTCTCAAGAAATATATTTTTCTAATAAATACTGAAAATGCTCAACCAACATCTATCCAGCAAGCATACAGAGAACACATTTTCCAGCTTCCAAGTTTCTCTGAGAGGATCATTGCTGCTGTCAGAAGCACCTTTGTAATAGCCATAGCAACACCAATGCCAAGGTCACCCATTGTGAGCTGTGCACTTCATGTGTACCAGGCACAGTGCTGTCTATTGTACACACATTATTAAGTAAATTACTTCTTACATTAGCCCTGTAAGATAGGGGCTATTTTCCTAATTTTTTTTTCTTCTAAGAAAATCAGTGAAATTAAAACTGTTGCCCTGGGTCATTCATTCATTCTTCATTCCACAAATATTTTTGGAGCACCAACTACAAGCCAGGCACTGTTCTAGGTGCTGGGGATTCTGCAGGAACCAAACAGCCAATGTTCTCTCCCTCAGAGTTACAAAAAGAGAGGTGAGATTTGAACACAGATTGTTCAAAGTCTGCGTTCCTAACCATGTGTTAGTGGTTCCCAAACTTTTAGGGAATGAATACTACCCGAGAAGCTTATTAGTAAGGGACGTTTACTCCCTGGGGATTCTACTTTAGAAGGCCCAGGAATCTGCAATTTAAACAACCATCACATGTGATTCTAAAATAAATGGTCTGTGGACCACACTCTGGGAAATACTACTCCAGTTATGTGGCTCTAACTAAAAAAGGAAAGGTGATATATTGTTCTTATTGTACTCCATCACAGTGCATCTTCAGGTTTTTTCTCTCCCAATTTATAGAAATCAGTTTCCTTGGATGTAGGGTTCATAATAATGTGGATTTCTTTTGCCTGGATTCTGCCTTCCTTCTCTTTATTTTGAAAATGTTGCACCCCAAGCAAGCTGTAAGGGTCAATCCAATGGCTATTTGAACACAGAGATTTCTTGTCTACATCTAAATATATCCAGTTTCTATATTAACAAATGCTTTTCTATTGTCCACAATAATAGATCTTAGAAACTTCTAGTTGTAGACTTCTTTATACAAATGATGAGAAATAAAGTGTCTCCAGTTTTAGAAAAGATCAGTAAGAGAGTCACTGGGTGCATTCATTATCTATTGCAGCAAAATGAATTATTCCAGATTATAACAGTTGAATATGATAAAACAACACACATTATCTCACAGATTCTGTATATCGAGAAGCCAAGGGTAGCTTAGCTGGGTATTTCAGGCTCAGGGTCTCATAAGAATGTAACTAAGTTGTTGGCTGGACCTGCAGATTTCTTAAGGTTCAACTTAGGATAGATCTGCTTCCAAATTCATTCACTGGCTGTTACTAGGCTTAAGACGATCTGCGTCTAAGCTGAATCCCATGGCTTTCTCCACTGTGTGTCTGCCTCGATACATAGTAGTTGGCTTCCCCAGAATAAGTAGTCAAGAAAGAATGAGAATGTTCAAAAGTGGAAGCTGCAGTCTTCTATAACCGAATCTTGCAAAGGACATCTCATAGTCTCTGTTGCATTCTATTTGCTAAATCCATTCCACAATGAAGGGGAGGGAATTGTATAAAGGTGCGTGGTAGGCATAATAATGGCACATACTAAAGATGTTCTTTAATTCCTGGATCCTGTGGGTCCCATTACATGGCAAAAGGGATTTTGCAGTTGTGATTAAGATTATGGATCTGAAACTATGGTGATTATTCTGGATTATCCAGGTGTGTCCAATGTAGTCATATGAACCTTTAAAAGCAGAAGAGGAAGTAGGAGGAGGAAAGCAGAATGGATACAGCAGAAGAGGGAGTCAGTGAGGTTCAAAGGTTGTAAGTTATTTGACATGCTGTTGCTGGTGTTGGGATATAAGGGTGATGACTGGAGAAAGGCCTCTTGGAGCTCATCAAAAGCATGAGAAGGTGCATTGACAGATTCCAGGAGCAAAGACTGTCCCTGGGTGACAGCCCGCAAGGAACTAGGGACCTCATTCCTACAGTCATAAGGAGCTGAATTTGGCCATCCATCATCCTGAAAGAGGCTGGAATTGGATTCATTTCCAGAGCCTCCAGTGAGGAATGCATCCCTGCCAACACATCCATTTCAGTTTGGTGAGATCAGTAGGACTTCTAACCTACAGAACTCTGAGATAATAAGTGGGTGTTTTTTTTTTAAGTTGCTAAGTTTATTGTAATTTGTTACTGCAGCAACATAAAACTAATACAAGCATGAATGCTGGGTGTCATAGTTGGGCTACTATTACAGACTGGGTGGCTTATAAACAATAGCAACTTATTTCTCATGGATCTTAAGGCTGGAAGTTCAAAAGCAGGATGAGAACATGGTCAAGTTTTGGTGAGGGCCCACGTTAGCGCTGCAGACTGCTATATTCTTGTTGTATCCTCACATGGTGGAAAGAGGGCAAGAGAGTTCCTTGTGGCCCCTTTTACAAAAGAACTTATCCCATCATGTGGGCTCCACCCTCATGATCTAATTATAGCCCAAACACCCCACCTCCTAATAACATCATATTGAGAATTGGGATTTCAACATTTGAATTTCTTGAGTGGGGGACACATTCACTCCATTGCACAGGTGTTGGGATCATTAGGAGGCTGCCTACCACATTAAGTCTATGCAGAGAATGAATGCCTTTCTTATGGAAACATGGAAAGCACATTCTGTAGCATCTGGGTTTATCTGGGAATAAAGAGCTTCCTCTGGCCAGGCATGATGGCTCACGCCTGTAATCCCAACACTTTGGGAGGCTAAGGTGGGTGGATCACTTGAAGTCAGAAGTTCGAGACCAGCCTGGCCAACATGATGAAACCTCATCTCTACTAAAAATACAAAAATTACCTGGGTGCGGTGGCGGGTGCCTATAACCCCAGCTACATGGGAGGATGAGGCAGGAGAATCACTTGAACCTGGGAGGCAGAGGTTGCAGTGAGCCAAGATCCCGCCACTGCACTCTAGCCTGGGAAACAAGAGCAAAACTCCGTCTCAAAACAACAAAAGCTCCCTCTGCCGATAGCACCAGTGGTAAAATTAATGCAATATCCCCACACTATCGCAAGAGGGATTGGCAAATTCACCACCACTAGAAATTAGATATAGTCTGATAAGGAAAGGGGAGATAATTCTTCAGAAGTGAAGAAAGACATTCAGATGGCTTTTATTTCATTTATTGTTCATTGGTTTGTTCAGTGGCGGTTTTTTTTTTTTTTTTTTTTTTTTTGCCGTGACTTAACATATTGCCATGGTTTAACAAGCTCTGCCCAGGGCTGAATATACACTTGGATGTTAAGTCTAATGTAAATAAGGCAGCTGCTGCTTTTGGACTTTATAATTCCTGATCAGATAAGAATAAGGAACAATTAAGAGGGCAACTGCAATGACCCTTGAAGAGCTGGATAACCCTTGATAGCAAAGAAATCTCTACTTTGCTCAAAAATTGGGAAAACTATACTGAATTGTGCTATCTTTTTTGTATTTTTTCCCGGTGTTTCACAAAACTGGATCATATGGAAAACACTTGAGAAGCTTTAAAAAATGCTTAGTCTCAGGCCTCCTCAACATAGATTCAATTTAATTGGTCAAGATGAAGATAGATAATCAGATTTAAAAGCCTACATCTTGGCCAGGCATGGTGGCTCATGACTGTAATCCCCTAGCACCTGGGGAGGCTGTGGTGGAATGATTGCTTGAGGCCAGGAGTTCGAGACCAGTCTGGGCAATGTAGTGAGATCCTTATCTCTGACAGATTTAAAAAAAAAAATTGCCAGGTGTTGTGGTACATGCCCTGTAGTACCAGCTACTTGGGAAGCTGAAGCAGGAGGATCACTTGAGCCCAGGAGTTTGAAGTTGCAGTAAACAGTGATTGCACCACTGTACTTCAGCCTGGGCAATAGAATGACACATCGACCCAAAAATTAAAAAAAAAAAAGAAAAAGAAAAAAAAAGAAGAAAAAAGGCCTACTTCTCTTGTATCTTTCCTTCAGAAGTGGCTTAGGTTTAGGTTGGGTCATTCTTATGACTACAGGGCTCAGGCTAACCACTGGCCAACTTGCTATTCCCATGGAAAAGAGCCTCAGAGGGTGATAAAGAACTCAGCTTACATGCCTGACACATAAAGGCTTTCAAATTCTACTCTGTTGAATGAAATAATAGACATTGAGTTCCCATGTGAAAATATTGGAGATACCCTAAAACTGTACTTGTTTTTTCATTTTTAATTGGCAATGAAAATGGTATATATTTATGGTGTACAGGTGCACAACTTGATGTTTTGATATATGTATACAATGCAGAAGGGCTACATTAAGCTTAGCATAGGTGTTACTTCACATACATATCATATTTTTGTGGTTAGAACACTTAAAATCTCTCAGAAATGTTTAAATATCTTGCTTGAACTCTGATTTAGAAAAGAAATTTTAAGTGTACTCTATATTGTTATCAGTTGTAGTCACTATGATGTCCAGTAGATCCCTTGCACTTATTCTCTCTGCCTAACTGAAATTTTGTGTCCGTTGACCAACAGCTGCACAATCTCTCCACCCCCCTGACTCTGGTAACTGACATTTTACTGTCTGTTTCTCTGAGACTGATCTTTTTAGTACTTCACATACAAGTGAGATTATATAGTATTTATCTTTCTATAACTGGCTTATTTCACTTAATGTAATGTCCTCCAAGTTTATCCATATTGTTGCAAATAACATGATTTTCTTTTTAAAGGATGAATGGTAATCCACTATGTACATATACCATGTTCTCTTTATTCGTTCATTCATTGACAGACACTTAGATTGATTCCATATGTTGACTATTGTGGATAATGCTGCAATGAACATGGAAGTGAAGACATCTCTTTGGTATACTGATTACATATCCTTTCGATATATGCCTAGTAGTGGGATTGCTGGATCATATGATGGTCCATTTTTAATTTTTTTAGGAACCTCTATACTGTTTTCCATAATGCCTGTACTAATTTACATCCCCAATAACAGTACACAAGAGCTTCCTTTCTCCACATCTTTCCCAATACTTATATTTTGTATTTTTGATCATAGTCATTCTAACAGGTGTGAGGTGATATCTCATTGCAGTTTTAATTTGCATTCCTCCTGATTATTACTAACGTTTAGCATTTTTCATATACCTGTTAACCATTTGTATGTCTTTTTTTTTTTTTTTTGAGACGGAGTCTCGCTCTGTCGCCCAGGCTGGAGTGCAGTGGCTCAATCTCGGCTCACTGCAAGCTCCGCCTCCCGGGTTCATGCCATTCTCCTACCTCAGCCTCCCGAGTAGCTGGGACTACAGGCGCCCGCCACTGCGCCCAGCTAATTTTTTTCTATTTTTTAGTAGAGACGGGGTTTCACCATGGTCTCGATCTCCTGACCTTGTGATCCGCCCGCCTCGGCCTCCCAAAGTGCTGGGATTACAGGCGTGAGCCACCGCGCCCGGCCTGTATGTCTTCTTTTGAGGAATGCCTATTTAGACTCTGCCCATTTTTAAACCGGTTATTTGTCTTCTTCTTATTGAGTAGTTTGAATTCCTTAAATATTTTGAATATTAACCCCTTATCAGATGTATGGTTTGCAGATATATACTCCCTTTTCTGTAGGTCATCTCTTCACTCTGTTGATTGTTTCCTTCGAGGTGCAGAAGCTTTTTAGTTTGATGTAATACCATTTATCTATTTTTGCTTTTGTTGCCTGTGCTTTTGGGGCGTATCCAAAAAATCATTGCTCAGACCAATGCTGAGGAGCTTTTCCCCTGTGTTTTCTTCTAGTAGCTTCATAATTTCAAGTCTTAAGCTTTTAATACATTTTGAGTTGATTTTTGTATATGGTGTGTGATGAGGATCTAATTTCATTCTTCTGTATGTGGATATCCAGTTTTTTCAGCACCATTTACTGAAGAGGCTGTCCTCTCCCATTTGCATGTTGTTAACATCTCTGTTGATCAATTGTCCATAAATGCATGGATTTATTTCTGGGATTTCTGTTCTGTTTTATTGATCTGCGTGTCTGTTTTTATGCTAGAATCATGCTATTTTGATTATTATGGTTTTGTAGTAATTTTGAAGTCAGAGTGATGCCTTCAGCTTTACTCGTTTCGCTCAAGATCTTTTCTGATTCTATACAAATATTAGTTTTCTGTTTTGCTATTTCTGTAAAAGATGTTATTGGAATTTTGATAAGGATTGCACTGACTATAGATCACTTGGGGTAATATGAACATTTTAACAACATTAATTTTTCTATTCCATGAACATGGGATCTCTTTCCATTTATTTGTATCTTTTAAATTAATTGTTTTGTAATTTTCAGTGTACAGATCTTTCACTTTCTTGGTTCAATTTATTCCTAATTTTTTAAGTTGCTTATTATAAATGGGATTTATGAATGGGATTTATATAAAACTAAATTTTTTAGTTGCTTATTATAAGTGGGATTTTTAAAATTTCTTTTTTGAATAGTTCATTGTTAGTGTATGGAAACATTACTGATTTTTATATGTTGATTTTGTACCTGCAACTTTACTAAATTTGTTTATCAGTTCTAATAGTTTTTTGGTGGAATTTTTAGGATTTTCTCTATAAAATCATGCCATCAGCAAACAGGGACAATTTAATTTCTTTTCTGACTTGGATGCCTTTTCTTTCTTTCTTTTGCCTATTGGCTTTGGCTAGGATTTCCAGTACTATGCTGAATTCAAGTGGCAAAAGTGGGCATCCTTGTCTTGTTCATAATCTCGGAGGAAAAGCTTTCAATTTTTAACTGTTGAGTATGAATTTAGCCTTGGAGTTGTCATATATGGCTTTTATTGTGTTGAAGTACGTTCCTCCTATACCTAATTGGTGGAGAATTTTTATATCATGAAAGGATGTAGAATTTTGTCACAATGCTTTTTCTATATCTATTGAAATAATCATATGGGTTTTGTCCTTTATTATCTTACTCTTAATTTTTATCTCATTTATAGATTTGCATATCCTTGCATCCCTGGGATAAATCCCACTTGATTATGGTGAATGATTCTTTCTTTTCTTCTTCTTCTTTTTTTTTAAATTTGCGACAGGATCTCACTCTGTCTCCCAGGCTGGAGTGCAATGGCGTGATCTCAGCTCACTGCAACCCCCACCTCCCAGGTTCAAGCAATTCTCCCGCCTCAGCCTCCCAAGTAGCTGGGATTATAGGCACCCACCACCACACCTGGTTAATTTTTGTATTTTTAGTAGGAACGGGGGTCTCACCATGTTGATCAAACTGGCCTCGAACTCCTGACCTCAAATGATCCACCCGGCCTGGCCTCCCAAATTGCTGGGATTACAGACATGAGCCACCACACCCACCCAAATGATTCTTTTAATTTATTGTTGAGCTTGGTTTGCTAGTGCTGTGCCCTCTGTGTTTGTGGGTTCTACATTTGTGGATTCAACCAAGTGCAGATCAAGAAAATTCCACAAAGTTTCAATAACTTGGATTTGCTCAGACCCAATACTACATTGAATCTACACAAATGAAGCGAGGTATAGGCATGGTAGTAGGTCTTAAAAGTAATCTAAAGATGCTTTTAAGTGATATGAGAGGATATGCATAGGTTATATATAAGTACTACGCCATTTTACACAAGGAACTTGAGTATTCTTGAATTTTAGCATCCACAGAGGTCCTAGAACCAATACCCTACAGAAACTGAGGGACAACTATATTTTGCTGAATGTTTTTGCATCTGTTTTCTCTAGGGAAGCTGGCCTATAACTATTTTTTCTTATAGTGTCCTTGTCTGGCTTTGGAATCAGGGTAGTGTTACCTTTATAAAATGAGTTTGAAAGTATTTCCTGTTCTTCAAATGTTTGGGAGAGTTTGAGAAGGATTAGTATTAGTTTTTCTTTAAATGTTTGTTAGAATTCAGCTGTAAAGCCGTCAGGTTCTGGGATTTTCTTTGATGGGAGACGTTTTTATTACTGATTTAATCTCTCTACTCCCTATTGATTTGTTCAGATTTTCTATTTCTTCATACTATGGTGTTATACATGTCTAGGAGTTTATTCATTTTGTCTACATCATCCAATTTGTTGGCATATAATTGTAACAGTTCATTATAATCCGTTTGTTTCCATGGTATCAGTTGTAATGTCTCCTCTTCCATTTCTGATTTTATTTAGTTGAGTCTTCTCTCTTTATTTTTTCAGTCAAGCTAATGGTTTGTCAATTTTATTGTTTAAAAAAACAGCTATTAGTTTGTTCATATTTTCTGTTGTTTTTCCATCTATTTCATTTAAATCTTTTCTGATCTTTATTATTTCCTTCCTTCTACTGGTTGTGGGCTTTTTTTCGTCTTCTTCTAGTTCTTTGAGGTATAACATTAGGTTGTTTGGGATCTTCTTGTTTGACGTAGGCAATTATTACAATCAACTTTTCTTCCAGAACTGGTTTTACTGCATCCCATGAGTTTTAGTATCATATTTTTCCATTTTTGTTTGTCTTAAGATATTTTTAAGTTTCTTTTTCATTTCTTTTTTGAACAATTAGTTGTTTAGGAACATGTTTAATTTCCACAGATTCGTGAATTTTCCATAATTTCTTTAATTGATTTCTAATTCATACCACTGTGGTTGGAAAAGATACTTGATATGATTTTAATTTTCTTAAATTTTTTAGCACTTGTTTTATCTCCCAAAATATGATCTATTCTGGGGAATCTTTCCTGTGTGCTTAAAAAGAATGTGTATTCTACTGCTATTGGGTGAGATGTTCCAGAAATGTCTGTTAGGTCCATTTCATCTAAAGTATAGCTCAAGTCCGGTATTTCCTTATTGATTTTCTGTCTGGATAATCTATCCACTGTTGAAAATAGGGTGTTGAAGTCCTTTACTATTATTGTATTGCAACATATTTCTCTCTTAAAATTTATTAATATTTGTTTTACATATTTAGATGCTCTGATATTGAGTGCGTGTCTATTTACAATTGTTGCATCATCTTGATTGATTGTTCCTGTCATTATATAATGACTTTCTTTGTCTTGTTTTAGTTTTTGACATAATGTCTATTCTATCTGATGTAAGTAAAGCTACCTCCACTTTATTTTGATTTCCATTTGCAGGGATTTTTTTTTTTTTGGTATCATGTCACTTTCAATCTATGTGCATCTTCAAAGGTGAAGTAAGTCTCTTATACGTAGCATATAATTGTGTCGTGTGTTTTTTTGTTTTTGTTTTTATTTTTTTGAGACAGAGTCTTGCTCTTTCGCCAGGCTGGAGTGCAGTGGTATGATCTTGGCTCACTGAAACCTCTGCCTCCTGGGTTCAAGTGATTCTCCTGCCTCAGCCTCTGGAGTAGCTGGGACTACAGGCGTGTGCCACCATGCTCAGCTAATTTTTGTATTTTTAACAGAGATGGGGTTTCACCATGTTGGCCAGCATGGTCTCGATCTCCTGACCTTGTGTTCTGCCTGCGTCAGCCTCCCAAAGTGGTGGGATTACAGGCATGAGCCATCGCGCCCTGCCTGTCTTGCGTTTTTATTTACTCAGTTACTCTATAAACTGTACTTGGTTCTAATGATGAGATCATGGGTTGAATTTAGGATATTCTTAATACTGAATAATTTACATTTTAAATCCAAGGGTTGGTTCTTTTAGGCTAAAACCATTATGTTTATGGGGCTGGTGTAGAGATCAAATTGAGATAACAAATAATAAATCCCAAATAATTGTTACTATATTTTTCTATGTCACACTGCCCTAGGAAGAATCTTTTGTCTTTTCTACTGACAGTACAAAACAAAACAAAGCAAAACAACAACAACAACAACAACAAATCTTCTAGACCCTTACTGTTTAAGGGCAGACACATACATTAAAAAAACATTAAAATATCTTTTACAGAGTTGTAATAACGTTAGGAGAGAGACTATAAAGGAAAATGCCAGCAAATGTGGAGTATGCCTTAAGAGTAATTGTATTTTAAACTAGAACAAGAGAAGAAAAGAGATTTTGTGAGTGTCTTCTTCAGATTGCATTCAGTTTTTGATAATATGCAAACAAAATCTTCAGAGTATTTTTATGAAAACCCTAATGTATAGCTCCAGGATTTGAATTCATGGCACCCGAGAATCTAATAATTTCTAAGACCCCCTCTTAAGAAATCAACTTTTCACTTCTTGCTTATACCCTCAAATCTCTTATCAGTTAAAAAATACTCTCTCCCTCCCCTCCCACCTTCCATTGCAAAGCTTGACTTCCCTCTTAGTTCAAGCGTCAACAGATGGTCTTTTATGAAAGCCGTCTTTTTTCTTGCTAAGCCTGTGGTTATATGTCAGTTTCCAGAATTTTCACTATCAACATAACTCCTCCCTCCCAAGTTCTATTTTTAACTGTCCTTTTAATTTTGGCTTGTTCTCCATTAGATGACCCTGTCTTTTGACTTTTGTGTTCTATGAATAGAGGCAAGAGCAAAAAGATGTTGAAGAGTATGCTAATCTACACTTGCTCTAACGTGATATTGGCCGTAGGGAATGCATCACACCTGGTGCATCCCAATGAGTGAAGAAAAAAGTATAAAGGAGCAGCTGCCAACTTTTCAGAAACATGATCACCTTCGCTCCTCCCGCAAACAGGGTTGTGATTTGGTGAGATTTAATATCGCAGCTCAGTTTGGCCTGTCAGCCTCTTAACTGACTGCTTTCTGGCTTCTATTACATTAACGATGTATCCATCACTGTTGAGATGAAATAGTCTTTTTCTTGGTGAAAATCATAAGAAATAAATAAATAAATGTAAATGTCTGTCACAATAAGGACCTCAAGAAAGATTTCACCATTAGTGGTTGTTGCAAGCTCCGTTCCCTGCAGATTAGTAAAAGTATCGGGAAAGGACAAAAACAATTAGCTTGAGATAAGTGCATAGGAAACGTTAATAAGATGCATAGGAAGGGAGTAGAAGAGACAGGAACAAGAGTAGAAAGGAAAAATAAGACTTGGATGGAGAAGATGGCAATTTTTGCTTGTATCTTCAAACTCTGGCTTTATTGGCTTTTTAAAAACATATAGTGATATATAAGACTCTCAAATGGAAATAAAACCCTCCTTAGACTATCCTCATTCAATAACCTTCTCTTTTATTTTTCTTTCAAAGTACCTGAAAGAATAGTGTCTCACCTTGTTCATCACCATTTACTTCTCCATTCAGTGCAATCTGTCTTTCTCCCTCATAACTATTCTAAAACTGCTTCGGTCAAGTTGACTTCGAGCTATTTTTTTTTTCTTTTTAAATTATTTTAAGTTCAGGAGTACATGTGCAGGTTTGTTATATAGGTAAATTGTGTGCTGTGGGGGTTTTGTGTACAGATTGTTTCATCACTCAGTAATAAGAATAGTACCCAATAGGTAATTTTTCAGTCCTCATCCTCCTTTCAGCCACCACCCACAAGTACTGTCCTGTGTCTGCGTCCCTAAATTGTATGACTGGCAATTGTGATTTCACTTTACATCATCCAAAAATGTGGATCACTCCTTCTTTCTTAAAACGGGCTCCTCTCTTGGCTTCTTGTGTCCCGTTCTCACTTGATTCTCCATCCATCCCTTTGACCACTCCTCTTTCAAGTCTCCTTTGTGAACTTGTTTTCCTTGGCTGCCCATAAATATCGTGTGCCCTACTTCTCAATCTGCTCTTCTATCATTTGAAACATTCCCCAGCACATCATTTTCTCTACACACCAAGTCTTGGTTATCATCTACATACTAGAACTTTCCAGAACTCTCTTCTGAACTCTAGATCTGCACCCTCCAGATGTTCACTGAGTTGCATCCTTTGCACATCCTCTAGAAACATCAATCATAACACTGTGGATATGGAACTCATTCTCTTTTCTTTAAACCTACTGCTACAGTTGTACTTTCTCTCTTAGTTAATGGCAAAATCAACCAAGCCAGAAGCCTGAAGGTCATCCTTGGTTTCTTCCTCTTCCTCTTCCTGAATCTTACTGGTCACCATTTCTTACCTTCTAAAATGAATTTTCATGTATTCCCTTCTCTTCGTTTCTATCATTCTGCAATTAATTTAGAGATAAAACTTCTAGGTTACTGTAATAGCTGTCTAATACTCTTTCTGTTTCTGCTATTGCCTCCCTTTAATTCATTTCTCATATTGCCAATTTTGTGATCTTCCAAAATTCAAATCTGTTCAAACTTCTTCCTGGCTTAAATCTGTTCAAGAATTCTCCACAGCTGGAGAATGAAATCTAGACATTTAAAGCACTTCTGATAAATGTTATGACCTCAGCCCTTGCTCTTTCTCCTTTTGTTTCATCCTGTGATCACCCTATGTGAATGGCTTTGAAATTCCATAAATACACCATGCTCTGCTAAACTTCTGTGGTTTTCTCCTCATGCTTGGAGCAGTCGTCTGTCACATGTGCCCCTGCATAATTCCTACCTCTCCTGTATGTTTTAGCTCAGTCCTTGTTTCCTCTAGTAGGCCTTCTCAGAACATCCCAGCCCTTGCTTTCAATCTAGGTTAATAATTGCTTCTTTCTGTGCTTTCACTGTAGCTTGTGTTTAACCTCTATATTGACACTAATCAAATTATATTGTAATTGTCTGCTTGGTAGAATATTGTTTTGAAATATTAATCCAGATTTTCATCCAACACTCACTTTCCATATATTTTCTATACCCTTTGCCTTTCTTCCACTTAGCAGAATTGCTTTAAGGGAGAGGCAGTACTTAAAAAAGAAAACATAATTTTTAGATAAAATTTCCTGAGATTTAAATTAATAAACAATGAGAAATTCTACCTCAAAAGGACTCAGGTCATTAACAATAGATTAGGAAGAAAAGATGAGCAGCCAGTCTCCATCAGACTAAAGCTTCTTTGGACTGAGTAAGGGGTTGAGAAATTAGAGGAGAAAGAGGAGAACCAAGAACCAAGAGGTGGAGTGTCCCTGAGAACTGTGCAAAGATTTTGTGGCCTTTTATTTAGAAGGTGTCCTTTTCAAGTCTGTTAGGAAGTTGAGGAGAGAATGACTTAGCATTTTCTGAGGGTGACAGATGTTTTCTGTTTCATGCCTACTGTCTCAATGCTATTGAGTAAGTGGCCACATAGTAACTTCATGTTTTAAAATTAATTCAAAGCTAAGGGGATATTACTTGAGGGAATAGGATAGAGGAAGATTTCTGCTAAAACTGGTTGGATCTGGTTCTGCCACAAGAGCCCCAGAATAATCAGGAAACATGTGAAGTCTTTCTGGGCTCCTAATTTTTTTTTTTAAGTTTTGAACTGAGTTTTATTGATTGTTATAAATTTATCTGGGGGCAAAGGATTACAGTCTAAAAAATGCATTTTATAACATTTCAAAGAGGAAATTTTTGTGAGCTCTTTTGAAATGAAACAAATTTCCAATGTTCATTTTAAATATTTATTAGACATACATATGAAGGAATATTTAGTTTATCAATGATGAGTTTTTTTATTGATGTAAACTTACACATTTTCCTCTATCACAATGGTTTAAGTTCATGGAGGGTCAGGACTCTATTGTATGTATTTTCATGTATACTGAGAAATTAGCATATAAAAGGCGTTTTGTAAGTATTTGTTGATAATATAACTAGAAATCCCTTAATTTATTATCATTGTTTTCTTATTTTTGGTTTCTTAAGTGCTACCTGCTTTGTGTACCCAGGGAGGTTACCCTTCTATTACCAAGTTCAGTTCAGGAAGCTAATTTGACCCATGGGGCTCATGTGGATCTTCCAGGGACCTTCCCTCTTGACTGATTTTTGGTGCAGACTCCTGGAAATTGCCCTGAGGAATATTTGGAATAAATTCTCTAGAATCAGTTCTGTTAGCACAAGAAGAACGCTACAAGATTGCAAAATTAGTAGTAAGTCTGCTGTGATACAAATAGATTGGTAGCTGGGTGCTTCCCCATGCCTTGAGGTACATGGCCAAGGAGAGCCTGCACAGCATCCTAATCATCACTGCACCAAGTATTGTGCATTAAATGACACCCATTACATTCACACATCCCATCCACATGTTGTCCCTGTTGACTGCCCTTGCCTCAGGCTATGTCAGTAGGGTGCCAAGTAATCATCAAACCTTAGACTTCTGATTTAGGGACACATGGTCTTCAAGTTGCAGACCTGAAGACCTTTTACTCGCTTAGCAGCTATTCTTGATCCTACAGCTAAGGGCTTTGTAACTCTGGAACCCAGTCAATTGGGTCAGATAGAAAGTTGCCGATCTTAAAAGATTACGAGCATTAGAATTCATTCCTGTGCCTAAGTCCAAATTCATGTGTGAGATACTCAAAGCCCTAAATATGTTCACTCTTCATCTTCAGTTCAAACTCAGTGTTGTACCAAAGATTATTGAAGTGGAAGAAGAAATGGAAATAAGCATCCTAGGATGAAAAATAATACAAATTGAAAGGAGACGAAAAACATTAATCAGACTAAGCCTAAGAAATTCAGGAATATAGTCTCTTAGATATTTATTGTAATCTTCAAGAAATAAAACAAGATAAACTCAAAGAACAATAACCACTTTCTATACAGAATTCACATACAAACTGAATACCTAATAGAGCACATACCATTTTTACACAATTAATTTCAATAAAGATAATTAAAACTTCACAATGTGAATACACTTCATAGCTTTAAACCCACACAAGAGCTCCTGTGGACACATGAAGAGTCACAATATTTGCTATGCAGCAGTAGTTTTCCACTAAATGTCAGTCACTATATGAAAGCATTAAGCTGTTTTCAATATTTTCTTAAGAAGAGTTCCACAGTGCAGTCACTGAGAAGGAGCCAAAAGTGCCTGGTTCCAAAGGAAGATCTTCATCTGTGCATTTCCAATGCCCTTTATGGGAAACATGGAGCTACAGAAAAATCTCTGGGTACACATCTGCCAGGTGGCATTTGTTGGATAATTTCTCATGGTTTGGTGCACTGGCAAATGTCTAAATCAACTGCTGTAATGTGGCATTAAAGCAATTTGCATATTGTGGCTTGAGCTGCTCAGCACAGAGGAATATGATGATACAACAGCTTGTCTTCCTCATGGAGACCAAAAGGTAGGGAGCTAAACTGGGATAATTTGAGTGGTTTCAAAGGGCCAGTTTGGCTGTCTTAAGAAAAACAATGATCTATAGCTGATAGCTTTGTCTCTCTTCCATTCAAAGGAAAAATAACTGTGGACTTTCCCACTTATTTTCCTGGCACAATCTCCTCACTACCTTATTCTTTCCGGAATTATGTTTGACCTCTTCAATGGAGCCCTCTCTGACTCTTCCAGTTCTTACAGGTCCCCCATTCTCTGTGCTCCTATACCCTGACATAACCTAGCATTTAGATTATACCTGGACTTTTTTTCCCTTGTTCTCATTAGGGACAGGAGCCATACCTCTTCCATGTTTGATTCCCACAGCACTGAGCATATGGAGTTCAATAACTATGTGACAACTAACTAAACATTCAACCACACCCTTAAATTATCATTCTAATGTTGGCTACCTGCTTCCATTTTAAAAAAAATTTGGCACAAGGTTGTCACTAATCTCCCTATTTTACCCACCTTCACTTGACTTCTTCAGTGGGTTTTGAGAGCTAAGAACAAATTTCAGTCTATCACAGTTACATTCAGGCCACATATCACCCACATAGACCAAATCCATTTAATATGATTGGCACATCCTCACATGTCAATCTCCAGCCAAGCACCATAGAGAGAACTGAAGGCTTTATATGATGAACACATGGCCATGGTCATCTAGAACCAACTGTCATCAATTTTAGTGAATATGTCATAACTTGTTTTTCTTCCTAAAGGTTTCATGACTTATCCACTAATTGAATGAAAAGGCAAAGCACAGTATTAAAATGAATGCTTTGCCTTAAAAAGAGAAATGGCAAATAGGAGTTTAAGATGGTTATTCTACTTTAAAATTCACATACATAAACATTTATAGCTTTTAGTTATCCAGCAACTAGGCTTAAATTCTTGATTTTGCATCTCAGTGAAGTTCCAGGCCACCAATTAGCATTAAACAAGGGAGTTTGAGGATGAATATATGAGTTTATGATGGCATTACGAAGTATTCAAGGATTCTGATTTGTTCATCTTATATCACCAGTGTGGACAACTGAGAATTGAAAGTGAATACAATGTTAGCTACAACCTAAAAATACATTGGTATTTTAGAATTCCCAGGGTCGACAGTGTTGAATTCGTAAATAAAACACAAGTTTGAGTAACAATAAAATATACATACAAATACAGAGGTGAACATTTTTAGTAGACATGTCATGTGATCAACCTTTCTGAGAAGAAAAACATGACTTTTCCTAACGCACATAGTTTTTCTTAGGTATCTAAATTACTTGCTTAAAAGTAAAATGTACACTTTTATGTGACCAAGAAAATTTTGAGTTATAGAAGGAGATGCTTTTATAAAATAAATGGACAGCCATTCTGACTTCACAATAAAATCCACAATTCTAAAAGACAAAATTGACACATATTTCCAGATACTAAATGTTTGGTTTTATAAGAAAAAAGTATTTTGAAGTAGGCACAGAGGGGTTTTACATGACACCAATAAGATATTTACTGTATAAATTGCACCACTAGACAAATACAGCTACAAGAAAATCATTTGAATAAGTCACACAGCTATCAAAGCATCTCACACATTCATTATAATTCACTCTTTCATACTAGTTTATATACACTGAGTGAGTCATTAAATATTGCACTTATTGGCCCATGAACCCTCAATTCTGAGGTGTTGAAAATAGAAAACAAATCTATTTTTATAACATATTTCATGCAACATTTAAGACATTTCAGTTCTACAAACACCATTAAATAGTTGTACATTTGGACAGTCCAACGGTATCACATCACGTCTGACATTAACAATATATTAACAGGAATTACAGGACAGTTTTCCTTCAGCACATATCCTAGGGATAATGAGACAATGCATGGAAAGCCATCATATTGATACAGCAAACAATACCCAAACTTTACTTTTACAAGAAGTATGGAACCACTTGAAAGATGTAAGTCATGCTCACGTCCCTGAAAAGGCAGGTGTCTGAGTGGCTCATGTACCATCTGTGTCTGTAAGAAGAGCATTCACGAACCTAAGCAATACCTAGCTCCAAATAACATGAATGCAAAATAATTTGCATCAAGAAATAAAGCCACAGCCAACTCTCACTTGTCCACGATGAAGTAAATATGAACACAGGTGAATGAAATACACAGGTAACCCCAAACCTCATTTCAGCAAGTAATGACTGTTTGAAACTCCACCAGTAATGGTTGCTGATGGGAAGTAAATGGTGAAATTTGAGTCTCATTTTCTATTCTTGGTCCTGTCATTCCATGAGGATAGCATTTTGAAAAACTGCAGTAATTTAAAAGAAAGTCAGAAAGTAAAAGAGAACTGCAAATAGTTCAATTTGTCCACTAGCTAGATGGTCTGATCTTAACACGAGAGCTCTGAGTGAGGTTTTAAAATAACTCATTTCTGTTATCTAGAATGTTTGCGAAATGTATTTCCCCTCCACTCTCTCTGTTTAGAGGAAATTAATTACACGCACAGACTAATCAAACCAAATTGGTGTGAAGAACCGATTTTATGGACCTTATAAGTAAGATGTGAGTTATAGCTGGAACATAGTAAAAGCTCCCTTTTCCCTAGCACTGAGAAAGCACCATAGATGGAATTTTCCCTTCTTAAAAAAAAAAGTATCAGTGTTTACCTGATACCTTTGTATCAGGCGAGTGAGCCTGTGATTGATTGTTGAGAAGGGCAGCACTGTGTGTGTAATCTAAGAGCAAATATTTCAGTGTATCAAAGGGAAATACTATTTGACTGGAGTGTCAAGCATTTCTGTAAATGTTTTTAAGAAAAAAATTATTTGTGAAATACCAGTAACAATAGGTAGATACGTTTTAGATAAATCCCCCAACTTGTTTTTTCTCTGTTTGGGGGTACTATATTTCTACAACCTAGAGCCCTTTAGACACAGTGCAGTGCAGGGGTAAAGGCTTTTTTATTGTGGTCATAAACTTCATCTTTTACTTGATTTGATCCAGTAAATTCTATGATATAAAACAGGTTTATGTCTTTAATTGACTTTGGTCAAAAATTCATCTAAAATATGAAGAACTCCCAAAAGCTGGCTCACAGGTTCAACATATCAGAAAGACTTCACCATTTTACAGGCAAACTACTAAAGCGAAGGTAGTCAACGCACACAGGCAGAGTTGAGCAGAGCTGTAGAGGTTGCATTTTCCAGGGAGTGACAGAAAGGCCACATGGTTGTAGTTGCTCATATGGCACCCAGACAGCACACTAAGTGACTATACGCGCAAAGGAACAGAGTTCCGGGTTCTAGTCATGCAAACTGTAATTGTGAGAGAAAGCGTTCTTCAGATGGACAGGCCAGCTCTGAAGTAAGCCACACCAAAAATACCTGATTGAGCATTCCAGTAGTACTATGAAGATTATTAACAAACACACAGTAACTTTTTGGTCTAGAAGGGTTTTAGTTATGACTTTTTTATAAATAAGATTCATATCACAGTTTTTCACATGCAGGTGCTACCTCAGCTTGCTACAGCTTGGTAGTTTGGATAGGCTTTTAATATAGTCCCACAAATGCCACACTGTTAACTAAAAGATCACATAAGGTACACCCTCAACCATGCACTAAGATACATGTTGGATAAAGCACATCACAATGAACCACTGATTATGGATTACCATGCTCTAAAATTAATGTTGCTTCGTGGAAGTTCAGTTAATAGTGGAATGTATTTAACTTTTAAAAGAGAAGAAGAAGGTTATATATACCCGAAAGTCTATCATCAGCATAGATGTATTTAAAATTGAAAGTTTAAATTGGTTCCTTAAAAAAATAACCAGTGTACTAAACAAAAGGCCTATAATTGATATGATTTAAGTAGGTGAAATATGTATTTGTTTACTGAGTGTATTGATGTCTTGTATAATTTGGGTTGTAACTTTGTAGATTTTGTTTGTTATCACAATGCCACAACTTTCTGCTACAACTGAAGGCATCGTCATAGTTTTCTTTCCAAGTAAAATCTTGGCACTTAGTTACCAGGCAGCAAAAAAAAATACTGAACTTCAAGTGACTGTAAGGAGGAACTAGAAGAACCTCCTAGCTTTCACAATCATTAGAAGTTCATCAAGGCAGTTGGAGCTGTTCACTGGGGGCAGCAACAATGAACTGATTCATTGTCCTGAAGCAATTTCTCTTATGAGCGTGTAGAAGTAATGCTAACATTCAAACTGCCATCTTAGGACGCTTCGTGCACCTTCTATTTCCATCCCCATCTCCAAAAACTGAAATGCTGATTCACTCTGAGGATGGCTATTTAAGCGAAATAATTTTCAGTCCAATTTTTCAGTTGCATTAGGAAAATAAAGGAAGGTACCAACACCAAAGCTCTTGGAAGAATCTATTTGGTACAGTTAAGGTTTATTCCTAAAGGTATTTAGAGGAGTGAAAGTGGTCAGGTAATGAGTAGCAAAGGAAAGTAAATTCATACTTAAAACACTAATTTAATTGCATCCAAGACAAGAGATAAATGTGTATGACTTACCAACTACCAGGAGTATGTACTTTTTAAAATGTCTTGTTCTTTTAAATATAAATTTAGTTAGGCCATTGATAAAAATGACCTACATTTAGTTATGTATTTAGACTATTGATAGATGACGATTTAGTGTGTGTGTGTGTGTGTGTGTGTGTGTGTGTTGGCCAAAAGGCTGAAAAACCTTGGAACAATAGTGTTATAATTTATAAGTAACATAGCTCAGTGTCAATGAAAGCTCACTTAGTTAACCTTGGGTTGGTCCCACCATTTACCAAATTTGATGTTAAAACCCAGATTTTTAAATGCAATTACAGCAGGAAAGTAAGTGTTCTTTCTCTTGAGCTCTGTGACTGTTTCTCTGGAAACCTCTCATTGAATTATTTGGAATAGAAATCCTAGCAGGGTGGGAGTTTCAGAACTGAGAATCAATGAAAAAGGCTTCACTTCCATTGGGGTTTAGAAATTAGAAAGTATCAGATGTCTCTTGGCAATGACACTTAGGCTATTGTTGCATGCCTCTCCCCTGACTGGCTAAAATGTTTCCACTTCGGGATGTTTGACACTGTGTAAGTGGGAGCTTGGCTTAGGGCTTCCCCATCTAAGGGCCGATTAATTTCAACAGCAATCAGTTCTTCAGGGAAGGGGTTTTCCTCTGAGCAAAACTCAGCTCTTTCACTTTTAAATACTGTCTCATTTTGCTTTTCATTTTACCACAATACACACATCAAGGTCCTTCTGAAAAAGCCATCAAAATATTCTTTTTAAGCTTTTTACATCTATTTGTATTTGTGGGTTGAGGGCTGCAAAGGAGGATGGGAAGGGTTTCCTGCTTTATTAGTTCCTTTTAGATTGTACAAGTGAGCTTAATAGCTATATCATTTAACACGGCCACATTCTGGCCCAAGTTACAGAAATATTATAACATTGTGCAAACAGACGACTGCTGCAAACAAATCTGTTTTTACGCCCCCTGCTTCTTTCTCTCCCTTCACTGTAATTCCTGTGATTTTGAAGTTGGTTGCCCCATTAAAAGCTAAGAAAACATTAATGTTTTCTTGTCTTTACTATGCTAAGGTTTGCTTTGCAGGGTGCCAAAGTAGAAATGTACTACCGATTAGTGGATCTTCAACTAGGAAGGTGAGAAATAACATGGAAATGCTTAAAGCATTCCAAATGCTCTCTCCCCTAATTTCCAACTTTTAACTTACTAATGTGTGCGAACTAGTTCTGTGACTTGTAAGGATTTATTCTCCAGAGATATCTTTAGATATATGCCCGTTTCACTTGTATTCAATACTTTTATGGGAAGCCTCTCTATTTTTTGAAAAGAGGAAAAAATTTCTTTGACATAAACACCAAAAAAGAGAAAGTTCACTTAATGGAACTATCCTTCCAAATCCACCAAATGATCCCTGCTGCCTTCCTAAATCCTAGCTGTAAATAATGCTGGACAGTGATCCAGAGGCGAAGTCTCCCTGCTGCTCTGTACAGCTGATAGGATTTGTTGTTTTCTCTTTATTCATATAGGTTCTTTAGGAATTTGTGATACAAAATTAGAATGTTCCAATGGTTTCCTTCCTCTTTTAAATTGCTAGGGACCCTAAATATTTCTGAAATTGAAACACTACAGTTATAGAATGTTTCCCGTGTAACTTAAGCATTCACGTAATAGGAATATGCTTTAGAATTTATGAACATCTGGACTTAAAAAGATGACTAAAGATTAAAATTTCCCTTTTTCTTGGGACCCTTTTAAATCTGATTTAAATAACATCTAAACAGGTAAAAGAACTTAGCTGAAGTTTGAGAAGATGGCCGTGTTTGAGGAGGCAAGTCTACATCCTATGGAAAGAGGAGCCCTAACAAACTTCAACAAAAGCTCTAGTCCAAGAGTGGTGACGGTTCCAGAAAGTGATGGTGGTAGTGGTGTGCATTATGGGGGTTGGGGAAGGCAAGTCATTGAAAACTAAGGGAGCTTGGACCTTGGAATTCCATAGCTACTCATACTCTTTTTGGTTACAATGCTTGTTGCATAACTGGCATTCAGTAGATACATCTCAATCTGTTCGATGATGCCAAATATTCACAGAGTTGGGTAGAATCAGTGGGAAAAAAGTCCTGGGTAGGTATTTGCTTATTTAAACATGTAAACGAAGATTATTGTTAAATAGCCCCAGTCAGGTTGTATTAATGACTTAGGAACATTGCAAGGACCTTAAAAACAACATTTCAATATCTTTATAGGTCAATTATCTCCTCAGTTATTAATAACAGTGAAATAAAGACACAGTTCCCAACAGTAAACTGACCAGACTCATGACAGCATCCCTAATCATGAAAAACTTCCCTTTGATTTTCAACTAAGAGTAAAGCAAATGAAGTCTTGTGACATCTTCTCCTGTGTGTGTGTGTGTGCGCGCGCACACACACACACACACACACACGCACACACAGAGCAATTCCTTGGTCATCATTCCTACAAGTGAATAGCATAATTTGAATCAATGGGACAAAAGCCAGTTGTAGCGAAATTATAGTCTGATGTCCCAGAAGTAGTCTGAGAACAAGTTTGAAACAAAAAGAGCCTAGCAGACAAATAAATAACAAGTCACGTGCAGGTACCAGATGTTTATAGATGGCTAGTCCTTACAAATTTAAGATCACATATTTGCCACATATTAAACAGGAAATCTCCCAAGAATTGAATGCATGTATGAGCCATTGACATCAAATTATTCCTTCAAATAATTATTAGGCAGTATAAATGAAGGCTAACAGACCATTTACAAATGCTGTTTCGTGAAGCTGCCTGTGTGCATGGGGACACTAGCAGGCACAGTTGGGCTGCGGTGGAGGAGGGGTTTCCTTGAGTCTTGTGTTCTGCTTTGCAGCAGTGATGGCAGGATCAGTCTCCAAACTCTCTGACATTTTGTCGCAGATGATATCCACAAGGCGCTCAAATGTCTGCTTGACATTAATGTTATCCTTGGCACTTGTTTCAAAAAACTCAAAACCTAGAAGAAACACACAGAAACACAATTTGGTTATTTCACATTTCTGAAATTAAATGGGACTTGATTATGGCTTTCAATGGTGATGAGGTGATGGTGAGACATCAGTGGGTGGTGGGTTTGGGGTAGGTAAGAGATTAGAGGTGGGCAGGAGGTACCATTTAAGCAAATGTTACCATCTCTTACTCCATTAACCATGAACAAAAGAGTTATAAAGTGGAATTGGTGATGTTCACATTTTATTTTTCTCTCTTGATTCATTTGCATTATCAGCATGACTGAAGAGATTAAAAATATCCTATTGCAAGAGTTAGTACTGACAACAGTAAGAATCCTCAACACCACATCTATCTTTAAGAATCTTCAACACCAAATCTATCTTTTCCATCCCTTCCCTCAACCCCTAGTCCACCATGTAGACTCTTGCAATCTTTTCGTGGCATCATTTGGCATTTTATTCTGTTTTTATTTCCAGATTCTACCAGAATTTGTAATTTTAATTTTTTAAATCAATTTAAAGCTCAGAAGCCTTGGTGTGCTTGTTCTGCTGTAAAAGGGAATACCAAGCTCCAATATAATCCTGCTCTAACTTTTCCATTTCTGCCCTGCTGCTGCCTAACAATGGGTCTGAGAGTTGCCTTCTAGTAAATTTTCAGCATCTAAAAGGACACAAGATGGCACTGAAGAGTCATAAGATTTACCTTAAACCTGCTTCAGCCTCCTTCAGAAAATTTTTGAGCAGTGTTATTCCAACGGCCCTCCAGGGCTTTGTATACCTCTGCACCTATCAGCTGGGTGCTGATTTTTCCATAGCGTCTGTTATCTATCAGCAGCAATGTCTTTACCAACATCTGGGAAAGGGCACTTGGTAAATTTCAAATGAGCTGCCAGAGATTGTTAAGAAGGTACAAAGTGCAGCAACAATTTCACACGTTCACCTATGTGCCACTGTACCTGGGCAGAAGCAGCCTTAGTTTGCTGTTCTGTACACAGTCTTATCACTCTATTGTTTGTATTCACATTCCACTGGCTGAGCTTGCCAGTCAGTTGCCATGACAACCTCCCCACTAGGCCAGCCAGAGATTGCTCTGGTCCATTCAGGGGACATTGATTTAGAATGTGTTGGGCTGAACATAGAAAGGCTTTTCTAATCCATTCTGAATTTTACACCCTATAAATCCTTCTGGTTACATCTGGCCCTATCTCAGAGGAGCCACATGGATTCAAAATGATTAAATCATGTGATTTCATCCCAAGTCCTGGGGCCAAAGGAAAAAGAACAGACTAATATTTTGCATCCATGTCAAAATCCCTCAAATAACCTAGAAATACTTATTTTCTTAAATAGTATTGAAGCTAGACAACAAAACGCAATTGTCGTGAGATAAAATCTCCAACTTAGTCGTTATACTATTTGGTTCAATGACTACATCTCAGCTTGAATTTCACTAGCTACTCTCTTGTTGAAATCCACATGAATAACTGCAGGATTGGGGCTGAAGAACATCAGTAGAGTCCAGGTTCTATAAAATAGAGGTGGATATTTCAAACCATTGTGGCTTACATTTTTCTTTCCTTTTGTCTCTCTAGACAATGCTTATATGGTTCTCTTATAGTCTACATTTAAAAAATCTACAGATAAGGCCCTCTGGTGTTAACAGAGCTCTCTTTTCTAATGTTTATACAGTCTTTAGAGCTAGATCATTCAACTTCCAGTAATTCAATCCAGATTTGGGTAAAGGCAAGTATGGATCTAAGCAAGATCCTTGTTGCTAAGATATCAGAAGTATTGGTATCCTTGTGGTGATTTTCCCAGACCTAATGGGAGGATGCTTTATGTCATAAGATACCAAGAACCCACTGAAGAATTCAAAATCTCTGAATGAGGCTTTGAAGAATAAACATCCAATAATTTGGTACAAAGGTCTCATTTACAAGTTCAATTTTTTCATGTCTTTTGCTAACACTTCTTGTACTTATCAGTATGATTTGGGAAATCACTGAGCTTGAATGGTATCATAAAATGTTTAGCCATTATGAAAGGATGATAATCCGCACAAGACTTTGTCAAATGTGACTCCTTTAGCCTGGGTATCTCAATACCCTATCATCATATTGGTATACAATTTGAGGTCAGTAAAATGATCTTTGATCTCAGAAGCCAACATGCTCTCAGCTTCTCAACCTTAACTGGAACCCTAAGATTATGTGGCTATTAAAGAGACAGTGTGCCAGAAATAATGGCACCCATTTATTCAGCATGCTGAGAAGGCAACATCATGACATGGTGAGAGACAGATTATCAGTCAAAAGATGTGGGATCTAGCCCCACTTACCAACACTTCTAGCTTTGGGACCATGAACAAGTCACTTTTTAAAAAATCCTTACTTTCCTTACTTATGACATTTGCCTTACTTACAGGGTTATCATGAAGCTAAAATGAGAAAAGATAGGCATAAGTGCCAAGCAAACTAGAAAATGCTATGATAACAACAATAGCAATAATAAACTAACATTTGTTGAGTGATTACTATATAATAGGTACTATTCAAAGCATTTTATACATTTTAACTCATTTTATCCATTAGTAGGTGCCATTATTTCCAATTTACTGATGAAATAGAGGCGGAAAATGGCTCTGTAATTTGCTCAAGTATTTCCTTGCTCAGCTAGTAATTGGCAAAGCTGGAACATGAACTACTAACTTGTACACTCTCCTGCTTCTCCAGATACACTGAAAAAGTAAGCTACCATTTTGTTTTGGCTAAATGGTAAGTCCTATGTTAATTAACAATCACAATATACCATAAACTTTCATCAAGTCAAATAATCAGAAAATAATTAACTAGATTTAACACTGCCAGTAAACCAAATGAAACAATCTTTCTTGGTGATTCCAAAAGTACTCTGATATCTCATACTGCTTAAGATTCATCAAGATGGTCATCGTGACAGCTGTATTTCTACACAGAATTCTAGATTTATAGATATAAAAAGTTATGGAGGCTGGGTGCAGTGGCTCATGCCTGTAATCCCAGCACTTTTGGAGACTGAGGTGGGTGGATCACCAAGGTCAGGAGTTCGAGACCAGCCTAGCCAACATGGTGAAACCCTGCCTCTACTAAAAATACAAAAATTAGCCAGGCGTTGTGGGACATGCCTGTAGTCCCAGTTACTCAGGAGGTTGAGGCAGGAGAGTCGCTTGAACCTGAGAGGTGGAGGTTGCAGTGAGCTGAGATTGCACCACGGGCACTCCGACCTGGGTGACAGAGCGAGACTCTGTCTCAAATACATAAATAAGTAAGTAAGTAAGTAAGTAAGTAAATAAATAAATAAATAAATAAAGGTTCTGGAAGTTAAAGTGCCTCTCATTGACCAGATATGCTGGGATCTCTTGTTATAGGTTTGTCATAAAATAAGATATTCAGGATTGAAATCAATATCATTAGTATTTTAGCATGTAGTAGTTTAGATTTGGGGTACAAGGATTTAGTTTAGGATTGGGGTACAAGTGGGGCTTGATTTTCTATCCAAGCAAATCCGTCTTTTCATTCAATCATCTGCATATGACGACGTTCATGCCCAAAACTGTGTGTGCCCGTGGGTACTTAAAGCTTATGGCCTAAGTTATAATCACTAACCCAACCACTACAGCCTTTGTTCTTCACTAACTCAGATTTTATGGCTGTTATTTCCCAGTATCTCTGTATTTTGAGATCAGTTCTCAGTATTCTGAGCTTGGTCTCAGAGATCTTTAATCTCCCATTCATATACACCAACATCAGTGGGAGGCTGGGTCAATGATGCTTCAGAAACAGAGTCATATAACTTTGAAGATCACTTCCAATCTACTGGGTAGAAGAGTGTTTTTCAACAAGATCAAATAAGTAGCCCAAGGTCACACAGCAAGCCGATTGTGAAGTCTGACAAAAACCTCCTGTTAAATAGGTTACCGATTTAGCTTACAGCCTTGAACACCTGTCTTTCAGACTACATCATCCAGAATTAGTATTTTCAGCTCATGTAGGTTTCTTCATCAGCAAATCAATGAAGTCTTTCACTTAACTGTAGAAACTCTGATCATTCTTTCTCATGCTTCCCTTAACAAAGCCTTTCTAATCTCTCTGGCAGAGGCAGGAGGCACTATTCCTGAGACGCATGAGTTTTACACCATGGTCCAGCACATCTCTGTTGTTGGCTTCCTCATGCCTAATCCTGAAAGGGTCACATCTGCCCTTTCCAAAAACCACTACAGGTACAGTGGGACACTAATCCCTTCAGGTTCACCTGACATTAGGGACCAAATAAAAGCTTGGAAAGGTTTTGTTTGATAAAACATGTTAGCTATGCTGAGGAAAGAAGAGCAGAAGCACAAAGCCAACCTGTGTTTGTCTTCATGGTGGACACTGAAAGAGCAAGCAGAGACAGGCAGTGTAAGCCAGACTTCGCTCTAGTGCCAAAGGCTGTGATCCTTCACCCTGACTTCATAGGATTGGAGGTTCACCCTCATTAGAATCACCTAAAGTACGGGCTGGGTGTCATGGCTCATGCCTGTAATGCCAGCACTTTGGGAGGCCAAGGTGGGAGGATTGCTTGACCTCAGGAGTTCCAGACCAACCTGGGCTACATAGCGAGACCGCACATCTACAAAATATACAAAGTTTAGCTGAGTGTGGTGCCACATTCCTGTAATCCCAGCTACTCGGGAGGCTGAAGTGGGAGGACCGCTGAGCCTGGGAGGTCAAGGCTGCAGTGAGCAGTGTTCACGTCACTGCACTCCAGCCTAGGTGACAGAGCAAATCACCTGAAGTGCTTAAAAGTTTCTGAACTCCACTCTACACATACTGAACAATGGGAATCAAGAGGGGTGTATGGGGCTTCAGAATACGCATTTTTAACAGGCTGCTTGGGAGGTTTCTTATGCACATGTAAGGTTAAGATTTACCCTTCTCTGTACACCCATGTTCATAGCAGCATTATTCACAATAGCCAAAAGGTAGAACTAATCGAAGTGCCTATCAACCTATGAATGGATAAACAAATGTGTTATACACAAACAATGGAGTATTATTCAATTTTAAAAGAAAGAAAATTTTCACTCATGTTATAACATGAATGAACCTTGAGGACATTATGCTAAGTGTAATAAGCCAGTCACAAAAAGACAAATACTGATTCATGCTACAACATGGATGAACTGTGAAAATAGTATTCTAAGTGAAAAAAGCCTGACATAAAGGACCATATCTTATATGAGACCATTTTATAAGAAATGCCCAGAATAGGTACATCTATAAGACAGGAAGTAGATGAGTGGCTTCCTAGGCTGAGGTAGAGAGTGAGGGAAAAGGCAGAGTGAATGCTGATGGGCAGAGGGCTTCTTTCTGGGGTTATGAAAATATTACAAAATCGACTGTGATGAAGGTGGCACAGTCCTGTGAACATATCAAAAACCACTGAATTGTACACTTTAAATGGGTGAATTTTATGGTATATTAATTATATCTCAATAAAACTCTCTCTCTCTATATATATATATATATGTATGTATTTATATAGTAAGGATCACTGTCCTAAACGAATGAGAATGTATGTTGCCCTTAGAGATTTTTCTGAGAAATCCCATGACCGACTGGGGAAACTATTCCAGTGAATGGCAGAATCCCCTACCACAAAATGGTTCCCATGCTCAACAAGAACGCTTCTTACACGTGTTTAAATCTAATCCTTTTTCTCTGATCTCAGTGGAGATGAAAGAGCAGCTATTTTACTTTTTTTTTATTTTTTAATTTAATTTTATTTATTTATTTCTTTTTTATTATACTTTAAGTTCTAGGTTACATGGGCACAATGTGCAGGTTTGTTACATATGTATACATGTGCCATGTTGGTGTGCTGCACCCATTAACTCGTCATTTACATTAGGTGTATCTCCTAATGCTATCCCTCCCCCCTCCCCCCACCCTACAAGAGGCCCTGGTGTGTGATGTTCCTCTTCCTGTTTCCAAGTGTTCTCATTGTTCAATTCCCACCTATGAGTGAGAACATGAAGTGTTTGGTTTTCTGCTCTTGTGATACTTGGCTGAAAATGATGGTTTCCAGCTGCATCCATGTCACTACAAAGGACATGAACTCATCCTTTTTTATGGCTGCATAGTATTCCATGGTGTATATGTGCCACATTTTCTTAATCCAGTCTGTCATTGATGAACATTTGGGTTGATTCAAAGTCTTTGCTATTGTGAATAGTGCCACAATAAACATATGTGTGTGTGTGTGTTTATAGGAGCATGATTTATAATCGTTTGGGTATATACCTAGTAATGGGATGGCTGGGTCAAATGGTATTTCTAGATCTAGATCCTTGAGGAAGCCACACTGTCTTCCACAATGGTTGAACTAGTTTACAGTCCCACCAACAGTGTAAAAGTGTTCCTATTTCTCCACATCCTCTCCAGCACCTGTTGTTTCCTGACTTTTTAATGATTGCCATTCTAACTGGTATGAGATGGTATCTCTGTTGTTTCGATTTGCATTTCTCTGATGGCTGGTGATGATGAGCATTTTTTCATGTGTCTGTTGGCTGCATAAATGTCTTCTTTTGAGAAGTGTCTGTTCATATCCTTTACCCACTTTTTGAGGGGTTGTTTGTTTTTTTCTTGTAAATTTTTTTGAGTTCTTCGTAGGTTCTGGATATTAACCCTTTGTCAGATAAGTAGATTGCAAAAATTTTCTCCCATTCTGTAGGTTGCCTGTTCACTCCGATGGAAGTTTCTTTTGCCGTGCAGAAGCTCTTTAGTTTAATTAGATCCCATTTGTCAATTTTGGCTTCTGTTGCCATTGCTTTTGATGTTTTAGACATGAAGTCCTTGCCTATGCCTATGTCCTGAATGGTATTGCCTAGGTTTTCTTCTAGGGTTTTTATGGTTTTAGGTCTAACATTTAAGTCTCTAATCCATCTTGAATTAATTTTTGTATAAGATGTAAGGAAGGGATTCAGTTTCAGATTTCTACTTACGGTTAGCCAGTTTTCCCAGCACCATTTATTAAATAGGGAATCCTTTCCCCATTTCTTGTTTTTGTCAGGTTTGTCAAAGATCAGATGGTTGTAGATGTGTGGTATTATTTCTGAGGGCTCTGTTGTGTTCCATTGGTCTGTATCTCTGTTTTGGTACCAGTACTATGCTGTTTTGGTTACTGTAGCCTTGTAGTATAGTTTGAAGTCAGGTAGAGTGATGCCTCCAGCTTTGTTCTTTTGACTTAAGACTGTCTTGGCAATGCAGGGTCTTTTTTGGTTCCATATGAACTTTAAAGTAGTTTTTCCCAATTCTTTGAAGAAAGTCATTGGTAGCTTAATGGGGATGGCATGGAATCTATAAATTACTTTGGGCAGTATGGCCATTTTCACGATATTGATTCTTCATATCCATGAGCACAGAATGTTCTTCCATTTGTTTGTGTCCCCTTTTATTTCCTTGAGCAGTGGTTTGTAGTTCTCCTTGAAGAGGTCCTTCCCATCCCTTGTAAGTTGGATTCCTAGGTATTTTATTCTCTTTGAAGCAATTGTGAATGGGAGTTCACTCATGAATTGGCTCTCTGTTTGTCTGTTAATGGTGTATAAGAATGCTAGTGACTTTTGCACATTGATTTTGTATCCTGAGACTTTGCTGAAGTTGCTTATCAGCTTAAGGAGATTTTGGGCTGAGATGACGGGGTTTTCTAAATATACCATCATGTCATCTGCAAACAGGGACAATTTGACTTCCTCTTTTCCTAATTGAATACCCTTGATTTCTTTCTCTTGCCTGATTGCCCTGGCCAGAACTTCTAACACTATGTTGAATAGGAGTAGTGAGAGAGGGCATCCCTGTCTTGTGCCACTTTTCAAGGGGAATTTTCCAGTTTTTGCCCATTCAGTATGATATTGGCTGTGAGTTTGCCATTAATAGCTCTTATTATTTTGAGATACGTTCCATCAATACCAAATTTATTGAGAGTTTTTATCATGAAGTGCTGCTGAATTTTGTTGAAGGCCTTTTCTGCATCTATTGAGATAATCATGTGGTTTTTGTCTTTGGTTCTGTTTATATACTGGATTACGTTTATTGATTTGCATATGTTGAACCAGCCTTGCATCCCAGGGATGAAGTCCACTTGATCATGGTGGATAAGCTTTTTGATGTGCTGCTAGATTCAGTTTGCCAGTATTTTATTCAGGATTTTTGCATCGATGTTCATCAGGGATATTGGTCTAAAATTCTCTTTTTTTGTTGTGTCTCTTCCAGGTTTTGGCATCAGGATGATGTTGGCCTCATAAAATGAGTTAGGGAGGATTCCCTCTTTTTCTATTGATTGGAATAATTTCAGAAGGAATGGTACCAGCTCCTCCTTGTACCTCTGGTAGAATTCGGTTATGAATCCATCTTGTCCTGGACTTTTTTTGGTTGGTAGGCTCTTAATTATTGCCTCAATTTCAGAGCCTGTTATTGGTCTATTCAGGGATTCAACTTCTTCCTGGTTTAGTCTTGGGAGAGTGTATGTGTCCAGGAATTTATCAATTTCTTCTAGGTTTTCTAGTTTATTTGCATAGAGGTGTTTATAGTATTCTCTGATGGTAGTTTGTATTTCTGTGGGGTCGGTGGTGATATCCCTTTTATCATTTTTTCTTGCATCTATTTGATTCTTCTCTTCTTCTTTATTAGTCTTGCTAGCAGTCTGTCAATTTTGTTGATCTTTTAAAAAAAAAAAAAACAGCTCCTGGATTCATTGTTTTTTTTGGAGGGTTTTTTGTGTCTCTATCTCCTTCAGTTCTGCTCTGATCTTAGTTATTTCTTGCCTTCTGCTAGCTTTTGAATGTGTTTGCCCTTGCTTCTCTAGTTCTTTTAATTGTGATGTTAGGGTGTCAATTTTAGATATTTCCTGCTTTCTCTTGTGGGCATTTAGTGCTATAAATTTCCCTCTACACACTGCTTTAAATGTGTCCCAGAGATTCTGGTATGTTGTATCTTTGTTCTCATTGGTTTCAAAGAACATCTTTACTTCTGCCTTCATTTTGTTATGTACCCAGTAGTCATTCAGGAGCGGGTTGTTCAGTTTCCATGTAGTTGAGTGGTTTTGATTGAGTTTCTTAATCCTGAGTTCTAGTTTGATTGCACTGTGGTCTGAGAGACAGTTTGTTATAATTTCTGTTCTTGTACATTTGCTGAGGAGTGCTTTACTTCCAACTATGTGGTCAATTTTGGAATAAGTGCGATGTGGTGCTCAGAAGCCTATATATTCTGTTGATTTGAGGTGGAGAGTTCTGTAGATGTCTATTAGGTCTTCTTGGTGCAGAGCTGAGTTCAATTCCTGGATATCCTTGTTAACTTTCTGTCTCATTGATCTGTCTAATGTTGACAGTGGGGTGTTAAAGTCTCCCATTGTTATTGTGTGGGAGTCTAAGTCTCTTTGTAGGTCTCTAAGGAGTTGCTTTATGAATCTAGGTGCTCCTTTATTGGGTGCATATATATTTAGGATAGTTAGCTCTTCTTGTTGAATTGATCCCTTTACCATTATGTAATGGCCTTCTTTGTCTCTTTTGATCTTTGTTGGTTTAAAGTCTGTTTTATCAGACACTAGGATTGCAACCCCTGCCTTTTTTTGTTTTCCATTTGCTTAGTAGATCTTCCTCCATCCCTTTATTTTGAGCCTATGTGTGTCTCTGCACGTGAGATGGGTCTCCTGGATACAGCAAATTGATGGGTCTTGACTCTTTATCCAATTTGCCAGCCTGTGTCTTTTAATTGGAGCATTTAGCCCATTTACATTTAAGGTTAATATTGTTATGTGTGAACTTGATCCTGTCATTATGATGTTAGCTGGTTATTTTGCTCATTAGTTGATGCAGTTTCTTCCTGGCATCGATGGTCTTTACATTTTGGCATGTTTTGCAGTGGCTGGTACCGGTTGTTCCTTTCCATGTTTAGTGCTTCCTTCAGGAGCTCTTGTAAGGCAGGCCTGGTGGTGACAAAATCTCACAGCATTTGCTTGTCTGTAAAGGATTTTATTTCTCCTTCACTTATGATGCTTAGTTTGGCTGGATATGAAATTCTGGGTTGAAAATTCTTTTCTTTACGAATGTTGAATATTGGTCCCCACTATCTTCTGGCCTGTAGAATTTCTGCTGAGAGATCCACTGTTAGTCTGATGGGTTTCCCTTTGTGGGTAACCCGATCTTTCTCTCTGGCTGCACTTAACATTTTTTCCTTCATTTCAACTTTGGTGAATCTGACAATTATGTGTCTTGGAGTTGCTCTTCTCGAGGAATATCTCTGTGGTGCTCTCTGTATTTCCTGAATCTCAATGTTGGCCTGCCTTACTAGGTTGGGAAAGTTCTCCTGGATAATATCCTGCAGAGTGCTTTCCAACTTGGCTCCATTCTCCCCATCACTTTCAGGTACACCAATCAGATTTGGTCTTTTCACATAGGCTCATACTTCTTGGAGGCTTTGTGCATTTCTTTTTACTCTTTTTTCTCTAAACTTCTCTTCTCGCTTCATTTCGTTCATTTGATCTTCAACTACTGATACCCTTTCTTCCAGTTGATCGAGTCGGTTATTGAAGCTTGTGCATTTGTCACATAGTTCTCGTGTCATGGTTTTCATCTCTATCAGGTTGTTTAAGGACTTCTCTATATTGGTTATTCTAGTCAGCAATTAGTCAAATCTTTTTTCAAGGTTTTTAGTTTCTTTGCGCTGGGTTCGTAATTCCTCCTTTAGCTCAGAGAAATTTGATTGCCTGAAGCCTTCTTCTCTCAACTCGTCAAAGTCATTTTCCGTCTAGATTTGTTCCGTTGTTGGTGAGGAGTTGCATTCCTTTGGAGTGGAAGAGGTGCTCTGATTTTTAGAATTTCCAGCTTTTCTGTACTGCTTTTTCCACAACTTTGTGGTTTTATCTACCTTTGGTCTTTGATGATGGTGACATACAGATGGGGTTTTGGTGTGGATGTCCTTTCTGTTTGTTAGTTTTCCTTCTAACAGTCAGGACCCTCAGCTGCAGGTCTGTTGAAGTTTGCTTGAGGTCCACTCCAGACCCTGCTGCCTGGGTATCAGCAGCGTAGGCTGCAGAAGAGTGAATATTGCTGAACAGCAAATGTTGCTGTCTGATGGTTCCTCTGGAAGCTTCGTCTCAGAGGTGTACCTGGCCATGTGAGGTGTGAGGTGTCAGTCTGCCCCTAGTGGGGGATGTCTCCCAGTTAGGCTACTCAGGGGTCAGGGATCCACTTGAGCAGACAGTCTGTCCGTTCTCAGATCTCAAACTCCGTGCTGGGAAAATCACTACTCTCTTCAAAACTGTCAGACAGCGACATTTACATCTGCAGAGGTTTCTGCTGCCTTTTGTTTGGCTATGCCCTGTCCCCAGAGGTGGAGTCTACAGAGGCAGGCAGGCCTCCTTGAGCTGTGGTGGGCTTCACCCAGTTTGAGCTTCCTGGCTGCTTTGTTTACCTACTTAAGCCTCAGCAATGGTGGGTGCCCCTCCCCCAGGCTCGCTGCTGCCTTGCAGTTAGGTCTCAGACTGCTGTGCTAGCAATGAGGCTGCGTGGGGGTGTGACCCTTCGATCCAGGTGAGGGATATAATCTCCTAGTGTGCTGTTTGCTAAGACCCTTGGTAAAGCGCAGTATTAAGGTGGGAGTAATCCGATTTTCCAGTTGTTGTGTGTCATGGTTTCCATTGGCTAGGAAAGGGAATTCCCTTCCCCCTTGCGCTTCCCGGGTGAGGCGATGCCTCGCCCTGCTTCAGCTCTCGCTCAGTGGGCTGCACCCACTGTCCTGTACCCACTGTCCGACATGCCCCAGTGAGATCAACCCAGTACCTCAGTTAGAAATGCAGAAATAATCCATCTTCTGTGTCACTCACTCTGGGAGCTGGAGGCTGGAGCTGTTCCTATTTGGCCATCTTGGCACAGATCTGAGCAGCTGTTTTTCAAGAAAGGTATTCTAATACCTTCCGGTACGCGTGAAGAACACGAACCCACACTTCCCAGCTGTGGCGCAGGCCTGATTTGCTGACATTCTTCTGTCTACTTTGCTCTCAGGAGGTCCTTAGAGCAAAGGAAGCCTCAGAGAAGGCTGGGGCCTTTTCACATTGATACCCACAGGGCAGCAAGCAGGGCCTTACACCATAAGTGTGCTGCTCACTGAGGTGGCAGGCTCCAGGATGTCACTCTGGCACTTGAAGAGTACTGCAACGTCAGAACACCCCAAGGGACTCCGTTCCACATGTCACTGCACTGTGTTAATGGCAATAATCACAATTACAGTATTGTACACTTAATGACCTCTCTCCGCCCCTTTCTCCAGTGCATTACAACAATCTTATAGGAAACACTTGATTCATTTCATCCCATCAATAGCTATACCATATTGTGAAATGCCATTTGTTTTTATGAGATGTTCTGCGGCACTTGCTCTTTTTTTAACCCCAGGGAAACTTCTAAACACCGCTTCGGGCACTCTGATCTTTTAAACTTTACTTTGAAGGAAAAATCACAACTGATATTTTTTTTTTCTGTAGAGAGGAAATAGCTACTAAAATCACATTGCAATAAATCATTTTCATCTCCAATTGTTAAAAATCTGTGATTTGTTCTTAAGTTTCTGAGAAAATCTTCTTTTTCCAGATTCTAGTTACAGTTACGTCTTGTCTCCCTTTTCCTATGGAATTGGATGGGCCAGAGCTGCAAGGAAAGGTCATTCTACTACCGGGTGGGTGATATTTCAGCCAGAAGTAGGGATTGCTGAGCAGCAGGACAAACTGGCATATTAGCTCATCCTCTACTGGGCCCCAGCCTAGAGACAGCCTTTATGAAGAGAAGTGGGAGGTAAGGCTTTTGATCAATTTGCCTGAAGAAGGGCCAAAATTGCAGACCAAAGCTGTAGAAAAGCAAGAACAGGAGCTCAGCCAAAGGCTAGTGCTACTAAAAATCATGGTATTTCAGCCCCTGAGTCCGTGTCTTTAGCAGGCATGACCAGATGGTAGCTTTTTCCTGCCTCTGTTAGAATTGTGAAACTATGCACTGGTCAGTCTATGGCCTTAACAAATCCTGGTCCATAATATAAGAAGATGGACATTAGGGATGTACAAAGGTTAATCACCATGATCTAATTCCAGAACATTGTCATCACCCCCCAAAAGAAACTTTGTATCCAAAAGCAATCACTCCTCATTCCTTGACCACCTCCATACTATGTGTGTTTTGCTCCCCAATTAGAATGTACATTCCATAGTGCTTCTCCATATCTCTAGAGATAGTAACATAGTGCCCAGCATGAGCAAGTGTCCAGTAGATGTTGGCTAATTAAAGGATTTTTTTTTAACTTTTAAAATTTTTGTGGATATATAGTAAGTGTACGTATTTATAGGGTTAAAGAATAGATTTCTGTTAATTGGCTGGGAGAAGCAGTGGGGTAAATGGGGAAATAGAGAGAGAGGGAATCACTTTTCCTTTGTTTTTAGTTATGAAGTGATTAAACCAGTGAACAATTCTGTCAGCCACATTATTTTTAGATGGAGTTTACCAAGCATGGAATTTCACAAAATATCGTTTTGGTTTTGCCCTGTGGGAAATTTATGATATAAAACAAATTAAACCAGCCCTATTCACTCACAAGGAAAGACATATTTCTGAAAAAATTTGAAGAAATGCAAGATCGTTACACTTCAACACCTGAACCAAGAACCATTAAAGTGCTGAGAAGTCGATGTTCTGTCATATTGGTTTTAATACAGAGATAAGGATCATTTATGTTTGGCAGAGTGGCTGCTTATATGCAAAGAGTACTAAGTGTTTTAAAAGAGTTTTTTTTCTCTGAAATGGGTTAAATATATCCTTTGTAACTTCTTAACATTTCAATAGGCTTTCAATGATACAGGAGACAATTTCCAGTTCAGCCTATTTATGAACTGTCAACAAAAACATTGATAACGTCTGTCTGTTTAGGATTTTCAGGTTATGATAACATATGCATTATCAATCAGCAAGTTATTTTTGCTGTGAAGGATGCATATGAAATAGAGCAAATAGTGTAACACATTTTTAATTACTAGTGCCCAAACGAATGAAATTTCATTGTGATATCAAAGGATATGGAATCTTAAATGTAACTAACATTTATTAAGTATATACTATATGCACATACTATGCTAGGCATTTTTGCATTTGTTTTCTAATCCTGTAACCAGCCCCATGAAGTAGGTGCCTTTACAAGGCTCATTTTACAGTTGCAAAAATGGTTGAGTTATACACTTGGTAAACCACGACAAAATCTAAAATCTGACTCTAAAGTCCACAGTCCCTAATGTCCATCTTCTTATATTTTGGCAGTGTTCCACTCAAACATCATAGAGTAATAGCTGTTGGCTTCATTTACAAGTTCTTGGGGTTTCTTATCCTTTCTAATATGTACTAATGTTTGCCAATTCTTAAAATCAAGAAATTCTTCTCAAAGTCTATATCTAGCTCCTTTCAATAGTAACACAGCCTAGACACAGAACACTACGTGAAGCGTCATAAAAATAATTTTACTTTATACAGTGACAAATTCTGAAAGTTGTAATTATATCATCCCTTGTCTTGATGAAGCTTGAATGTAGAAAAGGAACTCTCTCCAGAAGCAGCTGGCTTTTTCACTGAACTCTCAAGGCAGAGGATGAGATGATGTGAATCCTTCTTAGGATGGCTACTTCCTTGTCAAATAAAGCCAAGCCGTGCAAATGCCAGTTAAGTTAAAGGTAAAATAGAATAGGGCATAGTACCTAGATTTGGTGGAGAAAACTATTCTAATGGCTTTCAGGGATGAAATATCATGGGTTAGTCTGTACACAGCTGAAGGCAGTTGCCTACAGGCATCAAAGAGAGTATATCTTTGGGATTTGGGATTGAGACAAGAAAAAGTCATCCACTGAGAATAAAGTTATTAAGTAAGTGCCACAAAGTCCATGAGATTAGCCATCTGCAGAAGGAAGTCACTCCAAGACAGGATGAACAAACAATTTTCTGGTGAGAACAGCACACTTCTCAAAATCCATCAAGGGACTAGAGTGTTTCCCAAATTTCTCAGATGGAGGGTAAGATTTCTCTTTTATCAGTCGTCTAATGAATGATAAAATTTCAAGGTAAAACCATCAAAAGAAAATGGAGTTGGTTTCTGTGAAGTCAAGAAAAAAGAGAGTCAAGGATTGAGAGTATTTACTGCCCAGTATGGTCAAGGGGGAAATGAGAGGGTGCCTGCACTGACCTGGGTGAGTATACAGGTTTACCTGCTCTGTATCACAACAAAGAGCATTGTAGTCACTCAGTGGTATCCCTTAATGTCACATGCCTGGCACATAGTGAGAGCTCAATAGGATAAGAAATACATGAGTAGAAAAGGACCAAGGCAAGGAACAGACAGCTACAATTTGACTGGAGTGTCAAAGAGAGAATGCTAAGTGCAGCAAGAGACTGCAGGCACACCTAGGGTGATTTGAAATCCAGGAGGCCTGTGTAGAAGCACCCAATCTCCGCAGACTTTTCTCTCCAAACTGGATCAGATATACCTGGAGTTAGGGAGGACTTTCCACTGAAGAGAAAAGGTAAAATGATCCCCACCATCCCCCCACTGCCACTACAAACACCTGTAGTCCTTACAAGAGGAGGAATTCCAAAGCTCTTGCAAACCGTCAGCCCATTTTGGAGAGCTGCTGGGAATTCATGTAGCTGCATTGCCCTGCAGCAGGAGCACAAGGTATGCACTCCCCATACCTCACACCCCTGTGAGCCAAGCTTCTGCAGCATAGCACCATCTTGAGACCAGAGCTACCTCTGGAGTCCACCTTTCTCTGGGGGCCAGTAGCTCCTGCACCTCTCCAGCACTGGGACTCCATTTTAATTCCAACAAGCCGATACAGGTAGTTGAATGCCACAACCCCAGCTGTGCAGAGCTTGGGTCCAGAATCAGCTACGACTCTGGTCCTGCACAGCAGGGAAACCAACTCCTATCACTACACTTTCAGCTGGGGGAATAGTCTAGCAATCTTACCCAGGGCAACTCTACTCTTGAACTAGCCAAACTGCTACATGCCCTTCCCTAAATGGGAAAGGCCCTGAGTCTCTGAGCAGCTGATCTGCCCCTGGCCAGCAAAATGGCTATGTGACTGCGCTCAGGACATATAGGGAAATAGCCCTGTGACTAATGTGTGAAATGTGACTGTGCTCAGGACTCATGAGAAATAGCCCTGCAGTGCCCCTGCCCCCTGCAGACTTGGCTGTGGCCTACCCAATGGTCCTGCAGTCTCCATCAGTACCTGAGAAACAGCCTTGCAGGTTGCCCCTGGTGGGCATGCCCCCAGGCCAACTGAACAGCCTTGCACCTGCATGTAGACCTGAGAAATAGTTCCACGGGCCACTCCTGGCAGGCACAACTCTAGGTCAGACAAGCAATTGCATGCTTGTGCCTGTGGCAAGAGTAACAGTACTATAGATCCAACTCCAGTGAGCCAGACTCCAAGTTAGCTAGCACACTGTGTGCATATATATGCTTCCAACCTGACAAACAGTCCAACAACCCCAATCCTGACAAAGTCACACCGCTAGTGCCACAGACTCTCTCAGCCTAGACCACTGAGAAACTTGCTTATGCCACTATTATGGCTTATAGCTGAAGAAACTACATGGAGAGTACACTGTTGTATCCACCTAGAAGCAAAGCCAATGTACTCTACCAAACCAATACCCTAAAACTCATTCATATGAAACCTACTTCATAAAATTGGAAGAAGTGACTTTACCACGTGCATATAAATCAGTGTAGGGACACATCAAACATGAGAAAGCAAGGAAGCAAGACACTGTCAATCAGAAACAGCAATTCTCAAGTAATAGACCTCAATGATAAGAAAATGTGTGAAATGCCAGAAAAAGAATTCAAAACAATAAACTTAAGAAAATTTACTGAGATGCAAGAGAGTATAGGCAATTCAATGAATTCAGAAAGACAATTCATGATTTGAATGAGAAATTCAACAGAGACGGATATCATTAAAAAGAATAAGACAGAAACCTTAAAGCTGAAGAATCCAATGAATAAAATAAAAAATTACCATTGAGAGCTTCAACAACAGATTAGACCAAGAGGAAAAAAGAATCTCTGAAGTTGAAGACAGGCCTTTTGAAATAATACAGGCAGGAAAAGAAAAAAAAGAAAAAAGATAAATTAGTAAAGCCCGCAGGGCTTATGGGACACTACTAAGTGAACAAATATTTACATTTTGGGTGTTTTGGGAAGGAGAAAAGAAGGGAAAAGATGAGGATAGCATAATTAATAAAATCACAGCAGATAGAGAAAGCATCAAGTCACATATAAAGTAATCCTTGTTAGATTAATAGTGAAATTCTCAGCAGAGACCCTATAGGACAGGAGGGAATGGAATAATATATTTAAAGTACCAAACAATAACAACAACAACAACAACAACAACAACAAAAAACCTCCCAACCACAAATATTATACCCAACAAAGCCATCCTTTAGAAATGAAGGAGAAATAAAATCTTTCACATAAAAGCAAAAACCAAGGAAATTCATCATTACCAGACTGGCCTTACAAGAAATGTTCAAAGAGGTCTTACATTTGGTAGTGAAAAGATGATAAATGGCATAATAAAAACATCTGAAACTATAAAACTCCCTAGTAGAGGCAACATATGAAAGAAAAAAAGAGAAAGGAATCAGACCAGATGCGGTGGCTCACACCTGTAATCCCAGCACTCTGGGAGGCGGAGGTGGGTGGATCAACTGAGGTCGGGAGTTCTTGACCAGCCTGACCAACATGGAGAAACCCTGTCTCTACTAAAAATACAGAATTAGCCGGGCATGATGGTGCATGCCTGTAATCCTAGTTACTCGGGAGTTTGAGGCAGGAGAATCTCTTGAACCCTGGAGGCAGAGGTTGTGGTGAGCCAAGATTGCACCATTGCACTCTAGCCTGGGCAACAAGAACAAAACTCTGTCTCAAAAAAATAAAAATAAAATAAAAACTTATCATTACAGAGAGGCACCCAACCACAAAAATAAATAATAACAGAGGAAATAAAAAACAAAAGATATAAAAAACAACCAGGAAACAATCAGTAAAATGACAGGAGTAAAATCCTCACCTATGAAATAATAACCTTGAATGTGAATGGCTTAAATTCTCCATTTAAAAGACATAAGCAGGCTGAATAGATTTAAAAAAAAAAAAAAATCAAGGCCTGATTATATGCTACCTACAAAAAACTCACTTCATTTATAAAGACACACATAGACAAAAGGTGAAGGATTGGAAAAAGATGTTCCATTCAAGCAGAAACCAAAAGTAAGCAGGGATAGCTATCCTTATATCAGTTAAAAAAAAAAAAAAAAAAATGCTTCAAGTCAAAAGTTATAAAAAGAGACAGAGGATGCTATATAATAATAAAAAGATTGAGTCAACAAAATAGCATACCACTTATAAATATATATGCACCTGACACCAGAGCACCCAGATACATAAAGCAAGTATTAGATGTGAAGGGAAAGATAGACCCCGGTGATATAATAAATAATATAATAGTTGGGAATTTTAACACTCCACCATCAGCATTGGATCATCCAGACAGGAAATTTACAAAGAAACATCAGATTTAAACTATGCCACAAACCAAATGGACCTAACAGACATTGATAGAACATCTCACACAACAGCTGCAGAATACATATTTTTTTCATCAGCACATAGAACATTCTCCAGGATTGACCATATATTAGGACACAAAAAAAGTCTTAACAAATTTTTAAAAACTAAAATTATATTCAGCATCTTACCTGACCACAATAAAATAAAATTAGATATTAATAACATGAGGAACATTTGAAACAATACAAATACATGGAAATTAAACGATATGGTACTGAATGACAAGTGGGTGAAGAAAGAAATTAGGAATAAAAGATTAATGAAGCAGAAAGGTTGTGTGTGTGTGTGTGTGTGTGTGTGTGTGTGTGTGTAAAAATGTCATTCTGTCCCCAGGCTGGAGTGCAGTGGTGCAATCTGAGCTCACTGCAAGCTTTGCCTCCTGGGTTCATGCCATTATCCTGCCTCAGCCTCCTGAGTAGCTGGGACTGCAGGTGCTCGCCACCAAGCCTGGCTAATTTTTTGTAGTTTTAGTAGAGACAGGGTTTCACAGTGTCAGTCAGGATGGTCTTGATCTCCTGACCTTGTGATCCATGTGCCTCGGCCTCCCAAAGTACAGGGATTACAGGCATGAGCCACTGTGCCCGGCCAAAAAGTTGTTTTTATAACACAATAAGCAAAATTGGCAAATCATTAGCTAGACGAAGAAAAAACGAGATAAGACCTAAATAAATAAAGTCAAGAAACAAAAAGAAGACATCAAAATGTATACCACAGAAATATAAAGGATCATTAGAAACTACTATGGACAACAATATGCCAATACATTTGAAAACCTAGGGGAAATGAATGAATTCCTGCACACATACAACCAATAAAGATTGAACCAAGGCCAGGTGCGGTCGCTCATGCCTTTTAATCCCAGCACTTTGGGAAGCCAAGATGGATGGACCACTTGAGTTCAGGAGTTCGAGACCAGCCTGGCCAGCATGGTGAAACCCCATCTCTACTAAAAATATAAAAATTAGCTGGGCGTGGTGGTGGGCACCTGTACTTCCAGCCACTTGGGAGGCTGAGGCAGAAGAATCACTTGAACTTGGGAGTTGGAGGTTGCAGTGAGCTTACATTGTGCCACTGCACTCCAGCCTGGGAGACAGAGTAAGACCTTGTCTCAAAAAAAAAAAAAAAAAAAGAAAAGAAAAGAAAAAGAAAAAAAAAAAAAAGACTGAAACAAGAAGAAATAGAAAACTTGATCAGACCAATAACAGACATTTCTCAAAAGAAGACATAAAAATGGCTGGGCACAGTGGCTGATACCTGTAATCCCAGCACTTTGGGAGGCTGAGATGGGCGTGTCACTTGAGGTCAGGAGTTTGAGACCAGCCTGGCAAACATGGTGAAACTCCATCTGTACTAAAAATATAAAACAGCCAGGAGTGATGTTGCACGCCAATAATCCCAACTACTTGGGAGGCTAAGGCTGGAGAATTGCTTGGACCTGGGAGGCAGAGGCTGCAGTGAGTCGAGATCGCACCCACTGCACTCCAGCCTGGGTGACAGAGTAAGACTGTGTCTCAAAAAAAAAAAAAAAAAAGACAGAAAAATGGCCAGTGAATGTATCAAAAAATGTTCAGCATCAACAATCATCAGAGAAATGTTAATCAAAACCACAGTGAGGTATCATCTTACCCTAGTTAGGATGGCTATTATCAAAACACAAAAAATAACAAATGTTGGTGAGGATGCAGAGAAAAGAAAACTCTTATACACTGTTGGTAAGAAGGTAAACTAGTACAACCACTAAGGAGAACAGTATGAAGGTGTCTCAAAAAAACTGCAAATAGAACTACCATAGGCTCTAACAAACTCCCTACTTAGCATTTATTCAAAGAACAGGAAATCAGTATATCCAAGAGACATCTGCACCCCCATGCTTATTGCAGCATTACCAGCATTACTCACAATTGCCAAGACATGGTATCAACTTAAGTGCCCAAAAACATATGAATAGATTAAAAAATGTGGTGTATATATACAATGAAATAATACACAAGTATAAAAAAATGAAAGCCTGTCATTCATGGCAATATGGGTAGAACTGGAGGACGTTATATTAAGTGAAATAAGCCAGGAACAGAAAGTTAAGCAGTGCATATTCTCAATCACATGAGGAAGCTAAAAAAAAGTTGATCTTATGGTGGTAAAAAGTAATCAGAGGATACTAGACATTGAGAAGGGTGTGGGGGAAGGGAGGCACAAGGAGATATTTGTTAAAGGATACAAAATTACAGCCAGATAAGGGATGTAAGTTCTAGTGTTCTGTATGACTGTAGGATAACTGTAGATAACCATAATACATTGTATAGTTTCAAATCGCTAGAAGGAGAATATTGAACATTCCCAGTACACAGAAATGATAAAGGTATGCTAATTATCCTGATCTGACCACTATACATTATATGCATTAAAAATTCACAATGTATTCCATGAATATGAACCATAATAATTTGTAAAAAAATTAATTTAATTAAAAAATAAAGAAATATATGAGTGAACATGACTGGATTCCCTTTTCTTTGATCTAGAACCACTAAGAAACTGTATTAAATTGATAGCCTTTCTAAGGGTATTTTTTCTATTGATAAAAGGATACACTGATTATCTAACCGTAATATTACCAACTGTGTGACACTTACATTTCGCAGAGCATAATAAAAGGCATTTTAAATTAGAAATCTGTCCTCTGTGAGTTTGGTTAGTGTGATTTGTTCCCCTACTGTTCCCCGCCCTAATAATTTTACTCTAGGAGAAAGGAAATAACACTGGCCAGTGTGCAAAGCTGATGAACAGAGGTGGTTTCTGCCAGCTGTATCCAAGTACAGATTACACAATTTAGTGTGAGAAAATCATCCTTGATTTCAGCTTTTTCAGCTCTCAACACTTAGCAGATTAATTAAATCCAAATCCAAATGCTGCAGTTTGTATTTTTTATATCTCACTTTAATTTTGGTAAATAATACTGCTATTTATGCTTTTTTTGTTTTTTAAAAAAACAAAAAATGAAGCTGGCAGTTTATACAAATTTCAGTTACATGGACCTGGATTAATTTTTAAACATTTCACAAAATGTGTTTGCAAGTTTGTGTGAATGAGAAAAGGGCACAACTTGGAAGATCGTTCTAAGAGAAGGAGCAAAGATGAGGTTCTGAGCCAAATCCAGATAAGAAAAATGAGGGCTAGACAATTTTGTGAGATGGGACAGGAGACATGTAAACATAAGGTTTGTTAGAGGATACGCTTTGATCCACAAAGTGATCCACAAAGTTACTGATAGACAGTGGGGCTTTGGAAGCTCTTTATAATGAAGAAGGGCACTTTGCATATTGGCATCCCTTGGAGCTGTGAGAATCATGAGAATGGAGAAACTCAGGGGTCAAATGTTGGTAAGATCTGGGTTAGTAAGAAAGAGTATAGGAAAGAACACCTAGATTAGTGGAGTTGCTTAAGGAAGGCAATTAGTAAAATAGGGTCTTGCCAGAGTCTTAGTAAAATAGGGATTTGCCAGAGTCTTGAGAGTTTATTCACTGGGGAATGTGAGAAACATAAGTAGAGGTTTAGAATAAGGGCAACATGAAAAAAAAAGAGGAAGTGGAGTTTATCCCTCAACGATGCTGCATGGGTGGGGTTTCATGGACTGGATAACCATATCATTTGTTCTCCAAACTGAGTCACTTTTGAGATTGAAAGGGGATGCTATTAATACTTACACTGGGAAATGAACATAAATCAGGACTGTCCTGAGCAAACTGGGATTCATGGTCACTTTATTCATAAGGAACAGACACTTTCTGAGGAGTGAATTTCAGCTGCCAGAAGGGAGAGTGGAGATCCATAAGACTATGAAATAAATATCAGGTTAACAGGAATTGGGAAGCACAAAGGAGACAAGGACCAGGGCAAACAGCAGTCCCTTCCCTTCCCAGCCCATGGATATGACCACACCTAAACCAACCCAAACACATTAAAATGTACACTGTTGGTTTATTTTATACCTCCTGGGAATACTTAGCCTAAAAGAATGTGAGCCTGGGGATATAATGGTAGGCTGGCAGTGCTTCTCCTCAGAGCTGTGTGCAGATAGGTACCTAGAACATTTTAGTAGCATCACTGGGACTCCTGCTGAACCCAGAAGCTGGCAATTTTCATTCTTTGAGAAATACTACAATTAAGAGTTAAATAAATCTTTAAAAGCTGCTGAAGAACAGAGTTAATGCATATTTGGAACAGGTGGTTTGAGTTTTTAAAAATAGGCTTTAGGGCAATGTTATCCTCATTAGAGTTTCTGGCTGCACAACCTGGCTTTATTACAGAATTGTTTTTGCAGGGGTAAGAGGGAGATGATTAAAACTGAAGGAAAAAGCCATCATCATTCATTAAAGTGAAGTGGCTGGAGGCAACATTGCAGGTCTGAGCTCAACAGAAAAGCTTTAAGATAGCCAAGGTGGGTGCATGCCCACCACCAGGGCTGTCCATGTTTCTCTGGCTTTGGAGCCCAGCTTACTCAATGATCCTTGGCAAGCTGGACTGAAACTGTAATGATAGGCTGAAGTCTATGAAATGAAATTAGCTATAAATGTGTGTGCACCACCAAACCACTAAATCAGCCGTGGTCTTCTGCTAAAGAGAAGGTTAACAATGCAGACACAGGTAGCCACAATGGCCAGTTCTTAATGACGTTCTTTACTTTTTTTGTACTAATTTCTTGTGTTATCAAAAAGACATTGAAGGAAGGCAACTCTTAGAAATCTATTTTGATTTCATTAAAAAGAAAGGGGTGGTCGGTCACCTGCTCTATGCAATATGCAAAGTTGTCTTTTTCTTCCTAAAGAGCCTCCAAATTCCCACTGTCCTCCTACGTGTATCACTTCATGGATCATTTGTTGATCAATACTTATCAAAGCATTTAAACAGTAATTTACTGTCATATTTAACATTATGGATTCCATTGCTTAGATTTAAGACTAGTTCTTTCAATGTATTTTCTAGATCTTGTCCCATTTGCCTTCATGACTATCCACCTAAGTATTTCCACTCTCCTGACTCTCTACTCTCTGACTTTTCTGGGTGTCTTCCCTTCTGCCTGTTAGTATGTTGATTTTACTCCCAAATTCTCCCTCCACAATGATTTTAATCTGTTCCTCAGGCTAGATACTTACATCATCTTTTATGCCTCTGATTCCTAGTTTGTATCCCCAATGCCGCTGCTTGGATTAAGTCTGTGGTCCTCAACTTTAACACGATTGGGTGATACATGGTGAGGACCTAAATCAAGGGTTCTCAACCATGGCTGCACATTAGAATCACTTAAGGAGCTAAAAACACTCATGTTTGTACCTCAGCTTCAGAAATTCTGATTTGCTTAATGTGTGTGTGTGTGTGTGTGTGTGTGTGTGTGTGAGAGAGAGAGAGAGAGAGAGAGAGAGAGATGGGGTCTGTGCCATGATTTTTAAAATGCTACCTAGGAGGGTTGAATGTACATTCAGGGTGGGGAACACCTGCTTTAGGCCTTGCCATAATTTACCCAATAACATCAGCTTCTTATTGGAATTTCTGCTTCCTGACCTTACCCTCAAGTCTATCCTTTAGCCAGTGGTCTCCAAACATATGTTGTTTTATAATTCTTAGTTTCAAAAAAAGATTCAGTACTGCCCTAATACATGAATATTTTATAAATTATATAACATACTATTCCAGTAGTACATAATAAAACATACCCAATAACTGAAAAAAAATTGAGACACAAATAAATAGAGCTATTAATATTTTCTTTTTGTATTCCTACTGATCTTAAACACCCTAATTTCTGGCATATTCCCAGTGTAATTGATCCAAAATGAAATCTGATCTTGTCACTCCAGTGTTTAAAACTTAGGATCCTCAGCATGTATAGGACGAAGCCCGAGTTCTTCATTCTTTCAAACAAGGTTCTCCATGATATATGTTGTCAACTTTTCCAGGCTTAGATCCCTCCAGAATACTATTTATTATGCCTAGAGAGACCATCACCTGTTTGTCTACCTATCAAAATCCTATTCATACTTCAAGACTTGGTTCAGACATTGTCTCCGCAGTGTGCCCTTTCTCAGAGCCTCCAAACAGGGACATTCTTAATCTTTTAAGCTCCTCTAGCACTGAGTCCATGCCTCTATTACAACAATTACATGCTGTCTTTTGAAAGTCTTTGTTTATGTGTCTCTCAGACTCTTCTTTGGGGTGACAGAAGTTTGGTATTATTGTTTCCTAACTCCTAATGCCTGGCCAATAGTTGGTGCTCAATAATACTGAATAAATGAATAAATTAGTAAATGAATAAAGTCCCGTAATATATTCATGAGTTCTATTTTGAAATGTCTATCTCCTGCCTCCCAAAAGAAATAAACTCCTAGTGTGACCCCACTGCAGTTTAAGAAGAGAATCTTTGGCTCATTTATTTCAGCTCAGTGGTTGTTAGCAATTCCAAGTGGACTTTGCTAAATTCACATTGGTCCTAATAATTACACTGTTGCATAACCTCATACTCCTCTTCTGATCCCCAATAGCCTTCTGTAAAATGTGTGCACCTATTGGCCACATGGTGACTAGACTAGGGTGCATGAAAGCTTCAGCATGAATCCATCCTGGAAGACCAGCTCCCTGTGGCTGGGCAGCACGAGTCCCACCATGAAGGGTGGAACCAATTACAGCTTCCTTCTGCTGGCTCTCTGGGCTAATCTGCCTCTTGTTTTTACTGTATATCAGTGGTTCTCAATCATGTCTACACATTGGAATAAACTGGGACTTACAGAACATACTGTTGTCTGGGTCCCAGCCCAGAGATTCCAATTTAGTTGGTTTGGGATGCAGCTTGGTCACCAGGATTTTTAAAAGCTTCCCAACCTATTGAAATTTGTAGCCAAGATTGAGAACCTTTACTCTATGTCCAATCTTCCTTCTAGATTTGTTTCCTTGTCCCTGCCTTGGGTTTTCCTTATTTTATTATTATTATTATTTGAGAAATAAGCAAGGTCCCCTCAATGTGCTGAGGCCTAGCAGTGACTCCTGATATCCCTGCGATTCCCAATACCAGCAGTCTCAATGTAACAAACAAGCAAATAAAATAGCACACTCTCTAACACCTTGGTTCTTAGTTATTCAGATGAGAACTGCCCTAAGTAGTTCTGATTATAGCTTTCCTGAAGTGGTGCTCTAAAGGTAATGAAAAATTGCTATACAATTTAGTGGTAATCATCTCAGTATAATTTGGACATAGAGTGAGACACCAAGAATTTCCAGAGGTTTCTTATAAAGCACAGCACACTTGGCTAAGGTGTTTTTCAGTGTATTAGTTGGGGAAGTTCCAGAAAGCTGAGCACATTTTGAAAAGAGAAATTATGCATTTGAGTAAGGTTGATTTAGGATAATTTATCCTTTGTAATCATCTAGTTATTTTCTGGCATCTTCCATTGGATTGTGTGGAACACTGAAAGATTGTGGGGTCCAAGGTCAGAGTTTAAATAGGTTTACCAGTTACATATGCCCTACCTTTCTCCTGGACTTTAAGATAGAAAACTAAATTTAGTTAAGACCTATTGTGGGCTGGGCACAGTGGCTCATGACTATAACACCAGCACTTTGGAAGGCTGAAGTAGAGTGGGAGGATTGCTTGAACCCAGGAGTTCCAGATCAGCCTGGGTGACATAGTGAAGACCCTGTCTCTCAAAAAATAAAAAGGAATTAGCCAGGCATGGTGGTGCGTGCCTATATTTCCAGCTGCTTGGGAGGCTGGGATGGGAAGATTGCTTGAGTCCAAGAGGTCAAGGCTGCAATGAGCTATGATCATACTACTACTGCACTCCAGCCTGGGCAACAGAGCAAGATCCCATCTCTCTCTCTTAAAAAAAAAAAAAAAAGACCTATTGCGTGACTAAAGATTGTACTTGTACCAAGGGTATGATGACTGAAGTGGAGCTTGGTGGTTATGGAAGGTATGATGCTGCTGTTACAATTTTTCCTAGTGGAAACTGTATAAATAAAACTTGGTTGCTTATGGCCAGAGCACATGGATCCAGAAGTTCAGGGCTTCCACCACCATATGATTTCACAATGCAGTCAATGCCTTTCTCTCCCTTACTGGGGTTGGTAGTGAGAGACTAGGGTGATTTATTTATTTATTTATTTATTTATTTATTTATTTTTTTGGAGACGGAGTCTCGCTCTGTCGCCCAGGCCGGAGTGCAGTGGCCGGATCTCAGCTCACTGCAAGCTCCGCCTCCCGGGTTCACGCCATTCTCCTGCCTCAGCCTCCCAAGTAGCTGGGACTACAGGCGCCCGCCACCACGCCCGGCTAGTTCTTTGTATTTTTTAGTAGAGACGAGGTTTCACCGTGTTAGCCAGGATGGTCTCGATCTCCTGACCTCGTGATCCGCCCGTCTCGGCCTCCCAAAGTGCTGGGATTACAGGCTTGAGCCACCGCGCCCGGCCGAGACTAGGGTGATTTAAACTGAAAGGTTCATAGGAGTGAATTAGAGAATCCTAGAGTCAGAGTTCCCAAATCAGGCATGCTGGGGTCATTCAGGCTCAGCAGAAATCAAAAGCATGGTTCCTAAAATCCACGGAGATAGACTTTTCTGGCTAGGTTATAATGTTTCAGTCACTTCAGTCATCTTGTCTCTGAGAGTCGTGCCACAACATACGATGTAGCATGGTCAATACACCTAAATTCTTACGCTTGGTGACACAGAAATATCACACAGAATGCAAACTCCCTCCGTTAGCCATAGCAGATCTGCCTGCATTGATTTATCTAGACCTTTTGGGAAGTAATTACATGTCCTGCCTGCACCATCTTCCACTTTCAGAGATAATTGGTTCCATTAGTATATTCTTTGTTAGGTGAAAGAATATTTTTTTTCATTTGTCTTAAATTTATCTCTTTCTACTTCAAGAGACTATTTCCTTGAAGAAATTGTTAAATTAAGCCAGGATTTATCAAATCAATATGTTTCAGAGTATACAGACATAGCATGTGTCTTTTCGTCAGTCTTCATTTTCCAAAAAGAGAAGTAACTACCCATTCATAGAACTTCATGCCTTTCCTTTATCCTCTGAGTTACACTCAGCCCTATTTACATATTCATAATATTTGAGTCTATTTCTGATACACAGTCCACACGTTAAGCTCCGTGAGAGGGAAGATACACGTTTTATGACTCTGCAGTATTATTATATATATTTGTCAGATGAATAATCAAAAGAGCCATTAAATGGGAAAAGAAGGGAAGATAAATTACAGAGCTTAGAAAAATGGCAAAATATAAGAATATTTTGTACTTTCAGAAATTCTCATGGGGTTCTATGCTGGACAAGGGGGAAGGGTACAGGGGATGAATCTGGAATTCAGTAATACATATGTTCAGAGGCCGTTATGATAATTGTTTGAATGGAAAGAATTGGGAATATTATCTGTTCCTTGTTTTAGGAAGAAATATTAATGCAAATTAAAAACACTTTCAGATTGGCTCCTTATAAATTATTAATAATGACTTCTCCCAGAAGCAATTTTAGTTTCTCTGCAGTCTTTGGTTCTCTGACTACATTTTTGGAAAACAGGAGTTTCTGCATTTTCTGCCCTTTCAGAGCTTGTAATAATGGTTCAAATATTCTTTCACCTGTAGTTTCAAGGCAATACAAATCCATTCTCCTCTACAAATTTCTTTATTTTTTCTTATTCCCAGAAAAATTACTTCTATTTTAGGAAAATCTATCTTTAATTGTATCTCCAAATTTTTTTCTTATTTAACACAGTAGTTGTACATTTAAAACTTAAATTTTGAGATTCTACATACATAAGTACCATACTACACATTCAATATAAAATTTAAAAACATTCTTATATATTGTTATAGGTACCTACATATAGACTAACTGTTAAAACATGCATGAAGGCCAGGTGCGATGTCTCACACTTGTAATCTCAGCACTTTGGGAGGTAGAGGCGGGCAGATCACAGGGTTAGGAGATTGAGACCATCCTGGCTAACACAGTGAAAGCCCATCTCTACTAAAAATACAAAAAATTAGCCGGGCATGGTGGCACATGCCAGTAGTCCCAGTTACTTGGGAGGCTGAGGCAGGAGAATTGCTTGAACCCAGGAGACAGAGGTTGCAGTGAGCCAAGATCGCACCACTACACTCCAGCCTGGGTGACAGAATGAGACTTCATCAACAACAAAAAAAAAGAAAAAAAATGCATGGGAAAATAACAACAGCTATAGAGTAATGTTCAGTTCTGGCAGCAGTTTCCTACCCTCTCCAAACACTCACTTCCCACAAAAGCCAGTGTTCTAGAAATTTAGTTGTATAAAAGTCACAAAAATATTTGTTAAAAATGTAGATTCTAGCCTTCAACTTCAAAAACTCTGATGCAGCAGGTCTGAGTTGCATTGTGAATGTGCATTTGAAAAAGAACCCCAGCCGATTCAGCCGCAGATGATTAGACCACTACTCTAAATCAGAAGTACTGAATATGCACAGCTGGCAGGTGGATGTTGGCGCCTGAAGTGCCAGCGTGAGGTCAAGCCTGCAACATGATTTGGCAGTCATTAGTCTGGAGGTGGAGTTAAAACCTTGGAGGGGATGGAAATATCCAAGGGAGGGTGTAGAGAGAGAGGAGAGGTGGACTGAGGATAGAAAGCCAGAGTGCAGGAGACAGAAAAAAGAGGAGGAGTCTACCAAGGAAACTAAATGCAAGTCTGGAGAGGGAGGAGACGAACAGAGAGCACCATGTCATAAATGCTGACAAGGCAGCATTCAGCAAGGAGAGGTGCTCAAAGGATCAAATGAAACAAAATGGCCGAGAAAGGGAAAGCCAGAAAAATGCTCTTTGTCTGTGTAGTCTGTCTCCGGCACTACAAAGTTTGCTCCTAGAAGGCAGGGTTATTTGTCATTGCATTCCCAGTAACTGGCATATTGTAAACACTTAATAAATGCTTGGTGAACTAAACTGGATTGGGACTGACAGCTGCCATATAAGAATTTTTAAAGAGCTCCATTACAACTTGGTTCCATCCAGGACCCTCATTAGGATGAGCAAATGTTGTCCAGATAAAACAATCCACAATAGAGAATTAATTGCAACCAGATCGATAAAGCAGTTATTTTGAGCCATCTGCCAAGATGTGGTAATGACATTTAAAAAACAATGTGCAATCTTTGTGTGTATGTGATGGTATTCTGAAGAATAAAATGTACAAGTAATTTAAAAACAAAGCAAAGACCTTTAAAATCTTTAAATTTAAATTGTGAGAGCATTTAAAAAAATGCAAATGGTGTCTCATGATCATTTGTAGAAGCATGTGTAGCCATGAGGAGAACAAGCCACATTAAACGAGGTAAATGACTCTCCAAGAATGCACATGTGTTGGTTGCTATGACAACAGCTGGGTTTTATTGAACGGAGAGCAAAAAATCAATTAGAAACCATTGGAAGAAACTGAACAGGAACATAAAACATTCTGCCTCACAATTTCAGGAACTTTGCTACATCTGTGCACTGAATGGAAAGGGTTTGTGTGCACGACAGTCGATGGAGCCGTAGGAAAGTCACCCTCTTGATGCATTTCCATCATCCTAACATCCCCTTTCACAGCCTGGTCTTCTCAATATCCAAGTAATTTATTAGAGTGGTAAAAAAGTTAGCCAGTTGCCTGCCTCCTATGTATCAATGACATTAAACAATTCTTGGCTTGGATATACATATATTTTTTGAACCAAACAGTTTTCATTTTTATTCATAGAGACAGCCTACATCTGTGTAGCAGTTTTTTCCCCAACCTGGCACGTGCCCAGCTAGTTAAGAAAACACAGGAAGACAGGGGAGAGACCGTCTTGGGAAGCCAATCTGCCAGCCCTCTCCCAGGTTTCCTCCCTCTCTTTCTTTGGGGATCTACTATTCTCCATTCTTATCTTTCCTAAGATAAGGAGGTCCTAAGAGGATTAAGAAAAAAATTATCATTTTTTCAGACTCCTCATATTGTTTAATCAGTAGAGTGGGAAGAGGCCCTGTGACAGAGATGATAACTTCAAATGCAGCCACAGGACACCGTACACCAGCCATGTAACTTTCTTCTGGGTGGCTCTAAGATTATTTGGTGGAAGGGTTCTTGTGGCCATCCAGGGATAGATTTTAGTCTAAGGAACTCATTAAGCTCGTGAGAAATGGTTAAGCTTTCAGAGTGAACTGTACTTAGTTCAGTTATGAGATGATCAAGAGGAAGAGTAACCCAATGAGAGGGCCTTTGCTTTTCTGACTCATGTTGCACAACACCAGCAGATTAATCCCAAAGCATTCCCTTTATAACAGTGTTTTTCTTTCTTTTTTCTTTTTTCTATTTTTTTTTTTTTTTTTTTTTGAGGCGGAGTCTCGCTCTGTCTCCCAGGCTGGAGTGCAGTGGCGCGGTCTCGGCTCACTGCAAGCTCCGCCTCCCAGGTTCACGCCTTCCTTCTGCCTTAGCCTCCCCAGTAGCTGGGACTACAGGTGCCTGCCACCACGCCTGGCTAATTTTTTGTATTTTTAGTAGAGATGGGTTTTCACCGTGTTAGCCAGCATGGTCTCGATCTACTGACCTCGTGATCCGCCTGCCTTGGCCTTCCAAAGTGCTGGGATTACAGGCGTGAGCCACTGTGCCCGACCTATAACAGTGTTTTTCAAATTATAGATTGAGACACGTTACTGCTTCCGGGGATCAACTTAGTGGGTTGGGACCACCATTTAAGAAAAAAGAAGAAAGAAAATTAAGACAGAAAACAGAGTGAATCTCATCAAGTAAAGTTAAAATGTGTTTTGTGAAACTTTTGTTTCATTCTCTCTCTCTACATATGTAAGTACTGGGATGCTAAATTGAAAGTATTTCTTACTGCAGGTCCCGACCAAAAAGGTTAAAAGTCAAACTCTTCTTTGCTAAGCATGCCTCAGTATTTTCAGTGGTCTACCATAAACAAACAAACAAACAAACAAACAAAAAAAAACAAAAAGAATTCCAACTCCTTCACCTCTAGGATTGGAGTTGTTCCCCAAATCTACAACTCAGTTCTGCAACTTTATGCTAGGTTCTCACTTTTCTATTCACTATCGTTTCACCTTATGCTCATCTCAGTGTCCATGAATCACTGTGCCCCTTACTTATAATGCCTCATCTCCTTTGTAGTTGCAAATTCTACTCTCCTTTAGAGACCATTCAAGCTGTATCTTGCCATTTCGCACATAAGATCTCCATCTCCTTTCATCACTCATCTCTTCCTCTTGGTGTATTCATTTCCACACCTGATGTCCCCAGGAGCCCTCTCTGCCTTGCTCTTTATCTTCCTCTGATCACACTACACTCCTACATCTCCTTCTGGCAATGTTTTTCCCCTTCCTGTGTCTGCCTCCCTCTCCCTGTTGCTTTCCTGTTGGCATCTGCCTTGCAGCTTACCTCCTCATTGACCTGTTTTTGTTGACTTGTATTTCTGCTTCCTTGTGTGTATCTCCAGTCTTCAGTCTCCACTTGATTGGGAGCAACTTGTGCCTAGGGACTGTGAATCACCTTTTTGTATCCCCCATGATGTTTGGCATAATATAAAGCATACAACAAGTACCCAGTAAAAATTTCTTGACTCAGTCAATCAATCATCAATCATCAATCCCTCCTTTGTATTAAATCTCTACCCTACTCGCTCCAGCATGTTTCTCTTTAGATACAGTGTTTTGTGTTTGAAACGGCTTTGCCATTTCTGAAGCTCTTTCATATCTATTATCTCATTTGATCTTATCTACAAGGACTTGGTCAAATAGGCATGGGCTATGATACACATTCTTGAGAGATGGGGTGACTAAGTCTCAAAGGGAGCTGTAACAGTAACATGGCTTATCAATGATGCCACTAGAATCAGAATCTAGGATGTGACCTATTCTGTGCCATTATCCTCCTCCAATGAAAACTTGAGAACAATAATCACGCAATAAAATAAAGAGCCCACTGAATGCAAAATAGAGTATGGAGAAAAAAAAGCAAAAATAGTGGACAAGGCATAACCTGTGTTTCTCATAGAATAAGAATTTAAATACAGTGTACTAAGACCAAAATTCTGAGTATCATTTTTGCTTCTTTAATTGCATTTGAGCTCTCACGATGCCATAGTAAGTGGGAGAAAATATATTGTCCACTTAGGGAGGGTTATGTTGCTTTCCACTGTTAGATTGAGAAACATTTCATTAACTCCACCCTGACAATTAACTGGGACTCTGTACAGTGTTACATATAATAAGCAAATTCTCTTTCTTTTTAACTTATTAATTTATTTCTTACCAAGCTGTTCTCCTAAATGTTGACCTCGCTCAGTTGAGATGACCCGCTCGTCTTCCATGTCACACTTGTTCCCAACCAGAATAACCTGGGCATTATCCCAAGAGTAGGTTTTGATTTGGGTTGACCTAAAAGAAAAAGAACAAGCATGACATAATCATAGGAAAGCAGAACAGCATAAAATGAAGGAGAAGAAATACATTCCACAGATGATGATGATAACAAAAGGGAAAAAATCCCCACGAAATCCAAATGCCTGACATTTAGAGTTAATTAGTTCAGTGCAATTTTACCCTTCAGATACTCATCAGAGATTGCATGAGTCAAAAATCAAGGGAACAGTAGAGGTGTACTAATAATTATTTTGTACTTAATGAGATTAATACTACCACTGATTCTTCCTTTCCTCTTTTACCCCCACCTGATGTAATACCTTTACAGTAGGATAGCCAACCATCCTGGTTTCCCCAAGACTTTCCCAGTTTAAGCAGTAACAGTCCCATGTCCTGAGAAACCCCTCAGTCTCAGGCAAACTGAGATGGCTACCCAACCTATTTACAGCCTATCACACAAAAATAGTATTTTCCCTTATCACAGTAACAACTCAAAGAGCTAAAGCAATGGGGCTTAGGAAATCTGGGAGAAGTGATAATTTTTTAAAAAAAGAATCATGAGAGCTAATATGTTCATGCCTTACCTTTATAAGAGAAAAATGTCAGGTTGATTAATGTCAAAATTCTAATACAATGAGCTGGCATTTTAAGTTGCTACAAACAGGATATTTGGAATTTAGAATAAGCCTCAATTATGAATCATGACACAAATAATCAACTTTTGATTTTGAAACTTAGATAATAAATGTAATAGTTTGCTTTTGCAGGTATTGTTTTTTTAAACCTGGTTAGCCAGTAAGTTTATTGTTTTATCTGAAAAATCATCCTAAAACATTGTTTGTTTTAGCTCTCAGAGGCTGCTCCTGAGCTCTGAGGAAGCTTCCCTTCTTTTGAGCTACCTGATGTTTCTTCTGCACATGGGACATTTTGGGATGTTTCCACCTGTTGTTTTTAACTTCTTTATCGGGCATCTCATAGTTTGGGTTCTGTTGGATAGCAACATGAGCTTTTGTTTTTTGTTTTATTTATTTGAGACAGGTCTCGCTCTGTCACCCAGGCTGGAGTAAAGTGGCATGATCTTGGCTCACTGCAGGCTCAACCTCCTGGGCTCAAGTGATCCTCCCACCTCAGCTCCCTGAGTAGCTGGAACAACAGGTGCACACCACCATGCCTGGGTAATTTTTATACATTTTTTTTGCAGAAACAGGGTTTTGCCATGTTGTCCAGGCTGATTTCATACTCCTGGGCTCGAGCAGTTCACCCACCTCAGTCTCCAAAGTGCTGGGACTGTGAGCCACCGTGCCCAGCCAATATGAGTTCTCTTGTTTATCTCCTCCATCAGGTCTGAAGTTATGCTGTTCTTCATGAATGGAAAGAATCATTTCTTGTAAGCATCTTCATCTGCTCCCATTAGGTAATGCATGTAATCTGCATCCTTCTGACCCATGATGTGTTTCCTATGCACTTCTGCATTCAGTTCCTTGCTTTCAGAATCACAAACATTGTCTGGTACTATGAGGGACAGAACAGCCTTCATCAACAACTCCCTTCAAGGCCCCAAAAACTTTATTGCCAGTGATGGTTCTGGCAAGGCCTACATCCAAATAGCAGGTGAAGGCACCAGGCTGACCATCAATGCTTTCCATATCGCATTAATCTCCAGTCATCTCCACTTGGCCTTCATAGATCTTGTCCATGCCAAACCTACCGAGAAGCCTGTGGGCCAGTGGCAGGCCAGTAGAATGTGCTGCAGCATAATTTGTCAGGCCAACCTTCACACTTTATTTTGGTAGTTCATGTACCATGTACATATGCTGCACAGACTACCCCTTCTATATGGGCATAAGCAATCTGACAAATGATATCTCTGTTTGTTACACAGACTATCACCCTGTATTTGAGTGTGTTGTATTTATTTTTATCCTGTATCACTGAGCGTTTTTGAGCATAGTAGTCAGTTCTACCCTCTTGTCGTCTCCTAAATTTCACTTGGTATCTCTTAAATAGGCCTTATTCTTAACAACGTTAACAAACTCCATTCTGCAGAAAAAAGACCCTCATCCACGGTTTGACACAGACCTGCAGGCCCAGTAATGCCGGGCAGAGAAAAAGCACAGGTATTTTTCAAAATACTTAATATCTGTTGCATTAATGTAATCCTTAGAATAACTTATGGAGAATATTATTATTCTCAACTGCCCATATCCTCAACTGCCCATTTTACAGTTGAGGAAAATGAGGCATAGAGAGGTTAATTGCCCAAGATCACTCAGCCAGTTAAGTGTCAAATGTGGGAATCACGTTCTGGCAGTATGGCTCTCAAGCCTGTGCTTTAAAACATGTTTCCACAATGCTCATTAAAAGTTCAAAAAGTTAAGTTCTAGTGCATTTATTGTTATCTAGAGGAAGCTGAGAGGAAGCTATCTTCTTTCATTCTCCCTTTGTATCAGTCACATTTTTATTTGAGAACAGTCTAAGATAGGTGGGAAAGACATATTCCCCGGTGGGTGGTCAGGACGGAAATACTGAAATGTTGAAATGTAAACAAATGATTAAAGTTTGAAAAAAAATAGATTTGTAACATGTCGAAAAGTAAAGCTTGGGAATGGTGTTACAATAGTCAAGTGAAGGATCACTGAATAGAAAATGGCAATGAAATGTTCTCAACTTGAAGAGGGAATAAAAAGCAAATAGTATAGCTTTTTAAACTGCAGCAGGAGCGTTTTCAATGAGCTATGATCACTGCTTCTCCTTCCTGAGAAGAAAGGAAAGAGTGAAGAGGCAGATAGGGTTTTATTTCGGCATATTCCCCTGAACCAAGTATATCTAAGTTTTCAAATGAGATTAAATTATCTGGGGAAATACATTCTTGATACCACCTGGACATCTCAGAGTCACAGCATATTTTTTCAGAACAATATGACCTTTCTAATTCTGATACCTCAGTTAATAATATATTCCCTTAGCAACAGTGAGATTTGGCAGGTATCTATAGACTGGGGAAAGAAAGACAAAACTTTTATACTCTATACTTTTTCCTCACTTAATCTTATGTGTGGAGAATACGAAAAATGATGCATTAATAATGAATTAGGATGTAAAATAAATTCCACTCTTGGAAACACTTAAGTAACAAATGCTAATATATTTTTACAAAGGAAGTCAAAAGTTTCTTTTAAAGGATCTCACATCTGATCAGATTTCTTTATGTAATTAAAAGAAATAGTCTCTTTGTTCCTATACGTCTTGTAAGCCAGGGACTTGGAAAGGCCCTGGGTAGAGAGCCCTTATGTTAACAGAAAAAGTTTAATCCTGGTAGTAAAACTAGAAATCAGATACCCAGAGTCAGATTAGTGACAAGGGGTTCACCAGAGAGTGTCACAATTGTCCAAGGAAGGAGCTGGGGCCAGGATGTTAATGACCCAGCTTCTGAGTTTCCTGAGGACAAATGAGTGCTTGAGGAAATTTGGCATTCTTCTGACCTGGGCCAGTACATCCTACTGCACCCCTGACTGTATAAACTCAAGTCAGGGTGTGCTTTTGTGAAGGTCAGGAAGGTGCATAACTCACAACCCACTAGCTGATTCATGTCCCTTAACCAAATTAATGGAATGCTTGCTTCTACCACTAAACACATCTGAGTATCTCAGTTCTGCTGACATAATAATAACCCATGGGGTCTCAGGCTGCTGTAATAGGTTATACATTTATGCATATACAATATTCCCTGCTCCTCAATGATTTATAAAAATATATGATGAAGAACATACTTTTTTTGGCCATGATTATATGAGATCCATCCTCTTCATTTGCTCTTACATAAGAAATATTTCAATGTAACCTCAAGTTTTCTCAATTGTCAGGGAAATAATGTAAAATGAATACTTTCTACAATTGCCAGGGAATTATAAAGAATCATTATTTTGAAAGCTTACAGAGCCAAAGGAGACCAGTTTTATTTTTAATGAAATAAAAATTGTGGTCTAGAGCATTTGTGCTAAGATGAACAAAAGACTGATTTCCCATTAGAGTTGGTTAATTTTATGATTGAAATTGGGGTTGCAAACGTTCAATGTTTGACTTTGGTTTTGACTACTTGGACTTCCTAATGTTGTTCTGCATCAGCAGAGTAGGGAAGGGAGCTTTAGGCACAGTCCCACCACCAGCAACAGGGGATCAGAGCCATGCTGGCTGGTTTGTGAATTACCACCTATCACAAAACCTAACATAAATGATAAGATCAAAACTATTTTACAATGGCCAAGAGCAAAAGGATGTAGCAAATTAAATTATGTCAGCTTCTTGTTGCTTTGAAATTCCTTTCATGTATTCTGAAAGATTTAGCTTTTTAAAAAAAGTTTCTGTGCTTAGTGCATGGTAGGTTAACATATAAGATCTACTTGTATCTTCCCTTCTTAGGTCTGGTAGAACACTATGTTGTTACTTTGCAAGAAAATGTAAAATGATGGTCATTACTCCAAAATGAGTACTCATGTCGCTAATATGAAATTTATACCTCTTTCTGCCTACACAATAACTTTCTATCCATGTACCGATAACTATAACTTTGGCAATATAAGCAGCTATGACCAAGTTAGTGCATGTACGAGTAATGAAATCTACATTTGGTATTGCTGCATAGTGATCATAATAAGCCATTGATGAAAAGGCATATCTCAGTGTCACAGATTTTTTTTTTTTTTTTTTGAGATGGAGTCTTGCTCTGTTGCCCAGGTTGGAGTACAGTGACTCACTGCAACCTTCGCCTTCCAGTTTCAAGTGATTCTCATGCCTCAGCCTCCCCAGTAGGTAGGATTACAGGCACACGCCACCACACCCAGTTAATTTTGTGTGTGTGTGTGTGTGTGTGTGTGTATATATATATATATATATATATATATTTTTTTTTTTTTAGTAGAGACAGGATTTCACCATGTTGGCCAGGCTGGTCTCGAACTCCTGACCTTAAGTGATCTGCCTGCCTCAGCCTCCCAAAGTGCTGGGATTACAGGTGCAAGCCACCATGCCCAGCCATAGATGTTAAAGTAAGAAACTGTGCATCTTAGAATTTGTAAAACGCTATTGTGTTCTTGATATTTCTTTTATGTAGGAAGATCTAGGTTGAAATAAGAGCTTAGAGTATACCTTTAACCAAGGAAAACCTAGAGATGAGGGAGTGTAAGCTCCATGAGTTGAGAAAGACCCGTAGTTATGCATATTTTGTCTACACTGAGCGTCAGAAGAATGTTGGGATTGTAATTCAGTTCCCATCCCTTCCAACTCAGACTCAACAATTTATTCAGCCAGTTTGAGAGAAAGCTCTAATACTAGGTGAGTATGGGGAAGTCATTCTGAATTGTTTAGTTCAGTATCTCCATCTGTAAAATGAGGCTATTATTTTACATGCTCTGGGGCTGTTGGAGGCCAAATATGGTTTGAGGTAGGGCCACACTGTACTTTTGAAGTTGCAACATCTCGTTACAAATAGAACACATTATTAGTCTCCTCTTGGGCAGCCAGCTGCTCCTCTTCCCAAATCCAGCTTAATTAATCGTTTCTAATTCCTATAATTGAAATAACAATTGGATTTTTTTCATTGAAGAGTCTCAAATTTTGTTTCCAGTCCATATCTCCAGGCTGAGGTTCTATACAAGTAAATTTCCAACTGGGAGTAAATGACCTTCCCCTTATGTATCTATCATGGGTATGATACACATTTGTTCAATAAATCCTCCTTTCGCATGGTATTTATATGTGTTTACCTTTTCACCATTGGATGTATTTTGTGAAATTTCTTATTTGAGGGATGCATTTCCAATCATCTCATGAGAGGGAGTGTCTTATTTCTTTGTTGGGTAGAGACACACACTGAAAGCGAGTGGCTGTCACCAAACAGTATACATGTGAAAAGATGATTTATTTCTGAATCACTGCAAAAGATCCTTTGGGGTTACTGTTAATCTCAACAAGATTAATGGAATCAGAAGCCATATGCTGGTCACCATGGTTACTCTGCAAATGGCAGTTAACTCAGACCTTACCAGTACCAGATCACAGTTACTAAAAAGCCTGTTATTTACTTGCCATTTAGCTAAAAAAAAAACAAAACAAATACCTCAAGCTTTCTCTCAACATTTATGTATAAACTTAAAAGAGAAAGAGAGGAGGAAAGCATAATTTATCCCCATTGCAGTTCTTATCAAATGTTGAAGTGGAGTCTCAAAAAAGCTGGGATGAGACATCAAGATAAAAGAGCTTTTGATATTTTATAATGTTTCCCACATAAACAACTGAACTCTAAACAGAATCAAATAATTTCAGTTTGAAGAGCTATAAACAAGTGAACAAACCACATTTCTACAATATTTCTAGTATTCCTTCTCTCCTGTTCTGGGTGTGTAAGTAATCGCCTGTGAGTTCAGCCTCTTCTCATGGAGAATGACAGACTTTAGCTTAATCACAATGTTCTGAAAAACAGTCCAAAAAATGCACCTCAGTGGCCCACAAAAGCAATTGTCAATTAGGGTCTGATTTGGGATGTATGTGGGAGTACGAGGTATCAGAGAGAATATGACTCACTCTTCCTCACCCAGGGAAGCTCGAACAGATCTTAATAGCAGGCCCTTTCTAATTCTGGAAGCCCATATTGCTCTACTGCATCCATTTCCCTTATTCTTTTTAATATTTAGGAGCTTTGGCTTTTTAGTATCACACCCTACTTCAAGTTTGTAAAGAAACTTCCCAACTTGCTTTTGCTCATCACATACAATTGGTCCTTTGTTATTTTTTTTTACTTAATTTAATCATTATTTATTCAATTTTTCTCAACCTTCAGAGAGCTTTTAAAAATTAGCCCAATTCAGAAACATTAATTTAGAACCTCTACAGTCTTCATCAGAGGTATTAAAAAGAAATCTCAGGTGATTTGTATATGCTATCAAGGCTGAGTATTACTGTGATGAATCCCTTCAAATTCTTTTCTTTCTAGTTTTTAAATAATCTATTTCTTTATTTCCTAGCTAACCCCATAAAGTACTTGCAGGCGGTTTACAAAGATATATACAAAATAAAAAAATGTAATGAGAGTAATACTAAGAAACCAGAAATAGGAACATAATAAAGTCTGATTAGTTACACATGCTATAAATACTAATAGGTAGTTTTCAGAAGTTGAGGGGGTAGGCCTTTTATATCTATATTAACTCATTTATAAATAACACATTAAAAAAGGAAAAATTTTAAAAGATATCCTTAAAAATGCTCTTCAATATTTGATATAATCTTTTATTATTTAGAAGAATAGGTTCATATTTTTTGGTACAATTGCTACATTCTTATTACAAATTCTAACAATAGTGAAAAGCTAAAGGAAAAATGATCAGAAATCTCACTATCTCCACATCTCCACTATTAACATTTTGGTGAAATTCCAGTAGTAGGTTGTATTACAGTTCTCACTTAGTCATTATTTCCTTCCCTGTAGGTGCACTATATTTCCTTGCCCTTCTAACTTTGGGTCTGGCCAATGGAATATAAGGAGATTTGACCTGTGCCACTGTGACTAACAGACATCAGAGGCAAGGTGAGCTTCCATCAGCCCTCTTGGGTTCTTATTCTTTATCTTGGGAAGAGCCCATCTCAGAAAGGGATTGTTCTGTCAGTTTATCCCAGAAATGAGATGCCCCAAGGAACCCAGCTGAGTTCTGCAGACACCAACAAATGTCAGTCAAATCTAGAAAAGCCCAGTTTAACATAGCACCCTTCATATGGCCTTGGCTTACCTTTCTAGCTTCTAGCTTCAACTTTCTAGCTTCTAGTTTCATCTCTTGCTGCCTTCCCGCTTCCCTCCAATTCTGATATGGGCTTTTTAATTTCTTTGATTTTCCCATACATGCTATATTTTCAGCAAGTTAGGCCTGTGACTATAGGTGGTTTCAGGTTTTGTGAGGTCTAAAATTCATAATAATTTGAGGGCCCAATTTAAGAAAAATGTAAATTACAAATACATAATTAAGTATAGGATATTTTGTACCAGACACTATCTATATCCCCCAGGCCTTACCACTTCTGTGCTTGTTGGATGACTTCTAACTGTCAGTATTTGCATCTCTTTGCTTTACAGTTTTCACCAAAGCAATGGAAGGTCACTCCGCCCATCAGGGAAGGTAAAATATAAAAGGAAAATAACACACTCAGGGGCAGACCTGAGCCAATGACTGACAGGAGTTGGAGTATAAATACCCCAGCTCCCTTTCTCCTCAGGTTGTTACCATACTGATTCTCAGAATTTTTAAGAAAGATTGAGCTCTGGTTACGCATAATGGTAGCTGGCTTGAACACACACCTTTTATTGGCTGTCTTCCCTCTCACAGCCCACTTACCCTCCTGCTATGGGTATTTCTTGCATGTCCCACATAAACTACTTGTGTGCAAACTCCTGTCTCAGAGCCTGCTCTGGGGGAATTACTAAGACACTAAGAGGGGATTTGTCTTAGTAAGGGGCCCAAAGTTTAGCTGTGTTCTGGAGCTGGCAGTATGGCTGAAAAGCACTGATTATGAAATAATTTCATCCTTTTTTCAAAGAGCCAGTTTATGGGTATACCACTAAACTTAAGCTTCATTAGTTTTGCAAGAAATCACCTGTAGCCATCACATGTACCATCTGTCTAAAACACATTTATGGCTTCTGTGTCAGGCCCTCTCAGTCTCTTCCATCTTCCTCTGGGTTAGCTGCCACTCATGCGGGCCCACTTATGCCTTGTACGTCACTCAGTATAACTTTTTCACTTATTCACATCCCCCCTTGACTATAGGTACCATGAGGACAGAGACCTCAACTGTGCGTTCATCATTTAGTCTCCAGCATTCAGCAAAATACATGGCACTCAAACAGTAATGTAGAATTAGAGATTGAATAATGAGTGAATGATAGACTGAATACGGCAAAAATGCCTGACTCAGAATATAAGCACAAAATAAAAGAAGAATTACCATCTTATGTAATGCCAGTGCCCCAGTGCATCCCTTTTAGGATATGTTGCTGGCAGCTTCTTCCACAGAACCTTTTATACCCTGACATTGTCCACAGTAAGGGAAGGCAACTCTTCACCCCATCACAGTCTGCAAAGGACATCTGCATGACTGGCTATTCATCCCAGTCTGGAAAAGTCACCTTTTCCTTTCTGATCTAGCACCAATAGTTAGGATGATGATACCTTAGGAGTGACTTAGCACCTTGACATTGTGGAAGAGCTGCTTTGGAAGGGCCCCAGTACATCACCTTCATTTTGGAGATGACAAAGCTGAAACTCCAAATGTGAGTGACTGAGATGGCTCAACTACTTAGTGGCCAGTGTGGGTCTATATCCCAGGGCTCCTGTGAATGCTCATCCTCAATGTGCTGTCTGCTTGCACAAGAGGGAAAGTGCCTACATTGTGTTGAATGTGGAACTTGGTAAGAAATTCATATGTTTGATTATCTTTTAAAGTAGAAAATAATATATCTCCTGGGGAAACCAAAAATGCTTGAATCTGCATAGATCTAGGAGTGTCAATTCAGCTGCATGTGGAAGCAAGCAGAACTGGATGTTCTGTAAGGATCTGTTTGATCCAACTCTCCATGGTAAGTCTGTTGCAGAGAGCCAGTACTGAAAACGTATTTCGAGAGCTCAAGAAGCAGTGTTCTTGATCCACCTAGTCCTGGAACTACCTTGCACCATATCCTATTCTCCCTTATTAGTTTAAATCTTAAATTAGACCTATTTCCATCACGCCTGTCTTATAACTTCTGATCTCCTAATTTTATAAAATGTCAAATTTTATTTTTTAAACCATATGTGTGGTAGAAACAACTGGACATTCCTTTTCTTGTTTGCAAGAAAAAAACAACTAGATGAAGCAAGTGTCAGGCCTCTGAGCCCAAGCCAAGCCATCGCATCCCCTGTGACTTGCACTTATACGCCCAGATGGCCTGAAGTAACTGAAGAATCACAAAAGAAGTGCAAATGCCCTGCCTCGCCTTAACTGATGACATTCCACCACAAAAGAAGTGAAAATGGCCAGTCCTTGCCTTAAGCGATGATATTATCTTGTGAAATTCCTTTTCCTGGCTCATCCTGGCTCAAAAAACTCCCCCACTGAGCACCTTGTAACCCCTACTCCTGCCCGCCAGAGAACAACCCCCCTTTGACTGTAATTTTCCTTTACCTACCCAAATCCTATAAAACGGACCCACCCTTATCTCCCTTCGCTGACTCTCTTTTTGGACTCAGCCCGCCTGCACCCAGGTGAAATAAACAGCCATGTTGCTCACACAAAGCCTGTTTGGTGGTCTCTTCACACGGACGCGCGTGACAGCAAGGATCACCCTTCTGGACAACAAAGGGAGGGGAATGAAAGTCTGACCTGGGAAAAGGTAAGACGTTCCTCAGCTCAAGGATACCTGGGTGATGCTTTCACAGGGCAAGTCCAAAGTCATGTTGTTAGAAATAAGTATCCTTTTCTCAAATTAGACAAGATTTATATTGTCCTGGGGGAATTAGTGATCTTTGGCAAGATATGCTTCCTTCTTAGGTTAATGGTAAGGCAATCAGGCTTGCTGAAGGAGAAGCTAAACTTAGAATCCAGTACCTACTTGCCCTCACTTAGGAACCACAACCTTCTCCTCCCACTTTGTAGTCCTAGTGGCTGAGAAGAGACGCTTCACACATATTCAGCCAAAGCCTGAACACCGAAGTTTGTGAGATATTAAGACAGGACCAAGCAGGAAGAAACTTCTTTCTTCCAAGGAGAAGGAGAGGGACTATGAGTGTGGATTTTGTGGAACTTTGAGATGAAATCTTCAGGAAAAGGAGAAGAAGGTATTAAGAGAAGAAGAGAACCAAAGGAGAAAACTCGCTCAGGCCTTTTGAAGCCCAGGACTGTGAAGCCTCTTTTCTAGGCAGGGAACTGGATATAGTGATACCTTCTCTTCCTCCAACACTAAACTCTTTTGAGATCTCACTGTCAGGAAAGATTGTGAAAGACTTCAAAGTGGGCAGAGAAGGTGACTGGGGGCCCTATTCAGTACACCTTTCCAGGTTATCTCTGCTTTTCATCATCTTTGAGCTATTTTACAGCTCTGTAGATGGTAGAAAACCAATAATAATACAAGTTCTTGCAAATAGAAAGAAATGCCAATAAATTGTGTTTGGCGGAATGCATCTGATTCTCGCTCCATGGGTATAACCCATTTTGTAACTTGGTAAATTTGTTTCTGCATTCCTGATTGCCTGTGTGTGTGCATTCACTGAATATCTTCATGAGCCTATGCAACATCTTACTGGTCCTGTCTTTAAGTCCAGAGTTAAATAATATCTTTTACATGTGTTTATTTTACATTTGGATAAAAGCTGTGGTTCTATCATATATATATATGTGTGTGTGTATATATACACACACACACATATATATATTTAAATTAACCATAACAACTTAACAATACAATTGATAAGGAAGGCATGTGCTTGGAATGACTAGGCAACATGTCCATGAGAAAGGATGGTAAGCACTGTGACCACAGCAGATACCCAACCTGCAGCATGCATAAAGACCCACTGGGGAGCAGCAGTGAGAAACACTCCTGGCATGAAAGGCAGACTGGAGGCCTTAAATATCCTGTTAAGTTAGCAAGGAACACTTTCTGAGATGAGGAAGATCCCTGACTTGCTAACCCACATATGCAATAGTGGTCACTCTAGTGGGAGTCAGTGTGGTGCAATAATCATAAATATATAATGATTATATGTATACTATGTAAATTCAGACATATAACAATAAATAATTAGTAATATAACAGTGGCTTCATTTATTAAACCCTTACTTTGTGCCAGGCCCTATGCTAAGTGCTTTACCTTTATTATTTCATTTAATTCTTACAACAACCCTTTAAAATAGGAACCATTGTTTTCCCCATTTTGCAGCTGAAGAAAGTGCAAAATAAAGACTTATAAGGGTAAGTTACTAGAAACACTCAGATAACATATAACAGAACTGGAATACAAACCTTTCTAATGGAGTAGGAGCTCAAAGTCCTGGGTTCCAGTTTTTGTACCTAATTAGGAAAACCAAGACTATTTTCTCAGCTTTTCTGAACTTCTGCTTCCTCTTCTATGAGAGGAAAGAATGAAACCTACACATTTTCCTGCCAAAATTTCTTGAGGATCAAATGAAAAATATTCATGGAAGAGTTTTCAAAACCACAGAGCCACTATATGACTGGAAGGTATCAATACTACTGGTAAGCTGATATTATTAATTATTTACATGGTATTGATATATTATCTCAAAACCACTCTGTAAACAACACTCACTGTGATTTTCCTTGCTGTTTTGAAATCTTTAATTAGAAAAGGTTAAAGTGGAAAACAAAAGCAAAATACTGTCTGTCCGATTCTATTTCCCTTCAACAAATGCATTGTCAGGCATGAAGAAAGATATGGTCTCTGCTCTCAGGGAGCTTGCAGTCTGGCTCCACACCAAGATCTTGCAGATATACTTAAATCAGCAAGTGTTTGTTAAACAACCATGCACAAGACACTGGTGTCTACACCATATGGTGTTGCTTTTCAACTTTAGCAGGCATTAGAATCACCTGGAAAGTTTGCTAAAACCCACTCCTGTGCTCCACCCCTAGATCGTTTAATTCAGGAGGTCGGGGGTGGGGTCTGAGATCCTGCTTTCCCAGCAAGCACCAGGAATGGGATGGGGAGGAATGAGGAACAGGGACTGGGCCTCTGGGAAGTGGAGAGGTGGGAGTTTAGGCTTGTACAACTCTTTCTGCCCCCTTTTATGACCCTGGGTTGTGTCCTTTGTGATCTGCCCCCCTACCCCCACCAGCCCCCATCTCTTTCTTTTTTCCTGAACACACAGTCACATCCAGGTTCTGTGAGAGGCAGGTTTTTCTTTTTTCTTACTTGCCACAAAAGAAAGATGAAAGGTGAGTAATGCATTTTCTTTATGACTCCCTTACTGTTTGTTGATGATGTTGGGCTCAGAAAGTCAGTAGCTTTCAAGCATTAAAAAAAATCATGAGTCTTTAAATATTCATAAGTGAGCTTGAACCTCCATGTCAGGAAAATGCCTAGACTGAAGCAGAGGACCATGGGTACTTGAATGGGGCTGGGGTCTCTGGGTGAAGAGCTGGGGGCCTTTCAAAAGGGCTGAGGGGTGAAGGCTGGTCTGGGGGCACCATGCTTGGTAATGGCAGTGGGAACCTGTGGTGCAGTGGAGGGAGGGAGGGTCTGCGGATTGGTCCTAGGGCCTGCATCAGTGCTTCAGCTTTCTGAGTTTAGCTCTGACTGTCCTGGGGTAAAGTGAGAGAAAGGGGGTGGGATGTAGGTAAGGGGCCTCCCAGCCAGCTCTGTATCTTGGGGAAAGGGGAGGGGAGAAAGGAGTAAAGGAAAATGATATGCAGGAAGGCAAGGAAAGATTATCCTCAGGGCCCAGTAATGGACTTCATTGAGGACTGTTGTCCCTTTCCTAGGCCTTGGGTTTTGGTAAAACAGATTTGAAAGAGCCAGAACTGTCTGTTTTCTTTCAATGCTACATTTGCCTTTGTGACCCCTCTCATTAAATGTTTCCAAAGCATTTTTTTATTGATTGTCATAAAAATCACTATAAAATCCTCTCTCTTTCTCTCTCTCTCTCTCTCTCTCACACACACACACACACACACACACTCACTAACCTTTAAAATGACATTGCTTTTCAAATGAGCCAGAGCAAAGAGGTTTTGTCATTGTAGAGAATTCTGGCCTCAGGAAACCAAGAAATGAGAAAAGGCCAAGCTCCACAGTTGCCATTTGCCCTTGGTTGTAGAGAGTAATTGCTCTTCAGTCTTTCACACCTCACATCAAATAATGCATCCTGTAATGGGTTCAGCTGCAGGCTGTGCATCCAAACCATAGCACTTTTGCTTATATATTTTATCACAATGGAGAAGTGGTTCATTAAACCCTATGCTCAGTTCAGAGGCTCAAAGTAAGTCCTGGTCTTACTGTGCCTCGGTATGGTTAGAATGATTCATGTTCACACCACATTCCTTGGAGGCTGACAAGGCCATGGTTGCGCTGTTTTGGTGGGAGCAAATTTCAGAAGTGCACCATTAAAATAAGTGAATAAGGGGCTGGGCATGGTGGCTCATGCCTGTAATCCCAGCACTTTGGGAGGCCGAGGTGGGCAGATCACTTGAGGTCAGGAGTTCGAGACCAGCCTGGCCAACATGGCGAAACCCTGTCTCTACTAAAAATACAAAAAATAGCTGGGCATGGTGGTGCGCGCCTGTAGTCCCAGTTACTGGGGAAGCTGAGGCAGGAGAATTGCTTGAACCCCAGAGGTGGAGGTTACAGTGAGTGGAGATCACACCACTATACTCCAGCCTAGGTGACAGAGCAAGACTCCTTCTCAAAAAAAAAAAAAAAAAAAAAAAAAGTAAAGAAGTCAAGCTACAACTGATGCCTAAGAGCAATACATGAAGTAAAAGCTGTAAAAAGATGTATCTTATGCATATATTACCATCCATTCTTGAAGTATACAGGTATCCTTCTGTTACTGCTTTAGAAGGAACTGTCCAATATTACTGGGCTTCTTGAGAAGAACATATTAACTAGTAATGATCATATGTCAAAACAAAATAAAAACAAAGTAACTTCTAAGGAAGCACACACACACAGAGAAAGAAAGAGAGAGAAAGAGAGAGAGAGCAAGCACACAGAGTACTTTTGTACCAGTAGAAGCATTTTTGTCTCTTGACCACTGTTTTCAAGGTGTGCCTGTCATTTGTTTGCTCTTGAATATGTTTTTCGCCCTCCCTGTGCTGTGTCCTGTACGGTAAGAGGCTGACCCTTGCAGTCTGTGTTTTCCTGGCTGTCTTGCCAGTTGGTTTCTGATGCGAGACACTGGCAGGAGACTGGACAGGAGGAGGAGGGGTGAAGCTGAGTGTTTCTCCCTGGCTTTCAGCAGCTTCTCTAGGAGGGGCAACAGCTCTATTGTTCCACTTCTGCTGGGTGGCTGCCCCAGCCTGTGGGCTCAAGGAACACCACAAACATCTGGGCTGCTTTATTGCTCCAACTGTTCTGCAAGCTTCATCTGCCACAACAACATGAAAGGGAAGAACAGTAAATGATAAAGTTAATGTAACTATCAGCTTTCCTAGCTATCTACTAGGTTGCAGTATGTCTTAGCACAGGCTACTATAACGAAACACCATAGACTGGGTGGCTTAAGCAACAGACATTTATTTCTCTCAGTTTGGAGTTTGGGATTTCCAAGATCAGGGTAAGGCTGATTCAGTTCCTGGTGAGGGATCTCTCTCTGGTGCAGAGAGATTTCTCTTGTGTCTCTTCCTATAAGGGCACTAATCCCACAGTGGTGTGTGTGTGTGTGTGGTAGGGGCACCCACATGACCTGGTTTAAAACTAATTATCTCTCAGAGGCTTGACCTCCAAATACCATCACACTGGGGACTGGGGCTTCAACGTATGCACTTGATGGGTGGGGACACTAAAACCTGCATTCATTTTCAAGTTTCAAGCTCACAAAGAGGGAAATATGAATTTGGGGAGTTTCCTGTAGTGTCTGAAATTCTTCCACTGCTTTTCCTGCCTAGCACTAACTTTTAAAAAGATTCAATGGTCATATACTGTACATTTTTCAGTTTGTGTTTCTGCTAAAGTTTTTTTTTTTTTTTCCTGAGAAAAAGAGCTTTCAAAATCAGAAATCCTTTTTTCTTTCATCAAAAGTCTGCCTTCAAGGAGGCTTTAGGCACAAATTCTTCAGTGACATTTTGAAGTCAAAACTACCTTTGCCAGAGACAGCCACAGTTCTCCAGGGGGTCCTTCTATTTTTATATGAGAAGAAACAATTTTTGGTCACAAGTATTTCAAACTCAAAATAAGTATTTTACCCTAGAATTTAATATTCCTTTTCATTCATGCATAGTTTTTCAGCTACACTGAGTATTAGCATTCTCTGGGTATGTCACATGCTTGAATTTTGCTGGGCTTTTGCCCTTGCTGTGGCTTATGCTAGAATGTTATTTGGTAGAGAAGCTAGTGACATTATCATCTTATGTTAATGCAAATGCACTGAAGATAAAGAAAGCCATGGCTACCAAATTTGGTACATGAAATTGGAGTTACATGTTTGCTCTACAAATAGGATTTTTATGAACCTCACTTTTGAAATGCTAAGTCAAGAGAGTAGAAGAGTTATGTTGCTGATATTAAAAGCTGTAACAAACTCCATGGTTATGGCTAGACATGTTATTAAATACCATAATATTCCAAATAAAAGCAGACCATGGTGAGCAAATAAGAAAGAGCATCCACCATGTAGCAGAAAATAATTCAGTCGGCACAAAGCTTTTCAAAGTGGTTAGATTTAAGTTTAAATCAAATACAAATGAGATATGATAATATCCCTTCTAAGTAATTCTATTATTCACCTCATTATACATTTCTTAATTGTGTTAGAAGTCAAAGAAATTGGAAATTGAAAAGAATTCTTGGGCCACTTAATTTAGCTACCTGCCTGCATAAGATTTGCCCAATGGGTTTACTTACCAGATCAACCTAAAATAATAAGGCTGGGGGATACTTCAATAATCTGATTAAATATGTTATTTTTATTTCCTGAAACAGATATCCAGTTTTCTTGTCTTTAATTTTATCTCTGAGCAGTACCTTTTCTCATTTGGAGTCAGGAAAGAATATTTATTCTTTCTGCAGCTTTTCTCTGTGTACTGTGTCAAATTCTCCAGAAATGCTGTATCATGTTTTGTCATTTCACAATTCATTTGTTTTGCATGTAACTAACTAAAGTTATTTCAAATATCTCAGTAAACACTAGAGTTTTAGAATTTTGAATACATTGGTTTTGCTGAACAGAGTCTGTATTTTTCTACATTTACTATTATTTATTTCTTCTTTTTTTTTTCATTTTACTGGAGAGTATTCACTGTGCTATGGACTGAATTTTGTATCTTCCCCCAAATTCATATGTTGAAGCCCTAATAATACCCAATGTGATGGTATATGGAGGTCAAGCCTCTGGGATGTAATTAGATTTAGACAACATCATATATGTTGCCCCCCACCACAATCGTAGTTTTAGTGCCTTTAGAAGAAGAGGCATAAATCTCCTACTGTCTCTCTACCATGTGAGAATGCAAGAAGGCCTTTCTCTGCAAACCAGGAAGATAGCGCTCGCCAGGAACTCACGCAGCAGGCACCTTGATCTTGGACTTCCCAGACACCAAACTGAGAGAAATAAATGTCTGTTGCTTAAGCCACCCAGTCTATGGTATTTTGTTACAGCAGCCTGAGATGACTAAGACATACTGCATAGTAGCTGCAACTTAGTATGCAGCTTTCGGTGTTCTCAGAGCTCACAACATATATCCATTTAGCTGAAATTAATTTTTCTAAAGTTGACACATTATGATGGGAAAAACTCTAGCTATATTAACTCTCTAGGCAGAGACAGATCACCTGCAGTCAGAAAGGTCTTGCTTCCCATCTGCAAAGACCATCCAGGCCATGATGTCCTTTTGTCTGACATGCTGCCTGCTATTTTAAAAAGCAAATCACCCCAGAAAAAGCAAGAAGCAGCAAATGTCTAATGGATTCACATGAGATACAGATTAAAGCAACCCTTTCTTTTTTTTTTTTTTTTTTTTTTTTTTTTTTGTGAGACGGAATCTCGCTTTGTCGCCCAGACTGGAGTGCAGTGGCCGGATCTCAGCTCACTGCAAGCTCCGCCTCCCGGGTTCACGCCATTCTCCTGCCTCAGCCTCCCGAGTAGCTAGGACTACAGACGCCCGCCACCTCGCCCGGCTAGGTTTTTGTATTTTTTAGTAGAGACGGGGTTTCACCGTGTTAGCCAGGATGGTCTCGATCTCCTGACCTTGTGATCCGCCCGTCTCGGCCTCCCAAAGTGCTGGGATTACAGGCTTGAGCCACCGCGCCCGGCCTTAAAGCAACCCTTTCTTAAGAAAGAATGGCTACTAAAAGTCAAATATTTATTATTTTTATTTTCCCATTCTACAGAAGCAAAGAGATGATGATATTACTCAAGCCATTCTGGTTGCTTAGAAAATACCACTATTCAAATCTTGCTAAGTTACCAACACATTTCCAATTCCTCCTCCCTGTTAGTACCTCTGCATTCCACCACCAACCTTCCTTTGACACTGTCATTTGGGATGGATTTGTTTCTGCTCCGTGAGGTCCATTGTGATGAAAGCTGTCTGGTTTATTTGAGTGGGTATAGGCTAAATGTACCAGTATTGATTTTGGCCACATTCTTGTGTTTGAAAAACTCAAGCAATGGGTTTCCATCTGATGATTCTAACACAGTAGTTCTTGAGTGGGGGTGATTTTGTTCCCCAGTGACATCTGGGGAACAAAACTGTCTGGAAACAGTTTCGGTTGTGATGACTGAGAGAAGGAGAGGCTATTGGCATGTCATAGATAGAGGCCAGAGATGCTATTAAATATCCTTCCGTGCACAGGACATCTGTCTGTCTTTCCCAACAAATGTCCATAGTGTCACAGTTAAGAACCTCAGTTCTAACAGAACCAAGGTTTTTCTTTTCTTAAATAATCATGTATCCAGGGAGCTGTGGTTCACCTTGGTATGAAGTAGTACAGTTTAATAAGCACTGTTTAATGCTAAATGCATCCAAGAAAATCAGATTTTTATTCAATTTCTTCTTCCTTCTCTCACCCTAAAATTGATGCAATGGTTGCCTGAGTTTCTTCTTCCTCATTAGAATAACAATAGCTACCATTTATTCAGCAGCACTTACTATGTACTAGGAACTTTTCTAAGAATTTTACATATTTGGTTTCAATGAGACATATTTGGTCTCAACAATAGCCCTATGAGATGGGACTAATGTTATCATTATTTTACTGTTTAGTAAAATAAGGAACAAGAAGTTTAAACATCTTGTGTAAAATTGCAAGCCAGTGAATAGAAGTGTGGGGCACAAACCTAGGGAATCTGGTTCCAACGTCAGCATCCTTTACTTCTAGGCTAATGTTCAGTTCAGAGAATTAGATATTTCTCTCTCTCTTTTATATATATTTTTTCCACCTTCCTTTACAAAATTTCTGTTGGCTACAAAGAATCTGTCTACCATCAGAATGCTTAAAGGAACAGGAAAAAAAAAGAAGGGTGCTAGATAACCCATTTACTAGAAATTAAAGTATTTGTAAGTTAGAAACCTGGTTATGTATACAGACTTCATATATATACTTCCTGCCCCACACCCCCTCCCTCCCATACTTTCTCATGGTGGAGTCAGTTTTCAGGGTGATATACTTTGTAGCACACCACTTATACCTCCTCACTTTTGCCAACTCAGGCTGAACACTCACATCACCTTCTTAGGAATATTTCATGCTACTCCTCTGCTCTCTCTCTTAATCACTCTTCCTCATACAATCCCAGCTCATCATCTGGGCACATTTTTCTATGTTCTCTGCCTTGAATACTATCTCTTTCTTTCCTTTTCTTTCCTATCTTTTTTTTTTTTTTTTGAGATGGAGTCTTGCTTTGTCACCCAGGCTGGAGTGGAGTGCAGTGGCGTGATCTCGGCTCACTGCAACCTCTGCCTCCTGGGTTCAAGAGATTCTCATGCTTCAGCCCCCTGTGTAGCTGGGATTATAGGCGCGCACCACCACACTTGGCTAATTTTTGTATTTTTAGTAGAGACGAGGTTTCATCATGTTGGCCAGGCTGGTTCCTTCTTTTTTACAAATTCAAAATCTGTCCATCTTTCAACTTCCAGCTCAAGTTCCACCTTGTTCAAGTGCTATTTCCCATCTTCTTGGCATCTATGCTGCCCATTTGGCTCTTAATTCGAAAGAATATTATTTTGTATTACTATAAAAGCATTATATATGAGTATTTTTTAAATTTCTGAGTTATGGAGTTAGATTCTTCAAAATAGGGAGACTTGCTTGTGGTCTCTCAAGTATTTAACAGTGCCCAATAAGTATTTAGTTTATAATTGAATAAATGAATGAATGAATGAGTAGAGTTTGGTGAAAATGAACCATTCTAGCTCTGAAATAAAATTTACATATCTGAATAAATTAAAGCTTAAATAAATTTAAAAATACCTTTGCCTCTCCCCAGTTTTGATACTATTGCAATATCTAGTAGGTACAAACAACATGGAACTTTCAGTATAGGTCAACGGATGTTGTGTTAAAAAAAAAGGAAAGTGACCGCACGAAAACATTATCTTTAGGCATTTATTAGCACAAAATATCGATTAAATTTATTTTTATTTTATTTTTTTCATAGAGGAGTCATGGTTCCTATATGTGGGTATTCTTAGTACCTTTTGCAAGAAAGGATGTTAGTTTCATGGTGTGTATGAACACTGCTCTGGAGAAAAGCTGCTGTCATTTTACTGATACATACAAACACACACACACACCCTACTGTGTACTGTGACTTCCCCTCCCTGGCATTCGGGCCAAACCAGCTTTATATTAACATTCTTTCCTAAACTTGCCTGTATTGTAAATAAGGTGCTAAAGATGTGTTAGTAATGGTGCTAAATAAGACAAAAACCTCTTTGGGTGAAAGAAAGCAACTGTGAACTTGTGATTTAATGCTCAGTCCTGAGTGGCTTGCTCATGTCCCTCCCTGGGTTGAGTGTGCTTGTGAAGGAAGAAATCTGAATGGAACAATTCATTGCTGAATGGAGGAATTTCTGGGGACTCTGCAAGATTAGAGGCCGGGGGGGTGGGGCGGGGGAGGCAATAGGAATGCAAAACACACAAAAAAGAAAACAGCCTGATTCTAAAACCTGATTAAAATCCATGGGGCTCCTGGCATTTCAATGTGGAGACAATCAAAAAATATAGCTGGTCACTGCTTATTGCCAGCTATCCTAGAAAGGAAAGGACAAGAAAGTTGGTCATCTTAAGACATGCCACCAATAGTTTCTATTGAATAAATCTACCTACAGATAAAGGGATTTAGAGAAAGAATAATTAGCTAAAGATCCTGAGAATTTTTAAGAATTTCATTTTTTTTTTTTTTTTTTTTTGAGATGGAGTCTTGCACTGTCACCTGGGCTGGAGTGCAGTGGTGTGATCTAGGCTCACTGCAACCTCTGCCTCCCGGGTTCAAGCGACTGTCCTGCCTCAGCATCCCAAGTAGCAGGGACTACAGGTGCCCGCCACCACACCTAGCTAATTTTTTGTATTTTTAGTAGAGATGGGGTTTCACTATGTTGGCCAGGCTGGTCTTGAACTCCTGACCTTGTGATCTGCCAGCCTCAGCCTCCCAAAGTGCTGGGATTACAGGCGTGAGCCACTGTGCCCGGCCAAGAATTTCATATTTTTAAGAAGCCCAGAGAACAGACTGAGTTATTTTAAAGTTCATTGTTCCAGATGCCTTTATCTTCCTGATCCCCTAGCTATCGTCTGCCAAGGATTGGTCCTTTTCAACCTGACTGCACAATCAATCACCCACCTCAGGCTGTGCAGCAGATATGACACTAACAAAGTCCCGGATGATTTGCAGAACAGGCTGCTCATGAGAAAAAGGAGTGGCATAGAAAAATCGGAATTTATTTTTATTTTTACAGACATAGAGCTGATTTTGTAAGAAAATTAATTTATCTCTGATAGTGAGCAGTATAAGTAATTTGTAAGGTTGTTGAATACCTCAATGAAAGTCTAACTGATTCTCATATAGCAAAAGCCACCTTTCACTTTTGACAGTCTCTGAAATAAAAATAAAAAAGCATTTGTAAGCCCATCAGTAAACACCACAAACCTAAACTTTTAGCCTAGTGCAGCAACTCTATTTTACTTCATTAACAGCTTTTCCCAGAAATGGAGCTTGCCAGTTTAGTGCTTCTGACATCAGAAGCCCAGTTGAAAATAACATTAAGACTCGATAGAGAAAAGTTCAAGTCAGACAGTGGACTGCTATTTCTCTCTTCCAAACTAGTTTTCTTCTTCTTAGGGGCATGGTCACCAGCCAGACACCATTTTCCAGCCTCTACATAGCTCAATATGGCTATATGACTAAGTTCCGGTCAATGGAATGAGAGCAGCATAGATGGGTACTACCTTTGTCTTACTACCCTAAAAGGAAAGTGTTTGCCCTGGACTGCCTCTGTGCCCTATTTTTCATGCATGTAGCTAAGGCTACAAGCCAGCTTTCACCATGCAGATGATGTTAATATCCCGATGAAGACTTCAGTAGCAAGCTGGAAAGAACTTGTGTCCCTGAATGATCTTGTGGACGGTCTCCTAGCTTAGTCCAGTTGTGCTGTGAAGTGAAATGGAAGGCAATGTCGTGTGTCATTTAGCCTTGTATTGTAGGGTCTTTTTATTATTGTAGCTTAGACTTTATATCATCTAATTCAGGATTCTTATATAAGCCTGTGTGAATTCAGTACATACCCTTATGTGCACTCACCTATTGCTATATTTCACACCTAGAGCAATCTTCCGTACAGATTCTTAGCCCATCAAAAAAGGCTAGAAAATACTTTTTAGACCCATCTCTTAGTAGATGATGAAATCAAGCCATTAATTAAATACCTACTTCTAAGAACAGTTGCAACTTCTAATATACACCAGTCTAGTTATTATCATTCTTGTGTCAGCAGCCATGGCCATCAGGTATGAGCTGACATTTCTTTCTGCAAACTCTGCATGTGAAGTTTCTGCATGATTTCTCTGTCCTTTGGGAGTGTACACACAGAGTCACTGCACTATCAATGCATTTTCTCAGAAGCACAAATAATAAAGAACCCTGGCAGAGGGTCTTTGTCTTCCTTTGAACCTAGAATTAATGTGTGCTCGCCCATTAGCCAGCCAGGAATACCAGTTCCATTACAAATAATATAATAATAAGAAGCTCTCTAATTCATAATGAAGGTAAAGGGGATTTGTGAAGATGGGTGAAAGTCAGATTGATTTAGTATAACAAAATGCAGTTTTCTGATTTTCAAATACAGTCTTTTCTCACACTTTAGATTAAAAAAATCTTCTAAATGTGTATAATATTCTCTTAGTTATATCACTCTAATGATTCATTGAGAAAATATTTTGTCTAATGCTTTGCTCAGTAAGAACAATGTATGTCAGTGCTAAATGTTCACACATCCATTTAGCACTGCAGTTTGGATGCTGGTTTTATGGAGAATGGAAAAGAATGCAGCTCCATGTTTTTGTTGTGGCAGGAAGTCAGTAACAGTTGCTAAAGGAGCCATAGCTAGAAAGCTGAAAGCTTGGAGGACATTCAACTTCTCAAGATTTACTTGAAGAGCAGATTCACTATATCCCTAGGCAGCCTTTGCTGGTTGCTGACAAAGTGGTCCTGGTATTACGAGTTGTTTACTTTGCACCATTTCAAGAGCTCCGCTTCGAGCAAAGCAATGAGGGTCTTATAATCTGCTGGCCTTATTACATCTCCAGAGAGTTGGCCTCTGGCCAGAAAATAGAAGATCCCGTTTCTGGGATTAAATTATAAATTTCAAATTTCATAATTTTCATACTTATCCATAACCATGGGTACGAGACGATGCCATGCTGTAGTCCAATGAGAAAGAACTTCAGGATTTTAAAATTTCAAAATCTGCATAGGAACCTAGTCTTTAGTGATTGGCTGGACATTAATTTTACCTTTGGCTCTGAGATGCCCCAGATGCTCATATGCTTCCGTTGGTTCTCATGTCATACAGGTGCCATGTAGCCTAGCGCCTCATGCTTCACCCTACCACGTGTCAGTAGCTTCATGGATTACACTGTGATGAAATACTGCATGTTGTCATTTCCTCATCCCATCATTCATCGTCTCATGCAAACAAGGCCTTGCTCAGGACTGTAGAGGTAATACTTGGAACCCTGCTTGAGACTTCTGGTCCTAACCTTGCTGCTTCTTATCTCAGTTCCTCAATTGTTTGTATCTTTGCTAGAAACCGTCTAGAGTCCAAGAAAGAGAAAGCACCACAGCTGGTAAGAAGGAAGAGGTCTGGGGAGAAGAGAGGCACAGCCACATTCCTCATGAAGAGCATATTATTTCCAAGTCTGTTGGGGCTGGGGGGCTTTTGCAGCCCCATTGATATGCTGTTGTGTATCTTGACTCAGGAATGTACCCAAAGGCAAATGAGGGCATATGCTGCTGCATACACTGACTATGAGAAAAATGGTAATCATTCTAGGTGGGAAGAAGGTGACTCAGAATTGATGTGAGAAGTCCATATTTTCACTAAGAATGACTGGGGAAAGCCTAAGAAATCACTTAGTTGCATTTAGTTCCACATGGAAATGAAGTGATTCACCAATCGTCACTCTGAGCTACACTTGGTACCCGGGGGACCCTGACTCTGTCCAGTCTCCCACATTATTTTTTTCCTTTTCCTCAAGTTTGCCAAAGAATTCCATTGAGAAGAATGTCGACAGTCCCCTACAAAATGTGATTTTCCCTGCCCTTCACCCTCCACATGTGGCAGCTGACAGGCAACACAAGGCTATACCTGGATGCCCTGATGCCCCGCGCCACAGGCAGAACAGAAACAGAGCGTTTCCATTATACTTACGGAGACAAAGGCACAGCAGGGATTTGCTTAAACATTAAAAAACACCCATCTTCAGGGGTGGAGAAAATAAGCATTTCCTAGTGGGAGGGAAGTACTAGCCTATAGAATTAATAGCTTAAAAACACTGATTAGAGTTTCCTGCTCTATAAAGAACAAAATTGCTAATGACACCTCTAGCCTACTGTGAGCTTTTGCCTCCTGCCTGCATAAATCACTTTCCAAAAAAAGATCTGGCTCCTGTCAGCAATTTATAAAATTCAGAAACTAAATGTAGGGTACAAACAGAGGGTAAGAGAAGTGAGGCTGCTGCTCATAACCACCAAAGAATGAGTTTGCTTTATGACTAGTTATATTGACTGAAGACATTTAAATAAGAATCTGGCTCAAATGCCAAGGAACTGTATTATGTAGCAACATAAGGTGTTAAAATTTAAACTTCCAAATACTACTCACTGGGAAGTCCAGGCAGCTTAGTTTAAATTCATGGACATGGAGCAGGGATTACCTAAGATGGATACTGTAAGGTTATATGATTAATCACTTCATATATACCAAATAAAATGAATCATTATTTTCATAAATAGCTGATAATGTCGTTGAAGAAAGGGAGTCAACTGGCTTGAAGAAATGCCCTTTTCCTCACTCTTTTTTTGTTCATGTGTTATCAGTGAAACTACAACTGTATATTATGTTGACTCCTATTAAAGCTATCTTTAAAGTTGTCTTCTGTTATCTCCTAGGTTTTGTGTTCTGAGATGATGAAAAGTCAGGCTTCATTTAGATCCCAGCATGCTACAAGCGTTTACATTAGGCCTCAATGATTGACATGGAATGAATTCAGTAATATTCATATAAGAGGGAAGTGCCTTTCTCCTTCCCAGAGTGAGGAGACTGAGAGTATGGGGGTATGGAGGGGAGCACAGCACACCTGCAAACCAAACCCAAGTCCTTGTTTGTTTCAGTCATGAGGGACTTAGGGAAATGAGTGACATACATTTTAAAGACCATTTCACGTTGATTATGTTCACACTGATTATTCTAAGGCCAAAATGTATTGAAGGGGTTAGTAGAGTCAGAAACACCTGGACTTGAACATCAGCTCTAGCATGTACTAGCTGGCACACCTCAAGCTTGGTTTACATTTTGAAAAAGTAGAATCAATAATACTGCCCTTTCTTTCCCAACTCTTTATTAAAAAAAAAAAAATTAAAGCCTATAGACAAGTAGAAGTTGCCATACATCTAGTTTTCACTTCAGTTCCTCAGTTGTTGGCATTTTGCCACATTTGCTTTGTCTCTTTTCATATAACACTTCGCAGTGGTTGTTGATCTATTTGAAAGTAAGTTGCAGACTTGATGACCATTAAACACTTCACAAATATCTCCTAAGAACAGAAAACCGTCTCCTCCCTAAATACGGCTGTACTCAATCAACCAAGAAACTCTGACTCTGAATACCGTAACATGAATATGTACTCCATATTCAAATTTCCCCAATTATCCCAGTAATGTCTTCATACCTAACGTTTCTTTTCCCCCGCCCAGGATCCAGTTAAGGATCCACATTACATTTAGCTAGTGTCTTTGCAGTCTGTTTCAGTTTAGACTCCTCCCTAACTTTTTCATTTTTTATGATGTTAATATTTTTGAATAGTCCAAGCTAGTTGTGGCCAGTTGTAGAATGTCCCCAAATCTGAATATGTCTGTTTCCTCATAACTGGATTCAGGTTAAACAATTCAATAAGAATACTACAGGTTTAGTGTACCATATCTAAAATGCTGGGGAACAGAAGTGTTCATGATTTCAAATGTTTTTTTCAGATTTTGAAATATTTGCATAAATATAATGAGATGCTTTCAGGATGGGACCCAAGTGTAAACATGAAATTCATACACACCTTATACACATAGCCTGAAGGTAGTTTTATACAATATTTTAAATAATTTTTGTTCATGAAACAAAGTTTGAATCAGTTTTGATTATGACCAATCAGACGAAGTCAGGTGTGGAATTTTCCACCTGTGATGTCATGTTGGTCCTCTTTTGGATTTCAGAGCATTTTGAATCTTGGATTTTTGGTTTAGGGATGCTCAACCCGTATATATGATGATGTTAAGCACTTCTCATGACAAACCATCACGAGGCACATCAGGTCAGTTTGTCTCATCACTGCTGACGTTAACTCTGCTCACTTGGTTAGTATATCATCAGCCAGATTTTTCTATTGTAAAAGTACCTTCTTTTCCCTTTGTAATTAAAAACTAACCTGCGGCATGATGCTTTGAGACTGTGCTTCTTATATTCTATCCTCTAGCAAACTTTTAACCAAGATGTTTTAGCATCCATTTGATGACCTCTGCCTAAATCAATGATTACAATAATGGTTGAAAAAGTATGATTTTCTATGTTTCATTTTTCCCTGTATTAGGTGACATTCTTCTGTAAAGAGGAGCTCCCCCCTTGAGTATATTTTGAATTATTACTCTTTAATTTTAACGTGTTATAATCTAATAGTCTAATCTAATAATCTAATAGTATCTGCCTTAAGAGTTGTGAGAATTAGGACAAAAAAAACTCTTGACACATGCGTGGACTACACCAGGCATTTGACAAGTGCTGTTTATTATTTATAATGTTAATTATTATTTTATCCTCTGCACCAGAAGTTAAAATGTTAATTTAATGTTGTTGTAGTCGAGCACAAATTAGTCGCCAAATCTTATCTTGCTTATGGGAGAAACCACAATGGGGCTACCTTGACCAAAGAATTTCCAGATGTCCTGTAGGCCTGTGGTTAAAAGATTTCTCTCTTTCTTGGAGATCTAAATGATACATCAAGACTGACCAAATGATTCACAGCTGCTTGTTTTCCGGTTATGCCTCTGCTTCCATCTCAAGACCCACAGCATGAATAGCTCCTTTGTTGGTCTCTGCCGCAGGCTCACAAGGTTCAGATATCTCCACCAACCTGACTCTTCTCTGTCTCTATGGAGGGAAGGAGGATGTTTATCTTTTCCAACGGGAGGCAGCTCCAGTTGCCGAGAAGCCATTACCTAAAGAAGGAGTCCTGGGGAAGAACAGGGAGTGGGAAGTGGAGGCAGCAGCACTACACACTGAGCTCCTTGCTAATTTTTAAATTTCTCTCTCTCTCGGGTTTTTTTTTTTTTTTTTTTTTTTGTCTTCTAGGGAGTCTGATATCCTTGGTGCTGAATTCACTCACTGCCAGTAAGTTAGTAAGGTCTTTAGGGAAGCACATTAAGTCTCTCAGTGAGCTAGAGGATATTTATGTATCCAAAATACTGGATTGAGTCCAAGAGTGAGTATGTCTTGCCAAGTACATACAGCCACTAATGGCCCTGAACTCTGGGAGAAGAAACAATAATATTTAGCTTGAATTCATTACTGGACTTAGCAAATAAGCATTAGCGGAATTATTAGTTAAATACCACCTGCTTTTCCCAATACTACATATGCAGTTTTGTTTGGAAATATGAGGGAAGGGGTGTGTGTGTGTGTGTGTGTGTGTAGTGGGTGTAGTGGGTCAGAAATGAAAGATAGAAATGACTTTATTGAATAACCCCTCTGCACCTCCTCCATCCCCATCCATTCCATGCCTATCTCTGTGCCCAGGGAACATGACTGCTATGAACTCCATCATCTAGGCTTCTTTCTCATGTGGCTTCCAGTTGAGTTTGGCCATGGGAAGCTCCAGCAGCAGCTCACATGCTGGGAGGAGGAAAAGGTCGCTTGCCTCTGCTTCTCTGGCAGTAGCTGGGTTTCTCCAGGCTATAGCTCTTACAGGCTTCTCCTCCACAGCTCCTGCACTCACTGGAGATAGACAAATATTCTTTCCATCTCCTTTGCCTTCAGCTATGAGTAGTAATGGTTTCCTGCATAACAGTCTCCAGGTGCCTCACCATCCCATTTTTATATCCCTGCCAACACTTTTGTAAATAATCTCTTTACAAGTCTCTTTCTTTGAGTCATGTGGGATGGCTTCTGTTTCCTGCCAGGACCCTGTTGCATCCTGATATACCTTCTATCTGTCAGGTTCTGTACTAAATAATTATTCACTTAGTCTTCTCCACCACTCTGGGTGGTGGATTATAGCCACCATGTTATAACTGGGTAAACTGAAGGTCAGAAAAATTACATGACATGCCAAGTGTTAAAGCCCAACTTAACATTTCTCTAATGCTACATATAGTGTTTCTGTAACCTGTGTAACACTTTCTTCAAAGATGGTCCAAGAAGTTTTTAATTTCATAGGTGAGGAGATTCCTAAAGGTATTTATACCACTTTGAGCAAACACCATAAAACCTAACACTAAAAGGCCTTGGAGAACCCTAGACCCTGTTATATTTTTATCTTCTGCATTCCAATCACTTTATCTCAAAATCACAGGGAAAGGTCATCTGTTGGGAAAACCGATTATATCAGTGAACCTGATTGGAGGAGATGCAGATCTGAGAGGAGTAATTTTCCTGGAGCTAGTAATTTGCAGTTGTCTTAGGAACTATAGAGAATATAGTCAAACTTTTGGTGGTCTGAACGATGTGCTGTTAACCTTAACCATGGTTTGCTCTATTAACAAGACCCCCCCATCTCCATAGCCACCGCCTTTTTTTTCCACTTCTTTTTTCCTGCTTTTTTCTCTTTCTCTATATCTTATGCCTACACTTCTGCCCTACCTCCTATCTTTCTTTCTACCACCACTGTAGAATTTCTCTGCATCAGCTCCCAGTGAGTGAGTGTGCTGTTGTTTAATGGAAATCACCATTAGAAGGGAATGGAAGGCCTATGGGTTGAGAGGCCCAATGAGACAGATAAAGCTATACCTGTCTTCTTTTCTCCTGAGCCTCTTCTCTCAGCTCCCACTTTCTCAATAATTTTTACAACTCTTTTGGCCCTTGACCCAGAACGAAGTACAACATGCAGTTTCAGTAACCTCTTTTTAAGTTACACAACTATAGTTAAGAAAACTTTTGGTTGAAAGTTACACAGCAGGCCAGGATGGGTAGGCTGGAGTGTGGTGTCCTGTAGCCTGAGTTCTGAAGGGACAAAAGCCAGGTGACAAAATGGAAATGGAACAGGGTGGGGACTTCCTTCATGTCTTGAACTCTGAGCTGTCTTTCAGAGTGGGAAACCCATAGTATTATATATTAGTCCATTCTCATAACGCTAATAAAGACATACCCGAAACTCGGTAATTTATAAAGGAAAGAGGTTTAATTGACTAATAGTTCCACATGGCTGGGGAGGCCTCACAATCATGGCAAAAGACAAAGGAGGAGCACAGTCACATCTTTCATGGTGACAGGCAAAGAGAGCATGTGTAGGGGAACTCCCCTTTATAAAAGCATCAGATCTCAGGAGACTTCCTCACTCTCCCAAGAACAGCATGGGAAAAACCCGCCCCCATCATTCAAATACCTCCCACCGGGTCTCTCCCACAACACATGGGAGTTATGGGAACTACAATTCAAGATGAGATTAGGGCGGGGACACAGCCAAACCATATCAATGATCTTTTTCTAAATGTGGCCTGAGAACCACCTGCACCAGGCTCACCTGGTGCTTGTTAACAATGCAGATTCCTGGACTCCACAGAACCTACTGAAGTGGAATCCCTAGGAGAAATCAGCATTTTAAACAAGTTCTCAGTGGAGATACTTATGTACATCAAAATACAAGAGCTACATTAGCCGAATCATTGGAGAAAGTAACTGAACTCCTCTGAGCCTCACTTCCTGAATCTGTAAAATGAGGGGGAAACCACTTTCATAGAGACAGTATGAAAATTAAAGCATCATTTAGTCCTTTGTCTATACTATTTAACACTTAATAAATGGTTTTTTAAATAAATAATTAAAACCAGTGATTCTTACATGATGAAACTGAGTAGAGCGGTGAATATTCACACTGACTGGCATTTGGGGTTTAGTAAAGACACAGACAACAGAAGAAAGATTTTTTTTAAAAGCATAACCAGTTAGGCAATCTGGACCACAGTGAGCTTGGTCATGCCTGCTTCAGGAGGGAAATTGGAAGTGTCATATATTGCTATTTTTTGTTTCATACAGGCTTGCCGCCAGAAAAATCAGTAAGTTATCATGGTTCCCACAAGTTTCTGTGTTTTGTTTTGTGTCATATCTGCTTTTTTCCTACTTTTCTTCCTCTCTTTTCTTTTAAATTGTAAATTCTGTCTGAAGACCCCCCCTCCAAAAAAAAGGAAAGAAAAGAAAAAGACAAAAATAGGGGCATTATTTAAGTAGAGAAAACAGTTTTATACACTTCTAAGGGAGAATCTAGTAATATATGAGGGTATAAAAAGCACTGTGAATTGTCATTGCATTTGCGGGTATAAAAGTTCTTTAGTGACATGCTATAAGAACAGAAGGCCTTCCATTTTAATATACACCCTGCTGAGAAACTTGCAGCTGATTTATGACCTCTCAAACCTGAGGCTTCGCATTCTGCATTTATACTTGGGAGAAATCATGGTTTCGGGAAAGGAGAAAGAGGATTTTTCTTACCCTAATAATTAAATTCCAATTCTGTATTAAGGTGATCTCCAAGATAAAATAAGAACATAGACAATAAAATGACAAAATAGAAATGTATAATCAGGACCATAGAAATTTAATGGAAGTAGAATATTATGAGCATAGAACTAGAAAAATGAAAATTCATCACCAATGATTCCTCCACCTGAATGATCATCAGAAATACACAGATGCTTTTAAAATGTAGATTCTTGGGCCTCATCCCAGACTTAGTGAGTCTCTCCAGAGACAAGGTCCAGACATCAGACTTTTAAAAACTCCTCATGCTGGGACTATAAACTATATGTATGTGTGCTTGGGTATATGTGTGTGTACATTTACTTATTCTGTACTCTGATGAAGCAAAAAAATGGCAAAATGAAGTCTGTAACACTTATAAATAGGAATTATTTTATTTTATTTTATTTTATTTTATTTTATTTTATTTTTGAGCTGGAGTGCAGTGGCACGATCTTGGCTCACTGCAACCTCTGCCTCCTGGGTTCAAGCGATTCTCCTGTCTCAGTCTCCTGATTAGCGTGTGCCACCATGCCCAGCTAATTTTTGTATTTTTTGTAGAGATGGGGTTTCACTGTGTTGGCCAGGATAGTTGCGATCTCTTGACCTCGAGATCTGCCAGCCTCGGCCTCCCAGAGTGCTGGGATTACAGGTGTGAGCCACCGCGCCTGGCCAGGGATTCTTAAAGTAGGAAACATAAGAGAAGCTTTTCCTCCGAGTGAATTCTGAAGGAAATTTCTCTTTTGGTATTGTATCCACAGGCTGTAGAGTTCAGCAAAGCCCTTAGGGCCCACTGAGAGGTTTGAGGCTGTATGTCCCTTCTCTGTAGAGTGAACTACATATTTTTCTGTTTGGGCTGCTGACTCCCCTCCATTGGTGACAGGGTTCTCCCTCAGGTACAAGCAATAAGAATGTGCATTGGACATAGAGAATTTTAGAACAATAATAAAACACTCTAAATATTTTTCTATTATTGCCATGTGCTAGCAAACATGAGAAACAAAACAATGTCAATGATAAAATACTCCTGCTCTCAAAAAATCTTTTGTTAGTGTGAATTCTAACAATCACTGTTGAGTTTTAATAGCATTATATACATATATACACATATACACACGTATGTACATATACTTAATAGTGCAGTGCTTATACACACAGAATCAGAACTTGAATTCCTTCAATGTGTCATCCTATATAGAGTTAACTTATGCTGTAATTTAAATACAGTGTCTTCTTGGAGTTTTTGTTTGTGCTTTAATTTAAAAATATTGAAATAGAACATGAACTACAAATTGTAAAATCCTTGTTTGGTAAATGCAAATTTTAGTTCACACATAAAATATTTTGTGGAATTTGAAGACATATGTAAATATTAAGGTTTATTTTTCATTTTTAATTGTTTAAAAACTAACAATTCAAGAAAACAACAGGTTATTTAGTATACAATTTGGTGGCTACTAAAATTGTTTCAGTTGAAGACATTTTACTTATTACTATTTATCTCTACTGATATGATTATATATAAACATATATAATAATTATATATAATTCTATTATTGCCATGTGCTAGCAAACATGAGAAACAAAACAATGTCAATGATAAAATACTCTTGCCCTCAAAAAATCTTTTCTTAGTGTAAATTCCAACAATTACTAACAATTAATTACATATATAATGATTATGTAAATCTTTTACTGAACTTTGTGTGTGTGTATATACACAAGGTTTTATATATATATACACACACACAAAGTTCAGTAAAAGTAGATTTTTACTGTGTTATTTCAGGCTATTATTATTCATTCCACATCATAATTATTAATGAAAATAGTTTGGTCATCTATAGGAAGGGTTGTTGGGAAACATTCTGCTCTGGTGTCAAATCGAATAAGTATACTATCGCTCCCCTTCATCTCCTCCCTCCCTCACCAAAACCAGTGTTTCCATGCAGGGTTCACAGCTTCTGCCTCCGGTTCTAATTTCCACTGCACTGTAATAGTCCCTTGCATTTGTATCTGTTACTCTCCTCTCTTTTGTTTCCACTTTCCCTTTTCTTTTGTAAAATTTCTTGCTTTTTTCTGTGCACTTGGTTCCTTCTTCAGATGCTTGGTTTGGACCATGTCTGCTAGCTGTAAGAATCCCCTTTATTCCTGCTTGGAATACCCATTACTACATGAGGAAAAGGTTTTGCCCCCGTAGCCGCAGGGCTGTTATTGTTAGGTGCCTGGAAGCTGCTCCCTTCACCTTTTCCTTAGTTCCTGGAAGTATTCCAGATATAGAAGTCACCAGGTTTATAAATTTCCAAAGTAAACACTAACACAATTTTACCCATAATGCTGAATTATTATAATAAGCTCTGGTGGTGAATTTAACGAACATAAAATGGAGATGGCTTGATATGCAAAGAAACAAACACCCACTATCACCTAATTTCCTCATATATTACTTTGAAAACTGTACAATGACACCATCTCACACTTATTTGTATAATACTTGCTACTTCATTTGCATTATTTCCTTTGCCATTTACAACAATCTTATTATCAGTCATCGTTATTACTGGCCAATATCATCTCCATTTTAGAAACAGGTAAACCACTTAAATGACTCGCCTACAATTATGTGGAAGGCCAGTGCCAGAAAGAAATATTTTCTCAACATCAAAATGCTTCTAAGTATCATAAATTCTCACTTTTTAGAGTTTCATGAAAATACTGGAATGCTCATGTGAGGAAATAATTGATAAAGTTTGGGAGGCTCTCACTTTAAAAGATATCATTATACCTGATGGTAGAGACCTGCTGAATCTGAATGATACTGTCTCTTTTATTATAAACAGAACCTTTATTTACGAAACCAAACATTTTTATTTCAGCACCAAATAGATTAAGTAGCTTCTTAGATTCGTAATAATGGAGGGGGTCCTGGAGGACATGAATTATATTTCAACAAAATTAAATTTATTTTATATCTCCTCTTAACCAGCCAACCCTCCAAGACTCATCCCTAATCACACCTTCTTGAAAATCCTCTTATATCCCCAGATGACTGAGATCTGTTTCTCTCTGCATCTTCAGAGATTGCCTGGGGATTCCTTACTTTGTCTAGTCCAACATCTAACTCTTCATGTTGTAATGGAGCCCTGATTTCTTCTGTGTATTCACCCTTCTGCCATTGTGAGTCCCAGGTGGTTTGAACACACCAACTCTCTCTTGATTCCTGGGATGATCCCATGGTGAAGGCCTAGTCAAGGAAATCCCCTTGGCTACAGAACCTAGTTCAGGCCTGGGTCCAGTGAGCCTCAATCACAAGACTTTTTGTGAGACTGCTGTAAGAAAGAAAATGACTTTGGTGATGTAAGAACTGGAGGGACAGAAATCGAGATTTGTGGAAGCTGCCATGGGTAAAGGGCATGACTGAGAGTAAGCTTTTTCTTCCTATATGTTTTTTTTTTTAATGTCAAAAATTGTATATAGCCAGACTTATTACTCATAATTTTGGTCTCAGTTCTGAAATCAAAATACAGCCAAATTTGAAGCAGAGCAGGACCAGACAGAGGGAGAAAGGAGGAACAGGAGAATAGAAGGAGGAAGTTGATCCAGAGAGATAGACCTGTGTTGTTACCACAGGCCTTCTGGACTCTTCAGTTATGTGGGTCAATGGCTTCTTAATTTTTTTTCCTTCAGGAAAATTGAATTGGGTTTTTATCAAATAATTATAATAGAAATGATCACATAGATCATTTCTATTATATGATATCATTATATAGATATCTCTATAGAGATACCATTTTTTTTTCTCTTAGGCCATGTTCCATTCTTTGCCATGTAGAGTGTTAACCTGTGAAAAAGTGCAATCCTCTTGCATCAACGCGGAAGCAGAGAGTAGGCTCCAGTGGTCCTTCTTTGTTTTTTTCCCGCATAATATATTAGATTTTGATTTTGTTGTGGAGCACGCATCTCAGGGCTAGTGGTCCTTGTTTCCCTGTGGAACCTGGCATTCTTTGGGGGTATAAACGCTCCACACTCACTTTATTATGGACAATAAGGCCCACATGTTTATTCTGATGTACAGCATTTAATTTGAGCATTGTCTTCCTTTGGCATTCAGGAGGGAGCTATTACAACATTTCTAATACTAATCGGGGTTTGAATCTGCTACTCTTTTGAAATCCCACAGATGCAAATATTTATGAATTTATATAACAGCCATCTAGTAGTCAGGCATGCCTATTTTAATTTCAGAACTCAGATAAAAAATATGACTAACTTGGAATAATAAGTCTAGTTATAGTATTTGGCATTTAAAAACATCATATAGGAAGATGAGGGTCAGGTTTAAGTGAAAAGATGTAAAGTCCTATTTTGGACATGTTGAGTTTGAGATGCCTATGGGATATTAAACCAGAGATAGCTAAGTTAGCTGAATTAATGGGTCTAGACTTTAGGAGAGGCTGTTAAGGGGAAAATACTTATTTGGCTACATATTAGGATCAACTGGGGAGCTTTTGAAACCCATAATGTCCAGGCCACATCTCAGACCAATTTAATCAGAAGCTCTGGGAGTGGAGATTAGACGTAACTATTTTTTAAAGCTCTTCAGGTTGGTACAATGTGTAACCAACATTGAGAAATAATGCCCCGGTGTGTCTGGCTAATGTTTCAACTACTGGAAAATTCAGGCAACAAATCAAAACACTTCAGGATAGAATTATTGACTTAAGCTGTGGTTCCAATATTCCCAAGAAAATGGTTTTATTTGTATGTCCCTTTTCTCACTTATTCCTATCTTATAATTCTATGAAATTTTCCTAATAAAGAGGCTGCTTAAAAGTGGAAAGAACATAAACTTTCCCAGGTATAGAGATCTGAGTTCAAATCCTGTCTCCTCCACTCGTTAACTGTGTGGCTCTGGCTGAGATACTTAACTTCCTTGAGCCCTAACATTTTTCTTATTTGTAAAAATGGGAATAATACTGACTTTCAGAAGCCTATAGGTAAATGAGATACTTCCAATAAAACAGAAAACACAGGGCCAGCTATTTTGTAGCTATTTAATATATTGATAATAACTATTGAAATAAGGTAGACAGTTCACATGTATAATGATAAGAGCAAATGTCTGTTATTCTGCAGATAATAGGCTTAAGGGTATCTGGTTTGGGATCTACAGTCATGCCTGAGTAGATATACACACTCTATCTCAAGCTTCTGTCATTCACTGTCAGGGTTTTATAATATTTTCACCTTGGTTAATGTTGTGAGAAGAACAGGTTCTAAATGAGGCAGCTGGTGCCCAAAGCAGAACAGCGGCGATAAGGCATAACCAAATAAGAGTGGTTCCATTTTTTTCCCCCGCAAGGCCTGGCTTAGCATCTAAATTTTGTTTTCACAATTTTGTATTTATAATGCATTTTCCTTCTCTCATGCCTTTTAGTGACTATTTCTTTCCCCTAGCTGCATGCACTCAAGCACCTCCATTCCCAGATTCACATGCCCATGTTCCTTAGCATAGACTCCTAAAGCTAGCCTCTATTTTTAAATCTCCTCACTCTTCCCTTCATCCCAGTGGCATCATCTGGTTTTGCAGATATTTCACAAAATCTTGACAGGCACTAAGCCATGGAAACCACTTAGGGAAGAAAGAATATGATATATTTACATACCATTATCCAAAATGTGAGATTTCTGTAGCAAATATTGCTTATTTATGATAATACCCAAATGGAGCCACCTATTTAACCTTTCAATAAAACTGTGATTATACACAGACTTTACCAGTATTTACTTAGAAAAGAACATTATACACAAGTGAGAAAATGGCCCTCCTTTCTCTACCACCACTGTTCAATTCTACACACCTTGTTAGTGCATTTGAAATGCATATTTTACTGAGAAGTGTGCCTAAAGCTTTCACCAAATCTGCCTTAAGGCCCACTAAGGCAGGGTCCAGCAACATTTTCACAAACAGGAAATTATACACACATAAATGCATTTGTTTCTGATATAATCTGTCAGACAGGCAAAATTAAAACTGACTTTCTTTCCATTCATTTACATTAAAAAATCCCAAAATAATAGAATTCAGCAGGTTCTCATTTGAGGGCAAGATGGAACTGGACCACAGAGGACTTACCTGGCAGGAGTAGGGGGCAAGGTGGTGGCAGTGCAGCTGGGGCTTTCGGCCTACAGCACGTGCATTAAACACAAAGCCATCTTTGGCTGTTTTTCAAGACAGAGGCAGGGGTGCTGCAGAAAGATATGGTGAACTCCTTATATGGAAAGAAGCCAGACTGAAGCAGCATGCAGAGAGAGCTGAATTAAGTGTGCAGATTAAATGAACAGCTTGCTTTATGTACATCAGTTAAGTTCAAAGCTTTCAGACCTACTGCTAATAGCAGGCTTGGTGAAGAAATAAACAGTGAACCGGTGACATGGGCCTGGCAGAAGGCAGGCAAGAACTGCACTTGCCCTCTGGCTCTCTGTTCCTCCAGCCTGCATTTCTGTGGTACAGTTTTCTCTGTATTTTGGGCTTTATCTACAGCACCTATTCTCGTGCAAAAAAGAAAAGGCTTGATCTCTGTTTAGTCTGGAATCCCTAACCAACAACAGTGGAGGGAGGGGAGTGTTGCGCACTCAGGAAAAGGAGTTAGGACAACTGAGAATTTAATTGCACTGACTTGAACATCAGAACCTGAAGAATGAGGGTGTCATTCCCGCCGACCTAGGCACAGAGCTCTCCACAGTCCTTAGATGCAAATGAGACCGTGCACACGAAAGAACACAAACATCATCTGGTGTCATTAGTGTTACTTTTACTGTGCTTATTATTCATGGTATCTAAAGGTGATTCCAGTTCCAGCCCAGTGAGGCTGGCAGATATATCCCGCTAAGGTCTATATGTAGGGGAAACAGCCTTCTCCAAACTGTTACCTTCTCCGGTTCACCGCAAAGAGCGTAAACTCTCCATAATTCTTCTTAAGTAATTAAAAACTTATTTTGCAAAATATATAGACAAAACACATTCTTCTAGAAAATGAAAAAATATACAAAAACATAAAGAAAAAAATTACCCGCAATTCTACTCCCACATTAATCCCTTAACATTTTTCTGTATGTTCTTCTCAGGAGACTTCTTACGAGTCTCAATCTCCGAGGTAGTCATCGACAATGGCACTATAACTGAAATCTACAGAGAAAATTCTTACAGTTTGCATAGAGAGTATTTCTTTGCAGTGGAAATCGTAAGGAACTCCGTGGTCAGGCTCAGAAAGGCAGCCAGCCTAGTAGCAGCTCCACACGGAAGTATTTTCAGCTCTGAGCTCCCGGGCTTCCCAAGGGGCAGGTGTGGATCATCTGGGGACGTGTGGGGCTCAGGTCTATTGCACAATGTGTGCTGTTGTGGGACCGCCAGTAGTGACCACTCATTTCACCCTTAAAATATGAGAAGGAGTCTAGTTTCCCAGACATGGAATCTTGAAATGATGCACTGAACTTTCTGGCCCCGGTCGTCTTATCTCTGAGCCTTTTGGGCTTCATTTCCTTTCAACTGGCCGCGGATATCCTTAGGGAGCCCGATGTCTTTCAACTGCTGGACGCGCCGGGCAGATGCGGCACATGTATCTGCCGCGGGGGTGAGGGGGCGTATAAAGGAAACTTAATTGTGCTCACTTGTCACACATAAGTAGATGCTTTTTTTTTTTTTTTTTTTTGACAAACTGAGTCATGTTCTTTACTTCCTGGATTGGGTCTGTTCCCTTTTCCCCCCACTTTGCGGTGGAGCCAGCTGGGCTCAGTGTCTCAGGGAAGCCGTGCGGTCCGGAAGAAAAATAAAAATAACCTGCACGTTTTCCTGAACTTTGTTTTCCAAAGCTCAAACATTTGGGAGAACTTAGGGAATTCATGGAGGTATACACAGAGCCCGGAAGAACCAGGGAGGGAGAAGAGCTGAGAAAAGCCATATTTTCCTGGGTTGTGCTGAAGGGGCGAGGAAGAGAGGCCGAGGAAAGGGAGTGAGAGGGAATGGTGCGCCCCTCCTCTCTGTCTAGAGTCGCCTGTTCCACCATGGGCAACCTCATCAAGATTGCACCTATAAGTGTGCCACTGGGGAAAAGGATGATGGACCAGCCAGCTGCTTCCAATGCATCCCTAAACGCTGGACTCTAGAGCTATAGCCAAATTTGGAGGTAGGTGTGGTGGAGTTTCAAAACCCCAGGAAGGGATGAGGTTCAGGTCTGGGAGAGTGACTCAGAGTGAGAAACTGGCTTAATGAACAATGAAACTGTGTTTACTGCTCTCCTGAGTTGTGGATTAATATCATACTTGTATTCCTTTCCTATTGCTGCTGTTCCAAATAACAATAAAGACTTGAAATGTTGCAAGTCTGTTATCTTACAGTTTTGTAGGTCAAAAGTCTGACAGAAGCTTCACTGGGCAAAAATCAATGTGTCCTCGGCCAAGTTCCTTTCTGGAGGCTCTAGGAGAAAATCTGTTTCTTTGTAATTTCCAGCATCTAGAGACTTCACACATTTCTTACCTCTGGGTTCCCTTCTATCTTCAAAGCCAGCAATGGCTGGCTTCCCCATATTGCAGCACTCTGAAACTGACTATTCTACATCATTCCCCGCACCCCACTTCATGGACCCTTGTGATCATATGAGGTCTACCTGAATAATCCAGGGTAATCTATTTTGAAGTCAGTTGATTAGCAACTGTAATTCCATCTGCAACATTAATTTCCCTTGTCAAATAACATAACACATTCGCAGGTCCTAGAGATTAGGATGTGAACACCTTGTGGGGAGGCATTATTTTGCCTACCACAAACCTAATTACACACTGGACCAACAGCATCAGCATCACTTGGGAGCTTGTTAGAAATGCAAGTTCTCTAGCCTCCTCTCATACCTACTGAATCAACATCTTCACTGAACAAGATCCATAGGTGATTGATTCCTATGCACTGATTCAGAACATTCCAAATAGTAGAAGCTTGAATATTTGTACAGCAGTAATATGCAAAGAAGCAGGGCAAATTTTTACCAAAAGAAAAATAAGCTCAGAGAGGTTAAATAATTTAGCAAAGTCACTTAGTGCAGGGGTTGCCAATCTGTCCTGCACATTAGATCTTGAGGAGCTTTAAGAACTCCCAAGGGTCAGGATGCATCCCAGATCAATGAAGTCAGATTCTATGGGGGTGGGACACCAACATCAGTTGCTTTTAAAATGCCCTAGATGTTCCACCATGCAGATAATTTTGAAAGTATGGGTTTTAGAAGACTTCAATGGTGAAGAGAACCTAAATCCTAGGTTTTCAGAATGACCAATTGTCTGGGTTTGCCCAGGAATGTTCTGGTTTTAAAACTGTAAAATGCTGTGTCTTAGAAATTCCCCCAGTCCTGTGCAAACTGGGACAGTTAGGCACCCTTGTTTCCAGGTGTAAAATCCAGCCCACCACAACTGCTGCATGATGCTGAGTTTAGCTTTTCACCCTTACCTTCTCCACTGCTTTCTTGTAGGATACAGACCAGACACATGGATAAGCCATAAGGAGACAATGCCTTGACTGTGTGGGTAAGATAGATAACCCCATGCTCTCCTTTAGAATTGAGGTCTGCTCTTAGATCTACATCTCACACAGCCTATGGAAGTATGCTAATGATTCTGAAAAGCTCATTGATTCTTTTCAAGCATGATATGAGGTCATGGGAAGAAGGGCAAAGGTAGATGATTTCTCTTTCCTTACACTTACCCTTTAGTCTTTTTGACTCCTCCCTCCCTTCCAGCATTCCCTACTTAGGAAACAAATTTGGTAATAAGAGCAAGATCATTTATTGGTTATTAGTTGGCTTGTAGCACATTTTTTTCTTTAATGAAAAAGCAGCAGTACATGTAAACTGAGTGATACGGTTTGGCTGTTTTCCCAAATCTCATCTTGATTTGTAGCTTCCATAATTTCCACATGTCATAGGAGGCACCCAGTAGGAGGTAATTCAATCATGGGTGTGGACCTTTCCCGTGTTGTTCTCACGATAATGAATAAGTCTCACAAGATCTGATGGTTTTATAAAGGGGAGTTCTGACTTTGTTCCTTATTCGCCTTCTGCCATGATTGTGAGGCCTTCCCAGTCATGTGGAACTGTGAGTCAATTAAACCTGTTTCCTTTATAACCAGTCTCGGGTAGGTATTAGCAGCATGAGAACAGACTAATACACCCAGGGTCTCCAAAATGAAAATGTAGAGGACTATTCATGATATTCCTCACTTTTCAACGGGTAAGGCTTTCTGACCCATTTATTTTAAAGCTATGTTTTCAAACAGGAGAGGGGAAGGCAGGCCTTCAACCAATCAAGAATATCACCATGGATTCTATGCATCCTTCATCCCTTATCTCGGAATGAGAACTAGGCACAATATTCCAGGGCTGCTAATAAAAGTGCCTTCCCATATGCTCACCCACAGACTCCTGAGTCACAACAGAATATAGTTACCATTTCAACTTCTGGGTCTCCCAGTGGACTTTTACATGGTTATATGGGCATGAAAATGCTTGTTTACCATGAAAGGATTTAAGTCAGCCAACATTGAAGTCAAAAACAATAACTTCTCAAGGTTTCTGGTTTGCTCAGGAAATCTTAAAAACAATGGTTTTGGTGGATAAAGGGGAAGGAAAGAAAAAGGGAGAATTTTTGATGTTTAATATCTCAGTGCATTGTCAGGTTACGACTGGCCACATGCCCAAAATTGCCTGTAGGATTAGTACCTTCATGGGATCCAAGCTTATCAGTGCATTTACTTTAAAAGTATTTGATCCAGAGCAAGTACTCTATGGAAAACACTTGGTCTTTGCTCCCTCGGTACTTTGTGAGACAACTACTTAAAATACAAATAATGGTTTTCTGTGTCATGTCCCTTTCAGCAGAAACACAAATTACTCACCTAGAATATATCCTAATAAAAGATTATAATTCTTTGGGAGAAAATACAAATCTATTTTTGGTTTACCAGGTACAAAGGAAAAGCTTTCTGTTCTAAATGATACACACATGTTGTCTTTATTCCTGCACTTCAGATATTCATTATTTTGAATGATTGAAATGTCAGTTTAAATTTTCTCACCATACATGAATAGGAAAACAAACCTTTTACTCGGCTGAGCTTGATGCAAAGATATCTTTTAGCCTTTAATCTGAAAAAATGTCCCATGATGAGTATCTCATAGGGCATTTTCTTTATGATTGAGGGGCATTTGTGCTTTATAAATGTATATTTATGTGTGTTGAGCTCTCACTAAATTAACTCGTAGCAAAGGGAGGATGGAATAAGTTTAGGAAAACACATTCAGACCTGCCAGTACTACATTAATGACAAAAACATATCTGAAGAGAAAAGGAAGAGTTATGAAAATGCAGTGTTACAGATCTGCATTCCACATCTCTTGGAAATCAAAAGGGGTTATATGGTAGTCTCCCACCAGGAAAGAATAGAAGCAATTTTAAAAAATAACATTATGGGACATAGTACAATCAAAGGTTGTAAAAATGAAAAGCCTTCATATTTTAAATTTGAAAGGTAAATGTGGTCTTAGAACCTGGCTCTTGAGAAAGTATTGTTATCCTATCTTTTTTTTCAGGTGGCAAAGGCTGTTAAGTGCTTTCTGGGTATAAAGCTAATATTCCTAGTGAAGTGCTGACTGATTCATACCTTTGCATGACTTATGTTCCAACAATCCTATAGAATTCTCAAATACAATGTACTTTAGAAATGCAAAGTTTTAAACACTATTATCATTGAAATGATTTCTGAGCAGGAAAAAATGCTTAATTTTCATGTTTGGGCTGATTTAGAAAAAAGTAACTTATTAGCAGTCACTAAAAAGGAATCCTGTGCATTATGTTTAAGTATAGGAATAAATATTTAACATTTACTATCAAAGATGAGTAAATACATATATATATATATATATATATATATATGTGGGCAAATGAGTATTCACCTTTGGAGATGCTACTTAAATACTGTGTACAAGGTGTTAAAGCATGCGATGAGAAATTCTGGAGGACAACCTAAGAGAAAAGATTTGGTTTAAGGCTCTTAGAGGAAGTGCGGGGGAAGGGGGGCATGTAGATTTTTGATGGGAGTTTAAGGCATCATACCATGTCATGTAACATGCAAGCATGTAGAGAGAGAAGGCTCACTTATGTCAAGGATGCTTTCTCTTCCAAGCCTCCCCTGTTTAACCTGTTGAAGTTTGAACCTGTGGTATACCAGTAGACAAGTGCCAATGTATTCCACTTCCCATTCATTCATTCATTCATTCTCTCTCCCAAGCTTTATTGACCTTACATCTTTTAGTCATGGGGATAAGGGGTAAAAGAGGATGCAAGTATACCTAAAACACAGTTTTACTCAGGAAGCTTTCAGGTTGGAGCAGTTGATAAGATGTGCATTCAAAAGATAGTGAAAAGTATTACAAAAATTTTTAAAAAGCAAAATGTGGTAGAGATTCCGTAGAAGGGAGAATAAACAAAATGTATGTAGAATATAAAATCTAAGCTTGACTTTGAAAAATGAGTAAAATGAGACATACAGAGATGAAAGTCAGGGACCATGGTAGTGGAGAGGGAGGAGGAAGTTGGAAGAGTACATTCTGGTTTGGTCCAGGGTGGGCTGGAGAACTAGAGTGAAGCCCAGTGGCCCGGATAAAGAGAGATAAGAGATACGGTGTAGGTTGAGTCCAGATTATAGGGAGCTCTATATGCTAAGCATTTAAACCTAATTGTATAGGTACCAGGCAGCCACTGGTAGATTCTGAGAAGGTTGATGACATGAAACATGAACAAAAGAGTAATTTAAGAAGATTAACATAGAGTTTTCATCCCAACCCTACTTTTTTTTTCAACGAAGAATTAAGCCTTAATGCTTTCAAAGTATATATTTTACATAATAAATTACTTGTTCCCTGTGTATCTAGAATGGTGCTACTGTAGTTAGGAACCATGCTTAGGAGAATTAAGAAAACAGTTACTTAAATCATATTCAGATGAAGAACCCTGGTTAAGAAAGGAAATGCTGAGAAATACAGAAGCCAAATTAGAAGACTTTTACAAGTTGAAATAAAAGAAACTAAAGTAATAGTAGGGAAAGACATATATAAGTATTAATTTTAACCAATCATATCTACCTAGCAGCAGACCATTCTCTCACCCAAAGGGTTATATGCGAACATGAAATCCTAGAGGGCCATACTGTGTGGAATCAGGTGTGACAATGATGAGCAGCTATGAGGATTTTTGCTGGAGGTCTTAACACTTTTTTTATTTGACTGATTTCCCATTCATTCATTCATTCATTCATTCATTCATTCATTCATTTTTAGAGGGATTTCTTCTTGCCTTGAGAAATGATGCAGTTCTAGTTACTATTCAGAGATAGGGCTGGAGTCCAATTCAGGAAAAACAAAACACATCTGGAATCCTAGAGAGAAGCAAAGAGGATCTGAATGAAATTATAGCTGGTACATAGTTACAGACTACAAGATAGGTGATTAATAATAAAATATTAAATATATCATAGTAGTCACAATTTCTTTACAATGGAGAAAGAGACTGTGACTACCACGATATATTTAATATTTTATTATAGCCCCACCATTAAGGAAGAAGCCATACTTCCTTCAAAGGAGGGTTTGAAAACCTCCACCTAAGATCTCAGGATATTCCAGAACACTGATTATACCAGCAACAAGTTGGCTCAAAGGGTCATGAAATAGACATAGGCTCATTCTGTCTAGGGAGACAGAGTGGCAGCATCACACAGCCACAGTCTGTATTTTGCTGAATGCATTGGAAGCACCCAGTTCATAAAGGTAATACCTGGAGCAAGTGCATAAGCAAACAACAAAACTTAGGTACTAAGGTCCCTGGAGTAAGAAACAAGATATCTAGACTTAGATGATCTGGGGACAGAGACTGCATGTAAGTTACAAAGAAGGATCCAGACCAGACCAATATTTTTCCTTAGAAAGGAGAACTGGAAGAGATATTGGTACCCAAGGAGTGCTTTTAACAATTTGTTATACTTAAATACATAAACTGTTAAGTCCCAGGCCACTCCTATTATTTTTCAGCGTTGCGAGGCACAATGCTTTGATTTTCAGGAAACCAAATTTGAAGCTCTGTAAAAATTGTTCACTCTAAAAATTCATTCTCCCTCCAGGAGAGGGGATGTCTCATTTAATTGGAGCTCATACTTCCACTTCTGCAGTCCCATCTTTTTGGAGTCTACAGGCCTTACCAATACAGGCCTTGCTATTTGACCATTGCTGCTATGCCACCCACAGTTTGCTGCCAATAGCATCCCCACGACACTGCTAACCTCTTTTATTCCTCTGCCCTCCAATGCTTTTCAGCCTTAGACCAGTAGGAAATACTGTTCTGATGTTCATGACCATCATGAAGATGGGGTCCCTGCGCCCAAAGCTTTTGGGCCCAACGGTCATAGTCCTTTCCATTTTCCCACAGCATCTCCCTTCCTCTGTGCAAAGTGCTCACAGGTGAGCCTCTTTAGATATTTGATCCTAACTGTGGGTTAGGCTCAAGCTTTTGTCCACATTGCTTGCTGGCACTATATATCTCAATAAATGTGGCTAAGTACCTTTTTTAGTGTTTCCCAAACATTTTATAACCCTTCAATTCTCCCAAATACACTGTATAATTAGGAAGCTGCATAGCCTAGTACACAAAGACCATCTACCAGTGATTCAGTTCTGGCTCCTCTAAATATCCCTTTAAAATCTTATATTGTAAAGACTGGGCAGAGTGGTTCATGTCTCTAATCCTAGCAGTTTGGGAGGCCAAGATGGGAGGATCTCCAGAAGCCAGGAGTTCAAAACCAGCCTGAGCAACACGGTAAGACCCCATCTCCACAACAAAATTTTAAAAAAGAAGCTGAGTGTTGTGGTGAGTGCCTGCAGTCCTAGCTACTTGGGAGACTGTGACAGGAGGATCCCTTGAACCCAAGAGTGTGAAGTTATAGTGAGCCATGATTGTGCCACTGCACTCTTGCCTGGACAAGAGTGAGCCACTGTCTGAAAAAAAAAAAATATATATATATATATATACACACACACACACACACACACACACACACACACACATATCCAACCATCTATAATGGGTTCATTCTTGACAAGTCTACAAGTTCCTTTTTTGGAATTGTTACAGAGTGCCTTCCAAGTTATAGCAGTACTTAGAGCTGATGGTCAAGAGAGTCAGGGGTCAAAAGCCAGAGTGACAACTTGGATGGGGTCAGTTTGTTGCTGTGATTCTGTCTTGTTGGCACTAGACTGGACTCTCCTTTTTGAGGCTGACATTATGAGTGTTCAGCTCTGGGCTGCCTGTAGTTGAAGAGGTTTCTCTAAAAAGAGTAACATGAGATCTTACGATAAGTGAATTAGCAGAGACAGAATGAACGTGGCTTACTAAGTGATTGTTGATGGGATATATAAGCTGTCAAAGATGACTTTGTGTTTTTAATCCTGTCCCACTGGGAGAATGATGCTATTATTAATTGAGCAAGGAAAGAGAGAAGTTGCAGTAGGCTTAGAAGTGAGGGTGATTCAGTTTTTGACATGCTGAATTAGAGATTCTTGTGGGTCATCTGAGTGGAAATGGCAAGAGTCAGTGAGATACAGTGCACTTGGAAGAGGAGTCTAAACTTAAGACATATATGTGAAAGTCATTTACATAGGCATGACAGATGAGGCCATGGCATAAATAATTTTAATTCACTACCTTCACACTCCATTTGGGTATGAGAGATAGAGAAGCTGGTAAGCAAAATAGTATTCCTGGCATATCTCATTCAATGATGGGCTCATTCCTAATGCTTCATGATAAGTAGGACAAGAAAAGCAAGGAAGCCTGAAATTACTAGGCAGTGCCAGAATCCATTCTATCCTTTATCCATTCTTTCAACTCATGCAGGACTGGATTAGTTGAGATTCCCAGCTTTTCCCTGCCTTTGTTCCCTTTTTTACTGGGCATGGGCATGACTCTACATAAGAGGAAGTGGAAGAAACAACCAGCTGCCAGATAACCAACAAAATGGTTACTCTCTTTTAGGAGGCTTTTAAGGATTTTAAGATTCACAATTTGTAAAGCCAATTAGACCAAGAGGTTAAAATCCTAGAAAACCCTGCCTCTTGTTGAGATGTAGCTAAGGATTTATTGTAAGAGTCTATATAATCTTCAGAGAAAAATCAGCTAACTTGGCTAATGAAGAATGCTGCTTTTGATAATGTTTCCTCCTAAATCCAATGATATTTAGAGCTAAAAACTCCTATAGCACAAATAATAAAACTCTGAAGTACAGAAAAATGATGGGATAAGTGTTTTTCCAAAAATAAAAATATGGCATTCTAATTTGCATTATAGTGATACGTGTATTCATCAAACATCAAATGAGCACCCACAATGTACAAGCTTTGAACAGGACTCAGGGATTACAAATCTGGTCAGCAGAAATGTATATAGAACATAATATTTCCTTTCAAGAAATTCCCAGTCTTATGAGAGATATAGACATATAAAATTATCTATAACTAAATGTGCCAAATTGTTATAGTGCTATATGAACTGTTATGGACATTAATCCTAAGGGATTTGGTAAAGCTTCTTAACAAAAGTAATATTTGAGGTGGCTCCTGATGCTCAAAGAAGGTTTTTGAAGTGACCAAGGCAGGACTAGGCATTCTAGAACACAGAACACCCCGGCATACACATAGAGCTTTGCAAATTGTTTGAAGAAAGAAGGAAGTTTGGTGCATAGCATACAGTGAGTTGCAGGAGGGATTGAAGGACAGAACTGAAGAGGCCAGAGCTGGCTTGACCAAACCTGGACTTTCTCCTGGATGCAAGCAGTAGGAATCCAGTGAAGAGAGGGAGGTTGGGTCAAAAGTGCCAGTGAGAAGTGACAAGGACAGGGATTGCAAAGAGAAGATGCTGAACTTTTCTGAGGTAGAACTACTAAGACCCAAACATTAAGACTCAGTAGCATGGCTGAGAATCCTAGTAGTGTCCAATATTCTTATTTCTTCTTTTCTTTCTGAGCATAGAGCTAAACTTAATTTCCCAAACTTTTGCAGTTAGTTGGGATTATGTATCTGAGTTTTGCTCAATAGAATGTGGGCAGAAGTTATACACACACTACTTCTGGCCCTATTCATTCTCTTTTCCCCATCTGCGCTAAACTTCCGGGTAAGGTGTTGACAATGGCCATGTCACAGGATGTAAGGAGTTTGACTCTAAAATGTGTATAGAGTGGAATGTCCCCAACCCCTGTGGGACTGCAATGGACGGTGATATCCATTGGAGTGGGAGCAAGCAGTCAGGTTGTATTGTGCTAAGCCATTAAGATTTGTGGTTTATCTGTTTAAGCAGCAAGGGTTACTACTGTGAGCAATATTGCCAAGAAAAAAGGGGAGTGGTATAAATAAGATGGAAGATTAAGAAGAAAATAATAGGCTTAGTTTTACCTATGTTGAATTTGAGGTAAAAGCAGGGGCACCCAGTGGTCAAGAGATCATTAGAAAAAGGAGTTTGAAGCTTAACAAAGAGGCTAAGACTAGCTTTGTTGTAAGACCTTGGAATAGAGATAATCTTTGAAGTTTAAAAAATAAAAGAACCACCCTTGATGCATAGGCTCAGATGAGAACATAAAGGCAGAACTCTGGGGGCAACACCAGTATTTAAGGTGTAGAAAGAAGTTTCATCAAAAGAGCTTGGAAAAGAGTGGTATGTGGGGATGGGGGGAAGGAAAGGTGGGTAGAGGAGAAAGGGAAAGAAATCTTTTTATTAAAGTTAGTTTCTTCTTGCCGTAAAGCTAGCATATTAGGCACTTTTCCATAAGCCTAGCAGGCATGATTCTCAAAAATCCAGTGAAATGAACACTTCTCAATTTATGATCTAGAAAATTAAGGCATGAGGAAGTTGTATGACATCCTTAAGCTTAGAATGTCTATTAAGCAGGTCAGCAGGGATTTGAATCTGGACCTATCTGCTCCAGGAAACTAGAAACGAGCTAAACAGTGGCTGAGGGAGTGAGTTCCTGCAGAGAGAACCAGGAAGGAATCTGATATGTCTGGTGAGAGGTAGGGTGAGCCGAAGAAAAGTGTGGTAGATTCACAGCCAGAGAGTGATGGGCCAAAAGGTCAGTATGTGATTGAAGATGCAAGTTTGTGAGACAGGCAACAGGAACTCAAAAAGAAAACAGAATGTGAGCAATAGAATGTCAAAACCTAGAGTTGCCTGCAGGAGTGTAAGGCTGAGAACTGGCGAATGATGAGTAACATTTACCATCAGCACATACACAGCATTTACAGAGCACCAGACGAAAGCCCGGAAGCTTCACCACTGCACTTAGCAATTTTTCTACGGAGATTTGAAAACTGGTAGTCTGCAGTTGTATATGACTCACAGACAGGTTCTGCTTGGTCTATAGGTTTTTTTAAAAAAAATTTAAGTTAGTTATCAACTTTTACAAATGGAGAAACTTCACATAAAGCTTCAGATTTCAGGATTCTTTTGAAAAATTCCAAAGCCTGGCTACCCCGATCCACTTTTTCACCTGGTACTTATCATGTGTAAGTGAGAAGCATTTACCACCTTAGAGGGGTCATCCCATCTCTATCCACCTTCACTCACTCCCATTACCTGTCAGCCTTTGTCAGATTTCAGTTTGCAAACCCTGCTTGAAGGAAATTAGAAAGGGAAACTCAAGCCTCTGTTGGCTGTCATGATTTCACTAAACCTGCCAGGTGGGATCTTCTTATGTGGCGTTACTTTTTATAGGTCAAGACACAGTTGGGCTTGCTTTGGCCCTGAGGTTTCATAAAGGAGCCTCAGACACTGAAGAGAAGCCCCTGGGCTTGACATTTGGTACTTAGGTCATTTGTGATCTCAGCCAAGAGTATTTTCAGAAGAGCACTGGGGGCATGAACCAGATGGGACTAGATGAGGACAGGAAGTACGGAGGCGATGAGTGAAACAGTCTTTTTGACAAATGTGGTGGCGAATGAGGTTGCAATGGTGCACAGTAGTTCTCTCTGAGATGACTGCAATCACTTCCTAACCAGGGTTCCTGCTTCTTCCTCCACCCCACTCTACTCAATTCATAACACAGAAGCTGGAGGGATCCTCTTAAATAGGTTAGACCATGCCACTCCTCTACTCAAAACCTTCCCACCAGCTTCCCAATTTCCCCAGAGCAAAAGCCAAAGTCCTTAGTCACAATGCTCAAGATCTGGTCCCCTGACCTGTATCCTACTAAAGTTCCACCTCTCACTCAGCTCCAGCCACAGGGTCTCCTTTGCTTCTTGATTTGTGCTAAGGACCCTCTGCCCTGACACAGGACGTTTACATGGCTGTTTCCTCCACTTTGAATGCAGAGTCTTCACTTGGCTTCTTTACCTCCTTCATATCCTGGCTTGAATGTCACCTATATCTGGCTGCTTTATTTAAAGTAGCATCCCTGCTCCCTCCCTAGTAGACTCTGCCCCCATTCCCTGTTTGTATTTTTTCTAATAAACATCTATTTTAAATTCATTTATTTGTCTCCCTCATTACCTTATTATCTGCATCCACCCACCTCCATTAAAGGGCAGATGTTTTATATGTTTTTCCCCACTAGGATCTCTGTAGTGCTAGAAATAGTGCCTAGCACATAAAAGGTGCCCAGGACATACTAGTTGTAGGAGACAGAGACAGAGACTTAAGCATGTTTGTGGGCTAAAATGTAGAAGACGGAAAGAGAGGTACAGAAGAAAGAGCATATAAATGATCCCAGAGGAGAGGGGAGCAGATATTAATAGACTCAAGAGCTTAGGTGGAAGCACTGGCCTTGGAAGGGCAGAGAATTTTTTCCCTCCCAGGTATGTGTACAGGAAGCAAGGATAGATCTGATACCAGGTAAGAAAGAAAGAGAAACTGGTGCTTACCAGTTACATTCACAAGTGAATTAATTTATTCTTTCATTGATCCATTGCAACATGCTATGTCTCAGGTGCTACACTAGGGAGTAGGGGTACAGAGTTGATGCCCGCTATCTTCTCGGTGACGTCAGAGCAAAGCCAGTAGCTGAGAATGCAAAGGGAGGAGAGCTCCAGGAAGTTTGTGAAGAGTGTAGAGTTTGGAACAGCTGCTCTGGGCACTGTTAATGGAAGGTAGTTAGGACACGTGAAAAGACTGCTGAGTAGCATGGAGAGCCCAGCTGAGGTTGTCCTGGTGCCAGCTGGCAGAGGTATCCGATATTTTCCAGCAGCATTTGCAGCTTGGGAGCAGAAGCAGAAAAAAAGCAGATGGTTGGAATAAATTGGTCCTGGGAATTGCTAGGAGACGATGTTGTGTGGGGACTAGGGAGTGAGGAGATCAACTGATGGGCCCCTAAACCTAATGGTTCACTGTGTCTTCATCTTGATGCTGTTCACTTGATTTTGAGGAATGCCACTGATTGACAGCTGTGCCTCCTTTTCCCCAGAGCTCTTGAATCAGTACCAGCCTCAATCAAGGTACCCAGTGTGAATTGCTGCACAAACTCTGAATAACCGAAATGTTGGTATTTACTCATTAGGGCTCTTCTCTCCTCACTCCTCATGAATTATTCAAGAGGGGTATCCACCTACTTTCCACACAAAGACACCTCGAAGGCTGATTCTTTGCTATCCATTAGACATTTCTGGCCCACTCCTTGGTGAATACTTACTTATTTTGCTTCTGGAACAGGTGGCTGCAGTCCTATGATGGGGAATGACTCTAATGCAATTCCAAGTTCATTTAGGACAGTACCTTATTTGGGTTCTCAGAAACATGCTTTTACTAATAGGAGTTCTTCCTTGCACCTCTTTCTCTGTATGAGTCTATGAGTCTTTGTTGCCTTAACAATGAATACTAAGTAGGACCCGTATGTACTCCATTCTAGGCCAACTCTATAGCTGGTTAGTCCCCTGGTCCTAGGCTTACCTTGCATTTATCTCTTCATGTGACTGGTTTACAAAATGCCATTAAGCTGAGCTAGGTTGGCTTATCCCACTATTGGCCTAGCCCTCTTAGGACTTTATCTGAAACCTTTATGACTGCTTTCCCAGATACATAGTGGGTGTCTATTGCTCTCTTGGGAGAATCTATGCAGGCTTCTGGGTCAGGTTAGTCAAATGATGCATGAAAAGCATAAAATGCCTGCTTCTTTTGGTTGTTTTTCCTTTCTACCTAAAACCTGACACTCTCACACTTGGCTTCATGGCCCTGTGAATGCAACATGATTTTTCTTTGTTGCTGAAAAAGATTTTACTTCTCCACTCTTTTTATGATACTCTATACAATAGACCTATAATTTCCTTACCTGATAGATAAACTTTAAGTGATTTAATATTTTTGACATATGAATGCTGAAATTTAGAAGAATGCAGAGATTTAGATTATTATGCAGAAATACAATCATCTGGAATAGTTAGAAATTTAGAATTCAAGGAAATAAGTTGGAGTGTGCTTTCACGGAATGCCCAGAAATAAGATAAAAATCAAAAGACAAACACCATGAGCCTTCCCTCTTGTCTTCTTTGTTCTCATGACAATGAAAAGATTTATTCAGCCTTGGAGAACATTCTCCAGGGACTTGGCTAAGGCTGTCCACCTCTGTCCGTAATGGTCTGAGAGAGCTGCTGTATCACTGTGGTGCTTTAGTCCTTCTTCCCTGCAGTCCTATCTTAACACACAGACTATTTCCAGTATTGATTTTCTGCCCTTCTATTCTAATGGAGAAACCTACTTAGAGAAAAATAATCTAACACATGTTCACCCTACCAGGATCTCCAAACACCCCATCCCATGTGACTTTATTTTAATACCATCATCAGGTTCATAGTCTTGAAGCACTACATTGATCCTGTCAGTCCCTTGCTGAAAAACCTTCACTAGTTCCCTATTGTTAACCAAGTACAGTCAATTCTCCTGGTTCTGCCATTCAAGGCTGCACTTATCAAGCCTCTGCTCACATCCATGTCCCATTAGTCCATGCATTTCATATAGCCAAGCCCAGAGTCAGCTTGAGAGGACTATAGAAGGGTATGGATACCTAGAGGCATGCTTTTATTGGGAGTTACCAGTGCAACCACCTAGCATATTTCTGCTTTACTCAGTAGTATTTCAACATTGCTCTTTTCTCTTTCCATTTTATAAGTTTGAGTTTACCAAGCCTTCTCTTATCTCTTGGTGATAACAAATGAGATTGTAGTGCTTAGCCTTGAGAGATCGACTTTGCCATTAACCTCTGCCAGGAAAAAGAATCTCAAAAAAAAAAAAAAAAAAAAGATGTTTTCACTTCTCCTGCAAAAACAGATATTCAAATTTTTTTTTTCATAAAGAAAAATTTTGAAATTGAGACATTCACAACAGTCTAGATCTTAACTCTGGAGACTTGTGTAACTATAACCATTCTTTTCTGATTTCTGCTACTTTAAAACTTGTCCTTGCAACTGTTACAAAAAAGTTATTGACAATACCTAGACTCTGGAAACTATTGCTATGTGCTAAATATTTTAACCTTTAACTTCTGAAACTTTGAATGTCTAATTGCTTTCCTTGCCTATTAATTTGTTTCTAAATAATATAAAATTTATAGATACATGTGAGTTTTTTAAGCAACCAAGGAAACAAGCTTCTTGAATTTGCCATTTTTCCTTTCATGCATTAAGTTCATAATTGTGATGGATTCTTTATGTTAACTAAAAGTTTTAAGAGGTTTTCTTTCTTTGGTCTCATTTAAATTACTAGTATTTAGCTAAATATTTGTTCCTTGACAAAAGAGAATCTATTTTAAAGCAGGACTTCTTACATATGTATACCTATATTTATATAAATTATTAAATATGTTCATATTCTTCATCATAATTATTCATCTGGTATCTAGCATTGTCCCTTCTCCAACAAGCAATTGCTAAGCAAAATTTTAAGTAGCTTACTCATAGTTTTCATACTTATGAAGACATACGCTCATTGTCTAATTGATCTTGGTAGAGCAGGAGCTGGTGATGCTAAAGTTGGGCGTTTGGCCTCTGTATGTTCAGATATAATAGGGAAACATTTATTGCTCTATGGGCCAAATTACAAATCTAGTGAAACCTTTTTAGTCTTTTCTGAAACACTTGAAGTATTCTTTAAATATTTTTAAACCATTCTTATTTAATTCAAAAGTGTAAATTTATTAATTATTCTGTAATGTGCATGTTTTTACATGTGTGAGTACATACGTATGTTTCACAATCCAATCTCTTCCTGAACTATTGAGTTTTATCCTGTTTCCTATGAATTTTATGTAAATAAGAAGGTATAAAATAACACATGTAAAGTAAAAAAGATTATGACTAATTATGATAGTTAATATTAATTATTGGCCCAGACTGTGAAGTATAGTAAAATTCAAGTTAGCTCTTCAAATATCACTTCCTGTTTTAGGTTTAAAGAGATCCCAAGGTTTTTAAAGAAGGCAAAGTATAACAAGATGCCACTTATTAAAGATATTTTCTTATAACAAGTTCAAGGAAGTTTATATTTTAGAAACTCTCAAAAATAAGAAACATGGAGGGGAAGAAGTAGACCAAACTATAACAAGATGCTAGACGTTAGAGACATTTTCTTATGACTGGTTCTTGGAAGTTTATCTTTTAGAAACTCTCAAAGATAAGAAACATCTGAGGGGAAGAAGTAGGCCATCTCAAGGAAAACCAGAACTGGACTCAGGCTTACATCAAGCCCTGAAAAACCATATTTCTCCTTTGCATTTTGTCAGTCCTCCAGAATGAACACATTTCAAGCTGTTTCATGATTATTCAGTTTCTCTGCCAATATCATTTCTGGGGGTTATAGATAGTAACTCCTTTTCTACTCTAGTTGAGAAAATGATGTGGATAACCCATTAGCAGGAGACAACACCTACAACCTGCTGTACTGCAACATCACTGAGTCACCCATAAAGTAAGAGAGAGGGTGGTTCATTAATTAAGCATCCTACTCTCACCCTGGGACAGAACATATTAATAATTACCATCCTTATTCTTTAATAATACCATTCTGTATTAAAGTGAATAATTAAATTACATAGAAACAACCCAGCAAAGATAATTACAATGATCATGATGGAATGGATTGCAGTATCATTGTCTGGCCTACACTTTTCTAAACTAGATGCAACTAGATTTATTGCCATGAAATGTGATTTTAAGGTTTAACGTTTTTTCATGTAAATTAGTTACTGTTTTTCGGTAACGCTCTTCAGAGCTTCATATTTTATCAGAAAGAATCTGATCAAAACACTGTATATTGCCAATATTCCCTGGTGTAGAATATTAAATGTAAATTTATATCTTGAAGAATCTTGCAGATGATTACATTTCTCTTAAAGAAACATGCATAAACTATTTCACCTCCCGGTAGCAGTTATATATGAGGATGCAGTTGAATAGCAGGTTCATAAAATCAGAAAGCTATACAAAGTCCAAATCTAATAAAATTATACACTAAAAGATTGTCAGAATTTCAGAACTTTCCCCAGATCAAGTCAAATTCTGACAGCCCTTCTATCCTTTTGTTAAAGATATGGTTGTCAGAATTCTCTTTATTTTTTAAAGCAGATGTAACATTCTCAGTATCATTTACTGTCCCAGAGAAGGACATACATGAGGAAAGAACAAACACATGTTCAGTGCACACTGCCCCAGTACCCAAATCTATGCTAAGAAGGAAGCACCAGTGTACACATACTTTAATACTTTAATGCCAATGACTCCTTGCATCCTATCTTTAACCCTATCTCTTTCCTGAACTACACACTCAAATATCTAACTGCCAACTCAAATATCTGCCTGGACATCCAATGCAAACTTCAAATGTGAGCTGTCCAGGATATACCCTGCACAATGCTACCTCTACCTTCACCCCTGGACTCTTCCTGCCAACCAAAGCTGCTCCTCCCTCAGTTACTGCTGCCATCATCTACCAAGAAGCTCAGGACCCAAAACTAATGGCTCTCCTCGGTTCCTCTTGGTCTCCCCTGTCATCAAACCCTACCCAGTTTACTTTCAATATGTAGCCTGATTCTAACCACTTCTCCCTTCTTCCAAGCCTGCTGCTTTGGGCCAGCTACCATCACCACATCTTGTGTAGGTTCAAGTCACAGCCTCTTAGTTGGTCTCCAGCTTTTCTTTCTTAGATTTCCCATCTAATCTCCACATGGCAGTGAGAGTGAACTTACTGAAATGCAAGTATTAAAATATGACACTCCTTGAGCTTCCCATCACACACAGAAGAGCCGTGGCTCAAAGGGACCCCATGATCTAGCCCTAGTTTACCGCTGACATTCATACCCTTAAATACTGTGTTCCAGCCAGTTTGGCCTTTTTGCTGCTCTTTGGACTCAGCAAGCTTCTGGGGCAGTTCTTGCTGTTCCCTTCACCTGACATGCTCCTCCCATCTTCTATAATCTTTATATGATCCCCTCTTTCATATGGTCCCCTCTTTCTCATCATTCACATCTCTGCTCAAGTGTCACTTCCCAGAATCCCTGATCTAAAATAGTCCCTGGGCTGTACTCCTTTATTAAGCCTTATTTTCTTCAAAGCATATATCACCATCTGATACTGTATATTTTATCTGTTGTTTGTACTCTTCTTATTTGTTGTCTGCCTCCCAGCTACACCTGTTTGTGGCTGGTATGTAGTAGGTACTCAACAACATTTGTTAAATGAGTGATTAACTGATCCACTCAACTACATAAGAAATATGGCAAACACATTTATAAAATAACTTTCAAAGCAGGATTTTAACTTTTCTCAGGGTGCCACCGTGATTGCTATGGGGGAAAGTCGTACTGGGATCAAGAGTCACTTCTTTTGTTTTGAGCACCTAGGTGATTGGAGGGCCTCCCTGCCCATTCTCTAGCTTGGCGCCGCATGATCCTGTAGGCATTTCGAAGTTAGCATGTTCATGACAGGTCTCTGCCTTCCACTCTGACCTGTCTTCTTCCACCCTTTCACTCCAGCCCCATTCCTCTTCTTGCTGTTCTGGAGGTTCACTACATGTGGCCTAGCCTTGGAAGTCTTATACAAATGTGAGCTTGACTCCGCTGTCCCAGGGGCTGGCTTTTTCTCACTCTTTAGAGTTCAGCTTAGATGTCAGAGAGGCCATCATGACCACTTAATCTATAGCAGCCTCTTGGACACTCTATCACGTCATTATCATTTTAATTTTAATTTTCTGCATAGCTCTTATCACCCATATTTTTCTTGCCTATTCTCTTTCCCTACTCCTAGGCTATAAGCTTCCATGTCTCTCTTGTTCTTTATTTTATCCCCTGAGCCTAGAACAATGCCTGACATACTAGTAGGTGATTAGTAGATATTTGGTGACTATGAATATGACCTTTGTCTAGCTTAGTGCTTCCAATCCACTGAGTACCTAACAAATGCTAGTAGAAGTATCAGAAGAATGCTTCTCTCTCCTCACCAAGTCTTCAACTGATTTGTAGAATGATGTGAATCTCTGCCAAAAAAGAGGAAATGTTTATCTTTTACCCCAAATATCTCTGCAGCCTCTTTTTGTTGCATTTATGGAACAGTATTATTTCTCTTCTGTTTGAACTGAGGAAGGACTGTGATTTATTTATCCCTTTGCAGTACACAGCAGAGTATCTGACTCAGAGCAGATGCTCAATAAATACTTATTCAAATAATGAATGAATGAAATGTCTAGAATAAAGCTAAGAATCTGGTGGCTGGGTGGCTGCTAGAAGTGCATAATGGAAGAAAACTAGAGTGCTTGTTTTCAGCCCACCTTTCAGAGCTGAGAATTATCAAGTCAATTACTTTGGCCAAATTTCTGAGGTTTGACTGCCTGCATCACTTCAACTCACTTGAAAACTGCTTACCCTCTTTACAAAGTGTTGGCCTGTTGTAGAAACTGTGAAGACTCCACAGATATCTCAGTTTTTATCTGAAATTAGCAGCACCAGCAGAATTTTGCTTTCCCTGGGTGCCAGAGCAAATGTACTGGCACTGGCCTGTCCACAGGGTGATGATTTTCATGGCAGAGGTTTGACAACCCCTGTCTGGGTCCCCTCCCTGGCTATATGACTATATGGGTATACATTTGTGCTTTAGATTCAGAGAGGCTGTTCTCATTCTCTTGAAGTCTATTTCTCACTTCTTTCCTCTAACTTTGTGGTACTTAGACTCCTCACCTGTATGTTTGGAATCAACTTCTGCCAGATGTCTCCTGGCTGCTGTGGCTTTGGTATATCAGATTCCACATGCTAGCCTGTGTTATTCTCTACACCCTAACAGGTATCTCTTATGCCTTTGTGCCCCTGCACCAAGCCTTTATCTAGTTTGAAGGCTCTGATTATACCTTTAGTTCAGCTCTGTCTACCTACCAGACTCTGAATCCCACCAGCGACCTCTGGCTCACACCTGAGCTTCACTAACATAGTCATGGCAATACACCCCATTTTCTAGAAACACCAGGACCTCTGGTGATTTCACCTCCTCATTTGGCCATTTGCTGACTTGAAAGGGCTCAATTATTCTTTCTCAAATTTCAAGAAATTTCAGGTGCTACAAGGCAGCTTTGTCTCTGAACTTCTGTCTTGGACATACGGCCTTATTTCTGGACTTTAGTTCCGTATGCATTAGTCTATTCTCACATTGCTATGAAGAACTACTTGGCCGGGCACCGTGGCTCATGCCTGTAATCCCAGCACTTTGGGGGGCCGAGGTGGGTGGATCACGAGGTCAGGAGTTCAAGAACAGCCTGGCCAAGATGGTGAAACCCCAACTCTACTAAAAATACAAAAAATTAGCTAGGCGTGGTGGCACGTGCCTGTAATTCCAGCTGCTCCGGAGGCTGAAGCAGAGAATTGCTTAAACCTGGGAGGTGGAGGTTGCAGTGAGTCGAGATTGCGCCACTGTACTCCAGCCTGGGTGACAGAGTGAGACTCCATCTCACAAAAAAAAAGAAAAAAAACACAAGACTGAGTAATTTACTTTCACTCTAGCAAAGTAGAAAAGGTAATAGAGTAATATGGATATTCTAACACAGAAAGAATGACTGGTGGCATCATAATAGGATGCACTGGACTACTGAGAAATTCCTTGCAGGAGAGGGTGATATATAGAGACTGGGTAATTTGTAAAGAGGTTTAATTGACTCACAGTTCCACAGGCCATACAGCAAGCATGGCTGGGGAAGCATCATGGGGAGGAAATGTATAATTATGGCAGAATGTGAAAAGGAAGGAGGCACATCTTACATGGCCAGAGCAGGAGGAACAAGAGTGGGCAGGGGGACGTGCTACACACTTTTAAACAACCAGATCTCATGAGAACTCACTCATTCTCATGAGAAGAGCAAGAGGAAATCTACCCCCATGATCCAATCACCTCCCACCAGGCCCCTCCTCTAACTCTGGGGATTAAAATTTGACATGAAATTTGGGGGGGGGGGGGGAACAAATCCAAACCCTACCACCATATTATCTCTTGACATCATGTATCAAAGCGACAGATTAGACAAATGATAGATGATGCATCTACACAGTGGAATATTATATGTCCATTAAAAGGATGACGTATGATGGTATTGACATGGAAACATCTCCATGATATAACTTTCATAACAATATAAGATTACAAAACAATATGCTTAATATGATTCCATTCACATGTGATTATATATTTACTTATAAAAAGGGGAGTGGAAGGTTGCACAGCAAATATTGATGATGGTTAGATTAGGAGTATTTGGACTTTCCTCTTTATACATGATGCATTTGTTACATTTCTAAAATGACCAAGTTTTATTTTCATAAACAGGCAACAGAATTAAATAGAGAAAAGAAAGATAAGTCTTGTGGTAAAGACTCATTACATGACTGTTTCTTTTCTTATCTGTCATAAAGCAAGTCAAAAAAAAATGTAAGTTGAGGGAGGTGAAAATGGAAAAAACTGGGCCAGTTATAGTTCAATTTTTAATTGATTTAGGCCACCAAAGGCACAGTGAGACTCTGGGCCTGTCCTTACCTTGGGACAGGAGGTGCTGGCTAGAAAGTTAGGGGTGTATTCATTATTAGTCTTACTTTTCCCAAACAATGCATGATCCTCAGTTGTTCGATTCAATTCTCTTTCTATTTTTAATTTTTTGTAAGAAGTTTCCTGCTCTCCAGTTGATTTTCTTGACAGTTTTGAAGAAAGACAACAGAATATCAAGATATATTTCATAAGTACATCAGTCTTTTAAAAAACCAAGTGCCTGAAAACAATAACTATGATAGCATGCAAAAAAAGTCTTAAGGCCAGTATTCTCCTTAACATTTCCTTCTGTTAGAAGAAAGATCATAATAGATAACAGGAGGTGGTATTATGAGTATAAAGACCATTGATCTAATCAGTTCATGAAAATAGTTCAGTTCTTCATGAAAGCATACAAACTCATGGCTTCAGATATAAGCTACTTGCCTCAGGTGTGGAAGCAAAAACAGCTCAAATGTGCCAAGTTATTATCGGCAGATTTTTTTTTTTAACCAAGAGAGGAGTCCAATAGAACTGCTATTTTATAGTGAGTGCTATCAAAATTGATAAACTAAATTTTATGCTCATTTAAAGTGAGAAGTTTATGCCTTTTAACTGAAGATTTTCCTAGTCTAAGTGAATCTTTAACATTAAATGTTAGAGAGTATTCTGGATACCACATTAATTATTTGCTTAATTGAGAATGGCCTGTTGACTGGCAGTGAAGTGTCTCTCAGTGAGTCAGAACCACTCATTCTGAAGAAAGCAAGTCCTTGGGTGACTTCCAGTAGAGTTATCTCCCAAACAGAGGACTGGGAATTGCACAAGTGACCATGTGGGTTACTTGCCTCCAGAACAAAGATCTTTCCATATTGCTTTCTAAATGTCTTGGCCCAGCTGAGTACATCGTCAAGCATTAGGATTTAAAGGCCATGGCCATGGGCATAAGAATGGAGGCTAGATTCAGAAGCATGCTCAGGTTAGTCTTTTTAAACTTACACAAAGGTGAGACTTTTAGACCTCCGGATAAAGGAGTAACTGAAAGAAATTGTTCCCCTCTCTGAAGTTTGATACTGTACTTCTGCATCCTTAAAGCACAGATTCATGTGTTGGGTTCTACAAAAAGATATCAAAATTTGATATGTGATACCAAATTAGGCTTGCTTTATGTTGCCTGATTGCTTTTCTTCGATTTTTAAAAGAAAATAATTAAAAATAAGCTTTATTCAATGAGAAGGACATGATGACCTTCATTTAGGACAAGTTAAAAGGCTTCCCAGAGCTGGGTGCAGACACTGAGATCCCGACTTCTAATCCATTGCCCTTCTATATATCACCCTCTCCTGCAAGGAATTTCTCAATAGTCCAGTGCATCCTCTTATGATGCCATCAGCCATTCTCTCTGTGTCAGAATATCCATATTACTCTATTACCTTTTCTGTTTTGCTAGAGTGAAAGTAAACAACTTTCTTACTCTAAATCAACATGCTCTTCTTTTCTAAGTTGCGGGGAAGGCAAATTGTATTATTTATATATCTTGCAAACCAGGGAAGGGGGAACTGCTTCTTTTCTGGGAGTGGCAAGAGTGGTAAGCACTGGAATGTGTGAGAACTTGGTCATCCTGTTTCTTTTTGACAACCTGCAAACTTTTACAATGTGCATTTGATGACATCAGCAGGTGGGGAGACGACTTCAGAAGAACCAGATCTACTCACCTAGTGTAGGGAGACTAATTTCTGAATGGGACCTTCTCTGCTTACTGTCTTTGTATCCATGGGGAAAAGTGTTCAGGTAAAAAGCACTTTTGGAGATCTTCCTTTTAAAAAGTCACATTACTGGAAAGGAGCTTAGAGAACATGTAATACCACTCCTTGGTTTATCAGCTAACAAATGAAGTGTAATCTCTCTGACCTGCCCATGATTACTCTAAAATTCTGGGACAAAGCTTAAACTAGATGCTTAGATGGCTCTAAATGGATTATCAGATTATGTACAAAATATTTCGTGTTCCAATGGAAAACCATGCATCATATACAGTATACCCTTTTGGATTACAGGATTCTAGCCCTACTCACTGTTTTTGAGCTATTTTGTAATTCTTTGTAAGTTGTAGGTAACTGGCAGCTCTGTAAGTTCTGCTTACCTGGTGGTAATTTAATTGAATTTTTCCCTCTTGTAGAAAAAAGTTTTGTTCCCATTTGGAATTCATCTCAACATTGCTCTGTTCCATGTAAATCTATACTGTTTTGACTTTTCTTTTGAACTAGTTAAAATAGCTACCTAGTTCTATCATATCACGAGTAAAGAAAATTCTGTAACATATGTTCATTTTATATTTGTATGAGAGTCTTGATTTTACCTTTTTCTGAAAATTATCTTTTAGGAAATATTGAGTAAAAAAACATATTGTAGTTTCCTCAGATGGCTAGTTATTGGTAGGAAAACTCTGTAAAAAGGATAAATGGACACATATGGAAAGTGAAAATAAAATATTTTCAATTAAGCAAGTCCATTTAATATGTTATTTATTTATTTATTTATTTATTTTGAGACAGAGTTTCACTCTTGTCACCCAGGCTGGAATGCAGTGGTGCTCTCAGCTCACTGTAACCTCCGTCTCCCAGGTTCAAAGGATTCTCCTGCCTCAGCCTCCCGAGTAGCTGGGATTACAGGCACCAGCCACAATGCGCAGCTAATTTTTGTATTTTTAGTAGAGATGGGGTTTCTCCATGTTGGCCAGGCTGGTCTTGAACTCCTGACCTCAGGTGATCCACTCACCTCGGCCTCGCAAAATTCTGGGATTACAGGTATGAGCCACAGTACCAGGCCCAATTTAATATGTTATTAATTAAATTTCAGGAAGAAAGAATATCCTGCAAAATAATACATTACATCTTTAAATATCCCACTGACGAGATGATAGTAACAGTTTTAAGGAAGTAACAACCATTGTCTAGATCTTCACTGTCCAATATGGTCACCTTCAGCCACTCATGGCTCCTGAGGGTTTACACTGTGATTTGTTCAAATCGCAGTGTACTGCACATATAAAGTACACACCAGATATTGAAGACTTAGTACAGAAAAAGTAGCTCATTAATTTTTATATTGATTATATGTTGAAATGATAGCATTTTAGATACATTGAGTTAAATAAAATACATTTAATTTTACCTATTTTTTTTTTTTTTTTTGCTTCTAAATGTGGCTGCTAGGGAACCAAAAATAGCATATGTGGCTCAGATGATGTTTCTATTAGTCAATGCCGTACTAGCAAATTAAGTGAAAAAATTTAATATTATTTTACTAAACATTATTGACATATTCTTGGGCTTCATATCTATGCCAGATAAAAATAAAATAAAGAGAAAAGAATGATCATAAATTGAAGAGCAGGTACCTGGGAATTCACACGAAATTAATATGCTTTCTTTTATGAATAGTCACACAACATTTGGCTGTCATCATTTTTAGTATATAAAGACAGAAAAGATAATGAAACATCTGCATTAAACAATTCAAAAATCAATGAGCATATATTTGGTTTTGTTGTACCTTGTGTCCCTAATGGAAAGCAAGCAAAGTCTGGAGTGAGTGTGTGTATGTGTGTGGGTATGTGTGTGTATGTCAAAGTTCAGGGTTTCCAGGAGGACATAAAAAGAGCTGAGCATTCAAAATGAAGAGATACAAGCTTAGCTAAGCTTTCTAGAGATGTGACTGGTTACCTTGGAAACAGTTCAAATTCTTACATCAAACAAGATCCTAGAAGTTGACCTATATTTTTCAGACCCAGTACCATAATGTATTCAAAATGTTTATTACCCCCAAATTAAATTTAAAAAGTATTTGTGGGATAGCGAATGCTTACTTTAATTAATTGTATAATTTTTATTTGTAAAGAAAGAACACATTATACAACTATCAGGTAAAAAGTCATTAATAGAAGATGAATGTAGCTTTTTCAGGGAATTATCTTCAATATATTTTACTAAAATAATTCCATTGTTTTTTCTGATTTAATTGTAAAAAAATTCAATCAACACAAAAGACAGGAATAAAATGTGAAAAGTAACTTTCCATTTCCAGTTCCAATGCTTTTGTCAAAGATGTCTACAGTAAACAATGTGGTTTATGGTCTTCTAAATGGTTTGTGCTGTGTGTGTGTGTGTGTGTGTGTGAGAGAGAGAGAGAAAGAGAGAAGGAATGTGATTATATATAACTCATGTTCTATAAACTGCATTTAAAATGCACAAATATTGTCTTCCTTTGGGAAATTAAAATGTTTAAATGACGCTCGTATCTATTTAACTGGAAGTCTTGACATCAGCAAATAGACTCCACTGCCTACAGTGTGAATCATTTGACCTGCTGTACTGATGACTGATGTTTTTAGACACACATGTTCCTGACATGTCTCCATTAACTAGACTAAGTTCTTTGGAGGCAGAAATCAAGTTGTTTTCAAGTGCACCACAGCATCTAGCACAGAGATCTGACCATCATGGGCTCTCAAAAATACTTCCTCAATAATCAGTATGTTTCATTTTTATCAGAGTACATTAGCTGATCATATAAGATATTCTAGGTCCTGAACATCAGACAAGAAGAAAGAACAGACTAATACCAACTGCTTATATGAATTGGCACTTGCTTTTGGGGTGATATTCAGTTAAGTGTTTTGGTGATCCCTTTTTTGAGCATCATGATACCTAAATGAGGCTTAGAGTGGGCCACCATGCTAAGTCCTTTACGTAGATGGGCTTACTTAATTCTGACAACAATCCTATGGTGTAGGCACTTTTAAACTTCCCATTTTACAGTGAAGAATCTGATGCACTCAAATCATTAAGTAGTGGTGCTGGGAACTGAATGCAGGCATCTAACTTCACTACTCATACTCTCATGTTCCATCCAGGAGCTCATATTCCAAAACTTTCATGACTTTTCTATATGGTCATGGTTGACAACAAGTAAGAGGCTAAATTTTTCATACAAACACACACCCAAATCTGATGGACCAAAAAAAAAAAAAAAATCCATTGCACATTTATCTTATGCATTATGTTGCCATTCACTGGGTCATCATGATCTAGTGAATGGCAATGGTCCCTTAGTGAGAGGGTCTCAAATAAGGGTGGATGGAACTGGGAGTTAGGATTGGGTAAGGTTTCTTATCTATGTCAGGGAGACAGAAGAGGAAGGAAGGAACACTTGGCTTGATTCTCTCTGTTGCTCCTATTAGTTCCACTTTGGCTGTGACATTTTTAGTAACGAAGAACAACACTTTGTGGTCTAATTTTCATCCTGTAAATTTGCCATCAGGTAGTTTATGCTCTTATAGACCAAATGACTCATCACTAATTAATCAATACCCATGATGCTAAATTTTGACCACAGAGTGAACCAAAGTCAAGTCAACCTGGCTTTCAGTTAATTGGAAAAATTAAATGGGTAAGAGAAGCCAGTTCTTCCAGGTATAAATAATGTGCTTTACACCTCAACTAGTTAAAGGCATCAGCAAAAATGTTTTAATACTAGCAGACTCTAAAACAGCTCCATCCTCCTTTCTAATGTGTAATGAAAGCTACAGTATGAATGTAAACTTGATAGGACAGAAAGAATCTCATACACTATATATTATAAAGAATTTAATATTACATTTTATCATGATTATCTTCTCTTCCGAGGACAAAATGTCCCTTAGGCATGTACCTACTCACTTGTTCCAAAATACTCACTGAGTGTCAATTATGTGCCAGACACTGGGGAGGCAGACAGTGGTGAACTAGGGGATCAGGGTATACACCTACTTTCCTTGTGATGTTGCACCTATTGCATGCACCTGGATGCAGGGAACAGCTTGGGGTCTCTGTCTAACTTATATTTCTCTGTAACTATCAGCTCAACTCTAGAAAGCTTTTTCTGTCCACTTGCCCCAACCCCACCACATCTGGGTTAGAAATTCCTTCTATAATCTCCCTCAGGACCCTGTACTAACCACTGTGATTACATTGACCACAGTATCTTGCCTAATTACTTGTTTGTATCCTTCACTGAGATCTACATTCCAATGACAAGTGTTCCAGTATCCTGGGATTCTTATGAATTAATTCTGCATTCTTATGAAATATTTGTTGAATGCTGGAGGGAGGTAATATTCAGTATAAAGTAGTTTGGTTTGGCTATGCTATCATTTGTATCCTGGTGCAGAAGTTGCTGACATGCGGTCTCTGGCTTGGAAATGTCAAATCTAAAGGCTAGATCCATGCAGTTGGCAACAGTAGACATGTGCTTAATTATGAGGCTGCTGGAAACCAACTGGTCAAGGACCATGGAAAAGTATTAGAAAAGAAAAAAAAAGTTCAAGGAACATTTACCCAGTGAAGCACCACTCAAACATTCATGAGAGATCACGATGAAGCAATCCTTCCAGATTTCATTTTACTTTAGTAATCACTGGCTCTATGTTACCTTGGTCATCATCCTTTATCTTAGCTCTGGTGTTTATGTTTATTTTTTTCCTTTTCAAACACTTTTCAAAACCTGCAATTCTTCTGACAGTGTATTTATTTCTTTATTGTCTTCCTCATGTGATTGCAAACTCCCTAAGGATAGGGACCCTGTCTGTACTCTCAGTTTCCAGAATGGTTCTCAACACACCGGTGTTTGATAAATCTATTGAAGAATTAAATTAAGGGTTTAACTTGCATATTAAAAATATTCTTTTAGACTCTAGTCCTCAAATCTCTGTACATAACACATAAATCTCTCTCTCTCTCTCTCTCTCTCTCTCTCTCTCTCTCTCTATATATATATATATATATATATATGAGGAAAAACAGGTTATATCTGTTTTGTCCACAGTTCCAGAATGGATTAGAGTACATGGCATATTGTAAGTATTCAATAAATAGTCACTAAATAAATGAGTAAATAAACCATTTAATTAAAATTTTAGTCCCAATTATAAACTATTGGAAAAAATGCATAGGTCTATATCAGTAATAAACAAATAGGGGAGCTTTTGCTTGAAGTAGAATTCTGAGAGCTGATGGCAGATGTGAAGAGAGTGCTGACACTGAAACATCATAATCTTGCAACTGTTTTATTAAAGATCAGATCAGGCAAGATTCATCAATGGATGCTAAATCTACAGGGAAATCTTGATGAGAAACTAGATACCAGCATGTTTTAAAGTGTCTCTTTCAGACTATTTATTAGTTGCAGGGAAAAAAATTACACAATAATTAACTAGTAGGGAAATCAGAAAACACTTGTGTGCTGATTAAAGTCAACATCACCAGTGAAGGACAGATGGACAGGATGTGCCTTCAGATGTGACAGTCTGAGAAGGACACAACATCTCCTATGCAACATTCTAAAGAAGAATGCATAACTTGAAAGTGATCATGAAAGGCTATCTAAAAAAATCCCAAATGGGATATGTTCCATTAATAAAAAGTTGGGGGCAGGTGAATAGATAGAATGGCGATAATCCATTCTTCCAAAATGTCAATGTCAGAAAAAAAAAGTCAACGTCAGAAAATAAAAAGAAAGACTGTAGAAATATTCCATATTAGAAGTGGGTAAAGAGACATGACACTTAAATGCTATACCTGATCACAGACTGGATCCTGTACCAGAGAGGAAAATGCTATAAAGAACATTACTGGATCAAATGACAATACTGACATATGAAAGGTAGATAAGACAAAAGTATTCTATCAATGCTAAATATATTGAAGTTGGAGAAATGCAAATCAAAACCACAATGAGATACCATTTCATGCCAGTTAGAATGGCGATTGTTAAAAAGTCAAGAAACAATAGATGCTGGCGAGGCTGTGGAGAAATAGGAACACTTTTACACTCTTGGTGGAAATGTAAATTAGTTCAACCATTGCTGAAGACAGTGTGGTGATTTCTCAAGGATCTAGAACCAGAAATACCATTTGACCCAGCCATCCCATTACTAGGTATATACCCAAAGGAAAATAAATCATTCTGCTATAAAGTAATATGCAAACATATGTTTATCGCAGGACTATTTACAATAGCAAAGGCATGGAACCAACCCAAATGCCCATCAATGATAAACTGGATAAAGAAAATGTTGCACATATACACCATGGAATACTGTGCAGCCATAAAAAGGAATGAGATCATGTCCTCTGCAGCAACATGGATGAAGCTGGAAGCCATCATCCTCAGCAAACTAACACAGGAACAGAAAAGCAAACACCACACGTTCTCACTCGTAAGTGGGAGTTGAACAATGAGAACACATGAACACAGGGAGGGGAACAACACACACTGGTGCCTGTTGGGGGGTAGGGGGCAAGAGGAGGGAACCTAGTTGATGGGTTAATAGGTGGAGCAAACCATCATGGCACACGTATAGCTATAGCTATACAACAAACCTGCACGTTCTGCACATGTATCCCAGAACTTAAGTAAAATTAATATATCTATCTATATATAAAACTACTGGGGCTAAGAGAATATCTACATTCTTGGGAAATCTGCACTGATGTTTGGAGTAAAGGGCCATCATGTATGTGACACCTTCAATTTACTAAGAAAAAAATTAAGTATATAATGATGTGTATGTAACATGTATGGAGAGAGAGAACGGTGGGGTGAGGTGGGTGGGGAAAGAAATAAACCAAAAAGTCAATTGTGTGAAATGCTAACAATAAGTCTTTCTGGGAAAAGGGTGTATGGTATTCTTTATACTCTTTTTATATTTGCAAGTTATCTATAAAATTTAAATTATTTCCAAATAAAAAGTTTTAAAAAGTGTGCAAATGTCAATATGTATAAATAATCACAGCAAATACAAATTATTTCATTAAAAATATTTGTATGAGTTTTAATATTTCATCTGTTTAAGAATGCTATGCTAATTTGCATGGCAAATTTTTAAAACTGTCTTCTTTTGCATACTTAAAAATTGGTTTAAATTCAAAGGTGAGAGTAGAATAAAGTTAGTGATAATGTAAGTTTGCAAACTATTGCCTAGTATTCAGCAGTCCCCACACTTACCAGTTCTTTGGGATCCAAAATGCTGCCCAGTGGGCATTTTTAGAGTGAGAGAGACTCCGACCTGCCCCTGCCTGGACAACACCATCATTAAGGAGAAACAGGTTTCTTTCTGCAGTACAAGCCCTGGCAGCAGCCATTCCCCTCCACCAGTGCTGAGATCTTGCAGATGCCATCAGTTACCCCTGCCTGGTCCTGCCTGCCCCGAGTCCTGATGTATAGCGTTGTCTAACCCCCAGTACTCTCTTGCAGTAGCCTATGGACGTACACTCACTTCAGTATTCAGACGTGAGATTATCAGGCATGACTTACAGTTTATAAAAGTACCCAAAATATGAACACCCTTTCACAATACACATTACACAAAGTGTATCCCACTCTAAAGAACAGCAATCTATGTTGAACAAAAACAAATCACCAGATTAAAGGGAAATGTTAATTGGAAGTAGACAAATAAGCTTTTATTACGTCAGATTAGTTCAGGCTTACAACCACATTCAATCAGGACATCAAAAGGCATTGCCCTAGAATAAGAAGTCAGAAACCAGCACTATCACTCAGTATCTTCTGGAAATTATCCACAAGTGCCCTTCTGTTATCCTTCTCGGAAATAGAGCCCTCTTTGTTACAAGCCTCGTGTCGCTGCAATTCTTTTGGAGTTGTTGAATAAGTGATCAGAGAATGATTTCCAGTTGATAAACTGTCAGCTGTCAGCTCCAATTGTGTGTCTTAAATTTAGCATCTTAAAGCCAATGTGATTTTTTTATTCACTTGTTTGTTTCCTTGCCCATGTTGCTTGGAATTGGAATTTACCTGGGGCTGATAGAAAAGGCTTTATTGATTTGTGCAGAAGGAAAAAAAAAGGAGAATAAGGAGATTTAAGATGTAGCTCTCTGGACGATGCTGAAGCCGTGGAGGTGGTCACAAAGGGGTGCTCAGTTAACAAATGTTACATAAGATGTTGTATGCAAATACAATTTATTACTCCTTTTTTGTGTCTCAGTTTTCTTTAGTTCAAGAAGGCACAAAATATTAAGAGATTGAGCATGATATAAACATTTATTTCTGGTTCCTCTTTGGTGCTGTGGCTCTTTCTGGCTGGTATAGTTGTATGAGTTTTTGTCCTGACTCTACTTGGTCTGCAGAAATTGGATAATTGGGTAATTCCCACTTTCAGCGTGTTGGGGAGTGGATGTTGCCTCCCAAAGGCAAAAGTTACCTCTCCTCCTGCCCTCCTTACTAAACTGGCCCTGGGCTGTATCCACATTCATGTGGAGTGTGACACTGACCTTGACCTCTTTTCATTTTGGCAAGCATTTACCTAACGCCTAATATATGCAAGGTACCTGGGTTAGGAAAGGCTGAACTAGAAACAAAAACCAGACTTAGCCCCTATGGTAAGGAGTGTACCCTTCTGACAATGATAGCCAGACCACAATCATTATACTGTTTTGGTTACATACATTGTTTAGTGACAGTTTCCACAAGACCTTTGTTAATGACATAGGCAGTATAATAATTGTGTTGTAAAGCACAAGTCTCAACCAGGGAGAGAGAGAGTGAATTATACAGTTCCCTTCACATAACAGAAATGAGGGCTAACCCTATGAGTGCCAAAATTTAAACCTTTTGTGATGTAAAGCTTCCTAAAATGTTGGTACACTTCTCTCCCCTCTCAAACAGAAGAATCTCCCACCTCCCCCTAATCCTGTCTCCGATCTCCAACCCCCCGAACCCAAGCTGAAAGCAGCATCTGACATGTCTTGGCCCACCAGTGTTGGCAAGCAATTATTCTTCCCTTCCCCTCAACACAGAAAATTAAACCTTTACGAGTTGCACTATTTAAAGGGCTACGGTTTGGAGACATGAGAAGGCAAGGGTCCCACCGCAGGCTAAGTGGTTCTTGCCTCCAGATCCCCCTGTATACAACTGTTTTGTCTGCCCTGAGACAGCCATTTCATCCCAGACACCACCAGCCTACAGAACTGCTGCTTGTCTACCATTCCCTTGGTTCTATTCTTGTCTCTTATAACTTCTCCCATGCTGCTTGCCTTTGTATCTTTCAGAGGCAGGGCTGGTGGGTGGGGGCTCTCCTTTCCCTCCTCTTCCTGCAAAGACAGTGGTGGAACTAACTGCAGGCATTTTTTCCAGTTGGCCTCTCCCCCTCCTTAACGCTGACCTTTCCGGATGCTCCGGAGTTTCTTTATGAGTTGAAAGACTACTGTTGTTGAGGGAGGTAGATTATGTGCAGGATTACTTCTGGATTGAGTTCAGGGAAACTGGAAGTTTTGGAAATCCAGATTCTGGATAAGTGAGGGGTTACTTATGTATTTACAAATGAGGGGGATTTACTTGGCATTTCTTAAAATTTACTTTTAAGAAATAACTGTTTCTTAAGATCTATGATTCGGGAATAAGGAAACAACATATATCTCATTGAGATCTCTCTTGGTTTTGTGGGGTCAGAGAAAGTTAATTCAGCTAAATAATGCCTCTACATAGAGAAAGATCAAGCTGATAATCCCCATTAATTTCCTTGACACATTTAAAAATAAATGCAGGCTCCAGACAGGACACCCACCTTAGCAGATAATTATTTTCATTCAGCAGCAAAACACTAAGCTTCAAATAACTAATTGATTCAATGAATATTTATGAATCTTGGAGGAAGTTTAAACAGGCTCAAAACATCCTATTAACCATTTTTCTGATAGCAATGTAGATTTTTTTTTTAATGATTCCTTTTCATTCTTTAAGGTCTCTGCTAAAACTGACCCTGCCTGGGATCCTGAAAGAATGGCTCTCATTCCAACTGTCATAAAGCAGTCATAAGCCTAATTCATTACAAGTAGTTAGATCATCAATAACTATTTTCAGATTGGGAGTGAATTTCCATAATTTAATCTTTTAGGCAAGCTGGTGTATGATTACATTATTCAAATAGCATACTCTATTTTGAACTGATGAATAAATCTGCATTTTAGGTAGTAGATGAAAAGTAACAAAATTGAGCAAAGTGAAGGAATTTCAGATCTCTATATTTCAGCCAAAGCTGCAATATCTATTTATTTGGTACTTCATTTAATAGCTGGAGAAAGTCGATAAGCAATCAGATTGTCATTTGTAATCAAGCAAAAAGGCCAACTATTGAGAATTTCCATTGACTCAAATTACTGATAATACACCACAAAACCTTAAAGATAAGAGTTCAAGATGAACTTATTCATATGTTTAACACAGAATATGTCTTTCTCTTTGCAGATTTTTTTTTTTTCTGTCATTGACTCAATAAGTTTTCTGTACTGTAGTTCTTAATCTATTCTGCCTAAAGCAATCCTAGAATTTGTTTTCAAGGATATTCCTTTGGGACACAGTCTTGCTGGGAGTTTTCATGGTTGGCTGTATTCCTAAATCCCTTATATATAATTAGGGGCTGATAGCTTGGTCTTTTCCAAGCACTGAACTGCAGTTCTCTTGTTAAATTATAGAAGTAATATTTTGTGAATCAGGGCCAATATTTCTTCTGGTAAGGGATACTGCTTAGTCAACAGATTTGTTGCCAAATAGTTACAGAGTTCAGGAAATTAAAATTAATAAATAGTTTCAAGAAGTGATTTCAGTACGTAGTTATCTTGAATTTAGCTTACGTGCCATAGTGTAAGTTCAAGAATAATTTTTTTTGCATCTCTGTAATAAATTTGTTAACAGTTTATGCAAGTCTGGAATTCTAAATACATTTATCTCCCCGAGTCAGAAAAAAATCCTACTGAGTCTGAAAAGTTGATTTCTGTATCTACTTGCATACTGTATTGTGCTGAACTCTGCCCCTCTTTTTTTATGTATAGCTTAAAAGGCAGTGTTTGAGAGGCTTCAAATGAAGGAAAATCAACAATTCTCTGACCTACATTTAAGTAATTAATTCATAGCTTTATTTAAAACTACTGAAACAGCAGATTTAATTCAGCATTCTGATAAACAATGAAATATCTTCTTTTATCAAATAAAAAGCCAACTCAGTCAAAATATGCTCTTCATTCAAGTAATATGACTAACATGACTAGAAGTCATTACACTAAACAGTTATTTTATGATGTCAATGTACTTTCAAAAAATGGACTTTAGCCATATGACAATGAAAATCACAAATATTCTTTGTATCCAATATGCAGATGTTATCCTGCCAGTCTTTATAAAGCCAGGGAGTCTATCTCCCTCTCCTTTACACACCATGTTCCTGGCTTCCATCCAAGCCTCTGGTCCTAATCTATCTACGATCTGCTTTCTGATTTCCACTAAGGCTCCCTGACTTAGACCCATGATTGCTCCTCAGTGAGCTGCTCTGCTGGCTGTGACTCATACTTGACTCAACTTCGATCACTTGACAAATGTTTACTAAGTGTCTACTATGTGTCTTCAAACACTGCTCTGATACTGGAGACATGGCAGTGAACAAAAACAATACTTCTCAATTCTACCTTTGGATTTCTGTCTCAACTATGATAACTATGACTCAAACCTTTATTTTTTCTTGGTTATGCATGGTTCTAGTAGCAGATGTAAAAACAGAGTAAATGATCAAGAATAATACATGATGGGGCCAGGCATGGTGGCTCACGCCTATAATCCCAGCACTTTGGGAGGCTGAGGCGGGTGGATCACTTGAGGCCAGGAGTTCAAGACCAGCCTGGCCAACGCAGTGAAACCCCATCTCCACTAAAACTACAAAAATTAGCCGGTGTGGAGACGGGCACCTGTAGTCCCAGCTACTTTAGAGGCTGTGGCATAAGAATCACTTGAACCCGGGAGGTGGAGATCACAGAGACCCAAGATCACGCCACTGCATTCCAAGCCTGGCTAACAGAGCAAGGCTCCATCTCAAAATGAATGAGAGGGAGGGAGGGAGTGAAGGAGGGAGGAAGGCAGGGAAGAACAAAGGAAGGAAGAAAAGAAGGAAGGAAGGAAGGAAGGAAGGAAGGAAGGAAGGAAGGAAGGAAGGAAGGAAGGAAGGAAGGAAGGATACATGATGGCACATCTTTCTTTTAAAATGAAGAAATGAGTTACAATAAACTACATAAGGTAAAAAGTGAAACATTTGCAATCTGATTAATAAGACTCTATTGACTGGGGGAATCATTTCCATATATATAGAATCTAGAGTGAAATCTTATACTCAATAGTTTTCAAGAGAGTCAGAGACCTAATTTCTTTTCTTCTATTTCAAAACCTCATTAATCTAAGAGTTTCAGTGTTTTCTAACGACTATTTCTTAGAGTTTCTATGTCTATTTTAAACAGTGGCTGAATGCAACTCTTCCTCAGCTGATTCTTAAGTAGAGTTACTGCCACCTAAAGAAATGGGCCAAGGCCAGGCAATGATTCAATTCAACACACATATCATGCATTTATTTTCCTAAGTCTTAAAGAGAGTTAAGAAGAAAAATGAGATAGCTGCCCCTGAAGCACTCACAATAGCAAAGAAGAAGTACCAACCATATATCTTACTATTTCCTTATTTTTTAAACCTCTCAATTCCTTCTTGTTTATTTTATTTGTTTTTAAACTTCTGGTTTTTGGGAATTAGTCCCTTGCCAAAATGAACACTGTATTAGTTGAGAAGAGTCAGAGGGAAGACTAAGACTGAGGAGATTGCCCTGTAATATAGAAAAGTATATTATAAAACACTAGTTTCAAAATTGTTTCATACAGGTTAAAAATACAAAACTAGAATGATGAAAGTGAATATACTATAAGTTTAATAAATTATAATACAGTATGAAATAGAATAACAGATAAATAAGAAATGGCTAACACATACATTAATAATAAATGACATCTCACACTCTAAATAAATACTGGTTTATTTGTACATACAACCATAAATTCTGGGTAGACTAAAGAATGATTTTTTAAAAACATTCTCAAACTTAATAAAAATTAGGATGTGATTTAGATCATGTTTTTTTGTTGTTGTTGCTTCTTTTACTAAAATAGCTGTAAGGCTAAAGCATGGTTATTGAAACAAAAAAAAATAACAACAAAGTTAATAACTGAAAACTTTATTCAGCAAAAGGCTAAAACAATGGAAAGTTATTTTTGATGAATATGACAAACTTTAATATGACAAACCATTATATTTATATTAAAAGCAATATTCTGCCTTCTTTGTACAGATATTTAAAAGTTGTAAACAGTTATTCATATCCTTTGACAAACCCCATATTTATCCTGTAAGACCTAACTCAATATCACCTTCCCTGGGAAGCCTTTATCTTCTGCTTCAAGTAAAGACAATGATATTCTCTACTTGCTCCTAGAGACATATTCATATTGTTGTAATATTTTTATTGCATTCTCTTGTAATTTATCCTTTATATGTCTTTTCCTTTTGTGAATTCATCAGCTAATCAATTTTCATTCCCAAGGCCTAGCAGAATGTGTGCTCCACATAATGAACATTAGATAAATGTTCAGTGAAAACAAAATTCACACAGAACCAACCACACTGAAATTTTTAAAAAATCACAATTTCTTAATATGAGGACTTTTCTAAACACTGTGAAAGAAAAATGGTGAAGGGCAGAATGTAAGAATACATAGTCTAAACTACTGCTTCTAGAGATTAGACAATAGAAGAAAAGTGAATAGGTGCAAAGTAAAATTCTACTGATAAAGTATATTAGGAGTGAGGCCATGATAGAAGTTTACTCCTTGTGTACAGTGTCCCAAATGAATGTTTATGTTTGATGGCATTGGGGGAGGCTCTCTTTTCAGGGGTGATTCTAGAAAGCAAGGTTTTTTCAATTTTCTGGCTCTACTGTCTTTACTATATGGCCTCAAACATTCTGCACCAAGCTTATTAAAAGAGGAAAACAGGGATGGAGAAAGCAAATTCACTCCTTAACTGCCATGGTCTGTAAATAATGGCATACTTACTTTGGCTAGCATTGTTGGTGAGAACTAATCCCATGGCCTACCTATGTGCAAGGGAAGCTGAGAAATGTAGCCATTGACTGCAACCACTTCCCAGTAACTATGTGATAGAAGAAGGAGCATAAACTTGATGGACAGTTAGACATCTCTACCTCATAATGATTTCCTATACTTTGTTCTAAATTCTTCCTAAAGGAATATCTAGGACATATTATTTCATATGTACACATGTCATTTCTGGAAGGTAGATAAGCACATGCATGCACACATGCACACACATACACATACACACCCCTCTATGGGTCTTTAAGAAATATAAGGTTGGAACTACAAGCAAGCCAATGAAATTAGAGGTATAATTCTTCCCCAAAGTAAAGAGTTGAGTAGTTTTATCTCCCAATTCATTTATATTCTATTTTACAGCAATGTTCAGACTTTTTGAGATAACTACTGCATGCACAATGAATCAGGCACTATGCTAGACAATAGCAACAAACAAAAATGAGGCAAGGTTCTTATGACCTCATGGGAATTTTCAGCCTAGTGGAAAGAAAGACACAAAGGCAGGTACATAATTAAAACATCAAGGATAAACACAATGAGAAAATACGCACAGTTTTAAGCTTTAAAGCGTCAATTATCTTTCTTGTTCTTGTGTTTTGCCTGTATTTTTCCTAGATTGATAGATCATTTCCCCCCTTGAAATACTTTCTGGGTAATGTGGAATCGCTTATGTGCCTTTTAAGAATTCTTTTATTTCCACTATATTAACAACAAGTATTGAGGGTGGGAGTGAAAAAGATAGCAGAAAAGTTCTCCACCTCCCGGACACACATTTTATCATTGTTACATTCTGCCATTCATACAGCAGTTATCTTCATGGCCACCTGCAGCAACAGCATAGACTCTTTTTTCTCTTCCCCAAAGATGACTCTAAATGTACTATTTAAATGTCTACAAGAATTAATGTGTTTATTTAATAAGGAGAGGGATTGGGTACAGGCAATATAAAATCTCATTTAGAATCATTTAAACCTTAGGTATTTTTTCCCTTATTTTAAGGTCTTAATTGTAATCCTCGCTGTTACGGAAAATAAATATTGACTGAATATTTACAATATATTACACACACACACACACACACACACACACACACACACATATATATATTCATATCTCCAGAGAGAGAGAAAGAATAATAATGATGTAGGTGGTTTGGCACTCTGGTACAGATAGCAATGAACCCACATTGTGCAATTCTCTTTGTAAGAGTTTCTCGCCACAGCCTTTGGAAGCTCCCTTGCTCTTGCCAGAAATAATAAATATTTTGACTAAATAATAGCATGTTTTTGGTTACCATCTGTGACCTGCAGAAAAGGAAAGAGGCAGATGGTAGAAAGAAGCGAAAGGGAAGTTTAATGGAGAAATGTTAGAATGTGAGTGCTTTCACAAACGTTCTACTATTCTTAGTTTGTGTATATACTAAAAAGTAGGATAACCAAATAAAATAGAGGACACTCAGTTACATCTGAATTTTAGATGACCTATAAATAATTTTTAGTATATGTCCCACATATAGCATAGGGATACTCATACCAAAAATTTATTCATCATTTATCTGAAATTAACATTTAACTGGATAGTTTATAGTTTTATTTGCTATATCTAGCAACTTTAGTAAAAGATCTATTAAAGTTATTTCAAATATTATCATAATGTATGTTTATTATTGTTTAAAAATTGTGTTAAAAACAGATTTGGTCAGAAATAATGTTAGAAAAAAAAGTACAAGGTTTTGTTGTTGGTTCTGGATCAGTAAAAGCTGTCTATATTCAGGGTATGTTTTAATTCCTGAGAGGAATGAGAGAATTTAAAGTTTCTGGCAGAGTAATTAAGAATGTTAAAAGTCTGCTGCTTCAGTCCTAGTTTCCACAGCCTTCTAGCTAGCTTTGGGATGTGTCTCCTGATGGACAACTTAGCCATCAAGCTCAAGGAACCAATCAAGCAATTTTCTGATCTAGAAATATGAATCAATAAAATATCAACAGTAATTATTAAAATAATAAATATCTTTACATTTGCAAGGTGTTTCAGCTTTAAAAATTTTCAGAATATGTTACCACATTTGATTTGCAAAACAACTTTCTGAAACTGTTTCCTATTTCAGAAAGATACACATGAGATTCTTGATTTTAGAAAAAGCACATGAATTCTCTCTGCAGCTGCAGGAATAGCATGAAACAAATACTGCTTTCCAGTCTAGCTGTCAAACATGCATTTTATGGATGAGTTAATTATTATGCAAGATGGAGCTAAATCACATTGATGTGTAGTGGCTGCTAATGAGAAGTCATAAATCAAAGTCCTTAATGTTAAGCTCAAGTTCCCACATGTAGTTCTCTAGAATATCATAAGGATGGCTACGTGTGTGGGCATATATGTGCAAGACCCTCTCCATTAGCTGCTGCCTCCTTCTCAGTTAAAATATTCAGCACATAACCCATTCTCTCTCCCCTGAGTGATGTTCTTTGTTGTTCTGAAGCCCCAAGTACCAGTAGAGCTCTTTGGAAAGGTGATAAAAAGCATAGAGTGCCTGATAATGCACAGAACAATGTTGGCTCCCTCACAGACTAGTTACAGGGAGGTTCTTGACTTTGTCTGGAGTGAGAGGTGGTTTTTGTTTTGTTCCTTTGCTTTAGCAAGGAACAAAAAGACCCTTCTGTTTACATTCATCATCAGTCCTACAGATATTAGAGATTACTTTGAGGATATAAAATTCCTTTGTGAGTGCAAATGTTCCCATCTACCTTATCAAATAAATTATCAACTTACACATTCTGTGAATTGTTTTAATTTGATTAGTCTCTGGAAACTATCAAAGCGATCAGCTAAAAGGGACTATTTAGATAAGAAGAAAACTCTGTAGGAGGGGAACTTATGTAGGATAAGATTGGGCTTGGGCATTTTCCTCATTCATTCATTCATTCATTCATCAATTGAATATGAATTGAGTGCCTAAGTATAAGGTTCTTTGAAATATCCTTGGGTAATATGAAGATAAATTTAATTCATATTCAACTATCAAGAATTTTATAGCAAAGTACAATAAAGGAAAAAGTAAACAATGATAATACAAGGTAGAATAAAATAAGTCTTGTAAGATACATAAGGGATAGTGCTGAGGGAGCACTGAAGAGCGAATTGATCCTGGCCAGGAGATCAGGAAGAAGGAAAGATAACTAACATTTAATAAATACCTACCTGGTGGTTGGCCTCCGCCAGGACTTTATTCTGATATCAAGAAGGAGATGTGTCTGAGGTGAGCTTTAGGGGACAAGGAGGACTATAGATGCCAGCAATAAGGAAAGGAGCCCTTTGTTCTGATGGAAGAATGGAAGTATCAGGGAGCACCATCCATTTGAATAACAGCTTGTGGTCTGGTGGGTCAGAGTGAAGAAAGGTACCTGGGTTTATTATACCCCATCTACTTTCTAAACAGTTGGTCTGGGGGAATGGGGGTTTTAAAAATCAGAAGGTAACATGAAAGTCCTGGCAACATGGAAGGCAGAGAGGAAAGGCAAAGGCTGAGAGATAGGCCAAAAAGGCAATCCTAGGGACAAAGGTTGATTCCCCAATAATGGCTTGGTGACCAGGGCACTACATGTCTTATTTCCCCTGAAAAAAACTGAAATCGGAGAGAATAGGATATAATTCATTTTGACGTCTTTCACAGTGATTGCCATGGAAAAACCCTTCAATTGCAAGCAAACAAATACACAAAGCCCTTGTTGGTTGAATAGGATCTTTTGTTTTGTTTTTGTTCTCCAGAGAAACATAACAGAACCTTGTATGTTATCTTCAACATACTGTGGACTTCATATTCATGTTTTTTAAAAAACGTTATAATATTTGAAAAACCACAAACATGACCATTCCCCTATGCCAATTCAGAAGCTTTCAAAGTTCAGAAACTATGGCCTTGCCTCTTTTCTATGCAGTTATCTCATCAAAGAGAAAAATGAAGCCAGGGGTGGGTGGGGGCACATATGCACGGTGGTTTCTTTTCAAAAGACCTCCCCAGGTGCTGCTCATGCTCATGAGAAGCTGTCCTAGACTGAATTAACTGGAGATGTCATACACCGCCGGTGAATCATGTGACGATGACTGCATGTTTGCAGATATATTTACCCCAGGCATGCAGAAGCCTTCTCCATATAAGTCCTTCTTTGTCTACTTCCATTAATAAGATAGTCAAGGGGTCCCAGGAGAAATCTTTGATAGAAACAACTTCTCATCATTGCATTTGTTATTTTTTCCAAGGGGCACTACTTGATTCAACCCATGAGTTGATGTCTGTCTTTCTTATCTTGAGATAGTGCCTATAACACACCCGTGCCTCAGAAAGCAGCTGGTTTCATGCAGGTCTTGTCCTTGTACATGATGACCAGGACTTGTTATATGAATCCTGTTGGCCCAAACACTTCAGTTTGAATTCCTGATCCATACACAGACTCTATGCCATGTGTCTATGTGCATCACAAAATTTCTGAAAACACACTGGCAAACAATTAACATTAAGATCCAGTCCAAATTTTAATGTATTGGCTGTAGAGGTAAGGGCATAAGAAAATAGTTCTGCAAAATCCAGCTATGTGAAAGGTTAAGAAGTTATGTAAGATCCATTTGTGTACTTTCCAAGAATGTTTTATTAATACTCTACATGAAAGTTCAATTCCAATAATATGTGACCAAAAAATTACCTTGGTAAAAGCTCTCATTTTTCTTTCTTTTTTTTTTTTTTTTTGTGATGGAGTCTCGCTCTGTTGCCCAGGCTGGAGCGCAGTGGCCAGATCTCAGCTCACTGCAAGCTCCGCCTCCCGGGTTCATGAAAGCTCTCATTTTTCAATGTGACTATGTGTAATGTGTTACAATCCACTTGGAGAGATTTTTTAAAAATCCTAATGCTGTGTCCTTTGCAGGTACATGGATGAAGCTAGAAACCATCATTCTCAGCAAACTAACACAGGAACAGACAATCAAACACCCTATGTTCTCACTCATAAGTGGGAGTTGAACAAAGAGAATACATGGACACAGGGAGGGGAACATCACACACGGGGGCCTGTTGGGGGGTGGGGAGCAAGGGGAAGGATAGCATTAGGACAAATACCTTAAGCATGCAGGCCTCAAAACCTAGATAACGGGTTGATAGATGCAGCAAACCACCATGGCACATATATACCTATGTAACAAACCTGCATGTTCTACACATGTATCCTAGAACTTAAAGTACAATAATAATATTAATAATAATAATAATAAATCCTGATGCTGGGTCACAATGGCAGAGATTGTGATTGAATTGGCATAGAAGAGAAATATGCCTTTAAAAGATCTCTGGGAGACCCTAATGTGTGGTCTGGATTGAGAATTACTATCTTAAAAACAAAAACAAAAAACAATGCTTACCCCATGATGCCAGGTACATTAGATTTTTCTCCTCTATTCCTCATGGCCACCTTGTAAGTTAGGAATTCTTTTGCCATTTTTAAGATGGTCAGTTAAGGCTGAGAAAAGTTAAGTATTGTCAAATTTTCAAGGTTGCACAGTATTTGGGTCTGTTAGATTTCTCTAACTTTGAGGCAAGGGACATCAGTTAAGGGTTTGCAAAGCATCCTCAGCTCTCCTCACCAGACTCAGAATCCCCAGCCTGGTGCCACTTTTCCTTCTCAAAATGGAGCTTTAATTAAGAACTCCACTGTCACATGCACTCCTTTCTGCCTCTTTCATTCCCTCCCAGATCCCTATCTTTGTTGGCTTTAAATTGAGGGAATTAAAAAAAGAAATTCTCCTCCCAGCTTAAGGAAATTTTTCCTACAAGAAGCTGTCTTATCTGCCACATAAATGAAATCATATTTGGTACTTTTCAATGCATTTTATAGGGTCATAGGATGTAAAACTCTGCTCTGTCAATTCAGAAAGCACTCATTTCTACAATATAAAATATGAAGGCAAAGATTTACATAAATTACCATATTGATATACATATTTAAAATCCACAGTTTATAAAAAACAGAATGATAAGGAAATAATTTAAATGATAACAAAGCATCTATGTTTTCAAGTTGCTTAAATATTTGATATGTGATTAGGAAGTTCTGGGCTTGGGGTGGAGTGCACAGCTAGTTTTTATTATACTTAACTCCTTGAATACCAGGCAGCAAATCTATCAAAAATGTCATGATTAGGATCAAACCCTGTGAAAGTCAGAGAGGGCCTAAAGTTCACTGAAGGAATTTGATCAGAGATGAGGTTATGGACAGAATAGGAGGTAAAAATATTTGTTGCTCTATTGCTTACTAATAAAAAAATAACATTTTGACATGGGTGTTTTGATGAGGGCTATATAAAAATGACCCTGTCATACTGGCCTTAGCACTATGTTTAACTTTGGTGGCAATGAAACCACTGATTTGAAAAGCAAAATTTGGGGAACCAATAAGGGCAAAAGAGGGAAGGAATGTCAAAGGGAAAGCGAGATACCAATAAAAGTTTTGAGAGGGCCAGGGGAGACAGGTGGACATGGCTTCAGTTGCTGTGCACTATTTTTTGTCAGCTTTGTGGGATATCTGGAGAGTTTTCCACTGGTTTTATAAAAGGGTGCTTGAAAATGATATTAAAAACTCTATCTTTAACTTATCCTTTTTTTTTTTTTTTTTTTGAGACAGAGTCTCGCTCTGTTGTCCAGGCTGGAGTGCAGTGGCACTATCTCGGCTCACTGAAACCTCTGCCTCCTGGTTCAAGCAATTCTTCTGACTCAGCCTCCTGAGTAGCTGGGATTACAGGCATCTGCCACCACACCAGGCTAATTTTTGTATTTTTAGTTGAGACGGGGTTTCGCCATGTTGGCCTGGCTGGTCTCGAACTCTTGACCTCAGGTGATCTATCTGCCTTGGCCTCCCAAAGTGCTAGGATTGTAGGTGTGAGCCACCGCACCCAGCCAACTTATCCTTTTTTAACATCTAGTTTTCTGTGAGTGTTTTTGGATGTGCACTGTAGATGGACATAGTGGTATGTGATTACTATTTATAGATAAATAATACTTTGTTTATTATTATGTAATAAACACTGTGTGATAAAGAATTTGGCTGACCTTGGTTTCTGGTTCCTGAGAGGTAATCTTTAAACACATTGAGTTTCCCAAGTGACTGAAGTGTCTCTGTTCTTCAAGGTGGGCCCCTTAGAGCATATTTGATGGTTTATGCTAATGTGATGACTCAGGATGGAAGCTGGCCATGTTAGGAAGACCAAAGACATGATGAGATGGTTGGAACTTTGAACCAGGTGGCATCAGTTCCACTTCCAAGGAGAGAAGACGCATTGAAAATTGAGTTCAACCATTTGGGCAAGGATTTGATCAATCATGCCTATGTAATGAACCTCCAGTAAAACCTCTCTGGACACTAAAGCTTGGGGAAATTTCCCTGGTTGTCAATACTATGCATATTGTCATGCAGCAATGCCATTAGGGTAATGTCCCTGAGGACATCAGAAGCTTCTGCTCTGGAACATTCCCAGATCTTGCCCTGCTTATCTGTCTTTTCGGCTGGTTCTAATCTGTATATGTTTGTTATAACAAAACTGTAATCATAACTGTAGTGCTTTCTTGAGTCATTTCTGTGAGTCATTCTAGTGGATTATCAAACCTAAAAGGGGTCACAGAAAGCCCCAAATTTGTAGACAGCTGGTCAGAAGTGAGGGTGGCCCTGGGGATTCCCAAATTTGCAGCTGGTGTTGCATTTGAGCCAATCTTGTGGAGGGCTGTGTCCCTAACCTTGAGTTTAGTCAACTTTGAGTAACACATATTTGATGATTTTTTTTTCTGTGAAGATATATATTTTTCTGAGAAGGAGTCTTGCTCTGTTGCCCAGGCTGGAGTGCAGTGGCACGATCTCAGCTCACTGCAACATCTGCCTCCCGGGTTCAAGCGATTTTCCTGCCTCAGCCTCCTGAGTAGCTGAGACTACAGGTGCGTGCTACCACATCCAGCTAATTTTTGTATTTTTAGTAGAGACGGGGTTTCACCATGTTGGCCAGGCTGATCTCAATCTCTTGACCTCATGATCCACCTGCCTCAGCCTCCCAAAGTACTGGGATTACAGGCGTGAGCCACCATGCCTGGCCAAGATATTTTATTTTATAATCAAAATAGGCAATACAAACAAGTTGGTATAACAAAGATTTACATAAATAACTGGGTATAAACTGTGTGAAGAAAAACACCCGTGAGCATGGTGGCTGGGCTCCCAGCATAGGATGGAGACCAACCAGGTGGGTCTGCTTTGAAGAGGTAGGAGCCCAGAGGCTGAAGGGATGGCTGGGTGGGGCTGCTCTGAATGGAAGGGATAAGTCACTCCATAAATAAAACACAAACTTGCAAAAACACTTAAGAAAGAGCCTCATTCAGGCCCAGGCGTGAGGTCCAGGATGCTGTCAATAGCCCAAAACTTAGCAAAAATCCTGTAGTAGCTGACTCTGGGCTCGTGAACTGCTTTGTGCTCTCCCATGCCTACACATGGCCCCTGCCTGGCCTGGCTTCTGATCTACAGGAGGCATCGCTGGCCCAACAACCAGATACTAACAAGTCTGAGGTGCTCCCTAAACCAGGAGGCAAGAAAAACCAGAGGGCAAAGGGCCTTAAACTCAAAAAAGTCTTAATTACTAAGGGTATTTGGTTAAAACAAAGTTTGGAAACCAACTAAAAATACATTCAGGCCTTGTGACATCTCTTTTCTCTCCTACCATTCACTAGTGATTGTTTTCAGTATGCTGTGGAAAGGAAAAGTATAAAAAAGAATCATTTGGTGTTTATAAGTAAAAATTAGGTTGTAGGATATAATAGGCTTTAAATGTGAACCAAGTGTTATTCTGTAAGTAGACACCATGAGATTGAGGACACGGAAACTGTGACATATGCTTGGGCTGCTTGTAAATTCTTGTACTTACACTATAATTTTTATCCTTGCTTTGAAAATTGATGGTCTAGAAAGGGAACAGTATGTGAGAATACTTAATATGGGCTCTAACATGAACAGAATCAGACATCATATACCATGACCTATCTTCTCTGGTGACCTCCCATGTCTAATGTTGTGCTGTTTTTCTAATTTTTTTTTTTTAGTTTCCTTTAATGTCTTTTTTTGTTTTATTTTTAAGAAGGGGGTACATAGGTGAGGTTGGTTTGTAACTGATAACTAGGATAATTATCTTAGTTAACTGAACTGGAAAGATAAATTCTAGATAAGGACTCCAGAATTTTCCACCTATAGAAAGGAATCCTACATTTAGCAAACAATGTCAAAGACTTGAAAATATGTAGAGAGTAAACTGGGTTCGTATCAATTTAGACTCAGAAGGTTTGGCCTTTCTACTCATTCACAATGCAGTGACTGAGTGCATATTTCTTGCTGACTGGGCAAATAGAAAATGAGGGTCAAAAACATGTATCATGAGGTACAGAACACATTGGCTGAGGTTAGGAAGCAGACTTGCTGGAGAGCATATTCATGATGGTCCTGAAAATACTTGTAAGGTTCAAGTAAGTCATAAATGTAACTGTTATTTTTTAAAACCCAGAACTCTGTTTTCTAAACAGAATAATCAACAATATTTGCTTTAAAGCAATCATTATAATGCCAACCAAAACCCAGCTGAATATCTAGGACTAGAAAATAGGCTCTTATCACAACTTCGTCTGAGGAGTTATGTGACAGGTGTAATTATTGTCCTTTAAGACAAATCTACCCTCAAAGGCAAGTAACTAATTTCAAAGAAAAGAGGATATGCATATTGCAATAGAGGGAGACCAAGAAAAATGCTAGAAAATGCTGGTATTTGCAGTAAATATTGTAACACAAAACTGCATATTAAGAGCTGCGAGGGAGTATATTTTCAGAGTGCAAGTGAAACAGTACAAATAGCAATCATATTTACATAATACCTTTTATTCAAGAGTCTAAGTCTTTTATTTAATCTTTAAATTCCCTATATAGCCTGACTTGGGTAAGGCTGCATCTACATAATTTAGCTTCTGGCCTTCCCTGTAGTGTCAATATTTATGGAAATATTACCACTTCCGAAGTTCAGTGAGGCCAAAGTACAGTTGAGTTGACCACAACACAAAGTCATAGAGGACAAGTGTCTCTCTATTCTCTTAGCTCCTTCTGTATACATAATCAGCACATTAACTGCTAACATGTGTTTTGAGCTATTTGCTATTTCCTGAGTTACACACACACACACACACACATACACACACTTTTCTGAAACCAGAATGCAAGCCCAGCTTTGTCTGTTTGGTCTGAACAGAAACTTAGTGAAATGCTTAACTAAGACATCTTTAATTCAAGGCTTTTCTCTTTTTTTCACATATCTTCCTTCTTTATGGAGCTATTTTCTCTCTCAGTGTTCAGCCTGGGGAATTTATTGAGACAAGCCAGAATCAAGTGCAGCAAATGAAGGTATGAGTGGGTGAAAAAAAAACAAGAGAACCCTGGCTGGAAACCAAAACAGTAAGAGAAACTTTGAACGGAGAAATGAGCAGACATTTCCCATCAGGTTACAGGGCATCTTTGGTTCTTTTCAGATGTCTGACATTTGTGCTGTACTTCACTGGCACTAACTTATGTGCAAATATACCCCCATCCAAAAAATAAAACGCTGTTTTAGGGAAAGAATGTGCTACAGTAACTAATCAGGTAACTTTAAGTCACATTACTTACTACATAAGATAAGACACATTTTTTTTTTTTCTCTTTATCAGTCCTACCCACATATTCTCTCCATCTTACTGGGAAGAAGAAGAGTCTCATATAAGCAAAGCTCTGGTAAAATAAGCAGTGCTTCCATATATGATTTGAATTGAAAGCATTGGTTTGTTTTCATCATAATGATCTGATACTATTCCAGCTCTCAGTCATCATTTTTTTGTTGTAGAAAACATATAATTGATATGTGCCTGGGCCTATGCTAGACTGTGGAGATACAAAGTGAATAAGATCCAGTCTTATATAATTCTTGTTCTGTCATTCATATGGTCATTCATTCAAGAAATATTTATGGAATACCTAGTACATGCCAGGGACTATTCTAGGCACAGAGAATATAATACCACATAGAAGGGACAGAGATCCTCGTCCCAAGCAGCCTGCATTCTTATTTACACAGTAAATAAATAAATTATATATATTTCATAGGGCGATAAATGCTATGAAAAAGACATAAAACAGAGAAAGGGAATAGAAAGGACTGCAGAAGGTTGCAATAAGAAATAGGGTGGGGGAAGAAAAGAAGGCCTTCCTGAGAAGGTGACATTACAGCGAAGACATGAAGGAGGGATGGGGGCTACCAGAAGGGTGTCTGAGGGAAAAAACTTCCAGGCAGTGGGATAGCAGATGCAAATGTTCTTAGTTACAGGCAAGTCCTGAATGTTCTAGGAATAGCAAAGAAGCCGGTGTGGCTAAACTGGCGGCACGTGGAGAAGATAAGCAGCAGAAGACGAGGGTAGAGAAGCAGTGGGCAAATTGTACGGGGTCTGGTAGGCTATTGTAATGGCTTTGGCATTAATCCAGGAGAGGTGGGATGCTGTGAAGCTTTGGAGCCGAAGGGTGACAAGATCTGATTTACAGTTTTAAAAGCTCACTCCAGCTGCTGTCCTGGGAAGATTCTGGGGGCCGGACCAGTAGTAAACGCAGGAAGACCAGTTAAGCGGTTCCAACAATGTAGATGAGATGATGGTGGCATAACAAGGTGGCAGCAGCGTACTGTGGGTTGAGTTGTGTCCTCCCAAAAGATGTTGACGTTATAACCCCAGGACTGGTGAACGTGGCCTTATTTGGAAATAGTCTTTGCAGATGAAGTTAAGATGAGGTTATTAGAGTAGGCCCCAATCCAATATGACTAGGTCCTTATAAAAAGTAGAAATTTGGACACCGAGAGAGACTTATATATAGAAAAGATAATGTGAAGATGTTTTTGGTCGGCTGCGCTGCTTCAGGTTCTTGACTTCACCACACAAAAGAATTTGAGAGCAAGTCCAAAGTAAGAGTAGGTGAAGAGGTTTATTGCAAAGCCAAAGTATACTCTGAGGCAGAGCGGGTTGCTCAGAGGGAGAGACAGCAGCTAGTGCCTTAAGAGGAATTCCTTTTATGGGAGCTGTATGGGCATATTCATAAAGTACTGGTGAGGTCAAGTATGCAAAGGAGGACCTGCAGTTGGAGAATGTGCTCAATATCTACATGCTTGAACACATATCGCATGTATCATTAGCATATAAAATCTCCACCTAGGGGTATGATTTTTACTATTAAAATTAGGGAAAGGTTACTATGAGCTAAACCTGGAGACTAGACAGGAAGGCAGGAAGACGGGGCCTAGACTCGGGGGCCCTGCGTGCTGTTAAGGTTGTGGCTAGGAATGGTGCAATGCTGCAGAAGCTGGAGGAACACGGGAGGGAAAGGGCGCAGATGACAAAGGGCTACGTGCTAACACATTTGAAAACTTAGCTAAAAACGATAAATTCCTATAGAAACATGAAACTTCAAAAATTGTTGATGAAGAGCCTAGGTGTACATGCAGGACTCCAGAGAAGCCCCTGGCTCTCACAAGGCAGGAATTTGTAGCTAGTAGTTTCCTGGGCATTCGGTGCTGATTGGCTGGAGATTGGGAAAGCTATATCAGGAACAAGGGGCTCTAGTTCCCTTTCCTGTACTGGGTATTAGCAATGTCTAACAATCTGGCAGTTTGCTGGGATCCTCTAGGACTGCTTACCCTGCAAAAGAGTTAGGTGCTGAGGCACGAGGGTGCAAGAGGTGTGGAGCCTGCTGGGAAAGGGGCCCACCGGGCTTCCCAAGGGGGCAAGTCAGTAGGGCCTCCTAATCCTACTTATCCTCCCTCAAAGACAAAAGGAGAATGTACTCTACGGGCAAGGACTGCTTGAGGCTACCAGAAGTTAGAAGAGAGTCCCGGAACAGATTTTCCCTCAGAGCTCTCAGAAAGAATCAATCTTGTGGACACTTTGGCAACTTCTAGCCTTCAGAACTGTGAGATAATATATTTCTGCTGTTGAGTCTACCCAGTTTGTGCTATTTTGCTACAACAACCCTAGCAAACTAATATGCAGTAGATGTGGTGAAAAATGGTGGGAATTATAATTTTGCAGTTTGTCTCATTACTCACAAATTCCAAATTTGCAAATTCACCTGCTTGCTAAAATTGATTTGTAACCTCAAAATCAACACCCATGATGCTTTCATGGATAGCTGCAGACATGCTCAGAGCAGTGAGAAATCTGAATTGTCTGACACACATGTTCCCAAGTAAGGCTGAACAAGGCCCTGCTCACACTGTAAACGAGTGCCCTTTCACAGTGTATTTAGTGCCATGCTTTCCGTATTTTTTTTGTGCTCGTTGTAGGTGACTTTGCTGTTTTAAATAGCCCTCAAGTAGAGTGCTGAAGTGCTGTCTGCTGTTCCTGAGCACAAGAAAACTGTGATGGGCCTTGCATAGAATAAACATGGGTTAGACAAGCACCTTTTGGGCATGAGTCAGAGAACAGTTGGTCCTGAGTTCAATGTTAGTGAATCAACTGTATATATTAAATAAGGTATATTTCTGTAGAAACTCAGACAAAACATAGTCATGTATTAATTAGTTGGCAAAATGTGATGCAGGCTTGCAGGACAACAGCCCTGTAATTCCCTTCTGGAACAATAATTCAGTATTTGCTAATTCAGTGTCTGGCAACTTTATAGGGCATAACTGTCATGGATAATGGGAATAGACTGTGTTTTGAAATCAGACCCAAGATATAACAGTATTTTTTGAAGAACTGGGTGTGCAGTCTGAGAAAATGAGGAGTTAAGATTAACTCCAAAGCTTTTAGCCTGATAAGCCAGAAAGATGGAGATGTCATTTATTGAGATGCAAAGGCAATGGAGGAAACAGGGCGTTTTGAGTTTTTGTTTTTGAAGGGGCTGATGATTAGGAGACCTCTATCTTCTAAATATAAATTTGAGTTTAAGTTGGGTTATCTGCACAAAAATAATGTTTTGTGGTTGGGTCCAACCAGCAATAACAAATGTATCATTAACATCCTGGGAGAAAGAAGAGACTCCCTGCGGTCCAGTGTAGGGTGGTGGTAAGAGTCTGGGGGCAGAATTCTGTGCTCTCCTCCCACCACTGCCCCCTCTGAGCTGTGACACAGAACTGACCTTTTAGTCAATAGGAGTCTTGAGCCAGATTAGAAAGCTCAGAACAGAGGCTTAGCAATTGCTCCTTACATCTTAGTTGCTATTAGCAGGCTAACTTTCATATTTAACATGAAGTCACCTTAATTTAAGACCACTGTATAGCTTTGAGGGGAAAGAAAAAGAAAAAACTGCAGAAGAGAACATTTGAAGGTGAAATTGCATTCCAGTTTCAGCACATCTGCAATGGTACCCTGAATGTCACAGAAATGAATTATTTAAAACGGATAGGAAGAGATTGTTAAACTTTTATCCTCAGTCTCCGATTTTTTAAAAAATATTAATCTGCTTACCAGATTTCCTGCTCTTCAAAAACGTCTATATTTATAGTTCTTCATTGTATCATAAAAAGCAGAATGTAAATAAATAAGAGAGGGGGAGATAAGCCAATGATATTCTTCTACAGCAAATACAGCAGCCTGTGGCCATGCCATACTTAGAACAGAAAGATAGTAAAATCGGGGATGGAGAAGATTTTAAGTCAAGTTCAAATGCACTGCAGTAGGTACAGATCCTGAGTCACAGTGCTAGAAAGAGCCTGGCGGTGTACTGGAGGTCACGTTCTAATTGAAACCCAGTAAACTCTCTGGTCACAACCCATTTGAGAAAGGATGTGAAGTTTCAGCGGTGACCTGGTATTTCTATACTTTCACTTCGAAGGAAGTGAAGTTTTCAGTGGTGACCTGGTATTTCTACACTTACTTAAGCCTATTTAGGACCTATCTCTCTAATAAATCATTCATTAATTTATTTCTTAAATCAAACCCTGCTGGGGGATCCAGGCACAGAATACTGCATTTTTAAAAAAGAAGTAGCCTTTATTTTCCCAAATCCATGGAGCCACTAGACTGCTGCCTTGGCCTCTACAACTCTATGCTCCTTAACAAACTGCAGATTTAAGCAAACAGATATCTGGCAAATTAGCCTAGTTAAGGACCATGATGACACACATTTTTACCACATGGACAAGTCTGAAGCACATCGTAAGCATCATTGCAGCTTCCAGTGTGATTGTTTAGAGCCATCTAACATCCCTGTGATTTTTATAAAACACCCCAATTAATTAAGATAACCTCACTAGGTCTGCGTTTTCCATGTAGTTTTACTCACTCATTCCATGAATATTGAGCAGCCACTAAGTGCCAGGCTTTGTAGCAGGGACAACAGATAGAATAGTTTCCCCTTCCCATACACACAGTCCAGACATGGCAATAGCCAATTTCCAAAGTTCGGGGTGTTCCGGGCTCAGAATGGGGAGTATCATATGAGGCCTCGGGGGGCGGGGGGTAATGCCTTTATCTTCCCACTTTAAGGGAAAGAATGAGCTGAACCTCCTATGCAAAGTAGAACGATGATTCTCTTCTCCCGATAAGAAATAAAATAAGTAGCCTCCAGGCATTCCCTTCCGCCAGAGGAGCAACTGTTTTTTAAATAGCCCTTTGGTGCCCAGTCTATTACTAAACCATATGAGTCATTTTTTAATACTACTGCATGTGAGTTAACACAATCTTCCCAAATTAAAATTTTAGATGGGCCCTCAAAATTTTTAGGGTGTGGTTTTCCTGCAGGTTTGTATTGAAAGTATGGGGTATCTCCCATTTTTCCCCCTTTCATTTGTTTTAAAGGAGAAAGGGAGAGGCCAGAGACCAAATGTCCCCGTTCCTCTGTAGCTGATCTATCTGGAAGATAAGCAGCTCAGACTTGAGTTTCTAGATGGATATAGCCAGGTGCATGTCCAAGGCACAGAGGTGGGTATTTATAACCCATGGTAACATTAAATGCAGTGCCTTCTTCTCCTGTTGAGCAGGGCAATGATCATCTGTAGCTCCAGGCATTCATACATTATTGTTAGTGCAGATTTCTGCAGGAGCATCCATCCAGGTGAGAGGTTGAATAAGTGGAGGAAAAGGCACATAAGCCCAGTAAGAATAATTTTGTGTAGCAGTTAAATCAATGTGAGAGGAAACTGGTGAGACAGAAAGTATAAGGAGAATCATTAAATAAAACCTAGTGCAAGTGAGATTGAGTGCTGAAGGAGGAAGAGAACAGAGGGATGTTATTTTTAGGCTAATAGAAATGGTGAGATTTTTAGGTTTGTAAGGAGAAAAAGAAAGGTAATTAGAAGTGGGATTAGTTAGATGGGTCTCCATTGCCATCAGAGAGGAATGAATCACACTTATTGTGATTTGGGGTGCCTGCTTCTGAGGAGTTGGCACAGATCTCACCACATCTGAGGGCAGTCTCTGACACTGACATCTTTTCCCTGTAGTTTTTGTTGTCAGTATTTACCCGAAGCTTGAGTCTCCTGGTGGGCACCCAGACAGGGGATTGATGATCTCCTGGTGAAACACAAGCATATCCTCTTCCCCACGTTATAATTGTGCCAGGTTCCCAGGTGTTGGTTTGGGAGTTTTTCCATAACACTGGCTTGCCTTTGTTTGGAGAGAATTTTTTGCCTGTATAATGGCATTTGGCTACAGTTAGATCATTATCTTTAGGAACATTAAAAAAATTTAAAGTAAACAATGCCAAATGTAATTGGGAGTAGGGGATAGTTAAATCATGTTTTCATTGTTCAGCCTGAACAATTGGATTTTTAAAGTGCAATTGACCCGTTCCACCACAGCCTGTCCCTGAGGACTGTAAGGGATTCCAGTAATATGGGAAATTCCCCACTGTTGCATAATAAATCAAAAGTCTTACTAACATATCCACGGGCATTGTCTGTCTTTATTTGATATGGAAGCCCTATAACCGCAAAGCAAGAATACAGATTTTTTTTAACATGGGTCGTGCCTTCCCGTTTGGCAAGTAGCCCAGGTAAAACCCGAGAAGGTATCTACAGAAACATGTACATATGACAGTCCGCCAAAGGAGCTAACATGAGTCACATCCATTTGCCATAAAGCATTAGGAGCTAGGCCTCTGGGATTAACACTTTGTACTTCCTGATTTGGAAGTACAAAGACCTGACACTGAGGGCAGCTGTGAATAATAAGCTTACCCTGTTTCCAGGTAAGGGCAAATTTATCTTTTAATCCAGCAGCATTGACATGAGTGGGATTATGGAACTCCTGAGCTTCTTGGGTTGTAAGAGACCAAACAGTCGACTTTATGGTTACCGGCAGACATGGGTCCTGGTAAAGTGGTATGAGATCTAATATGTGTAATATAGAAAGGGTGTCTACGCTGGCGAACCGCCTGTTGTAACCTTGAAAATAATGAAGCCAATTCAGAATTATCAATATGTTTGCTAGTAGCAGTTTCTAGATTTTTAGTGGCATGTACAACATAAGCAGAATCAGAGACAATATTTAAAGGTTTGACGAAATCCTGTAAGGCAGTAATCACAGCAATTAACTCTGCCTTTTGAGCAGAAGTATAAGAGGTAGAAATAAGCTTGTCTGTAGGACCTACATAACCAGCATCAGTGAACACTGTAACAGCCTCAGGGATGGGCTGATCTTTGGTTAATTGAGGGACCACCCAAGACGTCATTTTTATAAAATCAAACAATTTGTTCTTTGGATAATGATTGTCAATAATGCCAATGAAATCAGCCAAGCGAATTTGCCACACTATGGAATGTTGACAGGCAGTTTGAACTTTGAGCTGATTTAAAGAAACTACAAATAAATTTGGATCAAATCCAGAAATTTGAAGTATTCTACACTGAACCTGTCCAATTAACATGGCTATTTGGTCCAGATAAACAGACAGTTTTTGACACAGAATGAGGAAGAAAACAATTCCACTAAATCATTATGTTGAACTATTAGTCCAGTAGGGGAGTGTAATGAAGCGAAAACCAGAAGCTGAAAAGTCTGAAACGGCTGTACTCTAGATAACTGGGCAGTCTGGATTCTTTCCTCTATGAATTCCAGTTCTAATAAAGCCTCAGGGGTCAAAGTCCTGGGACTGCGGAGATCAGAATTTCCCCACAGAGTAGAAAACAAGTTAAACAGTGCATAGGTCGGAATACCTAAAGTAGGTCTTAAATAATTAATGTTACCCCAAAGTTTTTGGAAGTCATTTAAAGTTTTCAAAGAATCTCTCCTAATTTGAACTTTTTGAGGTTGAATACATTGTTTATCGACCACCATTCCTAAATATTGAACAGGAGTGGCCTGTTGAATTTTATCCCGAGCGATGTGTAATCCAGTCTCTGTAAAACTGTGGCTCAAATTTTGATAACAGTCAATTAATTCTTTATCAGTGGGGGCAGCAATTAAAGTAGCATCAATATAATAAAGAATATAGGCCTGGGGAAATTGGGCTCGAACTGGTGAAAGCACTTGCCCAACATAAAGCTGGCAGATTGTCGGGCTATTCAGCTTTCCCTGAGGAAGTCCTTTCTATTAATAACGAGCTGCAGGCTCCTGATTATTGATAGATGGGACAGCAAAAGCAAATTTTTCGCAATCCGATTTATGTAACGCAATATAAAAAAAAATATTTAAGATCAATAACTATGAGAGGCCAATTTTTAGGTATTAAAGCAGGGGCAGGCATGCCAGGTTGAATGGCCCCTATAGGTTTAATTACAGCATTAATGGCCCTTAAATTGGTTACCATCCACCACTTGCCTGATTTCTTTTTTACTAGAAACACAGGAGAATTCCAGGGGGAAAGAGAAGGTTCCACATGTCTAAGTTGTAACTGTTCAGAAACCAAGTGAGTTAAAGCCTCCAGTTTTTCTTTAGAGAGCAGCCACTGTTGAATCCAAACGGGTGTGTCAGATTTCCATTGTAAAGGGATAGGATCAGGAGGCGTGGCAGTGGCCACCACTAAAAATGATAACCTAAACCTGCCCTGTTTTCTTTTATAGTAATTGGGAGGGATTTAGTAATCTCTTCACACTTTGGACTGAGTACTACATGTACTAGTACTACAGAGTAATAGTACTACAGAGCTCAATCACCCCACCCCCTACAGTGGAGGTGGACAAGCATTGTACTGAGACAGAAGGAAAGGCTGGGACCCATTTGGGTTGGCTGTAGGTAAGTATGTTTGTGCTGGGGGTTGCGTTGGGACTGCCTGAAGCGGAAATGCAATGTTGGTCTAAGTCTGAAGTGTCCCATTTGATGTCGGGGCCTGGGACTGGCCCCGCTCCCCATTTCCCTGGTGTGTGGCAGGGGGTTTCCATCTATATCATACTTAGAGCAGCAATTACTTGCCCAAAGTTTACTTTTGCAACAACGTGGGCAAACAGTAGCAGCAGCATTTGGCCATGTTTGTTGAGTGGGCTTGGCTGCTTTTAAGTTTTTAACAGTGCAATTTTTTCGATTATGACCAAGTTGGCCGCAATTATAGTAGGCTCCAAGAAAAGAATTAGTGGGACTAGTTTGGTTGGTGTCCTTCATGGCTCATGCCCACAGAATAGCTTTGTGGGTGTCTGATCCAATGCCTTCACAAGCTTTAATATATGAAGGCAACACCTCGTGATCAGGTAAATTTTGTTGTTGGACAGAACACATGGCCATTTTACACTCATGGTTCACATTTTCAAAAGCTAACATATGAAGGAGAATACCTTGGGCACGCTCATCAGAGACAGATTTTTCAACAGCATCTTGTAATTTAGCTAAAAAATCAGGGTATAATTCAGAGTGACCTTGTTTAACCGTGGTAAAAGAAACAGGAGCTTGGCCCAGAGCACGTAATTTATCCCAAGCTCTCATACACACCTTTGTTACTTGTTCTGTGGTAAGAGAATCAAAGTTTAATTGGGCATAAGTATCAGAGAAACTATCAGAGCCTGTGAGCTGAGCCTGAGTAACTAGAATGCCATTAGTCCGATTTAGTTGAGCTTGCAAATGAGCCTCTTCTGACCACCAAGTACGAAACTGTAAATGCTGAGTTGGGTTCAGAACAGTTTTTGCCAAAATGTCCCAGTCTAAAGGAAGTAAAATGACCTCCGTACCAAAAGTTTGTAATACCATTTTAACATAAGGAGAAGTAGGACCATACTGAGTACAAGCATCCTTAAATTCTTTTAAAAAGGTAAGATTAACAGATACATAACGATGCATTTGTACCCCTTAGAAGTTAGGTGGGTCTAGCGCATCTGGATACGTCCATGCGTCTAATCCACCTGTTTATTTGTTTTGGCATAATAAGCATTGCATTGAAGTTTCAAGAGTAGGCATCTGAGATGGAGTCGGCATAGAAGTGACAGGAAAAGCACGCGTAGATAAGGGAAACTGAGGGTGAGGGGGTTGGACCAGAATGAGAGTGTGAGAAAGGGGTATTGGGGGAGCAGAAGGAGCACAAATATACTGGTGATTACTGGCGTTCATGTGTGAAGAAGGATACAAAGAAGCAGGCCGAGTGGATGGCAAAGTGACTGGCTGAGGAACCAAATGACAGGAGGGTGAGGGGCTGAAGTGGATGGGGGAGGGCCTGCATAATTATAGGTAAGTTGTAGTTTGGTTCTGGAGCCATTAGGTGACGCCCAGAGGCAAATGCTGCAAAGGTTTGAAGATGGAAGAATTAGCATATATGTGGTCCCAGGCTGTGTGAGTTGGGCCAGGAGCTTCAAGTACCAGTTCTTCGTGAAAAGAAGTAAGATAAGTAGGGGGTAACGTTAAGCCAAAGTCACCAGAGTTAGACACTGAATTTTTAGCATCGTAAGGTGGGGGAGGAGTAGCTGAAGGGAGAGGCTGATCAGATAATGAAGGCTGTGTGGGAGAGGAAGGTTGAGGAGGTATTAGGACAGCAAGTACCAAGGCCCAATTATCCCAGTGTCGAGAACAAAATTCCCTGTTGAGACAGTTTCCAGAATGCTGTACCAACACGATCCAATACTTTTACATATAAGGTTCCTTTTTCAGGAAACCCAAGGCAGTACTTTTCCACCGCCCTGAATAGAGTGACCATATTTTCCATGGTTACTTGGACCCTTCCCTGTTTTAACAGGTATACATTTAAGGTTCCTTTTTCAAGAAACCAAGGAAAGAATTTTACCACTGCCCTGAATAGAGTGACCATATTTTCCATGGGTACTCGAATCATTCCCTGTTTCAACCAGAGTCTCATATAGAAGAGATAAGTATAATTTTCAGATTCCGTGTGACCCACAGTTAACCCGGACCATACACAGACTACTCACCAGTCATCAGGGAGTCGAACATGCGTTTCTGTGGACTGAACCAATGATGTTTCTCCGCACCTACCAAAGGGAATCAGGTTCCCACATGCACTTAGAAAAAAAGAAAAACCACATGGGCACCAGATGTTGGGGGATCCCCACCTTCGATATTCAACATGGGTTCTTTTCTATTTCCCTAATTGTCAGCTGGTCTGAGAAATAAAGGGAAAGAGTACAAAAGAGAAATTTTAAAGCTGGGTGTCCAGGGTAGACATCACATGTCGGCAGGTTCCGTGATGTTCCCTGAGCTGTAAAACCTGGAAGATTTTATTAGCGATTTTCAAAAGGGGAGGGAGTGTATGAATAGGGTGTGGGTCACAGAGATCACATGTTTCACAAGGTAATAAAATATCACAAAGCAAATGGAGGCAGGGTGAGATCACAGGACCACAGGACGGGGTGAAATTAAAATTGCTAATGAAGTTTTAGGCATGCATTGTCATTGATAACATCTTATCAGGAGACAGGGTTTGAGAGCAGACAACCGGTCTGACCAAAATTTATTAGGTGGGAATTTCTTCATCCTAATAACCCTGGGAGCGCTACGGGAGACCGGGGCTTATTTCATCCCTTTGTCTACGACTGTAAAAGACAGCCATCCCTAAAGTGGCCATTTTAGAGGCCTCCCCTCAGGGACGCATTCTCTTTCTCAGGGATGTTCCTTGTTGAGAAAAAGCAATATTCTGCTATTTGTTTTTGAAAGAAGAGAAATATGGCTCTGTTCTGCCCAGTTCACCGTCAGTCAGAGTTTAAAGTTATCTCCTTTGTTCCCTGAACATTGCTGTTATCCTATTCTTTTTTCAAGGTGCCCAGATTTCATATTGTTCAAACACACATGCTCTACAAACAATTTGTGCAGTTAACACAATCATCACAGGGTCCTGAGGTGACATATATCCTCCTTGGCTTAAAAGATGACGGGATTAAGAGATTAAAGACAGGCATAGGAAATCACAAGGGTATTGACTGGGGAGGTGATAAGTGTCCCTGAAATCTTTGCAATTTATGTTCAGAGACTGCAGTAAAGACAGGCATAAGAAATTATAAAAGTATTAATTTGGAGAACTAATAAATGTCCATGAAATCTTCACAATTTATGTTCTTCTGCCATGGCTTCAGCCAGTCCCTCCGTTCGGGGTCCCCGACTTCCCACAACAAAACTGCAGATTTAAGCAAATAGATACCTGGCAAATTAGCCTAGTTAAGGACCATGATGACACACATTTTTACATGGACAGGTCTGAAGCACATCATAAGCATCATCGCAGCTTCCAGTATGATTGTTTATAGCCATCTAACATCCTTGTGATTTTTATAACACACTCCAATTAATTAAGATAACCTCACTAGGTCTGTTTTCCATGTAGTTTTACTCACTCATTCCATGAATATTGAGCAGCCACTAAGTGCCAGGCACTAGAGTAGGCACTGGGATGTAAAAGTGGGGAAGATAAACAGACTCTTTATCTTCGAGGAAGTTAGAATCTAGCAGGAGAAAAGATAACCAAATAAGCAGTTTAAGACATTGTAAGATATACTGGGTAGTATTGTCTCTAGAGCTCACTACATAAGCAACTAAACTACTCTGGGATTAAGAAAAGCTGCTCAGAAGAAATGAGAATCTAGCTAAAATCTGAATGATGAGAATAAATTAGCTTGATCTGGGTGAAGGTTGGAGGAATATGGTTTGTTATGAAAGGCAGAGCCCAGGGGAAGAGAGACGCAGAGGTATGAGAAGTTCGAGGGACTGAAAGAAGTTCAGAAACTAGAAAGAACTGAGCAAATATATTAATATAAGGTCAGCATCCGGTTTCCAAAATATTGGATGGAATATAAGCACCTGAGGTCTTCCTCAGAGAGCATAATTTTACATATCAAACTGCCTATCCAGCTCCTATCAAAGGCATAAAGTAGAAAAGCGACATTTAGAGAAGATAGTCTAGGTAGCATGTAATCCATTCATACCCTTGAGTGGTTACCATTCAGTTCTTGGATCATTTGAGACCACAAGAACTCTATGTGCTTGGATTATATTTGCCCGGCCACTCACAGAGGCCTTCACTGAAGGTGCTCGAATATTCTGTCTTCTTCAAGACATAAAAAAACAAGTCTCACAGCCTTTTTAGTACTAGTTATAAAAGCTATTGTTAACATAAACCCAAAGTGCCCCAAATAAAAAGCATTTCCATCCAAATTCAACAGAAACTTTTTTGAAGTTTCTTATTGCCCTGTAAGATTGATATGTTTTTTTTTCTCCTTTCCTATAATGAAAGCTATATAATATATCATGTTTAATAAATAAAATATCTAAAAAATATTTTTTGGCCTTGGTTATTACCTTGGTTTACAGCAATCTCATAACCAAATTGTATTTCAAGCACAATAACCGTTTTGATCCTTTGGATTTTCATAAGCTTTGAAATTCTCTATAAGACACCTTTTATGCAGCCCCTCAGATCTTCCCAGACTCACCTGTCTGAAGGGCTCTTGGCCACTTGTTCATTCCTTCTGCTAACCACTTCTGCAAGGGCTCTTCTGGACTATCACCTGTGTTATGACACTGGCACAGCCCAAAGCAGCTCATCTCAGGCCAAGGCCACAGACCCCTTGCCTCCCACAGTGAAGTTTCCCTGCTGCTACTGAGCCATGAGTCACCCATACATGTGTAACTGGGAAGTGTGGAAGAGTTAAAGTCCCAGAAGTGAACATCGGACCAATAGAAGAGAAGAGCTAATAGGTCAGTTCTTCCTTCCTTTTACCAGATAGTCTGTCCTGAGATGCATTATTCATAAGGCACCTCTGAAGGTGTTCCTGTGAGATCAATGGTCAGTTATACTTGCTACCAAGTAGAGATCAGTTTTCAAATCCCAACCCCCTCCATGTTTGTTCTCTCTCTTCCCTGATGCTCCCTTTCTCCTCACTCTTGCTTCCAGGCACCATATATCCCAATAACCTATTAGCACGTAAAGCTTTTTCTTCTCTGTTTCAAGAGAATAACAGCTACAACCATCATCCTGATTCTTGGGAGTTACTCTCTACTCATATTTTACTAACCACAGTGTATGCATTTTTTTGTGTTGAGTTTCTCACATTCTTTTTGAAAATTTATAGATTCTAAATAAATTCTAAATAGGCTCACAGTCAGCTTAATTTTGTATTAATTTTACAGAACTGGGGAATTTGGCCAAAGAGGATAATTTAACTCCTTAAATAAAATTCCACTGGAAAATTCAAAGCACAGTCTAATGTGTTTTCAAAAAAGAGATAGCTTCCATTTCCTCAAAATAATCTGTTAGCTTGCTGCTTGCTACTCTCCCTAAATCTCCATGCTTGCTGATATGGTTTGGTTGTGTCTCCACCCAAATCTCACCTTGCATTGTAATAATTCCCAGGTGTCATGGGAGGAACCTGGTGGGAGGTAACTGAATGATGGGGCGGGTTTTTTCCCATGCTGTTCTTGTGATACTAAGTCTCACGAGATCTGATGGTTTTATAAAGGGCAGTTCCCCTGAACATGCTCTCTTTCTGCTGCCATGTAAGATGTGTTTTTGCTCTTCCTTCACCTTCTGCCATGACTGTGAGGCCTCCCCGGCCATGTGAAACTGTGAGTCAATTAAACCTCTTTCCTTTATAAATTATCCAGTCTTGGCTGTCTTTATTATCAGCTTGAAAACAGATTAATACACTTGTCTTCTCCTTAACAGACCAGAATTTGTGTGTAATAATTTTTTTTTTTTTTAAAAAGGGAACTTTAATTCTTCCTATATAGTAAGATAGTTTTAGGATTCTGGAGAAATCACAGTCAGCAAGCTTTTTATTTCTTTCTGAATAATCAAAGTGCATTTTGTTGGGAAGAGTAGCTGAAACTTTAGCTGCAGTTCAGCTTTAATTAATTTTTCTTTTTGCTAGATATGTTTTTGTGTATTTTTTAATACACTTAAGATCAGCACTTGGAGACCAGTAATTTAAAGAATGTGTTTCTTCTTGCTTATTTCTTTCAGAATGCCTTATTTCTTGTTGTAGAAGGCCATCACTGAATATCAGCAAGCTTCCTCACCCACAACCACCATTCAATTATACTGTACATGTAAAGCAAGTTTTAGTAGCTGCACTGGAATAGTTTTCCCCAAAGGGCTTTTTTCATTTATTAGACAATTCTGTTCTTATTCCTTAAACATTTCTTAAGATTTCTGATTTTTTTTTTACTTTTGAAATTAATAATAATTCTTAAAATATCCATTTTGTGCTAGTTATTTGTCAAACAGGAAATACAGATAAATAAGATAGTCTTTCCCTACAAATAGTTTCTAATCTAGTAGGAACCTAAGATAAGTATACACTTAAGAAAAACAAAAAATTAAATATAATTGGTGCCATAGCGGCAATACACATACAATCTTAAATCTATTGTTGAGAGGAAGAATAGAACCATTAATTCCTGGCTAGATCAGTTTGAAGTAATTTCTATATTTTTTGCTGGGAAATCAGGATGTAATTCTGTTTAGTACTTTAGATCATCTGTTCAAAATATATATTGGATTAATATAGTATACGCATATGTGTGTATATATATAATATAAATATATAAATATAAAATACAATATTTTGTGTGTGTATATATGTATATACACACAATGTATATTACGTAACATATATTGTGTGTATGTGTATTTATATTATATATAAAACATATATGATATATATAATGTATATTTCATTATATATAATAAAATATTATAAAATGGAAGGACATTCTGACATGCTACAATATGGATGAAACTTGAGGACAGTATGTTAAGTAAAATAAGCCAGTCACTAAAAGACAAATACTGCATGATTCCACTTATATGAGCTACTTAAAGTAGTTAAAATCACAGAGACAGAAAGCAGGGTGGTGTTTGCTGAGAGGTGCAGGGAGAGAGTGATGGGGAGTTACCGTTTAAATATAAGTTTTACAAGATGATAAGAATTCTGGAGATGGATGGTGGTGACGGTTGAATGTATTTAATACTACTGAACTATATACAGAAGAAATGGTTAAGACAGTAAATTTTACATTATATTTTACCATGATAAAGAAATGAGAAAAAATAAGAGTGTATATATTGTATTGTATTGTATTGTATTGTATTCTATAATGGGGAAAATGATTATTGAAAATATAATGAAATAATAGCAGAGTCTGCTAGGTCTTCTGTGATCTTCGGAAAGTGCTAGGGTAGTGTGGGTGCAGAGATGAGGGTATGGCTAGTATTGTTCGCTGTGAATAAAGGTGGAAGGGGGTAGGAAAAGGGGTAGAGATACCTTTTAAAGCTTTGTAAAAGAGATAGCCTTGAAAAGTAAATAGACTTTTTAAAGATAACAGAGAAAGTATTTCAGGCAGAGAAACAGAGGTAGTAAAAGGATGGAGTTTAGGTAAACAGAAAATTTCTGTTTAGATGAAACATAGAGCAAATGGAAGAGAGTGGTAGGAGATGATGTCAGTAAAATAGATACTTGGAGGTTTCACTGTCCACTATGTTAGCGAGTTTGGATTTCATTATAAATCAATGGTCTTAGCCAGAAATGAGCTTCAGAATCATTTGTGGAGCCTTGAAAAAATCATATGCCCATGTATCTCATGGGAGACATGGTTTAGTAGATCCAGAGTGGAGCCTGGGCTTGTATATGTTGTCAAAGCTCTACAGGTGATTAACATGTGCTCTCAGAATCACTACTGTACATAATAAGATGTTACTGGAAGTTTTATTTTTAAGGCCTGAGATGTACTAAGGTTCACTTATGTAGCTCTGATGGCAATCAGATGGATGACCTGGAGAGGGTGGAACCTGAGATAAGGAGACAAGATAAAAGACTCCTAAATGAATGGTTTGGATTAAGACATTGGCAATAGGAAGAAAAAAAAGCAATAGATTGGAGAGGCATTTGGAAAGTCAAAATGATTGAACTTGGTGGTCAGTAAGATTCTATTCGTAAAAGAGGAAGAAATAAAAGACATTGCTCATATTTCTACATCAGATAACTGGGTGATGGTGGATCTATTAACTGAGATAGTAAATGCTGGCATAGGTACTAAATGCTATGTCTGACAGATTGGCTGTCAAAGAGTTAGGTGCTCAATGAGTGCTTGTTGAATGAATTTAAAAACCCTAATAAATCAAGTGATCATATAATTTTGGATAAAAAAAAAAGGGGTTTGTTTCTAGAAGGGGCTTTTGTTGGTTTTTGACAAATCTATATGCCTTGGGGCAGATGGAGTAGCAGATTGAGGAAAGAGACATGCAAAGCAGAGAAAAAAAGGATAGAAGAAAAGAAGCACAAATGTTGGAAAGTTTAAGCTGGGCTCCAGAAACAATGAATGGTTTTGTTTGCTTCTAGAATAGTAAGAGATGAAGCCATGAAGACATAGTGGCACCAATATGTATGTCTGAAAGTCAGGCTGAGGAAGTTTTAATTAATTCAACAGGCATTAATGAGGCAGGACTTTTGGGCAGAGGTCTTCCATATTTTTAAGATCTTGTTCTTTTGGAAAGCTTAAAAGAGCACTTCTGACCTGGGACTCCTGGATCTCAACATTTTCAGACAGAAAGTAGTCAAGGTTAAAATTACCATATTATATAGCAATATGTGTTTCATGCTATATGTGACAATTAACTAGATGTCATAACACTCTTAATTGAACCAACCTTTTTGTCACTAACTTGAATGCTACTTTTATCATAAACTATATCCTTATATAGATTTGTGCTTATCTCTGGATTTTATATTTCATATCATTTTGTACAAAATCTGCTGTATTTAATTGAGATTGCCTTGAGTTTATAAATTAATTTGAGAAAAACTGGCATTTTTATAATATTCAGTTTACTAAAAAGAATAGTTATTTAAGCTTTCTTGAAAATAATATAAAAAGAATAGTTATTTAAGCTTTCTTCTGTATTCCTCAGTGGAAGATAATTATTTTTTCATATACATCTTAAACTTGTCTTTTTAATTTATAACCCTGTATTTCTCTTTTGAATTGCTATCGCCAATAGTATTATTTCTTGCATTGTAACTCTGTGTGTGTGTGTGCAAATAAGAAGTCTTCCTAGATGAACAATTAAAATAGAAAAAAAAAAAAAAGCAAATGGAAATATTTTTAATAGCATCTGACCCTCATTGAACTGATATATATATATATGTAAAAAACATTTTAGATAATATTATCATAGAAAACAAACAAAAAAAGAATTTTTTTGCCTACGTATTGTCAAAGTTTTCCTTACATAAGATAGTCTGTTATTATATTTACAGTTATAGTGTGGTATTTCTTCAGTCAGTCCTAGTCATCACCAGTGGGAGCTCCATTTTGGGAGCTCCATTTCCCTCCTAATGCCACACAAAGCCCTACATAGATTCTTGCTCTTTCCACAGACAAACTGCCCTCTTTAGCCCTGTGCTTGAGCTCATAACCCTTCTCCTTGGCTTTTCAGTGTCTCCTCTCAAGGTGCTGGTGGGACAGAATGCAGGATACTGTAGCCATAGGAATAAACCCTCACTGTAAACACTCATCAGGGTCAGAAGTATTTTCAGATAGTTTGATGCAGCTATGAGTCAGAAATGGTTTTGGTTTTATCTAATCCTTTATCTCAGTCCTTCAAAATTTTTCAATTTGAATAACTTGTTTAACAAATCTTTTGGATGAGAGGTCCATAAACTTCTTTCATAAATGGCCAGATCAGAAATATTTTAGGCATTACCAGCAATATGGTTTCTGTTGCAACTACTTAACTCTGCTGTGGTAGTGTTAAGGCAGTCAAAGACAACAATGAGGGGGGTTTATTCCAATAAAAGTTGATTTACTAAACAAGCAGTGGGCCAGATTTGGCCCATGAGCCATAGTTTCTCGATCCCTATTTTAGATCAGTAAACTTCCAAACTATTCATTATTTATATTTAAAAAAATCAAAAGCAATGCACTAGTTTCCATGGAAGCAATGATGACAAAATGCAAAGCACTGGAAATGAACAAACTGCAGAAAAATCATCAGAATGACTTATCAATCCCTAAATAATGCTTCTGTGCATAAACAGCATTTGTTTTTAAATGAAGCACAAGTGGGATTGTAGTATAATGTAAACACATACATTACATTGCGGTATGGTCACTGCTTTGGGGAGAAAGAAGGAGTTGACTGGAGAACCATTATTATCAGCAATAAGAGTATTTGCTCTAACTTACCAATCTTGTACTGCATTGAAGGATTCTTCATTTGTAATGTCATACATTAAAATAAAGCCCATGGCTCCACGATAATAGGCTGTGGTGATAGTCCTGTATCTTTCCTGGCCTGCTGTGTCCTAAAGAATAAAAAAAAAAAGATAATCTTCAGAAATGAGGCAATACATTTTTGGGAAATGATTAATAATTCCAAAAAGAGTCACAATAGAGTCTAAAGTGTACTCATTGTGTATAGCTATCTTTTTTAGTCTTGCTTCCCCTAATGATTTTTCAAAATGATTTTTTTACTGATACATAATAGATGTAGATATTTTCAGGGTACATGTAATAATTTAATATATTTATATAATTTTTAAAGATCAAATCAGTATAATTAGATATATAACACTTTAAATATTTGTCTTTTCTTTATGCAGAAACATTCAAATTATTCATTCTTAGCTACTTTAAAACATACAAAACATTGATTGTTGTAAATTATAGTCACCCTACTGATTTATCAAACACTGCATCTTATTTCTTCTACCAAACTCTATATTTGTACTTCAAATGATCAAATCTAAAAAGTATTGGTGTTCAAAAGAGTTGAGCAGGAGCAAGGGATAGAAAGCTTATTTAAAGAAATAATAAGAGAAAACTTTCCAAAGCTTGAGAAAGAGATAAATAACCAGATGTAGTAAGGTCAGGAAATACCAAACAGATCTGACCCAAATAAGACTCCCCCAAGGCATGTAATAGTCAAACTCTCAAAGGTGAAGGACAAATGGAGAATCCTAAAAGCAGCAAGTACAAAGAAGCAAATAACATATAAAGGAGCTCCAATTTGTCTGACCACAGGTTTCTCAATGAAAACCATAAAGGCCAGGAGAGAGTGGGACTGCATTTTCAAAGTGCTGAAAAAACCTGCCATCCAAGAATACTGTACCCAGCAAAAATATCCTTTATCTATGAAGGAGATAAAGTCTTTCTCAGGCAAACAAAAACTGAGAAAATTCACCACTACCACACTCATCTACAAATGTTAAAGAGAGTTCTTCAGTTTGAAAAAACACTCCATTAATATGCAAAAAGAAGACACTTGAAGGTATAAAACCCACTGGTAAAATTAAGTGCATAGACAAACCAACAATACTCTATAATTGTGGTAGCAATCCCCTCATAACTGTAGTATGAAGCCCAAAAGACAAATCTATCAAAACAACAATAGTTACAACAATCTGTTAAGATATAAGCAATATAAATATATGTAAATTGTAATAACAAAAAGTCAGAATGTGGGAGGATGGAGTTAAAGTGCAGAGGGTTTTTTTTTTTTTATGTTTTTCTTTGTTTCTATTCTTTTCTTTGTGATCTAGGATAAGCTGCTACCTCTTTTAAACCACTTTTATGTCCTAATGATTTTTATATGGCAGTTCTGCAATATTCTGAAAAACTCTTTTTTTGGTAAAGAACCCGCTGAAAGTACCTTCGACATTTGTTTACTTCCATTAAGCGGCATCTGACTATAGAAAACAAACAAATAGAAAGATCATATTTATTTACAATCTGAGCTTTTTATTGTAGTTTAAGATCAGAGGAATATATTAGCTCCACCACTATGCATTTGTCTACCTACTAAGTACAAGCCACTGTGGGGAGAAAAGGAAGTTTATAAAAAGGTCCCTGCTTTTAAGAAGCTTGCAATTCAGTCTTGGTTTATTCAATTTTAAAATGGGAATAAAAATATCTGCTTTGTATGTATGTTTGAGTCAGACAGATCCGGATTTGAGGGCCTTCTCTCCCATTAGATAGCTGAGGAATGTGGCCAAGTTACTGAAACCAAATCCTTCTAACATTTAGCACGCTTGTTAGGGTTCCATGAAGTAACACATATAAAGTGCTTCTCACAGAGAGCAGCACACAAAAATTGGTCAATAAATAGCAAGTACTAGCTTTTATTCCTTAGATGCAGGACAGCAAGGTTAATACAAGATAAAGATAGCAGCTTACAAGTACAGATGTTTGACACTTGCAAAAGAGATGGCATATAACAGTTAAATTTGGGAATCAGAGGCAGATACATCACCAAAATGGACCTGTATATATCACATATACCTTATAGTGTAACTAGAGTAAATGTTCCTCAATTCAAACTCCCTCCTCAGGACCTGGGGCATCACTTATAATTCAAATGTTCTTCAGTTTCTCTCTTTGCCACTTTCCCTGGAGATTGGCATCTAACTTCTCTTTCCTAGTTCTCTTTAGACGCTTAGCACTTTGGACAGAAATACGATATTCTTTCTGATGTCAATCTGGACTCTCTTATCCCAGAGATGCCTCCTTTGGATGCAGAGTGCATCCCAGCTACCCCTAAGATTTAACAGGCTTTGGAGGCAAAACTAATGTGTTGCACACAGGAACAGCTTCCTTTACCATCAAAATGAAATTAATGTCTCATAAGGTCACTATTGGGAAGGATTCATGTTGAATTTGCTGTTCTTCACCCTTAGGTATGTACCTACTTAGATGCTTACACCCCACCATGAACAGCAGTGTGAAACTAAAGATTGCCTACAACTCTTTCCCAATTTGTGTTATATCCTATTTGACTCCTGAAAGTTTAGAGAAGAATGATCAAAGAAGGCTGGGAATCAGTGAATGATTCTGGAAGAATGTAGGGTATAAAATGGAACTGAAAATTAGCTAAGAGTATGAATTTTTATGAAGCCAACAATTCTACTCTTGGAGCAGGGGTAAGGCCAACCTCACTAGAAGGTATTTATTTGGTAATTTTACAGAAAATACAGTTTCAAAAGTAGGATGAAAACAGATTATAGTACTCAAAATAGCAGAAATAATGTAAAACAGGTGAGGAAGATCTTTCAGAACATACTATCAATGGCAGAAAACAAAAAAAGAAAGTAGATTTCACCACATGAAAATCTGTCAATCCCTTGAATATAAAAAAAGTAAAATTAAAATGATAGAACATCAAATGATAAACTGGGAAGTATATTTGCCTTAGACCAGAGAGATCAAAGGTTAATATATTTAATATGTAAAATGGTACCAAGACATCACTAAAAATGTTAAATATTCTTTTTTTTTTTTTTTTTTTTTTGAGACGGAGTCTCACTCTGTCACCCAGGCTGGAGTGCAGTGGCGCCATCTCTGTTCACTGCAAGCTCCGCCTCCTGGGTTCACGCCATTCTCCTGCCTCAGCCTCTCGAATAGCTGGGACTATAGGCACCGCCACCACGCCCGGCTAATTTTTTGTGTTTTCGGTAGAGATGGGGTTTCACCGTGTTAGCCAGGATGGTCTCGATCTCCTGACCTCGTGATCCTAATAGTAAAAATTATTTATGAAAAGGCATATAAATGACTAATGAATTTATAAAAAGAATCAAATCCCAGCCATAATAATAAAAATGCAATGCTGCATAATTGCATGAATATATGATAGAAATTACTTGGCCACTATTTGAATATTTTACTGTACTTTGCTTACTATTTTATAAATATTTTAAAATAAAAATGTAGATGCTAGGGATAAACATAGATGTCGTAAAGTGTAGCTCATTGGGACAAATATACAAATTAGGCAGAAAGAAGCAAATCTTGAACTTATTTGGATATTCTTATATATTCATTGGATTTAATTCAGTTAGCAGTATATCCAACTGTGAAACAAAGAAGAAAATTAGATAACGTGGATAAAATACCAGAATCAAACTTCAAGACTGTTTAAAATGCAAAGAATGAGCAAAGTTTTTGTGACATGTGTAAGATTTCTGGGGAAGCATAACTAGTTATAACTAGTCTATTTTAAAAATTTTCCGTATTTGGCTTGGGTTCATATTTTCCAGAACATATTATCTATAAATGTAATTTACCGTTTTTATTTTGGCTATTTTAAAGTAACTTTAAATGGCTTTTTTTTTCTCTTGGTCATACTTTTTTTTTGGCATTGATTACAAAGCATTCTTATAGGTTGGAACCCCATGCCTGCTGCCTTCTCTGCACTGCAATAGACAGCTTCCCCCTAATTTCTCAGTAGGGGAAAACAACCTGTATACCAAGACACTGCTAAAAGGTGACGCAGACCTTTTCTGTCAAGCATGTTTTCAGCACAGACACTGAGTAATGTTGTGTTGGAAAACTGACTTTATCTCTCTCTTCCTTCTTGACCTCTTCCAGTGATGCTGTCCCCTTTTCATAAGATGTTAATTTCATTTTGACAGTAAAGAAACTTGTTGTATTGTTATAAAATGCATCGATTTCATATTGTGGGTATATTTAATCTTTGAGAGAGAAGAAATCAAGTCACCATTATATTCTGATTGAAATGCTACAGGAAACTGTTAGAAACCACAGGGTTGAATAGCCATTATGTATCAAAATCAAAAAAGAGTGAGGGAAAAACCAGCTTTCAAGAAAAAAAAAAATAGAAGCTTTCAGTAGTACTTGAGTCACGGCAAGGGGCAAGATCTTCAACGTCATTCTGATTTGAACCCAGAAATACAATCTAATTGGTAATATTTATCATTTAAAAGCTCTCAGGGAGAATAAGAAATTGCACAAGTAGGGAAAGTATAGTAAGAAATAAAATGAGAAAATTTATTCTCCAAATACAGAGAATAAAATTAAGCTAATAAACAGACATCAAGCTGACTTTGTTTTGGCTTTGAAAACAATTTCAGGATTACAAACTCATTAGCATTTTCTTCCGTTATATCAGGAAAAAAGGAACTGGGAAAAACACTTCATTATAATTGACATTTACTAATGATGGAAGAAGTTTACATCTGAAAGAAAAAAACATTTTATAATGTCAAGTGCCACTAATGTAATTAAACCTGAACAGTCTCAGGTAACTGACTAAAATGGTATTTCTCCCCAGTTTGCCCAGGAAGCTGGCTCCAAATCCTGGCTTTGTGTTGTTCCTCTCCCTAGCTGACACTAATAACTGGATAGACTTGATTTTCCATAAATGTAGGCTTCTGGTGACTGAAAAACACAACTGGAAATATCAGAGAGAAAATTAGGGATAAAAATGTGATTAAAAAATAAAAACTTTCTTCCATGAGTGATAGCTTTCATTTTCCTTTTTTTTTTTTGAAAAAAAAAAAAAAACAAAAAACAAAACAAAACAAAAAAACCACATTTCAGTTAGCTTAAATATTTTGATTTCCCAATCATGTTTTTAGGAGAATTTTAGCATTAATGGCAAGTTTGATTAACAAATACTTGAATATCTGTCAAGAAAAAACTATAAAATGGGAAACATTCGCAGCTTGATAAGTAGTAGCTTAAAACTTTTTTGGTTTGAATTTTGGCACTCTGTTTCTGCCTCAGAATTTTGTTTTCTAATGAAATCTTTCTTTTTTAAAACTGTATGTACTGAATTCTTAAAACCTTCTAAGGTCATGCAGAAATAACATTCAGTTTTAAAATTCAGGAAATAGCAGTCATTGGTAAGGTAGGAGTTATACTGTAATTTGTTTTTTGTTTTAGTGGTTACTTCTCTTTGTATTTAATTAAAGGGAAAATGGGAGTAACTTTTAGTAAAGAAATGTAACTCAAATAATATAACCACGATCAAAATACATTTATTGGATACCTAGACAGAGAAAAATAGATCAAAGGACAGACAATCCTGATACATGATAGAGTAGACAATTTTATAGGTGGAGAAACCAAATCAAAAAACACTGGTGTTAATTGTTTAACAAAAGTACTTTAATTAAGCTATAGAAAGGAATATGTGATAACCCAAAAGGGGAAGTCAAAAGAAATGGGGGATGGGAACAGTGTAATCCAAGACAAAAAAATACATGCTTTACCTAATGAGTCTCCAAATGGACACAAAGAAGTAAAATAGAATAAATACTTAGTCACTGAGCACTCAAGCAAGTGGGGATCTCTTAACACATACCTAGTTACCTTTTGCCCAAAGAAATTGTTTTGAATCATTAAAGACAGATTAAATTATGCTCAGTATAGTTTAATGTTAACACTGATTGATTCATTCAATAAACATTTAGTGAACACCTATTACAAGTTAGGAACTATGATAGGTATATATTAAACTTATTTCACGTATTCTAATCATATTTGTACATTTTAAAATTCTACACATTGAGATCATTTCATTAGGAATACCATATTCTCTGTATATCTACAAAAATTTACAGTTGAATGGAAAGAAAAAATGAGAGTAACTATTAGTAATGAAACATAACTCAAATAATATCACCATTTATTTTCCTAAAGAACTAGACAGCATAGCAATTTAAAATTGTAATAGAGACAATTTATTTAGTGTCGAAATCCCTCGATTCAGTTTCTGCTGTTGGCTGTATTGTCTCCCAGAAAGATACACTGAATTCCTCACCCCAGAACCTATGAATGTGACCTTATTTAGAAAAAGGGTCATTGCAGGTGTAACCAAGTTAAATGAGGTCTTCTTTTTTAAAATTATTTCAGTAGGTTTTTGGGGGAATAGGTGGTGTTTGGTTACATGAATTAAGTTGTTTAGTGGTTATTTCTGAGATTTTGGTTCACCCGTCACCCGAGCAGCATACCCTGTACCCACTGGGTAGGTCACTTTGGATTAAAATGGGCCTTAATCTTTATATACGTAACACTTTAGAGACGTAACACTCAGAGGAGAAAGCTATGTAAAGGCAGAGGCAGAGACTGGCCTGATGAATCTATAAGACAAGGACTGCCAAGAATTGGATTCTTCCCTAGAGCCTTAGAGACAGCATGACACTGCTGACACCTTAATTTAGAACTTCCAGCCTCTGGAACTGTGAGACAATAAATTTCTGCTGTGTTAAGCCACCCAATTTGTGCCTCTTTGTTACATTAGCCCTAGGAAACTAGCACAGTCACCGACCCCACTTTGCAATCTTCATGATCAGACTGAAGGCAATATAAATCTCAGAGCTACCCACACACACTGTTAGTACTTTACAGAAGAAAAAACTACAGAAAATTCAAGGTGGTCTATGGAGAAGTCAAACATAGTCTCACTGTGTGAATTCAGGAAAGATGTTATGCTAAAATCCACTACCATATTCTACATTTAACTTACATCAAATGAACCTCTTCAAAAAAGTTGGTTTGATATACCTTGTTACTTTAAAAACTAGGTATCTATCTATATCTCCATCTCTTATTCTAATATATGTCCTATTAGAAGGACAGAGCAATGTTGCTTGATGTGACAAAAATTATATATTAGTTTCTGTTGGAATTTCATCCCAAAATGATTGAGATACTGTTCCACAAAAATGTAAAGTCATGATGTATATACCGAGACACAACTCCCGCAAACAACAGAAACAACAGAATTTCAATTATTACACACCATGTTGTTTGTATAATGTCATTAATACTTGCCCCCAAGTTGCATTTTTAGAAATTTCCATAAATAGGCACAAAACAGTATTGAATTTGTCTTTTAAAAATGTAACAAAAATAGGAAGCTTAAATATTGTATGCTTTCTTGTTGCATATTTATTTTTGGAATGAAATAGCAACTTCTTCCTTAGAGCAGTTAATCTTCCATTAAAACAAAATTTACAAACCACTTTTCCCAACTGATCTTGTGCAGTCAGCCTGACTTCATTTATGCACATTCAGTTATACAAGCACCTGTGAAACAAGCCCACATTTTAGAAGAGTACTAATAAACCAGCTGCTAAATAGTTCTTCAATCAGTTTAACTCCCTACTTATTGTCCTTTGTCCATCCTTTTCATACCAGCAGATTTTATTGATCAGATTTTTCTTGTCATGATGTTTAGTTTTGTAATACCAAAAACATTCATTTTACAATGGCATCCACTTCTAAGTAAAACCTAATAGAATAAGCCTGAGGCAGAAGGATAAAACCTGACCTATTATTTCATGGCAGTGTTACCATGGCAATTCATCTTTCCTGGAAGAGAGGAAAAGCCATAGATAGCTTTTTTTATAGGGGGCCTTTGACTCCATTGTCAGTAATACCCTGACATATCTATCAATTGTACGTTTCTGCTCATGAAAGTTGGAGATGGTTTTCAGTAAACACTCAGAACTCTCTTCAAGACCTTAATAAAATTTACAACCGAAAGTATATAAAGGCATCTTTACTTATTTTATTTCAGTGCTTGTTTTCTAAGAATGTTTAACACAAAGGCAGGAGAAGACACCATTTTTGCTTTCCTTCTAATTAATCTTTTTGACATACTTCTTCCCAGTGGGATTTTGATTACACTAAATTTTTTCAAAACCTGCAGGATAAATACATAAATTCAGGCAGCTTACAGCTCATAGTCAAGGTTGAGAATTGTTTTTCTTCACAGAACACAATAAGAAACGCTTGCATAAGATCAAATGCATTGCGTTTTAAAGGATAACAGGCTTTTGAATGGGACTTTTACTATTGCCCTAAAATAGGCAACTAAGACTCAAACCAGACTCTTTATAAAGGGTTGGGCACTTTCATACACACAAAGCCATGTGCCGATTGGGCTCATTGAATAGTATCTGCTTAAACAATGAAATTTTGATCTGCTTTTGTGCAAGAGTACTTGATACCTGGAGAGAGATAGTAGGGTTGAGGAAGGGGAGGCAGTGGAGAAGCCTGATTTCTCACAGGTTAGCATGACTAGATTATGTGAGTTTCCCATGGATCAGTAAACACTACAGCAGGTAGCTGCACTTGAGACATTTTGCCATTAAGCCATCTCTAAGAGAGCTGTCTCCTGGATGAGGTGTGGAGAGCTATGATGTATATTAACAGGGGCAGAAGGGAGCTGAAGAAATTTTAAAGGAGAAGGAATGTGAGCAACTCTTCCACGTCACGGCACTATGCGGCGAGAGAGCCCTAACAAGGCTCCCTGAAGGTCCTCCATAAGGAAACCAGCATTCAGGTATCTGTCACACGGAAGCTTGTTCAGTGGGTGGCAGGACAGGCTTCACTGAAGAAGTCAAGAAAGAATTGTAATTGCACATCAGGTTATGTACAGTCATCTGCCCTCTCTTCATCTCCCAGCTCTTCTTCATCCCTGATTTTGAAACAGCAAGAACTACAAAAAGAAGGGACAGAAAGGGAGGATCAAACTGCTCTTTTGATTGTACTACTAGTCCCTGGGAATGTAGTCAGATTTATGGTAAGGGAAGAATATTATTGTTAAACTAGATACGACAATTTTGCCTTTTTAAACTGGGCTCAACAGCACTGAGATTTCTTTCTGTCTTAATAATCAACTTTTCTAAAAGCAGTTTTAGTTTCACAGCAAAACTGAACAAAGTATGGAGATATCTTATAAACACCCTAGCCCCACACATGCATAGCTCCTCCACTATCAATGTCCCCCACCAAAGTGGTGCATTTGTTACAACTGATGAACCTACATTAACACATCATTATCACCCAAAGTTCATAGTTTACATTAGGGTTCCCTCATGGTGCTTTACATCCTGTGGTTTTGCAGAAATTTGTAATGACGTGAATCCACAATTATAGTATCATATGGAGTAGTTTCACTGCCCTAAAAGTCCTCTGTGTTCTGCCTGAGTTGAGTTTTTTGTCTGTTTGTTTGTTTTTTAATAAGAGAACAATGACTGGAAATACTATGAGATCTATTCAAGTCATGGTTTGGGGATGAGTATAGGTGACTGGGCAGAGCATGATCAAAAACAGGGTTTAGATAAAATTAATATCAAAGTACACCACAAGTTTAGGCTTTTTTACCAAGCTAACTACCAATAAAGTATTACAAAAACAACATCAAGAATGTAGACTTAAACAGGGTGTTACATATATGCACATTCATACATATCATGCCATTTATTTATTCGGAAGTAGTAGACTATTTTTTAGATGATGAAACAGAGATAAAGAGGTGAGGTGCCAGTTCTAAGTCACAGTGTGGGGAAGTGACAAAGGTCATACCAAAGACCAGCTTTTCTCAAATATCCAAAGTCTAGTCCTCTTTCTGAGTATTAAGTTGAATAGTGAGGAATTTAGGTTATAGTTTTTTTACTCTGGCTCCCTATTTGATGTTATCATCTCGCTTTTGAACCTTTGTTCATGTATATGCTTTAGATATTTTTCAGCTTCGTTATTCAAACCCCATTCATTTTTCAACCAATTGTAGATGTGTCCAGTGCTAAGACTCTACTGAAATTGTTCATGCTAAAATAATCAATGACCTCATCACTGCCATATACAGCAGTTTAACTTTTGGTTCTCATTTTACTTGTCTATGCTAAAACACATGGTATAGATGATAACCCCTTATTTCTTTAAATTAACTCTTCCAGGGCATGACTCTCTCCTGATTCTTTAGTCTCTTTAAGTTTTCTTCACTTGGCAAGCTCCTTTTCCTGATTGGCAAGCTTTGCTTTCTGCTCACCTCTTAAAGGTGCTATACAGGCTTCTGATCTTCATTCTGTCTCATCATCGTGTATGATGTTACCAGATACTACACTGTCTTCACAGTTTCAAATGTAATCTATAAACATAATAGCTCCACTTACTAGGAAACCTTGATTATACTTCTGTATTCCAGAACCATATTTTCATCATGGGATACACAGATATCTCAAATTTAACTTGTGTAAAAAACTAAAGTCAATGAAATTCTCCAAAATCTACTGTGTCACCAGCACTTAAAATCTTTAATCACAACATCAAAACTCACAAATTTTAACAAGCTGAAAATGTTCGACCTATCCAATATTCTTCTTCCTCTTCCTTCATTAATTCCCGTGCATACTTTTAAAGATGTAATTAGACAAGAAATTATCTTTGCTTAAGCTTAGGTCAAGGCAAAAGAAAAAAAAAATCACCTAAGATTTTTCTTTATTGCAACATTTTTATTCTTATCACCAGTCACAGCCTTGTCTACCCTCTAGGAAAAAAAATACTTTTAGTCCTGGAGACAAGGCTAGTTGTATCTTCAGAAAGAAAAAAAAAAAAAGATGCACAGGAAATTCAGCTTGTGGAATTAAATACATTTTTGAGAAAAAGAAGACAAAAGTATAATTTAATAGATCATATAGTATTAGAAGCCAGGAAACCTGGGTTCTGGTTGAATCTCTGGTAATTGTTAGAAAAGTCACCTTGGTTATCTCATTGGCCTCTCTAGGCTTTGATTTTCTCATTTATAAATGAGAAACTACCTTTTCTAAGTCCTTTTCAGCTCTAAATTAAAATATATTTTTCTTTCTCATGGTATTTTTGATATAGTGGATCAGAATACTTTTTTTTTTTTTTTTTTTTTGAGACGGAGTCTCGCTCTGTCGCCCAGGCCGGAGTGCAGTGGCCGGATCTCAGCTCACTGCAAGCTCTGCCTCCCAGGTTTATGCCATTCTCCTGCCTCAGCCTCCCGAGTAGCTGGGACTACAGGCGCCCGCCACCTCACCCGGCTAGTTTTTTGTATTTTTTAGTAGAGATAGGGTTTCACCGGGTTAGCCAGGATGGTCTCGATCTCCTGACCTCGTGATCCGCCCGTCTCGGCCTCCCAAAGTGCTGGGATCACAGGTTTTTATCAGGAAATTGGCCCACTAATATTTTCTATAATAACTACTATATTTATTTGTATATTTATTATATTATTCTATGACATTTGACCTGATTATATTATGTTTCTTTTTTTCACATCCTGCTTTCTCTTTGGTTGAAAATTTTCTATTTTGTCTAATCTCATGCATCTCTTTATTAATTTGGAAGTTATGCCTATAATAAATTGATTATCAAAATGTTAAAATTTATATTTAAAATAAGCAATCAATATCTTTAACTTCATTTTCCAAAATTCAAATACTTGGAATAATTTTTCAGTCATCCATTCCTATCTTAAATCATAATGTTGTACAATGTTCTATATTTCAAACTACCTTGATTTTTTACTCCCTAAGTCAGGCACTTTTTAACACAGACATTATTTATTTGTATTTATCCACATGTTTTCCAGTTTCTCTGCTCACAAGTTTTTCTTGCATCTCAAATCATCCCTTTTTGTTTTTGAAGTGCACTTTTTTAGAAATCCCATTGGGGAAGGTCTGCCGGTAACAAATACTTCTTTTGTATGTCCAAATATACTTTTGTTTAACCCTTATTTATGAATAATGTTTGGCTGGGTATATAATTCTAGTTATAGTCTATCTTCACTTTATCACATTATTCCATTGTCTTGAGGTTTCAGTTGATACCATTGAAAAGTCTGCTATAAGTCTAATTATTGTTCCATTTTAATCACTATCCTTATTGCAATAAAGACCCATGACCTCCATCACCATCCATACTACCATTCACCTCTTGTTCAAAACCATGCTATGTCTTCCCATTGGCTAGGAAATAAAGTCCAAGTTTCTTAGGCTCTTTTTCATTTGTCCCCAACATATGAACTATCTTTACTCTGAAGCTACTTTTAGGAGTTTCCTTTCATCTTTGGTATTCTGTAGTTTCATTGTGATGTGGCTACATTTACATTCCTTTTACATGTGCTGCTGGGGGAATCACTGTGCTTCCCAATTTTGAGGATTATTGTCTTGTAACAATTCTAGAAGAAAATTTCAGTTATTAACCCTTCAAGCTACTTTAACTTCATTTTTAAAATGTGTTTATTTTAGAATTCCAACTATACGTAAGTAGACAGGGTAACCATACGTCCTAGTTTGCCCAAGAATGTCCTGGTTTATGCCTGTGTTTTATCAATGAATACTTAATTAACTGTTGGCTCAAAAGTCCTCTAGAACCTGTTTCGCTCAAGTTTAAAGCCAGGTGAGGGTTTATCAAGCAAGTTCATAATTTCTGATGTATTTTAAAGATTCTTGTTATATTACCATTGTCAATTCTAAAGAGTTGAAGAATATTTGCAAAAGTTCTAAAGTTCAGCTGATTTACACACTGTAAACATGTTCATTTTAAAATAAAGCCAGTGAGTTTGCCTCTAAAATAAGAATATTTCTCTGCCATGTGCAGTTCTTGCCCTGATTCTCACCAGCTTTCTTTAGTTACCTATTTTGAAAAGTGACTGTGTTACTCATGTAGGTCAAGATCACAGGCTGGTATCTGCCTCACAGAAGTGCTCTGTTTGATTAACATCGTGTTTAAAATTCCTTAAGCTAACATTTTAAAATGTGAATTTTTTTACACAAAAGCCCAGATTTCTAATTTGTTTTGAAAAATTTCAAGAGATGGTAAAAATGGTGCCTGCATTGCTGTGTGGCCATGGAGGACTACAACTAGTAGCAGCTGCCACTTTTGTACTCTTATCTGGCTGTCTTTATGTTGACTGGCCCCTGAGGTATTGAAGTTTAGAGATGACCCCGCTACCTCCGTCACCATTTGTACTACCACTCACTCCTGTTCAAACACAGTCTATGTCTTCCTACTCGCCATAGAATAAAGTCCAAATTTCTTAGGCTACTTTTTATTTGGCCCCAAGATCACTATCCAATTTTATATTTACATTTATACTTTGTATGTGTGTTTATTCTTTTGCGTTTGATCCCTTCATGTCAGAATTCGGCTGTGTTTCCCAGTCTGTCCCTAAGTTTTCTTATCTTTGTCTTCTTCATTGACTACACTCCTCTCATCCATTTGGCCTTGTGTTTTCATGTTCAAAAGAACCCACATATATCTTCAAAAACAAAAATAAAAATATTCTCGGTCAGGCATGGTGGCTATGCCTATAATCCCAGCACTTTCGGGAGGCTGAGATGGGTGGATCACTGAAGGTCAGGAATTCGAGATCAGCCTGGCTAACATGGTGAAACCCTGTCTCTACTAAAAATACAAAAATTAGCTGGACATCATGGTGCATGCCTGTAATCCCAGCTACTTGGGAGACTGAGGCAGGAGAATCACTTGAATCCGGGAGGCAGAGGTTGAAGTGAGCTGAGATCGCTTCACTGCACTCCAGCCTGGGTGACAGAGCAAGACTCTGTCTCAAGAAAAAAAAAAAAAAAAAAATCTATCAAATGGCTATTTTTAAAATTATTTTTGTAGACCATTTTAAACCAACAATAAAAGTAGTTATTAACTTATCCCAGACAATTTAGTGCCTAGGTGAAATTGATGTTTAGACTCAAAATTGATACAAAGCAAAAATTACGTTGTTTAATCAATATTCTTAACCTAACTTCTTAATGAAAACCAACCAAACATTGAATATCTATATTCCTAGCATTGTGTGGTGTACTGAGAAAAATACAAAGTAAACATCTACAAGATACAACCTTGAACTCAGAAAATTTGTATTTCCCATACACTGGTAAAATGAAGTACATAAAGCAATCTGAGAGGCTGGTTGTGTGTGAAGTGTTTATTGTATGATGTAAGTGCTAGAGAAATCAGAGGAGAAATAAATCAATGTGAGCTGAAGTAAGCTCCAGGAACGGGTAAGGTTGGTGCAGGTTCCCAGTGTGCATACTAGTGCTAAATAAGTGAGACTCCGTCTGCTTTTGTATTCAGTAACAGCAATGTGTGGCATAAAGAAAGGGCTTTGGAGTTAGAACACCTGGGTTCCTACCCTGGTTCTAAGACTCATATACAGAGTATCTTCAGAAATATCATCTAACCTCTCTGTGCATGTTTCCTGATTTCCAAAATGAAATCAATACCTAATAGTGAGTTGAAATGCAAGCCATAAATGAGAAAAGTTCTCTGTAAAGTATGAAATGCTAGAGGCAGCATCATCATTATTGATTGTGTTAATAAGAGTAAAAAATCGAAGCAAGCCTGTCAGATCCCAATAGAAAGTGTCTGTTAAGACAAAACTGGATTGCTCAGTGGAACATTGTTTCTTGCTCATCCTACTCCCAGGGGAGAAGAGAAAATAAAGATATTTGTCCTTCAGGATCAGCCAGAATCCACATGTTCTCATTTTCTCTCTCCATGCCTCCTTACATAAAAGGAGAACAGAATGCAAAGATGAAATACACAATTAAATTCTTATCATGACTATCATCTGACTATGCTTGCTGATTTCTTTAAGGTCTTCTGCACATTCTTATTTTTATGATTGTTTTGATCCTCATGGAAACAAAGGGCCTAGTGAATTATACGGGTGTTTCAAGATTAAAGCAGATTCCCATATCTCACACTACTTTGAGTGATAAGAATCAATAAGTATTATGTCTGGTGATGAAGTCCCTAAAATAGATAGAAAGAAAAAGGGAAATGAAAATGTAGAAATCAGATGCTAGAGAACTAGAAGCTGCTGCAGCATCTCATCATGTATGCCATAGAGAGAGCAAGCATATGGCTGGCTGTGCAACAAATGTGCAACAAGAGGATACAATGGCTGCCTCTTGGAAGAGCAGGGGAAAGCCAGGAAGAAGATGCCAGAGAAAGGGTGTCAACTTTGGAAAAGCTTCCCTTTTTAAAAATTTCTTTTTATTTATTTATTTATTTATTGACATGGAGTCTTGCTCTTTTGCCCAGGCTGGAGTGCAATGGTGTGATCTCGGCTCACTGCAACCTCCGCCTCCCAGATTCAGGCAATCCTCCTGCCTCAGCCTCTTAAGTCGCTGAGATTACAGGCGTGCGCCACCATGCCGGGCTAATTTTTGTATTTTTAGTAGAAATGGGATTTCACAATGTTGGCCAGGCTGGTCTCAAACTCCTGACCTCAAATGATCCACCTGACTTGGCCTCTGAAATTGCTGGGATTATAGGCGAGAACCACCACACCTGGCCTGGAAAAGCTTCTTGATTTGACCTGAAATAGTACTACTATTAATAATGATATACACTTCTCTTTATAAGTGGGTCCAATTTACTTATTAGTTTCTTTTACAATAGTATTTCATCTTAAATAATTCTAAAACCATAGTGGGATGATAGTACATCCAAATGGAGTATCTAAATATCACAAGTAATTTTGAGTGGGCCAGTACTGTCTCACAAGTGGTTAAAATGGTGAAAAATATTAAGCCTATTTGCCTGGCATTTGGGAAATTATGACACTCAGACGAAGGCCTCAGATAGCCTAGTGTACTTTCACGTGTGAATTTAGTGACCTCACATTTTTGTATGAGATTATACAATATCAAACTTTACAAGGCACAAAGTTACCTACGGCCTCCTAAGATCAATGATAACAGCAAATGAGGCTTCACGATTACACAGCTAATTAGAGACAAACCCTGGCTTTTCGCTGACTTTTTTTTTTTTTTTTTTTTTTTGATATGTTGAAAGCATCCAGAGATGACTTCAATTGCTCTTAAAGTAATTCTTTTCTGTTTAGTTCTGATCAGACACCAATGAGACTGGTGCTCGGATCCATAATTGTAGGAACTGAAATCAGAGGCGTAGGTCAGAGGCCAGCTACAAAGAAGACTAAAGGATTGAGAGATGCGTCTATGGAAAACAATTCAACAACAATTATGAGCCAGGCTCGATAAACCTCAGAAGTCTGAAGAGTGACTTCCTACCAACTTTGAGGATAGAAGTCTTTCTGATAGAGCATGCAGCATGGGAAATGGCTTTTTTTTTTTTTTTCATTTTGAACATCTTCATTCAAAACAGAACTGGAATTTATTGGGAAGAATTGGGGCATGATCATTAGCTGCAAGGATTAAGAAGCTAGAGAGGCAAACATCTGTTTGAAGACTGGACCGTGAATTGTGGACTCGCCTCTGTGGAGGAAGTGCTACCCCTCTGGAAGGTAGAAGGGCCTGGCTGGTGTATGGAGGGTGAGTCCCATGGGCACCCAGGGCCATTTTAATGCTGTCACTCTGGGTGCTGCTTTTGAAAAGGATAAAACTTGACTGAAATGCCAAAAGACAATAACATGTAAAATTAAGCCCAAACTCTTATTACAACTTGACATAATTTAAACCTAGAATAACGTCTACAGAATGTATTCAATCTGAATTCTCCTTAGGGGTTAATTTCTCTGCTAAGGCAGATAAAACAAATTTCCAGGAGTTATTACAAATGAACACACCATATTATTTCCAGATCAACAGAAAATAAGAGTAAAAAGCCACAAATGAGAAAGAACCTATATTGATTTATGTGTGAAAAAGAAAGCAGACAAGCAAATATATGCTATATAGCATACATCTGTACATTAACATTTTAAATTTAAGAAGAAAGATGAGGTAGGACTAAGAATGTTATTTTGGAGAAATAACACCCATGTGTACAGCAAAACTTAATTCTTTATTTTCCATATTAAAATGTTAACAAAAATCACTGCATCACAAATAAACCAAATAGACCTAAATCATTTGCCAAACAATCTGGCAGTCCATAAAGGCATTTTTCCCACATTTAAATTTCACTGACAACATGACTGTTGGCATGAGAAACCTGAAAGGGAATTCGTATTCTGACTATAATTCAAATTCCTATTTCAATGCAAAAAGTTCTTTCAGGGATTGTGTGCCAGACAAATGTATTTTTCTTACCCTGTAAACAGACTCTACTGCTTGAATTGCTTGGTAGCAGAGTCAGAGAGCAGATGCACTGGCCTCTACTGATCTTTCTCCTACAGGAAAGACAGAAACTTCTCCAGCTGGGCACCACTCTGACTGGATTATGCCAGGCATGATGATCATGCTGTGCTAATAAGGTCAGGGTCTGATCCCTGTGTGTTCTTCCCTCTGCTCCAAGCAGTCCAACTATATGCTCAACCTGGTGAATTATTTCACAAATGCGAGAGCAGGCAGATGGGCAAGAGTGTAAGGCTATATTTGCCCAGATCCATCATCATTCATAGAAGGATGAAGGAATGGGCCAGGCATGGTGGCTCATGCCTGTAATCCCAGCACTTTGGGAGGCCGAGGTTAAAGGATCACTTGAGCCAGAAGTTTGAGACCAGCCTGGGCAATGTGGCAAGACCTGTCTCTACAAAAATGTAAACAAATTAGCTAGGTGTGCTGGTGTGCACCTATGGTCTCAGCAACTTGGAAGACTGAGGTGGGGGGATTGCTTAAACCCAGGAGTTTGAGGCTACAGTAAGCTATGATTGTACCACTGCATTCCAGCTTGGGCAACACAGAGAGACCCTGCCTCAAAAAAAAAGAAAAAAAAAAAAAAAAAACGGAAGGAAAGATAAGAGATGACTCTTAGTACCCGAAAACGATTGCAAGCTGCTGTAGAACATGCTCAGGCGGGGCAGGGTTTCTTCCCTTTTGGAACCAAGCAATGAATTCTAATAAAGCACAAAGTTGGCTGGGGGTACAAATAGAGTGAAGAGTTTCCCTATCATTCATTTTCGGGGAAGTTTTAGAAGACTTATTCCTTCTAATGAATTTATTTATAAATGACATTTGGCAATTTAACATAATGCTGCCCTCTCAGAAGTTCTCCCTTAGTAGATCTGGCAGCTAAGTCTGGGAATGTGTACCTTCTCCAAGCACCCTTGGTCATTCTGATGCTGGCAGTCTGACCAATACTGGGTAACTGTTAAGAGAAGGGATTCTAGGGCTGGATGATCTGTGTTCACCTTCTGGCTCCAGTCCTTGCTGGCTGTGTGATGCTGGGCAAATCAATCAATCTTTCTGTACCCCAGTTTTCTCAACTGTAAAATGAGTTTTTCTGGAAACCTAAGGTTGCTATGAAAATCAAATGACCTAACACAGGTAACTTGGTTAGAATAGGACCTCAGACGCAGGAAGCATGCAACACATGTCAGCTGTCGTAACTCCTAGCTGCTCTTTATTTCTGTTTCTTTTTCTTGTGCAATGTTTTATACATCAACATATTTCATGTTCAGGATTTGGGTTTATTACATCTCTATAGAATTATCCAAATACTATGTATGATATCTAATTTTTGGATGTCCTTTTTAAAAAAAGTGTGATTACAAACTACTGTTAATCTCTCTTATTTGAATAAAATTGTATTTTACAAGGAGTGAAGATATAGGTTGTCATTCTTTGCTCAAATATCATTTTTCCAGAAATGGAAATAAGATTACTGCTATGGCCTTCCAATTTGCTTAAAGTTGACAAGCAAAAAACAGTGTGCTTTAAAACTTCTGCCAGAGGACCCACTTCAATATGGAATGTCCAAGGCAATCGAACAACAAATTGAGACAAGTAAATAAAAACTGGAAACTGTCATGGAAAGAAAAGCAGAAAAAAGATGACTAAAATGTTGTCTGGGCTTTTCTCCAAGCTGGCTTTGGCAATGGGATGAAAGCCCTTTGTCTCAATGGTAAAAAATGATTGGATATGTATAGATTTTGACTCAAGATAGAGATAAACTAATAAAAATGGGCTGCATTAGAAATTGGTGAGTACTTTATCACTGGAGATGTTTGAACATAAGAATGTTAAGAAAGAACAACATTAAGGATGTTGTAGAAGAGAGTTGTGCATTCTGTAAGAGGTTAGATTACACAACCACAAGAACCCAAGAGACAAGTTGCAGATGGTATCAAGGTTGCAAAAATGAGATATTGGAAGGTTAATGTTATTAATCAATACAAATAAGTAGAGAAGTTACTGCACGTCTGTGGAACGATAAGAAGTTCAAATGTTACAGATGCTTTATTTTAATCCTAGATGAAAACTTCTAAGCAGAGATAGTCTAAAACTAACAATGTATAAATGGATATATTCTCATTATATTACAACTCTACCTTTTCTTCCAATAACTCTGTTATTACTGCTTTTCTGCTTTTCCTATCCTGTTAATTTCAATTTGTCCATGAGGGAGACCAGCCACTTATTTCTAAATAAAGATATGAATTTGAGATGAATGCCCAAGGTGGCCATTGAAAAAAATGCTTATCCAGAGGTGCTCAAACTCTGACTTCCAATGCTACTGTCTAGCTGTAACTGACGGATCTCACTTCTCAATTCGTGGGACAGTAAAGCTTATTATTCAAGATGGCCACCATAAACTATTCCTAAGCAACAACAAAAGTTTCTGTACTTGCTATCTCCTTTACACTAACTGCTAGATCACCCAGTGGTTGTTTGCACTTGATTATTTTTCTTTGCATTTAAAAAAATTCATCTCAAGTAACTTTCAAACCATCAGAAAAACATCATGAGAAGTATAAATTATAATTTTATGTTGGCTGTACCAAAAATGTAATATCCAGTATCTCCTAAGATTAAATGAACTGCAAGGCTACTAGGAACAATACGAAAGCAAGAGGCGGTGGATTGGGCAACACAGGATGAAGTGCGGCCTTATTTTGCATCATAAGAAGATGGATACTCCAGGCACAAGTATAGTAATGAGTAAAATTTAATTTGCTTCATTTCCAGAAACAAGTTAAATAAGGTTAGGAAGCAAAGGGCTCCTTTCTAAAGAAAGACAGAGGGAGGGATGAAGAGAGGGAGAGAGAGTGGAAGTGGGGAGAGGGAAGACAAAAGTGATTGGGAACAAGTCATTGTAACCAAGGAGTCCTTTCAATAAAAAATGTGGGCATCATCTACTTCTATTCCATAAACACAGCTGCAAGAGACTTACATTCTCCCTCAAAAGAAAATTTCTCTTTAACCTTATTAATATTTACTGAAACATGTTTATCTTGGATTCTGAATTCAAGTGCCTCTTAACTCCTTTCCTAATAAATAGCAAATCCAAATACCATAATGCAAAATTTGTCATCAAAATTTTTAAGAATTCATAAAAGAAAGCCAACTATTTGTAGATTTTCAGTAATCTCACTTAATAACAATATTGCAAAACTCCTGATCATAAGACAGAAGAATCTAGCTCACATTTGGGCTGGTCACTTCTTTCCAATTGCTGCAATGGAATTTGCTTGTGAGAAGCTGTTTTCCTCCTGAAGATAAAGGTTGCTTTGCCTATTTACAAAATAAGAACTCAAAAAATACCAGATGTATAGTTATTATACTAGTTGTTTATTCTAAAGGTACATTGAAAGCAGAGATTCTCTGAAGAAGTATCTTTCTACCTTCCTTTAGTGTAACATATAATGTGATGTCATAAATAACAAGATGGTTAAAAAAAATTATAAAAGATCCAGGAAAAAAAATTAGTGATTTTTAAAAATACTAAATTATTATTCTGTTTGCTTCAGTGCAATTATCTCTGAATATAACATTGCATTATCACTTACTTTGAATCTACCATTCATAAATTTTAAAGCAAAAGGAAACTCATACAATTATTCATAGTTAATGCTGGAGTTAACTATTTTCAGAGTTAATCTCTGATTTGGTAACTTGAGTTTCTTTTTGTGCTAATTAATGGTGAACATGAATCAGCCTGGTGTTTAGCGATCGGATCACCACCCCTAACTCAAACTGGAACTAAATGTTCAACCAGAGAATGAATGAAAGTTACAGAAATTAAAAAAGAAAGAAAGAAAGAAAGAAAAAGCTAGCACCCCTTTAAACTTCTGAAAATATCACAACCAAAAGGATTCAGATAAAGGAAAAGTCATTTTACCTGCTCATCATGTTTTTTATGACCTTTTAATGACCGTTGTTCTGAAATGGAATAGAATCCCAACCCCAGATATATTCAGCACAGATCATGTGTATAGCATTGCTTTTGTGTATCTTTACTAAAAAATTCTCAGTACTTTCAAGAATTCTGTTTGCGATTATACTCAGCTATTTAGATTACATTTCACCTCAATAAACAAGCAGAATTTTTTCCTTTTCAGGAAATAGAGATATTGATGCAGTTTATTCTATCAGAGTCCTTTAATTTGGAAGTCTAGCTGCTTCCTCTTATCTGAGTACACCAGCAGGCAAACTTGAGCATTATGAACCACAAATTACATGCAAACTGCAAGCAGTATGCAGTAAGCAAAGGAGATTTCATGGCTCTGTAGTTTTCATAATTACATTAAAGCCAGGAATGTTTCTCTTCAAACACCAAAATGTGTTTTTATAAAGAAATTGATTTCAGGATTTGTCATTAGAAAGTAAATAAGCAAGGATTAAAGTGGCATTTACTGTGATGAAATAGTGGCTTAAAATAGGTAAGCCAGCAGATATAGTAAAGCATGCTCCAGTCTGGAATAGGGAAGAGGGCTTAGGACTTGAAATCAGAGGCTCTTTCTTGGTAAAAGGCTCAGTTCTTCTACAAGCCTGCTCAGTGACTTGTGGGAGGTCATTTCATCTTTTTACTTTCCTCATTTGCACAAAGATGTAATTAAATTACATATTTTAAGGTCTCATTTGGTTCTAAAGACTCCTCAGGTTAAGGTTTCTTAAAGGAACTGATTTCTGGGGAGAATTTACATTAGTACAAACTATTAGTGCTCCTAAAGAGCTGTTTAGTACATTGATTTTTACAGTTTTATAAGTTTAGGGTAGTGATGCTCAAATTTTATTATGCATCAAAACTTGTTAACAGGAGGAAATTCCTGGGCTCCATGATTAAAGACATATTCAGTAGGACTGGGTGGGCATGGGAATCTGAGCTGTTAGTAGCCCTCAAGGTAATTCTCATGTAGTTGCACGGTGGAGCTCACTTTGAGAATGGACTAGTAGCTTGAAAAAAGTAAAGCAATTTCTCCAAATTCTGGTTTAATCCCCAGTAAACTGTCATAATAGGGTATTAAGGCACAGTAATAATTCCAAATAAAAACTTGCTTTTCATCAGAAATATGATTACAAAAGAATAAATATGGCTGGGCATGGTGGCTCATGCCTGTAATCCCAGTGCTTTGGGAGGCCAAGGCAGGTGGATCACCTGAGGTCAGGAGTTCGAGACCAGCCTGACTAACATGGAGAAACCCCGTCTCTACTAAAAATACAAAATTAGCCATGTGTGGTGGCTCATGCCTGTAATCCCAGCTCCTTGGGAGGCTGAGGCAGGAGAATCGCTTGAACCCAGGAGGCAGAGGTTGCAGTGAGCCAAGATCGTGCCACAGTACTCCAGCCTGGACTGGAGTCTCAAAAAAAAAAAAAAAAAAAAAAAAGAATAAACAAGATGTTATTCATCAGGATAGTCCAACTTTGGCTGCCAAATGTAATTTTGGCTGCCACATATAATTTTGGAAGAATCCCTTACTTCTTTTATTAAAAGTTATTTACATTTCTTTTCATGGAAGTCATCTTTAATTACTTTATATCCTGAGTATTCATTAAACCAATATATAGGTTGCCTTGTATTTTTTCATCAAAAATTGCTGGTTATAACTTATACTCACTATCCAGGTTATCATCAAGTCCATTCCAACAGGTTCCAAAATTTTACAGCATGAACCTATTTTTGTTCGATAAAGTGTGTAGATCTAAATATCAAAAAGATTAACTGAAAATGTATAAATATTAGTAGTTCTCTCTGGAGGGTTTGTTTAGAGGTAGGTTTAGGTTTCTGTTTATTCTTCTGTATTTTCAAATTTTTCTACAAAGGCTATTGTATCTGTTACCATCTTTCTTTTAGAATGAATAAAAAGAAAGGAGAAAGGGAAGACAATAGGAAAAGGAGGAGGAAGGGAGAAGAAGGAAATGGAAGAGGAGGAGAAAAAGAAGGATGTGTGTGTGCAGGAGAGAAAGAATGAGAGAGACAGAGGGAAAGGAGAACAAGAGACTACCTGGCAAATACTGTAACAGAGACAATACAGGAGGCTGGCAAGACATAGCTGTGTAGGTGCCTGGAGGAAATCAACAGTCTTTCTAAAGGAAGTAATGTTTAGAGTTGAGCCTGTCAGCAGAAGTGGCATGTAAGCTTTGTAGGGTAAGAATAGCCTAAAGTGCATGAGGCATGAAAGAAAATGGCCTGTTTGGGATCTAAAAGTAGTTTGCATGGATGAAGCACACACAGCCTGTATGATGTTTAAACTGTGGCTTGAAACCCACTAACAGGCCAGAAACTCTGTGAAGTGGGTCATAGACAGCATTTTACAAATTAATAGGCTATAACAGAAACTATGAAAGTGAATTACATGTAAGAATAAGTGCCAAATTTTGTGAAGATTTTCATGTGTGTCTGTGAGTAGGTGTGTAAATTAGATCATGTTATAAAATACATATTTTTAATTGTAGGTTTAGGTCAGAAAACCGTGAAGCTGTTGCCGAGGCCTGGTAAGTCATGAGTGCTCCATGCAGGAAAATGGCAGGACCAGATTGCATCTGACTAAAAGACATCACTTGAGTTCTGTGGTAGGCAGAATGATGGCTCTCCAAGGGGTCTACTCTCCAATCTCCAAACCTGTGAATATTACTTTACATGGCCAAAGGAATTTCATAGGTATGATTAAATTAATGGTCTCACAATGAGAGGATTATCCTATAATTTCTGGATGGGCTCAATGTAATCACAAAGGTTTTTATAAGGGAAAGGAGGAGGCAGGAGAATCAGAGAAGAGGTAACAACAAAAGGAAAGGTGAGAAAGAGATCTGATGAGATTCTATGCTGTTGGCTATGAAGGTAGAGGAAGGGGCCATGAGCCCAGGAATGCAGGTGGCCTCTCCATGCCAGAGAAGGCAAAGAAGTGGATTCTCCCCCTAGAGCTTCCAGAAGGAACACAGCCCTGAAGACCCATTTTGGACTTCTGACTTCCAGAACTGTAAGATAATACGTTTGTGTGGTTTCAAGCCACCACATTTTTGGTGATTTGTTACAGTAGTAGGAAACGAATACATATTCCATAAGAATGGATTTGCTTCAGGAAGCTAGAAGCTTAAAAATAAAGAGAGGCAATTGCAATATCCTGGGGAGAGACGATAAGTAAACTAAAGTATAATTGGAAAGGAAACTCATCTTCAGAATGAGAAAGATTCTGAAGGTATTTCAAAGGTAAAACTGATAACACCTGAAGAATAACAGAATTTGGAATGTGATTAAAAAATGAACTAGGCCAGGTGTGGTGTCTCACACCTATAATCCCATCACTTTGGGCACTTTGGAAGGCCGAGGCGGGTGGATCACAAGGTCAGGAGATCGAGACCATCCTGGCTAACATGGTGAAATCCTGTCTCTACTAAAAATACAGAATCAAAAAATTAGCCAGGTGTGGTGGCAGGCACCTGTAGTCCAAGCTACTCTGGAGGCTGAGGCAGGAGAATGGTGTGAACCAGAGAGGAAGAGCATGCAGTGAGCTGAGATCGCACCACTGCATTCCAGCCTGGGCGACAGCAGGGCGAGACTCCATCTCATAAAAAAAAAAAAAAAAAAAGGAAATAAAAGATTTTTAAACCGTAGTACCTCAAAAGCTATCTCCTTTCAACTATTTGGAGGTCCATCCATAAAGGAGGAATTAATGACAATGTTACCATAGCATTTCTTCTTGCCAGGATCACCAAACCAAGTGTTCTCAATTTTTTCCTCAGTAGCATGATTGTGAAATGGTTCAAGACCTCGAGTCAATTTCCTAGCCAACTGGAACAGACGGGAATATCTATTTTTAAATATGTGTTACATATTTTAAATACACACCTATGCATCAATTAATCATATTAAAAATCTTCACAGGGAAATAATGATGATGTTTTGCAAAGTGGTTCATAAAGTACAATCACATTATCACCTAACTTGATCTTAGACAAACTTTGCAAGGGAACACACAATGAATATTATCTTTGCTTTGCAGATAAACAACTTAGGGCTCTGAATTGGGAGGACATTCTCAAGCTTATCTATTAGATCCACAAGTTAATTGTGTTTCTAAACAGAAATAGAAGTCTTAGACTGAACGTAACTTATTCAGTATTTTAATAGAATTCAAACTCAGTTCATGGAATTAATATGCACACACACAAAACGCATTCTTTGCTTCTCTCCATCCCCCTCATCACAGAACATGAAAATGTAAAGAATCAGGATGCTTTGGATTTTAATATTAACTGAAAGTTTCATAAAACTAAATCATATGAAACACATGCAAAGCACTGCTTTTGTCTTTTAAAGTATTGCTATTAACTTGTAAGATAATATTCATAAAACATTTCCTCAGCACTTACTACCAAGTGTCATGTGCCATGCTGACTCATTTAAAAATTGAATAGATGGCATCTGCCTTTCAATTCAATTCAAAAATAGAACAGACTCGGGGCATTCCAAGATGGCTGAATAGGAACAGCTCCAGTCTGCAGCTCCCAGTGTGATCTATGCAGAAGACGAGTGATTTCTGCATTTCCAACTGAGGTAACTGGTTCATCTCATTGGGACCAGTTGGACAGTGGGTGCAGCCCATGGAGGGCGAGCCGAAGCAGGGTGGGGCGTCGCCTCACCGGGGAAGCGCACAGGGTCAGGGGATTTCCCTTTCCTAGCCAAGTGAAGCTGTGACAAACTGTTTGGAAAAATGGGACACTCTCACCTAAATACTATGATTTTCCCAAGGTCTTAGAAACTGGCAGACAAGTTGATTCTCTCCCGTGACTGGCTTGGTGTGTCCCACGCCCACGGGGCCTTGCTCACTGCTAGCACAGCAGCCTAAGATCAAACTGCGAGGCAGCAGCCTGGTTGGAGGAGGGTATAGCAGAGGCTTGAGTAGGTAAAGGAAGTGGCAGGGAAACTCCAACTAGGTGGAGCCCATCTCAGCTCAACAAGGCCTACTGCCTCCAGACTCCACCTGTGTGGGCAGGGCATAGCTGAACAAAAGGCAGCAGACAACTCTGCAGACATAAACCTCCCTGTCTGACAGCTCTGAAGAGAGCAGTGGTTCTCCCAGCATGGCGTTTGAGCGCTGAGAATGGACAGACTGCCTCCTCAAGTGGGTCCCTGACTCCCATGTAGCCTAACTGGGAGACACCTCTCAGTAGGGGCTGAAAGACACCTCATATAGGTGGCTGCTCCTCTGGGACGAAGCTTCCAGAGGAAGGATCAGACAGCAATATTTTCTGTTCTGCAATATTTGCTGTTCTGCAGCCTCCGCTGGTGATACCCAGGCAAACAGGGTCTGGAGTGGAATTCCAGGAAACTCCAACAGACCTGCAGCTGAGGGACCTGACTGTTAGTAGGAAAACTAACAAACAAAAAGGAATAGCATCAACATCAACAAAAAGGTCAACTACACCAAAACCCCATCTGTAGGTCACCAACATCAAAGACCAAAGATAGATAAAATCACAAAGATGGGGAGAAACCACAGCAGAAAAGCTGAAAATTCTAAAAATCAGAGCACCTCTTCTCCTCCAAAGGATCACAGCTCCTCGCAAGCAACGGAACAAAGCTGGATGGAGAATGACTTTGACGAGTTGAGAGAAGTAGGCTTCAGAAGGTTGGTAATAACAAACTTCTCCAAGCTAAAGGAGGATGCCTGAACTCATCGCAAGGAAGTTAAAAACCTTGAAAAAAGATTAGGTGAATGGCTAACTAGAATAAACAGTGTATAGAAGACCTTAAATGACCTGATGGAGCTGAAAACCATGGCATGAGAACTACGTGACACATGCACAAGCTTTAATGGCCAATTTGATCAAGTGGAAGAAAGGGTATCAGTGATTGAAGATCAAATTAATGAAATAAAGTGAGAAGATAAGTTTAGAGAAAAAAGAGTAAAAATAAATGAACAAAACCTCCAAGAAATATGGGACTATGTGAAAATATCAAATGTACATTTGATGGTGCACCTGAAAGGGATGGGGAAAATGGAACCAAGTTGGAAAACACTCTTCAGGACATTACCCAGGAGAACTTCCCCAACCTAGCAAGGCAGGCCAACATTCAAATTCAGCAAATACAGAGAATACCACAAAGATACTCCTCGAGAAGAGCAACTCCAAGACACAAATTTTCAGATTCACTAAGATTAAAATGAAGGAAAAAGTGTTAAAGGCAGCCAGAGAGGAAGGTCGAATTACCCACAAAGGGAAACCCATCATAATAACAGGAGATCTCTTGGCAGAAACCCTACAGGCCAGAAGATGGTGGGGGTCAATATTCAACATTCTTAAAGAAAAGAATTTTCAACCCAGAATTTCATATCCAGCCAAAATTAGTTTCATAAGTGAAGGAGAAAAAAAATCCTTTACAGACAAGCAAATGCTGAGAGATTTTGTCACCACCAGGCCTGCCTTACTGCTCCTGAAGGAAGAACTAAACATGGAAGGAAACAACCAGTACCAGCCACTGCAAAAACATACCAAATTTTAAATACCATCGATGCTAGGGAGAAACTGCATCAATTAACGGTCAAAATAACCAGCTAACATCATAAGGACCAAATCAAATTCACGCATAACAATATTAACCCTAAATGTAAATGGACTAAATGCCCCAGTTAAAAGACATAGACTGGTAAATTGGATAGAGTCAAGACCCATCAGCGTGTTTATTCGGGAGACCCATCTCACGTGCAAACGCACGTAGGCTCAAAAAAAAAAAGGGATGGAGGAAGATCTACCAAGCAAATGGAAAGCAAAAAATACCAGGGATAACAGACATTGAACCAACAAAGATCGAAAGAGACAAAGAAGGTCATTACATAATAGTAAAGGGTTCAGTTAACAAGAAGAGCTAACTATCCTAAATATATATGCACCAAATACAGGAGCTCCCAGATTCATAAAGCGAGTCCTTAGAGACCTACAAAGAAACATAGACTCCCACACAATAATAATGGGAGACTTTAACACCCTACTGCCAATATTAGGCAGATCAACAAGACAGAAGGTTAACAAAGATACCCAGGACCTGAATTCAGCCCTGCAACAAGCAGACTTAATAGACATCTACAGAACTCTCCACCCTAAATCAACAGAATATACATTCTTCTCAGCACCACATCACACTTATTCTAAAATTGACCACCTAATTGGAAGTAAAGCACTCCTCAACAATTGTAAAAGAACAGAAATCACAGCAAACTGTCTCTCAGACCAATCAAATTAAAACTCAGGATTAAGGAACTCACTCAAAACTGCACAACTATAGGGAAACTGAACAACTTGCTCCTGAACAACTACTGGGTAAATAATGAAATGAAGGCAGAAATAAAGATGTTATTTGAAACCAATGAGAACAAAGACACAACGTACCAGAATTTCTGGGACACATTTAAAGCAGTGTGTAGAGGGAAATTTATAGCACTAAATGCCCACAAAAGAAAGCGGGGAAGATCTAAAATTGACACCCTAACATTACAATTAAAAGAACTACAGAAGTAAGAGCAAACAAATTCAAAAGCTAGCAGAAGGCAAGAAATAACTAAGATCAGAGCAGAACTGAAGGAGATAGAGACACAAAAAACCCTTCAAAAAAATCAATGAATCCAGGAGCTGGTTTTTTGAAAAGATCAACAAAATTGATAGACTGCTAGCAAGAGTAATAAAGAAGAAAAGAGAGAAGAAACAAATAGACACAGTAAAAAAATGATAAAGGGGATATCACCACCAATCCCACAGAAATACAAATTACCATCAGAGAATACTATAAACACCTCTATGCAAATAAACTAGAAAATCTAGAAGAAATGGATAAATTCTTGGACACATACACCCTCCCAAGACTAAACCAGGAAGAAGCTGAATCTCTGAATAGACCAATAACAAGCTCCGAAATTGAGGCAATAATTAATAGCTTACCAAACAAAGAAAGTCCAGGACCAGATGGATTCACAGTTGAATTCTACCAGAGGTACTAAGAGGAGCTGGTACTATTCCTTCTGAAATTTCTAATCAATAGAAAAAGAGGGAATCCTCCCTAACTCATTTTATAAGACCAACATCATCCTGATACCAAAGTCTGGCAGAGGCACAACAAAAAAAGAGAATTTTAGACCAATATCCCTGATAAACATCGATGCAAAAATCCTTAATAATGTACTGGTAAACCAAATCCAGCAGCACATCAATAAGCCTATCCACCACGATCAAGTTGGCTTCATCCCTGGAATGCAAGGCTGGTTGAACATACGCAAATCAATAAACATAATCCATCACATAAACAGAACCAATGACAAAAACCACGAGTATCTCAATAGATGCAGAAAAGGCCTTCAACAAAATTCAACAACTCTTCATGCTAAAAATTTTCAATAAACTAAGTATTGATAGAACATATCTCAAAATAATATGAGTTATTTATGACAAACCCAAAGCCAATATCATACGAATAGGCAAAAACTGGGAGCATTCCCTTTGAAAACTGACACAAGACAAGGATGTCCTCTCTTACCACTCCTATTCAACGTAGTGTTGGAAATTCTGGCCAGGGCAATCAGGCAAGAGAAACAAATAAAGGGTATTCAATTAGGAAATGAGGAAGTCAAATTGTCCCTTTTTTCAGATGACATGATTATATATTTAGAAAACCCCATTGAATCAGCCCAAAATCTCCTTAAGCTGATAAGCAACTTCAGCAAAGTCTCAGGATACAAAATCAATGTGGAAAAATCACAAGCATTCCTATACTCCAGAGAGCCAAATCATGAGTGAACTCCCATTCACAATTGCTACAAAGAGAATAAAATACCTAGGAATCCAACTTACAAGGGATGTGAAGGACCTCTTCAAGGAGAATTACAAAGCACTGCTCAATGAAATAAAAGAGGACACAAACAAATGGAAGAATATTTTGTGCTCATGGATAGGAAGAATCAGTATCATGAAAATGGCCATACTGCCCAAAGTAATTTATAGATTCAATGCCATCCCCATCAAGCTACCAATGACTTTCTTCACAGATTTGGAAAAAACTACCTTAAAGTTCATATGGAACCAAAAAAGAGCCCGCGTTGCCAAAACAATCCTAAGCAAAAAGAACAAAGCTGGAGGCATCACGCTACCTGACTTCAAATTATATTACAAAGCTACAGTAACCAAAACAGCATGGTACAGTACTAAAACAGATATATAGACCAATGGAACAGAACAGAGCCCTCAGAAACACCACCACACATCTACAACCATATGATCTTTGAAAAACCTGACAAAAACAAGAAATGGGGAAAGGATTCCCTATTTAATAAATGCTGCTGGGAAAACTGGCTAGCCATATGTAGAAAGCTGAAACTGCATCCCTTCCTTACACCTTATACAAAAATTAATTCAAGATGGATTAAAGACTTAAATGTTAGACCTAAAACCATAAAAACTGTAGAAGAAAACCTAGGCAATACCATTCAGGACATAGGGGATGGGCAAGGACTTCATGACTAAAACACCAAAAGCAATGGCAACAAAAGCCAAAATAGACAAATGGGAACTAACTAAACTAAAGAACCTCTGCATGACAAAAGAAACTTCCATCGGAGTGAACAGGCAACCTACAGAATGGTAGAAAATTTCTGCAATCTACCCATCTGACAAAGAGCTAATATCCAGAATCTACAAAGAACTCAAACAAATTTACAAGAGAAAAACAAACAACTCCATCAAAAAGTGGGCAAAGGATATGAACAAGACACTTCTCAAAAGAAGATATCTATGCAGCCAACAGACACATGAAAAAATGTTCATCATCACTGGTCATCAGAGAAATGCAAATCAAAATCACAATGAGATATCATCTCACGCCAGTTAGAATGGCAATCACTAAACAGCCAGGAAACAACAGATACTGGAGAGGATGTGGAGAAACAGGAATGCTTTTGCACTGTTGCTGGGAGTGTAAATGAGTTCAAGCATCATAGAAGACAGTGTGGTGATTCCTCAAGGATCTAGAACTAAAATTACCATTTGACCCAGCAATCCCATTATTGAGTATATACCCAAAGGATTATAAATCATGCTACTATAAAGACACATGCACATGTATGTTTATTGCGGCAGTATTCTCAATAGCAAAGATTTGGAACCAACCCAAATGTCCATCAATAATAGACTGGATTAAGAAAACGTGGCACATACACACCATGAAATACTATGCAGCCATAAAAAAGGATGAGTTCATGTCCTTTGTATGGACATGTATGAAGCTGGAAACCATTATTCTCAACAAACTATCACAAGGAGAGAAAACCGAAGACTGCATGTTCTCACTCATAGGTGGGAATTGAACAATGAGATCACTTGAACACAGGGCAGGGAACACCACACACTGGGGCCTGTTGGGGGGTTGGAGGTTGGGGGAGGGATAGCATTAAGAGAAATACCTAATGTCAATGATGAGTTGATGGGTGCAGCAAACCACCACGGCACATGTATACCTATGTATCAAACCTGCATGTTGTGCATATATACCCTAGAACTTAAAGTATAATAAAAAATACAAATTTTAAAAATTGAACAGATGGGAACTTATGGGATAGTGGGATGAACTGGGGTGTTGAGCACATCCAGGAAAGCCTCCAGATGCCTGTGACTCTGGCTTTTCATTCAGAGGTTCTGCCCGTGCATAGACTAGAATTGGCATGCCATCAGGCAAACATTTACTGAGCCCTGCATGTTCTGGTCACTGGGTTCGGTAGTGGGTTTACAGAGACATATGTATATGAAAAGGTACTTTACTCAAGGACTTAGAGTCTAATAGAGGAATGTGTGGGGCGATTTATGTTGGACCATCTATGGTAGCTTTTACTGAATAGAAGTAGTCACTTGGAGTCACTTTTCAATTACTTAGCTCTACCTCTTGGCTGAATTAGTATCTATTTTAGTCAAAGAACAGTAAATAAAATATTGTAGTTTTCTGTTACATTTGGGTAAAAAGAAGAAAAAAGTGATAGTTTGTATCAACCAAGATATATTATGACCTATTTCTCATAGTTTGAAACCAAAAATGTTTATTCCCAGGTTATATTATAATTTACATTCCTAGTCTAGGTGAATTGCAAAGTTTTAAGAAATTTTATATATATATACAATTTCTTAATTATATTTCCATAATTAAATTTATATAATTATAAATTTATCTTAATTATATTTATATAATTTATATAATTGTATGAATATAATATATATATTTATTATACATATAAATATTTTGAGATGGAGTTTCACTCTTGTTGCCCAGGCTGGAGTGCAATAGTGCGATCTTGGCTCACTGCAACCTCTGCCTCCTGGGTTCAAGTGATTTTCCTGCCTCAGCCTCCCGAGTAGCTGGGATTACAGGCATGCGCCAACACGCTAGGCTAATTTTGTATTTTTAGTAGAGAAGGGGTTTCTCCATGTTGGTCAGGCTGGTCTGAAACTCCCAACCTCAGGTGATCCACCCGCCTCAGCCTCCCAAAGTGCTGCAATTACAGGTGTGAGCCACCACGCCCAGCCAAATTATATTTGAATCTCTAAAGGATTATAAAATTTTAGGTGCCAAGGACTTACAACCATTGTCTAAATACTTTATTTTGGAGAAAATAATTGAAAAAGGAATATAAATGGAAAAGCAATTCCAGAAAAGTTGGCCCAAGAAGAATCCTCAAACACAGGCATTGATAGGGAACTATCTGGGGGTGGAGGTGGTGGATATTGATGCTTACTTCTATTTGAATGAAGTGCTATTACCACCTCAGTGCTTACTATACAGTAAAAATGATGCATATGGGTCAAAGGATCAAGAGAAAATGTAACATTCTAATTGTCATAATGTTTTTCCCACTTAAATGTAATGTGTCTTGGTGGTAGTTGGCTAAACTTTATGCTTAACATCAAAATAAAATCACAACTACTGGCAAAAGATATCATTACCTATCCTTCCGATTTATTTATAAATATGAGGTCAGTCTATTCTTTGTTCTTTTTTCCTGAACATTATTTTCTTCCTAGCAAATATGTATTTGCATTTCTGGTTAATAGTATACTAATTTATTGTTTTTAATAAATGCATTATTGAAACATTTGAACAAACAGTGAATATTCCATTAGCCAAACTTTGAGTTTATAAAACACTGAGATAAAAAGGGACATGGCTATATTTTAATATCTATTTAAATTGCATATAAAACCTTATTCTTTCATTGCTGTGACTATACATACTTTAGGCTTTTAAGTGTCCAACCATCTGGAGCTATTTTCATGCCAGATGTATCAGAAAAGAACCACTGTGCAGCAGGCTTACTCATCCTCGGGTGTTCTGACCTTGAAGAAAAAGCATCACTTTATTGCTCTAGCTGAAGTCTAGACTGTGATCCCCTGGTCTAAAATATGCTTGGGTCCATGAATCTTCAGAACACAATCACATTTTGTGAAGGGAAGAATGGAAGATTCACTTATGATTAAAGGACAAGAAGACCAGTTCCACACACTAATCGGATCATGGTATAAATATGATTTATTTGGTGTATTTTTTCAGTGACATCACAGGTGAGCAGAAAATAGATAAACTCTAGTCCAAAAGTACATTTTGCAAAAAAAGTATGTTTTGAGATCAAACACCCACTTGTATTCATTGCATGTCGGGGTTCTAGGTACAGTGCACAATGAAGCCATGCTTCCTGCCTACCAGAAGCTTTCAGCAACATGACATTATTATGTATATTCCCTGAAAAGACATTTTGTACCAAGGCTCTTCCGTCTCAATCCTGGTGTCTCTCAGACAGTCTATTACGCCTGGTAATTACCCACATTTTCTCCTTCCAAATAGATGTTTTAATTAGTGGATTTAAAGATTGTAAAGGTGTTTTGGCTGGTTTCTCCTTATGTCTGTGTCAATGCTGAGAAAGAAACATCTCTTCTTCCCTTTCTTGCTTCTTTCCTTGGCTTTTCATTTCCTGTGAATTAAACCAATATTTATCCAGCAGACACCCCATCTATATGTCTCCAACACTCTCCAGTTGTTAATCTCTTCTCCATTTGGGGAAAGAAAACTCAGCCCACTTACGAACAAATGCAGAAGAAATTTCATTATACACTCACCCACAGCCTAAAGACTAGATTCAGTAAGACAAGAGTGGGTGTGGGAATCTGTACTTTTAGTAGCCCTACAGGAAATTGTGATGTATGTGCACTGTGGACCTCATTCTAAAAATGAACTAGTGGCTTGAAAGAAATAAAGCAATTTATTCTTTTTTTTTTCTTACTGGAAATTGTGTGAACTATCATAATGTGTGGGTTTTTGGTACTTAAATATATAGTTCTTAGTAATAAGCAGATATAAAAGTGGCTTAAGAGCAACTTATCGCAAAACATGAAAATCTTCTGTAAGTTATCATCAATGATAGCCTCTTATGATCAATTGCTACACTTTTTAAATGTGGCAACTGGATTTATTTGTTATTACAAATCTTATTAGTTATATCACTATATTATAACCTAACAGAACTATAATAATAAGAAATATTAATGATCTCCACTTAACTATACATCCTTCCTTCATCTTTCATGCCTTTCTATAGTCTGCTTTTTTTTCTTTAACTACAAAGGCAGCAAAGAACCTTGTGCCATTTCTTAGCCTAAGCAGAAAGTAGACCTGACAGTTTCAAGTTTTTTACTTTCCAGAGGCCTAAGCTGCTGCGAAAGAAGCTGGATTGCCCTGTTGGAGAGACTATGTGAAAAGATACAGAGAGACAGAAAGACCTAGAGACTGCATGGAGGAAAATTAAAGAATCCAGCTGACAGAAATCTGGGGCACCAAACATACAACCCCAGTTAGGTGATTCCAGCCAACACCAGCTGTCCAAGCCACCCCAGCTGAGGTATCAGACATGTGAGTACAGATGCCATTTTGCACATTTCACTCCAGCATACATCATGTGGAGAGAGATGAATTCTCCACACTGTGTCCTGTCCAGTTTTCTGACACAGGAAACCACGAGAAGTAATAAAATATTTTAAGCCACTTAGTTTTGGTATAGTTTGTTACACAGTAATAAATAACTGAAACAGGAATGAATGCAGTTACCATTGTTTCACTTTTTAAAATAATATTTTAAAATGAGAAAACATTAAGACCATCTCAAATGGCTATAGAATTCTTAACTAGAAGCACCTATTTTTAATGCCAAGAACTGGGTCATTCAGGTCTATATAGCTTTTCCTGTTGCTTCTCAATAATCTTATTTCTTCCTCTAGAGAAAGGTATAAATTTTAAAAAGTCATTCTCTTAGGAGGAGGCATTTTGGATGGATGCCAGTATGCATAACTCTAGGTATAAATTGTAAAGCATTTGAGAGGAATTAGTGAGCCATATAAATTTCAAGATATCTCCCCTAAGTATTGCTTCACACACTGGGCTTTTGCTAAATATTGAGTGACAGAATATTAGACAAGAATTTGATCTGGAGTGCAATTTGTCTATTACACCACTTAACACTAAGCAGTTTACTTTAATAGTCATCTGAACAAGGAGAAGAGTTGTATCCTCTCAGGGCTTTGAGGAGAAGTTGAGGAGGCTGTCAGGAATAACAGCCTGAACAGAGGACATTGCCACCCCGCTTAACTTGTGTCAAGGGAATGAATGGAAGGAGGAAAGGCCATGATTCTCTGTAAGAAATAATTTTGCATCTGCTCTCCCACTAGAGAAATGGATAATCAAGCCTTATTGTCTTCACCATCAGGCACGGCAACACTGTTTTTAACAACCCCCACAATCCAAATCTTGGAACGGTCACAACCAGAAATTAACCTAGGGCATACACTTTTTTTTCTTCAACAAAATATCTACGGTAAAAATAAATAAATAAATAAATAAATAATAAAAAAAAAACTTATCTTGAGCAGAATTACTTCATGGGATGCTCTCTAAATTATCTGTTTACAAAATAGACATCTACATAACTGAAATATTTAAATTGCTGTAGGATCTCATCCCTAAGCCAGTTAAATGTTAGGAACTCATTGTGAAAATTACCTTCACTTTTATTGTCTGTTGTGAAATACTGTGTTGGCACTAGGGAACAGGATAAGTTGTCCATACCGAATCTAAATTAAGAAAACAATATTATCTTCGCATAAGAGGTAGTATATAGTAATGATTAAGAGTTCAGGTTCTGGAGTCAGATTTTCTGACTTGAATTCTGGTCTCGTCTCATAGTAGCCATGCTACCTGTGAAAAGTTACTTCTATCTCTCTAGGCTTCACCTTTCTATTGGGAAAAATGGAAATAAAAATGGCATCAACTTCATAGAGCTTCTGTGGGGATTAAATGAGAATAAACTTTGTAGAATGCTTAGCCTAATACCTGGCACAGAGTAAAAGGTCAACAAATGTCAGCTATTTCTAGTCCCTATTATGGAGGATATATATCTAACTCACTACCAGGTGTTAAATTATTAAGGTAAAAATTACAAAAAAAGCAAAATCAAATCAAATACATGTTTGACTTCACAAAAATCACTACTGGGTCAGTATTGATAATCAAAGATACGCAATATCCTTATAGAGTTTAATCTGTAATCAACTCCTACTCACAGATTCAAAGGCCAAAGAAATATCAATAAGTCACACAAAGTAATTAAAATGGATTGCAAAGTGATATAGAAAACAAGTGTTTCCTGATCTTTCTGTAGAATCTATGGCCTGAGAAGACAGCAGAAATGACATGTTCTTAGGAGAGTTGAGGAACTAAACCTTTTGAATGGATTGTTACTTTATGTAAAGGCTTCATAATTTAGTGGCATAAAATGGTTGGCTTTCAAAAAGTGGCATAGACTGTGCCCTGAATAGAGAATCAGAAGAGAAGATTGTCTACAGATCTCATAGAGGTCAACTCATTGTCAAAAATTTAAGTATGAAATTTAGAGTTGTCTTTGATCTATTCCGGGTCCTGGAAATGCTACCACTTACATTAAAGAGTAAGCCCAGAGGTAAGATTATGCCAGGGTACACATGGCTGCCATAAACAACATGCTCTTGGGTCAAATACCTTCAGCCAGCCAGGCTTGAGCTATGAGGAGCATCTCATATGTAGAAGATGGAAAAGAAGTGAGTGGGGAAAAGTCAATGAAGTCAATAACATCTTTACGAGATTCCTTCTTTATGGGTGTTCTGGAGAAACCATGAGAACAATAAACAGGTTATTAAATATCCATACCTCTTGGCACCAAGTAAAATGATTTTTGGTATTATATAGAAATAAACATTTTGGCCTCGCTAAAGCATTTACCAGAATTAATTAAAATAGTTCATATATTGGAAATATCATATTCATCTAGTGTCTAAGATGGTTAATGGAGGTTGATAGAGAAGGAAATGTGGAATAAATCAAATAAAATTTTAGCAAGTACATTCAGGGACTTAGCTTACAAATTTTTGATGGTCTAAGTCCAAGGCTTCATAAACTGAAGAATACAAAATAATACAGTAGTGACTAGAAAGGATACTAGTGTATCTAAATGCCAAGTCATATTATTTCTGTAGTATATTTTGAGTGCATCTTACATGTAGGATCAACTGCACTAACATTTAGATTAGGCTCATTATATTAAATGCAATTTATGCCAATATTAAGCTACATTCTCTCTAGGTGGATTGGGTCTTCTTGTTTTTTGCCTTGTGTCTCACTTTATGCCACATTCATATAGGCCAAAATTTATTAGGTGCGATTTGCTAACATTCATATAATTAATTGTTCCTAAGCACAAGCAAAAAAATGTCCTCTCCACCACCAAGCAAATTATTACTGAAATGTTTACTGGGTTTCTTTACTTGCAATTACTTCTGTTGTTGTTTTTAGTCCACAATTAGTTACCTTCATTTTTAGCACTATTCTAGCTAATTCATATCTGAAAAGAAACAGTGTCAAGGAAGAAATCAACTTAAATGGAACTATCCTCCAGCTGTCTACCATGCACTAACACTAGAAATAGAAAATAAAACTTGGTTGAAAATGAATTCTGGCATGGTTCCCTCTCTTTTAAAACTTGGCATAAAATATGATTTGGGGGAATAGATGCACATTTTGCGAAGATAGCAGGTTATTTTGGTATCTCGTGGGTGGGCAAAACAAACCACAATCATTTCTAGAAGGGCTTCAACTCATGAAGATGGATAAAATGATCCTGTTCCCAATTAACCACTAAAAGAAACACAGATGATTACATTGTCTTTATTATTCACTGGGGAGCTGGGTGGTTGGAATTCTTAGCAAACGAAAAAGTCCTTGAGCTCTAGGTCACTGAGTGAAATCACTTCGAGGTTTAAAATGGAAAGTTTTTCTTTTTTTCAACTCTATTTGAGGGTAATTGGGCTTGTATCAAAATTGGTAGCATTGTTGGGGAGATGTTATTAAATAGGCAAAGGCTTCTACCCTCCTCCAAGGGACTGTGTTAGTGGTCAATGGGCTGGACAACTGGATGGGTCAAGAGGAGACCCTGCTACCTATAAATTTATTTCAAAATTAAAGTTATTGATGAGTCTGTCCTCTCTTTTACCGCCATTTGATTAAGAGAGCTGGCTCTAAGAATTAACTTTGCATGCGTGTGTGTGTGTGTGTGTGTGTGTGTGTATATGAGACAGAGAGAGACACATACACACACACACACAGAGAGTCAGAATTAGAGACGGCTATAGAACAAAGGGCAGCACAGATAGCAACAGGACTCACAAGCCATAATCAGTCATAACAAAACTAGTGGTTAATATTTTTATTAATTATACCTAAAATGGGAGACATTTAGAAGCAACTGTTGCTAATCTGTTCCTAGAGAAGGAAATGTGGAACAAACTGAGCTAATAAACCAAATAAAACTTTAGCAAGTCTATTCAGGGACTTAGCTCATAAATTTTCAATGGCCTAAGTCTAAGGCTTCATAAACTGAATACAAAATAATACAGTAGTGACTGGAAAGGATGCTAGTGTATCTAAATGATGAGCCAAACTATGTGTTGTTTGGGGTATTTGTCTTTTACCCCTTTTGTCTTTCACTCTTTCCTATCAACTTTGACTCCACAGGTCACTCTACAAATGCCATGATATTTCTCAACTTCTTTGTGCTGCCTTAAATTATTGTACTTCCTGCCTCCAATAACATCCAATGCTATTAACCTAATTCAGACTGTCATCACTTATCACCTGGATTAAAGCAGCATGTCCTAATTGGTCTTTCTAATTCCAGTCTTGTTTCCCTCTAATTCACATTTCAGTCACAGGCATCTTCATAAATTACATATCTAATCATGTCACCTGCTTTTCTTTTAAAATTATTTCCTGCATTTTAAGTATAACCTTTCTAGCATAGCTCACAATAACTTCATTCCTTTGTATTCTGTGCTACTGCCACATTGAACTATGCTTCCATCTCTGAAAGGCGAACACCTTCTGTATCTATGTTTTTTCCATATGCCTGGGATTTTATTTATACATAGAATCTAAGCCCTGAGAGAAGAGGGAACTTAGTGAATGCATTCACTATAGTATTCCCATTTTCTGAGCTCCTAGAGGAATGCCTAGCTCATAGTAGAAACTCAATAACAGTCTGGTAAGTGTGCCAACTAAATGAATGAATGATCAACTGTATTAGCTTAACTAATGTTAAGTTGAGCCAGTTCTCTTAGAGAAGAAGTTTTTATCTGTTGCAGGCTGAAAAATAACCCAATGATGTCCACATCCTATTTCCTGGAACCTACAAATATGTGGTCTTATTTGGGAGAAGGAAATTTGCAGATATAATTTAGTTAAGGATCTTGAGACGGGGAGTTATTCTGGATTTTCTGAGTGAGCTCCATGTAATCACATAAGTCTTTATAAACGGCAGACAGAAAGTTAAAGACAGAAGATGCTGGGTTTGAGGATAGAGGAAGAGGCCATGAACCAAAGGATGCAGACAGCTTCTGGACACTGGAAAGCACAAGACAGGAGATTCTTCCTGGAACCTCCAGAACGAATGCAGCCTAATAGATTCATTTTAGACAGCTAACCTCAAGAACATAATATAATACAGTAGTTTTCCCTTATCTGAGGGAAATATGATCCAAGACCCCCCAGTGGATGCCTGAAACCATGGATAGTACCAAACCCTATATAGACAGTCATCCTTTGGTATCTATGAGGGATTAGCATGTATCTGTATGTGTCTCACGAAAGTTAGGGTCAATAAAGATTCTAATCACATTTTCTTATTAAACATAAGCTTAAGCATTTATCTTTTTAAGTACAAACTGCCACACCAATATATTCAGTAATATATTATCAGTAACACATTGTGATAATCTGTAACAAACATTTCCCAGTGGGCCTCTAAAACAAGCAAATAGCATCACTGTCTTTTTTGACCCAGGAGCCTACATGCCAAGGTAAAATCTTCCCTAATGCATGCAGCCAGCCAAGGGCAAAAGTAGGATTGCGACTCCTGGTCACCAATTTGAACAATGATATCTTGCTGTGATGACTTCTGATGCCCCAGAAAGCCAGGTAATTGTTTTATTTGGCAGTGCTATTCCTGCAGACATTGCCCTTTCATTAATTAATACTCCCCTCCTATATGAGCTGCTAAATTCAAACAGGCCTGAAGAGGGCCTTCATTAAGAAGATCCTTAATCTTTTTCCAATGAACCAGCCTGGATTTGGGGTCAGGTAAGAATGTTCAGCTAAGCCACAGTCAAAAAAAAAAGACACTATACACTTCCTAGAGCTGCCCACTTACTTGGCCTGATAGCCTACTATCTGTTGCACCCTATGACCTAAGTTGGCATTCCAACTGAGGCCTGTAGATCTCTAGGCTGCCTCAAAAGAAGAAGTGATGAAGACCGCTTCTGTCAATCCCAGGTCCTGTTCCAAAATTAGGTTGATTCCAAAACCTGAAGAAACAGAGCTATTCCTCAGTATCCATGGAAATTGGTTCCAGTACCTTCCATGGACACTGAAATCTGTACAAGCTCAAGTCCCTGGTATAAAATGGCATAGTATTCACATATAACGTATGTAGACCCTCCTATATACTTTAAATTATCTCTAGATTACTTATAATACCTAATACAATGTAAATGCTATGCAAATAGCTGTTATATGGTATTGTTTAGAGAATAATAATAAGGGTAAAAAGTCTGTACATGTTCAGTGCAGATGCATGTTTTTCTGGATATTTTCAATTCATGGTTGGTTGGAGTCATGGATGTGGAATGCACAAATACAGAGACTGGCTGTACTATATTTTTCCTATACATATCGATGATAAAGTGTAATTTATAAGTTGAGCGTAGTAAGAGATGAACAATAATAATAAAATAGAACAATTATATCAATATGTCAGCATCAATACTCTTGTGCTTTGTTACCATTAGATTATTAAGTCAAATAACAGTTACTCAAATGTAAGCACTGCGATATTGGGACAGTTGATCTGATATCCAAGGTGGCCACTATATTACTAACAGGAGGGTAGCGTATGCAGTGTGAATAGTATGGACAAAGGGATGACTCATGTCCTAGACAGGATGGAGTGGAACAATGTCAGATTTCATCACACTACTCAGAATGGGATGCAATTTTAAATGTATGAATTGTTTATTTCTGGAATTTTCCATTTACAATTTTTTAACCATGGTGGACCACAGGAACTGAAACTATAGAAAGTGCAACGATGGATAAGGGGGAACAACTATACATTTGTGTTTTTTTAAGCCATTAAGCTTGTGGTACCCTGTTACAGCAGCAATAGGAAATCAATACATCATCCCCATATTTCCAGTGTTCATGTGCCTATATGCAGATATAACGAAAATGCAGACATATACATAACTGGTTCCACATACAATTCTAAGTGGTTTACAAAAATGTGTATTAAAAAGATAATTTTATTTTTAAACAGAAAAATAACAAAAAAGAATTGCAGACCAGGAGGAAAAGTATATAAGAAGAATGAAGCCAGGAATTCAAATTTAAATTATTTTCCAAATCACATATTTTCAATCTTTAAAATTTATAAAAGTGGGCAAAAATTTGTCTGTATGCTTTTCTGTAGCCAATGCAAAGAGATATGCATAGTGTAAAGCTATATAATATTCAATATTTGGGTCATAAAATAATGACCATAAAATAATAAAACCATGCTCGTGAGAATCACATATTCCTGGCCCTGAGAACAGAGAGAAATTCCTCCAGTAAATCCTCATTTCTCAAAGTAGGCTGAAGGCATAAAAAAGATAATTCAGTAAACACAAAGGGAGAAAATATCCACTTTAGGCAAGGAAACATCATTTGTTGCACGTTTAATGATGTACAGAACACTATAGAGCTAAGGAAAGTGCTAGTTGATAATACAGTCCTTTGTGTTATAATTTTGCAAACTTGCAAACTGTCAGGAATATGTTGAGTAAATCTCCAAATCTTGAGAAAATATATGGACTCATGGAAAGGTGATCCTGGAATGATCTCAAATGCTCTCAGTCATTAATTTAAATTCCTTCTCTTAGACTTCCCTCGTAATAGTTATGTACCATACAGTATGCAGCTTGATTTGCAGAGAATTACAGTTCAGTGTAGCAGGAATCAACAATCTTTGGGTTTCTTAGTATTTCTGAAATAATCTTAAAAACTGTATTTTTTCTTTTTTTTAAGACTGAGTCTTGCTCTGTCGCCCAGGCTGGAGTGCAGTGGCGCGATCCTGACTCACTGCAAGTTCCGCCTGCCGGGTTCACACCATTCTCCTGCCTCAGCCTCCCAAGTAGCTGGGACTACAGGCGCCCGCCACCACGCCTAGCTAATTTTTTGTGTTTTTAATAGAGACGGGGTTTCACCGTGTTAGCCAGGACAGTCTCGATCTCCTGACCCCATGATCCACCTGCCTCGGCCTCTCAAAGTGCTGGGATTACAGGCGTGAGCCACCACGCCCGGCCAAAAACTGTCTTTAAATAATAATGCCTCAAGAATGTCTTTTTCATTCTATTTTAACACAGTGGCAGTGACAAAATGACCGATGTACAAAAAAACTATTTGACGATATAATGAATAAGAGTCGACCTTACTGCCACTCTCATGTTCAGTCACATAAGCATATAACCTCTAAGTAGTTGATTCATATTTTCTTTCTAACCTTGACCTGTCTTCCTGAGTTTTCTGTCTAGCTCACTTGACATCACCATTGTCATGTCTGCAGTCACCCTACACTCAATATCTTCCAAACTGAACCTTCACCTGCCTCGCCTCAACAATACAAATGTTTTTCTTCGTGACATATCACTTCTTGATAATGCCATCATCAGTTACAAAAGCTTGAACTTTGGAAACCTTGTTTTCCTCTTTGAGCCTCCCCTTTCCTTTTGACCCACAGCTAATCAGCTGATAAATCACAAAGGTGCTTCCTTCGCACAGCCTCAGATCTGTTCCTTCCCTTCTTCCAGCATTATCTCAGCTACAATTTGCTCACTTTTTCATTAACTTACTTTCCTAATCAATCTGCCTCTAAAAGAAGGTCATAGGAATCTTCCTAAAATATCCCAATCTTGCTTAAAATCCCCAGTCACCACCCCACCATTTCCTACTGAACTAAGAATTCTTTCCTAGTCTAGTATTTATAGGCCCCATGTTATGGCTTCAAGTTCCATCTCTAGCTTTTTCTTTTACGTATCCTCAATTCCAGCCACTATTCCCAAATACAAATGATTCCTCTCTCTTCACTGTGGCTCAAGGCAGTTCATAGTAAAGATTTGTTCTGACAACTATAAACTTATTCCTGCAGGTAGTAGAACGGCAAAAGTAAAAAGTATTCACTCAGGTGTTCTATGCTACTTCATCTTCATTTTTGTGAGATTGCTTAATAGTAGCCATTTAAATGTTAATTTCTCTCATGGGAACAAAAAGTACTTCACCACAGTACAAATTTTCCTCTGGTGTAATTGCCTGTCCAATTTTCCAAACTGATATTCTAGTTTAGTACCAGTTTCATTTTCTTCTTTTCAAGGATAACACAGATCTTCACACTGGCAATACCACAATATTCATCTGTAATGGTTGTGGATGTTCTTGATTTACCATGTTGTGCACCTTGAATAGATGCAGCTTTTATTTGTCAATTAAATATTTTTTAAATGAAATAAAATAAACATGGGAAGCAGTGCCTCACTATTTCCTGCTTTGGTCATGTCTTTTTTGATACTTTTAATCTGTTTTAAGGATTAGAAACAAGTAAGCCTTGATATAAATAATATTTGCACAAACAGCATATATTTTCTTCCTGAACATAATCAGTTCTCTATTGACAGACCCATTTTCCCACAAAAATTAAAAAAAAAAATTCTAAATAAATTTTAAAATTAGCCTTTATTCCATTAAGATTTATGTACTTGCTGTTTAAACAGTTGAGTGAAGCAACGGGGGATGTGGTGGACTGAATAATAGCCCTTTACTAAAGTCCAAATCCAAATCCCCTGAACCTGTGAATGTATTAACTTATAGTGCAAAAGGTCTTTAGAAGATGCGATTAAGGGTCTTGAGATGAGAAGACTATCTTGGATTATCTGAACAGGCCCAAAGTAATCACAAACCGTTATAAGAGGGATACTGGAAGGTCAGAAGAGAAGGAGATGTGCTGATGGAGGGAGGAAGTGGCCATGAGTCTAGGAATGCAGAAAATCTCTACAAGCTGGGTAAACACAAGGAAACCTATTCTCTTCTAGATCCTCCAGGCGGAATGAAGCCCTGCCAACACCCTGACTGTCGTCCAGTGGGACTGATTTTGGACTTCTAACTTGAGAACTATAAGATAATATATTTGTGTATTGTATGCCATAAGTATGTGGTGATTTGTTATACCAGTAGAAAATGAATACAGAGGATAACTAATATGTTTTCCCTAGTAAGTTGCTGAGCAGTTTTTTGTTTTTGTTTTGTATAACATACAAGTGTCCAGGTCATTTTATTTTTACAATTCACTTCAATAATGCCACATGCAAAAAGCACAGATTTCTGAATCATTCTTGATCTGGTTTCTAGGCAATATAAGCTTTTCTCCTTCACTAATGGCCTTGCAAAGCTAATTACGTTTTCAGATTCTAGGATCTCAAAGGAAAGTTCAATGGCCTAATTAACAAGTAGCTAAAGTGTTGGTATTGTTTATGGGGTATCTCATTTTTTTAAAAAGGGAAACTTCTGAATCCTCATTCAAAAATTAACTCCTTCCCTTTCTTTAATTCTCTTATTTGTTGTAAATTAGTGCCACATTTCCCTTACTACCATTCATTAACAAGGTTGATTTCCCTGTTTACTTCAGTTTATAAATTTTGGCCCTCAATCATTTAAAATATTCAGATGGAGAAATTTTAGATTCCCAGAGAAACAAGCAAAAATTAGAATGACACAAAAATCTGCTGACAAACTGAACCTCTAAAAGAAAGAGTGTAGCACACATTTCTGCACTGAAAATCAAACAGTACATTACCTAAAGGATATGTTTACTGCTCACTGATTCTGAAGAAAATACTGCCTCTGCTTATTTCACTGGGCAAAGAAAAGCCTGCATGAATTTGCTGAATAATTCACATTGGGATTCTCTGATTCTGATTCTGATTTTTCAACAAAATAACAGCATTAACTAGCTGAATTTGAGGTTAAAAGCATTCACATACAGCAAAGATATCTGAAGGCATCATTTTCAGGGAGAAAACTACAGAAAACATGTTAAACAAAAACAACTGCCTTTGGTCAGATACACAGTATGCTATGAGACTATAAAGAACTGAAATGTATCATTCCATGTGGAAAAATCGTAAGGTAAAGGTCCATGATCTAGAGAATTACCATGTTCTAGATAAAGACACAGACTTGTACTATAACAGAATTGTCTGCCTCAAAAAAAATGAGATTGAAGTGCTCCAAATATTGTGTCTTCAGTCAAAACAAAGATTCTCCTTTCAGGGTATTCACAATTAAGATTAAGAGAAGCCTAGCATCCTAGAGATGAAAGTGGCTCTAGAGAAGATCTAGTTCCAGTTGTGCAAAGAGTCTCATAGTGATCAAGGAATCTACTGAGAACCCCCTAAAAATGAGCCGAGTTTCAAGTCCTGAACCATGACATTCACAGAACCCTCAATCTCTCTCCTTCCTCATACCCCCACTCTGCTGCTCCTCCTTCATAATTTTCCTCACTGTTTCCTCCTTTCCTCCACTCCACGCTGTCTCCTTGCTTTACACTACCACATCATGTTCTTGTTCATAGGACCTGACACAGTGTCTCTGTTCTGGCTTGCATCATTGGGGTGGAATAAGATGACAGGGGCCAAATACAACCAGCTTACAGTCCATCAGCTCAGGAAACATATATTAGCCAGCATCTAAAATGTGAATGTTTCCTAAGCTGGGGGAGGGAGGGGAGGAAGGCTTTTTGGACACATAATAGCCTTTCCCTGGTGAAATGGGGATTTTCTATTTATACCCTACATCCAGCAAAGATAGGAAAAGATTAGAATATGCCCTTTTAGTCAATAATAAAAGAACTTAGCATGATTCATATAATTCTAAGCTTTTCAAAAAGAAGTTACAATTATATGGGAATTGGAATGATTTGCAGTTGGGTTATTGTTAAAATGTAGAGACAATAGAGAATGGGTGAATTTAAATTTTTATTCAGTTTAAAATAAATGTCTTAGGCAGAGCTGGAAAAAATATTTGTTAGTAATTCAAAAATATTTGTTTCTAAAAGCTAGCATATTAATACTTTTCTCTGAAATATGCAGGGAAGACTATGTTAAAATACAAACAATAAATAGTGTTTTGAAACTCTTCATATTTTTTTTCTAATGACTTTTCTGACAAGTGACTTATCTTGCTATCTTGTCACATGAAATATCTTTACTTGACGTTAACCAATGGTCAGGCAGCTCCATGTTTTCCACTAGAAATACAAATTACTATCTGTAATCGCTTTGAATGTAAATATAAATTAAATGTAAAAATTTCAGCTATTTGTAGCATAATATCCAAGTACATATCTATGTGTTATCAAATACCAGACATGGACCCACGTAAATTTTATTCCTAGCCACCAAAACTTAGTTTTCAATATTTTTTATATATTTTATGTCTTACATGAAAAATACTTAGGAATTTAGCATCATAAAGTAGGAGATTGTTTTCTACAACTTAAATTTTGGAATAGACCCCAAACAATCATTTACCATTATTGCTCTAAAATGTTGCTTCTAAATATTTTCATGAGCTTCCATGGCTGTTCCTAGGATTATTTTCCTTGCCCACTCCCCCGACATATGTACCTTAAACACACACACACACGCACAAAAATAATCTAGCTACTACCTGCCAGTAAAAGAAGAGATCTGTTTTATAAATCCTTCTTTGATTCTAGGTCATTACCCTGTCCTCTATGCTGGTGCAAAAGATACATCACAGAAACTGTGTTCATTTCCTTCAATAAACGGAAAATGTTAGTATTTCTTTAACCCAATATCCTTTCAGATCACTACAGCTATAGGCTTTGTCAATTCTCTAGGATATCATCACTACCTGTGATCAAATATCTAGATAGCCCATCAGTTCAAATAAATAAGCTATCCTCTAGTTATAAACTTAACAATTCAGTTACCTGGTAAGTGATGTGATTTAATTTTAAAGAAATATATTGAGCCTTGGTGTCAATACTTTTATATTTATTTATTGAGTATCAATCATCTTGCTAAGCTCTGAAGAGAATAATATAATGGATAAAACACTATAATTAGCACTAACTCTTCTGTAAAATATCCATGTGCATCCTTACCGCTGTCTTATTCCTTGGACCACAATAAATTTCAGGCGAACCTCATATGAGGAAAATAAACAAACGAAAACAACAAATATTACCTATCTAGTTAGCTAGCTATCCAAAAGACCTATAAGAAAGCCAGGACAGTATGCTTAGTAGAGTGTGTATAGATTGTCTTGTGCCCACTCCCCCAAATGTATGTGCTTAAATCCTAGCTCCCAGTGCCTCAGAATATAACCCTATTTGGAAGTGAGGTCATTACGAATATAATTTGTTAAGTTAGAATGATGTCGTATCTAAGTAGGATGGGTCCTTAATCCAATACGACTAGTGTCTTTATAAAAAAAGGAAATTTAGACACAGACATGCACATTGGGAGAACACCACGCGAAGACTAGAGTTATGCTGCCTCAAGCCACAGAAATAACAGAAGCGAGGAGACAGGCCTGGAAGAGATCCTTCCCTAGAGGCTTAAGAGGGAGCATGCCCCTGATAGCCCCATAATTTCAGATTCTGGCCTCCAGAACAGTGAGGCAATAAATTTCTGTTGTTTAAGTCACCCAGTTCATGATACTTTTTTACAATAACCCCAGTAAACTAAAATAGAGTGGGAAAGGCCATTCTAAGCAAACATAAAATCTAGAAGCCATAAATTACATTGATAATTTTGAGTACCTAAAACTTTTTTTTAAAAGTCTGCATGACAAAGGGGCCGGGCGTGGTGGCTCACGCCTGTAATACCAGCACTTTGGGAGGCCGAGGCACGTGGATCATGGGGTCAGGAGATCGAGACCATCCTGGTAAACACGGTAAAACCTGTGTCTACCAAAAACACAAAAAAATTAGCCGGGTGCAGTGGTGGCCGCCTGTAGTCCCAGCTACTAGGGAGGCTGAGGCAGGAGAATGGTGTGAACCTGGGAGGCAGAGCTTGCAGTGAGCGGAGATCACGCCACTGCACTCCAGCCTGGGTGACAGAGCCAGAATCCGTCTCAAAAAAAAAAAAAAAAAAAAGGCTACATGACAAAGGAAAATAAAACAAAACAATCAAAACAAAACAAAACAAAAACTTCCTATTTTGGAATTTCAGCTGAGGTCCCAAAACTGAGGAAAACACGTGTCAAATCTCCTCACACGCTAATGAAGCTGCCGGGTCATCAGTGCAGGACCTGCTAAGGGGGTGATCAAAACTGAACTCTGCCAAGATCAGCCCACCTGCCCTACCTCCCTGCACCTCCAGTCTGAATTCTCAACCCTTGCCAGTCCAGTCTAGCATGTGTTGAGAATTTGGGGCAGCAATAGGTTCTTTTTTATTATTTTTTTGGAGACAGAATCTTGCTCTGTGGTACAGGTTGGAGTGCAGTGGTGTGATCTGGGCTCACTGCAACCTCCGTCTCCCAGGTTCAAGCGATTCTCCTGCCTCAGCCTCCCAAGTAGCTGGGATTACAAGCACCTGCCACCATACCTGGCTAATTTTTGCATTTTTAAAATGGGGTTTCACCAAGTTGGCCAGGCTGGTCTCAAACTCCTGACCTCAAGTGATCCACCGCCTCGGCCTCCCGAAGTTTTGGGATTACAGGTTTGAGCCACCGCGCCCGGCCCAGCAATGGGTTTTTTAGAGTTTAGAGGGAAGGTTGTCTGAATGTCACAGAATTTCCTTGGTCTTTGACAGAGTTTGAATAAGGGAGGCTTCAGAGAACCCCTCAGAAAGAGTGACTTCGGTCCTCTGGGGCTTGGGGAAATACAGGGACTTTCTCTTCGAAATGAGTCTAAGGGCAAAAGGCTGATGGAAGGAAGCTGCCTGGTGCAACAAAGAGCCAAGCTGTGCCAGGAAAGCCCTGTCCTTCCACAGTGCCACAGGGTAAGGCTGCACAAGGAATTCGGTGGGCCAGCTGGGGCCTGCTGAAAGAGCTAGACTTGAGCAGAATGGAAAGGAACCCGCCCAAGAGACCAGAGGGGAAAGCTGATGCCAACAGAGGAGTCAATGTAGTAGGAAATGAGAAGGCTGGGGAAGAATCACAGCAAGCTTAGAAGATACATTCATCTCCGATGCACCATGAGAAACATTTTTAATAGACTAGAAACCCTTCCATGACTCACTGTAATGCTTTGTGCAACAAGGGTTGGAGTGCTACTGATATGGGTTTTGAGAGACTTTGTTTTAGCAGTCATTTGCTGAAAAGCCCCCCCCCAAAAAAAAAAAAAAAAGACAAATGGCCTCTGGTGGGAGATGCTGACGCTGTGTTGGGAAGCACATTTCCTTCTCATTTCAGTACAACTGTGACTCCCAGTTGCTACGCTTGAATGCCTGCCATGTGTGGAAATGAAGCAATGGTGAGGTTTTCTGCTGAGAAGAAAATTTGACTAGCAGATGGGAGAAAGAAACAGAAAACTTAAATTACAATATACAGAAAGTTTAAAATGTATCTTTACAAAGGAATTTTAAAAGCCTTGCAGACACAGGAGTTAAGTAAAGGTATAGTCAAGGAAGAATTGATAAAGGGGAAGAAAATTAGGTGTGGAGAAAAAATGTTTCTCTTTTTAGAGATATATGCAATGCCATGTAAGAGATATATTCAACGCCATGTCTCAACGAGCTGAAAATAATAGGATACGGGATGGACACTAAGCCATTTTCACAAAAAATGTTTTTCAGAAAGGTAGGTATTGAGCCTGAGACAGGTTTGTGCTTGCAGCAAATCTTGCCTGAGGGGAGCATGAGAAAAGTACTTAGGGAAAAGAAAAGCCTAAGTTGTAGTGATAGAGTTTTTAGGCTCACTTTAAAAACCTCAATGTGATCCTCAAGGTGCTGGATTCACCACGAGGTTTGAGGAACGCATTCAGAGGGATCCTCTGAGCTTTAAGGAAACAAATGGAGATGCATAAAGTCATGGTGCTTTTGGTTGTCTATCATATGACTCAGGATTGAGTTAGACTTCAGGTTTATAAAGACCCTTTTTTTTAAAATGTATGTGTTTCATCCCAAGACTTGTCCTAGTTTGAAAGAGAATTCAAATTTCTAAAGACCAACACAAGATAAATCTTATACTTTGTGTCTTTACCTTCCAAAGTTTTCCGTGTCCTTTCTTTGTAAGAAAGACCTCTCTGCACTTAAAATACACTGTATTATTCAATTTAAAGCATCTTAATACCTATTTGAACTTCATACTATTGAAAACTGTATTACAGTGTTAAATATTGCATTATCATATTGTATTGACCACATGGTCTTCTGTACTCCATTTGTAGTTGAACAAACCTTTTTGACTGTGATCCATATACTTTTCACATGGATTAAGCAGGAAACATGATTTCTTGGCATTATACGCCATTTCCCACTGCTTTCTCTTCTGTAGGACAAATAAAAACTTCCCAAGTGGAATTCATTAAAAATTGGTTGGTTTATATCCAACCATAATACTTAGCTTTCAATTAAAAATCCAGGAATCACTGGATTTACTAAAAACATATTAATCTATACTTCAAAAAGACAAAGCAATGACTCAACCTCTAAATCAATTTCCTGAAGAGTGAGAGAAATGATGCCTCAAAGTCTTAAATCTTTGTATAATATTCACAGGGATGATTCACCTAGAACATTCAAATACTCATTGCTCTTACTAAATAATATACATCACATACATGAAATTACCCCACTTTCAATTCTGATCTCAATATACTATTTCTATATTCCCCGTCTAGAGTCCCTCAAATATTTATGAGTGGGATTTTATTCTGAAAAATGCCAACACTTTGTATCCTCCCAAACTTACTCTTATCTATTCTGCAACTTGCGTGTACTATCATTGTCCTGCTTCCTATTCCACGAAATGTACTTTAACAATTACTGATTGATTTATGTCATCTACAAAATGATTTCTATATATGACACGTATTTCTTAGATCCTGTGTTTCTTATATGCATGTGCTGGTCCTGGACAAAGTATCTACATTTTACAGCGGGAGTCACAGTCACCCTCTGCATCAATCCTGGATACCTCTGAGTTATGAGAGGTATGTTCAGGGTGCAACAGCCTTGTGCCTTGTCAAACACATGCAGATACACAAAAAGTATTTCAACATAACTAAACTATTTGATCTTCTTTCATTTGGAAACATAATTTAAGAGAAGCAAATCCAATCACCACATAGACACCACACAACTCAACCATGTGGGTAACTGACATTTTGAGAGGTAAAATAGGGCAGTGGAAACAATCTGCTTTAAAATCCTTGGGTCAAACCCTATAAAATGTATGATGTCTTTTCAGTTGTAGTTTCTATAAAATGGGAATAGTCAAGCCTACTTTAAGAGATTGTCATAAATGAGGATTGAAAATTTTCAATCCTCATTATATATATATATGTGTGTGTGTGTGTGTGGATATATATAAAACCGTGTGTGTGTGCGTGAGTGTGTGTGTGTGTGTATAACTAGTTTGTTGAGAAGAGGAAAGGAACCACTCCCCGCTTTCCCCCTACAGTTTCCAAATTGGACTAGGCTTGATGGGAAAGAAACTTTGAATTGGGTCTCTGATGAAAATTTTGGTTTAGATCAGGTTGTACTTTTTAATACCTTAAAGTGAAATTACTGTAATATCTAAAATTACTCAAAGAATCTGTGGTGCTGATTCATGTCGGGGCAGGACAGGGGGAACCCATAGAACATGTTTTGAGGGTTGTGGGTTTTTCCAAGGCTGGTCTGCTCACTAAATAGGTTTTTCATGCAGAGCACCTTGCCTAATGCCTAGAACACAATAAACACTTTTGAAAATCTGTATTTTATTTTAGTAATCCTCCCTGCCCTGCCAATTCCCCTCACCCCAACAAAACCCAACGCCAAGAATCTGATCTGTTTACCAGAATTAAATACTAACATATATAAATTTTTGGAATATCCTTAGAGGGAAAAGTACAGACAAGAACAACTGAATAACTGAAATGCAGCAGACTTTAACAAATGACAGTCATTATACATAGTTTATTCTTCTCCTAGCATATAAATGTGGCTGGTGCAGGATAGAAGACCCACAGAGTATTATTCGAAACTAAGTGGGTTATGTTTTCTCAGAGCACCCACTGACTTAAAAGAGAGCTAATGGTCAAAACAAAAGTTCTCTGGATTGTCACAAATGGCAGAATTTTCTTCCTTTTTATTGCTGACTAATCATTTCAGAAGGCTTATGTATATCACATTATCATGTATACCTTCAATATATACAACTTTTATTTGTCAATTATATCTCAATACAGCTGGAAAAAACAACCAACCAACCAGAGGTCCTTCAAGAAGAGTCATGAATTAGAATGATATATGCCAAAGTACCTTTCAGAGTTTAATTCTTTGCATAATTTTAGACTCAAAACTGGAATTCTGGACATAGATATGACCTTCGAGAACCATCCAGTCCTGTCTCCTCATTTTACAGGTGAGATAAGTGAGCCTCAAGGAAATAGCTTGGCAAGTTAGTAGTGCAGGTAGGAAGTTGACTAAACTGTTGTGTATTCCACTGCATTAGAGGTCCATGGCACCATTGAAGTGCTCAGAGTCTAAAGGAGAGAGTGCTGTGGAGCAGGGCAGTGGTTCCCGTGTTTGCCTGACCCCAGGGGATCACCTGTGCCTCTTGCTTAGGGTGCAGTTTCTGCAGTTCCTGGGTCCTTCCAAAGAGAGACATCATACTTCTGACCCCTCATCCAAATGCTGTTTTTACTCTATCCCATTATCCCAAAAACATTGAAACAGTCTACTTTTATTATGTTTTGTTTTCATTAGTAACCCCTCTTCAAAGCTCTATAGTGAGACATCTTAAAAGTGTATTTACTATAAAATTCTGGGATGATGGCCCCTAGTTTATAATACGCCAAGCTGAAAAGATGAATGAAGAGCATCTGACTGGTATATAAGTAATTCTAATTTAAAATTAAAGTTCTTTTTTTTCTAGAAGTTTTCTTATGTATCATGTCATTGTTTACATGTATTTTAATTCCATTTAATATCTTAGCCTTTCTCCTGGTGGAAACAGTATATTCTCAGTATTTCTAAACAACACTTGTATTTTGCTAGTAGCCTATTTCTTATAAAAAATGAGCTTGCAAAGATCTTGGCTATCAGCACACCTAAAAGCTGAATGAAAAGTGCAACCTCAAAGTTTGGTCACATAAATAACAACCGAAACTTTCCAGTTTAAATTATATTTTATTTTGAAACCCTATACAGCTGGCAATCAATGTATTTGTAACAGAAAGCTGATATGGAGACATGGGAAGAACTTAGTTAAAAGTGGAATTCATTATATGAAGTGATTTTTAGGGGCACAATTTTTTTTGATGGTTTAAGTCCGAAGTGTGTAAATTTTGGTTAAATGTCTCAAATCCAAGAAAATACACTGGAAAATAAGCAACTTGATGTAAGGATCCTAACTAGAAACTATTATTGCTTTGCTCCAACAGTAGAGTCATTATTTGTGCTGGCTCTGGAACCAGACAGCCTTCGTTTTGAAGCCTCACTGTGCCTCTTGCCAACTGTATGACCTTGAGCAAATTATTGAACTTTCCTGATCTGCAGGTTTTTTCATCTTTCTAAGTGTGGGGGGATAATGAGAGCACCTATGACATAGGTTGTTGTGAGAATTTTTTTTTTAAAAAATGTAATGTGCTTTGATCAGTGCCCGGTATTGATACATCTCAGGCTCTTGACAATTATTATTATTTTTGGGAAAAGAAATAACATGCAATCAATCATCAGCCGCTGATGATGAATCATTAGGAAGATCAGGAAGAGCATCACTGGGACCTGAGGGGTAAGCGATTCAATCTGGCCACTTTACAGAAAAATAAACTGGGGCCCACAGAAGTTGTGACTTGCCCAAATAGAAACAAGAATCCAGTTATCCCCTACTCCAACTGCCTACCTGAAAAACATACGATGGCCAGGGCTTTGACAAGAGTTTGACTTCACAGATCTCACTGCATACTGACTAGGTATGTCACATGGAGTGAGCTCCATAAGTCAAAAGGGCAAGGTCGGACTGAGTCAACAGTGGCCATGAGATAATGACTTCTGACTTTGACCTTGAAGTTGGCCAGGTTCTGTTATGCAGTCTATGAAATAAAAATGTCCCAGCTGTCACCCAAAGCAGACATAAGGCCTCTGCTTAATGTACTTTAACAGTTACACATCAGGCGGACAATTCAAATAAATAAGCACTGCAGTTCTATACTCTCTGGATTTTGAAGTGATAAATGCATAATTTGTCTTTGATAGCATTTCTACACTTTTCAGCATGTTTTCATATGCACCTTAACTTTTTCTTCTGTTGGAAATGCATAATTACGTAACTTTGCTTTGAAAATTGGCAGGTCCTTAAGAGAGATTTGGCTAGCTTAGAATATTATCACATTCAGCATAGCCCAGGAAGTCCAAAATCACCAAAAAGGGAAAGATAGTTGAAGAGAAATGTGTCTTTTCTTTAGATGTTGAGCACAAATCACTTATGTTCTTTCACGAATTTTTTTCTTAAATTATATACGAGCCAAAGCTTAAATTAAAAAAAAAAAAAACTATCCTTTGGAAACCGTCTTTATTTTAAGAAGCGTATGTAGGCATAGAATAGAAGACTTTATCACTACAGACTTTTCCAGAGGGTCCATGAAGGCATCAGGAAGTGCTGGGCCTCTAAAATCATATGGCAATTGTTCAGATATATATGTAGTAGCAGTGTTGATGGGAGAGAGAAGAAGAATGGCTACTATCAGATTCCCCAAAGACTCAATGACCTCTACCCTCAAATACAGGCAGTTCTCAGAATACGGAGAAAGGCACACAGAATGATTTATAGACATGTGCATCAATAAGAAAATATTCGTGCAGATGGTGAAAATGGCTGGGTATTGTCTACTCTCTAGATCTTCAAAACAAATGGGAATGAGAGCAAAAAAAAGATAAAACTATTCAGAAGTCACCAAATCCAACCATGGATAAAGCATTGGTTAAAGAAAAGAAATGTGAAGAGTTCATCTTTGATGGGAACTGGATGATAAGTTTTTGGTTGGCTTGAGCCTTGGTCTTGCCTGCATTAAGGACTGTAACAGACTCAGTGCTAGTATCAAACATGGATCACACTTACGTGAGTCATTCACTTGATCCTTTTAACTCTATGGCGTTAATATTGTTTGATCTGTTTCACAGAGGAAAAAAGCCAAAGCACAGAGACAATAAGCGACTTTCTCAAAGATAAATTTAAAAACAAGTTACTAGTGGAGCCGGCATGTGATCCCAGTTGCACCAGTGCGCACCTAAACTACTGCCTTCTGTCTACTGCCTCTAAAGAGTTACTGGCTGACCTTGGAACTGGGATTTATACCATCACTGTTAGTGTTACCTTGAATTTGAGGCTGACAGAGGTTGTTGGGAAGTGGGTTGGATGTAAGCTTAGACCATCCCTCTGAGCTCACTCTTTTCCATGTTGTAGAGGTCTCTGGGTGTAGTCTGGTATGACCTGGGCAGCAGGCTCTTTGAACATGAGGTTGCATCTCAGCAGGGGTTTTTCTCTATTTTTCTTGAGGGAAAATGATACCATATGTGACCACATTTGGGATACGGATTTGGTTTTAGCAAAAACACAGGACACTTTGGGAGGCCGAGATGGGCGGATCACAAGGTCAGAAGATCGAGACCATCCTGGCTAACACAGTGAAACCCTGTCTCTACTAAAAAATACAAAAAACTAGCTGGGCGAAGTGGCGGGCGCCTGTAGTCCCAGCTACTCGGGAGGCTGAGGCAGGAGAATGGCATAAAGCCAGGAGGTGGAGTTTGCAATGAGCTGAGATCCGGCCATTGCACTCCAGCCTGGGCAACAGAGCAAGACTCCATCTCAAAAAAAAAAAAAAAAAAATAACACAGGACACATTTGAAAGTTATTCATTGCTTGTAATTATACCCATCTAGTGAGATTTAGAATATGAAAAAAATACTAGGGAAATTGCTATGGCTAAATTATGTCCCCCCAAAATTCATATTTTGAAGCCCTGACTCTCAGTGTAATAGTATTTGGAGGCCTTCAGGAGGTAATTAGGTTGTGGGAGTGGAACCCTCAGGATGGGATTAGTGCCCTTATAAGAAGAGACATGAGATAGCTCTCTCCCTCTTCCTCTTCATGCAGCAAGAAGATGGCCATCTCCAACTGTAAGCCAGGAAGAGAGTCCTTTCCAGGAACTGAATCAGCTGGCACCTTGATCTTGGACTTCCAAGCATCTAGAACTGTGAGCAATAAACGTCTGTTGCGTAAGCCACCCAGTCTATGGTATTTTGTTATAGCAGCCAAACTGACTATGGCAGAAATCTTTCATAGGAGACCATGAAAGATTACACTAGAAATTAAGACGTAGGAGCCCCTAACTCTATTTCTGGCTTAAATAGTAGGAAAAAAAAGTGATTAGAACATTAAGTCGAGGGGTGACTTCTACCTCTCAGCTACATTATTTTCATTTCTAAATTATTACCTTCAACTAGATACTATGAGGTCTTTAAATTTTGATGATTCTCTGATTTGACCCTGATTATGCCTCAGATATACCTAATGTGGACTCAGAAGACATGATTTTGTAAACTCTGTGATCTCCATATAGGGGACTAGGCTGTGGGACTCATGAAAACTGTTGGTTGGGCTTTAATAACGATTTTGTGGAACACTGAGTGCCACATAAATTTTCAGTTCTTTTGAGGATAATTGGCTAGAATTTCAGTCTGATATTAAATCTAATTTAAAGCTAGATTCTCAATTTGTCTCCCAAGACCCTAACTTCCCACCCTCATATTTAAGCTGCAAATAAATTCTAGATAGTGTGAACCATTTCTTTGCAAGCTAATTTCTTCCTTTATTTATCTCTGAGGGTCAGGTCAATTTGCTCCACTTCATGTTCTAATCACTTTTCTCTGAAGAGGAAAGAAAGAAACATGACAGCACAGACAGATTTTTCACATGGGCAATTGCAATACAAAAATAATGAAACTGTCCAGACCACTGGAATATAATATTAATTTCATAACATGCATGGGTAAGCTATATTATATATAATACTTACAGCACCTACAATGAGGTCAAGTCTACTCAACCCAGATTCTCTCTATAGTTTACACCCAAGTTACAAGAATCAAAACTGGGTTTTGTTTGTTTCTTTGTTTGTTTTTGGTAGTAAACTTCACCTGTTTTTCAGCCCAATGGAGGATGAATATTAATAATTTCAAGTCCATATAATAGGCATAGAATATAATCACCATAAAATACATTATGTGTAAAATAAGTGTCAAGATACTATCTTAGGAGAGGAGTTGTCAGGTTAAAATAAATAAAATTTAAATTTACCCACAGAAATTTACCCTGGCATTATTAAAAGTCCATTTTAAAATGCTATTGATTCTTCTTAGAGCTTTTGGTAAAATAGAACAATATATCTCATGGGGCCACTGTCAGAGTTCAATGATATATAATATATACACAATTTTTAGAAAAGTGGCTAGCATGTAGTAAATTCTTAACAAATCATACCCATTTCATCTGTTAGGAATTTTGTATGGCTCCATATAATAGGCATACAAAAGCAGCTGCTTAAGCAAATTAATATACTCTTTGTAGGCAACAGGAGTCTGGGGTGGGCAGCCTGGGGCTAGTATGGAAGTCCCAGGCTCCCTCCATCTTTTCACTTGGATTTTGTCCTAATGCTTTCAGGATGGCTCCTACACACCCACGCCTTATAACCACATTCCAGGAAATGAGGGAGAGGAAATAGCAAAGGGTGCAATACAGATAAGTCTGCCCTTTCATTTCCTTAAGTCAGGAAAACAATAGGATTCCCAGAAGCCTGCTTAGTAGAGCTCTGGTTATCTCTTACTTGCTAGAACTCTGTCATGCAGATCTATGCAGCTTTAAAGGAGGCCGAGGAATCAAATTTTATAACTGGGCACATTGCCATGCTCAGTAAGGCCTGCCCCCATTGTTAGTGCCATTGGTGCATAAAACCAATTCTCATTTGTTTCCAATTGATATGATATGGTGGTTCTGTTGGTAAAGGGGTGAAAAGACATTGGGAAAGCAACTTGGAGAGTCAGCCACAGCTATCACCATGATTCATTTACACATCACATAGTCTGTCTAAAAGCGTCAGATAATTTTGTTTTCCAACATTAATGGCAATTGGTTGTCTCCCCAAGACAAAGTGCTCAAAGGTTCAGATGCAATACAAGAAATTTTTGGCTCTGGTCTGACGTCCCACGCACGTCATTGCCTCACTGCTGTTTTCATATTTCTGCCCTGTTTTGTAGCACAACTTTCCATAAATCATCTGCATTATCCTCTGAGTCAACTACCATATAATTAGCTTCACATTCATCATCTGTCTTCAGAGAAGTCGCAGTTTCTTCCTGGGGAGGATGCAGGCCTTCCTGCTCTGGCCTCAGCTCAGGCTTCCAGCTGATTTCCACCTAACTTCAGCCACATGTGTGACCAGCAGCCCCTATCTCTACTAACTGGTCAGCCTAGCGTGGTGTTACAAAGACTGGTGTGTGAACCACCATTGTTTGGGAGTTTGTTAGAGATTCAATATCTTGTGCATGCTTTGGTCCTCTGCAATCAGAATCTATGGAAATAAGGCCTAAGAATCTTGAATTTTAACAAATACTCCAAGTGATTCTCATTTAAGCTCAAATTTGAGAAACACTGTCCTTGTCCCCTGCCAGGGGTTTTCAGCATATCCGTAATGTAAACACTTGGCAAAACTAGAGACGTGAACACTTCAAGCTACCCACTCATACAAGGTAATAGCTTGTTCGCCTTCTCTGTCAACAAATACTTTAAATATTTTTGGTCTCAATGCAATCAAATAAAGCATAGCTGACTTAGGGAAGCATGAACGTTACAAACATAATAAAATAAAGCCAATTATATTGTGCTGTGCCGATTTCCTGAGGGACATTGAATATTACCCTATGCAATCCCTAACCAAATAATTATAGCTGTCTACTTATTGTTTCATGCTCTTACCCCTGTGTGTTGGAACCTGCCAGAAGCAAGGAATTAAAGTATAGTACAGCCCATCATCTAGTCACAGAAATCTATTGCAGAAACAGATAATTTGCAATGCAGGCAATAAAAGGGTTCTTTGTGTCCCTCAATATTTGAGTGCAGTGTATTAGCCTTCATGATCCTCAGTAGATATGCATGTTTCCCACTGACTCCTACATTAAAGGATTTCCAGAAGTGTAGTATTCCATGACCTCATTAAGTTTCAGAGAAAATAAGCTTATCAAAGATACCTATTCCTAAATATGTAAAATAAGATTAAATGTCCTTTGTTTATTCATTTCTTTGTTTTAAAATATATGTATGGGATGCCTTTAACATGCAAGGCACTGTGATACTACCATGAAAATGGAAAATGAATAACACAGAGTTTGAATGACCTCAAGGAGAAGCAGTCCTAGGATTTGCATTGAGAAGATGATTTTTCCAAAACAAGTGTCCATCAAGGAGTTAATGAAATAACAGCAATAAAATGAAAGCACGTAAATTCAAGAGCATTTAATGGACCACTTATTGTACTATTTCAGTTTGAAATCATTAGTCCTATTCTTTGGTACTAATAAATAGTCTTCTGTTTCCTGGTAGAGTTCAAGCTTTAGTGTTTTCTGATAAGGACAGGCACATAGCAGCTAATTTCTCAGTAAGACAACTTAAATAAATAGAAACTGTATCTCAACTGAAAGAAGTTGCTACCAAATGTGCCTACAAAACATTTTTCTTAGGTCACACACTCACATTTTCTGCAAAAACACTAATGGCTATCAGGTACTCCTTATCTTTTATCTTACTCATAATGCAGTATTACCCCATAAAAGCCTTATCCACTTACCTGCCTGGTAGGATTAAACAATATATAATGACTTTTTGGTGCATTACATTTTACACACAAATGTTCTCATAAAGGTATGTATGCTTTTTCAACTTATTTTTGCTCATCAGAAAATACAGAAATACGTGTGCTGTTTTAGACAAACTGGTCAGGGAAGTCCTCTTTCAGGAAGTGATATTTTAGCAAATAACTTTAAGGGAGTGAGATTAAGGAGGTGACATTAGAGCAACTATATTAAGGGAGGGAGTAAACTAGGCTATGATCTGGGAGAAACATATTTCAGAGGCTGGAGACATCCAGCGCCAAGATCCTAAGGTAGGAACACCTTTGAAGTATTTGAGAAACCAAAAGAAGTCAAGTGTGGTTAGGAGCAAAGTCAGCCAGAGGGAGAATCGTAGGAAATGAGCTGGGAAGGGACATCAGGAGCCAGCTCCTGCAAGTCCTATTAGGCAACATTAAGGAGTTTTGGATTCTTAGTGTATATGATGGGAAGCTAGTGGATGGTTTACAGGAGAGCAACATGATTTAATATACTTTTTCAAAATTAAATATTTTATTTTGAATTAAATGTACATTCACATGCAGTTTTAAGAAATGATATAAAGAGATCCTGTGTACCCCTTACCTAGTATCCGCTGATGGTAACATCTTACAAATCTATGGTACAGCATCACAACCTGGATACGGACATTGATACAGTCAAATGTTTCAGAGTATTCCCATCACCCTCATGTTGATTCCTCATGTTGCCCCTTTATAGCCACCACCACTCCTCTGTTCGAAAGGGCAGACAAAGCCTACCCACTCCTCTGTCCTGACTCCTAGCAATCGCTATTCTGAAATGGTTCTCCATTTCTACAATTTTATCATTTCAAGAATATTGTATTAATGGAATCATATAATACATGACCTTTGGAGATTGGCCTTTTCACTCAGCATTAATTCCCTGGAGATTCATCCAGGTTACTGTGTGTATCAATAGTGCATTTCTCTTTATTGCTCAGTTGTCTTTGATAGTACGGATTGGCCACATTTGTTTAATGATTCATCTACTGAAGGAAATCCAGGTTGTTTCCAGTTTGAAGCTATTAAAAATAATGCTGTTATAAATATGTATGTACAGATTTCTATGAAAATATAAGTTTTCATTCCTCTGGGATGGATAAATGTTTAGCAATTGATTGCTGGACTGCACTGAATTTCTAGAAATGCAATTCCATGACTTCATGGGGTTTTAGGAAAAATAAGCTTAGCAAAGGTCCCTATTCCTAAATATGTAAAATAGAATGAAATGTCATGTATTCATTTCATTATTCTAAAATACATATATGGAAAGCCTGTCATAGGCAAAGCACTATTATGATACTATGAAGATATAAAACATGCACTTGCTTAGTTTTATAAGAAACTGCCAAAGGGTTTTTCAGGATGGCCATACTATTTCACGCTCCTGCCATCAATTGCTTTGTAAGTTTGCTAGCACTTAGCGTTTTCAGCTTTTTGCCATTTTTTGTTTGTTTCATTTTTTAATTTTTGTTTTCTACTTCATCTATTCTAATATGTGTGTGGTGGTATCCCATTATGTTTAATTTGAATTTCCCTAAGAACCAATGATGACAAGCAACTTTTTATACCCTTATTGGCCATCTGAATGTCATCTTTGGTCAAGTTAGCTCTTTTGCCCAAGTAACATTTACTTGTAGCTAATAGTTACATTTGAATAAATCTTTCCCTTTCTAGTTCATCGAAATGAATGTAGTTACATTTTATTTATTTATTTATTTATTTATTTATTTATTTATTTTGAGACAGAGTCTCACTCTGTCGCCCAGACTGGAGTGCAATGGTGTGATCCTGGCTCACTGCAACCTCTGCCCGCAGGGTTCACGCCACTCTCCTGCCTCAGCCTCCCGAGTCGCTGGGACTACAGGCGCCCACCACCATGCCCGGCTTTTTTGTGTATGTGTGTGTGTGTGTGTGTGTGTATTTTTAGTAGAGATGGGGTTTCACCATGTTAGCCAGGATGGTCTCGATCTCCTGACCTTGTGATCTGCCCTCCTTAGCCTCCCAAAGTGCTGGGATTACAGGCATGAGCCACCGCGCCTGGCCCATTTTAATATTTTAAACTTGAAATTCTTAGGAGGAAGACGACTGATCTCTTCCAAAATTAATTTTTCGACAAATGATAAGGATATTTTTATCTAAAATCACTTTTTGAAATGTGTTTACAGGACAGAATGTGTGTCCCAAGGACGGATCTACTAATTCTATCCCTTTGATATGAATTGGTATGAATTTTATAATACACATTTGCTAGTGGGGTCACCTAGGCAGTGGTCAACAAAGCTTTATCTTTACATATATAATGTCTACAGATAAAAGCAAAAATTAAAGCAATCATCTGAATATTTTAATTCTCTAAAATATGCTTCTTTATAATTTGAAACAAAAAGTGAACAAATGCCTGGATTCTTCACTTTGCATACTTTGTATATTTAGACATAACTTTTCTGTCTCTATTAATTAAATACAATGAAACGTTCAGTAGTTAACTAGAAAAATGCAGAAGTACTATTTATATTATTGACACAAAAGAAACATAAACAGCTCTTTCTTCAATGGCAAGCAATTCCATGCTTATATTCTCCTTGAGGAAAGAATGTGCAATATGGATAGGATCATTAGCTTTCATTGTGTTAAAACTTACATACAATAAAAGACATCCATTTTTACATACAGTTCAATGAGTTCTGACAAACATATACTTGAACTACCACAATTAAGAAACAGAGCATATCCATCATCCAAAAAGAGTTCCCACACACTCCTTTGAAATCAATCCCCTCCTACCGTTCACTCAATCAACTGCCAATCTGGTTTCTATCACCACAGCTTAGTTTTTGTCTGTCCTTGAATTTCATGTAAATGGTTGATATGTTCTCTTTTGTGTCTGGCTTTCTTTGCTTTGCATAATGTTTTTGAGGTTCATCCAGCTCATTGGATTTGAATCCCAGATCTTTCTTATAAGATATACGACATTTGGGCCAATTATTTATCTTCTGTTTTCTTAGCTGATAAATGGTCTTATTAATACCTTCCCCATGTGGTTGCTGTAAGAATTAATTTTAAGGTACTTGGCTTGGTGTTTAACAACTATATCAGTATGGATCTAAATAATATAATTTATATGACTATGATTTTTTTCCTTCAACCCCTCCTTCTCACCACAGGAAGAATCTTCTGTAAGCCTTATTCAAGTTCAGCATGTTCTGTGAAAGGAATCAGCATGAAGAAAACTCTACAATCATAATTTTGTATTATTGAGCAACAGCACACCCCTCTATTTCTGCCTCCTTCTTTCCTGTCTCCATGGGCTCTGACAAATTGGCAGCAGTCAACTCTGCTTTCTCTGCTCTATCTACAATTTTGTTCCTTCCAGAGTCTAATAATTTCCAAGAAAAGGGCACAATATCCTCTTCTCCACTACCCATAAATAGAGAGAGTGAGCAGGATCTAAGACCTAAAGGAGACCTCCCACAAGAGCCGATGTAAAAGACTAAATTAAAAAGGACTTTCCTTCTAAAAAAGATCTCATCACTCCTGACCTGATTCCATCAAATAAGGACCTGGGATGTGGGAGAGAATGAGCCATGAGAAGGATTAAGTATCTCCTCCCTGAGTTTTTACCTCTACCAAGTGTTTTCCTGCTCACACTAAAAATAATTGATATTCTAGTTTCTTTTTGCTTTTACAACTGTTCATTTCATTTTGCAGGCGTTCTCTAACCCCTCTGTCCACCTCTTCCTCTGTGTGCATACATAATAATATAATGTGAGCTTCAGAGGAAGCTAAGGGAAGGAGAAGTAAGACAGGGCCAGTAGTTCCAGCAATTAGCAGCTCTTAGAAATAGGGTTAATGGAGTCAGTAAACTAGCCTTGTCTAACCTTTAAGACCTATCTTGCAGTGCCCCTGCTACTCAAGCATTGCCACCACACTAGCTACAGGCAGGTCATCAGTTGAGAGACAGATCTTGTGTGTTTGATCAAAGTTAGATCTATTTCATATAGGACTTCTCTAATCAATCAGCTGCATTATTTGCTCCAGTGGGTCTTTAACCCTCAAAATTATTGGAACCACTTAGTCAGGCATGCAACAGCAAATATGAAAAAAATGTAAACAAAGAATATATTTAAGCAGCCAACGTTTGGTTCTGGGAAATTAACAATTCCTTTGGGTTGCTACAAAGTGTCTGCTATGAATGGCATATCATTAACACGGACATGTATATCAGAAATACCATGGCAGAAAAAAGTAAGATATGGGTACATGATTTCAAGTGATATTTTGATGCATTCATTTATAATTCCTGAGCTTGCTTATTTCACTGAGTATAATAATACCTGCAGTAGGTCACAAAATTCTAATGAAAAGCCCATGAGACATGACTATACTTTAAGATATACTCTAGTTTCTTTTTTTCACATAATGAATATCCTATGTTTATTTCCTGAAAGAAATGAAATACTCACAATTAAGACTTTAATAGGACCTTAAAATAAGAGATGAATTTTGGGGACACAGGAACATTATCATGTTTTGATTTTGATAGAGTCCGTGTTAATCAAGCTTGTCTGCATACCCCTCTGTGTGAAAGAGGCTGTTAGTTCCCACCTAATCTCCATGGGCTCCTCTGCATTCCCCCAGCTTCAAGCATCCATGGTAGATGGGTCCTATGACTCACTCTTACCAATGGGATTTGACAATAGTGAGGTCTCGCTTTCAGTCCATGCCATTCAGGTAAGAGTATGCCCTCTCCATGCTCTCTCTTTTTTTTTCCTTATGGTTAAAATAAAGGAATCTAAAATGGCAGACTTGAAAGATGGAAGTAACCTGCAGCCTTGAGCTTCAAGGAGGATCACACAAAAGAGCTACCCAACCTGCTTCAGATAAAGAAATAACCATATATTCCTTTAAGTCACTAATCAGGCTTAGTCTATCTTGTTGGCATTAATTACACTGACTAATGTGGGCTCCTTCTCTCATCTGATTCATGTGATAAAATGGGGCTGCCATTGGCAGATCAAAATAAAGAATATCTGCCAAGTTTTTGTTCTTAAAAAATACAATATGGTATGGAAAATACCTGACATATATCCCTCCAACTCCAGGCAACAGGATGAGACATCTTTGCAAGTCTATATACATCCTCCTCTCATGTTGTTTCTGCATGGCTTGGGGTGAGAGTGAATGGGAAGAAGAATAAATATTATACTTTTCATAATGGAAGTTTATACCACATAGTAACTGTCAGACTCAGGGATTATTTCATCTTTTACTTTTCAAATCCCAGGCAAGACATAACAATTAGAATTTCCACAATGGACTGCTAAAATATCATGGGCTTAGGCAACCATCTAATAAGGTTCACATCTATCTACCTTGCATAGATAGGAAGGGGGTATTAAATTTTTTGTTTGTTTGCTTTGTTTTGTTTTATTTCTTCATCCCAAGGTAACTGCTGTGTTAGGAATTTAAGAAAAGCCAGGTGTGGTGGCTCATGCCTGCAATCCCAGCACTTTGGGAGGCCAAGGTGGGTGGATCGCTTGAGTTCAAGAATTCGAGACCAGCCTGGGTAACATGGCCAAATCACTGTCTCTACAAAAAATACAAAAATTAGCCAGGCATGGTGGCATGTGCCTGTAGTTCCATCTACTCAAGAGCCTAAGGTGGGAGGATGGCTTGAGCCCGGGAGGCAGAGGTTGCAGTGAGCCAAGATCATGTCACTGCACTCCAGCCTAGGTGATAGAGGCAGACCTCATCTCAAAACAAAACAAACTTAAGAAAAAAAATGATCATTGTAAGACTGGTCAGGGGATTACAACCATTTTTCAGCTGCTTGAGAAAAAATTAATTTTATTATTTCTTCAAAAGTTTAATATTGACAAGTTTTGAGACTTACTTTCTTTTCTATAAGAAAATCAGTGGGGGAAATGAAGTTTGATTCTACTGGTGGAAAGTAGAAAACTAATTGTTTTCTTGGTATAAACACAAGAGCATAACTGAATATTCCTACTTACTTCAGATTCTGGAGGGATACAGTATCTGCTATTTAGAAAAGCAATCAAGTCTATTCCTTTTATTGGCAAATGAGTGATATAAAAATAAAAGATTGCTTATTTTTCCTCTGGGGGGAAAGGGAGAAAAAGATTACATGATGCCTGCAAATAACTGGTCATCCAATCTCTATTGAGAGTTTAGTGTGTGTCAGGCATATTCTCAAAGGGATGAAAGAAAAAGCATACAGTGAAGGTATTACCTTGCTCAGCAGAAGACATATAATTTCAATTCAGCATATTTTAAAATTTGAAATAAAAACACATTATTTGGAAATATAATATATATATGTACATGTGTATATATGTATATACTTACATATCTGCACATGCATGTGCATATGTATATAACTCAAACAGCAGTATTGAGAATTGTTTTCCTATGTGATTAATTCACTATGTGATTATAAATATTTTGCCTAACATGGTAGATTGCGAAAATAGCCATGATTTTCCAAACCTACCTGTCTTCATTTCCCTTTTATGATGTGACTTTGTGGCTTCTCACATCTCTCCTATCATAGAAGTGACAGCTATTTCTCTACTCCTTTGAATTTGGGCTAGACTTGTGACTTGCTCTGGCCAATACATATGACTACAGTGATAATGTTCCAGTTCTGAGTCTAGATCTTAAGAAGCCTTGCATGCTTCCTCCCTCTCTCAAAATTTTGGCAAGCCTTCATCTAGACAGACCCAGGGTGGTCTGCTAGATGATGAAATGCACATGGCTCAGTAACCCCATTGCCTTATTGCTCCACTGCCCAGACGATAGCCAATTAACTCTCAGAAGTAGTGCTACCCTGCTGCTAATCACAGATGCATCATGATGAGAGAATCTAATCAGGATCAGAAGAGCCACCCAGCCAAACCCAGTCCAAACTACTGACCCACAGAATAGTAGGCTAAGGAAACTGTTATTTTATGCCACTAAACCTTACCATGGTTAGGCTGTAAGAGATAACTGATGCAAACAATAAGGAATGTTTTTATCTTTGCATTAACCATGGCATAATTTCCAGTAGGCTGCTAAATCATATTCTACTGGTTGTTTAAAAGCAAAGTTCTCCTTTCTCATTTCTAAACCACAGTCCTTCTCTCCCATACTCACCTTGGTGAATACAGAAGCAGGCCTGGGTTTAAATCCCAAATTTCTCACTTCTTTAGCAGATGAACATTGTGAAAGTCACTGGGCAGGTTTAGGTTTTAGTTTGTCCTACTATAAGATAGGGATACTGTAATCTCACAGAATATTTTTGGGAGGATTAAATGACCCGATGTAGGCAAATTGTCTAATACTATACCTGCAACATAACAGACACATATGAAGCAGTTTTATTCTGCCCAAACTTTCTTTTCCTTTGTATCTTTAAGTGTGCTGTGACATATAGTGTCCCCTTCTTTCACTAATTAGTTCTGGAGCTATCATCACTCTGAGATAAAACCATAGCTAATTTTTTTTCTGGTGGCTTACTTTTTGCATTTAAAAATATATTTTTCATGGGCCTTTTCACAAACTAGATTTATTGCATTGAATACTTTCCATAATTTATGGTAAGGATAAAACTAGCGATTAGAGAAAAAGCACAGCATGGACAAACAACAGCAATTTTAAAGGGGATAAAACTAAGAGAAAAACAGAATAAAAGTCTATCTTGTGTGAAGGTACATTCTGTGAGATCATGTCACTCTTCTCCTTGAAGTCCTCCAGAGGCTTCCTTTGGCACTTAGAATAAAATCAGACCTTCTCAGCACAGCCTATATATAAGGCCCATTATGGTCTGGTCCTTGTCTGCTTCTCCCACCTCACCATCTGCCATTCTTCCCCTTTCTAACTTTGCTTAAATGCTAATGGCCTTCCTGAGGCTCTGTGAGAACTCCAGGCCTTTTCTCTCCTGAAAGCTTTTGTACTGCTGCTCTTTAAGTCCAAATGTTCTTCCAATCTTCACATGATGCACACATCGTCATTCAGATCTCTCTTGAATGTCAACTCTTTGGAAAGTGCTTGCCTGACCACTCCTTCCTTTTTTTTTCCTATAAATTATCGGAGTATAGGTGGTATTTAGTTACATAAGTAAGTTCTTTAGTGGTGATTTGTGAGATTTTGGTGCACCCATCACCTGAGCAGTATACACTGCACCCTATTTGTAGTCTTTTAGATAAACCTCGCCCCCTTCCCACTCTTCCCCCCAAAGTCCTCAAAGTCCATTGTATCAGTCTTATGCCTTTGTGTCCTCATAGCTTAGCTTCCAGATATCAGTGAGAACATACAATGTTTGATTTTCCATTCCTGAGTTACTTCACTCAGACTAATAGTCTCCAATCTCATTCAGGTTGCTGCAAACACTGTTAATTCATTCCTTTTTATGGCTGAGTAGTATTCTATCTGATAAATACACCACAGTTTCTTTATCCGCTAGTTGCTTGATGGGCATTCGAGTTGGTTCCATGATTTTGCAATTGTGAACTGTCCTGCTATAAACATGCGTGTGCAAGTATCTTTTTGGTATAATGACTTCTTTTCCTCTGAGTAGATACCCAGTAGTGGGACTGTTGGGTCAAATGGTAGTTCTACTTTTAGTTCTTTAAGGAATCACCACACTGTTTTCCACAGTAATTGTCCTAGTTTATGTTCCCACCAGTTGAGCCCTGACCACTCTTCTAAAGGGACTCCCACAGTCACCCTCTGTCCCCTCTTCTCACCTTTGTGTCGTTTCCTCTTATAATTTATATGCTTATTTCATTTTTATCTACTTAACCTATCTTTTAGAGTATTACTAGTATGTTTCTGCCTACTTCTACTTTATAAAAATGTTTGTGTTATTTGAGGCAGAGAGATTAAAAACTGCTAAAACTTTATTGTGGTTTATCGATTTTAGCATTCCATTTTTATTTTTATTTTTTAACATGTTTTCAATTGCCAGATACAAATGTACACATTTTGGGCATACAATATGGTGTTTTGATATACATATACATTGTGGAATGATTAACTCCAGATAATTAACATATCCATCACCTCACATACTTATTTTTTTGTGTGTGGTGAGAACATTTAAGATCTACTCTCTTAGCAATTTTCAAATACAAAGTACATTATGATTAGCTATAGTCACCATGTTGAAAAATAGAGGTCTTTAGCATTATAAAATGTTTTCTTTATCCCATTCTGTAGGTTTGGGCTTTGAGTCTACTTTGTGTGTAAACTAGATCAAAACTTCTAGTTGCTTTTTGTCAGCATCTGCCTTACATATCCCTGTTGATACCTTTATTTTAGCCTTTCTAAGTCCCTTTGTTTGATGTACCTCTTATCAACCATGTAAGAGTTAGGTTTTACTTTGTCAGCCATTCTGAAACCTTCTCTTTTTAACAGGTCAAGTGACTATAAAATATTGATATGACAAATATGCTTGATCTCAAATCTGTCATAATATTTTGGGTTACATTTACCATGGCATTGTGTTTATCATATTTCATTCTCCAAATAATGTTTCCTTGCTTTTTTTAAAAAAATATGTTAATTAAGAGGACTTGTTGCAGTCATTAGTTTTACTCTTTACCTTTCATAATACCCTAGTTCTTATTTCCCTTAACATTCTACTATTTGGTTTGTCAGCCTTAAACCAGAGCCTTTGCCTCCCAACTATTACCCACATGACAATCAAAGAGCGTATTCTGGTTTCATCTTTCTCTGTCTCTTCTCCATTTCTTAGGTTTGCTATTTCTACATTGTCAAAACATGTCCTTTTATACAATTCTTCCACACTTCTCCCACCTTTATTTTTGATGTATTTCACTGGTCACTGTAAAACCTTTTGCCAAAGACTCCTCATTCATCTCTTGACTGGATGAGGCTCTTTTTAGTTGGTGCCACAGGAAGAAAACTTGACTAAAGTATTCCCTGAGATTTTGTATCTTGCTATCTTAATTATGATGAGAACTTAAGTTGCAGATGGTTTTATTTGTTCTTCTTACTGATCTGCATAGCTTTGGAAGCCTGAGAGCAAAGCTGTATATTTAGCAACCCTGATCCCATAGGTCTATCTTTGTCCCTTGTATGCTGTTTTATTTTTCTGTATAATACCTATCATAAATAAAATTATAACTACAGAGAAAAAGAGTATGTATATATGTAATTTATCACTACCTAAAATTATATGTGCATAATTTATATATCATCACTTACTGCTTGTCTCACCTACAGAAATGTAAGCTCTCTGAGGCATTTATACATTATATCCCCACCACCTGGGATACTGCCTGGGACATAATAGGTACCCAATAAATGTTAAATGAAGGAATACATGAACAAATGAGTCTGAATTATCACTATCAAACATGTGTAAGCATTTTTGGAAAGACAGCTATACAGTTAAAGATTTTCAAATGCAATCTTGTGATACACTGGAGAGAGAGAGGGAAAAAGAGGAGGACAGAGAGTGAGAATATGATATGAAAGGACTTCACTGCTGCTTGCTTTACACAAACCTTATAACGATTGTTTTTATCACAATGGGAATTTCCTAAAATTTTTCTCATCTAAATTTGAAGATTTCATTTAAAATTTGGAAAATTGTATAAGTAATTATTTAAGTAACCTCTTTGTAATAGAGATTGTTCCTGTGATTTAAAAACATTTAAATTATAATTAAATGGCATAATCACATATATGCTCTGTCATATAATCTAGTTGAGAAGTTGAATTTGAATTTTGTAGGGTAAAGTCAAACTGTTTTGTAACTATTTCTCATTTCCCCATTTAAAATATAACTCAACTTGCTAAGCTCTTTGGAAAGAATCCATAAATCCTCTACCAAGAAAACCTCTTTTAATATCTGCCTTTAAAAATGATTTCCTTTGGGTACATTGCACACTCCAAGCAATACTTCATTATCTACATGATATATTATAGTCCAGTAGTGGACCTAAGAATGCTTTAGAAACCCTTAGATTGCCCTAAGCTTTAAAATCAAATGCTTAGACTAAGCCAGCTCATCCAACAAAAAGTGCCATCTGAAGAAATTAGGCCAGCAAGGTGATGATGAAGAAAAAGAAAAGGCAGAAAACATTAAATTAGTCAGAAAGTCAGAAAACATAAAATTTTATAGTTTTGGGACTCAGTTCTGGGGTTATTTAATGTAAAACACTTCATATATTCTTAAGGCTGCTGGTATGATATGAATAATGGACACCATAAGTAGATTACATGTAAATGGAAGATTGTGGGAATTAGGATGCACAAAACTTGATGATAATTGTTTTTTAAGGTGAGATAAAATGTATCTTTCTATGACTTCAGCTATTAGCTCAAGACTAATGATGTCCAGATCTTTGTTACTAGTTCCTATATTTCTCATGTGCTTCAATGGCCATCACCAAATAAATGTCTCACCAACACCTCATCACAATATTGTGACAATAGAGATTTTTTGCTGAGAATGATGGTTTCCAGCTTCATCCAAATTCCTGCAAAGGACATGAACTCATTCTTTTTTATGACTGCATAGTATTCCATGGTGTATATGTGCCACATTTTCTTTATCCAGTCTATAATTGATGGGCATTTGGGTTGATTCCAAGTCTTTGCTATTGTGAATACTGCTGCATTAAACATATATGTGCATGAGTTTTTATAGTAGGATGATTTATAATCCTTTGCGTATATACCCAGTAACGGGATTGCTGGGTCAAATGGTATTTCTGGTTCTAGATCCTTGAGGAATCACCACACTGTCTTCTAAAATGGTTGATCTAATTTACATTCCCACCAACAGTGCAAAATCATTCCTATTTTTCCACATCCTCTCCAGCATCTATTGTTTCCTGACTTTTTAATGATCGCCATTCTAACTGGCATGAGATGGAACTAACACAGGAACACAAAACCAAACACCGCATGTTCTCACTCATAAGTGGGAGTTGAACAATGAGAACATATGGGCACAGGGAGGGTAACATCACACACTGGGGCCTGTCAGAGGGTAGGGGGCAAGGGGAGGGATAGCATTAGGAGAAATACCTAATGTAGATGAAGGGCTGATGGGTGTAGCAAACCACCATGGCAGATATATACCTATGTAACAAACCTGCACATTCTGCACATGTATCCTAGAACTTAAAGTATAATAATAATAAAATATTTTTTCCATAAATTGCAATGCAATTATAAATTCACTGTGATTTTTAAAAAATCCAATAGACTTTGGTTTTGGAAATTATCAGAATTTTTCTAAAGTTTATCTGCAAAAGTAATAGAGGAAATTTTATGGAGAGAAATAGTATCCTTCCAAATATTGAAACTATTATAAAGCTAGAGTAATTAAAGCCAAGATACTGGCACAGAATTAACAAACTGTCATGAACACATTTATTTCATTTTTTTTTTGCCTTTATCATAAAAACTCCTAAATGTTTAAATATATAGATGTGTATGTGTGTATGTACCAGTACCAGAGGTTTGAAACTGCAAGTTGCAATTTATAATTAACTGCATCTCTCCTGTTATACCCTGGTGGAATAACAGCCTCTGGACAGCCTGCTGTAAGCTTAGATATAATAGTAATTCTGATGGTACAGTTCATGCAATAATTATTTCATCTTTATAGTAGACAATGGAGAAAAGAAAACATATAACTCATTATGCTTTAAGAAAAAAATAAATTTATCCTCCTTGGAGAATATAAATTGATTGCAGACGCTATACTTTATTAATGGTAATCATTAATAGTCTCTAAGTATAGCACCTACAAACAATTTATATTCTCTAAGAATACAGATTCTCCATATACTTAGAGAATATAAATCGATTGTAGATGCTACAGTTTATGGGACAATTCCTTAGAGAATATTGTAAAATATTTTCCAGCTTGAAAAGAAAACTTATAAAAAAAATAATAAGTCAGAAGACTTCCTTGACAGCTACTAAACCCAGACTAGGCCAATTGCCCCTACTATAAGCACTTATCACCCTTAGAATTACAATCTGCCCTCCAGATCCATCAGTTCTGGATACACAGATTCAAACAACCAAGTATGGAAAATATACAGGACAAAGAAACCAATAAAAGATAACGATACAACAATAAAATAGAATACAAATAACAATACAACACTATAATTATTTACATAGCATTTACATTGTGTTAGGTATTATAAGTAATCTAGAGATGATTTAAAGTATGTAGAGATGTGCGTAGGTTATATGCAAACATTACACCATTTTATCGTAAGAGATTTGAGCATCAGGCGATTTTGGTATAGGGATGGGGGGGTCCTGGAACCAGTCCTCAGTGGATACCGACTGTACTACTGAATGTAGGACTTGGGTTTATCTTGATTACGATCATATCCTCAATGCCTAGCATAGTGCTTGGAACAAAATAGGTGCTAAACAATGTTTGTTGGATGAATGAATAATTAAATAAATTCATTGAGGTTGAAATCAAGCCCACATAATGCTTAGTTTTATTTGGATTGCATGCACATGCATACATAATAAATTATATACTACTACTGTACTAATATCAGAAATAGTGCAAACAAATGAAAACATACATAAAAATAGACTTGAATAGTATAAATAGATTTTCTAACATTTCATGCTAATGTATTATCTTATGTACCCCCTGGAGTGAACAGCACCTCTATCATCATCACCTCCACCATCCTTGTCACTTTAAAGACAACTGATCTAAAGAACAACTAATATTTTCAAGTACTGACTCATTTAGTGGTGACAGAAAACATGAAAAAGAGGTAGGAAGCTAGAAAAATACACTCAGTGTCAGTCATGATCAAGCAAGTGGTCAACGGTACTGTGGCCACAGCTAGTGCAGATCAGCATTTCTACCTCACAACTCTGTGATGTGACACAGTTTATGTGAAAGCACTGGGGTTGCTACTTCTATTGCTGATCTTGCAGGTTGCATAGTGAATAGAATTTTAAGTAGGGTCTAATTTGCCCAAGTTCAATATTCTTATGTCGGTGACACATTACAGGCTCCAAATATTGCAAAGACATTACCTAGCTCTTACGGATCCAAATGCCCAGTTTAATCTCAGCTCAGAGAAAGTGATTTCTCTGGATAATGAGTGATCCTACTTGATAAAAACATTCAAAGCTGTTCTCTATTTCAGTTCCTAGTTTTCCCTTTTTCTTTGCCCTTGAGATTAGTCTTCTAGACTTGTACATTTTCTTACTGGAATGTATAAGAATATTGTGGAAGTTATTTACAAAATGAGTCTCAGAAATTTCCTAGTCAATTCTCAGTAATTCATAGGGGGAATCATGGCTGTTACAGCCTGGACTCAAACTATCTGCAGACACCCCTTTATAGATGATAAAAGAGGCCTAGCAAATATGACCATATGTATTTATACTGGAGTAGTTTCCTTAGTTATAATGTACAACTATAATTCTGAAAGCTAATAAACTGAGGTATGAAAGGACTCTATCACACTCTATTGATAATGTTTAGCACACATATGCCAATTATCACATGATTCAGAAATTCTCAGGGGTTCTCCTTATTTAACCAGTTAAACTGTATTACTTGCAAATTCATGCTTTATTATTTGTCATTCATCATTCAAAAACCAGAATTTTACATTGTGTTCTTTTAAAGTTTCTTGACTGCTACTCTTTTCTCTATGCCAGGCTTCTCTCTCCCTTCCCTCTTTTTTACTGTCTCACTTCATTTCTCTTATTTCCTCTCCTTCTTCTTAGACTCTGATCTCTTACCTGATATTACTCAGTCACTAGCACAAAACATATATCTTGCATCTTAAATTTGAATGGAGACCAGAGTTAGAAACCCTCATGTCATATTTAAGAAAATGTGAACTGGTACAAAGCCAGTATTTAATGTTTATTTATTTAAAAGGTCCCTAGCTACATGAGTTGGGATTTTTAAACCCAATTAATTCAAGGTCCAAGAGCAATATTATGCAATTTCTTTCAGTTTGTAATGGTCAGATGTTGAAAATTCTTTCCATATAAATTGTAAATTATAAACAGAAAGGCAGAAAGTCAGAAATGCAGGGAAGAAAGAATAAATTAGAGGTCGCCATAGACAGGGGAGGAAAAGTGCAGTTTGATGCTGCTGTAGTGCCTGAAAAAACAACAGAGTGCTGCTTTTTGAGCTAAGGCTTTATCTTCAGCAGTCTCCAGATGTCAGGCAAATGTGCTATCTGTGATGGGCTGACCATTAAAACATTAGCAGAGATGTGTTCATTGCTTTGGCTAAAAGAGTTCAGAGTTCCCTGGAAACATAATGCTGGTCACACAGATTTTGATGAGGAGGGGATGAAAATCTCTCTTTGTGGGAGGAAGACTGAGAGGGAAATGGTAAGCAGGGAGAGGCAGGAGCCTGTCAGGCTTGGTGAAGCATGACAGTGAGAGACCCAGAAAGCCAAGGGAAATTATGAAGATTCTGGGTGCCTTGGAGCCTCCTCTGGGGGTGGATAAGAGAATGTCGGGCTACTCTTGGGTGGTTAAGAGACCCAGGAGGGGAAATGGACAGGCAGTAAGGTGGAGATGGGCCACAGTAACTAAGTGAGGGTTTGAGAGAAGTAGGTCTGCATGCTGGCAAGGAAAGAGGAAGCACTTCAGGAAGGTACCAATCGTCAAGTCCAAAGAAAGAGATCTAAAATTAGAGGTCAGTGACCACAGCAAGCAAGTTAGGGCCAGTGAGTTAGGAAAATGGAGTTTGCAAAGATACTAGATGCTGATGTGATATGTCAAATGTTTAATAATCAGTACTGAATAGGCATCCACTAATCAGAAGGGATTCCAGGCAGAACTTTGAAACAATGTCTTAGATTCCACTTAGTTTTGGGCATTTGGTCACTGGACTGTAGGGAAGTTCAGGAGCTCCCAGTAGACCAGCAGGTGGTAGAGCACTTGGGGAACTTGAGACAGCAACTCTTTACCATAACATGACCAACAAAGACGTTTACTGGGAAGTGGCTCTCTAGCCGGGACATTAGTAGGCTTCCTTTTCAGCATGGTGGGACCATGTGATTAGTTCTTGCCAAAGGAATGTGAAGGAAACTGACGTTTGGTTTACAACCTTGGCGATTAAGCATTGGGTGTGAGATCATTTTCCCAACAACAGGGAAATCTTGAAGCTATGGGATGATGAAGCCATGAGATAGCCACAAGCCGTAAGACAGAAGCCCCCTGGAGCTGCTCAGAACTGTCCCCCAGGGGAAATTCAGAATTGGACTTTACATGACTCGGAATTAAATTTTATTGCATTAACCCCCTTAGATTTGGAGGTTTTATAGCATCTTTTAAGATCTTTTGTATCTTTTATAGCTTGCTCTGATAAAAATATGGCATAAAATACTTGAGTATCTTAATGCATCTATTTTACACTGATAAATATGAGCAAATTCTAAGTTCACGCTTGTCTCTTAGAGGCTGTGAAATATTCCACAAAGACCTTTAGGTTATTTTCAAGAAACAAGTTTCTGGATCTTGTGGTAAAATCTTTTCAAGAAACAGAAGATTTTGTTTTTATTTTCTACTTTATTACATTTTGAAGCATGATTTCCCTTTATGTTACAGAAAACTATGAGGGATTTCCATTTATATTGAGAAGCTCATTTCACAAACTCAAAACCCAAGCAATCACATATTAGATTGTGATCTCTCTTAAAAGAAGATACTAAGCAGGGAGTCTTGTTCATCTTTGCACACACAGCACAGAATCTATAGGACTCATCCAGTAAGTGTTTGTTAAATGCATGGATGGGTGGATGAGTAAATAAACAAAATCATTACTACTAGAAAAGCAATGTGCTGAGAAAAAGTAAATTAAAAGGCAATTAGGGAGGCCAACCTGGGGTCTTCTGCTAATTAACTTTAGGATGTAGAATTCTCCATGAACCAGTGGACTTTATTTCTTAGAAGGACTTTCATGACTTTTCAGTTTTAGCTCTCATTTTCCAGTGAGGGAACTGTGGCCCAGGGAAGCAACATCATCAGCTTATACCCATGGAATTATTTTATTTCAAAACTTAGATAAAAACTGTGGTTTTTATAACCTAAAAATGATATTATATTCCCTATACTATGTCACATTATTTTTTTGTTCAGCTGTTTTCCATCTTCAAGACATAACCACATTGATTTAACCCCAAACAGTTGTTGTAAAGAGAATAACAGTGTCAAAGTGCTACATCATACTTATTATCAAAGGAACATGGATCCTTTCAGTATGGAGACCTGGTTAGTTAATTCAGGTTCAAGTGAGATGGTGTGCATGATTACATCCAAGGTTTAGGATTATTGTTAACTTCAGTGTGTCATTTAAAAAATTCTATGGTAGTTACTTACCCTGGATGCAACACAATACCATTTGTCCTTAGATATTCTTGTGAGGTTGCCTGAAGGCACAGATTGTCAGCCAAAGTATAGATCTCAAAGTTTTGGAGTGAGAAAATGAGTATTCGGTTTATCAAAAAATAGCTAAAGTATCTGATATGTTTTGGCTGTGGCTCCACTGAAATCTCATCTTGAATTTTAATCCCCATTAATCCCCACGTGTTGAGGTGGGGACCCAGTGGGAGGGAGGTGGTTGGATCATGGGGGTGGTTTCCCCCATGTTATTCTCATGATAGTGAGTGAGTTCTCATGAGATCTGATCGTTTTTAAGTGCTTGGCAAGTTCCTCCTTTTCTCACTCTTCTCTCTACTGCTACTAAGTGAGAAGGTTCAAACTTGCCTCCCCTTCACCTTCCGCCATAATTGTAAGTTTCCTGAGGCCTCCCTAGCCAATGCAGAACTGTGAGACAATTAAACCTTTTTCCTTTATAAAATTACCCAGTCTCAGGAAGTTCTTTATAGTAATGTGAGAATGGACTAATACAGTATCTTTGTAGTTACAAAACTGTTGTGTTGAGATTTTTATCATCCTGAGAGCTGACTTTACTTTTAATTGGTTTAAGTGCCTTATCCAGTAGCTCTTCAAAACAGAGGATCTACATTTGATTTGGGGTCCAGTTTCTAAAGAGGAATATTGGATCAAGCAATACTGTGCCTCTGTATCTGGATTCTTTTTAGGTGAACCTAGAGCTAATAATCCCAGCCTGCAACACAGGATGAGCAATATAGAGTGTGATTACTATTCTCCTTAGCTGATCCTGCACACTTTAAAATGATACAGCAGAAGGTGCCAAGGGGCAGCTTGAGGAGAATTATTTGCACGATTCCTAATTGAATGTGTCGGCCATGACTGATCACTGGCCTTGCCATTTAATGAATGCGCTAAAACCCAGGCTAGAGATGCATGGGGCCAGCTTTCCCTGCCCCCACAAGTGGTGAGGGAGTGTGATCACAGAAGGCTGGAAGCAAAACTGGGCAGCAGGCTAAATTGATTTCAATGCCTCTATATTCACTGTGTGCCCTGCCCTCCACATACAGCACTCCCCACCCATCTGAAGGAGCTTAGTGTACACCAGTGAAAGGTTTGTTCTTCCTTCTCACTCTAACCCCACGGTAGGCCTGGCAGTCTGTCAAGTGCCTAGAGAGAACACTGTACTTTGCTCGATGAGTTACTGGTGTGAAGCTTGCTCTGTTAATGTTTTTTTTCCCCCCCAAGAAAACCTTATGTATAATAGGTTTTCTTAAAATTCACCAGAAAATCTAACTCATATATTTGTAGACTAATTGTTTCAATGGACCTCTATGAACGCTTAGTGTGTCAGGCTGTGCCAAGCATTAAGGATGCAAAGGCATTAAATAAATACATTGTTTTACGCTCCTCAAGAGACTGAGATAGAAGCTGTTTGTGTCAGTTACAACATACCATGCTAGGTGCAGTGAGAGAAGATGCTATGAGAACAGAAAGGGAACCCTAATCTAGCCTTGGGATGAGGATGGGTGGTGCTCCAGAGGCTTCCTGTCACTCAAAGAACATAGCCAAAATAGAAATCAGGATTACCATATAATGAGGGGAAAATCATTTGACTTCACTCCTTCTGCGAAGCCTTTAACCAAGGGTCAGTAATGAGGTTCAGTGCAGGCAGAATGTCCCTCACACTCCAGAGCCCACTTATGACCCTGCCCAAATCCTACAGGCAATACTGAAGGTGAATGACATCTGTTTCTGGAATCACTCTCTCCCCTCCTAAAGGGGAGTGTCCTTAGTTACTCACCTCCAGGCCCTACCTGACCGTCAGGTCCCCGTATCTGTGGGCCCCAAGCCCACCTCCACCTCATTCTGCTCCCTCTGCCTGGAAATTCCTGACCCTCAACACTACTCCTTCACTCTTCAATTAATTCATTCTTGACCTCAGAGCTCAGGGAAGTTACCAGTTTTTCCAGAAAATATTCCTGAACTCTTCCATAAAAATGCTATGATATCCACTGCTTAGTTACTTCCAGTCTTTCACAAATTACACTAATGACCCTGTCTTATATTTTCACTTGTCTGATTTTGAAAAGGCAGATCTTTATCTTCTTCCTCTTTGAACACAATGCCTGGCAAAGAGTGGATGTCCATAACGGTGGGGAGGTGGGTAGGTGGATGAATGAATATTGTGCCCTTATTTTTTATCACTTTTAAAGAACCCCTAAAACTTCCAACAATTATCCTACTCAAAGAGTAACTGGTGCTATATTTCTTCTGTATCTCCAGCTAGTTGCATTTCATGCATCTCTGTAAATCTGAAGCATATTTTCTTCTATTAGAAGTGAGATATATGATTGGTCATGGAAATACAAGCTCTACACATTCATTTAGGAGAGGTACAAGAGAAAATTAGAATCTGGTGCTCTCTCAATTTGTATTCTGTGGTGCTGGAACTTGCAGACGCACTGCAGCCTAATAAACCTTACAGAGGGAAATGTGTTCAGTCTCACTTGACCCTGAATGATCCTAATATGTCTACTGACTACCTTGTAGCCATATTCAGGAGCCTTCATCTGAATCACATCTCCTTTCCTTTCCTAGTGTCTCCACTACCTCAAACACTCTCTGGGAAATTCTGTTTCCCAAATGATAGTTGCCTTGATCATAAATCACTTTCTCATTAATATTACTTGATTCTTGAATTACTCGGTTTGGTTATTAACCAACAAATAACCAGATCAGAACTTCATTTGTTCTCTGTAAATGCAGTGCTTAAAGGATAGGCTGTTCTCACTGTGTGCTCCTGTTTGGCTTTTCCAATCCTCCTGCTGTGGCCCACTTATGGAAGGGAAAAAGAGTGCAGAGAAGCCTGCCATTACGGTAGCTCTGCAAGTGTGCATGGTAACGCTTTCTTTTTATATTGGACAAAATATTTTAAATAATTTTTATACCAGAAATGGCATGAAAGTAAGGAGCTAAACTTTAAATGAAGAACCAGGAGAAATGGTTAGGATGGGAACATTTCTTCTTGATCCTCGATTTGACCTATTTATAGCTCCAAAATCTTAATCTTTGATCTTGACCTCTATGCCAGGCTTGAGACCCACTAGACAACTCCATTCTACAGAGACTCAAACTTTACAGTCTAAAATGGAACTGAGTTTCTTTAAAAATGACTGGCTTTTTCTCTCTGCACCTGATGTCTTAGATGTCATAATTATGAGTTATTAATATATTCCACCTACCATGCAGGCACTGCGCTAGGTATCTTACACAAATTATACCATCAAATCCTCTCAGCACTCTGTAAAGTCAATATCATTATCATTATCCCTAGAAGAAACAACTGAAGCTCAGAGAAGTAATTCCCTTACAGTCATCCAGCTAATAAGTGGCAGAGCTAGAACTGAAATCCAATTAATAGAATCCATATTCTTAATCTTAGGCTACGGTCTGACTCAATTTCTCATAAAATAATTAATAGAATATTTTGTTGTTTTTTTATTGCACAAATACTATGTCATAGAGGGCCTGTATTTGTGGAAAATAAAAACAGTATTGCTCGGCTGGGTGTGGTGGTTCATGCCTGTAATTCAGCACTTTGGGAGGCCACGGCAGGTGGATCACCTGAGGTCAGGAGTTCCAGACCACCCTGGCCAACTTGGTGAAACTCCAACATCATAGCAGGTGCCTGTAATCCAAGCTCCTTGGGGGCTGAGGTAGGAGAATCGCTTGAACCCAGGAGGCGGAGGTTGCAGTGAGCTGAGATCTCAACAATGAGCTGAGATCACATCCCTGCACTCCAGCCTAGGCAACAGAGTGAGACTCCATCTCAAAAACAAAAACAAAAACTAAAACAGTATTGCTCTAGCAATTTAAACACACCTTGATATAGATGAAAATCAGTGATGTCCTCATGAGTATTTTGAGATCTGCATTGTGAGCTTTCTGACTTGGTAACATTGTGACCAATTTAACCTGGATTCCAACTTCCTTTTTTTTTATTTTTGAGACAGAGTCCCTCACTCTGTCACTCTGTCGCCCATGTTGGAGTGCAGTATTGCGATCTGGGCTCGCTGCAACCTTCACCTCCCAGGTTCAAATGTTTCTCATGCCTGAGCCTCCCGAGCAGCTGGGATTACAGGTGTCCACCACCATGCCCAGCTAATGGATTCTAACTTCTATACATAATTAAATAGAAGAATAATTCCAAGACATAGAGAAAGAAAACAAAGTTATAGTTTACTAGGGTCCTAAATGTCACAGGTGTCACCAGAAGCAGAATAGCTGAACATGCATAAAAATAAGCTGGCCAACTGATACTTGTGTCATTTATCTTAAAGTCACTGAAAAAGAATTATTCCATATTGAAATAAGATTGAGGATTTTAAAAGGACAATGTTCTTTTAGCTGTTATGATTCTAATTATCTGCAAGTATGTTCAGCCACATGCCCCATACTTGGGAAATCTGTTACAACATGACAGGTATCAGATTCTTTATGATATGTAATTGGTAATTAGCTATACAGGCAGACTGTTGGCAAATGTATCACATTTTCCTTTGTGAAATTTAGGCAAACGGCTCTCAGTTGAAAACATACATTAAAGAGTCTGATTTGGCTTCCAAGTTGATGCATGATTGAAAGTAATGATTTTCTACCTTTCAAGTCATCACATGTGACCTTCTAAAATCCCTATTATAAACTGCCCATTTCTAAATCATGCCTCTGTGTGGCCACAACCAATTAATTACACCACTACTACTGAAATGGTTTCCTGCCTTACTTTCCATAAAATAGTTCATTAGCTTTGCAGAGATTTTAGTTCAATACTATATTTAGTTTGCACTCCCTGGGATGTTTCAAACAGAAGAGTGGGCACTCTAGGGAGGAAGCGGTGGGGTTAAAAGAGCAATCAAGAAATACATATATGGCTTTAAAAATGTTCTTGGTTGTGAAGGAAAAAACATCACAAAGGATGTTAGTAAGTCAATACCACTGTTTTTCTAGTAGGCTTTTCTTACATGATTATTTCAGGCAAGTTACAACTCAGCTTTCTCTAACAGGAAAAATATACTGTGAATCTCAGGGAGCAATATCTATTATTATTGTCGTTGTTTTTATAATGCTTAAAATTTTATTGAGGCCTGGTATAGAGTCCCTTGTAGGTAGAATATGGTTGGTGACTAGACTTAATAACTGCATTAAACTGGCAGACTGAATGTGAGGAGAGCAGTCGACAGAAATAGTTATAAGAGAGAAAGAAAGCTCAGGTAGAAGAAAAATCAATAGATCTGGAGTTTGGTCACATGGAATGTCCAGCTTTGGTGCTACCATGTACAACCTCCCATGCATTATTTCAGTTCTGGGTGCCTCAGTTTTATCTTCCATTGAACTAGAACCTAAAGCTAAGATTGCTTAAGTCTCATTTGGTTCTAGAGTTCTACGGTTCAGTAACGGTTCAAAACAATTCACCATGTTTAGAATCAACATTAGGCTGACAGCAAATGCATCTCATCATGCAAACAGCATGGCTTGATAATAGAAATGGTTCATAGAAAGGAAGTTAGGCTAGACAAGGCACAGTGTACTCACGATTGCCAGCCCTATGCACAGGTGTTACTACTATTGTCCTTATTTTCTAGAGGAGAACAGAGGCACAGGGGAGTTACGTTATGTGTCCAAGGAGCCTGTGCTCTTAGCAACTAAACTTCCCACAAGCCAATATTGGTCAGACATATTCCAGAAATTTTACAACACAGAAAACATAAATAATAACTCTTTTTTAAAACAAAAAGTGGAGAAAAAGAACAAAACAGCTAATAAATGAGACTGATATTGGAGACAGGGGCATAGGTATGAAAACCCTAGAGGTAGACAGACTTCTCCCCAGTCATAGAAGTTACTGGTCCACCTAGATGGTGCTGAAGGGGCCGGTCATCCTGAAACCTGCAGCCCTGAGGAACGGAGCAGACAGCAAACTCCTGCAGGAAGGTTTGTTTGCTTGTTTTGTTTTCTCTCCCAACTCACTAGTCAGATGAGCGACTCTGGGTAATGTTGAGTAAGGAGTAGAAGAGAGGCCAGAGTGCTCCCATCACGGGTAACAGTTGGAAAGAAAAATCAGAAATGGAGAAGAAATGTCTCATCCTTACCATTTCTGCTGGTTTTTCATTAATAATTTAGTTCCTCATTTCCATGCTATTTCTGGTATTAAAATTATTTAGAACATTTTGACCAACATGAAAATAAATTGTTACCATGGGCACTGGTGGAGCTGCCATGGTGGCAGGCTTCTCTGCACTCTCTCGTTTTCCCCTCCATAAGTGGGCCACAGCAGGAGGATTGGAAAAACTAAACAACGGTACACAGTGAGAACAGCCTGTTCCTTAAACACCACATTTACAGAGATTCTACATTCTATTGACTACCGAATACAGCCTGCACCAGCACATAGCATGCCTCCGTTCTTTCAGGGGTCAACTCATTTTTCACTCACACATTAACTTTTCTCTGATACAAACTGACAGAGCACACCAGATCTTATTATATGAAGTGCTCACAGGTGATGACAGTCAGCCTACAGAAGAGATCCAAAGCAGCTAAAGCAGTTTATTTACGAACATGGATCCAGGATGCTTGGTTTGATGGGATAAATCACAATCCAAGGAATGATCTGATTAAGAAAAATATGTATTTCTTTATTTCTAAAACAAGAGTGCAAAATACCAAAAAGGTAACTCAGCTAAAACTGTCTTTTGGAAGCCTCTGCTGTCAGATGATTGGAAAGTTAGTTTAATTACAATATTGCACTAGAGTACTAGTTAACAGTAGAAGAATTGCTGTCCTCTTTATAAAATGATGTTAAGTGTGATTAGCATCCTACAGAAGACACCTTCTCTGACAACACTGTCTCTGAAAGACACATCTGATTTTCTATTCTGCTCTTTCATTTCAGGACACTTTGGTCACACTTATGAGAGGATTTTTAGGGTCAGATCTTTCAGCAGCATCTTATATACCACCTGATGCAAGATAGTCTCAAAACCAGCACTTAGCATCATGGAAGTAATTATAAATAATAATTATGTCCTCACAGTATGTTAGCTCATAAATTTTAATGGAGCACTCTCTGCAATGGCGATTGCCAACTTTCCTGGCATTTGTGGGATCAATGTTTATCCAAATAGAAATAATATAGTCTGAATAATTGCATAGTCAGCCTGAATCTTCCCTTCCTCATTCCACACTCCAAGATATTTTAAACGCATACGTACGGTTTGGGGGAAAGGGAGAGGGGAAGGCTATCCTACTTTGCAAGTTCTGATGTACACTCCTGACATTCATATTCCTGGCAGAGATATAGGTCATGAAAAATAGCTCCAAAGCAGGCAGACACGCTGGCTGCCAGCAGCTGGAAGTTTCTCCTTTCCAAGAGGCCAGAATGAGCTCGACTTTAGGAAAGGAACCAGGGGAGGCTGCTCCCTTTTCTGCCTCTTTAGTCTCTGTTGGCTGGAGAGGGGCTGGGAAAGAAATCAAGCCCACACTTTAAAAAGGCACCAGGAATACCCAGCATGACTGCTCTTTTATATTATGCCCCTGTGTGCAGTAGATTCCCTTTATGTAGTGAGCTTCTCTAGTACATTTAAAAATTATTGATTAGTTGACAGAATCTGTGGATAAAGAAAGAGACTGGAAACGTTAAGAATTCTTGACAATGAAACATCATTGGGGAAGGAAGGGTAACATCTTTACAATTATAAAATAGATCTTTGAGAACACATGATTTTATATCATCCAAGCACAGTTAACAGATATGTTTTAGAGAAGACACTGTTTGAATTTGAGTTCCTTTAAAAGCGGAGCCTGAGGAGGGAACTTGTGGTGCGCAGGTGGTTTGTTTGGGAGGTGATTCTGGGAAAAAGGAGTGAAGTAACAGGGAGCAAGACTGAGGAGACAAAGTTTGTGTTCCCCCAAAATTCATATATTGAAGCCCTAATCCCCAGCTTGATAACATTTGGAGGCAAGGCCTGTGAAAGGTAAACGGGCTTAGATGAGGTCACGAGGAGGTCGTCCCCATGATGGATTATTATCCTTAAAAGAAGAGAGGTCAGGGCTGTCTCTCCCCTCTCTGCCATGTGAGGACACAGAGGAAGGCAGCTGTCTACAAACCAGGAAGAGAGCCTTCACCAGAAACCAAATCTGCTGGCACAGGTATCCTGGACATCCCAGCGTTCAGAACTGTGAGAAAATAATTTTTGTTGTTTGAGCACCGTGTTTATGGTATTTTCTTATGGCAGCCCAAGCCGACTGAGACAGGGAGGGTGGGACAGGAAAGAAGAAAAGGACAATGTAAAGATATATCATGCATACCTCGATAATGTATCTTTAAAAAAACATCAAGGTCATGGATAACGTATCTTTACATTGTCTATTTCTCCTTTCCTATCTCATTTATTTTAACGAGCAAGGGTGTTTCAATACAGCTATTATCTGAAAAGCATACAGAAAGCTTTCTAGAATTGTCCACTTGAAAGAGGGAAGGCTCAATAACTTATCTCCTGGCTCTGGTCTTCTATCAGTTGAGGGTTAGTGTGAGAGTGGCAGTGTTTCAAGGCACTACACTTCCAGGCCATACATGCAAGTGTAGACCTAGGGAGCTGTGCCGTCAGAAAAGCCTTGGCAAATGCAGAAAGGCAGGCATGGTGTGCTTGAGGTGGGATGCTGACTGTGCACAGACCTGCCCACTCAGCCTTTAGGGCTAACATCAGAAGCAGGCCAAGGAACCTTGTAGGGAACTCAGAGGCACCTGCTACATACCTGCTACTATGCTTTGATTACTGAACAAAGAAAGATAAATTTCCTAGTGTTGATGTCAACAGCTTCAAGAGCTTCTAACAGTGATCCATATACAGCTTGCATACATTCAATGCCCGAGGTGACATATAATATCTGTTTCCAGCTATTTTCAGTTCTGACATTGTTTCTCTACAGGTTTAGTCTGCTGAGGTTTCTATTATACTCACACCTAACATATATCTATGTGAGTTGTAAAGTGGGTTATAATTACAAAATAACAAGGACTTTAAAAATTTGTATAATGGTTTTAACATTAGTATGGCTTGTCTTTTGGATACATTTATTTTTAAGAAAATAATTGATAAATATAACTCCATGAGAATAAAAAAAAAATTAAACATGACCAAAATATGCCATAAACAAAATGCAAAGAATTAGAAAAGCTTATTTTCAGACAAATAAGCTTATTTATAAGAGGAAAAAGCCTCACAAATCAATAAAAATAAAGATGCACAGAACAATAGAAAAGTTAGTAACTTATGTAAGAAAAAATGCAAATGGCAAATAAACATTTGAAAAGACACCTCAAAAGATGAAAGGTAAAATATAATGAATTCAAAATTCACAATCAAAAGAATGATTATGACAAGCATTGCAGGGTTCAAAGAAATAGGCATCTCATGCCCTCTTGTTGGAAGTGTAAAATCACAGCAATTAGGATGTCAACTTGGCAACATAACTGTAAGAACCTCAAAATTCTATTTTCTGGGATTTATCCACACAAAGAGGTATTTATACCATTGGAAATTATCATTATTTATAATGACAAAAATAATCAGGAAAAAAGAACAGTCAGTAATAAGGTATTGCTTAAATAAATTATTCCTATTATCTGAAAAGCATACAGAAAGCTTTCCAGAATTGTCCACTTGAAAGAGGGAAGGCTCAATAACCTATCTCCTGGCTCTGGTCTTCTATCAGTTGAGGGTTAGTGTGAGAGTGGCAGTGTTTCAAGGCACTACACTGTATAAGTAGTATTCCTGGCTACTTATAACCAGGCTTTCAATGCATATTTAAATATGTTAGAGAAGATTCATAACATATATGTGAAAACACAGTTGGTGATATCATATGTATATTTTCTTTAAAATATGGAATATACATATAGGGAAAAATTGGAAAGTTGTATGCTAAATAGTTACCTTTGGGTAGTAACATTTCCAGTGATGTCTTTTTCTTTCTACTTTTTGTATTTGTACATTTTCTACAATGAACATACGTACTTTTAAAACACCAATGAAAGCTAATCATCTTTCCAAAAAGTCTACTTCAGTATTAAAGTTAATTATGACTAAGCCTTGAATAGGTAGCTCCAACTACTTTTTCTGTCTTTCCACCTTTCCTTTTAAAAATTTTTATCTTTTAAAGGAATATATTAATGTTGGAACTTATAGTATATCCAAAATTTAAAGAGTTACTCTAAATCCTGTCTATTCTTCTTCAGTTAAGTCTTTTTATAGGGAAATCCCAGAAAAAATTTAGAGTCATAAGGGATAGAAATCGCAGATCTTTTACTGTTCCAGCACCAGAACATATCTGGATAATGAATATTTAGTCATTTAGAGAGAGAGTGAGTGATAGCAGGAGAGACAAAGGGAAAGAGGAAGACAGAAGAACAAAGGAAGAAGAAGAAAAGCAGGTAAAAAATTACAGAATACAGCTTGAATGTTCAACACTTGTTTTATTTTCTTTCTTGAGTTCAGGAAGCCAGAAAGGTTTATTAAAAGATTATTAAACCTTTTATCATTCAAGCACAGTTAAAAGATAAAGTGTCCAAATATGACACTTTTGTGACACCAGGGATGGGGAATTGGAAGAGAGTATTAAACCATTCAAACTGAAAAGTTTTAAAAAAAAAAGGTCTTTGAATTAAAAAAAAAGAAGATGATAATGCTTACTCAACATGCCCATTCTTTCCATGGTTACTTTCCACTAATTGTGAATTTAACAACAACAGTAACAAATAACCTAACCTATTATTAAAAGTTTCTTTCCTATTCATGCTTCTGATTTCTATTATGCTCCTTAACAGGTTTTCCAAAATTTTTTATGTGATGTATTGAATATGCAAAAATTTTACAAATGCAGGAACTTTAAGGACACATATGAAAGGCCTTGACATTACAAAAATAAGGAGATTGAAATTCTCATATGCCCTTCCTATCTTTTTGGTGGTCTGTTATTGCCTTCTCATTGCAACAATGTTCTTCGGGAACTGAAAAGGAGACAATTCCAAGGCTTATGATTCACCACTTTCTGGGTGATTTATTTTTCATCCTGGTCTGGCACATTTTGTTTCTCTTTATTTGTTCTTTTATAATTAGAAGAGGCTGATAAAATGATATTAACATAATTGAAAACAGACTGGAGAAAGCATTTGGTGAATATAAAATCCAAACAATGGACAGGGATATAGGGAGTCAAATCAGAAAACTCAAGAACACAAGTGCAGACAGACAAATAAGACAAATGTAAATAAAGGGGCAGAAATGCAAAAGCAAGGTGATGGCTAATCAAGAGGCATCCACAGTAGGACATGAGTCAAAAGACAGGATTCAGCATTCAAGTTATGATGGATACTTGACCAGAACCCAAACTGAATACAGGGATTAGCATTCACAGCAGGAATGTAGTTTCTAAAAGGACTGGGATGCTAGGCAAGCACATTTGGGCAGGAACCCATCTACTAGGGAGCTGGGATAGAAGAACAAGGAAACCAGTTTCTAGGAAATTGGGATACCAGGAAGATCAGACAGAAGATCTCTTTGAAACTCAGCAGGTGAACAAGAATGTTTTGATTTTGTATATTCTCTTCATCCAAGAAGGATTGGTTTTCAAGCTGGGGTGGAGCCAAAATAATAAATACAGTAATTATTTCAGCTGCCTGAAGTTTGCAGGCTTGAGCGCAATGAGTCAAACAGGTAATTAACGTAATACTATATTCTCTTTGGCCCGTTCTTTAACTTTCCTAATTTGACAGCATTTTATTTTTAACATACTCAGTAATTTTCAATGTCTTCTTTCTCTACTTCCCAAATACAGGTATAAATTAGTAACCAGAATTAAATAAAAATTTGTGTTAACACAAATTTTGCATGTATCTTCTTCCATTACCAAACACCATGCGTTGTCCACCTTCTAGTGAACTCTTCTCTCCTGAGCACCTGATTAGCCACATCATGATCATAGACTGTCTTCTCAAACTGTGACAGAACGGTATTTAGTTTCCTTCCTGTGTCAGGTAAGAAAACAAATGCTCAGGGGACAAATTCTCTAGAGGTAAAGTATGCTCTAGAGCAGAGCCTCTGGGGCTGAAGGAGGACTAAAGAATCTGACAATGTGCAAACCCTGGTCCTGACAGGCGCTTGCACTAGCCAAGTCCCAGGAGGTTTCTAGGTCCAGACAAAATTAGTCTGATTTTGATTTCCAGGATGACAATTCTCTGTCTGGCTAAAAAATATCTGTAGAAATCATTCCTGAAAGCTCAGGGAACTATTCTGTGGGCCAGATGACACCGCTTTAATTTAAAAAGGGGTTATTTGGAGGCAGGAGCCTTTATAAGTCACCAATTCACTGCTTTCCTTCTTTAACCCGTTGCACCCAGATTAAAATGCATTCCTTTGGAAAGCTCCCATTAAGAATGGACAGCAACCTCCCCATATAACTTCCCATATTTGACAAAACAAGACAATCTTATGCATTTGATCTTAAACTTTTTATTTGCCATTTTAGCACATCTCTTCCCACTTTGTCTTCAAGAAAAACAGAAGAGAGCTGATAACTTTTACATATAGATAGGTATTCCAGTGTTGTGACTCTGGACGTGTGATAGCTCTGATGACTTATCCCTTCAACTCACTGAACACTGGACAGAAAATATTCTTGTCACCTCTTTGAGTGTTTTTACATCAAACATCCACCTTACCCAGTGGTACCTTTACTTAATTGAATTCAATAATGCACTTGTACCAAAAAGTGTTGCTCTTTTGCATATATTATCTCACATCCTGTGATGTCTCTATCAGCTTTATTTTAGTCCAATTATAAGTCTTCATCTTGAATAAGTCTTCATCTTCTTCTGCGAAGAGGATCAACAACCTCCAATATATTGTTACGACACTGCTCCAGCTTTTCTCCCCCACTGACTTGGGAACTGACATAGACCCAGGTTCTGTGGGGCCTGAAGTTTATAATATTTGGGAGGCATCTTGCACAACTTTCCATTTTTCTCAAGGAGAGCGTCAGGGAGGTGTGGCCTGAGGTGGTGATGGTGAGGCCATCTGATTTAGTAGTTTTATATTAACAGGGGAAAGTTTCAAAATGGCAAAGCACAACTTTCTGAGACTGGATGTTGAATTTTTTCTTGGTCTAAGCCACAAATAATAAGAACAAATATTTCTTGAGTCTTACCATTTATGAGGTTCTGTGTTAAATGAATTACATGTTTTATCCTGATTATTCCTCATAACCATACTATGAGGGAGATATTCTAATATGCCCATTACACAGATAAAGAAACGAGAGTTGAGAGAAGTTAGGAAGCCTCTAGAATGGAGCTGATTCAGGATTTGAACCGAGACAGTTTGACATCAGGGCCTGTGCTCCTAACCAGAATGCTACACTTGCTTCTGGGAGGCAGAGCTCTCCCAGGTGATCTTATTTCCCTGTATATTATTTCCTTAAACTTTTCAGTGGTGTGAATACATATCCCTCAACTTGGACTCCAGAAATAATGGGAAAGAAGAACAGTGATGATTATGAGAACTAAAAGTATCTAAATAAAATTTGGGAGTACAAACAAACTTTTTTTTTTTTTTTGAGATGGAGTCTCGCTCTATCACTCAGGCTGGAGTGCAATAGTGCGATCTCGGCTGACTGAAGCTCCACCTCCTGGGTCCATACCATTCTCCTGCCTCAGCCTCCCAAGTAGCTGGGACTACAGGCGGTCACCACCACGCTTGACTAATTTTTTTTGTATTTTTTAGTAGAAATGGGGTTTCACTGTGTTAGGCAGGATGGTCTCGATCTCCTGACCTCGTGATCCGCCCACTTAGGCCTCCCAAAGTGTTGGGATTATAAGCATAAGACACCACACCCAGCCCAAACAAATTTAACAATTAAATATGTATAGGGTAAACGAGTATGATCATAACTCTGTTAGATATTACTATACTCATTCACGAATTCAACATGTACTGAGATCTCCTATGGGGCAATAATACTAGATGCTGAGACTCCTGAATTAAATAATGTCCAGCCCATAACCTATAGGAACCCACATAACTTAGTGGAAGAGGCAGATAAGAAAAATCATAATCTGAATGATAGATTATTCATGTATCTGTTAAAATATGACTTTTATTCAGATATGGAAAGTTTTAACTGTTGGTCTCATCTCGATTTCTTTCTCTTCTCTATCTGGAAAGACTGTCCATATTAAACGTTTTTCCTGGCACTATTTACTATTGAATCCTTGTCACACAAATACACAAGTTATAGTAGAGTTACGGCAGATTCCCTGTAGGCTAGATGCCTTTATGTTTGTGCCTCCCCCTCCACTTTCCTTCCTATAGTCTAGTTTTAAGAGACCTTATGGGTCCTTTCCATAAGATCTGCCATCTCCAAGAGGGCTTACCCCATGGATGGAGTCTGCCAGAAATGTGTCTGTATATTCTTCTGCCCTTGTTCTAAAAGATGTTGTACAGCAATGGTTTTCCAGGATGAGCCCTCTCTGCCTTCCTCTAGATAAGGGGTTGGGAAGTTGAAGAAGTGAAACCCTATGCTTCCTAGCCTGCTGAAAACAGGTCAGTTCCCCCTAGTCATTGGAATGTTCCATATTCCTTCCTTTGAAGACATGACTCCATGACACAAAAAGAAATTTGCAAATCACTGTGGGAAATGCCAAAAAGCTTAAGGAGACAAACCTCTCTTTGGTTGAGACAGAGATAGTACTAGAACCTCCCATTTTGCTTCATGTCCAGTTCAGAGACTACAATAGAAAACTGAGATGAAGGTGAATGGAGAAAAAATGCTTCTAAACTTCAATATCTAAGAATGTAGTGAATAGGAGGAAAAAGAAATAATCCAAAGCAAAGTTAGCAACCAGACAGAAGTGGGACTGTATTCGGTCATGGTAAGAGGGAAGGGAATGATAATAGGCTGGTAGGGAAAGAAGAAAAGGGGATAAAGCAGCAAGTAGAATCATTGTCAAACACAGTATGTCAGAAGCTCTTAAGCTTTGATGCTATTCTCCAGGTACATATACCATCTGTCCGCAGCCACTCCAAGAACAGACCTCCAGCCTGCTGCCATATTTGGGCCAATCTAAGACTGTTAATCTGGCTATAGAAAACAGAAGGAGGTCTGAGAAAAGGACCTTAGTCTGCCCTTTCCCCGATCCATGGTCAACGTTTATAGACTAAAGTAGACCTCCCTTCAGCCCTCCGTGAACAGACACAACATGACAGGATGACCTGTCTCTCAGAATGGCAGTTACTACCTGGGAAGGTTATTAGAAATCCATACTCCCTGGTTCTGTTTACAGAGAGATTTGAATTCAATAGGCTTGAAATGGGGTTCAAAGTCTACAGTTTTAACAAATTCCCCAAATGATTCTGACAAGGGACTGACTCTGGGACCACACTTTGAGGTCTGTAGAGACAATGGTTTCTATGTTAAAATTATTGACCAGACACTCCTCTGGGAGACAATGATTCTGATAAACCCCAGCATAAAAAACTGTTCACCCAGGCTTCTACTTTCTACAGCCTTCTTTTGTCTGGTTGCTTTCATATGTAAATCTCTCTCATATTCTGAGATCAGACCATCTGTAAATTTGAGTGCCTCCCAACTGTAGAATCACTTTCATGTGTCATCGTCAAGGCCAGGCTGAAAGGTCTCAGCAGATCTGGATTTTCACCAGTCTCTGAGTAAGAAGCCTCTCTCCTTTAATCTCTGCTTTCAGTCTTTATGTCATTACAAAACTTAATTTAGAATTTCATTCTCAAAATCACATGTACAGACCTTGCTACAGCATTTGCAGAAGCTAGCCATACAGCAAAGTAAGAAAAATGCTTTCAGTTCTCGGTTTTATTATATTTTCAATTGACTGTAAATTTGTGACAAATTAAGTGGTAGAGATAAAATACTCTGAGTTTTGTCTTAACCTGAAGGTTAATTGCTTTGCAAAATTTGAAGAGAGGAAAAACCCTCAAAAACAAAACTATTATCTTTTTCCTCTCTTATAGTAGGACAGATCTATTGTTTAATTAAAATTAAATAATTTATATCAGTCCATTTCTCCCCCTCAATTACAGTAAAGTGTCAATAATATACCTTGTGAGTCTGAGTCAGTCTTCATACAGGGACTCTAATCTGAAGAGTCCAGGGAAGATGGCCCACCATTCAACTTATTGCTGAAAGCTCATTCATTCCTTTGCTTCACAAACTACTACTTTAAAATGTAAATACCATTACATATTTGAGACATGAGCCTATCAGTCATGCATAACTTCATGTAACTGAACATTTAGCTTCTGATAAACTTTGAAAGACTCGGATTTCAGATTCCAGGAGCTTGTTTTCACCAGCTATAATCCCTTTTTCAGAATTTTGCCAGAAAACCCAATGGCTTCTCCACTCAGTTGCCCAGTTTGTAAAGCAAATGGAGGATGGAGGAAGGAGGTTTCATCATATTTGTCACCTGCCTCTCTTCTCAGAAATGGGAAGACTGTTGCTCCAGTGAGCCAGATTTGAGCAGTGAGGTGGTGCCATAGGACCTATTTTCCAGTCCTTTGTACTTGCTGTTACCATACTGTTGAAAATAGCTGGTATAAAGGGTATGTATTTGTGTTTTCATTTACTCATTCTCTCACTCAGATACTGCTGAAAAATAAAAACTTCTTTCTGGTTTAGTCTTCATTGGCAAGACCTTCACTCTTTGTCCTGAGCCTCAGACCTGGCTTCCAGGAAAGGCACCTATTGTCACTCGATCTCCTGCCTTTAATCTGCCAGCATAGGGGGGTTTTCCAATCACTGACAACAACAAGGCCTCTTTATCAAGATGGACCTCTATAAAGAAGTGCCCCTTGCCATATATGCCAACATTGCTGTAGTCTTCTGCTAATATTATTAATGATTTATATGAGTGCCTTCTATGGTCTAGAGCAGTGGTATTGAAAATGTGGTCTGAAGTTTCCTAAAGTCTTTCAGAGGGTCTCTGAATTGAAAACTACTCTCACAATAATATAAAGTTTGTATTTGCCTTTTTCATTGTCTTTCTCCCATGAGTGTACAGTGGAGTCTTCCAGAGGTTACATGATGTGTGATAAAGCAACAAGTTGAATAAGGAAACAGATACGAAAAATCAGCTGTCCTTTATTAAGCCAGATATAATGAGATTTTTTTAAATGCCACTTTTCTCACTAACTGTATTGTCTTTCAAAATGTAATTATTTTTCATTAAAATATGCTCTTTATGTGTACATACAATGGGCTTATTGTTATTTTAAAATGAAAATATTTTTCATTTTCTTCATTTTAATTTATAATACTTTAAATATCAATAGCTATAACCCACATACAAACAGGGTCACTGGTGACCTCAATAATTTTTAAGGGTGAAATGAGTTAAAAAATATGAGAACACCATAAGAGGCACAATACACACATTAGGTTATTCCTTAAAACAGCCTTATAAGCCAAATATATTTTGCCTACGAGGCAAATATTATTATCCTTAATTTATAGAAAATTAAAACCAATGCATTACAGAGTTTAATAATTTGCCTAGAGCCAAACTATCAGACACCCAAAACCCTTTACTTTTTCTTGTACTGTCTCTCTTGCTGCTCTTATTAAAGTTGGTTCTGAGTTAGGTGTATTTGTGAGTCTGAATGTACAAATAGACAACACCCAGACCACATGTAAAAGCAGAACTTTGACACACAACCTGCAGCAACCTTCCCAGGAAACCAACCTCCTTATCTACAATAAACACCAGGAAAGCCAGACTGCTAGAAGTCAGACTTGCGGGAAGCCACACTGCTCTAAGTAGTGACAATCCTGGAGGCTTAGCAAAAACTTTTGTAACAATTTTCCCAAAAGGGCCAGGACTTGATTGATAACTGACAGCTTCCCCAATTTTTGTCCCTGCTTCCAATTTAGGATCAATCAAAGAAAGCAAAATATGCACCACCAGCCAATCCTATAGGATGCCTCACTTCTTGTTAGCATGCCTACAGTTTACCCATGCTAACAGCCTGCAACCAGGGCATATATGAAGGCTCCCCTTTTTTCCACTGTAAAGCTTTCCCACTCCTCTGCTTGCCTTTGGGTCTCTGCCAAAATGCAAGTGATGGCTATAGCTAAGCCTGTTCTAATTTGGCTGGTCTTCTGTTTATTTTGACGCCTGTTTCTATGTCATTATTTAATAAGTTATTAGAAGATAGGAAGCTTAAAAACTCTTGGCTCCCTCTCCTCCATGGCCTAGCACTTTGTGTAGTACACTGCAGTCATTCATAAATGTCTGGTGCCTTAAGATGCACCAGGAGTTGTTTGACTAAAACATAGCCCCTGCCTGGCTCTCTAGCTGCTTCCTTTATACTGTCCAGTTATACATAGCCCAAGGGGGTCTATACCACTCTCCACATCACTGAGTCCCAGATATTTGGGCTTCCAAAACCAAAATAATGTTAATAAATAAATACAAATGGGTAATTGACAGAGGATTGCCATTGCCAACAAAAACAGTTTTAAAAAATCTACCATCCACCGGATTACCAAAACAGCAAGAAGAATTTAATTATAATAAGTAACATTATTTTCAAGTGTTTTCTTAAAATTAAAAACTTTCACTTTTTTTGGTTTTTTGCTTTGTTTTGTTTTGTTTTAGAGGTGGGGGGGTCTCACTATGTTTCCCAGGTTGGTCTTGAACTCCTGGGGACTCAAGCAATGCTCTCGCCTCCACCTCCCAAAATGCTAAGATTACAAGCATAAGCCACCACGCCCAGTGCTTTGTAAAAAACACATTGACTTGCTCTTTTGGGGGAAACATGTTTGTCAGAGGCCAGTGTGGGTCAGCTGTTGTTGTGTGGGAACCTTGCTCATGCAGCAGGGGGTGCGCTCAGCCTGGCAAGGCGGAAGGCCCCCTCTGAATCCCAGCCCTTCTTTGTTGTGCTGGATATGTTTCTTTGCCTTCCAGATCCACTCCTTACCAAATCTCACCCTATCCTGTGCTCCTGGAAACTAACTTTTGTGAACCGCTGAAACAGAGCAGTTGCTACCCTGTTCCACTAACCTCAAGGTGGGTTCAGCCCATGGGAGGTACAGGCAAAACATCAGAAGGTGGGACGAATGAGCGGTCCAAGGCATCTGCGGCCCCTTGCATGATGAGCTGCTGATTGGCAGTGGCTGTGTTCTAAAAGGCCAAGGCTCTAATGTAATGTCTTTCTCCTATTACTACAGCTACAGTTCTTTCCTAACTGCTCTTTCTCTGTTCCCTTCAGTCCAAGGGGGTGGTAATGACTCTCTGATGATAGCTCTGGAGTCTGCATCTTCCTTTATTACTTCCCGAAGCCCTGCACACACCTTTGTAAAATCATGAAACTCCCTAAAATTATCCTCTGTTTCTCTCCAGAACCCTGTCTCATACTTTACCTACTTCAATTCTTTTTTTATTTTATGTCTTCTGTGTACTTTTGTGTTGTTTATCTATTGTTTTTCACATGATGCTTTATAAACTTTTTTTTTTTTAATTTTTGAGATGGAGTCTCGCTTTGTCGCCCAGGCTGGAGTGCAGTGGTATGATCTCGGCTCACTGCAATCCCTGCCTCCCAGGTTCAAGGATTCTCCTGCCCCAGCCTCCCAAGTAGATGGGACTATAGGCACCTGCCACCAGGCCCAGCTAAGTTTTTGCATTTTTAGTAGAACAGGGTTTCACCATGTTAGCCAGGATGGTCTCAATCTCCTGACCCACCTCAGCTTCCCAGAGTGCTAGGATTACATGCGTGAGCCACTGCGCCTGGCCCCAGTGCTTTGTAAACATTTTTAAATGATTTAGTTACTTCCAGAGATTGCAAAACAAGATGGAGACCTTGCTTTCCCTCTCTTCATATGCATCAGCCCATTCAGCAAAGTGATTTGTATCAAGTGATGCTCACATTCGCTATCTCTTATCTTGCTGTTCAGCTGCCACAGTGGCAATGTTCAGGACTAGCAAAATTAGTGTTAGGAAAGGAAAAGCAGAAGGAAAAAGAAGAATATGCCTACTACCGAAAATAAGTACTATCCAACTAGGAAAATGCTGTACTTTTTTCTTAAGTCTGGCTTGAAAAATTAATATGGGGTAATTAAATGCTTAATTTGCACCGAATTTAAGCTGTGTTTAATGCCAGAACAACTGGTCAGTTCAGTATAACTGTAAATGAATCAATAGAAAAATAACTACAGGTGACCTGGTGGAGTGCACACAGCTCACATCTTAGACCAGAAGCTGCTGACATCACTAGGCAATATCCTGAGGAAATCATATCCCAGTATGTGAATTACAGCTCTCTGTGGATCCAATGATTTATAATTGTTTTGCTCTGAGCCAGGGCATCAATTTTATGAGCATTTAATAAATAAGCTGTATGGGTTTGCCTTTCCTGTGCAGTTGATGACTGTTTAGATGCACAGACGGCTCCAAAACACCAGCATATTAAAATTTACCACTGGTTGGTGAGAGGAATCCAGGTGTCCAGAAAATATGCCACCTTGTCAATATGCTTGTATATATCATTACTTCAGGACACCAAAATTGAAGTTCTTCATATAAATACCTGCCTGCAAACTGGCAATTTATTTACCAAGAAAAGTACTACTACTTGCTGTTGCAGAAAGTATGGCGTTAAGTAGGTTTGGCCCATAAAATAAAGGCTGTTGAGAGAAATAATAATGTTTTGTTTCTTAAGTACTTACTATATGCCAGGTATTGTGCTAAGAAATTTGTAAATATCATTTTATTTCAACTTACAGTAAAACTATAAGCAAATTATTATTGTCCTCAGTTTACAGATGAAAACACTGTCATGGAGAAGTTAATTAACTTGCCCAAGGTCATAATATCCACATATCTTACAGCCATAATTTGAACTCAGACAGCCTGGCTTTGGAGCCCATTCTTGATCACAAAACTACTGTGTGATATTTTTGTCTTAGGGGGATTTAGAACCAAGTAAGTCTAGAGTAGGCCTAATATAAAAGTAACACCAATGTGTTTAGGCAGGTTAAACATTTTGGTTGGTAAATTTATGAAGATTAAACATTTTGGTTGGTAAATTTATGAAGATTACAAAACAGTGCAAAGGGAGGCTTCTATGAGATTAAATTAGATCTCCCCAGTGCCCTTACTACAAACCTCATGCATACTAATTTAAAAGATCTTCATACCTACATATTGAGCCACTTTCCTCTCAACTTGGCTAACAAATGACAATGAACATAGTTTATAAGAAAAAAGGAACATAATGAAAGTAAAAAATTAGAATGAGAAAGGAAAGCAGCTAGAAACATGAAGAGGGACAGTTTGACACTGAAGAAAGAAAAGAAAACATACTAAGTGGAACTAAGTATACAGAAAACATCATCAGATACTGATAATCCTGAGCGTCAAGTCGGCTTATCTTTCATGTTCTTTTTTTCCCCTATGAGAAGCAAATGTGCAGCACATATTAAAAGAATTTTCGGCCAGGCGCGGTGGCTCAAGCCTGTAATCCCAGCACTTTGGGAGGCTGAGACGGGCGGATCACGAGGTCAGGAGATCGAGACCATCCTGGCTAACACGGTGAAACCCCGTCTCTACTAAAAAATACAAAAAACTAGCCGGGCGAGGTGGCAGGCGCCTGTAGTCCCAGCTACTCGGGAGGCTGAGGCAGGAGAATGGCGGGAACCCGGGAAGCGGAGCTTGCAGTGAGCTGAGATCTGGCCACAGCACTCCAGCCTGGGCGACAGAGCGAGACTCCGTCTCAAAAAAAAAAAAAAAAAAAAAAAGAATTTTCATTACAAGATTTAATTTGTTTCAAGTTCTCACAATTTGAAGCTTTACTTATCTGGAACTTCAGTTATACAGAACTGCCGTTCTCTGCTACCAAAACTATGGTATTCCATTTTTTTTTTTTTTTTGAGACAGAGTCTCACTCTGTCACCCAGGCTGGAATGCGATGGCATGATCTCGGCTCACTGCAACATCCACCTCCCAGGTTCAAGCAATTCTCCTGTCTCAGCCTCTGGAGTAGCTGAGATTACAGGCATACACCGCCACACCCGGCTAATTTTTACATTTTTAGTAGAGATGGGGTTTCCCCATGTTGGTCAAGCTGGTCTTAAACTCCTGACCTCGTGATCCACCCGCCTCAGCCTCCAAAAGTGCTGGGATTACAGGCATAAGCCACCATGCTCGGCCAGTATTTGAACTTTTAGAAGCTTTGAGAGCTGCTTAGCAGTCTTGGGATAGAAGTCCTGTAGGAATTGGGCTGACTAGAGGATCACGAAAGAGATCAATCTGGATGGAATATAATGTCATGATTTGTCCATTTGTACCTGATATATTCCTGGAAAAAACTTTTTCCTCTATTGATTGTTGGCTACCATTTGATTTCTTATTTTAATCAGTTATAAGGTTTGAAGTTACTCTATAAGCAGTAGAAAGAGTTATGTGACCGGGGGAAATTATTTAAACACTCTGAGTCTTGGTTTCCTCTTACCTTATAAAGAGCAATATTAATACCAACATTTTGAGGTTAAAAATAAAATTTCGAGCATTACAAATAAAATATGCACAGTGGCTGCTCGAGAGCAATTACTCATGTTGTACTTATAGAGAAAGGGTACAGCAGAACGGATTAAGAGAAAAAGCTCCAAAGCTGGGTGGTACACACTCGAATCTGCTAGCCACTTCTTGTCTATGTGACCCTGGGCAAGGTATTCACACACTCTGTGCCTCAGTTTACTCATTTGTAAACTAAAGACAAGAACAGCGTCTATCTCACAGGGTTTTTGTGAGGATTAGAAAACTTACTACACACAGTTGTACCTGGCATATTAGGGATCACTGAAAGCCAGTTTGGGGTTGGTTTTTTTTTCAGTTGAGTGGATCCTCTTCATTTGACAGATTAGATAACTGCTTCCCAGAAAGGTGAAGTCATTTGTCCCAAGGTTACACAGAGAGGTCTCAAATCCAGGTCCCCTGCCCCGATGCCTCTTCTTTATCCCACTGTCTTGACACACCTTTGCCTGCATGTTCCACTATACATTGCTCTTCGGTACTAATTGTCAATGTTTCCCATCTCCCACATGTGTCTTTCAGTCCCTATAGACACACAGGTAAATTTTCTACAGAAGTAGAGGTGGATTTCCGTGAAACTGATTAAAGATTAGGCTTTGGGTACCTTCCAAGTGGGCTTTAGCAATGTGTTTGTATGGTTACCTGCTTTCTGTCACTTCTTCATAAGGAAGACATTGTGTATCTTTTTCCTTAAAGAGGACTGGCAAACTGTAAAGCTTCAAGCCCCAACAGTATCAATCCACCTCTGCTCAAATAGGGGCAAAATGGGAGGAAAATCAGGCTTTGTTGGCTCAGTTAGCGTCTTGTATCAATCCGCACTGATCACCTAAAATAGGCTTCCCCTTCCCATTGTTGTTTTTGTTTGTTTGTTTGTTTGTTTTTGAGACGGAGTCTTGATCGGTCGCCCAGGCTGGAGTGCAGTGGTGCGATCCCGGCTCACTGCAAGCTCCGCCTCCTGGGTTCACGCCATTCTCCCGCCTCAGCCTCCGGAGCAGCTGGGACTACAGGCGCCCACAACCACGCCCGGCTAAATTTTTGTGTTTCTTTTTTTAGTAGAGACGGGGTTTCACCGTGTTAGCCAGGATGGTCTCAATCTCCTGACCTCGTGATCTGCCCGCCTCGGCCTCCCAAAGTGCTGGGATTACAGGCGTGAGACACCGCGCCCAGCCTGTTGTTTTCCATTTATCAGAGGGCTCTGCTTAGTTCTCCACAGCACTTACCACACTCTGTATTTCCTGTGTATGTTTACTTTCAATCCTTAATTCCTCCATGGTATCTGGCACATAGTAAAAACTCAGTAAATAGTGAGTGAGTGAGTGAATGAAAGAACAAATGATTCTTTTCCATTTGTCAGTTCTCAGCTCAGATATAGATACACCCAGGAAACCTTCCAGAGTCCCTAGGACGGTGTTGGGCATCCTCCCTGGGTGTGCTGTGCTCAGGCCTTTTGGACCATTTATAGCAGCAGTGGAATTCCATCTCTTTGTGGCTCCTTATGGCAGATCCTTGGCGTGCTCTACCATTACATGCCCAACGCCCAGCACAGTGCCTGGCACATAGTAGGCACCAACAAGTATTGGCTTCAATTAAATTACTTAATTGAATACAAAAGTCTGAATTTTGGTATACTATTTTTAGAAAAGAAGAAAACTAACATGTAGTGAGTGCCTGTTTTATGCCTAGTTTTGAACTAAGTATAATTTACAATAACAAATACTTAACAGCTCAGGGGTAGGTGTTATTTTCCCCCACTTCACAAATGAGGAAATGGAAGCACAGAGAAGTCAGGGCTTGAGGTCACATCCTAGTGAGAATCAGGGGCAGCATCTAAACTCTGGGTCACCAGACTCCAAAGTCCCTGCTCAAGCCACGAGGCCACTCTACCCCGTGGCAGAACGCAGTTACTGATCCACAGGTTGATCCTTTCTTCTACGTTTGTTTTCCTATCTTCCCATGTAGCTGGTAAGCTCTATTAAGCCAGGAACAACGTCTGTACCATCCTTTGTATTTTGTCAATGCCGAGAAGAGTGGTTAAACACAGTGGGATGTAGGAGCTCCTGCGTTCAGCTGCCTGACACAGTGAATGTTTTCAGGCATCTTGACATTTCAGACACAGTATCAGTTTCCTCTCAGGAGTAAAACTAAATCTTGCCTTTCTAAATCTCTCAGGAAAAGCAGATGCTAAGTTAGAAGAAATGTGATGGGGGAAAAGAGCATACAAATGACAGTACCAAGAATGGTCTTGGCAGCTGTCACTGGCTTCGGTGGTTTTCTTAAGAAGCTCGCCTGGGCAGAAAGTGTTGTTTCCTTATAAATAGACCAGAGGACCTGAATGTTATCCTGGAATCAATGGGCAGGGTGACTAGGCCACCTGAGCACCAAATGCAAAGATTATAGGCTGAAATATTTTCCTGTAGGTATTGATACCATTTTACTTAGGCTCCTTCTTTCACGCCCTTTTCTTTATACGCACATTCTCCAACAGCGGAAACAGCATTCCAGAAATGTGCAGGAAGAAGTTAGTTGAATGTGCTCCAGTCCCTCCTTCTGTGCATATCTATGTGTTTTAAACACAAAACAGATAATGCACAAAGTGCTCATGCTGCCAGATAGCAAGTTCCAAGCAAAACAACTGGTTCTTTTCTATAACTATAAATAATATCTTAGACAGGTCATAAAAACTACTGAAAGATACTGAGTAATTATACAGCACAGAAAAAGTACTTGCTATGAATTAAAATATGTGGAATTTAATATCAGATCCGAAAATCCTGACAAATCACTTGGCTTCCCTGGATCTCTTCTACCATGTGGTCAAGTACACCGGCTTCGGACTCAGCGCCCAGGTTGGAATCCTGCTTGTGACTACAACCTTGGGCAAATCACTTTGTCTTTCTGGTTTTCTGTTTAAGAGAAAAGACAGCTAATAATACCACCTTGCTATAAAAGAGAGCTAATAATACCACCTTGGTTTATTTGGTTGTTGCAAAAAATA